>NC_091393.1:8890000-10107500 GCF_032191515.1 Phaenicophaeus curvirostris | reverse complement strand
AACGTACAAATCAAACTGAATGTATAGTTATAGGGAAGTTTCCATTAAAAGAATTTTCTACAACTGTAAATACAGTGCAAACTACAAATTACCTCTAAGATCTTAAAATGGTACTGCAAGCTTCTCAACTAGGACACACTGGAACAGCACGTATCTTTCTATTCCCTCACCTTCTGGAATCCTAAGAAAATTAAAAGCCCTTGCAATTCACTACAGTACATTCAAAATCCAAGTATGTCTAGAGTTTACTCAAACTAGCTGTCTTCCTACTGTTTAACAGTTTAGAAAAACAGATGAACAGAGAATTCTCAAATAAAAGAACCAGAAAGAGGAAGTGAACAAGTAGAATTACCATACCTCTGACTAAAAGAACAAGAGAGGCAGCCCTACTTTACCTACCTCCACAAAATGAGACATGTGCATCTTAAACAAGAATAAGGGGAGGGGGATGCAGATAACAGAGCATATTAACATTAGAGGTGACACATGCCAGTACTTCCAGTGTTATAAAGTACACGCATGCTATCCAAACATAATAAATGTCTGGAAATGGGTCTTTGTTAGATTTTGAATACCAAGCTAGCAAAACTGTTCATAAGCTGCAGCATGAGAATGGTATTGGCATTTCTCAAATTCAATGAGAGAAAGCCTATCTACAACCAGAGACAACACATCCAAGAAGACAGCTGCCTGCGTTAAGAGGCAAATCAAGCAACTTTCAGAAGCATTTTGTATCTTAATAAACAAGCAGGTATTTATGGTGATGTTGCCAAGATACAGACTATACAGAAATGAAAGTTTTATCACCAAAACATTGAAGCACAGAAGATTCAAGCAGAAGAGAAGCAAAAGAAAACCAAAATCCACTTTTTACAGTAACACCAGATATCCAAGGGAGAAGAACAAAAGGGCTAAGAAAGTTACCAAGAACTATAAGCAGGGCAAACTTAACCAATTCCACGTGTACAGCAGGTCACCATCTGCAGATCTGTATTAATCTGGTAACCTCACTGTTCTGTCTTCTTGGATGCTGCACAGCAGCACTAGCAGAAGTTATTTTTGGAAGCAAGGTGGGGGAGGGAAGATAGTTAAGAAAACCACAAGATATCGAAGAATAAAAACATATGAGAATATAAAGCAGAACACACTGGCAAGAAACAGCTTTTGTTTTTCCCATGTTGAGTATTTGCTCAATTTGAGTATTGCTTTCTACAACTACCTGAAAGGAGGTTGTGGAGAGGAGGGAGCTGGCCTCTTCTCCCAAGTGACAGGGGACAGGACAAGAGGGAATGGCCTCAAGCTCTGCCAGGGGAAGTTCAGGCTCGACTTATGGAAAAAATTCTTCACTGAAAGGGTCATTAGGCAATGGAACAGGCTGCCCAGGGAGGTGGTTGACTCACCTTCCCTGGAGGTGTTTAAGGTGCGGGTGGATGAGGTACTGAGGGGCATGGTTTAGAGATTGAAGGGAATGGTTGGACTCGATGATCCGGTGGGTCTCTTCCAACCTGGTGATTCTATGATTCATTAATGCAAGATACCTATCACTATGAGTTTATAAGCTTCGTAAGCAGATCTAACTTCTGGAAGCGGGAAAAAGAAAGTCGGGATCCTACTTTCAGTGGGTCCTTTACTAAATGGGGGGGGACGACTGTATCAGTACTGCTAAGCCAGCTGGGAAGAGAACACCTAGCTAAGTTCATTCACATGACATACCAAGGCAGAAGTACATGAACGTTTAGAATGAAGAGTGAGAAGCATGTACATTTCAGGACCTTCAAACATTTCTTCTGGTGCTCTCACACTCAATGAGCAGAGGAAAACAGTACCTGAATTCTTACCAACACCACTACGAGACCTTAAGTAAAATGTAAACAACCTAAATGAAACCAGCATTTTCAGAGATGCCAGGAAACCTGTACACATTAAAGAACATCTACTAAAATACACAGAAGTTTTAACTCTGTTGGAGCGCACAAGTCTTTCAGAGGTAATACAATATACGTGCATTCATTTACACTTACATCTGATTTTTAGCCGCTTGTCTCTGAGCTTTCCGTTCTTTCCTTTTTTGATCTGGTGGCTTAGCAAAAACAATTTCAATGTTTTCTCCCTCTAAATCTTTGCCATTCATTTCTTCCATTGCCTGAAGGAATCAACCAGACTTTAAATATACTTCTAAGCATATCCAAAGTAATTAATTTTATTCTTTTAGAGCATGCATTTTAAAATTTGATATCCAGTGCTAAAATAACAATATAAAGCTTAAAAAAAATTAAAATCAGACAACATAGTATCACTGGTTCCAGAGTTCTGCATTTCCTCTTAACTTAGCTCTCAAACCCAAAACTGCATTTAATTAATTCATTCAATTAATGAAGTGACAGAATGGTCTTTTGGAAGTGCAGATTTTGCAGTAAGGAAACAGATTTCTAACGTCAGCATATACACAAGCACTACTAATGCTGGAGAACAGTGTAAAGTTTTATTCCTTTATTTCATATACAAGAAAACTATCTTTCTTTTTAAATCTGACGCCACAAGTCAGAATTTAACAGTCTAATTCTGACAACAAAAAACCTCACCACCACAGACAGGTACAATTCCCATGTGTTACAGTAACTGCTGCAAGTTAAATGCAAGCAGGTGAATCCTGAAGATTCTATGACTTGTAAGGACTGAACATAGCTAAATGTTGATGAGACACATATCCTATGAAAAGACTCATCCCAACATCTTCCTAAGCATCTGCTTTAAGGCATCCGGATGAGCAAGAAAAACTGACAACCCCTGTATACTGCATCCCCCAACAAAACATAAAACAGAGATACACCATAGGCAGGAGAAGAATTACATTTTCCCTTCCTAAGGACAGATACCATGAGGGGAAAAAAAAACAAAACCACCAAGACCAGGCTAGCACAATCCAGGAATGACATCATCCAGCACCTCTCAAAAAGAAAAGGTGCTTATTCCATGTCATAAGAAGGAAGACATTCTGGAAAATGAAAAAGTTACCTAAGTTTTTATCACCTGCCCTATAGAAACTGCTTTAGATTCTACCAATTATGTGGTGAAAAGTCATTTCACTTCTGGCACTTCAGTTCATATGTTAACACATACAATTACACTAGATACTCATCAGCAGAATTACTTAGGACAAGGTGCTTCTAAGATCCACTTGTCCGGATAGCAACCATGTCTTCCTAGGAGACACCCAGACAGGACAAAGTTATAAGTGACAGTGTGTTACCACTTCTCCAGACAGAGCTTTTCCTCAAGCAGTAATACAGCTTCTAAATGTTATGTTTATTCACTACATACACAGGCACAGAGTTATAATCCTTTTCACTTACCTTTACAGCACCATCCCGTTCATCAAAATGAATGAAAGCATAATCTTTTAGCTTCTTCACTCGCTCTAGCTTTCCAAATTGACTGAAGGCCTTTTCTAGTATCTCCTCTGTTACAGTATTGGCAAGATTGCGTACGAACAAAACTTTTACCTAAAAAAAAAAAACCCAAAAAACAAAACAAGGGAGAAAAGAAAGTAAGGACTTAGAAGTATGATCTAATTCCAACACAAATGAGAAAATGTCATTACATTTTATGTATGGCATTCTATATACACGAGTTCATGTACATATATATTCATACAGTATAAGTCGGCTCCAAAATTCCCTGACAGGCAGATATATTAAACCAGTTTTCAAACATGATGACACAGTATTAGCAGCCTGAAAGTCAATCCAGTTTGTGTTAATGTTTAAAAGAATCGCAGCAGCAGTAATTTTCAAGTTGGAAAACTTTCCAACTTGAAAGAAGGCAACCGGGATTGGTTACACATAAAACAATTAACTTATCAAAACATTTCATTGTTTAGACAGGTATTTGCAGAACAGTCATCACTATAATATCTGGGTGAGAGGTGACAGGCCTGTGACTCCCAAGCTGCATAATTTGCGGCTCCCATGCTGTAGCCACACCAAACACCTAGCATCAAGGCTGTCCTTGCCTGAGGAGCACCCACTGACCTGAATCCACAGCTAGATGAGACAGAACGCAGACAGAAGGGGACACTAAGGCTGACACTGCCAGGTCACCCTTGGACTTTCTCACAAATCAAGCTGTGCCCTTTCCTTGTGAAAGAGCTGCTTCCAAATAACTCTGCAAGTCTCCTCCCTCCCCCAGCTCTCTAAAGTATGCAATATGGTTCTCAAGCTACACAGACACTGCTATGCAGCTTATAAAATCAAAGAGGTTATCTTTCAGCTATTGAGATATGACCTATTAACCGTCTGATAGCGACTAAATCATCATCATAGTCTCACCAATCACCAACTGCATCCAATAAAAGAAAATACAGAGCAATCTGACAAAGGCTAATCTAGGCTCTTACTTACTATCGCAAACCAGACACCAAGAATCACGTATGTTAGTGACCCACTGGTGTTAAAGTCACTACAAGCCACACCCTTGCATCCACACAGAGAATTCACTAAATGACTGCACATCAGCATGTTTGCACAATGTCATCCATGAGTTCTCATAGTTTGCAAGCCTCTGACTTGCTGGGTAGAGTCCCTTCCATATGCTGCCACCATGCCCTGACAGTCCAGTCACCTCCCACTGCCAAAGAATCTCAGTCTGACCTTACCACAAGGCAGCTGCACATCAACTGCAAATACCTGCAACTTCTGTTCACTCTCCCTCCGCTAAAAGAGGTTTCAAACTAGCTGGGGACAATACGTGAACATTGTACGTGGCAGCACTGACTTCCCACTTCTTACCCCAAAGGTCAACACAAATAGCACAGGGTGCAAAGGGACCAAAGAAAAGTATGCTTAAATTTTTGAAGCAGAGCTATAATCTCCAATCCCATCACACATAAGAACTCAATAAATCCAGACATCCTTTTAATAAGAATTACTATGTAATTAAGTTACAAACAAGGAGGACAAATTTCCATAAATCTCTATCTCACTCAGTAGTCGAACTAGGATGGGATGCAGAGTTTGGAGAAAGAGACACTACACATCATAAATCTGACTCAGTGTAATTAACTCTAGTCTTTAGCAATAGTTACTCTTGCTGATCCTCAGGAAATGGTAAAAGTCACAGCCAGCTTTACAAGGAAAGCTGCTTCCTATCCTGTATTAAGCTTCTCTTACATGCCTTGGTGGTAAAAGCAACATATATTTCCTGTAACCCAGATATTATAACCATTTTTAGTAAACTGTTGTAATTGCTACCTTAGCCTTATTTTGTAAAAATTAATTAAAGGAAGTTTTGTGATGTAATCAATGGTTTTAAAAACAGGTTAACTTTCAAACAAGCGTTCTTTATTCTTTTACTTCAGGGAAGGATGAAAATTAGAATCGCATAAGGAATCCTAAGCAGCCTTCACTATTAAATCCAAAATGACTGATATTGTGTTAGACATGATTAAAAACATCACAAATTATCACCTTTTTGTTACAAGATGCGCTAACACAAGGATTTTTAAAGGAGGAAGAAACAACTAAGTGCACACAAATCCATTAATCTCTAAAAGCTAGAAATTTTACACCTTTGTTCATATTACAGGTCAAAAGCATAGGTGAACCAGTCAAAAAAGATATCAAAGCCAGGAGGCAGGTAAAAACATAGGCTGAGAGGAGTTCAACCCATTTTTATATAATTTGGCCTATCTAGAGGGAAGAGGGAAGGTGGGGGAGGGCGCATGGCACGGGTAAGTCCTCTTCATTAAGGTGCGCAGATTATTAACACCACAGATCCACAAACACACACCTAAGCAGCAATACACCCAGCAGCAGCACCCACTTTTAAAGCTGTTTAAGATTAGACTACTCCCAAAGCTTCTGGGATCTGTTCCTTTTCCTCCTCTTACCTACAACATAAACACTTCAGACATCATTACCACATTCTCCAAGGGTTACTAGCCCCGACTCATTCACGTGCAATCTACCAGGCAGCCACAAGCATAAAATTTCATTTAGCCACTTAACCTGCTATTCCAGAACACCCTCTGTAGCCTCAGCCACACTACAAAAATTAGATAAAATGTTAAGAAATTTATCTCTGCTACAGGTCTAAGAAGCATCAAAGTAACACTTAGGAGAAATTAAGCTATCAACACAGCTACTGAAAGTTGAAAGAAGTTCACTTTGGACCAGAAATCAATTATTTAACCAATTATATACTCTGATCTGTCAGTACAAGCACTGATCTCCTATAGAACATTATGTCAGGCTTCAGAATCTAGCTTTCTACCTCATCAGACTCAAGGTACTTCATATTTAAGGTAGCAGCCCATTTAAATTTGACGGATGCATCCATACTGTGCCTTCCACAACATTTAAGCAAGAGTCTGGAGGAGGGAAAAAAAGGCTCAAGCAAACATTTCAGAAATTTTAATTAGTAGGTGTCCATATATTAATGAAATGACATACAGCTGCTGCAAGGTACTTTGAACAACACTGTTTACTTTTCAGCTACAAAGGTGACATAGTTGGTTCTTATGGACTTGTCTTTCTAGCAGTCTTGTCAAGAAAACCACCTGATCAGATGATTATTCTGATAAAAAGTATTCTGCTCCTCCTACTCAGTGTTTTCTCCAGAGCCTTCTACCACAGGAATATGTACGATGACAAGGACCAACAGCTTTCCCTTTGCTCCCAACTGACAGTACTTGGAAGCAATGACAGCCTACCTACAGTTTATATCAGGGAGACAGACTGCAGCAGCAGTTCAGCTGCTCTTTCTCTTAGGAGGAAGGCAGCAATAAACAACAGAAAGTAAGCCTAGCACTTCCAGAAGTGCCAGATGCAGTCAGTTTCTCCAAATGCACAGTAAACGGGCAAGAAAGACAGGAGCTGAGATTTTCCTTGTTGCAAGATAAACTAAGGGATGCACCCAGTGAGAAAGGTCTGACACCAATGCTTGTCTCAACTTCTGCCTTCAAACACAAGGTAGATGTTCTCTATTTTTTTCAGTGTTCTCATTCACATTGACTCCCTTTTCTATGTCTTGAACCCAAACTCCATGCCCTATCTTGAGCTTACTGCACTAGAAGTATATAAGTTGATTTTCTGCAATTGTCCACATTTATCGGGGGTTTCCCCTTTTCATTTCCCATTTCAAATACAAAACAAGGCATTAACACATTAAAAAAACCTATATATTAAATGGGACAAACCACTATGAAGCTTTAGCTTCTTTACCCTTTGCTCCCCACGCTTGTAAACTGCCACCTTCAACAAATTTACCTGCAAGACTCTTCTGAGCTGCTAATAGTCTATAATGTCAGGCAAGAAAAATAAAAGTCTGCAGACAGGGTAGTCTGTAAGCTTCTGTAACATTTGTATTACAAAAGCAGCTTTTTCCCTAATATGAGGCCCCCACCCTCACCCTTTTCCCTTAGGGCTCACCAAAGAGAAGATCCCAGCCAAGATATCTTACTAGGACTCCAGCAAGTGACATGTCTCAGGTGAGAGTAAAAGCACAGATGAAAAGCAAGCAAAGAGAAAGAGGTAAGGATAGAGGCTAGCTAAGAGTTTCCATTAAACAACCCAGCTGGACAACATAACTGTAAAAAGACAGGGCGATTGTTTCCATTCCTCCAAATATCACACTACAAAATAATTTTAACTTTTGGAGTCACCACCACCACTTCCAGATGAGAAGTCAAGTACATCAGGCCTATGTGTCATTTTGGCAAGAATTATGTTCAACATTCAGCCTCAAGAGCATGAAATCACATCAGCAAATAAGAGTTTTTAAATTCTCATTGATTCTAGAACGTATCCACATGTTTATCATCTTATATACAACCTCTTTGACAAGAAGGCTGGAAGATGCTGTTTAAACTAAAGGCTAATCAGGAAGTACTTAGTTTGGAGCAAGGCACTTTAAAAATATTATGGTTCTTTTACAGCTTTATTACCTTTGCCATGACTTCAGGATCTGGGTCTTCTATAGGGTCAGCCCATTCAACTGTAACAACATTTCCCCAGACTTTCACTTTGCCACTCATTAATCTACGTCTGGCCTGAGCAGCAGTTTTGTGATCTTCATATTCGAGGAAACAGAAACCCCGGTTCTTTTTCTTGTCATCAGGCTGATGATACAATATGACATCTGTAAGACCCTCTGAAATGAAGCAAAATATTTACTCATTATGGCTTCAATATACAAATCTGTATTATAAAGTAGGGATTATCCTTCTCATGAGTACGCATCTGACAAGTAATTCGAAAATAGCATGGCCACACTAGACTTTTAAGACCACGTACATAATAAAACCTTCAAGACTAACATTTGCAAAGACAAGACGTAAGACTATCCTGACATAGGTTCCATTTTATTAGCTCAGTAGCTATGGAAGAGTACTTTTTCTCTAACTGAGTGGAGGTGAGAGAAGGGCTGTCAAAACCTGTGCTTTTGTCAGTTCTCCTCTCAAAATGCCAAGTCACACCACTTATCAGCCTGTTTCTTCCATGGATGTCTAAACAATAAGAATTCAAACACGCATGACACTAAGATAGCTAAAAGGTTTCAGTGTTACTCCAAGGAACCTGAAGTATACCATTCCATAACAGAGAAAGCCATCGCATGTTACCTTTGCCGGTTGGTCTGCTGTTATCAAGAAGAGATCCTTATCAAATCTCTAAGAATTCTGAGGCACAGAACTAGTTACATTCTCCAACCTACTTCAGTTTTGTCCTGATAAATTTTGAAACTTACATTGGCATTAAAACTATTAAGCCATCTATATTTTCGAATGGCTTTTTTAAGCACCACACATTTATTCTCTCAGTAAAACTTGGAACCACACATACTAGTCTAGTCACAACTATTTCAGTCCTCAGCATAACAGTTTAAAAAAACATCTAATAGCCAGAACAAATGCTAAGTGGTCTTTCGTTTGGATTCATTATTCAACCATCGGCCAAAAATTGGTGAAGAAGGGTCATCACCAATCATGTCTGACATCTCCTCATCTCTACGAAACAGCTACTAACTTACCTGTTACTTTGCTAAATTCTTCAACAATCTGCTCCTTGGTTTTACTCTTCGGAATAGACCCCACAAAAAGCCTATTATTGGCAACAGAGATGCATACACCAATGTGTTTTCCAGAACGAATTTCATGGTTGTTATACTGGAAGAAAAATGATCAGACAATCATCAGTTACAGGTAATTTTTCACTTCCCTCCAACAGCAGCATAGCAAATTTTACTTTTGCAAACATAGCATTTAGTAATACATTAAACTCTTCGGAGCTTACAATGCGTATTCAACTGTTCCAAGGTATACCCACATTCTCTAAAATATCTCAACAATTTCAGCCAAGGATTATCCTTCCCTTCTTGTTCAAACCTCTTTCTTAATACATGTTTCTTTAGAGACTTTTTTATGTAAAGCTATGGAAAGTAAATCTTATACCCAAGTCGTCAAGGCTTCTCCCTTCACAACAGTGCAAAAAACAATACAAGTTCCTCCAAAGATTGCATCTATGAATTCTTGAATTGCGTATAAACAAAGGCAGGAGCTGCAATTTAAGACAGATTCCCATCTAAAGTTCCATAGTTAAAACAGAGCTGTGATCAGAGCAAACAGCAAATACATTACAAAGCACAGAGATCACGCATGTAAAGATAGTAAACAGCAAGAATAACCTTCTATTGACTTGAAATCCTAAGACTTGCTGTTCAAATGCTTCTCCTATAACAGATTGTTTAGAAAACACCCTGAACAAGTCAGCAGTTTAAGGGGAAAAAAAATATTGCTGTAGACATCTGCTGACAAAAAATGCCTTTCACTGAGATGCAGACACAGAGATGCATCATCCAAATAAGCAGCAGGGAGGTCAACTTGTGGTACATCAACCCCTTCCCAACTGGAAGCCCTGCAACAGGCAGTTCTTTAGCTAGGAAAATGTATTTTGTGGTCAAGATCATATTGACAAGTAGTAGGACAGATTTTAAAATTTGATCTAGCTATTTATTCTGCTAGTTATTTTATGTTTGGTGGTAAACCCTCCTGCACAAGCAAGTTCTCCCACACCCATTCTTGCTTCGTGCAGTAAACGCAGGGTGAAGATGTTTATTTCTATCTTTTGCAAACAAATATTACATCACTGAAAATTTTTAAAGCTAGACAACGGTACCAAAAATGAGCTAAAAGGATAGGTGTACCTGTGAAAACTATACAGACGGGCATCTTCCTAGAGAGGTGGTCAATGTCCCACGCCTGTCAGAGTTTAAAAGGTATTTGGACAATGTTCTTAACAATATGCTTTAACTTTTGGTCAGCCCTGAAGCGGTCAGGCAGTTAGACTAGATGGCTGTTACAGGCCCCTTCTGACTGAAATTTTCTAGCCTAAATGGATAACAGAAAATATTATCCAACTGTTCCTGTTAAAGTCTAAGACCAAAGTCTGGCTACACATTTAATCCAAACAAAGAGCCTCAACTACAACTCACGGCAACAAAATTATATTTCGTAACTTAAAAGAACTAAAATATTCTACCATATTGCAATTCCACATTAACAGTAGTTTCTAGTTCTTCTTTCTTCCATACTGAAATATATTAACTACTACTTTTCATTGTACATTTCTCTCAAAACCAAGTAGTCTTGAATTAGGCGCTCTTGAATATAAAGTTTGTGGGTTTTAGGAAAACAGTTCACATACCATGCGTAAACTTAGATTAGACATGAACAGGCCCAAATCATGATCCGGGTGAAGTGCCAAAACAGTCAGGATACCAAATTAGTTAATCAGCACACTGCTTCCCCCCTTCTGCCACCACTGAATCAATGACTGAAGGCAGTAACAGAGATATTACTACCCTTTGGATACTAAAATAGATAAGACTTTTTAAGTTCTGCTAAGTTCTATAAGAACCTACTCATAAAGAAGTCCAAGTCTGCATACAGTCTGCCTTGCCATTTTATCTACTTAAACTCTCACCGGCAATTTTAGTTTATTCCCAGAAGCAAGTGGTGAAGTTATACTGCTATGCATACATGGCAAAATGCTTAAGGGCTATATTTGCATAACTCACGTGTACTTGCACTTTGATCAAGCTTACACAATCTAGCAAAAACCACACCAAATGCTACTATAGTTTTTGGTATCATAGAATCATACAATAGTTAGGGTTGGAAGGGACCTTAAAGATCATCCAGTTGCAAGCCCCCTGCCCTGGGCAGGGACACCTCCCACTAGATCAGGCTGTCCAAGGCCTGATCCAACCTGGCCTCCAACACCTCCAGGGATGGGACAGCCACATCCACTGGGCAACCTATGCCAGTGCCTCACCACTCTCATTGTAAAGTATGTTTTCCTGCAAGCTTCACCTCACAAGTTTTTTATCCTGTACATGTCTACACTAAGCTTAATCACTCAGAAGCCTTTTGAAAAGCTGAAATCTAACAACTTCACATGAAATAGGAGGGAGAAGTGAACATGTGTGCAAAAGAACACAATGGGAGCTATAATTCTTAACTTTAACAGTGTAAAACAAAGTAAACACAAATGTACTAACAGAGAAAAAAATGGGTGGGGTTAAAAAAAATAAAATCAGACTTCTGATAGTCAGCGCTTATGTAAACAACATTTGAAATGCCATTTCTACTTAACCAGCAAGGGTTAACCACACTGGGTAAGGTACCGGACACAAGATTAACTACAGTTCATATCTGTAATTCTTCTCAGTAGCAGGGCACAGCATCACACCATTTTCGTCTCAAGTACAGATCCAAAGGTATTTCAAACAATTTAGGGAATTCCCCCCCTTAAGTGGATTAAAAAATCCATGTGCATACAGAAAAAATCAAGGCTTCAGCCTTTTTGAATTGCCAGTTTTCTTCTGGTTAGTGAGTGTGGCAAGTTAACTTAAGTTTATCCAAAAATTCTCCTAACAACTCAGCGTAAAACTGAACTAAGTCTGGATGATACAACAGCCAAGCAAATACGACTTGTATGCAAAGTATGTTAAACTAACTACAGGAGCCTGAAGACGGGTCAGTTCATTCTCCGTTGCAGTTTGGGTATTGACAAACCTCTCACATCTGCCTCTTATTACTCAGAAGCCTACAGGCAATGCAGAGATTCTTACTTCTCTTTTTGCTACACTATGTAGAGTGCTGAGGAGGGGAAAAAAAACCCAAAAACCAGAAAAATCTGGAAAGAAGAAGGGGAATAACAGAAGAACCCCTACCCTAGGGAGTCCAGAAAGCTGGGAAATCAGTTGTATACACATCAAAAGATTACAGGTAGCATCAAAAAGACCACCACCTGTTAAAATACCAGGATATTAAAATGGCTAGGACCAAAGGCTCAGCATTCCTAAGAGGTCTTTCAGCAGCCTTTCCCATGCATGTGTACCTAATACGAGTGATAGAGTCAAGATTTTCAACTAAATGCCACAACCATACTTTGCTAGTACCCCTGCAAATCACTCCTAGATGACCTGGAAACTTGTAACACCAAACTAGTCAGTCAACTACTGTTGGAACCATTCAAAAGCTGACCAATGCCACCGGATCCTATTTAAAACTAACCCTGCCCTCAAAAACATTAAATGTGAAGGCTAAAAAACTGCCCCAATAATGGCAACACTTCTCAACTGTTACCCTCAGTGGCTATTTGACTGAAAAACAGAACGCAACACTTTCTTTTTTCCTGCATATCAAAGATCAGATATAAAGGGACACCAAGTACTGCTTTTCCTTGTATCATTTAGTGGAAGACTGAGGCTAGGATCTGATGCTACTTTCATGGAAACACAACCCAAATGACTTTTCAGAGCGTGCTGCCTTTAAGCAAAATCCAGCTATGTGAACAAAAATTCCTTTGTTTCATTTTTTTAACTAGGTGCCTCTAAGAACATATTTGATTTGATTCACAGTTTTTCCAAGTCACATACATAACTCTTAATTCACACACAATATAAATACCTCCGTACAGAGAGGCATACAGAGTTATCCTCAGCATATTTGGGTTATGCACAGGAACAGCAACTGTTCTTATTTAAAAAGCTAGACAGCATATACCAGATATTTTTGTACTTCCACTCTTGCAGACATTTCTATACTTTTCAAAAAACATTTTCACTTTCAGCTCAATTTGTCTCTACCAACTGACTTACATTATTAATGTCAGCAGGGTACCTTAATGATTTAGGATGTACCTTATTACAAACCAGAGATTTTAACCCTACTATATTAATACAGGATCAGCACACCTCAGAATGAGTATGGTTAGCACTCAAGGGTCACACCACATACAGATCTTGGCCACAGCAATGCAGTAGGAACTAGCTCAAAAAAATTAAAATTCAACTTAACTAGAGAAATGAAGAAATAGTGCTAGGATTAGGGTCACGTTTCTTTCCCTGTTCCCCTTCTTAGGGATGGATACCTCACACAAAATCCAGAAAGATTAAGGGTGGCCTATTCCTTATAAGAAACTATATCCCATCTCTGTGTAAAACAGAGGGAATGTTTTCTAACCTGGAAGGACTTATGCCTTTTTCCAATCAGCTGCAGCAAACAGAACACACTTAAACATTAAAGAATGATTACTTCCCATTTGAAGTCTCTTATGAAATGTTGTGACTTTGGGAGCGTTTTTTCAGCACGGGGCCCCCTACTGGTGCACATGCAGACCAGAGATCACAGGCAATCTGACCCAACAGCAACTCAAATGCCACTTCTCTGCAAAACTCATGCACACGCAGGCAGCTCAGAAGTCCCTACTGCTAAGGCAACTTTTATTAATAATAAAGGCTCACCTAACTATACCAAACACAGTCCATCAGCTTCCCTGCCAGTCCCCCTTACAGACACTAAAAATTTACAGACAACGTGGCAATATTTAAAAACACCTAGTGGACATTGACAAAATGATCTAACAATTTCATCTTAAGCATTAGGATCAGGACAACTGCTCATAAGCCAAAGAGTGCTAAAAAAACCCTCAAACATCCAAGTAAGAAAACTTACCAGTTTAACAGCTTCCTGAGCTGCTTCTTTAGTACAAAAAGTGACAAAAGCATATCCTCTATTTAGACCTGTTAGTGGATCCATCATTAAGCGGAGATCCCATATAGAGCCAGCTTTCTCAAATAATGGAACAAGCTCATCTTCAAATAAGTCTCTTGGAATCTTGCCCACAAATATCTGCAACAGACACAGAAAGTGTTGTTAATAAAAAAATACTTCTAATGCATGAAAATACCTCTACAAAAATTTCTCCTCCTCACCTCAGTACCAACAGAAGGTTGTGGTCCTGAATGTACAGACTCTGGAGGAGGTCCACCATACTTTCTCTGTCCAGTAGTCACATCAAGAGTGTAGCCGGTTCTCTCCAACAGTGCCTTCAAGTAAGAAAATTTTAAAATCACATAAAAATTGAGCCAGTTTAGATGCACCTCAGTCACAGACAGACACACTTATAATTCCTCTTAAACTGTACTCTTTGAAACTTCCACAGGCAAACAAGCCTACTGCTAGCACTTCAACAAGAAACTAGCAAAACAATTATTACAACTATTAGGTAAAGAAACACTGCTAGAAAATGAGGGATTCACATAGAGTTTTCCCAATTCCTTCATTTTAATAGCGAGGAAAAAAAAAAGGTCAAGTAATAGAACAGCAAGCTTCCCTTGAATTAGAAAGATCTTAGTCTGAGAAAGTTCTTGTTCTGGCATGTCCAATCCTGCAAACATTTATGCACAGGAGTTCCCTTCACTTAATGAGATTACTCATAAGTGTGAAGTTGAAGAACATAAGTGCATACACCCCTGGAACACTGTACAGACTGCTTCGGGTATCCAGACACTGAAGTGGTTGAGCTACTTCCTTAATTGTACCCTCTCCCCACCTCCCTAAATTCCTTGTGAGGGCACAGAGCATCATTCCAACACACCTGACCTTACTAGAATCACTGCATACAGCTACTGATATACTACCAACTTAAAATTTTATATTAAATTCAGTATGCAAATGTATGAGATTCCTCCAAAACTAGTCTTTCTTAAAAAATTGTACAAGAGAAATCAACCCTACACACAAAGAAACAGCATATTAAATAAGCCTAACCGTAACCAAGAGTTATAATTTTCCAGTTGTGAAATTACTGAAGTTATTTTAAATGCTATAGCCACCAACAGTAAAAGCTGTGCTGCTTTAAGTTTGTTAACTATGTCATATTGTTGCTGTTTTATGTATGACAAAAACTGTATTAGGTTTTTCTGAATTTATAATTAATGGCACTGTAGCCTCAAAGTCAAGACTTTCTAGTTCTGCAAGCCACACAGTTATTTGTAATATATAACATGTTCACTTGGCACTTTACACAAGAAATTAAAGATGGAAGATTCTCTAGGTTTTTAAGACATCAACTAATCATGCTTAGAAGGTTTTCCTTTCCTTAAGCTTTGGTAAAATTGTTAATCCCATAATTTTAAAATAAATCTAACTCTTCAGACAGGGATCTCTTGCTAACAGAAGACTGTCCAACAAATAATGTGTCCATTACTAATACATTCTGGGGTGCAGTTTATGGTAACGGTGATTATGTCGTCAGATGTGGGCTAAACTCTAAATCCATTACAATCTCTTTTTTCAGACACATATGGCATCTCCTCCCTATTCTGCAGTTACTTTAAACCTGAACTGAAGAAAAAAAAAAAGAACAAAAAAAGAACCACCAGCAGCTGAAGTTATGCATTCTGTACTCAATGATCTATGTGGCTAAGTTTCCAAAAACTTTTAACCGTGAAAACAGTATACCTGTCTCAACTAGACAAAGAAAACTGTCAAATCTTTTTCACTTTTATATACATTCAGTTCCAGTAATTAACAGTACATTTACTTTCTTCTTCAAGAGAAGTGCAAGATAAAATTGCCAGTGACAGCTTTCAAAAATGACAAATAATCTAAACCAGCCTTTATAAGAAAAGCACAGATCCAAAAGAATCAAGGGATCTGTCAGAACACCTTTGGAGAACCACAGATAAATGCTATAACTTTTATCTTCCAGGCACATACCTTAATTTTTGCCTCATCTGGTCCTTTGCTAGAATCCGCCACCTTGGTCCCCTGTTTTTCCCTCTGCCTGTATGTCTTCATGACTCCACATAAAAAGGCACTTTTGTTCTGTAAAAGACATATTAATCTTCAGTTTTGAAAACATGACAAGCCAGAAGCTAATAGTACCATGAATTAATACAGTGCTCATTTTACGTATCACGTATGGATCAAAGACTTAGGTAAACTTCTTGACAGTCAAATAACAGTTTACCCCTCAGCAATAATATTCTAAAGATTTTAACATTACCTGAACGTGTGAGAGATCACTGTCTTTAAACTGCTGAAGCACTGCCAATGCACCTTCTTCATTAAATTCCTTTAAAGCTTCAATAGCTCTTTCATCTAGATCACTATGTGCAACTAGCCCTGGAGAAAAGAAAAAATAACTGATTATATTTGGGCAGCAATCTTTGTTTAAGCACATTTAACACATCTAACACATTTCAGTGACCTCTAAAATCAATCACTGATTAAGTTACTATACCTAAAAAATCATTTTGTCCTCTTAACTTTAAATATTTAAATATACTTAACTTTTTTTTTCAACCAAAAAGTGTCAAAAAAAGTTAAGATTCGGAGTAAGCTACTGCACCTATGTATTGATTTGGCTTCTGTGAAACCCAGATGTTACAGGGGTTAAGTTTATTTTTTGTATCTTGAAGCTGCATTCAAAAGGATCTATCAAAACCTGACATAGCTCGCCTGGCAATGGTACCTTGGGAGAAAGCCATACAGACAAATGAACTGCAGCACTGAAAGTGACCATCGTAATCCAAAATCCAAACTTAAAAAACGTTAGCTATTACAATGTCTGAGAGAACCAATACAATAACCTTTGCATCCATGAACCCAAAAACTATGTCACGAAGTGTCATTTATGTGAGATGAATACCAACGCTTTAATTACTTACAGTTATCTAAAATCAGCATAAAAAATGCACGAAGACCACATCACCTACTCCTCCTAAAAATCATCTTCTGCCTATCCCAGCTGTTGCTGTCATCTGTGTAATTCTCCTCCTTCCCACCCCTCAGCCCAAGTGGCCTGGCCCAACACATTTCTCTGAAAAATACTGACAAATTAAAGCACTTGAATGGAAAACACCCACATATTTTGGTAAGACTACAGTTCCCATACTTTTGGAAACCACAAAAAGTTGCTATTTTAGCCCAAAGACAGCAGAATCCAATAAAACATTCTAAGCATGGTTTTGCAAGTTTTACACCTTACCTGCAACGTAAATTTCATCTAGTTTTTCAGCAACTTTCTGTGGTAAACCAGCATCAAGCAATGTCTGGAAATGCTCAGAATGGGTAACTGCAGCAGAAGTATCCATGGGCTCTTCAGTACCATTGCCATTAACATGTTCAGTAGCCATGTTTCCAGGTATCTGTTCAAACGCAGTAAGCGTCAAAATTAAGCTAAGCAGAACAATTCGAGTGACAATATACGCGACAGACTGCCCAGTCTCGTACAAAAATAATAGCGCAGGCGCTTTCCCGATAGTTTTTAGTTTCGGAAGGCGCAGAGAATTCCTCAAAAGAAGCACTAACACAAAGGAAAGCCCTAACACCGCTGCCTGGCGGGGGTGGGGTAGCTTTCACTGCAGGTTTTACACAACCCAGCCAGACACTGACTCACGTCCCTCTCTCCAACACTCCCTAAGAGGCTCCGAACAAGTTCGAAATGGAGCAAGAAGCCAATGGCGGGCGTGGGAGGAAGAGCAGAGAGCTACCACATGCAGCCGCCGCTCCCGTCACCGACACCCTTCGCCGCCCCCCACCCCCCACCCCCGGCCCCCCTTCCCGGGGTCTCCTCCCGCTTCCCCTCCCGGTGCCGCCGGGGCAGCCAAGAAGGGAACAAAGCGCCCTTCGCCGCCCGCACCCACCCGCGGCCGCCATGAGCGCGATGGAAACACGTGCTCCGCGCGTTCCGATGTCCTACAACTTCCTCCCGTGACCGACTTCCCCCCCTCCCCAGCCCCCCCTCCCCTCCGCGCCACGCGGGAGCGGCGTCCCCCCCCCCAACCCGCTTGCCCCCCCACCACCACCCCGGGGCCGCTCCCCACCTCTCACCCTCATGCGCTTGCAACACGCCGGGCCCGCTTCCACCGAATCGCCCTCCTCCCCCCCCCCTCAGGTTCTCTCCGCGAAACAATGCAGGGGCCCCGCCGCCTCACGACGTGACGGGAGCCACGCCGGACACGGGTTTCCTTTACAACCCCCCCTAATCCCCCACCAACACCCGCGGCTCCGGTCACCGAGGCGGCGGCTGCGGCTCCGGTTCCTTCTCGCAATGAATGGGGCGGCGGGACAATGAGGCGCGCGCCACGCTGTTCCCACACCCCCCCCCCAACCCCCCCCGCGCTAACCCTCCCTCCCTCCGCGGGCTGTTCCACTCACGGCCCACCCCCCCACCCCCCCCGCAGCCGCCGCCGCCCCGAGAACACCGAGGCCTGCAACGCGCCCCCCCACCCCCCGAAAAGGCAACGCGCGCCCCCCCCTTCCCGCCGCCCCCCCCCCCCCATTCCCGCTGCCGCCTGACCTGTCGCTGCCGGGGAAAAGGGGGGGAAGGGGGGCGGGGGTTGGTGAAAAAACGCGGTGCTTAAAAAGAAAAAAGAAAAAAAAAAAAAAAGAGAAGAAAAAACCCGGGGGGGGGTGTTTCCGGGGGAGCGGGGGGTAACGGGCTCGGCTTGCTGAGGAGATGCCCCCCCCCTTTTTTTGTCCAGCGCTTTTTTTCCCCCTCCTCGGTGTGTTCCGGACAGTGTGTGTGCCTGGAGCTGGCGTAAAATGGCGGCCGCTCGAGCGCTCACGCCGCTGCTGGCACCAACCCCAGCCCCTTCCACTCGGCTGGGGGGGGCGGGGGGGGGGGGGGGAGGGGGGTGCGGGCAGGGCGGAGGAAGAGGAGGGGAGGGAGAAGGGAAAAGGGAGGGGTGCGGAGGGAGGGAGGGAGAGAGTGAGGGGTGGGGGGGGAAGAGGAGGAGGAGGCGCTGCCGCGCGCGCTGGCGCAGCCCCAGCGCCGGGGTCTCCCGGGCAGCTCCGCAAGGGTTATCGCCTCGCCCCGCCCCCCCGCGCGCGCCCTCTCTCTCCCTCTCTCTCTCTGCCGCTCCCCCCCCCCCCCCACCGCCTCGATCCGGCTCCGTCACCGCCGCGTGCGCGCGCGCCGCCGCCTCCCTCCCTCCTCTCCCCTCTCGGCAGCGCGCGCGGCCGTGGCGGGACGGTCCTCGCGGAGTGGGAGGGGGGGGAGCGCGCGCAGGTGGCGCAAAGGCGGGAGGAGGCGCTGGGGGGGGGGGGGGGGGAAGAGAGCGAGGAAGGGCGGGGAGAGAGAGAGACACAAAGCCACGCAGACAAAGGGAGGGGAGAGCGGCGCTTTGTGTCCCCGCTCCGCCGGTGACCCGGGCTGGGAGGGACGCGCGGGGATCAGCCAGTGCGGTCCCTGCGTGGAGCACACCGGAAAATGACGCGACCCCGGCGTTCGCAGCGCGTGCCTGAGGGCGTTGTCCAGGCTCTGGCACCGCGGCTGCCGCCCTGGGGAGCTCTTCCAGCGCTCCAGCACCCTCTGAGCGAAGAACCCCTGCCTAATATCCAACCTCACCCTCCGCTGGCTTGTCTTCCTGCCATTCCCTCGGGTCCTGTCATTGGGCACCAGGAAGAGATCATAGAATCGCAGAATCAGAGCGGTTTAGGTTGGAAGGGACCTTAAAGCCCATCCAGTTCCAACCCCCCCGCCATGGGCAGGGACACCTCCCACCAGACCAGGCTGCTCTAAGCCCCATCCAGCCTGGCCTTGAACACCTCCAGGGATGGGGCAGCCACAGCTTCCCTGGGTAACCTGTGCCAGTGCCTCAACACTCTCATGGTGAAGAAATTCTTCCTAATATCTAATCTAAATCCTCCCCTCTAAAGCCATTCCCCCTCGTCCTATCACTCCTGTACCCCTTCAGGTACTGGAGTGTCGCTCTAAGGTCTCCTCTGAGCTTTCTCTTTTCCAGGCTGAACAAGCCCAATTCTCTCAGTCTGTCCTCGTATGGGAGGTGCTCCAGCACGATCATCATCATAGCCCTCCTCTGGCCCCATTCCGACAGTTCCATATCCTTCCAGGATCATGATCAGTGCCTGGTCTTCCTTGCCTTGCAAGGGAGGGATGATGTCTTCCCCTCCACCTCCTCTTCTCCAGGCTGAACAGACTAAGTGGCTTCAGCCGCACCTCATACAGCTTCCCCTCTAAACCCTTCACCAGCTTCATAGCTCTTCTCTGAACACTATCCAGTAGCCTGATATCCCTTTTATACTGGGGCACCCAGTATAAAACACACTATTCAAGGTGGAGCCGCTTGGCAGACAGGAGGTGCCCCTGGCAGGACCCCCACCCCTTCATGCAGAGGGAGCACATTTATGAGGGGAACAGGAATTTCTCTTGGTGGCTTCATGGCAAAGCCCCCAGAGAGTCAGTGCAGTGGGGGGTCTTCAGTGCAGCCAAAATCCCACAGGATTTCGTGCATGTCCCAGCAGAAGGCAGGTCCCACTGCAGTGCTGTCAGGTGCAGGTCCCTTGCTGGGGATCATAGAATAGTTTGGGTTGGAAGGGAGCTTAATGATCACCTGGTTCCTACCCCCCTGCCATGGGCAGGGACATCTCCCACTAGATCCGACTGCCCAAGGGCCCATCCAACCTGGCCTTGAACACCTCCAGGGATGGGGCAGCCGCAGCTTCCCGGACAACCTGTGCCAGTGCCTCACTACTCTCATGGTGAAGAAACTTTTCCCTAAGTCTAGCCTAAGTCTGCCCCTGCACACCTTGCTGCACTCCTGAATTCCAGCTCCTAACACATCTCACACGCTTCACGCGAGAAACTTGGAAACCAACCTAATGGAAAATGAAGGCACGAAAGCAAAACACGCTGTTGCTCACTTCTTTAAAGGTAGCTGAGCAACAAACTGACCAACAACTGCCCAGCCAAGCACTGAACACATACAAACACATACACTGAAGCGTATCTGCAGTGCTTCATACACACTTAAACCTACCAGTGGGGCAGGCACAGACAGCACAGGAAGGACATGAATCCGTTGGAGCGAGTCCAGAGGAGGCCATGAAGATGATCAGAGGGATGGAACACTTCTGCTATTGAGATAGGCTGAGAGGGTTAGGCTCATTCAGCCTTGAGAAGAGAAAGCTCTGGGAAGACCTGGAGGTGTTCCAAGACCAGGCTGGATGAGGCTATGAGCAACCTGACCTAGTGAAAGGTGTTGGAACTTGATGTTGTTTGGGGTCCCTTCCAGCCCAAACCATTCTATGATTCTAGGGTCAGTTCACTGTCAACAAATACTTATGCTGGCGTGCGAGTATATGAAATGCTACTGGCATTCTGGGAGTCAAGAAAAAGCTCTTGAAGTACTTGATGCAATAAAACTTGATTAAAAACTGAAAGACTCCACAGGTTAGCCTAAAACACCAACAAAAACAAAGAAGCTGTATACTATCAAATATTCTAGCTAATACGTTATTTGAAGATGTCATTAAAAAAACCATCTACTCAGAATTTCTCACGTGCTTAAGTTATTTTACTAAAAGAAAAGTGGTTTTTTGGTAAAAATTCATGCAAGTTTTTTAACCATATACTTTGTAAATTTTTGAAGGGTGCAAAACATTCTCATTTGTATAACTTTCTCCAAAAGTATAGCTATCAGCTGGGCAATGGGAGTAATATCCTCAGAAACAAATTTGGAGAGCATTTTATTACAGTGATGCTGCACCAAAACATGTTATTTTTAGGCGTTTACAGGAGGTATTTCAGCGAGTTGTTTACCATACAGATGTGAGCCAGAGAAATATGGATTTGTTCTCTGGAACTAATGAAAACAGTGAAAAATGTTCCATTAGAATTCTAACTCAGTGGATCTAACTAATTACAGGTGGCAAACTCCTGAGAAAGTAATTCTTGCGTTTTAGGCCCATTTTTAGAGGGGAAACTTTTTATGCATTTTCCATTTCCTCCATAAAATTGAAGTAAAAGCAATAAAAGGACGAGGGTAAGTGCAGTGAACAGATTTGCACTTGTTATTTAAAATCATGGCTGACCCAGAGTCAGAGGTGATCCTTTGAAATTTTATGTAGAAAGGAGAAAAAAAAAAGAGCCTGATGTGCAGTTCTTCTAAATATAGCTCAGTTGTTATCCCCAGTATCAGCAGGACAGAGACAAAAGTGATATGCCTAGGAAAGGATCCATGACATCATAAAACAAGTTTGCTCTTTCTATTTTTTTTTTTAATCATGTGGAACATCTGTTGAGAAAATACCTTGCCAAGAGCATTTGCAGACACTTACCTGGTGGCTTGGATTTACACAAGGAGTTTCACCGCGTGTGCCTGAAAGTTTGATAGCTCCTCACCATAATAAAAGCTGTATTAATTCTTAAATATTCATGGAATGTGAACCTCCTGCCTACTTCCAGTCCAATTGTGACCACTTGTAGAGCCCCTCTGAAGCCACAGCTGGACAACTGAGCTTCCACGGCACATCCATGGTAAACCAGCGATTGCAACAGGACCAACTACAGAATTGCAGA
Source organism: Phaenicophaeus curvirostris (assembly GCF_032191515.1). Lineage (NCBI taxonomy): Eukaryota > Metazoa > Chordata > Aves > Cuculiformes > Cuculidae > Phaenicophaeus > Phaenicophaeus curvirostris. The sequence goes on along the minus strand of NC_091393.1, from coordinate 10,084,827 downwards.
GATAAAGTTGTGAAAATTTAATTTAATTTGACTGTAAGACTACAAGCCTAATTTTTGCTTTAGAGCTACTTGTGAACAATAATTAATTATATCCTGAACAAAAAATGACAATATATGAAACTCAACGGGAATCTTACCTTCAGTTTCTTTGATGCCTAGTAACATTGCACAGCATTAGCCTTTCTGGAGTAAGCATATATTGGAAATTTAGGCTCAGCTATGGAAATGGTTGTACCTGAGCTATGAGTATATTACAAGGATATCTAACTTCAGGAAAAGATTGCAGTCTGCAGTTTATTCCATGTAGTGCACAGCTGGCTACTGGTCTATTTGCCCTATGAGATCCTCGGTAAAATAATACTATTTGGGGAAAGTCTGCTATATTAAAAGTCTGCTTAATTTGTTCATTCTATCAGTCAGAAGCTTGATGTCATGAAAGATGGGTTGAGTTACAAAACACAAGGCATATGCCTATTAAGAGAAAAATGGAAGTCTGACATTAACCAAAAGGAGATGAATCAGATATGTGAAATTTCTCTTCAGGAGAAAGCCTTCCATATAGGACCGAATGGCTCAGTCTTATATTTTAATATGCAGATTTGAGAATTCTTCCATTCTAAAAAGTAACTTACAATCTAAAATTGTCGCATGATTTCAGCAAAGAAAGACTAAACTCAAGCAATGGTAATATTTTTTTTCTTTTAATATTCTTTCCAGTCACATCCTTTGTGCATCTTCTCACTTTTCCAAAAGTAGGCAGGAGTAGCAGTAATTAAAACAAAATCAAGGTTATTCTCCCATTTGTTTTGACTATTTCTAAGGCTCTAATTTTCATAGAATAGTTAGGGTTGGAAGGGAGCTTAAAGCTCATCCAGTTCCAATTCCCTTGCCATGGGCAGGGACACCTCCCACCGGACCAGGCTGCCCAAGCCCCGTCCAACCTGGCCTTGAACACCTCCAGGGATGACGCAGCCACAGCTTCCCTGGGCAACTTGTTGCAGGGTCTTACCACTGTAATGGGGAAGAAGTTCTTGCTTGTATCAAGTCTAAATCTGCCCTTCTCCAGTTTATACCTGTTCCCCCTCATCCTGTCAACCACAAGCCTTTATGAGTAGTCCCTCCCCAGCTTTCTTGTAGCCCCTTCAGGTACTGGAAGGTCACTATAAGGTCTCCTTGGGACTTTCTCTTCTCCACGTTTAACAACCCCAACTCTCTCTGCCTGTCCTCCTATGGAAGGTGCTCCAGCCCTCTGATCATCTTTGTAGCCTCCTCTGGACCCATTCCAACAGCTCCATATCCCACTATCTCTTCAAGCATTTCACTTTTAACTAAGTCAGGAAAACAAAAGAAGCAAAATAAGTCTTTGCAAATCCACTGATTATGGTTTGCAGGACCAGAGGCTACAAACTGGAACACAGAAGGTTCCCTTGGAATATCAGGAAACACACCTTTGCTGTGAGCGTGACTAAGCACTATGACAGGTTACCCAGGGAGGCTGTGGAGTATACATCCTCGGGGGCACTGAGAACACCCCTGGGCATGGTCCTGGACAACCATCTCTAGGTGGCCCTGCTTGAGCAGATGGATGGACTAAATGGTCTTCAGAGGTGCCTTCCAACCTTAGCCATTCTGTGATACTATTAATTATCTGATTTTTACAAGTGCAGCTCTATGCATTAATTGATATTTCTTTCTTCAGATTTGAAAAGACTTTTTTTTTCCTGAATCCAGAAAACAAAGTAACTAATTTTTCTCAAATTTACAGTTCTTCTAATTCTGCAAGATGGATGAGGAGTCTGCTCCTACAGAGTCAACACCTTGCATTTCAGAGCTTTTGATGTTGAAATCACCTGCACTCTGCTAAACATTTGCCTAGATAGTCACAGGCAGAGAATAAGTCTGGCAATGAGGAGGAATGGGGCTCTTCCAGGAATTTGTTTGGTGTCAAATATATTTTAGATATATACTGAAGCTTCTGAAACTACTTCTTTCTGAACTGCTTCTCTCCCATTTGCTTTACAGCTGTGCTACAGCAACAGTGCCATTGGAAAAGTGTTCTACTTTGTATACATGCAAAATATATTTGTTTTGAAGACATTCTTTCCAATACCAATCACCACTGCTTCTTCTCTCCAGGCAGTTACTTCACCTTGCGCATAGGTACATCCCTAAAAATCAAACACTTCAGAACAGACATTACCTCTAAAGGCATAACAGAAACAGCAGAAGGTAGCTTAGTTCATGTTCCATTCATTTAGCTTTCTTCTAATTTAAACGATTGTTTTTAAATCCTCTTATCAGCCATGGGTACAAAGCCATCATTGGAGAACTCAATGTATTTTGCAGTACACTGTAGGTTAATGTAAGAATTGAAACAGATGCAGAAGAGGAGAGCACTTTATTTTTGCATGCACACAAAACAGTGAAGTTTTTTTTTTGCATGTACACAAAACGTGTACGTGGAAATGCCAACACAAAGCCATCCCAAACTGACTATCACTCAGAATCCAGATGCAAACCCTTGTAAGAAAGAATTATAAACGCCCTATGCTTTCTGGAAAAAAAGCAGCGTTAGGAGTTATGCAGCACCTACATCTTTAACATGGAGAAGAGACAAATAAAGGAACATAGTACTGGCCTGCAGCATCAGAAATGACACAGAAAAAAACCCTAGAGAATAAATGTTCAACCTTTCTTCAAAAGGAAGGAGGAGTCACCAAAACAAACTGGTAGACAGCAAAACAAACAAAGAGCTACTTTTACATATCTGCAACTGAGTAGGGGAATTCATTGTCACGTGAAGCTGTAGGTATCCCCATGACCCTCAAAGTAACTAGCCTAATTAACTGAAGAAACTCACATCTCAAGTAATTAAATGCAGGGATATCACCCCAGTTTAAAGCCTGTGGCAAAAAATAACGTAGGCTGTGAAAGCATACCAGAAAGCACTATCGTATCTATACTTGCCCTATCTCTGCGTTTTCCCCTTAGCTAATACACACTACTGGAAACTGGACATTGGCCTTAGCTTTTTATTCTGGATGTAGAAACACCCTGTCATTGCAGCAAGCAGAACACAATCTCTAATCTGTTCCTTTCATCCCAAACCCTTCCCACTTCCTACAGTAGCGCACGTAGTAGTACGTGCAAATGTTTCGCTTCCCCCCTCTAATCACATATTCTGCATGCCAGTACAGACCTATAAAACACAGGCTTCCTCTACAAATAGCTCCTAAGCTTATCAAGTGTGAGGGAACTACAGGAAAAGGCTTCCCAATCCTAAGAAAAATAATCCCCAAACCTGCTTTACTATTGCTACGGGTACAAAAGTGAGAGTTAGGACACAACTACTATTGCCTTTACTGTCCTGTTCCCCATAGCATCTGATCCTTTAATGCTCTTACACAGAGGGGTGTAACCATTAAGTCAGCACCTGGTAAAGCTCCATGGAAAGAGGAGACAATATATTCAGCAAAGAAGTGACAAGATTATTGTCTCACTCCCAAGCTTTCATCAAATAGCACAGAGGGGCTGGAGAAAACAGATTTCTCCACATCCTCGTGCTTTCTGCTTTATAAGAAGAACACATGCAAGAGAACTGCAGATTCTTCCTCATCAGAATCCATCTCTGAAACATCTCAAAGTCATCTCAGGACACCAGTGCTATCCTGTCCACTTGCGCAGTGCAAGGCAGCCAAGTGCTGAAACTGCAACTCACCAAGCACAGTCACAACTGAAAGTATCAATACAGAACTGACTGCTCTATTTAGAGCTTACTTTGCTCCAGCTACTCATCCAACCCTGCGCTTGCATCCCTCTGCTGTAGTCCCCAAAGATCTCTCTGTCCTGACTGGCAGCCATCAAGTTTCCAGTACGTGGCATGCTTATAAAAGCCAACTGAGGGGTGGAACAAAAGGACCCTTGGGATCATCTAGCCCCAGGAGTTATGTTGTGCATTAAGCCCTTGTCCAAAGGCAAACAGCATGTCATTAGGTCACAGAATATTCTCCTCCAGGTGTGGACATCTTTCCCAGGAGAGCAGAGCCCAACGCAGACACAGCAGCCACTGCCATGCAGGTAGATAGGACAGGTCACGGGCTATTCTCTAGCTGGAAGGCAAATGTGGACAACACAGTTCACACTGCAATGGCTAAGCTCTCATCCACCTTAATTTCTAAACCATCCTCAAATAATACATGAGACTGTGCAAGCAGGCCCATGCATCAGGTCCCAGAAACTGCATTAACCCTTAACAGCATGATGATCAGTCCAGCGACCGGGCTAACGTCCCAGGCTTGTTTAGTGAACAGGCAGCGGCACTGCTAATTACTCAGGAGGGAAAGTGCCAGATGCAGCAGTTCCAATACGCAGCTTTCAGGATAAGCGTTCCCAACTACTTAACATGTAACCAAACAACTTAAAAATCCTTTCAAGCATGGGTGAACCCAAATAACCTCAATGTCTTCAAGGGCCCTGTAAAAGAACAATCTACCCTCTTGCCCTGTGCAGTCCTTGCCAGGTACAAGGCAGAAGTGACTACATAAATGCAGCATTTCTGCAGATCCCAAGAGCAGACAATTAGACCTTTTGTATATAACAGCTTGTCCCCTTTTTTGTTTTTAATTATTTATTTTTTTAAAGTATGCCACAATAAGCGAGTTCTCATTTACAGCATAAACTCCAGACTAGAGCATGAGGATGTGAGACTATTACTGCCAGTACCTTAGGCTCAGCTTGCTGCTTTTCAGTAGTCATCTTCTGGAAGATCTACTCCATGCTTTTATATAGGCCTTGGGAGATAGCAGAATTAGATCTCAAGCTAACACAGATCTTCCCCACATGTACATAACTTACCCTTCCCAGCTTGTGCAGCAATAACCACGTATCTCTTCAATGTTTTGCACAGGGCAGCGTGGGCAATGTAACCTGTTCTCAAATGTTAACAAATTTGAGATTTAATACAGTATGACCAAATTACAGCTGCATTGTGCTGCTAGAAGCAATAATTCAGTTCTTTAGAGAAGAAAAGTTTTAATTTTACCTAGCAACTGGGCACTAGAAAAAATAAATTGCTATTGTGTGATCTGCAGGGGACATATGAAGAACACTGTGCTTCCAGAAAATAAAGTGTCTCTTTGATGCTGTAAAAATATACAGGATTGCTTTTTCTTAAAGTTCAGATCTTAAAAGTAGCAAGAATGAACAATTACAGGGAAGTTTCATTAGGAAAATTTAAATCTATCAAGGTAATTCTTAAAAAAAAAAAAAGGAAAAATCTCCTATGAGTTTATGACTAAACCATGGCTGATGAAGCTGAGAACTTGTTTATTGATGCCACATTCAAATTAACCAGAACACTTCTAGTATCTTTTGCATTTTCCAAGTGGTGTCCATACCAATGGACAGCAGTGTTTGGAGGCGTGTATAGAGCAGTCAATGCAGTCGCGCCAGTATATACATTTTTACTTTCAATACCTCAATTCATGATTCCAGCAGGACCAATGCAGATCTGAGCACATTCATAAAAACCCTGTTAAAAATCATTGATGACAGTTAACTGCAGAAGTTCTAAATTCTTTCCTACTCTTCCAGTGCAGGTGCTTTTAGATTTCACTGCCATATCCACAGTAACAGCTTAATGTTTCTCCCAAGAAAAAAATACAAAAAAAATCTGGCTTGAGATAATCTCATACATACTCAAAGGCAAACACCTGTAAGTTAGTGCCAACATTTATTTGTAACTCCTTCACGTTCCTATGAAGTAATCAGTCCTGGCTAGTAAATTCAATGGATGAAAACTGTTGACAAATTTCAGATTAACAGTATCAATACAGATCTACTGTGACCAAAAAAGGTGGTAAAGCAGCACGCAGAAGAGTCTTTTGGTCTGAAAATGTTATGGACTCCTGGAGCGCTGCCTCAGAATAACAGAATACTTTTTCTTGGTAGAGCATTTTCTTTCCTGACAGGTAGGCAACCATCCTAGTTACCATCAAGTTTCTTCAGCCCAAACCAGAGGCTAAGTGTTTTTTTTTCCTTTGAAAGTCAGTGCAGCCAGGTAATAGCCATAATGAAGACAATGGGCCTTACAAAGCAGCTCACTGATGACGTATTGCTCACCAGACCCTCTGCATAACTGTGGTAGAGGCACTTAAAATCTGAAATCAAAAGGGACAAAGTACGACATCATCCACAGCGTCACAGCCTCAGAACTGCTGTCAGAGTCTGGGAGCACTAAAGGGTGTTTCAGGGAGTAGGAAATTCAGTTGGTGCCTCTGCAGAACACATAGCAGCATGGACTTCTTATCAGGTAGAAGCACTGGTCATCTTCAGGTCCTGATAATTTCAGAGCCTGACAAAACCAGGTGAGGTCTCCCCATGTCTCTCCAAATCAGTGGAATTCGTGGCAAACCATCTTTCTTTTTACCAGCTACAAACTGGGCTTTCCCATGTCTAGCATGGCTCATAAGGGGCTGCACTTTTATCGAAAAGGCATCTCAGTTGCTACTGTTGTTCAGTCTTGTTTTTCCAATTAAAAACCTACAAACCACATGAAACTGCCTGGAGAAAGTATTCATGCTATTTCCAGTCTTCTTGTCACAGCAGTTAAAAAAAGGCAAAACCACAGCAAAACACCTTGCAGTCAACCCTGCCGAGGTCATCGATTAGAGATCCCTTTACAGTAGAAAAATAAGAAAAAAAAATGGTTCTCAGCAGCCCTACAGCCTGTACATCAAATTAGCAAAACCCATGCTGAACAGGATTTCACTAGCAACAGAACTTGTTGAACTCAAGTAGACATAAACGAAGACAAGCCAGTTCTGGCAACTCTTAAGTACTTCAAAAACATGTTTGCAAAAACCCACTCTTCCCCACACCACAAAGGCTTTTTGGGGAACGTTCTCAGCACTGTGATACCATTTATTATAAAGTACTTTTTAAAGATATTCTGAAGGTAACTCCTGTTCCTGCCGTTAAACTTACTTTATGTTATGTGGTTTATAATCTGTAGAACAGGAAGAGGGGGAGCACTAATTCCCACAAGCCAAACCTCTCTCATTTGCTTGCAACATCAAATAAGTAACTTAAGAAAATTTTCAGAACCAGAAACTACATAATCAAACTACTTCCAGAAAATGTTTATTGTAATATATACTGGGGAACAAATAAGCATATTCTGAAGTGTTTAACTTGTTAAGTCCGAACGACATTAAGAACTGCCACTCATCATGTTTCAATACTGCATTTTTCTGATGGAGCGTAAGAAATTAAACTAAGAAAGAGAGGCAATTCGGTTTGTATTCTGTTGCAGAAAATTACCTAACTACTAGACAAAGCTAACACATTTAAGAGTGTAATTCTCAATTGTTTCTTTCAAGACCCAATAGTATCTGCAACACCTCTCATTCTAACTGAGGAAAAAAATCTCAACCAACTTAGGCAAGGGCAAATTATTTCCTGTTTTGTCAAGGTAATGTGAAGTACACTGATTTAATTGTACACCTGTATATTCTTCAATTTAGACTAGACATAAGGAGGAATTTCTTCACTGAGAGTGGTGAGGCACTGGCACAGGTTGCCCAGGGAAGCTGTGGCTGCCCCATCCCTGGAGGTGTTCAAGGCCAGGTTGGATGGGGCCTCAGGCAGTCTGGTCTAGTGGGAAGTGTCCCGGCTGACGGCAGGGGCTTGGAACTGGGCAGGCTTTAAGATCCCTTCCAACCCTAATTATTCTATGATTGTATGACCTTAAGATGCTTTAAAAAGTACACCTTTACTTTAAAATTATCTTAAAATACAATATTTTTCAATCAACTTACCAGTGTCAAAGTAAGGTCTATGCATTTGGTTTTATTTCAGTCCATTAATCTCTTTCCAGCTTCTTTTCACATATATAAAATAATGACTGAACTTTATTTTAGGACAGATTTTAATCGTTCTTCACCTGTGACCATAAAAGTAGCACTGTCATTGCTGGGACAATGTTCCTTCAGTTACTGAGAACTCCAATCACAGGGAGTGACTGGATCAATCCCACAATCCAACCACCTGTTTTTAGTGGTTATTGGTCTGAGAGCCTGAAGTATGAGGGGTACCGAAAGTAAGAGCACACATTGGTACTTCAAACTTCATCATAGCTCAATAAAACTGTGAAGCTGGACCGGCACCCGGGTCTTAACTGGACTCCACTCGCCACTGTTTTAATTAATTGTGAGAGTTGAAAGCAACATCAGCTTCAAAGAGTAAAAAGCTTCAATCCCCTCCTAAGCCACTCCTCCCTGCAGTTACTAACACACACTACTTCATTATTTTACAACATAATATTCATGTTTCACGTCTTTTTAAAAGGAGGCAGGTTGTAATTGCCAAGTAGTATTCAAATACAAATGAAAATCTCCTCAGGAAGTTCCCAAGCAAACTGCTGGAAAGCCTCTCTATCCTTCTCCTGTTCCTTATACTGGTCATCCTCATACAGAATACTGAGCAAGGCAGACTTTGTCCCACTCAATACAGCCATTCTTCCCAGCATCAAACACCACTTTGTCTGCCGGAGCCTGCAGGAAGTTTGAGACAATGGCAGAGAAGTACTGTCTTCTTAGCCCTGATAGCTCAACTGGACTATCAACTAAAAAGCCATGTGATGTTTGAAAGAAAACTGAATTAATCATTTTCATTTTACTTTTCCAGTTTATATCCTCCAAGGGGAACAGACAAGGGCAGACAGGCAAAAATGCTTGTTATACTGGTTCTAACGACAAAAAGTAGAGAGTGTTGATCAGTGGACATGTACATTTACAGCATACAAAGGCCTCCATCCGTACTCCACTCGCCCAAAATTAACATTCATCTGTTAAATTCATACTCCAATTATAACTCAAATTTGTTCCGCAGAGCTGTGGGAGGGTTGTGCCAAAAAACTACTGACCCAAAGCCAGGGTTAAACGCTCTCCAATACAGCAAATACCTTTCCTTGGGCAAAGTCTAACACTTTGCTTGCTCCACTGTGTCCACGCTTGTCTTTCTTAAGGAGCCACTTTCTCTACCAACCATTATTTAACATCAATGCTTGTTTTTAATTGGTAACACTCATACCCAAGCCTTGTAAGACATGTTTATACAATTAAGAGCTTGCCTGCACCAGAAAGCAGCAACCCCACTGAATCTAGCCCAAGACACAGCTGCAGCCAAGGCCACGCACTCCCCGCAGGCTGGTAGCCTGACAGTACAGCTCACACGGAAATTTCTCCTCACTAGGATCCTGTTACTTCAAGCAGGCAAATACACTCCCATAGCAGCAGGGGTGCTGTGGCAAGATAACCACTGCTAGCTTAGTTTCGCTCACTTGCAACTCTGTTTATAGATCTAGTCTCCACTGGCAAGACAAGTTCTTCAGCAACAGACAAAACCTCCTACCTTAACAGGGACCTCATTACTTAAAGCGTTTACGCACAACTACTCTTCCTGGTGGTTGCAAGATACTCCCCTTAGACGCACACCACTCATTTAGGTCAAAAAAGGCTGCTCTTTATGCCCAGTTACCAGGACCGATGCACAGCACTATTCCAGAACAAAGTCTTGTCTACCTATTGATTTCTTGGACCACGGCCCAACACCCATGTGACTCTTCTGTTCAGCACCAATCACAGTGCAAGATTTCACCGGACTATTTAAAGTACAAAAAAGCAAAGTGTTTTCATGCTGTTTACTACACGGCCTCCAGTCAAAGCTTTAAACCTTTTTGTAAAACTGGTTTAATGAAATGCTTTTGCAGAGAAATCTCACGCCACGTGTTACAAACTTGTTACGCAATAGCTCTTCACAACTAGACCTTATCTTAATCACTTGTGCAAAACATCTTATCAGATGCCCAAAACATACTGGAACTAAACTCACAAGTGGTCTGCAAACACATTATCCCCCTCCCACCAAGCAAAAAAGCCATTACAACTATTATTCTGTAACTAATTTCAAGTTGGAAAAAAATGATCTTCTTGCATCATTTTCACTACTCCTATATTCCAAAGCCTCTGGAGCGTAACATCACAGGTAAAACAGTCGTACTTTTCAGAACATCACACTTTCCGTACTAATACACATTTTTCATTATCTGTCTTCTGCAGTCCTTAAGCACAGGAACACTCACACAGAAAGGTTTGCAGTTCAACAGCCTGCATATGCCTTACCACTGGCCACATCTACTGTTTTCTACACCAGGTGAAAGGTACCCATTTTTCATGATTAAACACTGCTCCTGGAGACAGGCCACCACCACCTGATCTGCCTAACACCACAGTTCCCTGGCACCAATCCTGCCTAGCCTAGATCAGAAATCACCCCCAAGGAATGTTTTAAAACATACAGAACAAGATCGTTGTGAAGTACTTCAGGTACTCTGAGTGCCGCTCACAATCCTGACATTTTCTCTAGTCTTTCATTCGATCCCCAAAATCACGAGAGTAATTCACTCTCACCAGTTTTACTGGATATATACATAGCAGTAGCTCCTTGAAAGCTTCAGATTAGCGTCAGACCAAAGGATACATATCCTTTAGACCCCAGAACACATGCCACCAGCTCTTCTGTGACTACAGACCTCACACAACAGCAAGGTTTTACACATCATCTTTATTCAAGAAGCACATACAAAGCACAGCACATGAAAATACCTACCCTTGTCAGTAACATGTTAACAGAATAAATCCTGTTAAAGGCAATGACAAGAAAGCTGTTCTGTAGTAAATTTCTGCAGATTCTGATATATTAAATACTGATTTACACTGTTGCTTGCTGAGAATAAGCAATCTTTAGCCTAAGCAGCTAGTTACTGCTTATTAATAATAACCAAAGTGAGCCAACATATTCCTGGAGTTTATTATTTTAGTAGTCAGATACTGTTTTACATTCTCGATGCTTTAGATATGACTACTGGTAGTATTTTGCTTTTCATAGTACTACTTTGACAGAAAACAGGGTTTGTAAGCTACATGTCCTTTAGAAACGGGCATATTCCATCAGCTATAGGAATTCCCCGCAACTCTCTAAAGGAAGAGGGCTGCTAGCATCCAACGCTGCATTTTGGATGCAATAGGGCAGCATTTCCTGTATTTTGGTCCTTTTAGGAATTTTCAGTAACTGTAGCTCTATCAGTTGTCAGGCAGCATGCCATTGTCACATTCCTTCCTTCATGAAGCATTCCTGACAATTGAGTTCAAGAGCCATACCTTAAGACAGACTGTACCTTATGTACACAATTTGTCTTTAAACTCCAATTTACTTTGTGACCAGTTTATGATGCCTCATTCCGCCGTGGAAGACTGCCAACTTGCCAAACACAACAAATATGCTGTTACTGTAATACTGCACAGCTCTTTTTCAAGCAGAACTTTAGTGCATGTATTCTCATCTCTTCTCCTACTGACCTCTTTTCCCCACACAGCGAGGAGGTAACACTGACAGCGTATTCCTCAATGGGAAGTGCCACTGTTGTAATATCATCCTTTTCACGATAAAGTGGCAATCCCTAGAACCCCCAATTCCTCTCACACTCACTAGAATACAGATGCCAACGTACTATTCAGACTTTTCTTTAACTACAACTTCCCTCCTGACACTGCACTTTCTTCACCTATCCTTCCTATCAATTCCTACCACTTCAATGTTTTGGGAAAGCATTTATTTAAATACACAGAGACAATTATTTTGGTTCAATTTCTGAAAACAGTATCCACTAAATAAAATTGCAACAGCTGTTTCAGTAGCCTTTGTAAAGCACAGCATCCCATTCCAAGCCACAAAAACTCTTCAGGTGTAACTCTTCTTTCAAGTTACAGATCACCCACACTTGTCAGGCAGCACTGATGAAGTGTTCCAATTCATCACTAAAAAAAGAGAACAAAGTAAATAACTTCATTTGAGGGAGAAATTTCAATTTGTAAGCAGATGCAACACTGTATAGAGCCTATGAACATCATAATACTTTTCAGGAAATTTAAATCAAATGTTTGGTCTCATCTCAGATTCCGGATCCGTATTAAGATTTTTCAACACGGAATTCAGGTTCGGGATAGGATCATCACAGATGAGAAAAAGGAGTAGAGAAAACATAAGGCACCATCCAGCCTGGCCTCACCACCCTCACTCTCTTCATAATATGTAGTCTAAATTCTCCCTCTTCCAATTTAGAGCCATTCCCCCTCATCCTGTCACTACAGACCCTTGCAGAAGTCCCTCCCCAACTTTCTTGCAGCCCCTTCAGAGAAAGGCACTATAAGGTCTATAAGGTCTGGGGCACCTGGAGGAGGTTCTTCACTGATACCAATGTTTTTAAGTATTACTACCACATCAAGGTTTTAAAATTAATCAAAACATTTAATGGAATTCATACCTTCAAAAGGAGAAGTAGCCTTCAAGCATCTCTGCAAAGACAAAATGCGCTGGTTAGTTATATTAACAAGGCTTGCTACTTCCACCTGTTCTCCAAATCAGCCATATAAGTCACTGCATTTCCTACTTGTAATATTGCCTGCCTAAACAATGCAACATTTTATAGGTAGCACTGCTACACAATAAGTTTAACTCTCACATTTGTACTTCACATATTGGGACAAAGCCTGTTCTTCAAAAGAAACTGCTGGTAGTTACCATGATATTTAAAGGTGCCTTTCTTTAATAAGGAATAGAATAAAATTATAGTTATAACAAGACAGGGGAATTAAAATGTGCCCTCACACAAGATGTTAACTTCTTAATGAAAATAGTCTGTGGATACTCAAGAAACAGTGCAATTAAAGTGAGCTTCATTGAAAAAGACGATACTCAGATATTTAAGAATGAAGCTCTTGGGGAAACCACTGCCAATACTGCTAATGCACTGTAAGCGTTCAGAGCGTGCTTTTTGCCTGCTTCAAGTACAGTGTTACAGAAGCCCTTCTGGAACTGAAATAGCTTTAAAATAATTCCAAATGATTATTGTTAACCAATTTAACCTTTAACATTACTTATCCTCAATGCTCACATCTGAGTGAGCCCAAAGTTAACAGGGCTTTCTAAGACGGTCAAAGCTCAAACACCAGCTATGCTTCCTCACTAGGGCACTTAAACCTCGTTAATGCTTGTTATTTACCCACTATAAGACAGAATTCCTCAAATTTTATGGGCCTAACACTTCCTTTTCACTCTGCTCTTTAAAGATGCTAGCTTTGTGACAATACATATCCACATCAACATGGACTCGAGGTGAGTTTAAATAATGTACCAATGTCCTTATTCACAGCCTGGAGCATGGTGGCATCTAGCTTGTACATGGGGACAGAAACAAAAGCAACACCAACTAGGATAACAACTGAAAGATTAAGTGACTTTTGAAAGAATTAAGTGGTTTCATCTCAGTAGCCAGATCCGTATGAAGTTTCTCATCAACATATCAGGTTTGGCAGTTTCATCATGATTCACCACTTAAGTATCACTGACTGGGAACCACAAAGCAATTCATATATTCATGTATTCCACAATACAAGCTTTGTGTCTTTCATATGCAGATGCACCGAAAAGGGAATACATTACAATTAACAAAATTCAGGTCCTTAATCAATAAACATTACCTCTACCTGTTATACTACAGTTGCCAGGAAATTTTTCATCAGGACACCCGACGTTCCCATTATCAGAAACTGTTCACATCACTCTAGAAATGAGTAAAATCATCAATGACAACACATTCATGGACAATATAGCACAATCCACTAAAAGCAACCAAGTTTAACTCTTCTAGATCCCACATCCTCCAAGCCACTGTTTGTAAACATTTGAGTCACATTAAATTGAACACAGAAGTTATTTCTTAGCATTTCCAAAAGATGAGAATACCAACTATTTAAAACACGAACAGCCTAAAATATTAGAACTGCATGTCTCTTTATATTAAAAAGCCTCTAGATATCCACTTTATTTTCTACACCCAAACATTTTCTTACACACTAATTTCCTGAAGTGCAAATTCACAATTAGAAGCCAACTCAAGGTAACCTTTGTCAGATATAGGACGAACACTTCAGACAAGTACATTCTACCAGCTCTTCCAACAATGATTCATATTAACTAGTCACCAACTCCCCCACCTACACAGTTCCAAGACCTTCAAACATGTTGGAAATACAATACCTCAATGACACACCTACTAAATTTGATCACACAGATAATCTGCTAATCTAGTCATTTATCATATTAATTTATTCTCACTGATCATTCAAAACATACATAGCTTTCAGGCAAATCCGCTGATGTGTACCAAGTATTCTTCTACTTCTGACAGTGCTTCCATGAAGGGCTAAAAAGGAAATTAGACAAAAATTATGTTTTAGAGTAGATGATGTCTCTTGCTGTGGCCTAGCATAATCTCTCATGTCAGAAAATCACCAAGCACTAAATAATTACTTTTTCATACAACAATTCAATGTTGGTCTAGAACAGTCTTCAATACCGGAGAAATTGAAATTTTTTATGCATTAGAAGAAAAATTACCCTGAATTTGTTTGGACCTTTTTGTAACTGTGAAGGACCAATACATTTCATCTTCTATTTAAAAAATATTTATGTGCATGGCCATGCATTTATTCACAATGTAACACTTCTGTCTGTTCATCGCTTACAGAATATTTATGTCAATAATTACATTCAAATATGGTCAGGTATGTAGATTTGCACCAACTCCAATACATGCCCAAGTCCTGAGAGCTAACTCTGGTGTATCTCAAATATCAGTATAATTTGGCACAAGTTAACCAAGTGATCTATCATGTGGGTCTTCATGCTTGTCTAAATGCCACAGCAAAAGAAATTAAAACTAAGAACAACTGACCTAAGGGCTGACCTTAATTCAGTGAAGAGCACAAAAAATATAATCATCAAATAATTACTCGTCAGTGCGATGGCAACTATGAGAACGCAACATACTTTATCATTTTCCTTTTTGTTCTAACTCAGTAGCCACACAAAGATGACAATATTCTGGTACTTAACACATTCTGTACTTTATGACAGACAAAACCACGGAAACAGAAGCAATTAACTTGATCATCTAGCATTACTTCCAGTACTTAAAGGAGGCCTACAGGAAAGCTGGGGAGAGGCTCTTCACCATGGGATGCGATAACAGGACAAGGGGTAACGATTTTAAGCTGAAAGAGGGGAGATTTTGATTAAATATTCGGAATATATTTTTTTACTGTGGGGGTGGTGAGGCATCAGAGAGGCTGTGGATGCCCCATCCCTGCAGGTGTTCAAGGCCAGGCTGGACGAGGCTTTGAGCCACCTGATACAGTTATTGGAAGGAGTCCCTGCCTGTGGCAGGGGGCTTAGAACTGCATAAGCTTTAAGGTCCCTTCCAACCCAAACCATTCTATGATTTTAGAGCAAGAAAATTCAAAAATCCAGTGCAATTACCTTAATGTTTCTGTAAAATTTATTGGACACCACTGAAAACTTCCATTCCATCATACCTAAAAACAAACAGTAAACAAACTTAACACTTGAAATCAGCAGATTCTGACTACCAGGTCAGTAAGTCGCACATGAGATAGTAATAAAAAACCCGCCGAAGTTTCAGAAGCAATAACGTTATTTACCAAGTCTTAAGTATGCAGGAGACCTTTAAGAAAGGATCAAGAAATGCAACCAATTTTAAGTAACAGAGTTATGGTTACAATCACATGAAATCCCATACTAGAAGTATTGTAGAAATAACTGCAGGTACCCACTAATAAACTTCACTCCAAAGGATTTTTAACAAAAAATCATCATCTCAGGTGTTCAGTCCTTTAACTACAAGCACTGATCTCTGCTACATTAGAGAAATGTTTTAACCATGTAGCAAGTACTCAGATCTATCAACTCAATAATCCAAAGAAATACATGACAAAGTATTTTTGTCATCTAAAACCTTAATATATGCAGCTTCCACTAAGTTTCTCACTCTGCACTGCATAGATCAAATAAATGTAGCAATGCATTATGAATGACTTAATTTTTTTTTTGTTTCAGATCACGGAAACAACTTAAGCTATTGAAAATCTTGAGTTGAGCCTGTTTCTTACAGCCAATATCCAAGGGTTACTAACGGCTTGTAAAGATTCAAGAATTTTACTGTTTGTTAATCTAACACGTGACTCAGTCTATCATTAGACAAGCTAATCCAACAGCACAGGAATGCAACCATCTCCTCATCTTTGCTTACAGATTACAGACTAGAAGCCTATGCTTTGGTATTTGTATTGCTCAATCTTGCAGAAGAACTATGGCTCAATGGTATCAGCATCATGGTGGGGGGGAAGGCATAAATATTTAAAAAAAATAAATTACCCTTTATTCTGCTGTCTCACCACCTATCAAAGAAAAAGGAATCATCATTAAAACAATTCACATTTAAAAAACCATGTAAAGACTGGGGAGTCTGTTTTTTTTCCTTGGCACCATATAATTTTACAGAAACTGTATTTTTAATAGCCGTCTGTTGGAGGATAGTTTCATGATGTGGACGGGTGAGACCTTGAAACACAGGGTCAACACAAAATTGTGCACTAAACCCATGTGAAAGAAACATGGTAAATCCACTGAACAAAGGAGCCCTGACCCCCAACTGAAACACCTCATCGACTGAAACGCCTCATTCCCATCGGGACATACAGGCTGGCTTCATTCACCAGCATCAGAAGCAGGAATCCACGTGAGAGCTGAGGGGCTGCTGCTGGCCCCAGCAATGAAGATCTGATCCTACTGGCAGGCAGCATTTTCTCCTCAGCCCCGAAAAGGACCTGATTTGAGCCCCCAGCACCAGCCAGACCCCTTCTAATCTGCTCTAGTGAGACTCTATCTGGAGTATTGTGCCCAGTTTTGGAATCCCCAACATAAGGATACTGAACAGTTGGAATGCGTCCAAAGAAGGGCTACAAAGATGTGCAGATGGCTGGAGCATCTCTGCTACGGGGACGGGATGAGAGTTGGGGTTGTTCTGCCTGGAGTAGAGAAGGCCCCGGGGAGACTTTATAATGACCATATAGTACCTGAAGGGGCTACAGGAAAGCTGGGGAGGGGCTGTTTCGAAAGTCTAATAGTGACAAAATGAGGGGGAAGGGCTCTAAATTGGAAGAGGGAGGATTTAGACTAGCTATTAGAAAGAATTTCTTCACGCTGAGGGTGGTGAGGCACTGGCACAGGTTGCCCAGGGAAGCTGTGGCTGCCCCATCCCTGGAGATGTTCAAGGCCAGGCTGGATAGGGCCTTGGGCAGCCTGGTCTGGTGGGGATGCAACTGGATGGGCTTTGCGGCCTCCTTCCAACCCAAACCGTTCTGTGGTTCTATGAACGTGGCGCAGGGCAAGCCCCGCCTCCCCCGGCCCCGGGACTCGGCTCCGGGCAAGCCCCGCCCCGCGATACCGGACCCGCAGCCCCACGGTGCGGCCCGCCCGCCCCCGCCTCCAGCACCGCGCGAGCGCCCCCACAGCCACGCGTACGGACACGGAGCCACCCCAACCCAGCAACCCGCCCGCACCTCGGCCTCGGCCCCGGCCCCCGTACCCCCTCACCTCCTCTTGCAGACGCTCCGCGGGCGAAAAGGAATGTCAGAGGCGCTCGCCGGCTTATATAGACGCGGCGGGGTGGGAACGAGGTTGGGGGCGTCCTCAGCGCGAGGCGAGGGGCGGGGCTCCGAGGGCGGTGCGCGGAGCCGCTCCTTTTCCGGGGGGCGGGGCCTATTGCCCCCTCAGGGCACCCGCGCGCCGTGGGAGGCGCTTTGGTTTGAGGAGGGTGAGTTTTCGTACAGTGCGTTCGGGCATCGCGACTAAACCTGTACCCTGTAATCTGAGAGATGAAGACTTCGTTCTTCCAGACTGCAAAAGCCAGCGTGGGGTAACACTGAGACATGAGATTCCCTGCAGTAAATCAATGACCTGGATGAAGGCATCGAGTGCACCCTTAGCAAGTTTGCGGACGACACCAAGCTGGGTGGAAGTGTCGATCTGCTGGAGGGTCGGGAGGCTGCAAAGGGATCTGAACAGGCTGGACCGCTGGGCAGAGTCCAATGGCATGAGGTTTAACAAGGCCAAATGCCGGGTCCTGCACTTGGGGCACAACAACCCTGTGCAGTGCTACAGACTAGGAGAAGTCTGTCTAGAAAGCTGCCTGGAGGAGAGGGACCTGGGGGTGTTGGTTGACAGCGACTGAACATGAGCCAGCAGTGTGCCCAGGTGGCCAAGAAGGCCAATGGCATCTTGGCTTGTATCAGAAACGGCGTGACCAGCAGGTCCAGGGAAGTTCTTCTCCCTCTGTACTCGGCACTGGTGAGACCGCTCCTCGAATCCTGTGTTCAGTTCTGGGCCTCTCACCACAAGAAGGATGTTGAGGCTCTGGAGTGAGTCCAGAGAAGAGCAACGAAGCTGGTGAAGGGGCTGGAGAACAGGCCTTATGAGGAGCGGCTGAGAGAGCTGGGGTTGTTTAGCCTGGAGAAGAGGAGGCTGAGGGGAGACCTCATTGCTCTCTACAACTACCTGAAAGGAGGTTGTGGAGAGGAGGATGCTGGCCTCTTCTCCCAAGTGACAGTGGACAGGACAAGAGGGAATGGCCTCAAGCTCCACCAGGGGAGGTTCAGGCAGGAAAAAAATTTTCACAGAAAGGGTCATTGGGCACTGGCAGAGGCTGCCCAGGGAGGTGGTTGAGTCACCTTCCCTGGAGGTGTTTTAAAGATGAGTGGATGAGGTGCTGAGGGGCATGGTTTAGTGTTTGATAGGAATGGTTGGACTCGATGATCCAAGAGGTCTTTTTCAACCTAGTGATTGTATGATTCTACAATTCTGTGAAATGCACACCTGTCTTTCCCCTGCAAAGTTCCCACTACAGATGAACCTTAGTCACCTTGCTATTTATAGCCTTCTTATTACCAATGGCAAACTAAAATAGAATTCATTCTTGCTTTATGTAATACACTTCAGGCTTAAACTATGAGTCTCTACTTCTTTTTCTGTGGAAAGAAATTCCATTCTTTGTTACAATAATATGTAATCATGTAGCATTAGGAAAGGCAACGTAAGGAACTGCCTTCATCTGCAGGATGGGGGAGGATGTGATTGAGAGCAGCCCTGCAGAGAGGGTCTTGGGGGTGCTGGCTGATGAGAAGCTTGAAATGAGCCAGCAATGTGCACTTGCAGCCCAGAAAGCCAACCATATCCTGGGCCGCATCAAAAGAAGCGTGGCGAGCAGGGTAAGGGAGGTGATTCTGCCCCTCTGCTCCACTCTCCTGAGACCCCACCTGGAGTACTGGGTCCAATTCTGGAATCCTCAACATAAGAATGATATGGTAATATTGGAATGAGTCTAGTGGAGGGCTACAAGGGTGATCTGAGGGCTGGAGCGCCTCCCATATGAGGACAGGCTGAGAGAGTTGGGGTTGTTCAGCCTGGAGAAGAGAAGGCTCTGAGGAGACCTTATAGTGACCTTCCAGTGCCTGAAGGGGCTGCAGGAAAGCTGGGGAGGGACTGTTTACAAAGGCTTGTAATGACAGGACTAGGGGCAGTGGGTATAAACTGGAGAGGGGAAGATTTAGACTAGACATAAAGAAGAAATTCTTGACTTATGAGAGTGGTGAGGCACTGGCAGAGGTTGCCCAGGGAAGCTGTGGCTGCCCCATCCCTGGGGGTGTTCAAGGCCAGGTTGGATGGGGCCTTGGGCAGCCTGGTCTGGTGGGAGGTGTCCCTGCCCATGGCAGGGGGTTGGAACGGGATGGGTTTTAAAGTCTCTTCCAACCCAAACTATTCTATGATTCTGTCTTCATTGTAGGTAGGCAGCAATTACAAGGCTAAAAAAAGTTAACTAAAACAAAATAAAAACATACACCGCAATTGCAGATTATATTTTCAGGTAGGGTTCCCTCTTAGCTGCCTTTCTTTCCCCTCTTTCACACTTCTGCCTCTTTAGCCTGTATCCCAGGTGTCCAGATGAGAGTGGAAGCTGTAGAGCGACACTTGATTGAGCCTCAAACTCCTCTCCCCAGAAAGATCCTAAGCCTGGTCTGAATTTTAAGCCCGGTTGCCATATAGTGTTAGTTTAGAGATGAATCACTTCTGAATTTGCCTCACCACAGAGCTGCACATTCATGCACAGTGTAAGCACTGGTGGAAGGGACTGCTGGCCATGAGATACTGGGGCGTACTGGATTGTCTCTTTAGAGACCTGCACAAGTGTATGGTGGCCCAAAAGGCTGGTCATGTGGCCACCTTCAGGGCTTCTGAGCTCCAGGCAACTCTCTCCAAGTTCTCTTTTCTTGTTTTAAATTATTTCTTTCTCTTCTTGCTCTTTATTTCTGCCTGCCCCCACTTCCCCTTTGTCCCTATTTTAAGTCTGGTTTCCTGGATTTTCTCCAATAGCTTTGATGACTCACATCACTGGGTTTGGTTTGGGGTTGTTACCAGTGCATCCTTTGGGATGCTGAGTTCCCCTGCCCTCTCACCTTTCCAGCAGGAAGTCTATTGTATGCAGCGCTAATTTCTTCCTTCTCAGAACAGTTAGTACTCATTGTAAAATCCTGAGCTGACTTTGCCATATGTTAGGCATCATAAAATGCGTAAGATGGGTAGAAATTTCATTTAGCTTATGATTTTGGCCCCATGTTTAATGTTTTACAGAGACCAGAATTTTTTATTTAAACTTTTTCTCAGCTCTCTTTCTTTGAATTTTTAGTCCCTTTAGTGTCACAGAAAGATGAGCGTTTGTTGGGGGTTTTTTAAAGATAAATGAGATCATAAAAACATTAGAACAGCTGTACAGGGTCAGGCCAGAGGTCCACCCCCCTAAGTATCCTGCCTCCAAATGTAGCTAAAGTAAATGCCTTGGGAGGAGAGTAGGGAGAGAGCAAGCACGTAGGGATTCTTCCCTGTATATTTGCTTAGCGTCTGGGAACATAAAATTTAGAGACCTCCTGATGGGTGGGTTTTTTTGTGTGTGTGAATGTAAAAATCCTCCATTAATTTGCTGCCCATAAATTTGTCCAGTCTTCCCCAGAGCCTTTGTAAGTTATTAGCATTCACAATAGCAATGGCAAGGAGTACCACAGCTTAGTTAGCATTGTAGGAAAATATACCTCCTCTAGTTTGCTTTGGCCCTGCTGTCTGTTAGCTCATGACTGGAAGTTAGTTCAAGTTCAGCCTGGAAAAGAGAAGGCTCAGAGGAGACCTTACAGCAGCCTTCCAGTACTTGAAGGGGGCTCATAAAAAAGATGGGGGCAGATGTTTCAGCAGGGCCTGTTGCGATAGGATGAGGAATAATGGTTTTAAACTAAAAGTAGGTAGAGTCAGGCTAGGTATAAGGAAAATATTTTTTACACCGAGGGTGGTGAAACACTGGCACAAGTTGCTGAGAGACGTGGTAGATGCCCCATCTCTGGAATCATTCAGTGTCAGGTTGGATGGGGCTTTGAGCAACTTGATCTAGTTGAAGATGTCCCTGCTCACTGCAGGAGGGTCAAACTAGATGACTTTGAACCAAACCATTCTATGATTCTATGATTTTACATTAGCAGTTGTGTTTGCTTTTCTCAATGAGCAGTACTTTATATTAGCCTACGTGGAATGTCATGTGTGGCTGGTATATTCCCTCATGTTTTTAAGCTCCTGTAGCCATTTATTTATCAGCAATGAATCATTTCTTTCTTTCTTTTTTTTTTTTTACCCCTCTGCATACCACTTTTTTCAGACCAATTCAGTAACTTCACCAGTACAGGTCATGCAGTTTTCTGTGGTAGTTTTCTGCCACTGAAAATGAATCATTTACTTCTACCCTCTGTTTCCTATTTTTACCTCTTATCCCATGCCTGCTTAGTTTGCCTAAAATCATTTGCTAAGAGGCTTTGGAGAATCTGTGCACTAGATCATGTTGTCACATGTTTGCTGATGAGAAACATGACGTGTGTTTACCAAGCATTCTGACTTTGCCTTACAGGTCATATTTATCCAGATACACGCTAATTCTACTTTTAATATGAATTTTTAAATTATTTTCCAGATACAGATCTCAGGCTTAATGGGCTGTCATTTCCTGGATTTCCCTGGAACCTTGTAAAAACATTGTAATCCTCCTTGCTACTTGCCCTGCTTTAGCACCAGAGCAATTTCTAGTGAGAGGTCACACACCACAATTAGCAGTGCATGTTTCACTGAATTCCTCTAGAGCATCATCTGATCCTGTTGAAACTGCAGCATCTTCAAGAAGTTTGAAGCAGTTTACCTTGACGATTGCCTGAAAAGTGGTGTGTTGGCAATTTCCCCAGATCTTCCACAATAAACACGGGAGTAAAAAAATAATGCAGTTATGTGGCCCAACTTTTTCTGAACAGACTTCCTGCACTTTGTGAATTTGAGAAGGGGTATGTTATTACTTTTGATAGACTAAACACTGTTATACTGGCATGTGGCGTTGTGGGTTTCCTTTTGCCCTTTTTCAAGTCCTTCTTGAATAGCGATTTTGTGCCTTTAAGATAGTGTTCTCAGTTTGTCTTCTTACTACTTGCGAGGTTTTAATGTGCACAAATCAGAGAATCATATTCCTTTTAGTTTTGTTTTTAACACGTATCGTCATTTTTAGGTATCTCTCCTTCCTGAAGTTGAGTACCTTACAGCGGTGGTGGATATTTGGGTTTTCTGCTGCAAAGACAGAGTATCTGAAAGTACAATAGTTGCTTATATGGACACATTTTTTAATTGTTATAATCAAATCTGTTTCTATATAGCTAAAATTAACAGTAAAACATAACTAAGCTTTATGCAAGAAAAACCCTCACACCCTCTGGACTTAGTTATGTCAGCAATAAAGTTGGTATATTAAGAGAGCCAAACTAAATAATATTAATAATTTTAAGTTAAAGTAGCTATTTTTCTCTTTGTTTAGCAATATAAGTCTGTGTGCTGTCTCCAGGAGCACATAATTTTAACTAATAAATTGTCGAGCAGAAGTATTCATTATCTTGAACTGCAGCCGTATTTCAGTATGCCCCAAAAATACTTGAGGGGCATTTCTGTCTGAAGATTTGTTAGTGCTTGGGAACATCATCTTTCTCTCAGTGTTCATATCTATTCTGTGTTATTCTGCATAAATAGCATATTACTGAAAGATGACGTGCTTCATTTAATTGCTGTGTAGTTGCTGCTTATCTTACTGGCTTTTGCTTGCCCTTAAGAGATGAAATGAACAGGCTTGTATGAGATAAAAGCATTGAAGTGGAAGTACTCTGGAAAGATGGGAGAAGAGCAACCTGCTATTTAATATTCTTCTCATAATTGTAGAATCCAGCTGTTCTGTCACTTGCAGTCACTTGATTCATTAACAAGACATAGGGGAAAAGTTTTTCTGTCATATTTATACAGCTTTGACATATTGGATGCCAAACTCACTTTTATACAGGAAATATATCTTCATGTTCTTTAACAGGAGGCTGCCTCTGGTTGTTCGAGAAGACAAGGCTGTTGAGCTATTTTATATTTTTTAAACTAAACTTTTCTTAAAACTGACATCTTTCAGAGGCTTGCTTACAGTTAAGATATCCTATAATCACATCCTGTACAGAATCAAGAAAAACAACATGTACTCAATTTGCTGTTTCTAAAACCAAGTATCACATGAACTACTCTAACGAAACAGAAGCTGTAAAACTGCATTCCAGCATCTGGAATTGAATCTGGATATGATAATTACAGCTCTCTGGGTAAGAAAGGCACTCTCTTTGAAGTGGAGATTTCTCAGAAGCTTCTTTAACTTCTTGGAATATTGTATTTGATAAAATAAGAAAACAAAAGATTCACACCTAGTATTTTACTCATAGAATGCATACTTTTTTAAAAAAAGTACTCAGGATGTAGGAAAATGTAACTGTATTATCTATATTGCTAATATGTTAATTTTAATAGATTTTATTTTATATCAAGGCTTTACTTTGTAAGGTGCATAAGTCTTTCCTTCTATGAAACTTGCGTAGTTACAGGTGTTTCTTGAATCTTTTATTGTAGAATTTTGTTTCCATGTTGTCTTGTTCTTAAAAAGAGCAAGCTTTCTAGGAGAGAGTAGTGGGTTAGCAGGCTTTGTGAGGGTACCTTGCTCTTTGTGGCTCAATTCTTATACAGGGAGAGAATAAGCAGTATTTTCTATAGGTGTGTTTCAATTTTACAGTTAAGTAGAACTTATGAGATGCTTCTGAAGGGGGTGACTTTGTTCTTCCCTCCTCCCCTGTCATCACTACAGGGTAATCATCATGCTGCTGCAAGCAACTACCTGGTGCAATAGAATTATTTCTTTTCAGCCTTAGTTTTCTAGCAAACCTGAACTGGTTCACGCCATGACTGCCTAACCACTAGATTTGACAGAAGGGAAGTGTTGGGACCACACACTCTGGGCTGGGGAAGAACTGAGCAGAGTGATGTCCTCAGACAGCAGTTAATACTTAAGCAGCTATGAATATGATGTGAAGCCCTGTGCTCAAACCCTCCAAAAGGCAGTGCAGCATTTAACTTATTTAACTATGTCTGAAAGCAAGAATTCTGCCATGAAAATAAACAATCTTTGATGTTTAAGAAGTCTATTCTACTGCATGCTGGTATTTACTCTTGTATGGTAAGGAAGAAATTACATCTATCTAAATACAATTAAATTATATGAACAGTTGATATTCAGAGCAGTACAGCTTGTGGCTCTACTAGAGAGCAAGACAATTGTAATGTTCTTGCCTAGGATATGTAATATTTATGTGTCTGAATTTTGAAGGTTGGGAGATGTATTTATAAAGAACAGAAAGAAGAGGGCAGCATACTTAACCCTATAACCATGATAACATTCCTTAAAAAAATGCAGCTCAGCCATTTCAATTGTGCAAATAATCTGTGAACTTGAAGAAAAGGTAAACTAACGTATTACTGACTTCCCAGGAGGGAACTCACAGCATTGCAAATTCTTACCATGTGCATAAGCATGTTTCCTGTCCTGAAATTCATGACTGGACCTGGTATCTGGACTCCTGATGCTGGTGAGGCTGTGTCTTTGATGATGATGAAAGTATTCAGACACGGTGCCTTCTGCCGAACACCCTAACCTGCTTTGCCTGGTTGTGCTTTCTTAGATATTCTCCGTGACTCAAAGGAGCTCATCCAGGCTCTCCAGAAAACAGAGGGGAAGACTCGGACATTTCAGACATCAGCCAACAGTGGACGGTAGAATAAGTCAAGGCCATTCTGTTTTCTGGTCCTCTGTTTAACATGAGCTGTGTAGGGAAAGCATAGGACAAGGCTGCCACTCCTCGTCAGCACTGGGAACATGCTCTGCTTGGCTACGGATTATGCAGCTAATAGGCAGATGAGATTTATTTACGTAATTCATGTGACAAGAAGCAATTGCCCTGCCAGAGGTAATGAGCACACAATGTTTGTAAACACAGGGCTCTTGCAGCATGGAGAAGTTGCGGTATGAAGCTCAAGCTGGGGGCCTATTATAGACATGAATCCCTAGGTGCTCCTTAATCTCCTGTTAATCTGCCAGAGTATTGGAGTGCATTTAGTATTTGATAGGAATGGTTGAACTCGATGATCCGATGGGTCTTTTCCAACCTGGTCATTCTATGATTCTATGATTTGCACCAGCATCCTTTAGGATTCCCGAACCAGGCCCTTTTGGGAGCCTGGAATGGATGACCAGGAGGAGCACTTGCTCTCAAACAACACTTTAATATTCCTTCTCAAATAACAATGCTGGGGGGTGTTTTCAGAGAGGCTAGTGACCTGAGAGCAGGCTGCCAGGGAAGAGCAGTTGGCCCTCAGCCTCACCTGGAGCAGCTCCTAGGTAGAAGCCTGTGGTATTGTGCAAGATATAAAAGGTCGGACCACTGCCTGGTGTTGGGAGAGACAAGCAGCCCGCTCCCCAGAGGCAGCCTGGTGTTGTTTAGCAGGGGTCAGGATGCCTGACGGATGGAGAAGCTGGTGAGTAGCCCTGGTAGCTGCATGCACACTGCAAACCCTTAACGTTCACTACTGTGCAGGTGACTGTTCCTACGGGAGCTGGCACAGTTGCCAGGATTATTGTGTGGCCCTGGCTAGTGCCCGTTGCTCTGCACTAGGGTTGTGTCCAAGAGGAAAAGGGCTGGTGCCATACAGATGTGTTGAATATTGCCATTGATCTTGGAGGGATCATATCCCTACCAGATAATGAAGTTCGTTCCCCGTCAAGGGATCTGCACCACAGTGCATGGGACCCGTGGTACCAGTGGCAGAAGCACCTACCTGCTTTTTTGTATTTATCTCATCCTAGACCGCCTAGAGGAGATACAATGCCGAGTTTCTTCTAGGTATCTTAAGTATTTCAGTCTTGACATGGCCTCTTCTAGCTGCGGGCATACCACTTAGCCCATCTAGCAATTACTGACGTTGCATCCATATGGGAAAGGGTCCAACACAGCTTTTCACTGACATATTGGATACAGAGGCAGGTGCTACCAATATTACCAATCATGGACGCTGTCTGATACAGTCTTTCTGCAGAATTCAATAGGAGCTGTGGAACAACTCTCTACTCCTCTGAAACACTGGAAAAAGCAAGGAAAACTTCATAAGTTACCCCACTGTGCAACAGGATGTATCACCTGAACAAAATACATCCTTGGATCATGGTGCTCTATTTTATAAGAAGGAAAGACATTTTATGAGGACTATTGAAGAGGGGAGCACGTCAGTGCTGCTTTATGCAGATAATCTACTTGAAATCATGCTAGATCATTGTGCCAGCATAGCATTGAAAAGAACTGTTTTGTCGCACTCCTTTCATTTTCCATTCTTTATTTTCTTCCTCTTCTTTCCTTGGATTACTCAGTCATGCACTTATTTTTGCATAAGTAGATATGAAGAGAGGAGTGGGTCTCACTTCAGGAAATTTTAATTGGTATATTTAATTTCTCTTGAAGGTCTTGCAGTATATTGGCATGTTTAAGTAGTTTCCATGGACTGTAAAGGGACTTTGTGACACAGCTTGATTTGTCTCTCTACATGAAGACAGCAGTATTATAATGAATACATATTATACTAGGAGTGCCCAAGCATTAGAAAACCTTATCCAGCCTACCAGGCTGTTGTAGGTGGAAGCAGACTAAGAAATTACCCGTGTCCTCTCCTTCCAGTAGTCCTGTGTGTCCAGCTCAATATGTCCCTATCCTCCTGTTTCCCCATTTCTGCAGCAGAGGCAAGACTTGCCTCACAGGCACTAGGAGGTAACGGCACGCAGAGATGCAGCCTGTGGCTTTTGCCCACATTCCTTCATTTCTGAAGGTTGCAGCGGGAGAGCTGGTGAAGCAGGAACGTACCATAAGGTGCTGTTTAACAAGACAGGAGGGTGAAACCTTGTTTGATCTCTTAAGCAATCTGGTTTGTAGCACTGATCAGGCATATATACCTGACCCACAGGTGATCTAGGATCATAGAATCATAGAATCATAGAATAGTTTGGGTTGGAAAGGACCTTAAAGATCATCCAGTTCTGACCCCCCAGCCATGGCTGGGGCACATCCCACTAGATCAGGCTGCCCAAGGCTGTCTTTGAACACCTCTATTTGATACAGGAGTGGATAATTTTTCCCTGCTTTGTGATTTTGAATGGGATGACCATTAAGATGGTTCTTCTGTAAACACAAGAGGGCACTCCCACCTCATTTCTAAATGACTTACGGTGCTTGTAAAAGGAAGTTGGTAATGGTACAGAACAGAATAGCAGCTACTCCTCTGTAGGTGCTTTGATAACACAGCAGCCGCTATGCATTTATAAGCATTTAGAGACCATGCTTTTATAGGCCATATCTGAGAAATGGTTTGGTGGTTTCTCCAAAATGGTATGTATGAAGAAAAAATTGAATTTAATCCTTGATCTCAAGAAGTGAAACCAAAACTCATATGCCCTTGTAACCAGAATTGCACTGAAACTGGGGGACTACAGACTGCTTTTGGGGATTTCAGGTGCATTATCTCATGGAAACAGAGACTACTTCTTTTGTCTACAGTAGCATATTCACTAAGAGGTACTACAGAGAGGGAGAATAAGATTTAAAGTTATTATGCTTGGCTACACTCACATGTCTTGAAGTAGAATGTTGGTGCTCCATTCACATTTCCCTTACCCTCTCGCACTTGTCTGCCTGATGTGTTATACTATCAATGCTTTGCACACTTCCGTCATTTACACAAGATTAAATGTATTTTGAGCTTACCCAAGGGCCTCTCAGCTGTTGGGATCAACGTCTCACTTGATCACTCAGCGAGGTTTCAATAACTTGTTATAGTGTCCAGCACAGTGAATGAAAATCTAGGCTCATAAAACAGAATTTCCTGTACATTTTAATTTTAAACTGTAGTTAATTACTTTTTAAAGGGAAATATAAACATGCTAACCTCAAAGTTCACTGTGCTAGATATCTCACTTTAAATGCTTACATTTCCTTCATTTAGAGAGATTTATGTGGTATGATCTAAAGCTTTCCCATGGGGAAACAAATTTCAACTGCATTTTTAGCCCCTTCATATTCTATCTGCAAAGTGTTTTTGTGTAAATGGGATTTTCAATTAGCAGTCCCCTCCCAGTGAAGGCTGTTGTAGTCTCTCTTCCCTTATGAGGCAGAAAGATTCCTTATGAGGAAGTGGAATAAGGAGCAAGGTGGGAGGAGAGAGGCCTGGCTTTCTCCAATGGAAGGTGGCACAGTTGCATTCGTGAGGCTTGTTCAGATGTGCTTAGTGATCTTCTCGCATGCTTCTCACGGCTTCTTCTTACCCCCACTCTTCTTTTGAACATTCTAAGCTCCACCACCATTTTCTTAAATGACTTTCCCTTTGGCCAAGAGGTCCAGTGTCTCTTTCACAACTTTTTGATCTGGCATTTTGAAAGCAAGAAATGGAAGAAGGACCATGTAATGCAGCAGATTACTTGACAGCACTCAAGGGGAAAATTTGTGGGAGTGGAAGTGTAAAGTGCTAAAATAAGAACTGCTGGGAGTGCTGGCATTAAAGGCATGTGACCGTGTGCTGTAGTCTCTTGCATTGCATTTTATCTTCATTACACCACTTTTTTTATTTTATGGCCCAGCAGATCCATAAACTCATACATGACTACTTCATAAAGCAGACAGTTAAGTATGGTTAAAAAAGATTAAAAGCAGGTGAAGTGTTTGCAGAGTAATTTCTTAGAAACATATTGATTCTAACTGAATTTTCTGTTAACAATTTTCTTCCCAAAGAAACCTGGTTTAAAAATGCACATTTTGCCTGAAATAAATGGAGTAGTGACAGATTCCTTTGGGTCAAGGTGCTCATTTCATTTCCAAGCATGTCCTCGTCAGAAATAGCAAACGATTTATAAGTATAGATCTTTCTGAAATTATGATAGTAAAAGTTGACTTTTAGCTCTGTTAATGAACCGTATTGAAGAAGCCGGCTGCTTTATTGATGGCCATCTCTGCCAACAACAAGAAATCGTTCCCTCAGTAAGGGCCAATAGTGGTTATTAAAACACAAGAAATTAATTTGAAATGGTAATTCCCTCCCATGGGAATTCCTGGCCATCCCCCAGATGCTCATTCTTATGTCTGGCAAAGTTTAGACAGGAGGAAGAACTCATGGAAAGTAATATAATTTGGAAATATAGTATATGCTGGTTATGAATTTAGCTGTCTATGAGAAGTTATTGTAATTCATTATTTCAATTATTTATTGTCTCTAATTTTTTATTACCTGTGGCTATTTAGTTCTGTTGCTACAAGAGGAGGATAGCTATTAATTTCGTTGTAAGACCCATACATCCCTGCCTCTGCAGCGGACCAAGCCAGTTTCCAGTCGTCTGCAGTCTATCTGAGAGATCATAGAATCATAGAATAACCAGGTTGGAAGAGACCCACCGGATCATCGAGTCCAACCATTCCTATCAAACACTAAACCATTCCCCTTAGCACCTCATCCACCCGTGCCTTAAACACCTCCAGGGAAGGTGACTCAACCACCTCCCTGGGCAGCCTGTTCCAGTGCCCAATGACCCTTTCTGTGAAGAATTTTTTCCTAATGTCCAGAATGGACAGATGCGAGGTGCTCTGGCCGGTGTGGAGGCACATTGGTGCTGATGGCAGATTGAAAGGCTGACTAGTGTTTGCAATTTCTTGAAGGAAGGATAACTGCAGTCTCTGTCCTTTGGATGGGAAGTCCAGGAAAACTTTCAGGTACTTAATAGGAGCTCATAAGCCTCTGTCAGGCTTGGTTAGAATCAGTCAGTGAATTGACAGGTGCCTAGGAGAGGTCAGCCATCCAAACCAATCACATCAGCCCTGTAGGAAATCAACTTTTACTGAGTTTTCCTCATTTTAGTTCCAGTGAATCAGGACAACTAAGACAATATTTTATTAACTTTGAATCTTTTTGGTAGTAGAGTTTTTATCTTGTGTTACTCTAAGGTTCTCAAAGGGAAACAAAAGTCATTGCACATCTCTCTGATACTCTGAAACAGTGGAACCTACTGGCGAACAAGTACTGGTCAACTTAAAAAAAAAATCATACATAACATATGGTTCCATGCTGAGTAATACGCAATACTGATTTCACATAGCATGCTGGATGACTGATCAGGCTTTACATGCAGAGCTACAAAGTGGGCTGATGAAGCCAACAGAAGAGATGCAGCTCTTGGTTTTACTATGTGCTTAGTGTGTTTCCATGAGACCCTGCAGGGGCTGCCTCGATAAAGAACATTGTTCTAAGAATAAGAGCAAGGCTGAAGAGTGAATTTAATAGTGGGTGAATGAAGAGAGTGACATTGATTTGTCAGGAATGTATAATAAAAATTTGTAAGTTTTCGTGTCATATTTAATATTTTTAGTCTTGCCCAAGAAAAGGGCTTCAATGTGTAACAGGTGGTGCTCAAAGTAGGCTGGGGTACTTTTCTACTAAGGTCAGCAACCAAAGCTCTGATTAAATTGATTAGCATAATATAGTGTATACTTTATGCCAAATTATATACAGTGTATTATGTCATATATCTATATACTGCAAAATATATAGCTTTTTATACGTGTGTGTGTATATATATATACAATATTTATGTATGCTATGTAAGTTTACACTAGAAGATGTTTATCCAGCTCACTTTAGGTTACTGCTTCACAAAGACCTTCGCTTGGCTGCTGGCATTTGCTGTGGACTAGCAGCTCCTCCCTGTCTTTCCTTGCCGTCTTGCTCTGTGCCAGGTCTATAGGGAAGGCAGCTCAGGATGAAGCCATCACCCAAAATCTCCCTGAGGACAATGTTAGGATTTGCTGATGAGGTTTATAGATAATTTCAGCTCCCAAAATACTCAGAGCAGTACAAAGAATACGGAGTAGAAGTTAAATCACCTTTAATTACACCTCATAACATTTGCTTTACCCATTGGGAAGGTAAGGGAGAGGTGTTTGATTAAGAAGATTCAGCTGTCAGCCTGTTGTGATTCAGAGAATCTTCATGTTTTGGCAGTTACTCCAGAATAAACGATAAAGAAGCAGCACGGCTCACTCTGATTTTTTATTGTATTTAGTCATTAAAATATTCTGTTTCTCTAAATAGGGCATTCAATGTGCATGTAACAGGGTTTCTGGCATCCTCTGTTACCATCAGAAATAGTGAAGATTAAAATCTTGGATAAGAATAATTATGGCTACAGTTGTTTACTCAGTTGTTACTCAGCCAAAACTCCTCCTAACTTCAATGGATCCATAACATAGATAATATAATTTTTGATGCTGGAGGGATATTAGATCTTTGTGTTTGTCCTCTCTTATGTTTCAAATGCCAGGCGTTTTATCTGCAGTACTTATCATGAACACTGTACAATTAACATGCATTAAAGTGCATTACAGTTTATAGCTTTTTTTATAGATAACATTACAATTTTAAAATGTACTTGGAAAGGTCAGGCATTTCTGCTTGACAGAAAAAGTAAAATATTTGCAAAAAAATATTCTCCTATCAACTCAATTAAGATTTTTTTTTTATACCTGGCCTGCAAGTTTTCTGTGTCAGGGCTCTTAATTTGTCTTTATTGACTTATTAGCAATAAGTCCTTTCTCAGGCCAAAGTTACCGGGCATCCAGCAGTATGTGTTAGGTCTTCCCCAGCAGCCAGTGACCTGCTATATATGCATAGAAAACAACTAGTCCCCAGCACGTGCCTTGAGGTCCAAGGTGGCAGAAAGTTTTTGCAAAGGGGAGAATTATTCTGTGGGCAGGAGGACACACTGGTTAAGGCAGCCAGATGCTGGGGCTTGTTCTCACCATATGGTCTTCCCTAGTCTTGCCATTAGCTGCACAAATGATAGAATCGTAGAATCACAGAATAGTTTGGGTTAGTGCCTCACTACTCTCATTGTGAAGAAATTCCTCCTTATGTCTAGTCTAAATCTCTCCCTCTCCAGTTTATATCCATTGCCCCTAGTTTTATCACTACAAGCCTTTGCAAACAGTCCTTGCCCAGCTTTCCTGTAGCCCCTTCGGGTACAGGTTGCTCTAAGGTCTCCAAATCTATTGGTGTAATTCTTTTAGTGGCTCTTAATCTGAAGTAAAAGCATGTGAATGGGAACGGGGTTAAGCCTTACTCCTTTAAGCCTTATTCTCTTCCTCTGTTAGTCTGTCATTCAGTACTATTATTACCAGTCTTCCACGTCCTTGTCTCAATCCAAGGAATCTTCTACTTCAAAAAGTCTCTAGTCCAAGTCTTTTTCACATGGTCTATAAATGGGGCAATGATATTTATATCTCTTCTAAAATAAAAATCTTGCCATATAAAGTAATTTAAGAATCCACTGCCCAGAGAAAGACACTGTTTTCCACACTAATATCCAGGTGCAGTTATAAACTCAACCTGGTTGCTTTCCTCAGTAACCTCAACAGGCCCATGTTAGCCCAGGCTGCCAAAGCAGCAGTACTTAAGACATGAAAATATGACAGTGCTTACATTGCTAAGTCAGATATTGCTGCAATGACTATAAAATCATTCCTTGCCCCACAGCCTCTTTGTGAAGATAGAGCTTAACAATGAATCTGCAGCTTAAAATAATTTTGTCTCAACATTAAAGATGTACAATTTTGAGGCTGTTGTGTTATAATTCTATAGAAAGATCAAGTTGTTTAATAGGATATTTAAACATTAATGTTGGCTTCTAATATGAATGGACGTGATCTGCCTACCTTCAGCATCCTTGTGCAGTGCTTTGGAGGTAAGCAAACCAAGAAACCCAACAGACAGGCACTGCAGGCTATTATGTTGGGCTATTGAGTGAGCAGTAGCAGCTCAGAGTTATTAATTAGCACACCTAGACATGACACAATTATTAAGCAACAATTATTAAGCTGAAGGGATGATTTCTTCTTTGGCAAAACACACATAACCAGGACAGTATGGGAAGGAAAGAGGCGAGTCAGCTGAGGGCAGAAACAGCCACAAGTTTGCACACATTTTGCCATTTTAGCTGAACCTTTTTAATGACTTTTCATATACCTGAATCAAAACAGAAAACCTTTGGTTTCACACCCCAAATGTCAAAGAACTAAGTTGTGGAAAGTTGTTCAAAACGCCTTTCTACCACCTCCTTACTTTCTGTTCAGAGCACTGAGGATTCCCATAAGGAGTTCAAATGCTGAGGGATGCTGGGTTTGTGCTCAGTGAACGTGTAGGCAATGAGGATGAACCCAGTGTTTGGTCCTGCTGGAGCTGATTCCCTTCCTGGGCGCTGAGTAGAAGACTAGAAAACTACCCTTCATACCTGGTTGTAAATTCAAATGTGATTCAAAAAATTTAAATAGTGATTTTCCTGAGGGTAGAATTGCAAGTAAAAATTCCAACTGTACATAAACAAAAGGTTTTTTAACGGTTCTTACATCTGTCATTGACCTCAGTGAATCTGTGCTGATTAATACTGAATGTGAATCTGATCCTCCTCTTTCATTCTGCCTCTTGGGAACTGACTTCATGTGGAGGCAAACTGGCTTGCCCTACAGGCCACTGCGTGGCTATGGATGGGTGGTGATCCCATCAGGATCATTCTCTAAATGGTGGAACTAGCTGGGTAAAATATCAGCAGGCATGGGGCAAGTGAATTACTCCCAGAAAAGAAGTTAAATGCTGATGACTTGGTCTGCTCAGCTAGAGAAGGAACATTCTTTTTTTCTTTTATCAGAAAAAAAGGAGAAAAACAAGATTCAGGATGAATGGATCTAGGAATGAGCCTCATCGTTGCAGCACAGGATCGCTGACTGTAAGCTTTGTACTGAATCTGCAAGGCAACAGGACTTCCATTTGTCAGGCTTGCTCTGACTGAACTTTTCTTAACATGCCTGTAGCTTTGCTTTACTTGGTCTAGCTGTGGCAGCAGTTTCTGTAGTTGGCCAGGTGTCCGTGGTTAGTTTATTTTGCTTTTGTTTATCTTTGTGTGGTACAATCATAATTCTGTGTAGGTATTATAACAGGCAGTTATTCTATGTGTAGAATGAGATAATTATGGCTCTAACACAGTGATGTAGAGAAATATAACCCTGCTATGAAATCCTTGAGAAGTGGAAAAATGGAATGCAGCACAGAGGAATGGGCATGATAAGAGATAGGGCATCAGAGGCCCCGCAGCTATAAACAGTTCTCTGATGGTCAGATAAAAAAGCACAGATCTGCACAAAACTGGTTGCGGGGTAGCAAAGACAATAAATAAGCACAATATTCATGCTGTGAAAGGTGTGTCTGAAGTCCAGGGAGCTTCTCAGGGTACTCGGGGCATCACCAATGCAGAGCTACCTGAGAAACAAGAGAGACTGCACAGCCCACCTCCATGGACCTGTAGTTGGACACGGGAAATAGACCTCTGCAAGGGTGCAACCCGATTATACCTGGGGCTGACAGGTGGTACAGGCTTAGAGGAAAAATCACAGTGTCTCAAAGTTGTTTCACACTTTACTGTGAAGAAAGGCAAAGATAAGGACATACTATCAATAGCATCAGCATAGCGCAGTAGCATGTAGTGTAACATTTACATTCCTGCCATCAGGAGCTGGTGTCAGTTGAAGTTAAGAAGAATGCACTTAGCAATTCACGTTTATTCTATGTAAGCTATGTGTATGCGTACATTTACAAGCTACGATGTGTTCGTTTCTTAAGTAATTCTATAGATTGTTTTAAAAAATGCTTTACAAACATCTTCTGTTATCAGTCCTTCAGCATCTGTTTCAGAGATGTTTCTGTAACTAAATATTTCCTGTTATTGCTCTTTTTGATTTCCTTTGGTGAAGGGGAAAGGTGATGAAACATGGTCTATCACTGACATCAAAAGAGATTTACTCTGCCTATCTAGAAATGCCCAGCACTCATGAGCTACTGCTGCTGGCTGGTTTGTTAGTCAGTGATTTACAGCAGACCTATTGTACCACAGTAATAAATGTGTGTTGTCCCTTTCAGACTCATTCTCTCATGTTGTTGATGAACAGGCTGTGCTGATTCCTCCCTGGATTCTGACCATCATTCAGGAAAGGAATGATATGTACAGATCTTGATTTCTCATGTGCTTGCATTTTGTGTTGCTCTAAAGGAGTCTGCTTTGTTCACTGTAGCAGTATTGTCCTTAAATGGATGTCAGGAGAAGGCTGGCATGTAGTTAATCTGGGTAGGTTATTTTCCCTTCACTGATATATTATTTGTCCTGCCTGGTTATCACAGTAATCCGTATTCGTTTCAAGCAATGAGCTAAAACTTCATTTCTGTGTTCAGAGCAAGGAAGGGCCTATGGTGTTGTATTTCAGAGTTCCTCCTTGGAGGAAAATCCAGAGAAAAAGAAGCAACAGTGAATGGGAGACTCCATGGCTGAGGAACTGAAATCCCAACCTATAGTCCCTAAATAAAAGTAACGCGTGTCTTAAGTGCTTAAAGGTGTTGTTTTTCTCTGTTTATAGTACATTTGTCCTCCAGTTTCATGACAGACTAAACACAGTCCAATTGCAGGATGTTATCCTCTCTGCTGTCTCCGTGCTTGTTCCCAACACCTTTCTTACATCAAATCTAGCACTGGTTCAGGCATGTTTCAACTAAATCTTCTCCTTGGTAGGATTAATTTCTAGTCAGATCAGCAAGCAAACCCAGCTCACTCGCCAAGATGATTGCTGAACCTGATGTGGTGGAAGTGCATGAGTGGCACAAGAACACCCATTCAGTGACACCGAACTCTTTGACAACCTTGCTGTGGTCGTGGGGTCTACACCAAGAGACAGATGCGTCTCTTGGATCTGTATCTTCAAGGTTAACAGAAAATTATATGAGCTAGAAACACAAGATGAGATTCTTCATCATAGCCAGTGGAATGATTGAAGCCTAATTTTTGGCAAATATCTGCCTTCAAAGCCTGTTCCCTCTCATTACAATAACTCCAGATCCCCCATTTTCCCTTCTACAATTTCTCTATTTTCTCACTTTGTGAAGGTAACAGTGCCATTTAGATGCTTGTGTGTGAACCTCATGAGGTTCAACAAGGCCAAGTGCAAGGTCCTACACCTGCGTGGGGACAATCCACAGTTTCAATACAGGATGGGGGATGATGTGATTGGGAGCAGCCCTGCGGAGAAAGACTTCAGGGTGCTGGCTGATAAGAAGCTCAACATGGGCCAGCAATATGTGCTCGCATCCCAGAAGGCCAACTGTATCCTGGGCTGCATCAAAAGAAGCGTGCCCAGCAGGGCAAAGGAGATGGTTCTCCTCTACTCTACTCTTGTGAGACCCCACCTGGAGTACTGTGTACCTGAAAGGGCTACAAGAAAGCTGGGGAGGGACTGTTTGCAAAGGCTTGTAGTGATAGGACTAGGGGCAATGGGTATAAACTGGAGAGGGGCAAATTTAGACTAGACATAAGGAAAAATTTCTTCATGCTGAGAGAGGTGAGTCACTGGCACAGGTTGCTGAGGTTGGATCGGGCCTTGGGCAGCCTGATCTAGTGGGAGGTGTCCCTGCCCATGGCAGGGGGGTTGGAACTGGTTGGGATTTAAGGTCCCCTCTAACCCAAACTATTCTATGATTCGGTGTTGCAGAATGGTAGGCACCGTTGACTGTGCTCCTAAAAGGAGAAGGTTGTGTAAAATCTCAGATAAAGCCCAACTCCATTTTTGCAGCATGATGTTCTTACTTAAATTAGCCTGTGTGGAAACTCGAGATAACTTTACAGGAAAGTCCCGGGTAAGCCTAAATTGATTGCATTCCAACTTTTCATTTTCTACAGTAGCTCACATTGATTTTATATCATAGTTCTATTTTGGTGCTTTGTAAAATGGGTACCTTAACACATTTATCTAATCCCCATAATAATACACTGTCCCTGTCTGTAATGTGTAGAGGCAGCAGAGACATATTATATACAATTCTAGAAATGTACCCATCAAATTATTATGCGGTTCTCATGCATTGTAAGAATCATGATAACGTGTCTGCTGCACCAGATTTATGGGATTACATTCTTTATTGAGTTTCTCTTTCTGTATTGTTCATATTCTCTCAAGCATTTCTAAATAGTCAGGAATAGTTTTGAAGGATGTCAACTGCCCCTTGTTACCATGGATCTCAGAACTGGAGTAATTAAAAAGAAAATAAGCTTATTTCAGAATACAGTGTGGATTCTAGAATTATATTCAGAATTATTGTTTAAAGTTTCAAGAAGGTATATTCTTCTCCTCATGTACATGGATCGTGGGCAGTGGGGCAATTCGAAACAGGTCTTTGTTCTTTGTAAAACAGCCATGGGTTGCACATCTTGACAGCTGTAGCTGCTGAATTGGTTGGGTTGGGTTTTTTTTGTTTTGTTTCTGTTTGTTTATTTTCAGAATACTGCATTAAAGGATTATCAGGTTCCCAAAATTAATTTAAGAAATTATGACTGATGCATTGTTTTAGTTCATGTGATGTTATACCTCTTTGTGGTTTGTCCCCAAAAGGAGCCAAATTAATCTCTGATATAAATTCATACCAATAAGCTTTCAGTAGGGATAAATTTTCCTCCAGATGCCTGGCCATTTAAATTATCTTCTTTATTTCTTCTACCTCCACTCAGCTAGTGCTATAGAAAGCTAAAATGCTTTGATCTGCTACTTATTTTTTTTAATGAAAGCAGATGGATCTTACCACAACAGATAACACACATTTCACCCCTAGGATATATAATGCTATTAGTTTCTTTCTGATATTAGTAGGCAGGTTCAATAAGGAAGAGAAGGTGTATGTAAAGGGATACAGCTGTTATTTCAAATTTAAAGAGAACTTTTCATAAAATGGAAATCTGATCAAAACCCAATTGCAAGAGCAAAGAGTTGCAACAGATATTGAGGTTTTTTTTCCCAGGGCATTCTTTTTGCAAAAGCTGCCTATGAATTAAGCACAATGAACCTTTAAGGTGCCATCTTGGAATTGAGTGCATGTGAAACAAGAGAAAGAGACAACTCTGATCAGTAGCAATCCATTTCTAATCAAAACCTTATCCTGCTCTCCTTAAAGCTAATTACAAGTGAAGAGTGCTGCTCCCTGAAAAACACACAACTCCACCTTTGATCAATGAAGATTTGCATCCTCATCTTGAAACTACAACATTATTTTATTTTGTAGTACAGGATTTTCATGCCTTTGAAGCAAAATGGAACAAAGGGTGATTGGACAATGAGGTTTCCTTCTCGATTTATTGAAAGAACAGCATGGCACGGTATTATTGCTGCTCTGAGAAAAGAATGGATGAATTGGCTTCCATCCCTTTATTCTGTTGTATTGGTGTTGTCTCCTCTAGGGGGCAATTTAACACAAGCTGTATCCTTGCAAGCAGCATCAGCTGGCAAGAACGGATGCTCTACCGTTGAGAACAGAGACTGAAGAATTTATTTCCATTTAAAAGGCCTGAACAAGATGAAATTGGTTTGTGTGGCTGCCTGTCCACAAACGTTTTGCAAGAGGCTGCTTTGAATGTTAAAGTGCAGAAGGGTCTCTCCTCCCAGAGGCACATTGGACTTTTCCAGTCCTGTTGAAGGTCAAACAAAGCTTTCTGAATTTCCTCCTTTTCCAGAAGAAAGTCCCTTCAGCACAGGCAAAGGATAAATATCTGTAATACTGTGTAAACTGGAACTTCTTTGAGCTGAAACAGCTTCAGAACGGTTAACAGTTATTTGGACATAGTCTTTAGAAGAGGACTAGTACAGAAAAACTAAAGGCTGCATCCTACTTTATAATAGCACATATTTGTTATTTCTGTGCTACTAAAGTCTTTGTTCCTCTTCATAGATCCGTCCAACCCGAATGTTTAAAGGGAAACCACCCTTCCCTGTTACTTAGCATTTGCGCCACCATAAAGGTAAAGGTGACCAGTGTCTCACACTGCAGGAATACTGAACTTTTCATGACGATGACCCTTATTTACTGGCTAAAGCAGATGGAGCATCAGACTCAAAAACATTGCTCAGCAAGCCCCTCCTTGGAGCCTTTCACATAAGAAGGGGAGGAAGAGCTGTTGGTGTATCCTTGGAGATATTCAGAAGCCGCGTGGACATAGTCCTGGGCAGCTGGCTC
Organism: Phaenicophaeus curvirostris; assembly: GCF_032191515.1. Lineage (NCBI taxonomy): Eukaryota > Metazoa > Chordata > Aves > Cuculiformes > Cuculidae > Phaenicophaeus > Phaenicophaeus curvirostris. The sequence goes on along the minus strand of NC_091393.1, from coordinate 10,045,200 downwards.
TAGGTGGCCCTGCTTGAGTAGAGGGTTGGACAAGATGACCTCCAGAGGTTCCTTCCAACCTCAACAACTCTGTGATTCTGTGTCTGGTCACCAAAGGTTCCCCTAGGATGATATATCTGTGAGGCAGAGACTGGTGCTTGATCTCAAGTCTTTAACCAAGAGATTGGTAAACTGGATATATATACATGTGGAACAGCATTTCTTTGTTGTTGACTGTGCTCCCAGATGTGCATCCTGTCACATTTGGTTCCGTTTGTGAGAAACAGTACTACTACTTGCCCTTTCTACCTTTCTCATTACTTTTTTCTTATGGTGTGAAGGTTGTGAGCCTGAAGAAGTTAGGAGAGCATAGAATCATAGAATCATAGAATAACCAGGTTGGAAGAGACCCACCGGATCATCGAGTCCAACCATTCCCATCAAACACTAAACCATGCCCCTTAGCACCTCATCCACCCGTGCCTTAAACCCCTCCAGGGAAGGTGACTCAACCACCTCCCTGGGCAGCCTCTGCCAGTGCCCAATGACCCTTTCTGTGAAAAATTTTTTCCTAATGTCCAGCCTAAACCTCCCCTGGCAGAGCTTGAGGCCATTCCCTGTTGTCCTGTCCCTTGTCACTTGGGAGAAGAGGCCAGCACCCTCCTCTCTACAACCTCCTTTCAGGTAGTTATAGAGAGTAATGAGGTCTCCCCTCAGCCTCCTCTTCTCCAGGCTAAACAACCCCAGCTCTCTCAGCCGTTCCTCATAAGGCCTGTTCTCCAGCCCCATCACCAGCTTGGTTGCTCTTCTCTGGACTCGCTCCAGAGCCTCAACATCCTTCTTGTGGTGAGGGGCCCAGAACTGAACACAGTATTCAAGGTGCGGTCTCACCATCTTGAAGCCTCCCCTGCTGGTTTCTAGAGGCAGGTAGTATTGCTGTCCCTGCAGCTGTGTGCAGAATAGAGATGTGCTTCATGGTGATATAATCTCTGGAACAGAAAATTTCCAACAAAAAGAAAGGAATCAAGATCACATAACAAGGCTTTGCTTAGTAGCTCCCTAACGTTTTTCAAAAGTGTGCTAAAAGAGGTAGGTGCTCACAGGAAAGTGGGCAGTCTGAACAACCTTGGCATTTGGAAGCAAGGCAAAAAGTGTCAAAACTGCAGATTCTGCAGCTAAAGGGGATGGATACTTAATCAAAGAGGATTGTAATTAATCTAGAAGCACCATTAATTACACAAATAACACATTTATTCCAAATGTTACTCATTAATTGACATAAATACCCTTACCTTGTAATACTTGGTGATAGATCCAACTTTCGGTGCAGTGCAGGCAATATTGAACTTTGCTGCCGCAATAAATGGCGCTGAACTGCTGCAGTCCCAAATGGGAGAGGCTGCAGGTGAGGAAAATGGGGTGGCATGTCTGAAAAACTGGGCTTGGTAAACCTGAGTGACCAGCAACAATGGGAGAGTGATTAGTGCGTTTGAGAGAGGTCTGTCCTCCACCTGCCTGGAGCTGCCACCACCTCACACCCTCTCAACTAAAACTGACCGTGGCGTGGGCAAAAAGGGGAAGAGGACCCGCTTCTTTCGTTGTCTGAGCAGCAATCGTGATAGGCTTCTGCCTATTTTGCTTGAGCCTAGAATGAATCCCAGTATCAGAAATGCTAATTATTTTTCTCAGTATCCAGAGATCGATAGGCCTATTGGTAACAGCTGTAAAATGCATCTAGGGAAAATGAGAGTTAAGGGAAAGTGCATTGCTTAAAACAGAGAAACCTAATGTCAGAGTCTAAGGAGTTCCTGGCGCTAGTATATTAAGCTTGGTTCACTGAAAGGTTGATGCTCAGCATGACTTCTGAGTTGTCTACATGAGCCTGCACAGCATAAATGCGCATCTGGTATGTGACAGTTAAATGCTAGACAGAAATGGAAGCTTTTATTTAGATATTAGGTCAAGAACTAGCTTTCCACATACTATTTTTTTTCGCTTCAAGAGTTTTCTTTGAAGGCATCGTGTAGTTCACAAGGAAGAAATCTTTCAGAAATGCTGCCATGTTGGTACCTACTGGAGAGTGATGTCTTTCAGAGACTTACTGGGTTACTCTAGGAGGTCATATGGGATCTTTAAACTCAGGACTTTTAGGACCTGAATCTGTCACATGGGCCTGTTACTACAACATGGGTTTCTATGAGGTGGCTCCAAGAAGAGCAATCTGGAGCTCATCAGGCAGAGGATATAGTGGAGGTGAAGAAACAACATCATGTCTTGAGCTAATCTTTAATTTTTGGGTTGTGTTGGAGGTCTCTGGTGCAATTCAGATAAAGAGGGATTTGTTTAATTTGCAACGGCTACGCTAACCTGCAGAGATCTGTCATCCCCAGGGCTGTTATGGCTCCTTTTGGTAACTGGTTCTTCTAGCTGCTATGTGGGGGGTCAAGTCAAGGTGTCTTTAATTTGAGGGACCTCTGTGTAGGGGATAGTTCAGACAGAGGCAGGATTATTAGGGTTTTTTATGTTCTTAAAACTCTGCTTTTAGAATATGTTATAATAGTACAAGGGTGAGGTTGAAAAGCCTTGGACCCATATATCTCCCACTGATCCTGCTGTTAGTATTTGTCAGAGGTAAAGGAAAGTTTTACATCACTGAAATAGGAATTGACCAAACTGACTGTGAAACTGATGGTTGGGAACAATGCCAGCTTCAAAACTCCAGGCACAGCAGCATGAATTGTGAAGACAGTTTGTGACTTTTAACTCTTTAGCCTCTAATTAAATGCCTTGTAGTAGGAATAACCAGTTTACAGGAATTGTCATATTAAAATCTAACTACCAATCTATGTAATTCGTTATATTACATTAAATGGCTGATCTGGCTTTGGAGGTGGTGGATCCTGCAGAAGGGGACAGGCCTTCTGTAGTGCCAATTGGATAGAGATCTTTGTTTTGGAAATGGTGTTTTTTTTCCCCTGGTCTTCACAATCACCTGGCTTATACCCTTGAAAGAGGAAACTTGATTTTCTCCCTGTATAAGAATACTTATCACATTACCCAACATCTCTCAAAGACAGTAGGAGTGTGCCTATTGTTGTCAAATGTCACTCAACCAGTTCATAACTGAAATAATTAGTAGTGCACATACAGATCTCAAACTTGGCAATGCTTATATGCATGATTAACTTTCTAAATTAATGACACTGTGTTTAAATATTTAGAGGCTCCTAAGTACTGTAATTCCTTAAAAATCCAGCAAGGATGATATACTGCCCTCCACATCTTCAAAGGATCCAATTCAATCCAATCTCTACAGTTTCATGGAGAACCACACAAAATAAATTCAACTCAATAACAGAAGTAAGCATGGTAATGTACTGGGTTTGATTTGAAATTGAATCCATTAATGACTTCTTAATAACGTAGTAAATGACATACCAACTGCAATGCAACACTTTGGATGTATCAAACAAGTCTGGGAAAGCAGCAGCGCGGGGAAGGGCATGAATAGCCTCCTGGCATTATGTTATGCTCACAGAAATCCACGTTTGGGGAAGAGAAGGCCAAGTTACATGCTTTGTTGTCTTTTATATATAAAGAGATGCCATGGACTTCCAGAGTTATGGAAGTCACCTAGGAGCAGAATTTTACATATTGGGTGAGTTCAAAATTTTAGTTGGGTTCCTAAGAGCACAAACTTATTAGCCTTTTTATTTAATAAACCAAGTTAATTCCAAAGCTGAGACACTCACTATATTTGTCAAAAATTGTAGTGTTATTCAGATCTATGACTACAAGTGCAAATTACTAAACCAAAATTCCCTGCCTATCAGATGTCTTATCTACGGAGTGAGAACTGGGATACTGAACATTTGAAATCTGATGTGATCTTTTCACTGTCAGATTTCAGCTTTCTGTCTGAGTAAGAAATTACAGAGAGAGAGTAGGGAAGAAGGCTCAGTGCTCTGCATAGGACAGGACCTCAGTAGAGCTGTACGCTGCATTTGAAGTAACAGAATTCTTGTATGTGAAACCTTCAAGCAAAGTCTTGTCCATACTCAGGATGCTTATAGGCTTCAGTTCAATGTCAAACTTGTAACAAAACTTATAGCTAGCCAAACTTTGGCTGTCTGAATGAAAATATTACATGAGCTTAATAGTGTGAGTTTACTTTTGAATATCAGCCTGTAGAGAAGGCACTTCGAGTTTCACAATGTGTCAATTTGCAAATATTGCGATCCTAAATGAAGGTAGTGCACTTTTTTTTTGGTAGACAATAGCAGGAATTCGGAGTTGCAAGCTAATTCTCTCTAACAGGAGATTTTTACTCTTAGAAATGAAACTGGTTTAATTTTAAATTTGACTCAGTAAAAGCATCCAGACTTACACATAGCAGTCTGTGCAATGCCATTGCAAACTTTTTTTTTTTTGCTATGCTTGCAATTCTCAGCAGGCTCCTACTAGATTTTACGAGACAGCTCTCTTTTGTATTAACGACCGTGGCACGTGCCTGGCTTCAGTGCACTGCTCTATTGCTCCACAGGCAGGGAAGCATAATACCTCCTTGTCAGTGTATATCCTGCAGCTCTTCTAGGTGTCATTGCTTGAGGTGCCTGGATCACAGGCACTTTGAAATCATTTTTGCAATGAATGGGGGAAAAAACATCATTATACTGATGTCCTTGAAGAGAAACTACTGACATATTTCTATGTGAGTCACTCTGGCACTTGTGTGGAGCAACACAATTGCACTGAATTTAAATGAGTTTAATTAATAACAGTTTAACGCGTGGCATTTTGACAGTGACATTGTTCATAAATACTTTGTTTTATTTCATTCTTTTCCTAATTTGTAAAATACCAGAATTCGAGGACTTGGAGTTAATAATTGTCAGCTCAATATATGTGAGCACTATCGTATATATGACATCCACAATTTACCCAAGATAATACAGTACTACATTTACATGCACACATGGTCTATTATTCCTCTAATCGCTTTATCGCTTAATTAAATAATGGGAAATTGTCCCAGATCTCTAACAAATTAATACATCCTCTGAAGTATCCTGTCTGATGTCTATATCTGGCACTATTTGTTTATTAAGTACAAAACTATTTCTAAGTCCAATGTAACTAATAAGACAATGTGTCTATTTAGCATATTAACTGAGTCTTTCTTGATTTTTCTGCTGCAAAGCCAGGAATCATATCTTAAGGTGTCTATTTAATTATTTATTCCTATTCACTGAAGTGCTCTAGTCTGTGCTTTGCTTAAAGCAGGGCTAATTTTATGGCAGAATATCCTGAAGCTGATTCCACCTGTAAGCCGAGCAACAATATTAGCTGCAAGTTTATACATTCACATCATCGTGTATTTCTCTATACAAAATTATCTTTGGATTCAGATCAAGGGATGAGATAGATGAGCAAATATGTAAATGCTCTACTGATTTAGTGCCTAAAAAGCACAGCCACTGCTAACGTAACATCATTGACTTCAGTGGGAGTTTGGCATTATACTTGTCCAAATGAGCCAAACTGTATGGGCTACTTTGGGTACTCCTTGAGCATACAGGGGAAAGGTGCCAGTTTTCAGTATTCTGATACATGTGCTGACATTTCCAAATATTCTGTCATTGCCTGATACAAACAGCACCTGCGGTTTGATTCCTCTGGAACACAGAATCATAGAAATCTCAACTTGAATGGTGAACCTGCAAAGTGATGAAAGAGCCTGGCTTTGTGAAAAGATGACGTGGGGATATGACAATGAATATCCTCAAAACAATACTTGGTGGATTATATAGCTTTTCGTCTTCCTTTAATTGAATGCCATGCATCTGAAATGATGGATATGCCTTTCATTTCCTGGAATCTCCAAATAAACACCTGGTTTGAAAATTTCACATCCTGACTGTTGCTGAAGATGTTTTGTACCAGTAGGAAAATGCCACTGTGAAGAGCAATCTCTTCCCTTCTTGCCAGAAGCAGCTTGAAGGGGACAGACCAAGGGTTTGTGGCTCGGCTAATGCAATGCAGCCACTTGAATACCACAGAGAGAAGCAATGGAGTGCTGCATGAATAGGAATTACTCTAACTGTAGTCAAGACTGGAACATAAGGTGCTGAATGTTATTGTGGCTAAGGGCTTGCCCTATTAGATGAAGTGACTGGAAGTACAAGCTGCCCAGACCCTGACTTTCACCACTGTACAGCAGCACCTTGAGCTGAGTACTTTCGGACAGTTTAAGTTAATAAAAAAAAAAGAGTTTTTGTACAAACAACAGTTGATTGCTTTTCTTTTAAAAAGCCCTGGTGCCTTTATGTTTCAAGGCAAGGACATCACGTCTGCTAAAGGGACCCTTCGTACCAGGTGTGAGCTTTGCACTTTCACATTTATTTGTGTCCAAAATTGATTTTCACCCTTTGTTCATGCTCATTACATATTAATCACAGTTTAGACTTCCATAAATCTCTACAGTTTCCATGTACAATAGCAGAGCACCTGCCCTGCCTCTTTCTCCTCCTAGTTCCCTAGACAGTGATGGGAAATGTGAGGAGGGCTGTTTCTCCTGTATCCTTTACAGATTCCTGGATGATTTTTTCTGCAAAGTGCATGGAGAAGCTACCTTGTTTGAATCCACTGGGAAGAAGAAATAACTTAGTTTTGGTAAAAGGGAGATAAGCAGGTTAGCAAGACTGATTTCAGAGACAGAAAATCTACAAGTGAGAATTGAAGAAGAGAGGAGAGAGATGAACTAGGGACCAGTAATGAAAAACAGTAAGTGGAGAAGAAGGAGAAAGAAGAGATAGATCTGATGAGGAGCTGCAGTGGAGAGAGGAGGACTTAATGCTGAACGAGAGCAGTAGATCTCTGAGGGTATTGAAACCTGGGGCAAGGTTCAATTTGAAAAAATTATACGTAACTTAGCTACCTACATAGAAACATAGAATAGTCTGGGTTGGAAGGGACCTTAAAGGTCATCTAGTGCCAACCCCCGCCTGCCATGGTCAGGGACACCTCCCACTAGATCAGTATGCCCAAGGCCTCATCCAACCTGGCCTTGAGCACCTCCAGGGTGTTTACACAGATAACAGATTTTGAAGTCCTCATTACAGTCAACAGCACCAACAGTGCTGTTCAGCTCACCATAAAGTAGACATGTAGGGCTCAGTTGCCCTGAATGACCTACAGCTATTTGAGGTGCTGTAGACTATTTCATGTAGCCTCTAGCAAGACAAGAATTTACCGTAAATCCCATGGATAAGTATCTGATGCATCTTATAAAGTGTCAGATACCTTGGTTTGAGCAAACATACTGAATCCTGCTGATGGTCGGTTGAATCATGCCATAGCCTTGAGTGTCTAGTACTCCATTAACTGTAAATGGGAGCTTATGGGATACTTTTGGAGTTTCCTGAAGGGTGGCACCCATGTTGAAGTGCACAACATTGTTGCTTAAGCATAGGTATTAAATTCCAGTGAAGGTGCTCTAGAGTATCCGGGATATTCTTGTGGACCTGGCTGATCTGTTCCCTTTGTCACAGCAGCTGAGACCAGACAGTAGGCACTCATATAGCTCTCAGTGCTTGTGAGAGGAGCAGCTGAACTGAGTTCTGGTTGTGTTAGTCTTGTGTCAGCTTGTTAAATTCCTCCAAAGAATTATGGGGTGTAGCTATCTGTAGCTGCAGAAACTGACCCTGAAGTCCTTTCCAGTCCAGCATTCCTGAATTCTTGAGCCAAAATCTTAGACAAATCCTTTCTGTATGGATCAGTCCTCATTACCTTTGTACAATTTCTTATAGAAAATACATTTGGCCTCTGTCTTGATTAATACATTTGTCTTTACATCTGATCTATAGAGCTCGGATATAGCCTTGCGGTAGAAATTAAAAAATATGCTAGATATTTGTGGCATGTGACTTTTGTAATGGTTTGAGGACAAGAAGAATGGTTTTAAATTTGAAAGATTCCTGTTGTGTAGACAATCAATGAAAATTTTTGGCCAGCAAGTAGAGAACTGTAAGTAGAGCATGTAATAGCAGCAGCTGGCAATTTAGGGGTCAGCACGTCCTGTGCTTATGTAAGTATATATATTTTCCAGACATTTTAAATAATATCTAATTTCCTTAATGGTTCCTCTAGGTCAGCATGTATAAACCTCTGGCTATCAGAGAAACCAAGCATGTATCTAAACTGAATTATTTTTTTTCTTTCGTTATGTTACCACTTTTTTTTTTTAAATAAGAAAAAGCAGATACTGATCTAATGTGCACTTCCATATAGATTATAGCTTAAAGGTTAATAGGGCTGTACCTAAACCATCAAAATGATTTGGAGCCAGTGAACTGGATATCTTGCTGTTTGCTGACTGAATGGGTAACTCTCAGTTTGAGAACTTTCTGACACAAGGAATTTATTTGAGATGCTCCCTCTCAAGTGCTAAGCTCTCAGAAGGCATCATTGTCTGAATTTCTTGAGTTTCTTAGTGCTTAATCTTGCTACGGAAACAATGGATTATTTCATTCCCCAAGCCGTGAGGTGGGTGTGTTTGGGATGGAACCATACAACAGCACTTGGAGTGCTCCAGGAAAAGAGAAGACAATGTTTCCTGACAATTTTCTGAGGAAAGAAAGAATTAAATCACTTTTCTGGAGACTGGTGTTCAGATACTCCCTGTGTTTGTTGTGTGAGAAAGCAATGACAAGAGGGTAGTGAATATGAGAAGTATTTTGGTGACTGCTTTGACATATGTTTTTATTATTGATCCCTTTGGGATGGTCATGATCATTCATTTTTATGCATGTAAGTCACTTAACTTTGAAGTCCAAATCTGGAGAAATGCTTAGTGCAATGAAAGGAGCACATACCATCTGCATCTGGAGGCTGACTGTCACTGGTATGTATTAGAATATTTCTGTCGTCTCTTATGCTGGCTTTACCATCTGGAGTTTCCAGGGGAAATGTAAGAGATCCCTGGCCAAGGCATTGAGGCGAGAGGTAGGGGTAAATGCAGAGAGACCCTGCATGGAATAAACCTGGAAATAAATCAGAAGCTGTCAGGAAAGTTCCACAGCTCAACCTCCGTGCAAATCTTTCCTTGCTGAATTAATTTTAAGCCTTTCAGTTCTTCAGTTAGAACTACAGCTGCTGTCCTCCCTGCCACTTGAGATCTTAAAGACACCTGTCATGTCTTCCTCCGTCATCTCTTCTCCAAGCAAAAGAATCTGTATGTATCCAACAGTTTCTTATACTGAAACACAGTTTTCCCTTGATCATCTATGTTGTTATTCTCTGCATGTTTTCCTGTTCATGTTTTGAGTTGAATATAGCAGCTCAAACTACAACAATGAACACATGGATGCAGAGGGAGTTTCACAGTAGCTTTGTTTTGTTTTGTTCCTTTGCTAACAGTCATTGACACCTAATTTATATGAAGACAATGTGTTGAAATGATGTTTTGATAATACCCACTACAACTGTAAGGTCTTCTTTCTAAGAGATAATAGTCAAGTTTTGCATGTAATGGCCTCAAGCTGCGCCAGGAGAGATTCAGGCTGGACATCAGAAAAAATTTTTCACTGAAAGGTTCATTGGGCACTGGAACAGGCTGCCCAGGGAGGTGGTTGAGTCACCTTCCCTGGAAGTGTTTAAAAGACGAGTGGATGAGGTGTTGAGGGGCATGATTTAGTGATTGATAGGAATGGTTGGACTCGATGATCCAGTGCATCTTTTCCAACCTAGTGATTTTGTTCTGTGATTCTGTAAAGTTGGTTTTGTTTAAAATCTTTTAAGCCTCTTTACATGTAGCTTTACTGAATTTTACCTGCTTATTTTTATTGTTCATTCTGCAAGGTCTTTCTGTAGTTTTTCCACAGTCAACTTTCATCTTAGCTGTCCTGAAAACTTACCAACAGCAAACTCTTTCACTTTCCTATTCATCCTTTTCTCAAGATCATTTAACAAGGTATTGAACAGCCCAGGCCACAGCAGAGGTCCCTGGAGGGCTTCATTAAGAATCTATGAAAACTGGCTGCTCATTCCAATCACATTTCCTCTCTTTTAATCGGTTCTTCATCTACTTGATGGTGTTTCTTCTTGTCTGATAGCAACTTTGTTTACTTGAGAATTATTGGAGAGAAACTTGTTGGCTGATTGTTAAATCACTTCTCACGCATCTTTCTCTCTGAATATAGTCTACAGGCTTCATTTTCAGAAACAGTCATCTGTCTCTCACTGCTTTGTTAGTACTTTCCCAGTTCTCACTTTCAAATGCCTTATATTCATAGCCCTTAAAATGATCCTCATAAATCCTTGGAGTTGTTAGGAGCCAGGAGAATTTCTCTCTTCATCAAGCTATTAATAGCAGATATTTATGCCTGTTAAGTGCTAGATATGCTTAAATTGGTCTTCTCGTCAGTATGAAAACACGTCATTGGATTTACCTTGTTGATCCAAAGTCTTAGGACTGTTGTTGGTTTCTTAGTACCAAATTTATTACCCTCCCCTATGATATTTGATTCAGATTGACAAAGCTGGTGAAGGGGCTGGAGAACAGGTCCTACGAGGAGCGACTGAGAGAGCTGGGGTTGTTTAGTCTGGAGAAGAGGAGGCTGATACATCTTCTACAACCACATCCAGGAGTAAAAAATTGTAAGTGTCTACCTTTGTTTTAATCTGAGCTTGGATTTCACACACCTCCACGATTTTCATATCCTGTCTTTAAGATGTCAGATGCATAGTTAAACTACTCTAACTGGTATAATGAAGATTTCACATGTCTCTAAAACAGGGCAGGTAGGTTTGTGGTGAGGAGAGGGAGGTTGTTCCTTCCCTGGGGAGCTGTGGGACATGTTCAAGGACAGAAGGACTCAAGAGAAGAGTCATCGAATCATAGAATAGTTAGGGTTGGAAGGGACCTCAAAGATCATCCAGTTCCAACCGCCGAGTCCTACCAAGAGAAGGGAAAAAAGGATGTGCAGATGTTGCCATCATCTGTATCCTCCTGAAATTCATGTGCTCTTACAGCCCAAAGTTGGCTAAGAATGAGTCTTTTCAGAGTGACCCTTGGAGCTGCTCCAGTAATTGCCTGTAGCATATCTAGGATGTGGACGCACTACAGTCCTTGGTTGCTCTGACTACACTGGGAGCCAACGTAGGCAGTGTGGCACCTCATCACAGTGCATTATTGACAGAGCGAGACAGAGACTCTCATCAATATGACAACAAGTGAGCAGCCACAAACCCCTTTGCGGTGTAGCATGAAACTCTGTAAACCACCAATACTAGCAACAAAAGGAGACACAGAGGCAACTACAAGCTGTAAGGGGAAACCAAGGAACAATCCACAGCATCCCAGCTGGAGCTGTCTCATAGATGCCAGGTTTTTTACTACTGTTCTTTTGCCAAGCTCAAGTCCCAAACGGACAGATGCTTATGATGTAGAACGTATTATTGCAGCAAAGCTGGTCACTTGAAAGGCTGTGCGATGACACCAGCAAGGTCAGCGCGCAGAAGGGGGCAGCAGCTGAAGGGATACTATAGCCAAATCAGCCAAAGCTGTAGCCCAGTTTTTTCCATCTCTCCCTCTGTGATTTGCAAGCGCTGCTTTCTGTGATAGGGAATGGTAAGTTCTTCAGCTTCAGTCCAACATAAATGCCTTCTGAGAGAAAGCTGCTGAGTTTTGACAAATTTGTGATCAGAGCTGAGATTAACTCACTGTAACCATGTGTATTTTTCTAATCGAGGGTGGTTTTGCTTTGCTTTGGATGGAGTTATGTGACTCTGAAGCAAAGTGCTGTGGATGCATCTTATGCTCAGCTGAAACTTGGTAAATTCATGTTTATTAATTAAAAAATCGTATTCTCAAAAGTAATTTTCTTCTAAAATTGTTAATGTATTCTGATAGCTGTTTGGAATTTAGTGCTGTCATTTTGCTGGGCTTACTGGGAGGGTTACGCGCCACTTATAATTTACACAATATGTTGTTTTAAAGGTGCAAGTGCTTTTTCATTATTAGAGGGAGCCTGGAGAAAAAACAGAGCTGAGAAAATTAGCTGTAGGTAGCCTCTAGAGTTTTATTCAGCTCAAGGATTTTGTGATCTCCCTTTGATGAGATTCATTAATAGCGTTGCATACTTAGTTACACCTCCTTGCCTGCCTGCTGATCCTGAACCGTGATACCGGAGAAAGGTTACAGCACTCACAGCCTAGTTTTGCTGGAAAAGTCAATGAATCCAATCTCACTCAGGCCAAGCCTGCTCAGAGTCCTCTGTCATTGCAGGTTTGGTGATGTAATGCGTGAAGGAAAACGTTGGCAATTACTGAAGTTCAAAGATACTGTGGTGCCTTTAAGTTCATTCCAGGCGCTGCTTTTTCCAAAGAGGGCAGTACTGCTCTAACATAACCACTCCTGTACCAGCAGCTGCACCTGGAGAGACTTTAGTGCTCTCTTTCCCAGAAGATGATATGATATATGTTTAGAACTCGTAGCAGTAAAGAACGCAATACATGCATCCAGTATTTTTGCCTGCGGGCGTACGACTTAAAAATGCAGATGATCTCTTTAGAAAAACAAGGAAATACAGATCATTTGGGGAACAGTAAAAAGAAAAGACAAAGTTAAGCAGAATTCATGGGAAATCAAACTGAAAAAAAAGAAGGGAGATAAAAAGGTTTTAAAAGATAGGGTGCCTAAGCGAACAGACAAGCAAAGCACTTCCCTTGATATCTGCCCAGTTAAATGGTTTCCTAGTCTGTTATTCCAAGCTACTTCCAGGAAAACTGGGATCTGCTATTGTTACTTTGAGCTACAGGATGTCTCAGAGCGACAGGCCATTTTTCTAGAGAGGATGTTTGCTAGTGTGCTCATGTAAGTTACTCTGATATCAGAACCCCCTTTTGTTATTATCTTAGTATCTGCTTGCTTTCATTTTCTGAAAAATAAGTATGTGATCGCTTTTTTGGGCAATAAGTGCTAGAGACTGAGTTATGAGTTTTGTCCAGTTATGCTCTGTGAAGATCATTCAGCTAAAAGCACACTCAGCTTATGGACATCTGCAGGGCTCACTCTGAATTACCCAGCCTCTTTTAACAGCACCCTTTCCACTACTTGTTTGAAATAGTGTTTACAGAAATAACATACGAAGCCTTTACTAATATTATTGAATAATATGAACTTTCTGTTTGGACATCCATCAAAATTTCTAGCAAACAACTCTTCTGAGAGCATCATGTTTGCATTTAGCAGGTAAAATGCCCAGTATTTCAAAGCAAATTCAAAAATTAAAGTTGAAAACCAATAAAACTATCCAAGCAGCACATCATTTCACAGGCAAAAGCCCATGCTTAACTTATTGCTATAACATTAACTCAACCAGACACACTACAGGAAAAGATCATTTAGCTCTGTAGTCAGCAGCAATAAACCATTAGTGTTTTCAGCTTAAGGCGAACAAGAGAACTGAAATGAAAACCCTAGTATTCAAAACAGACTTGTCAGGAGAATGAGAAGGAGCACATTAGTAGGACAAGCTGAGGACATGCCAACGTTTAGGACATGCCATTGTGAAATGCATAAAAGCAACTTCTGTAATATTGTAATTGTATTACAATAAATAATCCAGAGGTGCTGAACTGAGTTGTGTCACTTGCGTTAGAGTTAGAAGAAATCTACATTACAACTCCACGGTCAGTTTTTACTGTCACTGGTACTCAGCAGCAGTGAGGCCACGCCTGGGGTGCTGCATCCAGTTCTGGGCTCCCCAGCATAAGAGAGGCATGGGTATACTCGGGTGAGTCCGGTGAAGAGCCATGAAGATGATGAAGGGATTGGAGCACCTCACACATGAAGACAGGCTGAGAGAGGTGGGACTGTTTAGCTTGGATAAAAGAAGGCTCAGGGGATCTCATCAATGTATGTAAATGCCAGTCTATGGCCACCCTGCCCCTTGATGCCGACTGATGCCTCATTCCTGTGGCTCTTCCTGGTAAGCCTAGTCCTGATCCTAACACTGACCAGCAGACTGACTCCCCAGTTTGATCTCAGACCTGCCTTGTCACCATGATATTGCTTTCTGACCTGCACTCCTGGTTAGACTGGCCATCGTCTCGGGGTCCGTCTGCTCACCCCACTCAGGAGCTGTGAGAAGTGCACTGGCTAGTGGGGGCTCTGTCCTACCCACCCTGGGCTTCCCCACCGCCCAGCCCTGGGGGAGCAGCCCTGCTCTTGCTGTTGCCCAACGTGCAGTCAGCTTCTTGCCATACCCTCTGTTGTGTACCTGGGAGGCTGCACCATGCAGCGAATCATAGAATCACTAGGTTGGAAAGGACCCTCTGGATCGTTGAGTCCAACTATTCCTATCAATCACTAAACCATGTCCCTCAGCACCTCATCCATCCATCTTTTAAACACCTCCAGGAAAGGTGACTCAACCACCTCCTTGGGCAGCCTCTGCCAGTGCCCAATGACCCTTTCCATGAAAGATTTTTCTTGATGTCAAGCCTGAACCTCCCCTGGTGGAGCTTGAGGCCATTTCCTCTTGTCCTGTTGACAGGACAGAAGGCAAGCTGCTTGAAGATCAGCTGTCTTTCTGCAGTTTTCCCCCAGACAGATGTTATCACATCTGCCCGGTTAAACATTCTCTTAGAAGAGGGAAGAACGTGCACATGTGACACGTGAACATTTTGCAGTTGCAGCCTGACCGTTCATTTGTTAGGGAAACATGCGGGAAGAGGCAGAAGGGTCTTTTGACACTTAAAGCATGAATCAAATCACACAAACAGGCTGTAAGAAGCATCAGGGATCATGTAAATTTGGAAGGGTACACATGTGATGATGCAGCTCCTTGGGCCACTCTGAGATCTTAGGATAAGCCATTTATGCTTTGGTAAAATCTCCCATTGTGCTTTTATCTTGCAAGTCTTATCTGTTACAAGTGCAGTGGCCAGGGGCTGTGACAATAAGGCGCTCCCTGGTCCCGCCTGGGTCACCCATTGCCTGAACTCTAACTTAGCATGAATTGCTTCCAGAATGGAAAATATCGACCAAAAGCAATCATCTTACCGTCCTATGCATAGCAACTCACATGGAGAACCTCAGAGCTCCCCAGGACCTCGGTGGGCCCTGCGACTCAGGATGTCCCCCTGAACTGAGGCAAGTCTACCCCTCTCAGGGTAGATTTTGTGAGGATTGAAAGATTATGGTTGGACTCGATGATCCGGTGGGTCTCTTCCAACCTGGTTATTCTATGATTCTATGATTCTCCAATTAATGATTTCATGAGGACTCAAAAGCCTGATTTTGTGAAGTTCAATGCTTGTCTGTTGATGAATGCCCACACAAAATTAATTCATGAAATTCATGAAAAGGCAAATTTTAGTCCTAAATTAACCTCTCTGTGAGTGCGTGCAATACGATTTACAACTGTTTATCAGTCTGTCCTCCTCCCTCTTTGTGGTTGTGTGATTTGATTTAACCTCCGCCTGTGTGGGTATCCAATTCCATTGAGGAAGCCCTGCTTCAAGTCTTGGGTGAACCTTGCCATTTCCATATCTTTAACTACATCACTATTTGGATTGTAAAAAATCATTGAATTGCTTGGTTAAATTTGCTGTTAAGAATTACACGGCCTAATCTTGTAACCTATCTCAAAAATATTCATAAAGCCTAAACTGCTGCTAAACCAAAGCTATGTAAAGATCATATTAGCAACAGTGCACACATGCACACACACAATTTTAACCTGACTTCTTGTCAGCACATCCCAAGCACAGAAGGCAGAAGAAGACCACACCACTTACCAGACCTGGGAAGACTGCGGTATTGGGGAGCGCAGCAGTTCCCCAGGATCATTCTACGTGGCGAAGCAGTGTGTCATGGCAAGGTTTTCTAGCTACAGAGCACACTGAGGGTCTACACTGAGCTGCAGGGCCCCTACAGTTTCAAGTCCTTTCACAGAATCAGAGAATCACCAGGCTGGAAAAGACCCATTGGATCATTGAGTCCAACCATTCCTATCAATCACTAAACCATGTCCCTCAGCACCTCATCCACCCATCCCTTAAACACCTCCAGGGAAGGTGACTCAACCACCTCCCTGGGCAGACCAATAACCCTTTCCATGAAAATTTTTTTCCTAATATCCAGCCTAAACCTCCCATGGTGGAGCTTGAGGCCATTCCCTCTTGTCCTGTCCCCTGTCACTTGGGAGAAGAGGCCAGCACCCTCCTCTCCACAACCTCCTTTCAGGTAGTTGTAGAGAGCAATGAGGTCCTAAAGGAATAGATCTGGGTTAATCTATTTTTTTACCCTTAAGCCACTAGATCCTCTCCACCCTACTCTTTATGAAGAAAGGAATTTTAGAAGGATGGGATGCTGTTCTTGGAGCTCCAGAAAAAGCAGTATTCAACTCCATGTAACTTAGATAAATGGATGAGACATCATCCTGGAGGGGTGCTTCATTTGTGTGATCTACTCAAAGCCTCATGAACTTCAAGGTGCGCAAGTGATGCAAACCCACATTTTTGTGTTAGGAATTCCGACTATAACACCAGAAGTCACGGCGCTTTCTCTACAGCTCCCAGCTGTTTCTGACATCTCAGGGTACTGAGCAGTATGTTGGAGGTCACAGACAGGGGGTTGTACAACAAATGACAATTTTTGAGCTGTGGCAAGGAAGTAATTTGGGGCCAGGAATTGTGCAGAAAGGACTGAAGAGAGCAGTGAGAAACTGAGGCACTGACTTTGGGAAAGTTAATCTGTTCCTATGCTGCAAAAAGCAGCAAAACAACTAAAATACAAAATAACCAGACAAGGAATTAATTATCTTGAATTCATGGAAGGTGACTAGAGTTTGCGGCTGTGTGATTTATTCAGGTATAGGCCTGAGGATATACAACATATATAAGTGGTATGACAGAAAAATGGATCTGAGATGACTTCTCGCTATCAGTAAAACATACTGGAAATTATATATGAGTTTTCCTAGATCAGGCCAGTACATTAGTACATTATTTGATCATCTTCCTTCTGAATTCTATGGTTTTACACTAAGGACTTGATCCAAACCCCCTGCACTTGATGGAAAGCCTCGTACTGACTTCAGTGGGCTTTGGTAAGTTACAAATATCATGTTAGATTTTTAACGCCCTGAAAAGTTTTAAAACATACAAACTTAGGATTTTTTTTTTTCAGTTAAGTAATTACCTGCTTTAGTTTTTCAAAATTCATGCAAGTCAACAATAAAGCTCATGAAAAGATCTACTTGTTCCAGGTTAAAATAATTAGTAAGGCTTTGAGTACAAAATCAATGTGTTTTCTTTATCCCTTGCCAACAAATAAATGGCGCCTGCACTGAGGTTTTCTTCCTTCTTCATAAATACCCAGAGAACTTCACCAGTTTGTCCACAATCAAAAGTATCTGAACTCTGTTGTGCCCTACAGTGAAATGAAATAACATGTCTAGAGTTTCAAATTGGCAACTGCTGTGAAGCTGCAGTTGGAACATAAAGCAATTCTGTGATTAGAAAATGTCCCTCTCTCTGTCTTTTTTTTTGTTTTTATAGATTTAAAGAAACCACATCTGTCAAAAAGGAAGAAAAAGTTCTGTCAATGGGGTTTTCATCATTTGATAGTGAATTACCAGAACAACTGCTTTGCAAGATGTCATTTACTGTGCACAGCTTTGAACTCTTAGGCCACTCACAATAGCTTCTATCCTATACTCAGGCTCAGTTGGCGAGAATCAGTGGCAGGGAGGGTAAGTTATGCAGCCAAGCACTAGATCAAGGTGGACAGGCAGTCCCTGGAGTGAGGGAAGCCCAAGAGGGAGCTAGGGGCAGGCAGCTCCTGATTCCAGGGTGCGGTACACAGGCAGCTGATATTGAGGGGGCAACTCCCAGAAGCATTTATGGATATTTAAACATGGAAAAGCCAGCAGCAATGTCCAGTCAGTGAGAATTTGTGACAGGGATGGAAAGTTCCGCAGCCAAGTGCTAGATCGAGGCAAACAGGCTGTCCCCAGAGCAAGGGAGTGTTGTCTTTTTAGCTGACCAGAATACAGATAATCTTTTCGCTCATCACATCATTTTCTACATATTATCAGTGCTTTTTGCAGTCGACTGAATGACTAAAATTACTGTGATGCCTCCCCCCCAAACCTTCATATATTTCCAAGAACTTGTGTTATAAACCTTAACCAAAACCTTTGGGTTTGGTTTGGGTTGGAGTAGACCTTAAAGATCACATAGTTCCAAACCCTCTGCCATGGGCAGAGACACTTTCTGCTGGACAAGGTTGCTCAAAGCCTCATCCAAACAGGCCTTGAACACCTCCAAGGAGGGGGCATCCCTGACTTCTCTGGGCAACCTCTGCCAGTCACCTTCCCTGGAGGTGTTTAAAAGGCGGGTGGATGAGGTGCTGAGGAACATGGTTTAGTGATTTATGGGAATGGTTGGACTCGATGATCCAGTGGGTCCTTTCCAACCTAGTGATTCTATGATTCTGTTTGCTCTCCAGCACTCACTGAAATCACATGGATCTTGCAGAGGTCCCTCACTGGACTCCTTCACTGTCTGTGCTCGAAATGGTTCACTTGCACACTATAAGCCTCTGTGTAACAGTAGATACTTCTTCCACTCATCTGAATAAAGGCTTTCTTTAAATACCATTCTCAAAGTGCCAGCTGTTGTTTTGTTTTAAGCAAATAAAAATGACTGTGGTAGCAGGTATTTCATGTAAGAAAAAGTTGTTACAAGAATATGGAAAAATACAGTAAACCTACCGAATAGAGAATTTTTCCCCTGCACATCTCCAGGCACTAAAACTCTACTGTAGGTTCTTCTAGACAGTTTCTGTACTGAATTGTACTACAAAGCAAGAACAACAAAGAGGGAAACTGTGATTTGCTCATGATTTCAGATTGCTCTGTATGGTCTGTGTTTGTAACATGCATACACCTGCACTTTGCCATAGCTAGCGTTGTCTAGGAATGTGCATTTCATATGTATTGACCATGGAAAGGTGATCACACTGCCAAATGAAAGGTGACCATGGAAAGGTGATCACACTGCCAAATGAAAGGTGACCATGGAAAGGTGATCACACTGCCAAATGAAAGGTATTGTTACAGGTATTTTTTTAGATGGATTTGTCAGAAGAACACAAGATGTACAGCTTTTGATAACATCATGCTTTGCTCTTTATTAAGTATAATACTATATACAACAGGACAGGTACTTTACAGAGCAATGAAGAATCTACAGAAACATTGTGGTTATTGTAGTTGAGAAAGGACATCGCTTTATTTCTTTCCTACTGTTTTTCATCCTTTATACTTCTTGAGATTTTCACCTCCTTATATATCTGCTCCTTCAGCCTTATCTGCTGGTCTGCCAAAGTCTAGGGCAGTGAAGTGAAATTTTGAATTGTTTTGAGACCATTTTACTTGCTGTAGCCTATTACCATGTGTGAGTTTAGGAAGATGTGTCCCAATGATGAATGTTCTGAATATGCTGTGACAGAACACATAGTACCAACTTACAAAAGCTTTTTGCTATAATGTATACTTGAGAGTACAGAGATGTAAGAATTAGATATGCTTTGAAATCAGTGCTTTGAAAATACATACCTCGTGTTTTCTCAGGTGCAAATGTTATTTCAGGTTTTGGCTATGATTACTGCTCTCTTCAAAGGCAGAATGCTTCCTTAAAGCTTGAAGAAAACTATGTCTGCTTGTTTCTAGGAACCCTTGAAAATGCTTGAGGAGCCGATGGCTCTTTCTGTTTCACTCAGGAGATGCAGATCAATCACAAATGTGAGTCAGCTCATCCCTGATGATCTAAACATCAGCATTCATCGGCACAGAAAAGCAGTGCTGCTCGAGTGGAGAAGAAAACTGAGATAAGCAATTGTAATGCATTCCTGTATTAAACCTTCTCACTGAAGCACAAAAATTTTGAGCTGCAATACGGTTAAAGGAAGTATCTGAGCTCAGTTTGGGCTGGCAATCTGCAGAAGGCAAAATAAACTCCTTTCCATGATAGTCATGACCACATGAATGCTGGGGATGGCTTTGAGTGCAGTGACCATGAGATAGATGAGTTGGAGTTCAGGGTCCTGAGAGGAAAGAGAAAAGCATCTAGGAAAAACAGAGACAGGTATGTCAGGAGAGCAGTCTGTGACCTATTCATGGATCTGCTTGGAGAAACCCCATGGGATACAGCCCCAGACAGAAGAGAGGTTCAGAAAAGCTAGTTGCTTTTAATGGATCTGCTTCTTTAAGCTTAAGAATGGTCCATTCTACAGCACAGGAAATCAAGCCAAGAAGACAGGAGGTCTGCATGGATGAACAAGGAGGTCCTGACAAACTGCAGACATAAAAATGAAGCACACAAGAGGTGGAACCAGGGGCAGGGGAGCCAGGAGGAATGTATTGTTAAGGGTTGGACATAAAAACCTGAAGTCCATCTGGAGCTGAATTTGGCAAGAGATGTAAAGAGCATCAAGAAAGGCTTCTACAGGCACATTGGCAGCAGAGGAAAGACTAGGGAAAATATAGGACAGCTGCTGAATATGGCAGGGAACCTGGTGACTGAGGACGTGGAAAAAGTCAAAGTACAAAATGCCTTCTTCACCTAGGTCTGTAGTGATAAGACTGATCTTCAAGCATACCAAGTCGCTGAGACCTGGGAGAAAGTCTGGAGCAAGATCTATCCTTGTGGAGGAAGGTCCAGTTAGGGAGCATTTAGACAAACTGGACATTTATAACTCAGTGGGTCTCGATGCGAT
This sequence comes from Phaenicophaeus curvirostris, assembly GCF_032191515.1. Taxonomy (NCBI): domain Eukaryota; kingdom Metazoa; phylum Chordata; class Aves; order Cuculiformes; family Cuculidae; genus Phaenicophaeus; species Phaenicophaeus curvirostris. The sequence goes on along the minus strand of NC_091393.1, from coordinate 10,024,430 downwards.
ACATCTGTAGGTGCAGAAAGAGCTGACTGAAGTCTTTGCACTCTCAATTGCATTTGAAAGATGGTGATGATCTGGGAAGGTTTCTGAAGTCCGGAAGAAAGCAAATATCTTCAATAAAGGCAAGAAGAAGGACCATTGGAACTGTAGGCTGGTTAGCCTTACCTTGGTCCTTGGGAAGGTGAGGGAGCAACCAATTTCTGGAAAAGGTTTCCAAATATTCTGGGGACTGGAAGGTGACTGGGAGAAGCCAACATGGATTTATGAAGGGGAATCATGCCTGGCTGGCTTTGCTAGTCCTTTTGATAGGAATGGTTGGACTCGATGATCTGGTGGGTCTTTTCCAAGCTGGTGATTCTATGATTCTACTAGGATCTTTGGAGGAGCTGATGAAAAACACTGATCCTTTGCAATTTGATTGATTTCTTTCTTACTGTTGTTTACCGACCTGAAACAAGGAACCTCAGTTCTCCCGGTTCTATACTTAACAAATTTCAGTGAATTCAGTAAAAAATATAAAACATAGTATTTTTCAGTAAAAAATATAAAACATAGTATTAAAATTCAGTTCTCACTGACTTATGTTGTATTGTACCTATTTCTCCATCTACACTGCATGTGGTTGGTTCAGATGGTAAACTCTTCAAGGCAGAGTGTGCGTTCATTAACTTGGCTGCAAAAAGACATTACACATTTTATATGAAATAGTGGCTCTAAAAATTATTTTTAGAACAACAATCTCATTAAATGGCTTTGCACTTTGTGAAAGTATATATATGAACAATCCTTCTCTGCTGCTTTTTTTTCTGGTTCATCTGCATGTGTGCAGATAGCCAAGTTGCAAATACCCAGCAGAATTCTGAGGACAGGCTTGGTTACTGTGTGCTGTAATCCACAAACGCCACGCCATGCAGTTCAGCCTGCTCCACTGGGTCCACTGGCTCCAAGAAATCTGACAGTCAACACGGCATCCCTAGGGAGGAAGGCGTGTGAGTCAAGAGCTTTCGCACTATTTCCAAGAAAACGGATTAAAAATAAGTAATTTCCCCCCTGTGGGTAAGTGAATAATTTAGGTTGTTTTTTCCCCTTTTGCTGGCACATCGTTTCATATGTGCACACCTGTGTGTGTCTAATTAAGTAGGAACCATACTGAAATCAAATTGTCAAGGCAGTAATCTTTCAATTCTAGGAAAAAAATAAAACCTCCAAGGCAAAAAGCACTTGGTAATTAAGAAATGAACTTTAACACTTGCAGATTATGCAGACCGAGGAGTCGGAGAGGGATGTCTGGAAGCTGTTTCCCTCCCCACCGCCACCTTTGCTACCAGCTGCCTTTGAAACCTTTTGTTTCACAAGTCTCTTATTCTGCAAATTTGTTTTCATTTGCCCTCTGTGGTCTCTCTTTGGTTTTGTGCTTGTTCACTTTTCTTGGAAATAGCTCTCTCTTTTCTGTGTTTTTGGCACTTTTCCTGTGTGCCTTTGCCTCCCTCCTCCTCTCATCCTTCTGTCCCTCTTTTGTTTTCTCTCACCACCAGCACTGTTTTTCTCCTCATACTTCTCCCCTTTTGTTGGGTCCCTGTGACAGGGTTGCTATTCAGGGCTGGAGCTTTCTTTTGGCAGAAATCTGTTTGTCGTGAGAATGCTACTGAGGGCTTAGGAAGACCAAGAAGTGGCCCAGAAGACCTCGGTTCCATTCTCAGCCCCAGTGTTGTCCTGCACTGAAGGTATATTCACCTGTCTGAAACAGCATAGTCTTCTATGGGCTTTCAATTTGCTGCTGAACACTTTCATCACGTATTCCTTGGCTCAAGAAAAATGGGAATATGAATAATTGCTGAAAGATTAACAGCAGGAGGAAGTAGCTTTCAGCCCATCAGAATCATCCTTACAAATAACGAGGGGAGAAAAAATATATTAAGTGTTGTTTGGACACACTGGCTTAAAAATAATCTAAGCTATACAGGTTTTATGAAGAATAGCATCTTTTTGAAGTATTTTTAAGTGAAGGGCTCCCCAGCATGCAAATATTTCTACATAAGTTATAATATTGTTCTAAACTCTACATATATAAGTGGGAAAAAAACCTGTCGATTTCAGCAAAGTAGAAAAACCAGATTGGAAGGCATCAAGAAAGGAAAGTTCTTTCTCTGGGTAAATTACCATGCTGTAAGGAGATGATATCATGACATTAACTCCAGAAGTCTTGTTCTCGGAGTGCGGTGGGATTTAGAGATTCCTGCAGCTCTGGAAGATGGAATATCAATATTTCACCAAGGGAAACCCTTGGCAAAGTTCAGCGTAGCTGTAGATACATATTTGTTAAAGGTGGGAACACATTTTATTTGACGTCTATTTTTTGCAACAAGTGCTGGGCTCAATCCAGAGCAATGCTGTCTCTCGCCAGTGAAGTAGTGAGGTTGACTCAGAGCAAAAACTGGCCCCATGTGTTTTTACATTTTTTATTGTCTTTCTTCATTACTGAGTGAATTTTATGTAGATATTTTGTATCTAGGAAGTCAAATGTGAAATCAGTCATTCTGTTGGACTGCTGGAGGATGACTAATAGTTCAAAAGAAGTAGCTAGTATTTGCAAATTGTTTATATTATACAAGCAATGTTTTCTGTAGATTCTAAAGTACTCCAAATGTTCAGGTGTTTTTTTTAAGGAGTGAGTATCTTAGAAGCAGAAATTACCTCCCAAAGTAATTTTACTCTTGCAAATGAATGTCTGTTAAAATATATTAATCAGAATCACATTTTCTGTCTTTGGGTGTGAAAGAAGAAAAGCATTTGCCACTCCTGCCCTTCCTCTATCCCTTCATGCTCAACCATCACCTCTTCAGCAGCTGAGCAGGATTGTCCATCCTACTCATCCAGTTGAAGCTGCAAGCTTCATTTCAGGGCCTTGCTTAACCTATTTTTACTCCAGCATAGGAGTCCTATAAGCCACTCCAGCTGTCTTGGGGATGGCTGCATCTGTCCCGTAAACTTTACCTCTCTGGAGCTGCTTCCATTTTCAGGGAGGAGGAAGGGGACCTGCTGTAGGTAAGTCATCAGTGTCCTCTCTGACTGGCTTTATGAGCTGCTGCTGCTGCTTTCATGTAACTTGTGAAGACCAGAGTAGAAACTGCTGTCTGGTTTCCACCAGTAAAACATTGGACAACTACTTTGACAAACAGAGGCATTTGGTAGAAAACATTTGTGGATATCAAACATTGAGACACTAACCAACAGGAAAAGGGCTGTGTCCTCAGAAAAGACTGAGGCTTGTCCCAGCAAGTCTCTTAAATTCTCACTTAGCTTGGTATGCATGGTCTGTGGGTCTTCTCAACAGGGATCATAGAATCATAGAACAGTTGGGGCTGGAAGGGACCTTAAAGGTCATTTATGTCCAACCCCCCCTGTGACGGGCAGGGACATGTCCCACTAGATCAGGCTGCCCAAGGCCCCATCCAACCTGACCTTGATGCCAAGGATGGGGGAGCTCAGTGAATTTTGTGTGCCTGTCCTGCAGGACATCTTCTGTGATGGGCAAAGTGTTGATTCTTAGACCTGGGTACATAAAGCAAGATAAGGTGAACTTCTTTATCATGACCTTCTATATTGTGCCTATCTGTCTTTCTTACACTATGCTAACCCCATTAAAAAGTCAGTGTTTGGCTTTTTAAAAAGTCATACCACATTTCTGTAGATAAAGTTGTAATTTCTGGGTGCAAATATTAGAGTAACCATCTATTCCTGAGCAGATATTACTGTGTGATATGTAATGAACTGCTGTGGGTTATTGGTGGCTCACTTTTTTTCTTCAGGGTTGGTTGAGCCGCCAGATTTCTGTAAGTATCAGACTTATATGAATACTTAATTTTGATCTTTTAGCTAGTGAGTGTAGAACTGGTTTCCTTAATCTTCTAAGTTATGTGAAGGAATATACTGTAGAATGACATTAGTGAATAGTGGAAAGAATCCTCTGCTAAGCAATATCTGTTGCCACTGAAATAAGAGGTCATTTATGCTCCATTTAGACCATTAACTTAATTTTTCCACAAAGTGGGAATTTGCTTAGGACTAGTAGGAAAAAATCGGAAGATCAGTTGATGTGACAGTGTGCGCAAAGCTTGACAGTGGTAATATACTTGTAATGCATTCAGTAATAAAGCATTTATGTTCTGGTCTTCATTAAAACACTTAACTTATTGGCATAGAAATGGCTGAACAAACAATTAAGGGCTCCTTGGAAGCCGAGTGGATGAGATAAAGTCTTTTCTTTTTTTTTTTTGAAAGATACATGTGATCATGTTTATTGCTGCAATGAAAGTTAGTGCAATTTAATGCCTTACCAATTGTCCCAGGATAAGCACATCTGATAAATGTCCCACTTTATGTTAATAGTCTAAGTTCCTAACTTATTTCAGAGGCAGATTACTTCTTCAAATGCCTTTTCTTCCTATCCGATAGTTCTTAATTTCACATATTTGCTTTTCAACTGTTAAGATGCTGACTTTTTGACCAGGTAACTTTCTTTCCAGCTGTGTAATTTCTGAGAATTCCATCTTACTGAGCAAGAAGGTATTATATCCAGATAAATAAAGGATATTGAGACTGTCCAGGCAATCCTTTGAGATCAAAAGGTCTGTGGCCTGTCAATGGAGCTCAGCAGTGAGTATTATTAATTTCTCTGAGCTGTTAAATAGCTTATTGATGTCCAAAATTGCTGTCCAAATTGAAGAACCCAGGGTTTAAAATAGTCATGATAAATAAGAAAACTGTATATAAATTTAAAATCTAAGTTTATTATACCAAAATAGAATTAGTGTCAATGAAGTATTAGAAATATCAGGTCAAAGATGTTGCTAAGAAGAACTAGTGGAGTGTCACTGACTTCCACAGTGTTACTCTAGCAGAGAATTTGCACACCAATCTAGCTCTAAGAAATGCCTGAAGCACAAAACTTAAACTGCTGTTGCTTGCAATGAGAATGCTATAGCCTAAACAGTAACACAAACAATTTAGGAATCATAATGCAAAAAGTCCTTTTAGGAATAAAAGGAATAAAGCAGTCTGGAGAATTGATGGGACAGTAAATGGTGGAATGAGATTTGGCAGAAGAAATAGTATTTCTCCAAATTTATTTTTGCTGTCTTCTGCAGTAGTTTCAAATTAAATCTAGGAACACTGGAAAAGAATTTGAAATCCAAGTAAATTATTATACAGAGGCATAATAAGCTGCAGCTAAGCAAAAGGATCTGCTAAAAGTAAAAAAAAAAAAAAAGTCTCTTGTGGATTTATAGTGAGTTTAAATGTTTGCTGAAGAATAATGTGCAGAGAGCTGAAGCGCAAAGATAAAGGACAAACCTCACCTCCCCAAGGTGATAAAGAAATTGGCTGGTAGTAATGCATAAAAGCAAGGCTGTTGCTTGAACTAAATCCTGATGCATAATGAACATTTCACATGCTTCTGCACTTTGTTTGACTTGGCTCCTGAGGCTTCGCATCAGTAAGTGTGGTAATTTTTGCAAAAGAAACAAATTCTTGAAAGATAAACTCTGGTCCTGACAGCCATGAGGTGCTGGGCCACATAAAGCTAGGATTTCCTGTGAAGAACACAGAGACTTTAATTGGATGGCGTTAATGTAATTAAGATCTTGGCCTGTGGCAGGAAGAATTGAAGATGGATTTCGTGTTCATCTGTCCTCTGAGATAATGTAAAAAAATCTAGAGCTCGTATGAGCCAGGCACTTTCAGGAATCGACCACATAAATCTCTTCGTAGGTAAAGACAGTCACAAATGCACTTTCATTTTTAATGGTGGTTGTTTTTTTTTTTTAATATTAGGTGTTTGTGCTGTTCTCACGGATTTGTTCCTCATACCCTAAAACTGGTAACAGTGCAACTAGCCCATTTTCAAAAATATGATCTGCATATGTATATGGAAGGACCTTGACAACAGATTTCACCCCTGTGACTATTCCTGATGTTAAGGACGGCCTGCAGTGGCACTAGGAAGGGATAGAGGTGTTTTGCCCACATCTCCCAGCACTGCCTTCCTCACATCTGCATAAGCTCAACTCTTTGTGCTTTGCCACACAGCAAGCAACCCTGTTCCCCCTGTGCTGCTGACCCCAGTCCTGGTACTGCCTATAGAGTGATGCAGGCAAGACATACTCTGGCTTAAAGTGGAATGACTTGGGCTAGACACAGCAGTGGACTAATTTACCTTGGTGAAACGAGCACACCTGTGGAGAGGAGGCACCAGAGCCTGTTTTCATTTCATCATGCTAGTGTTTAAAAGCTCAGTAATCTCTTTTTTTTCCCTCTCCTCTTGAAAAACAGTTTATTCACTAAAGCTGCAGTTAAGAGCATCTTAATATTAGACCTGAATATAATGTGTGCAGTGAGTTTTGCTTTTGAAGCTAGATCCAGGACTTCACTCAATCTTGTAGTAATTACTGAATTCCATGAGGATGCTGGAGGTGGGGGTTCATTCTTTTCTTTTATTCATAGGATTTTAATGCAGAACTAGGACTTGCCATCCTGCAGGTACAGACTCACTCTGTCCTGCCAGCACTGTCCTGATTCTTGTGAAATTACTGAGCAGGAGCTGAGCCAAAGAGAAAGTGTAAGACAAGGAATGAAAAGTATTTACAATGCTTAGACTGTCCAGAGGGCATTGCTGCAACACTCACCCTTCAACAGAGAATCTGCATGCCAGGAGCAGGGAGCTGAGTCAGGCTCCTGTGTGCTGGGTAAGCACAGTAACCATTAAGCTATCATATAAAAAAGTGCATGGAACACTGTCTTAATTTTGTGAAGCATGTCTGGCTTTTACTTCACTTTCCACTCTTCTGTTTTCGAAAAAATGGAAATATTCTTTGGACCTATATTTTTATTTCATTGAGAAAAGAAATCAAAGAAGTCTGGGTTAAAAGGTAAGATGTATTCTTGGGCAGAATCAAAATTCTCTGTTTCCACAGCTCTGATTTTAGGCAGCTCTCCTCTCTGGCTGCCTGCTCCTGGAGTCAATAGCTGTAACTGAAACTGGGATTTATGTGGACAGAAATATCTGTAACTAGATCAGTGTCGTTACAATAATTTCCTCCCAAGTTTTGCATCAGTTTAAATAAACCAGTTTGAAGGTAGGTACACTTTTATGTTTGGAAAGTGTTTAAACTGGTAGTTTTGTCTGGCATGTAATGTGACACACTGCACTCTTGGTCCTCACCTCCTCAGCACTTTGGGTCTCCCTTAATCTCTTGCCTTTGCCCTTTCCCCATCCAGTGCTCTCTTCCCTGCAATGTTCTAAGGTTTCTATATCGTGCTTTTCTTACCACACTAACCATCCCTCTTTGTCCGTATCTAGAAGCAGGTATCCTCCCAGAGACTCTTCTGTCTTACCTATTCACAACTGGGTTTGTTGCTGTAAATGAGCCCTCCCAGTTACAGGTATCCCTGTTCCACCATTGCCTCTTGTAACTTCAGGTACACATCCCAGTCTGCTCTAAGCTGTCCTCTTGCTGTTCTACACCACTTCTGTGCCTTCCTGTACTCATTATCTTGGCTCAAGTGTTAGCTAAAATAAAATCTTATCTGATTTTCAGAAATATATCATTCCTCAAATACAAGATATACCTCAAATGTGTATTAGTACTGAACATTCAAAATGTCTTAAACAACTGTGGAATGGCAAGAAATATATAAATGGATGTTGATTTTTCAAGCAGCCGTTTAATTCTTCTGGCTAAATTTGTGTTAGGAAGTATAGGACAGCGATGGTATGGCTTTAGGTTGATCCAGCTCCTGCCTTTACAAGCAAGCCTCATCCTAAAGGACCATCTTAATAAACTAACCATGCAGTCCTGTTTCTTTGCATAGTTGTCCTGAGTCCAGGAGTGTCCTCATGTTTGTGCAGTGGAGGGGAGCAGTTCCCACTGGGGCAGCAAGAGGGAAAAAGGGTAGATTTAACTGCTTGCAGCTAAAATCTGGCATCGTTGGTCTGAGTTGTTTTATGCTCTGAAAAAATAATGGTGAAAAGCTTTAGAGGTGGAAGAACAAGTCCATATTATTTTAAAATAAAATAGTCCTGAAAGATCTTTTATGGCAGAGAAGAGTTTGTTTTCAGGATTTTTATTTTAACAAAGGTTTTAAGAGATATTTTAACAAGGACTAGGGCTATTCTTTTACAAACAAGAACAAGACTTGGAGGCAAGATAATAGCTTTCCTTAGACCGACTGATCTAGCTGGGAATTTTGTAACAGTTGTGCTAGGAGTCTAGCTTCAAAAGGTACTAGCTTTTTGGGGAAAAGCATCTTGAGGATTTCCAAGTCTTCTCAATATTATCCACCTGACTACTACTTCTTCCCCTTGTGCTGTATTTCATTTCTCCTCTCCTACTCAGAGCTGTTCATTGAATCACCCTCTAAATGAAAACTCTGAATTAAACAGGGATTACAAAATTTCCCTTCTCTTTCTCATTCAAAGAGTCTTTCAATAAACTGATGGTTCATGTAAAATGCAGTAAGCAAAAATGAGATGTCAATATACTTCAGGAGCCTGTGCTACCCGCAGCGAGTGGACGGTGCCAGTGTGCGATGTCGTATGTCCTAGTAAAACCGCTGGGGAGTCTTCCAGTAGATCAGGGTTGTGGAGTGAAGATGTCTAATACTTGTATGGCTGGCAAGACAGATAGGAACAATCCCCAGGGTTTACTTAGATATTGTTGCTACGAGAATGCTCACAGACATTTTGAAGTCCCAAGGATAAACGAATAAAAGGAAAACAGAAAAATAAAATTCAAGAGGAAAACACTACACAATCTCAATTTAAGGCACAAAGATGAAATCAGGACTTCGGAGTCTGCATCCACTCTTTGCAACTGAGTTGGAATAATACCTTTGTCTGAGAACAGAAATAGGCCAGAAAAGGTGACAGCTGGGGCTTGTTCAGGGAGTGAACTTCTGTCGGGGTTATAAAATTAATCTGGTTCCTTAGAACAACCTGAGTCACTCTGCTTCTCTCAAATTACCTTTGATTGCCTGCCTACATGTGAGAGCTGAGCAATCCTTTGTTGGGAAGCAGGTTGTTAGGGCAGATAGCTCCTGGACAGACAGCACAAGGGTGACTTCTGAAGCCTGGTAGACAGCACTGGCCATGGGCAGATGTTACTGTGAGCTGCCCAGATGCCATGGCAATGATGGCCATGCAAGGCACTTGCCCAAGGATCAGTTTTCAAAGCAAAACAGATGGTGATAAGTCTGAACACTCCATTGCCATCATTTATTAATGTCATCATTTATTGTCACTGAGAGTAAGCATCAATAAAGACAAAACAAAATTCTCAGGAAAATATTTCTGTTTTCCTGGGCATCAATTTCAGTCATAAATACCTGTCTTTTTCCCTTGCTCTGGCTTTACAAAATAGGAATTGTATTCCTTACAAGCTTCAGCCCAGAAACATAAGCAAAGTGACTGGCCCAAGCATCTGAGAAGTCAAGTGCTTTTGATATTTCCAGTGGAAATGGAAAAGCTCTGCATGTTCTCAGTGATATTCTTATAAACAAGAGCAACCATATAAGACAGTAAATAAAGCTTGAGTAGGGAATCTGTAGTTTTTTTCTGGTAAAAAGGTGCTGGTCCTGCAATGTTTAAAGGAGTTTGTTTCAAAGATGTTAATTCGTAGAAAAGGAAGCTTAGGAGAAAATCTAGGCTCTGCTGAAAATGATGAAGGGGTCTTTTGTGATCAGAGACAGAATTTCCCTAGAGAAGTTGCAGCAAATATAGAGAAATAGACTTTATCATCCCAGCTGAGACCAATTTGTGCACATTTCCATTACATCTAAGAAAACAGAGAGAGAAATTGCATTGAATCTGTGTTTGAATGTGCTCTGCATTCAGGCAAGAGCCTTTCCTTCCAATCCTGCTTAAAATGCTGTTATTTATAACTATTTGAATTAGGAGTTTGCTTTTAACATGGTAGGAAATGTTACTCTATGGTAATACCCTGTAACTTGATTAGCAATCTCCCATACCTAATTAATTCTTAATGAAAAATACCATTGCTATGTTTTCACTTTGTTCACTGCACACTTTGTAATCTGTTGAACAAACAGTGTTTCAAAAGGATTTATGATAATTGCAGCTAAGCAAATAATCTTGATTGACTTTGTTAAAATAATATGATTAAGTTTTATGATCTGTGTCACTAAGCCTGGGATTCACCAAGCAGAGACATCTAAAAATTAAATATCTAAGCCTGATCTAATTTTTCTGACGTATATACAACAGTATTCAGGGTCAGTGCAGTGGCACAGCTTTAAGGCAAATCTCCTCCTTGTGTCTCGGTTCTTCAAGCAGTTATTCTGCTAAGCTGAATTCCCATTGGAGGAAACTTAACCAAAAGCTCTGTTCCAGGTGTGCACCAAATGTCCTTATATCTCTAGAGAGGCGTAATGCTCTGAATCAATCCTTCAGACCATTTGAAATCCTGTATGTGGTGGAATGGCTGTTCTAGGTAGCACAGCTGATCTAGGGGAGCCAGACTAAATCTAGTTCAAAGCAAAGCCCCAGACTGTGTATAGATTGGATGTTGGGACCTCAGCACCAGCTGCTTTGCTTTTCCATTGTGGCTAAGTGCAAACCAAGGTAAAAATAGCCTTAGTGTCCCACCATAGTCAACAGAGTGAAACAGGCCAGATGGCATGCTCTGAAAGGGTCTTAGACACACGGTTTAGAGTATCAAATCTACCTACTTCTCTCCATTATTAAGTGGGTATACAGTGGCTGTCCTGGGCTCAGACATCAATCTTTTGAACACCTAAGTTAAGGGAGGTGAGTTCTATTACCTTGATTTCTTGCTGATGGCTCTGTACTGAGGCATCATCACTTCTCCCGGCTAGACAGAACGGCTCCATATAGAGACAGCAGATTGCACATGCTGTGTTTTCAAATTCCCATATTTTCTTTACTCCCTTCTTCCTCTCTGCTTCCTGCTTAAATGCAGGTCTGGAAGGGAATGCAGGAGTTGATCTGAATTTGGCCCTGCTGAAATCCACAGCAAGATATCCCTTTATTCGCCTAGTGCATCTCTACCAGATTTAGCTTATCTCCCAAAGTGTTAGGTATGTCTGTAAATTGGACCCTATCACCACAAACTGAGGAGCACTCAGCTGTTGACAGCTGCTAAGAAGTGAGGTTGTATGCCTCACTCGGCATGTCTGGGGAGCACAAGAAGAGATGGGATAAGGGCATGTCAGCAAACAGCATGCTCTGACCATGGTGGTGTTCTTCACCCTGCTCCAGAGCAAGGACACAACCAATGGGTAACACTGCATGTGTCTGTGTGACGCGACTTGAGTCCTAAAATGGTCTGTCTGGTGAGGGTCCTGTGGGCAACTGATGAATGAACACATCATGAAGGACTGCTGAAGGACATATTATACATAGGAAAAATTCTGATGACCTTAGTCTTGCCAGTTCCTAAATTCTCTTTGCTTGGCTTCCCGACCTTAACAGTGATTTTTAACTTACTTCTGTTATCTTGAGCTTTCTAGGCTCATAAACCCCGACATGTATACACTAAAATCAATCCTGTGGCGTAGTACTGGTACTTCAGCTGGGATTAGAGCCTCATGAGAGCACCTTGAGCCTAATTCATAGACTTGATTGTCCATTCAGCTCCTTCAATCTACCTTGCCTCTTTCAATTTTGTATTATGCAACCTATCCAATCCTGTGCCACTCTGTAAGCCTGTCTTATCCCTGCACTGCATACAAAAACCATTCTCTTGTTTGATTTTCTGTGTAAATTAGCAGCTGATTTCCAAGAAGGATTATTACGCATGCTTTATGCCTTGATTTAATAAATATGTGCAAATGAAATGTCTGGGAGGGAGAGGCAAACGCATCATTGCACAGGTGCTTTCAGTTGTTTTGCTGGCAATTTACTAGACTGATTGAGCATCACTAGCACAGTGATTATCCAAAATTAGAAGCATTGTTTTATTTATTTAGAATTTGCAAATATTAGAGTGGCAATACTTGAGCTGCTAGCTGCTCTTATTTTTTACTCCCTTTCTGGTATTTTCAGATTCATCACTATTTTTTTGTACCACAACAAACTGCTGTAGAAGATGTGTTTGCAAAGCACTTCAGTTTTCTGTTGAAATTGTGATTGAAGGTCCCTATCAGTGCCATTTCCAACAAGTATCAAAAGACTTCTAGCATTTTTTAACACCCATGCATGTCCACAAAGCAACTCAAAAATTCAGCCATGTATGAAAAATTGTCCTAAACCATTCTAGAGTGAGTGCTGTAACTCCAGGAAAAGCTGAACAAATTGAGAAATGGGACACCAATGACTTTCATGGTGTGTAATTAAGGTTAGGACAAATATTCTGACTTGCAATACTTCATGTGCCAGCCATGCCTTTATCTGTGACTTCCCCATGAGCCGTTGCAGACTGACATACGATGGCTTTGAGTCTGAACTGGAACAGGAGCTTTTGAGCAACTGATTTGTAGAGCAGCCACAAAACTGCATTGGGACTCAACTAATGTGATTTTTATTAATATAGTAAGAAAAGTTTAAAAGTAATGCCTTTCATTAAAGGCAAAATCAACAGGTGTCACTATATATTTCTGTATAAATATATATATATCATGAAAGCTTGCTTGGAGTATAAGGTAGCCTTTATCTCCTTAAAAGACAGCACTCCATGACACAGTATACTGCGGTTGTTTTTTTCCTCTTTTGTATTCCATTGAGCTCTAGAAAGGAAAAGCATGAGACTCATTGCTGATTGCTTTTGCCAGTCATACTTGCAGTGCTGATGATTTAGATTTGTAACGTAAAACTAGTAGCATTAGAACGTAATTAGATCTAAAGGTTTAAAAAGTAGAACAATGAATTATGAACACTGCAGAGATCAGAAAAAAAAATCCCATCTGCTCTGGAGGCAGAGTCTAGACTGGTTTCTTTAGCAAGTGGACCTTCAATTTTACACCAATTATAAATTGTGATAAAGTGCCTGAAATACAGATAAAGGGTCAGAATGTTAAATAAGACATCCTTTATCTCATAAGCCCTGATCTAATCATATGATCTAATACAAATTGGTAGATGACAAGTCACCTTCAAAAGGCAGCGGTGCATAATAAATGCGGGTGAATGACAACAGATATTATTACCTCCTTAACATTCTGTATGTTATACCACAGAAAGCAGGCTTGAACCAATTAAAAAAAAGTCTTTTGAGACCTGGTTTGCCCTGGTGTTCCCTGTTTCCACCATAACTATCTCAGGATCATGTTGTTGTCTCCTCTATCTTCCAACACTATCTGCATTATGGGAACCTGGACCCCGAAGTTCCCCCAAGCCCACAGCTCCTCTGCTGTCCTTCCCTCTCTTGTAGCTCTGCAACAGTACTTTTCAACTACTTGCCAGCTCCCACTTTCACTGTAATATGTTTTTCCTTACTCCCCTGCTTCTAACCCGTCTCTTTTGACCTGAATTTCAAGGAGTAGGCAGCACGTACTGTAACTGATGTGGAGTGATGTGAATAGTGTTTACCGGACATGTACTTCTGCTTGTGGGTCACACAGCTGCTCCCAGGCAGAAGAGGGCATGGCTGAAGCTATGCTTCCCCTGCGAAGGAGCTGATACTCAAAAAACTTGGAGCAACCTAATTCCTTTGAGGCCTATGATGAGGTAGACCAAGGATTAAAAACTTGCCAAAGGCCACTGGCAGGAACTGGCTGACAATCAGGATAACAGCAAGAGCTTCATCTCCTTGTGAAATGTTTTTGTTTCTTCCCTTTTATCCCTCATCCCTGCGACAGTCCTGAAGTTCCTTAGATGTCCCTGGTGGCTGTACAGCACGACAGTCTTTAGTTGTAAGGAGGGTCGTTCCACCTGTGTACTAACCCAGGAGCTAGAGGAGCATAATGAGGCTCCTGTGATCCAAGAGGAGGTGGTCAGAGCCTTGCTAGCCCAACTAGACAGCCACAAGTCTATGGGGCCGGATGGGATTCATCCAAGGGTATTGAAGGAGCTGGCGGATGTGCTGGCCAAACCCCTTTCCATCATCTTCCAACAGTCCTGGAAGACTGGGGAAGTCCCACTGGACTGGAGGCTGGCTGATGTTGTGCCCATCTACAAGAAGGGTCGCAGGGAGGACCCAGGAAACTACAGGCCTGTCAGTCTGACCTCAGTGCCAGGGAAAGTCATGGAGCAGGTGATCTTGAGTGCTATCATGAAGCACATGCAAGAGAACCGGGTGATCAGGCCCAGTCAACACGGGTTCACAAAAGGCAGGTCTTGCCAGACTAACCTGATCGCTTTCTATGACAAAGTGACTCGGCTGCTGGATGAGGGAAAGGCTGTGGATGTGGTCTTCCTGGACTTCAGTAAAGCCTTTGACACAGTTTCTCACAGCATTCTGCTTCGGAAACTGTCAGCCTCTGGCCTGGACAGGCGCACACTCTCCTGGGTGGAAAACTGGTTGGATGGCCGGGCCCAGAGAGTGGTGGGAAATGGTGTGAAACCCAGCTGGAGGCCAGTGACAAGTTGGGTTCCCCAGGGCTCAGTGCTGGGTCCAGCCCTGTTCAATGTCTTTATCAATGACCTGGATGAAGGCATCGAGTGCACCCTTAACAAGTTTGCGGACGACACTAAGCTGGGTGGGAGTGTCGATCTGCTGGAGGGTCGGGAGGCTCTGCAAAGGGATCTGAACAGGCTGGACCGCTGGGCAGAGTCCAATGGCATGAGGTTTAACAAGGCCAAATGCCGGGTCCTGCACTTGGGACACAACAACCCTGTGCAGTGCTACAGACTGGGAGAAGTCTGTCTAGAAAGCTGCCTGGAGGAGAGGGACCTGAGGGTGTTGGTTGACAGCGACTGAACATGAGCCAGCAGTGTGCCCAGGTGGCCAAGAAGGCCAATGGCATCTTGGCTTGGATCAGAAACGGTGTGACCAGCAGGTCCAGGGAGGTTATTCTCCCTCTGTACTCGGCACTGGTGAGACCGCTCCTCGAATCCTGTGTTCAGTTCTGGGCCCCTCACCACAAGAAGGATGTTGAGGCTCTGGAGCGAGTCCAGAGAAGAGCAACAAAGCTGGTGAGGGAGCTGGAGAACAGGCCTTATGAGGAGCAGCTGAGAGAGCTGGGGTTGTTTAGCCTGGAGAAGAGGAGGCTGAGGGGTGACCTCATTGCTCTCTACAACTACCTGAAAGGAGGTTGTGGAGAGGAGGCTGCTGGCCTCTTCTCCCAAGTGACAGGGGACAGGACAAGAGGGAATGGCCTCAAGCTCCGCCAGGGGAGGTTTAGGCTGGACATTAGGAAAAAATTCTTCACAGAAAGGGTCATTGGGCATTGGAACAGGCTGCCCAGGGAGGTGGTTGATTCACCTTCCCTGGAGGTGTTTAAGGCACGGGTGGATGAGGTGCTGAGGGATATGGTTTAGTGTTTGATAGGAATGGTTGGACTCGATGATCCGGTGGGTCTCTTCCAAACTGGTTATTCTGTGATTCTCTGATTCTGTGTGACAGTTTTCCTTCAAAGGTATTAGTGATGGTGGCTTTACAGAGGCTGGTTCTATCCTTGACAGAGGACATGGTTTCAGGCCTCTAACTGTCTGTCACAGGATGAGAAACCCTTTGTGGAAGACAGAAAAGGTGTCATGATCATTTACATACTGATGAGCCACAAAGTGAACTGAGATCACCCCAGTGCCACCACCAGGCAACAAGAACCTCCATTCAATGCTGCTCCAGGCTAAGCTCAGGTGAAAGCATGCTTGAAACTAAATTGCAGTTGAAGGCAGGGTTCATCTTTTCAGTCTGTGTTCACACAAAACCTATCAGAAGGCTCGGATTCATGTTTGGGCTTCCTGTGGACTATAGACTTATGTAAATTACGATGTCCTGATGTGGTTCTACCCTCTAGCTTGCCCTGTACAACAGCAAAGTAATGCAAGAGATGTAATAATTTATCCTCTAATTCTTCTAGTAATACATAAGCCAATGTGTGAAATCAGCTACTTCACACAAAATCAAGGCTAGAAGATTCATCAGTGATTAACCAACGATAGCAATGTCATGTGTCCTGCTGTTTCAATGTTACCCACCTTCCCAGTGTGACTCTCGTCCTTTCTCTGTCAGTGCTTGTTCCCATGCATGCACAGATCAATCTGTGAGGCACAGAAACAGGTAAAGGTAGGTAGATGAAGAAGCCTCCTTCTTCCCCAAATTGCTATTTGTGCCTCCTTTTCCAATTTAGACACAGGATTTTTAAAGCAATCCTGTGAATAACAGTGTGGACACTCATAAACCAAATGAGGTAGGTATATGGCTTCCTCACTTGCACATTGGAGTGTCCTTATTTATTATACTACTATTTACCTATTAGATTTCTGGTATTTATAAAATGTCTCTCTGTATATTGCAGTATTTTAGCTGTGTTGTGGAAATTATAGGTTGTCAACTGATTTGCATCTTTACAAGAGAAAGAAATGCTAAAATAAGGCTAAAGCTCATCCTATGCTCAAAGTAACTTTTCTTTAAAATTCCATTTGTAGTCCATGCAGCCACATTTTTTTGCCTAATTTGGTGACCCTTTCCCACCATATGATGCTGTTTGTTTCACACATATTCTCTTTTTAAAGAGAGATTTGGTTTTAGTTTCTACAGGAAGCTTGTAAAGGCACTCACCTGGGTTAGCTGCTGCATGGAACACCAGCTCCTCAATGTACAGTGGGTCTCTGGTCAGGATCACTATACACTGCCCCTTCCCAAGTATATGACTTAAATACAGTATTTGAAAAAAGATGTAAAATATAAGAGCAGCTATCCAAAAGTGCAAGCAGTTTCAAACTCCATTGAAATCCCAGCGCATACAACCTCTCACCAGCCCATCTCGAGAAGTTACTGAGCAAATAAGGAAAATGATATTCAAGCTGATGTGCCTGGGTCAGGACAGGGGAGAAATTCCTGAGGAGCATCTTTGCCCCACCTCTCCCAAGTCCTTCTACCAACTCCCTATCAGATTCTGCCCTCAGATTTTCTGCCTCCAAGTCCCACTGGAAAATATCTGAACGATACATGGGCAGGTAGCCAAGGGCAGAATTTGGCTGTGATAATGAGAAAGCTCCCAATTAGTGTCAGATAAAGATGACAGACTTGATCTGTCTCTGAGAAAGCTGAAGCCTTTCATGCGCCGTGCTGTTTTCATGCTGTGCTATCAGGTCTCTTTCGCTCGCATTGACTTACATCAGCTGTGATAAAACGAAATTGCTGAGGCAAAGTAATTACGCTGGAAAGTGCTTGTTCTGGCTTGGCCCTCTTCTGTTACGTTAGTGAGGGCTGGACCTTTTCCTGACACAGACGAATGTGGTCTGTCTATATCTCTTCTTCCGAGGAAATAAAAATGAAGTATGAAACATATTCAGGGAAATAAGATCACAAAGCTTGACTTGTCTGCTTTTATACTCGGTGAAGCCTAGGATGTTTAATTTTTTTATGACCCAGTTGGCTTTCACAGCTTTTTCAGTTGTTTATGGTCAGGTTTCTGTCTTATCCACAGGAAATGCCACTTTCTGCAGAAAGAATACGGAGAAAAATGGTGTAGAACTCCTCTTTGATGATGTAGAACTCCTCAGAGCTATGCTAGTCCACACAGCTCAATGCCATTTTTGAAGGCAATTTGAGGGTGAAATTTGGTAGTGACCTGGTAGAGGACATTAAGGGTGAGAGATCTGGGTCTTTAGGCTAGACTGCCCTATGGAGAAATAAGCCACCACATTGACAAGCTTAGAGTGTCTTCATGGCTATTGTGAAAATCTCTAGTATCATGGTTCCAAATATCTAGTATATTTGGGACCTTGACAGGCTGAAGAAATGGGCTGACAGAAATGTAATGAAGTTCAATAAGGAGAAGTACAAAGTCCTTTGTACTGGCCCCCAGGCACCAGTACAGGCTGGGGGCCAGCCACCTGGAGAACAGCTTGACAGAAAAGGACCTTGGGCTCCTGGTGGGCACCAAGTCATACACTAGCCAGCAATTTATTCTTGCTGCAAGGAGTGTTAATGGTATCCTGAACTGTATTAGGGAAAGCATTGCCAGCAGGTGGAGGGAGGTGATCCTTTCCCTCTACTAAGCTCTGGTGGGGCCACACCTGGCATACTGTTTCCATTTCTGGTCTTCCCAGTACAAGAGAGACATGGACATACTGGAGAGAGTCCAGCTGAGTGCCACAAAGATGATTAAGGGATGGGAGCATCTCACCTATGAAAGGCTGAGACAGTCGGGACTGCTGGAGAAGAGAAGACTCAGAGAAAGATCTAGCAATGCTTATAAACACAGGAAGAGAGGACGGAAAGAGGATGGAGCCAACCTCTTTTGAGTGGTGCCCAGTTACAGGACCAGAAGCCATGGTCACCAGCTGAAATGCAGAAGGTTCCCTCTGAACATGAGGAAACACTTTTTCATTCTGCAGGTGACCAAGCACCGTCACAGGTTGCCCAGGGAGGCTATGGAGTATTTGTCCTTGGAGATACTGAGAAGACATCTGGACAGAATCCTGAGCAGTTGGCTTTAGATGGCCCTGGGGTTTGGACCAGATGGTCTCCAAACATCAGCCACTCTGTGATTCTGTGATCTTCTCATCTCTGCCTCTGTCTAGGCAGCATATGAACTAGCAATATTAAGCTGAAAAGAAGTTGTGTGGCTTTATGAGCCTTGTGTTTCCTATCAGATCCTATCAGACTGGAAAGTGGTTTTCCTGCTGGTTGTGTGGAAGTTTATGTTCATCCCAAATTATTTCCCTGTGGTCAGAGTTTTCCACAATGGTTTTCAGCTTTATTTCATGTGCTTTTTTGTACCTTTTATACTCGTTCAGGACCTTTATTCTGAAGGCTTCCCATGCGAGAATCTGCAAAGGGGCAGAAAATCCATCTAAACTGGGGGTGGGTTTCCACTGACTGTGGTTGGCCTTGACCCCAGTCAGAGCAAAACAAACCTCCCTATCTCTGAGGTAGGTTTTTCCCATTCTCTCTTCCCAGGACATGCTGTGTTTTACAGCTATATTTGTCAGACAAAGCTTTATTGTAACTCTCACCTGCTTTTTGTTTAAACAAAACACAGCATTGTCTGACAGTAGCTGTTCAATTATTTCAATCTATTCTGATGCTGAATCTACATTTCCATCTTGTCTGCAAGGCTTGCTCCCTCCCCCTGCCTATTTGCTTCATAAAAGAATGTTTTCCTCCTTTGAATTATTTAATTTCATGAGATTTTCCAAGTGGCTTGGCACAGACACTTTTCAAATCTCTGGGGATATAAGTGTCTGTATCACATTTGTTCTGTCTCTTCTTTCTTCCGATTATGTGCGGACTGTCAGACACAGACCTTGGAAACGTCACATTCTCTCAACCTCTCTTGAAATTTTATCACATTTCTTTAAAGCGGCATTAATTTTTGTGTGTTGGAATCATTTTATCTTAGTGCTGAAGCACATAGGCACAATTTATGCTTTAGATCCGTGTTTCCCAGATTTTGCTCTGTGTGGTTATGGCTCTGGAACATCCAGCAGTTTGCTGGTAGCAGGGGGACATGCTGGGCTGTTGGTCCCATGGATCAGTTATTTCTTTACACTATATATTTTATTTGCACAAAGCATCCACAAAGTCTTTTTTATTCCCTTTTGGTCATCTGCTTCTGATATTTTCTGCTTCTGGCATGCATAAAACCCTTTGCTTCTGTGCTTGTTGATGCTCCCCTAAATTCACACTACTGCTGGAAATGGGGGTGACTGGCTCCCCACCCCATTGTGCTCCTATCAAGTTTGTTTCTATATCTGGGAAAGTTATTCCTTAGCATCAATCACTCTGGTCTGTGAGTATGGATCTTCGGACAGCTGCAATACAGAGGAGGTCATTGGGCACTGGCAGGGGCTGCTCAGGGAGGTGGTTGAGTCACCTTCCCTGGGGGTGTTTAAGGGATGGGTGGACAAGGTGCTGAGGGGCATGGTTTAGTGACTGGTAGGAATGGTTGGACTCAATAATCCTGTGTGTCTTTTTCAACCTGCTGATTCTATGATTCTATGAGGTGGGCAGAAGCTGGGCGCAGGAATGAGGAGCAACTATGCTACAAGCCACTGTCTTTCCCTGTCCCTTCGAGCCTTCCCTGCCAGTGGCTGAAGCATGTGCCTTTCTGGATTGAGTGGACTTAAATCTGTCTCAGGCAAGTGTCCTAGTGATGGTGAAGTCATCAAATTGCCTCATTCACATAATTTCTGTTAAACAAAGTAGAGTAAAAAAGGAGTAATCACTCTTAACACATTTACATTCCTGTTAATATAGGCTCCAAATGCTCTAAGTTCATGTCTGAACACATTTTAGTTATTGTTTTATGTGACCACATGAGTTGAAGGAAAAAAAAACCCACAGCAAAACAAACCTGCTTTGGGGAAAATCCAGGAATACCAGAAATCTGAGGGGAGTGGGGTATTACCTGTGTGGAAACATCTGCCTCTTCCCCTGACTTGCACCACACTGCTGGGCATGGAGGACCATGGCCCTGCCGGTGGCTTGAAATGGGGCAGTGGAATGGGATGATACCCACTTTCTGCCCCCAGAGCTGCCCATGCCCTGACTTGGTGCCTTGCCAGGCTGACCATGGGCATGACCAGGCTTGGCCACTCTGCAGTCTTCAGTCCCCAGCAGGGAATTCCAATCCTTCCCTACTCTCCTTGCTGTCATAAGTACTGAAACATCTCACACTTCCTTGAAATCCTTGCCTTTTTTTTTTTTTTTTTTGTGGAGACTGTATGAACTTAATTACTCCATATTCTGCCCATTGCAGTTTGCTCTTTGGAGATACTGATCAGCTGGTGGGGGGATTCGTTATGTCTATCAGAGACACTTTGATAAAGGCAAGCTCATCCAGCAGGAGGAAGTGCAGTACGATCTAGTTTTGATTTTGTAGGGAATACACCAGAGACTGTCTTATGGGTAGGATGTGCCCTGGTATCAATAAGACAAGAGCACAGTGTCATCATGGACTTATAACAAGACATTTCCATTCAGTCTTTCCAGGACTCTAAGTGATGAGGATTTGTCTGTAACAAGGAATGTGCAAACAAGATTTCCTGTTAGCAGCAGGGCTGTGTTTTCCAACTGTCCTTGCAGACAAGCTTTTCTTTTTCTTTTCATGTGGGCTGAGATACAGAGGTACAAGTGGCAACTTAAAAAAATCTGATAGTAATTAATTAGGGTTTTATTTAATGTGAAAAATTTCACTATGGTTATATTATTTGTATTCTGTCCAAGAGAAATCTGGTGCTCTGCACTTCCAGTGACTCCTTGATTCCTGGTCCTGACAGGAGCAGCCTGTTCACAGGTAGTACACTAATTTAATTCAGATAATTAAAATAATCTTGAACTAGATAAAGTAGGACAAATCTTCTTTAACAGAATACAACTGGTCGGATTTGCAGCTTCTTCTTCTAATAAAGCAAAAATAAACAAGGGTAAAACCAGCTGAAAAAGCACCCACAGACAAGATCTATTTTGGCATTTAGAGTGACTAAAATCATTGTTTCCATTAAACAGCACTGAATTCAGATTGCAGGTGGGCTAGGAGGGTGACAAATGCGATGAAGCAGTCCTGCTGACAGAGAGGAAGTGGAGGAGGAGGCTGAGAAGCGTGGCAGGGCGGACGAACAGCTGAGTAGTCACTGCCTGTCTTTGCTCTCAGCGTAGAGTCACAGGGTGGGCCATGAACTGCTGAGGGTGGGTATCCTCTTGCCCTTATAGCCCCAGAGGTGAGACGGGTGGCCCCAGGGGTGATGTCTGAGGTTGTGGACACCTCTCAGGGGAAGGGGCTTCTCCTCCACCTCTGCGGGAAGAGCTTGGTCATGAAGTCAGGTACAATCTTTGCTGATGCCCTTTAATTTACAAAGTGTGTAAGCGAGTGTCTTGCTGAATGTAGTCACTAAGAATGCCTGGAGGCCATTCATCTCCTTCCTTCATTTTTCAAGCACCCCCACAGCACACCCCTTCAGCTTTTTCTGACAGTTCACTGTTTTTGGGTTGACCTTGCAGGTATTTTTCTGCCTTTACTGCCTACTTCTAAACTGTATCTAGCTGCAATAACTCTCACACATGCACACACGTGCTCAAAGCCCTTCAAACAGCACAGTCCCTTTTGTAGACACATTTTGTCCTCAACGAAAGGTTCTCTAACATGATGATGGGGCAGCTCGCACCTGTCCTCAGGGGCTCTTCCCAGACCAGCTCCTTTTCTCAGAAAAAGAGCAGAATTTCCTCTTCTGCCAATTCTGAATGAAGGAAGAGCAGTTGCTAAAATCACTAGTTCCAAAATAATTTTCTAAACACAGAAGAGAGAAGCGTGGGAACAGCAAGTGCAGCATTTTGTGATGAGATTTTGAGTGAGATGGAAAAAATTCTTGCAAACTCCATCCTGCCCAGTCTCTCTCACTTGGAAAAGTACCATAAGGACACCTCAGACAAGATGGATTTTCGCAGCTTCTACCTGGAGTTGTGTGTCTTCTCTTTGTGGTTCTAGTGGTAACAGTGGACTGAGAAGCAGGGGCTGGAATTATTGCAGAGTAGCTGGTATCTCAGCCCGCTGCCCTCCAGGGGCCTGGGCAGGGGTTGGACTCTGCGGTTCTCTGGATGCAAAGTGTGATACAAATAACATCATGAGGTATGCGGAAAATTGGCCAACACTCCACCAACAGACCCAAATAGATATGAAATGTCTCCCCACCGTAACAAGGAAAGAGCTTCTTCAAATATCTCAAAATAAGGAACATTGAAGACATGAAAAATCACCACTGCCTCAATGAATCTGGAAGACAATGCCTCTTAAAGTCAGGGGAATATAAGCAAGTTAATATTTTGAGCTATGGCACATTGCTCTTCTCTGCAAGCAAAGAGTGCTGATGCCTTCAGAGATGGACAGGTGCTGCTGCTCATCCCCACTCTGCCTCAACAGAAGCAGTGGGGTTTTCTGCTCAGTCCACATTCCTGCCCAGGGCTAGTGGCAAGCTTGAGTCCAGCCTTTTTTTGGTTCCAATCGGACTTTTCTTGTGGTCTCCATGAAGCACGAGACCTTCCTAAATGAGGACTTACAATTTAAAAGTGATTAGAAGAAACCCTAAGGACGTGGCTTGTGTGCTGCCCTCAGGGAGGCAACAAATGCAGTATTTCTTATCAATTGAAATGTAATTTTGACACTATGCATGCAATTCTCGAGAGGTCTACTGCCAGAGCTGTGATGTTGCTCTTGCTCTTACAGCTCTGCACTACTGCACACAGTAATTATCTTTGCCAGGAGCATCGCTTCCTAATGCCCTCATAAAACACACTTAGCAGCGGGAAGGTCAGACAAGCCTGTTAACTTCTACAAGGAGGCAAGGGCCCTAGACAGTAAATGAAGACTGTGAGGACTGATGCGCGCATAATATTCAGTCCTCATCCTGGGCAGAAATATTCAGTGGGAAATGTCTTCTACTGGAAAATGTTCATTTGACAGCGTTAAATGGGCTCTGGGAAAGGGCTGGCAGTCAGACAAGTGGGCAGCCCTCCCAGCTTTCTGCATGCCTGGTTCCTTCCATCCAGTCTGGATGCCCTGGAACCCACCTCAAATGATGGAAGCGCGCACAGCTGAATGCACATAGTTATCAGCAGTAAATGACAGCTTGATTCCATTAATTGTAACAGCTTAATTAGTAAAATTTATTCTAACAAACACTGGATGTAATATCTTTCTTTCCCAACTCTGTTTGCAATCAGTAAAACGCGAGTTTTCACCATCTTTTTGTTGTTGTGCATTCCCTTTCAGCTGCTGTATGAGGCAGGCAAGAAGAGGCCTTTAAAAGAATCTAAAAATCTACAAAAATCTAAATTAATAGGAAATTGTGCATTAATTTTAATTATTTCCAAAGAATTAAGAAAAGGCATCTTGCCCCTCCCCAGAAGCACTTAAGCAATAAAGATAAATACTGTAATAATTATTTTCCTTGTACAATTGCCAAAGAAAATAATTAAGATAGTTTAAACATCACTAGAGACACTATGTGAAATCAGCTGGGAAAGGGAAGACACAGCTGTTCAGATAACAACTCCTTTAGCAGGGAAGGGAAGGAATTCAGTGAGTCTCTTGCAAACCGTCATATTGATTAAGTTAGTTTGATGACTTTAATAAATAACAACTACTGAAAGTGGCCACAAGTGGAATTGGTACCTGTCACTTGCTGAATCTTACTACGATGAAGGATATTTTGGCTTCTTGAAGACTAGATGGAGCAGCCAGGAAGAAAGGAGTTTACTGATCAAATTTTGAGACACAAGCAGATTTAGCATCATGATCATTCATCCTGTTTATATCTAGGCCAACTAATAGGAGGATAATTACAGTCCTGCTTCAGGTTCAGTACAGCTCCCTTCAAAGACAAGCATACCCATCATTTGAAAGAAGTTTTCTTTGTGTTGTTGTGGATGCACCCTGGTTTTTGCTTTGCTTTTTCCTGCAGCATCAGACCTAGGAAGCTGTATGCTGTGGTTAAACCTACTGGTCGAGTTCCGAGGAAGGCTCAGGTAAACTGAAGCCTCAGCTGATGGCTGGTGCTGTGGACTGGGTCAAAAAAAGCAGTGGACAGGATTCAGACTAGGAATACAAAAGACTAAACCCCATGTTTCTTTACCCACTTTAAAAAGGATAAAGGGTCTAATTTTCAAAGATGTTCTGCCTTCCAAAGAGGCAGAAAGGTACTTGGCAGCATTCTTAAGACACCCAAAGGTTTATCCTCTTTTTCAGAACATTAGAAACTTTGTAAATAATTCTGGTCAAGTTGCAGGAGAACGAAATCACTTAAAAATGTTGCAAGCTCCGAACTTATAGTTTAAAAAAAAAAAAAAAAAGAAGATGTGCATAGACTCTGAGAAATGTGAAATAAAGCAGAGGGAAGACAATAAATGAACACCATGGAGTCCGCTTTCCTGTAGCACTGTGTAATTCTAGCAAATTGCCATATAAATATCCAGATGCATCTTGTGTAACTGTAAGCAAGTTAGACTTGAAGTGCATGCGATATTTCATTGCTGTAACTAGCTTTCCTTTTTTTTACAGCAATTAATAGAGCCACTCCTGGCTTTAGGAGGTATTGAAGGTGTGAAAGTATTAGCTTTGAGCTGAATCTGTAAAGCAGGGAGCCTGTCCTGGCACCTTTCCAACAAAAAAATCATGAAGTGAATCTATTGATGTATTAAATGAAACGGAGTGATTCTCAACACATTTAAAGGAGCCTGATTAAAAATGTTTTTCATGGTCTACATATAAGTTTAATGGATCACTGCAAAGGTGATGACTCAGTACTGAAGGCATTGTGTTGTGAGAGGTGTCAAACTTCTTAAAATGATACCATGAAAATCCAAGGGTAAAGCAATCTCTGGACACTAGTTTGTGCAAAGTGCTACGCCAGAAAATACTTGCAGTGAACAACTGCTGCTCTGTGTAACAGCTCAGAACTGGGGCTTCCAAGCTCCCTCAGAGGCTGCTGGTAAATGGGAAGAGAAATGCTGACACCCCTCACTCCCCCAACCCAAGGTGTGTGGTGGCAAAAGAACCAAATGAAGGGATAGCAATTTCTCTTGTCCTGTGTGTTGCAGTATTTCACTCACTGCTACATCTGTAGCTGGACATACCAAGAAATGGGGGTCAATGTGTAAAACTAGGTGACCTGTGAGTGCCAGCAGTGCCCCATCTCCCTGCCACCTCAGCTCATGTCTTCAGTTCAGCTCTGGGCTAAGGCAAGAGCCCCAAGGACCATGACTCTATGCCCTCATTTTAAAGGAAATCAGACATAAATAAGTTACAAGATGCCCTGATTAAGGCAAAATTTCCTCTTAGGAAATTTCACTGTGCTCACTGAAAGCACATGGGATGTGCCTTACAGGACCCCAGGAAGCTCTGGCTTGAGCTTCCAGTCAGCCTGAGAAAGAGCTGCTGTGTTTGTGCTTTGGGCTGCACCAGCTCCCAACCAAGAGCCTCCCAGGCCATGATCAAGCCTGAGTAATACAGTCAAGGTAAGATTTTAAAACTACATTGGCATGACGATGCTCAGTCTGAATGACAATGTACCAGCTTACTCCTAAATTCTGCTCATTGGCGTATAACAAGGGGATTTTTTTGTGCCTTTATGCACTTCTTGTTAACTGACTTTAGTCAATCATTGAGTCAAAAGGAACAGAATTACTATAGCACCAGGAGCTCGTTTCCTTTAAGGTTGTAGGAAGTACTGGGATCTAAATGTTTATAAAATGTCCTGTTAAAAAAATGGATATTAACTTGTTACTCTGTCAGTGTTAAATTGATCCCTTTCCTGTTGAGAAATCTTGGGTTTTTTTCAGTGACTCTGAGGCTGTTCTTTATAGTGGGTAGGGTCTGGAAAAACCCTGAGGGCTTATAACACAGACCCAAAGCAGGCAGTATGAAAGAGATACCACTGAGAAGGTAACAGACATGACTGAAGGAAGCAACAGCACGTTGAACCTAACAGCCTGGATAAGTGTCATTGGTAAACATCATTGTAAGGCTCAGTGGCAGAGCCAGAAAATAGTATCTAGATCTCCAGGACCCCATATAAGTTAGAGCTGAATATAAATTAACCTTGCCTAGTACAAACTGAAGTGACTCCTTGCCTTTCCTCCACCACTGTGTGAATGAAGGCAAGCACAGAAATGTAGCCTGAACTGGCAATTAAGGTTGTATGTATCCAGTTGGTGGAGACGCATGAGAGTACATCAATCAGTGGGACTGACTGACTCTCTGCTTTCAGGTCCGAATGAGCGGTTAGAGCCCTCCAACTCTGTTTCTGAATCCTGCTCCTCTCTTGAGATACATCCCCAGGGTATCAGTTGCAAATAATTAGAGATAATTGGGGAACCCGCCAAAGACAGTTCCTTAATTTTCAAACTGCAGTAAGAAAAATCCTTTGTGCTATGACACTGTTAAAAACAGGTTTCATTATATCCATGTGTTATGAACAGAAAAAGAATATATCCTCCTCCACACAGTCATGATCCAACCTGTAGTCCCATTAAAAAAAAGGGTCAGCATTAACTGAGAGAACAAACGAGCTTATCATGACCAGTCAGTGGTACAGGTAGACAGAGGCTGAGGAATACAGCTGGGGATCTCCAGTGTTCTTAGTAATGTGCTTTCAGTAATACTGTAGCTCTGTAAGCTGGATGGGTTCAGAGACAGAGTAAAAAATAGGCTTAATGCAGATGCGAACCAGTCCTTTACCTCAGAAGCATTTGCAATGTATGTGTTCAGCAGCAGGTGTCACTATGCTATCGGTTGCAGGTATGTCACACCATCACTGTGAGATCACTTCATTTTGAGCCTATACCTCAGGCTGTTTTGCAGTGCGCTCCAGGGCTGTTTATTGAATAGGGAACACTCCAGGATGAATCTTCCTTTCTTTTGCTTTTAACTAACTTACCAAAGAAGACACCTTTCTACTTGCTACCGAGATATCGCCCTTGAAATGTCTCCTTGGGATTTAGTGATACGTTTGAATCTTCTTGCAAGGGTTTGGTTGTTCCAGACAAAATCATTGGTATATAGTACATGATTCAAAGTCACAAAGCCTGCTATAATTAATTCTCCTTATTGTCTGCTGTTTACTTGCTCTGTGCTAGACATTAAAATATTAAGTGTGAGCACAGCAGAAAGCAAGGCAGCAAGTGAAAAGATGCATCTGATGTCTCACTGTGAGCTCTGTGTTAACTGAGAGCTCCCAAACACTCCCTGTTGTTATAGGAAAAGTGTTAGGGAGGAAAATGAGTTACTGGGGGCCATGTAAAGACGTCCAAAAGATGCTTTGAAGACTAATTCCTACCATGCTATTTAATGACCCTGGAGAATAATGTGTGGATTAATACTGAGTTATCTCTTCTCCAAATGGGAGCCAGCTGAAGATGCGGCTCTCGTGGATAGTAGAAGTATTTAAATTTTCTGAATAGCTAAGCCAATTCACAGATGGAGCATTAGCATAAAGGCCTTCCTATGCTAGACTGTGCTTAGCTTTGGCAAAAGGACCGTTCTTCCAAAGGCCATTGAGTCAAAGTGAAAGGGACAAACTCTCAAAATGACCAAATAGGGAGCTGGAAGCAAAAGGATGGAGCTCAAAATTAAGAACAAAGGGAGCAACTTATGTCTAACTGGGGTCTTTTGTTTGGGTATCTTATTTGGTAGATTGAAAGAAAAAATTTCCTTATACATGGTTTTGACTCGTTCTATTCAACTTTATATCAGTAAATATAGAAATTACACTAGAAAATAATGCGGTATCATTGGCACAGGTTTGATTTCTGATGGGGAAAAAAGGTGTAAGGTAAAGTTCCTGTACCTGCTGCTTTCTGGAAAGAGGCAACATTTCAGTTGGATAAACCACAACTTGCAGATTGCCATCTGTTGTCATTAGCATTATTTGGCAGCTCTTCTCCTCATTCATTGAAATTCCACTCTCGGGTACTAGCTCTTCTAAAACTTCTCTCCATCCTACTTTGACAAACTTTGACTCTTTTGAACCCATGCAGTTTATAATATTGATGTTTTGTGGGTGATGAGTCTTAACATACAGGTCCCAGTCAGTCTGTAGATTACAATTTTCTTGCACACACCTTGTACTGGTGCAGACAGACACTGACAACATGCAGTTTTCAAAACAGCAGCAGCAACAATGAAAGGAACAACAATGACATTTAATTGTGCTGTAGTAACATGTAGAAGTCTTGCATGTTTCTCCTTGAATCAGGTTGTATGTATTCAAGGAAACACTTCTAAAATGTCATGTGGAAGTATCTTTAAATGCTTGCACTAAGCATTTAATTATTGAATGGTTATAGAATTATATACTAGCATCTTTCTATGTCAGTACCAGGTATATGGGTTTGTAAGGTTTTAATTTAACTCTGGCGAAAATTTATCTTGTTGTGGTATAATTAAATTTAGAGTCTCAATACAGATTAGCACAAACTTTTTAATTGTAGGTATTTCCAGTATAGGTGATCAGGCTTGCCTGGATACTTAAGGACAGTTCCCAAGAATTTATTTTAAGAATTCAAATTTTGAGAAATTTTAATGAAAAACTCAGCCCTGAGTTATTTTCTTTTATACCTAATTTCATAGATGCTGACTATTTTCACTTATAAAAATGAAACTGAATGCTGTGGAAGGTGAAAACCCATCAACATAGGAATGGGAAAATATTGACCAGTTCATCCATTCCTTTCCAATGTGACTTGTGGCCTTGTTTTGATGAAGGAGTTTTAGCTTCCTGCTCTTTCTTATTGGTACTGGTCTTTTTACTCAGAGAACAACTTTACTTATGAAATGGAGATGATTTTGAGAACACTGAACTCCTAAATATTGGATGTTAAGAAGTTGAGTGGATTCTACTCTTAAAACAGTAAAGGATAAAAAGCCAATACCATCTTACCAGTCCACAAAACATCTCTGTCTTTACAGCTGGTTCCTATTCTGTTTCTGAAGGTTGCTCATAGGGAGCTCAGTGCTTTTTCAAACTTTTCTTTGCATCTTTTCAGTAAAAGACACTTTTGGTTAACCTTTGAATGCATAATTTTTTCTTCCTTCCCTTATTTATCTTTGTTTCACTTTTATACTATATTTTGTATTTACATAATTTGTGGTGCTTTGGTAACACTGCACTAAACCCATTTACTTCAGAAACAACTGCCTGCTGAGCTCTTAAAAGACGCAGTGGTGCAGATTATAATTGCTGGTAGAGTTTTTCAGTTCTTAAAAGTCACATGATCTTTGCAATGTTTAATTTTTTAAGTATTTGTAAAGAGCTAGCTGTCTGCTTGCCTGATATACTTGCAAGGATCCACATTTTCCTGCTAGCACTTTCACAGTGAATTCTCTTTAAGGAAAACAGATGCTGAAGTACTGGAGATTTCAAAAAGCTCACCTGCTGCTTCTCAAATGTGTTGGTTTCTACTGCTGGGAGCAAAAATCCCATACAAGCACTTTACTTTCTCCCATTTTCTATAGTCTCCTTCTCAAGGTTGAGAGCCTGAAAGCAATTCCGCAGTTTGATTTTAATGTAGAGCGTGTACTTCTCTCAGCTCCAAGATCTCAACACAGTCGTGCTTTTTTGTTGGTGGCCTTCTGGGTTTTTTTTTTGGATGGCCATTTTCTAAATTTCAAACCTATTCTATCATGCCTGCCATGGCTCATGGGATGAAATGGTCAACTCAGTCCCCTTAGGTGGTGTGCATGTGGAAAGTCAGACTCCCCAAAGGCTCCAGAAATTCTTGCCTCTGAAGGAATGACATTCAGTGACATCTTAAGAGAGACCATGGGCTGCACAGGTTGACTGTGATCCAGATCTTTGCATGTGGACCCACAGAGGCATGAGGATCCTCTCATACAGGGATGTCTGTAGGAGTAGGACCTTTCTAAGAAACTTGCTAAATTTTTATTTTTATGTTCATACACCCATGCACAGATAGATACAAGAGCTACAAATATGCAAGAAATCACTGACACCACACTGGAGTTGCTCTCTGCTTGATCACTTGCAGCGATCTCAGAGAATGAGAGCTGAAGGGGGCCAGGGAGAAAAAATGTGCAGCTCCTTTTGCAAAGTTTAAAATATTTCTGGAGGCAGTGGAAAATACAGGCAGTCAGGCTTGCAGATTCCTTCATTAGGTAGCAGAGGGGCCTGAGGAGATTGCTTGCAGGAACAGAAGAGTAAGGAGGTGGCAGTGGCACTTCTTAAAGCAGAGGAAGTTAATGTCATAGAGCTGTGGGACAGGAGGGAAAAGTTTCCCGGACACAGTGAAAATGACCAAACAAATATAGATGATGGTTTTCACAGGTGTATGTGGAATGAGATGAAGGAGAGTTTAGATGCTGGAGGTATTGAAACAGCTGTTTAGCACCTCTGGCATGGTATTTATTCACAAATGTGTCACCATTGAGAGTTGGGGTTCATATCATCCACTGCTTTACTTAAATATGTAAATCTGGGCTAAATTTGTCCCTAAGCATCTTTCTGCAGTCAATGGATAGGACAGCACTTTCAGAAAGTGATTCATGTAACCTGTCTGACCCACAACTATGAAGCGAGGGCTTGGGTTCCTGTTTACTGCTATCTATTTATCCTCATTAGATATCAAAGGAGCTATTGGAGTCACTTGGTGACCTGAGACAGTCAGTAGAACAGAAGTAAAAATGAAGGCTGATCCAAAGGAACTTTCAAATTTGTCTACAGTAACTAGGATATTAAACTATAAATATTAACCTATGCTTCATCAGCTGTTATTTTATTCTGACACCTAATTTTCTCATTCATATTTTAACTTCCAAAAAATGCTGAGGAGCATGAATCAATTCAAAGCACATGAAAAGTGAAAGAAAAGTGCAAGAAATATCTAGAATAATTTCTCCTGCATAAAGTTGTTTAGAGATTGAGGAAGGGCAAAGAGTTTCCATAAAAAGGACAAGAAAGCTTTTGGAGTATTATAGCAGTGTTATATTAAGTCAAATGTTTAGAAAGTATGTGACTTTCCATTTTCATACCACTAGTTCATTGCCCTGTTTTTAAAGTGTTCCATGTGTCCAAAACCAGGCGATGTGAGAGTCTCTCCCAGTTTTTTGCTACGAACCCCTGAAGGAGATTAAGGTGAGTTTGTTCGCTTTGTGCTTTGAGATCTTTCGGTAAGAGGCCTTCAACTGTTCACTGAAACTCTCAGACCCAAGAACCGATTCTGATTCTTCCAAACCTGCTATGAATGCAGGTTATTTCTGTTTAGACCAATGGAGCCCCACTACAAGAGAAAAATTCTGATACTTTTGAGTGTGTAATGTGTGCTTTGCATCTGATGCTTCTGTATCTTGGAGCTTTCAAAGCTGACAGTGAAAGTATGCAACTGGTTGTAATTCATGATCAAGCAAATAAAGAAATCTTGAGCCACTCTTATAGCCCAAAACAGAGGTTTTCTTTCTATATCTCCATCTTTTTACACAGTATCTCATTGTTTTCTTCCATTTCTCATCTCATTGCATCTTACTGTATCCTAGATCTTAGGCATTTAAGTTGTTTCTTCGAAGGCATTTTAAATGCCTCCCAAACCATTAATTGTAGTGATCTGAGCTTTGCAAACTAATTTCAGATCCAGTAACTCTCCTAAATCCTTAATCTCTGAGAACAGGAGTGATACTGGTGTCTAAAATTCGTTACCTGCTGTGCAATAAGCCAATAACTGCATTACAAAGAGAGACATTGTTTTATTCGGGTTTGCAAATAAACCAGGTGCTTGGAGGCTTCCCTCAAATCAAATGCACCTCAAAGAGATTGTTGCTCTCATTTATACACAATTGCACAAATTTATACATTATTCATCATGCATATGATCACATATTTACATATAGTTATAATAATGCCAAGTCATTTGCAGCATCTTCCATGCGTGCTTCAAGGGGTTCTTCAGTGGAATCTGGTGGTTGTTTAATTATGTTGACTCCAAAAGTTGCTTGCCAAGTTCATCTGTCAATTAACTCCTTCTAAACTCCTCCCAATCTCCTCCCAGTTCCTGGCTCAGTATTCCTAAATTGCTGACACAGAACCTCTTGGTTTACTTAAGTTCCCAGTTCCTAGTTCAGAAATCATGCTGACAAATTGTTCTTTTGTTTCTCAGAATATTAGTTCCCTTTCTTCATTGGTTGTTGCCAACAATACTCCAGTGGAGACAAAGTGAAGTTTTGAGGTGGTGCAAGTGTAAAATTGTTATCAAAGAACTTCCTAATCCATTGTTTTCCCAATGGAAATACTTCCCACTTGTCTTGTTCTGGCTGGTCACTCTCACTTTATCACTTCTAAATTAAATGGTTTTTCTCTCAGATGATAAATCACTACTGACACCAAATGGTGCATTGGGATTTAAGAACTAGATCCAGAGCTTTATAGTTCATCTATAAAGATGAACTCATTGTGCAGTGTTCACGGCAGGTGAAAGGCACTCCTGTAGCAGGTGGCAGCCTGCGTTTGAAGTTGCCCGAGGATAGCTGGTTCATTTAGATCTTCTCAAGGGAATGCTTTTAAGTTTTAAGCAGCCTCAGGCTGCCTGGACTTGGCAGACCTTCAGGTTCACGGTTAATATTGGACACAGACTTTGCCTTCATAGTTTCTTTTTACAGCTGGCATCTCTGTAAACTAAACTGAGCTATTATCTCCTGTCACATTGCATATATTTGAAGGAAATTGTCTTTTACCATATTTTAGTATTTGCATATATGCAATTACGTGGCATGCATTCACAGGGCAAAAGACATTAAATGTGTAGGTGTCATGATTCATAACACACTTAGTCCATCACAATACTTTTCTTTCCAACAATAATTTGGAATGAGGCAAATATTAGTTTTACATTCTTTTCCAAAAAAATTGATGCAGTGTAACTCAATAAATTTTGTAAAGTGCATTCTCAGGTTGGAAAACACAAAATATTTTCTTTCAGTTTGACTCTATTACTACAATATTGGGCAAAATCGAGAAAGGTGCAAATGAAATTATAAGGCTCCTCCAAGCCTTCTTGTTTACAATAGACAAAGTAACACCTCACGGATTTCTGCTGACTAAAATGCAAAAGCTGTCATGGTATTTCCAGGGAAATTGTTGTGTAAAGATAAAAAGCCTCATAAGGAAAATAAAAAAGAGGGGGGGGAAACAGTAAAAGCTGAAAGGGGAAAAAATCAGAAGGAAATGGAGAAGAGAAATGAAGACCAGCAAAGAAATACCTATAGAGTTTCATCTTGGGCACAACCTCCCACGTTGCCTGCAGGGATTTCACAGCTTCCAGCACATCCAAGAAGGAGCTGCTGCTGCCATTTGGAGCCCTGCATGGGGTGTGTCTGAGCCCCAGCTGTGAGAGGCAAGGAGGAAGAGGATTTATTCTTCCTGCTGAGCAAAGGCTGTCACTGGATTTTGCTTACAACTCTCCTTGGCATTAATGGTTAAATGACCCCACCCACTGTATGGGGGTTGGAACTAGGGGATCTTAAGGTCCCTTCCAACCCAAACCATTCTATGAATCTTTTCTATGATTCATTCTATGAAAATGTGGCCTTGTAATTTAGGACCTGCACAAGAAATAGGAGACTGACAGCTCAATAACAAATTCTTTTTGCATGTTCATTGCCATGCGATGTTTCATCTTGCTCAGCAATATGATATTCGATCTAAGTATAAAGCATCACTGCCTTCAGTTTCTTGTCATTGTAATTTGCCCATGAAATTTCCACTTAAAAGAATAATCTATCTTGCTTTAATTTACATTGTCAGAATACCACTAGATACATTAGTAATGAAAATACAATGTAGTTATCAGCAAACACAGACAAATACCTCTCTAAATCAGTCCACATGAAACCGAAGCAAAAAATAAGAAGCACTTGGAGCAAGTCAGTGTCAAGATACTCTGTAGAAGGGGTGTGTAATTTTAGCTTATCAATATCAATTTGTGTGGATTTTAACGGACCTTAAATAGGCATTTTTGAAAATCTAAGCTGCAGGTCCTCCCCTCAAGCAGGTGCTCATATAAAACACTGAATAAGTGTCTACAACTCTTGTATTTCAGCAATCCAGTCTTTCCCTCAACCCATTTTAATTCTGTCTGACAGTAGTGAGGAAAACTCAGCTTGAAACAGAGTCCCTAATCGCTAGTAACACAGCATTATAGATCTTCTTGTCATTTCAATATATTTTCCCACACAGAAAGGTGGCAAAATATGGTCTTTCTTTGTGGTAGCCCTAGGACAATTTGAGCAGCCATCTACTGTTGTGTTATTATTACATTTGCAAGAAGAGACCAGACTTGCTTAAGAGCAGCTTTATTCATTCTAGCTATGATCAATAAATAATATCTTCTTGTTGCTGGTAATAGCATAACTTGTCAAGGAACATTACCATGTAGTTCCTCTAGCTATCTTTCTTGAAAAGTCAGTATTGAAAACCCAAAATAACTTAAGAAATGCTCCCTAATCTTTTTCCTTTTTTATGTTTCTAATTTTTGGCATGATGACTGATGGTCATCAAAACGCACCCTGATTCAGGGTCTTTTACTGTCCAGAACCTGTAATGGAAAAAAAGCTAGGACTTAAAAATATGAGCCATCTTAGAAAGAGTGTGTAACACCCTCATCTGATGGGAATTCACATGCGCACATCAGCATAACTGTTGAGGCAGCAGCTTCCTTTTCCCATGTTGCACACAATATTATGCATCATTCTTATCTGTCCTCTTGGTTGATGGCGGGAGGTATAGCAGTGAGAATGTATATCCACAGGGAAATAAAAGAAAATATCATTTCTCTAAAGATTCCTCAGCAAGTCCAAATCCATTTTAGCTTGCTGGGCTTACTGTAGATGGGGTATGTGATTTGCAAATCTCTCAAGCAGGAGAGTATTTGTTCCTCCATATAACTATTTTACCTGCAATTGCATTCCCAAACTTGACTGTACCTTGTAAATGAGGTCTATTTCTCAACTCAGGCACTCAGCTGTCTAGAGATGTATTTTCCTGATGCTTTGGTGCACTTTTGTTACCTGTTCTGCACAGCTTTTTGAAGCCTTGCCTGCAGTGCCATCGTATACGCCCCTTTCTCAGTCGGAGCTGAACATGAGATGCTCCACTGCATTTGAGAACAAGTAATGCCTGTAAGATTTTACACAGTTTTAAGTTTCCTTAAATTACCCTGCGATGTGGTTTGGTAAACTCACCACAAATACAAGAAGCAGCTTGAGGGCTCAGCAGGGAATTCTTCACCTACTGTGTTTTCCACTTGTCTTTTGTCTGATAGCAAAGGCGATGCTGTTGGTCTTCAAGGACTTTTACACTAATATTTCATAATGTTATGGGCCACAGGAGTTATCTGATTCCTCAAAGAGGGCAGAGGGCCTTTCATACTGCTCTGTCTGAACTTTAGCCTTTCATACCTTCGTGGATGTGAGCAGTGATGAGGTATGGAGCTCTGCTCTGTATTCACCTAGTACTGCTAATGACAGGGAGGGATTACCAGGAGGTGACCTGGTTCTCTACAGCAAACCATGACATTTCAGCATTTCTAGCTGCCTGAGGAGGTGGCGTATATCCAGCTGGTAGGAATACCTCTCCAGGAGTGGCCTCAAGGGGTACTATAAAAATTCCCCAACAAGCAGGGACAGAAGAAAGGCAAATTCAAATTACTCAACAAGGTAGATCTCCACAGCAGAGGTGGCAGACCCTGGCACAGACCCAGAGCATAACTCTTGTGTGAAGGTTGGAACAGATGCTCCCAGAGGTGGGTGTGCTCTGTGTGTGTCCATGGGACAGCTGGCTCGCATGATTGAGCACTTGGTGTGGATTATAGGCTAGGGGCTGCTGACATTTTGCAGCAGAAAAGATGAATCCATTTCTTAAGGGCATTGTGAAGTTCAGCTTAAGATGACATAAGAATTGATGTTTACTGATGGATGTTAAAGTTTCATACAGTCCTTTGTAACACAAAAATTGCTCTTTACTTCTTAAAAAATTGCTGACACCATCACCTGCTGTGTGTGCAGAGCTATTCCTACCCAAGCACCCTGCTGCCCAGAGATAGCACAACAGTGTTCCCAACTCTCCTTATGTTATCATGAAGCTTGAATGGCACACAACGTTTCTCCTGAAGCCCCAGTTCATTCAATCTTATGATTATGCAGTCAAATTGTGGTCACACAATTAACTCCTCCACCTCCCAGAATGTGACTGTGAGAGGAGTTATGTGGCATTCAATGGAATATGGAATTGCAGAGAACTGTTAAGTAACATGTGCTGTGAAAGTACGGAAGAGAGAGGAAAAAGAATCAAACATTATTTGCTTCAATTTTTTTTAAGGATTACCTCCTGGTTTTGAAGGTTTAGATCATGACTTGGAGCTGGCAATCTTCTCAGGAGTTCTTGGTGGACTTTTCTACTTACTTACTGTTAACTCTTGCACTTGATTCAAGAAATGATCCGCGTGGAATGTACAAGGATGTAGGTGAACTGCAAAGCTAAAAAGCAATCCTTTTTTTTATTTTTTTATTTCAAGGACAGTGATACATTCTTCCTTCATTTCCTGATGTTCCCATAATGCTTATCTAAAATTCAATGCATGTATATGGATGATCCAACTGCTCTTCGAAGATGGGGAGAATCAATATGGGAGTGTAAGGTTTTCAGGTTGGGGGTTCACACTGGAAAGTGTGCCTTAGCACCACATGCCAAGGACTGCAGATGATGCTCAACCTTCTGACAGTGTATTCACTTGCTCTGTTTCCTTCCCACGTAGGTGTGGTACTTCTCTACGTAAAGTATGGTATTCCCACAGTTGTTATGCTGGCATCTGCTGCCTCATCTGTTATCCCTGGATGGTGGGAAACATTTTTCTTGTATTTTACCATGGCATCCTGATGCTCAGAGCATTTCATCAGGTATTAGCTGAAGGGTTATGCTGACAGTTTTACCATAGCCCCATTTACATTCAGTGTCGCTGTGAATCCTGGCTTGTCTGATGAAGGTCCTTAACTAATACTAGATAATTTTTATTTGACCAAGCATACCTATTTGTTAAGCAGACAAATAGTGCAAGAATAGAAGCCCTGAGCTATACCTGCATTACACACTTCTGCTCCTTCTGCAGAGTGGGTTAAAAGCAGCATCTCCCACTGTCCTGCCAGTGGCACTGTTATTCTTCCTGCACAGCCAGACAGCAAAGAAAAGATTGGAATTTCTCCCTTTGGAATAAGTGCCCAGTGAGAGGTGTCCTTATCACTCGCTGATATGATGATCAAAAAGATTAGCATGAAGATCAAGGGTTGACGAGGTCTTGACTGGGCAAGCTCTACCAGCATTAGTGCAGGAGTGAGAAATTTTCATCAAAATACCTTCCCGTGCACCACAGCCCTAAGGTTAAGAACAGTGCAAAAACATCTTCTGCAGGGGATGCGAAGGGCTAAAGCAACCTTGCTCTTCCACCAGAAAGACGGTTTTTCTTTGGTGTAATTAAAATTGGTAAATTAGTTGTATGCTTTCTGGCAAACCATTATTCACTGTTAGGAAGTTGCTGTCCAAGGGAAATAGAAACATTCTGTTGGAAGACATCTCTATTAGCAGAAAAGTAGGGAGA
This sequence comes from Phaenicophaeus curvirostris, assembly GCF_032191515.1. NCBI lineage: Eukaryota > Metazoa > Chordata > Aves > Cuculiformes > Cuculidae > Phaenicophaeus > Phaenicophaeus curvirostris. The sequence continues at coordinate 9,986,202 of NC_091393.1, read as the reverse complement.
GCAATAAGCGTAAGACTTTTATTATGATCCTACTGATCACAAAAACTCAACCTCAGTTGAATATTTCTCAGGACACATGATTATTTCTTTTCCTTTTAAATGTCAGAATTACCCACCACATCAAAATTCTGAATTTTAACCAGCTAAAAGGTTCGTAACAAAACGCTTTGTAGAAAAGCAATTGTGCCTTTCAGGTGAAAAGTAGATTTTCCACTTCTTCAATCTTGTCTGTGTTCAAAAAGGGCCCTAACACTTTTCAGGTTTCACTGAAATAAAATATGTGTTTCTCAAAAATGTTTATTCTGAAGTCTTCCCAGGTTATGCATGGAGAGGTTGCTATAAGCTTTCCCTATAATTGCTTTATTCCATATGGTGATTCGAGTTGGGGGGTCTACATCCCTTTGAACTACCAGTGCTGTGCAGAGGATGAGGACCAGTGAGCCCTAGGAGCGAGGCAATGTACAGATCCACAGACACAACCTGACAGGAGACAGCACCTGTATCAACCCAGACATCTCTTTTTGGTTTGGATCATAGAACTAAGCCTGAAAAAAAGAGCATAGTAATCACCAAACCCAAGCCTTACTGACATAGTTGCTTATTACATGTTGTCTAATCTTGCATATGAGGTTTTCATATGCCTTATGTTGGCTACAACGAAATGAAAGAAAAGGTTGCACTTTGTGTTGGATGGCTGGACATGAATGATGAAATTACTAAATCAGGTCTGGCCTGACAGGAGATATTTCCTGTTTTCTTAATGAGCTGATTATATTGTTTCCTCAAGCCTTTTGCATTATTACATAATTAGAAGATCAGCACTCTCTGTAACAAATGGCTGGCATTGCACTGTGAGCTGGGAAAGTGGCCATATTCCCATTGTCCATTTTAGTTTGTGAAGCAGACAGATTATGGTTTGAAAAGCTAAAGTTATATGCAAATGGTAATAAGCACCTCTGCACCCGATGAAGATAAAGGGAAGGCAGAGAACATCTTACAAGTGCTCATCATATATTTCAAAGCAGCTTTTGTTCTTCAGGACTTGTCCAGACTGGTCATTCATGTTAACAGTATATAGTATTTATGTCATGTCTGTAGAAGGTGTTTGGTAGTATAGGCTGCCTTCTGGAGAATCATGCGCATCCCTAGAGACTTGTGTGCATCCACAAGGGGTTTGGTACATGCAGTGGATATCACGCAAAGCAGGTCTGGTCCCCCATGGTCACCCTGGATGAGGCCATCTTTGTTCAGGAAAGCAGAGAAGAGACTCTGCACTGATGCACACCAACTGTCAAGTGCCGCTTGTCCTTTAGGATGTTGGACCCTGACTTGTATTGCTTTTAAATAAAGATATAGTTCTGCTGCCCTCAAATCCAGGGGATTTGCAGCAGAAAACCCTGCTCAAATCTACTCTGGCTGACAGGTTCAAAACAGCATCCTCTGAGAGGAGCTTGGGCTCACGGTTGTAGCTTTTCTTCTGCTAGCATGATCAAAGTTAATGTCCCATTTGTTGGGCTAGTAAGCCCTTGTGCGTCTGCCTGGGATACCCTTAGGGATGACCAAGACCATTCAATGCAGGTGTCATTAAATGTGCTCCAGGCTCAGCCCTCAGTGGGCCTTGTCTCCACTGAACTGGGGCAAATTAGGACCAACAAAATCCACTGATGTTAACAGTGCTACAGAATAGGAAAATACCACAACATGATGGCAGAAAAGGCTTTCCTTATTTTGTTGTTTTGTTGTTTGTTTTGTTTTGGGGTTTTTTTGGGGGAGGGACACATGAGGGGTGCAAGAAGAGGAGGAGAAGGAGCTCTTTCTCTGTTTTTAAAAAGAACAAATTATATACATGCTAACTGAGAAGAGAGTTAGGTAATTTTAAAGACGATTCTCCCATTAAATGGACAGATGGCCCTTCTATTGCAGCAATAATTTTAACAGGATGAGCACACACAAATTCTGCTCATTCCCTATATAATTTTTGAGAACACTGTGAGTTGGTGTTAAAGGTTATAGTAAATGGGTAACGGGTAGCCTTTCAGACATTGCAATAAATTGCCAAGGATCTTGCAAATTTTTCTTGGCAGAGCGGTCTTAGCTATTAGAGGATTCAGCAGCAGAAATCATCAGGGAATGGCAGGCTTTATTTTTTCACTGAGAGTATTTATGCTTTTTATAGTAGCTAATCCATCAGGTTCATTTCATTGTTGAGGCAGGAAAGCAAGCAGCAGACTATTTTTGGAGGGTGTGTGGCAATCCTTTAGAGCAGGATCTCACAGACCCAATGTTTGCAGATAGGATTTTAATTTCTACCTGGTCTCGCTGGATCTCTGCAAAACCCTTTAGACTATCACGCAGATGACCTAGATTCAGTGAAACAAAAAGAAATGTTCCCCTTGATTTCAGTGAGCTTTGGATCAGGCTTTATGAGTCACTGTTCATTCATAAAAATGACACGTTTGAAAAACGAATGCCAGTGAGGTGGATGGTTGCCTGCTATTTTGAAGGACTCCATTTCTCCTAAACACCACTGCAACTGTTTTAAACTGTCATGTATATCAGTTTTTCACTCAAGGTTACTAGAAGGATGGTCCAGACTGAAGAAGGACACATATTGGAGCTATGTACACAGGGCTAAGGACATGACCATGTTCCTTGTAAAACCAGGGCTGAGAAAACCATCCTGCCATCCTCTGTCCCTAATACCAAGTCAGGATGAAAATGCCACCTATTGAATCTGTTCGTCCCACATTCATTTTTTTAGATCTTTTTTGATCCAGGAGATTTGATAATATTCATGCTTAAAACAGCACTATATCATATACAGAGGGAAGTAGGACTTTGTCTCCAGCATTTATAATAAAAATGTTTGTTAGTCTCTGCCTAGCTCCACAGGGTGTTGTTTTACTCCTCACTGCTGCTTGTACTGGACTGTTCCCTACCTGGCTCCTTGCTGTCATATTGTTTACTCTCATAAACTGAGAACTAGAAAGACAACTCTAGCAAAAACTACCTGTTTCCAAATAGAATGAACTTTTAGAGTATCTTTATTTCTATGAGCTTCTCGACTTACTTAAATTTCGTTCTGATGAAAGACGTTCAATACCATTGGTAATCCTTATAGATGGAAGAATGGTATTTTCTGTGGATTTTCTGGCTACTAGAAGCACAACGAGCAGGAACAGATTGTGAGTACTTATTGTCCTTCCAGACCAAAAAAAAGAGAAAAATCCAATAGAGTATCCTTGGAAGGAAACACTGCAGGCAGATGAGTAACTTCCTAACATCTGAAGGCAGTCCAACAATTCACCACCCACCTTGAATACTGCATTTCACCTTAGATCCCTCCTGTGCCACTAACAGCTGTAAATTAACACTTGAGCATTAGAAGTAGTTGGGGTTTTAATTAAACATGGGCTACCTGATAGTCCTGATATGACCAAGACCTCACTGTCAGATGTTACAGAATGACGTGGAGGTGGAGGCAGGTAGCAGTGCTGCAAAAGTGCTGCCTGACGTCTCATTGTTGCAAGTTTAAGTGGGAGACGCTGTCAGTGCAGCACCCCTCACACCACTGCTGTGGCAGCGACAACCCTTTGGTCACTGGGTTTTCTAGCTGACTTATCGAGGCATACTTCTGGACACTTACAAGGTTATTCCTTATTTTCCAAGAGTTGATATTTTATTCTCTATCTGAAATGTTTTGACAGTCTTTCTACATCTGCTACTGAAGATTCACCTCAGCCCCTGGAGAAAATTGTGAAGCAAATCCTCTCAAAATTAATATCTGATCACACAAAGTTCAAGAAGGTGTCTGGGAAAGCCATGCCTGATCAGACTGGTTTCTTATTGCTCTCTACAACTACCTGAAAGGAGGTTGTGGAGAGGAGGGAGCTGGCCACTTCTCCCAAGTGACAGGGGACAGGACGAGAGGGAATGGCCTCAAGCTCCACTGGGGAGGTTCAGGCTAGATATCAGGAAAAAATATTTCAGGGTCATTGGGCACTGGAACAGGCTGCCCAGGGAGAGGGTTGAGTCACCTTCCCTGGAGGTGTTTAAGGGCCAGGTGGATGAGGTGCTGAGGGGCATGGTTTAGTGTTTGATAGGAATGGTTGGACTCGATGATCTGATGGGTCTTTTCCAGCCTGGTGATTCTGTGATTCTATGATTCTATGATTCTATGATTCTATGATGAGATGACCATTTTGATGGAGAAGGCAATGCTGTTTCCCTTGTCTATAGTACCTATCCACCACAAGATCCAAGCAGCCACTGGATCAGAGGCTGCTAAATGGAAAACTGACTGGACGCGAAATCTCAGAGGACATGATCAGCAGTACAAAGTCCATCTAGAGAAAACCCTCAGCTACTGTTGCTCAGGCCAACACTTTAGAGTCTTTACTACCTCTGTGGATGATTGAACAGAGTGTACTCTTAGTCGTTTTGGGGACTATATCAAACTGAGAGAAGCGGTCAGTTTACTGGAGGGCAGGCTGCTGGTCAGGGGTACATGGACAGGCTGGAGAAACGGGCAGGCAAGAATTCCATGGCATTCAGCACTGGGAAGTGCTAGGTCCTACAGCTGGGAATGAAAAAGCCTGTGCACCAGTGCAAGCTGAGGCCTGACTGGCTCTGCAAAAAAGAAGCTGGGGATCCTGGGGGACGGTGGGTGGGACACGAGCCATCAGTGTGCTGGGCAGACTGTTGTAGCCCAGGAACGTCATTGAATCACCATCCTCAGAGGTTTTGAAGCTCTGCTGAGCAGCTTGCTTTCACCGCTCCAGCTTTAAGCAGGGGTTGCAGCAGGCAGCCTCTGGAGGCCTCTTCCAGCCTGTGTGGGTCTGTGATTCTGTGATAACGATCTGCTGAATAAATCTTGTTCAACACTACTGCCAGTTTCCTCATCTTTGCATCTTGAAAAGCCTTGGCAGCTGAAAAGGCCAAGGCAGCTGTCATCAGGAGAAGGAACAGCTCCCTCCAAGGGCCAGGCCTGCCAAACGACACTGACACAAGCTTCTGACAGTAGCTGAGAAAAAATAGGGTAGTTAGTAGACTAGAAAAATCACGAGCAAGTGTTCAGGCTCAGAAGTCATTGTAACAGAAACAGACACAAAAGCTGCAAACTTTTTCGAAGAATTCTTCTGTTCTTTTACAAGTAGTTTCTAAGTTTCACGTGAATCCAACTTTTGCATTGTATCTTCACATGCTGCCATGCAGAAGGAGTGGCAGCAAGTAGACCATCACTGCTCGTGTTCCTGTGCCACTTACAGGAGCTGAACTATGAGCAATCTGCAGGTGTGGAAGAATTTCTGCTTGTATTTACAGCTCTGCTAAAACACAGGTGCTTGCAAGTCTCCTACTTGGCTAAAGGCATGTCTGAAAGGAAACACTTAACTATTACGTCTTTTACTGACATCCCCCAAGGCATGTCTGAAAAATATAATTGACTTGTCCCTGGGATGCAGAGAAGTTCTGGTCCTGACATGGTCTCCTTGCTTCCTTCCCTCTAGCTGCCCTGCTCTGCTTTGAGTCAACATCATAGTGATAAAGAAAATCACCTAAGTAGCAACAACCTTAAAAAGGAAAGGCATTTAAAAAACAGCTTTCCAAGCAGAGCATCTTTTAAATTGCTGGTTGGAAATGAGGTACAGTGGGGTGAATTGGAGACAAAAAGATGAAATCAGCCCAGGGAAGGGAAGATACTCTGCCTTGGTAAAAGTGCCCTGCTTTGTTTTTCACAAAATACATCAGCAGTGCCTGTAAATGCATCTTAGAAGTGAAAGGGAGCACTGCAAAAGGACATATGGGAGGCAGGAACTGAAATAATATACATGCATAGAAAACTTTGATGAGACAGTAGGTCATAATTATCTCAGTACCCTGGGAGGGGCATATAGCTGTTTCACCTCTAATTATGATGCATGTCTTTGGGTGAGACATCTCCTTCCTTCAGACACTCTTGTTAAAAGCTTTGAAGCACATGCTAAACTCTAAGTGTGTGAATGATGCTGTGTTCAGTTAGCAAAGTCCCTAATAACTTGATCTCCTTAAGACTTCTACTAATCCTTAGGACATTTATTTATTACTGTGAGAAGTGCCGTGACAAGCAAGATTACAACACGGTGGACAAAAATCCCTGCCACAGAGTATAGGAAGCTCCTAAAGAAAGCCTCTGTCATACTACATTAATTATCATCACCTGCAATATTCAGGCTCTGTTTTACTTTCACGTCACTGACACAGCTTATAGGTAGGTGCCTATACACAAAAGATGAGACAATAAATGTCATTATAAGTCTCCTTGTGCAAAATTCTTTCATCCAATTGGAAACATGAAAGGAAAATGATGGGAGCATCAGTTCAGCCAGAAAAATGTTCAGAATAGAAATGTGCTCGGAAGATTTGTCTTGATCATGATGTTGAAAAGAAGCAGCTGCTAGGCTCCTGAAATGCTGGGTACTTCTCTCGGTGCAAAATAAACTGCTGACTCTAATGACTGCCCTTCCAGAGATGGTGTATTTTAGAACAATGGCGCTACACCAGAAGGAGTAATCACAGGAGTGACAGCGTGCAGTATAAGCAAGGCAAGCCACTGTGGACTTTTGATCTTCTGCAAAGGGATTACTTTCATGCTCATGCCTTAGCACTGGACTTTACACAATGTCTTGTGAACCCTGAGCATGGAGAAGAAAGAGCTGGTAGCCAGAGGCACGACAGTTGTATTTATGCTGCTGAGAAGTGCCCTGTGTCATGGTCTGGAACAGATCTAGTCTTCCTGTGCAGCAACATGTGCTTGATTGTTTACTATTGAATATCTGCTTAAGCATTTCATTGAATTGTAGTCTTAAATGTAAAGTGATATCCTGTCTCTGGGGCCCCCACAGTGAAATGCTGGATGTTTCAGCTATGGTGCAGTTGTATCCTGCTGTGTCCTGCTCATTAGCGAACCATCTCTGATTCTGCAAGATCCTGCAAATCATTATAAATTTGTCCCAGTCTAGGTCAAAAGTGCCTGTGTGGCTTGTCTGGAGCATGAAGAAGCCTTGAATTCCTTTCTTTAGTGTATTTCTAGCAGAGGCTGCTTCCTCCACACCCTTGTGAAGCATTTCTGAGGTGGTTTGTAAGAATTGCCAGTTTTGCCTGGTTTTCCCCAGTCATTTTAATTTCTTGGAGCATGTCCTGCACTTCAATACAACCGCTTTCTGTCACTGTAGCGTACATTAGGATTTATTCTTATTCCTGTGTGCACTAGCACAGCTATTAATGAAATGGAGTAAGCAATATATAAGTCTAAATGATAATAAATGTGATCTATGTCTCAACCTGTACAACAGTGTAACTAGAACAGCAATATTTCTTTGTGCATAGGATTCACTTTTTCAAATGAAATTTGACTAAGTTGAAAAGATGAATGATCGTTAAACTTGCATAATGTCGTAGAAATTCATAGACAGAGTTGGTGTGGGTCTAGCTTTGCGACCTTTTCTTATGGGTCATTTCCAAACTACATCTTCCTGCAACACTGGAATTGCTGGAGTAAAGTGCAGGTTAGCCCATTCCTGAAATGTTTGAAGGACTGAGGACCACAGTTTTGACAGCACTCATATACAATGCATCCTAGTAACAAATACATAAAGAGATCTGGACTTTAAGAAGAGGTGCTGCTTTTCTAGTGCTCCTGTAACCACTCCTCAGAGTTACTCCAATCAGTCAAACCTTGTAAGAGGCGTGATTACAAATGGGCTCATCCCACCTTTGCACGGCCTCTCCCTCTATTGAACACTCATCCTGCATAATTATAGCAAGTTGTGAGACCTAGTCCCAGGGCTGAGGTGTAACTTGTAATGCCTATGTGTTCTAAAGAAACCATAAATATGTTATTTGTAGTATTATATTTATAGTATACATAATATTACAGGGTGTGGTATAGATTTATCCTGTTCAAACAAATAGTAACTGCAATTATATCCTGCTGCAATAAATAAATGTAGGAAACATTTGCATCAAAAGGAGAATTGCAGAAAATACTTAAAATCTCTTATCTCCCTTCTAAGGAAGTTATAAGGGAAAAAAGCAACACATTTCAAAGGAGGGACTAAGAACATGAAAGTTTTCCCTTGACTTTAAGCAGGTGAATGACCTTTAAACGAGACATATTTCCTTTTTTTATTAATGCTTAGGGTTTTAAGCTTTGCCTATTTTAACAAGCTGGTATAAAGCCTGACATTTCCTCTCTAAAAGACATGGAGAAAACTGGGATTTCATCTTTAAAAATGCTGTCAGGTGAACATCAGAGTGCAGTGTGTATGGTTTATGAATAAATGGGCAACCCCCCAGGCTGGTCTGAGTGGAGCCATGGCAGATCCTGTCTGTTGATGAACTTGTACCCTTCAGGCTTATGGGGTGGTACCTTCTGGCAATCATGCTCACGGCCTCAGCTGATTGCTCTGACACCTTGATTGCCTAATTTTCTATTCTGGGCATTTTGCTTGCTAGTATACTTGATAGATTATTTGCTGCTTTCCTACTTTTTGAAGTTTTCCTTTCACCTTGATAATTCTGCCTGAGCAGCATTCTTTTCTTTTCTTTTTTGTTTTGTTTTGTTTTTTTTTGTTTTCTTGAACTTGCCTTTGTAGGAACAGAATTTTCAAGAGAGTTGCATGTAACTGTCATACTTGGGTGGCAGGTGGACCCTGTCTGGGGCTGCTGCCCTGCACACCAGCTGCCTCTTGATGGTCAGGAACGCAGAAAGCCACAAGAAGACAAAGTGATGGGAACCTCTGCCCCAAACATGGGTCATTTGGAAAGCCAAAGAAGGGTGCATGGATCTATTCCTGGGCTAGATGTGGCAGGAGCGTGAAGTGGGGATACACAGTCCCTGTCACACATAAAGACAGCACTGGACTGCCCTGGGAAGGGTCAGAGCTGCCTTCGCCTTGTCCTCCCTCTCTTCATTAATCCACTCACTGCAATCCAGCATCTCTCTTACTACATCTAATAAAATAGCGGGTAATCAGAGCTGCCAGATAGGCAGAGACACAGGATCTCTGTGTCTATTCTTCATTATTCAACAACATTGTAGCAAATATGATTCTATGATTCTATGATTCTATGGCATAAATGCCTCCTTAGGTCCTCTTTCCAAGGGAGACACCCTCAGAGTCCAAAATGCTTACTGACTCCTCAGGCTGACTTAGAGCATCATCTGATTATAAGAGATGATTGTGAAGGTGACATCTCTCTTTGTCTCCTACATACAAACAGATCTGCTTTTATCTCATGTGTTTATATATTTTTTTCTCTGTTTAGTCTGGCTTTAAAGTCCCTTCTAATATGTCATTTTACTTGAAGAAACCCATGAAGAAAGTGTGTGTGAAAAGTTCAGTAATATTCTTCAGAGGACTTCAATGCAGCATGATATTTTTCATTAAAAATAGAATTAGCCAACAGCAATGTTTCATTTAAGTATGGAGCTTGAATTTAACAGTGATCTTTATATGGGAAGGAAACCATTCTGGCCATGTTTTTCAGCAGCTCTAGTATCTGCAGTTGCCATTTGTGTTGCAGTTGACTTTCCAGAAATGTTTCCAGGTGGAAGCTATTTCTGGCCAAAAGGAAGACCAGACCAGTTGTCTGAGTCATTGCCCTTGCTACTGATGTGCTGGCATGTCTAGAAACCTCGTTGTCCTGGGTCAAATCACTGCTGCCTGTGAACAGATGCAGTAGGGGATCTATTTACTTGGCAGTCGCAGTCCAGAGCCAGTAGGTCCAGAGCCTGCGTATTTCAGACTCACCGTGACTGGTATTCAGAGAGCATGGCCTTGTACTTCCATCTGGGATTTCCCAAAAATTCTTCCTAGTTGTCACATTTGTGAATGTAATCCTGCATAAGACTAGGAATGACACTATTACTGGAAAATCTGGCTTAAACTGGTAGACAGACTATTTCACCACCCTTGACCTTTTCTAATGAGCATGGTAAGCCTTTAATTTCATTTCCATTTCAGCACTCCCTTCTGCGTGCTGCGTGTTTTTATTTGTTTACTTTTGTAGATTGGCAACTATTTGAGGCAATGTGTATGCTGTGTTTGCTTCCTGCCTGTCGAGACACAAACAGCATCTTCATTTGCATGCATTGCATTCGTGCTTTGCTGTGGGTCTCAGCAGCTTTGCTGGGCTGGAAAGGGAAGCAGAATTTACTCCAGAAATTACAGATCCATGCAAATGCTTGAATATGTCATAAATGCGTGACTTTTGTCCTGTAATAGGTGCCCTGGCCACCTGAGGCTAGGGAAGAGCTGAAAAATACTAGTAGTACATACAGAGTACCACTGACCCAGGCTGACACCAAGTGTTAGGCATCTAAAACCCTCTGTGGCTTTGTACTTGTGTGACCTACACATGCTTCCTCAAGGGAGATTGGATCAAGTGTCAGTGTTTTTAGGGGAAGTTAGTGTCAAGTACGATTTTCTAAATTGCTCAGTAATGCAGAAATTTTAATAAAGAAAATGTCTGCACAACAAGACATTCAACAGGAGCCACTCCAGAGGGATGAACTTACTGGAACTGTTCATGGAGGGTCTCAATTTTACCTTGCAGCCATGGCACATCTCCTCTTCTACTTCCCACCTTCTGCACTTGACAGACAGGCAGCTGGGAAAAACAACTCATCTGAGCAGAGGGTCATTGGTCCCTTCAGGATCTCTAAGATCCAAACTCCTTAGACCCAAGCTACTTTCTATGTGGATGACAGGGAGCCCAGGTTACAGTGGCAGTTCAAGGGAGGAGTACCTCACATACTGCATGGAGAAATACATATAGCTTTCTGTGCTATAGTGAGGGTCCTCTATGCCTGGTCATGGTAGTGCAATTCCTCCCCCTACTTGCTAGGCTGTCCAGACCACTATAGAATGCTTAGTGCAACCTCTGACACACTTGGAACACCACCTTTCCTCCCCTTTCCTGCCTACTATCTGATCCAGTGGAACACAGGCTTTGTAGGGAAGCTGCGAAGCTGCTCTGGCAGTCACCCAGCCTCACAAGGCACTCACAAGGCTTGGAAAAGGGTGTGCAGGGAGGTGCCTGAGCATTGCTGTGACAAGGTGTGGTGGGGGCTGCACGAGAAGGCAGGTTTCCACTCCCACGGGAAGAAGATCCCTCCATATTGAGCAATGGATGTATAAATGGCTGGACCACAGATGCACACTTGCCATGGAAATAACAGTGTGAACTAATTAAAATGTGGATGGACAATAAGTGTTACGAGCACACAATCAATGAGAATGTGGGTGATATGTGTTACAATACACAAGCGAAGGAAGATATGCCTTACAGTCATTAGGCTTGAGCTTTAGTGTACCTCGGCCCTGCTGTACCAGTTACCCTTTGTACCTACCACACAGATGAATGAAATCTTCTCTTAGAATCATAGAATCTCCAGGTTGGAAAAGACCCACGGGATCATCGAGTCCAACCATTCCCATCAATCACTAAACCATGCCCCTCAGCACCTTATCCACCCGTGCCTTAAACACCTCTAGGGAAGGTGACTCAACCACCTACCTCCCTGGGCAGCCTCTGCCAGTGCCCAATGACCCTTTCTGTGAAAAATTTTTTCCTAATGTCCAGCCTGAACCTCCCCTGGTGGAGCTTGAGGCCATTCCCTCTTGTCCTGTCCTCTGTCACATGGGAGAAGAGGCCAGCTCCCTCTTCTCTACAAACTCCTTTGAGGAGGCCTCTTACCAGTTCTTTCTAGGTCTGATACCCTGACTTCATCTTCCTGAGTATAGTCAGCTTCAACTAGCTGAGAGTCATGTTTTAATATTATGGTGACTGAATCCTCAAATACCTCTCTTGTCTTTGATGGGACTTGAGACAGCACGGGATGCCTCATGCAGGCTCCCTGAGTATCTCCAGGGAAGTCTCTACAACCCTTTATGGTTAATCTGTCTCCCACAGTGTGTGCCTGGCCTTGACCAGGGTACCTTGAATCTGATGGGAAGAAAGCTACTGCCCATGAATCACCTTTCTGGAGTGGGCAAGTAAGGATGGATCATCCTTCATCAAGGAGGTGGCAGGAACATTGAAACACACATAAAGAAGATGGATGGACTTTATTGTTCCCAGCAAAAACATTCCTTTGAAAGTACTCTTGCACATTCACAGCATGGCAAAGCTGCAGGTGAAGTGAGTGCTAAATAAAATTCATTACTTTTCTCACACAGTCATGAGAAAAGACATGGCTATACTGCAAAAAGCAACACCACTGGCCACTGCAGATATGAGGGTCTGATTTGTGTCCTCTCTTATTTTTACGTGGACTTAGCAGCAGCACTGGAGCCTCAAAAGCAGTGTTTGGCCACTCTCTAGTAGTTTATTGGTTGTGAACATAATTAGTAATAATTCTTTGACAGTTTAGCAAGGTGGTAAGAAAGGCATGAACAGGAGTCAGGATGTATTTAAAAGGAAAATATTGTGTTACTGGCTTCTATAATGATAGGCTAGTGGAAAAATTGCCTCTGTCTATAGAGACTTTGCATTTAACAGATTTTCTATATTTGAGACTCCTGTAGTTAGCTTTGAAGAGGTAAATTAGACATGATAAGTTTCAGAGTTAATAATTAGTGTTACATATTTGAAATACTGCCTAGTATTTTCAACATAATTAATGATGTTATGACTCTTGCACAGTGGTTTTAAATACTCTTCAGCAATGTCTATCATTTGAGTGGTTGGGAAAGATAATTCCATCTGCCCACGTAACATAAATGCTTTGATTGTGCTTTTCATCATTCATTCATGAACTCTCTATGTTTTAGAGTATTTTTGCAAGAAATACACCAGGTTGAAGCTGAAGAAATGCTTCAAGAAATGGGAATTTGAAACTTTTCAACAGATCTAAGATGAACTCATTTTACTATCCACTGCAGGCAAATAAACCTCCTGTCGATAACTCTTACCCAGAATGTGTAATTCACAATAATATCACTCACGTTGTGTCCAACAGCAATTCAGTATTTCCATGAGGCCTCTCTATCAATAATGAATAGGTAACTATGCAAATTGATGAATACTTACGTGTAATCAAGAAAGAAACAGCATGGGGAAACCAAGGTTTTCTTTTCTCATTTACATGCTTAGGATATGATTATATGTGGTGATTTTTAACAGCTTTTTGCATCAGCTTAAGCATGCACCCAAGCCTGGTCTAAAATCTGCAAATCTACAAATCCTGGGGAATTTTGAGGAAAAGAAATTAAAGTCACCGTTATGCTAAATGCTCCTCTGATCTGATCCAGAGAGAGACCTTAGAAGGAAGAAACTCTTCATGAACACGTTTATATTTCATGCTCATTATGCTCCAGAATATATGCAAAGGGAAAATTATGTGGCTTGTGAGCTTAACATCTGCTACAGCGCTACTGAGCAGAACACAGAGGCTAAAATCAGTGCGTGAGGGCAGCTTTCATCACATACTTCTACTGGGCCTCATAAATTGGAGGCCTCAGGGGATCACAAGTAAGTTTATTTACTTTTGTATTCATGAGTTGTTTCATATTCATTTGGAGTTCTGAACATGTGCTGTATCCATAAAGCTCCACTGATGTCAATGGTGCAAACATATAGAAATCAACCACACCAACATAATTCCTTTCGTACTGCTGTCATTAGTCGAGAACTAAAGCTTGAGCAGACAGAACCTAAGATGCCAAGCATGATTACTGGAGCGAAAAACTAAACAAGTAAATTTTGCAACATCCAAAACGTCACCTGCTGAGCAACAACACAAGTGCAGTGTGCAGCAGTCACCTCTCAGCTGCTCTCAGTTTTGTGTACAGTGGGTAGGTATGGCATGATTACCTGCAGGTTTGTACTTCTGGGTGCTCAAGACAAGTCTCCATGTACTTCTGAGGATGAACAACCAGCTGTGCTTGCCCATGAGAAAGAACCTGAAAGGGGCTCAAGCGGAGCAGAGCTTACCAACAACACTGCAAGGAGGCTGAGATCTGGTGATGGGATCCTACAAACCAGAGGGATACACAGATATGCCTAATCTTCTGTCTGGAGATGAGAGTAACATTTTCTTTAAGCCTTAACCCAACAACCTTTAAGCAAAACCAAATACAGAGACAGCATGTGACAGCATGCCTAGTATGGGCCACCTCACTCCAGCTCCGATTTTTTCCCCGTAGAAATTGTGCCTCTGGAGATCTGTGTCTTATAGCATATCTCAATGAGCTCAATATTGGCAGCAGCTCAGCAAAAGCACTGTTATCATAGGTGTTTCATTGGAAATTACTCACTCTGTTAACACTCAGTTGTGCTTATCTGATTTTTGGGTGATCTCCCTTCTAGACTTGAAAGTTTGAGATAGTTTTCTAGACTCTTTGCAGCTGATGGGGAGAAACTGTCATGCCTAGAGGTGACTTACTGTTCGACTGTGTATATCAATCTAGGACAAGCCAATCTGTGTTTCTTGTTGCCAACATTTGCATGAATGAATGCAAGAATTTCAGTTGCAGGCGAACATCTTTGGTCAGATGATCCCAGCCTTTGGATCTTCTTAGGTCTTTTCCTAAGGCTGAGTTTAACCTTTCCACAGTGCAGGCTATTTCCATGTTCATTTACACATTAGAGGAAAATAAGAATGTAAATCACGGGGTAAGTTCTACAGTTTTCTGCCTAAAATCCTCATTATCAGGATCTGTTCTTTGGGCAGGAAAACTTACACTTACACAACAAAGCGCACCCTCACTCCAGAGTTTTGCAGCAGATTCTCCTTATTAATAATATGTATATAGCCTGAGCATCATTAGGAGTGCCATTTAAGTAGAGGTCATCCCAAATTCTCACTTTCATGAAACAGGTGTTCATGATGGAACCTCATTCTGCTTCTCTTTCTATCTCTCATATTCGTTTTTTAATGGCTTCACATATTCTTTTATTCACAGGCCATAAGGATTAGTCTTGAGTCCTAGCTTCTGTAATTTCTTGTATCTGTATTTAAATAGACAAGGATTATTTATATAGCTATACACATGCTGTATGCACTGTATGTGTACACACACACTATGTATACATATTTTGGTTGGTTGGTTAGGTTTTTTACATTTTCAGTGTGTGTGTATAAATATAAGGGACCAGCTGTATGAGCTGAATGTTCACAAGTCCATGGAGCGTGATGGGGTTCATCCCAGAGTACTGAAGCAGCTAGCGGATATTATGGCAGGACTGCTCTTGATTATCTATCAAAGGTCTTGGGAGTCTGGACAGGTCCCTGCTGAGCGGAGTAACATTAGCCAGCCAAATTTAATCTATTCCAGGTTACAAGAAAGGTGTGAGGGAAGACCCAGTAAACAGGTTCCATTCCATTCCATTCCATTCCATTCCATTCCATTCCATTCATTAGCAGTGTTTTTGGAGAAGTTATAATATTTTGAAAAGCTCTGCTCTGCAGAGCATGACCTAGGCTTATTCCTTATTTTTTTAAATTGCTCATTCAATTCTCTACTCTCAGAACTGAGATCTCAACATAAGCCATGCTAAATACCATCAAGCTTGTCACCACTTGTAGTGAAGAGGCCATCTATTTGTAGAGGGTTTGAAAGACACCCTGGTTGCATGCTTCCCTGGCAGCTGTTCCTGTGACACGGTGCGGTACCCTGAATTGCTGGAAGCAACTCATGTCATTCCCCTCTCTATAGGGAATATACCTGATGGATCTTGTAGGGAGGCTGTAAATATTGAGGATCATTAACTTCTTCACGTTCTCTCCAGCTTCTCATCCTTTCACATGCATGCACAATCAGCCTCTATATCCAGCCCCACCAGTTGCGTGAGGATGCATCTTTACTTAATTTTTGAATCACAGAATCACGAGGTTGGAAAGGACCCACTGGATCATCGAGTGTCACCATTCCTATCAATCACTAAACCACGTCCCTCAGCACTTCATCCACCTGTGAAGATATAAATAAGGTCACAAAATTACCCCAGAATCTTATCTGGCCATCCAAAAGAGCAATGAGGAAAAAGAAAGTCAATATCAGATGTTTTGATCTAAACTCTGGTCCCTGGGAGAAGAATAGTTCAAGCTAAGGTGCTAGAAAAGGAATTTGTTATACTATCCTAAATAGGAAGCAATTTTTTTCAATAAAAGAATAAACTGAATGGGGTGCAACTGAGGGAATTCAGTTTGTGGTTATGCCCTCATCAAGTATCTTCCAGTGGATGGATAACTTTTATGTTACAGCTGTAGACTCTAAGGATGGCCTCCACCTCATGCACGTCTACCTTTGAGGCTGCCTTTCTTATTTCTCAGTGTAATTCCTGTTTCTCCTTGTCCCCACAGCCATTTGCAGGCTGGCATGGCATTGACGTTTCCATGGGGTGCAGCATTCCCTTCTTCCTTTCCTCTTTATTTTTTATGCTTTATTTTGACCACTTGGCTTTTATTTTTTCTGTTCCCAACTTGGAACAACTTCTCTCACCCTTGCACACATTTTTACCTTACAAACTGTTTAAATCAAAAATAATCCCATGGTATTCCTTGGTATTGCTACCCTGTAAGTCTGCTATAGGTGTGAAAAAGGTAAATGCTGTGAATAAGTCATGGATATTCTTCATAAAAAAAAAAAGAGTTCATATCCTAGCATGCAATATATCCTTCTGTTTTTTTCTAGTCTTTCACCTTAGATTCATAAGTTCAATACCACATACACAAAAAGCTATGCAGACTGCAAAAGTCTGCATAGGAAAGGAGGCAGAAGTTATTACAAAAACCAACGTTTACAGACAGACTTTTATGTGGATGTGTTTCACAATTTTCTCCTTTGGGCAGTTAAAAAAAAAAACACAGAAAAACTCTAGTATGAAGGTGTTGCTCAGTGTGAAAACTTTGCTGTCTTTCATTTAGAGGATTTAAAGGCAGATATTTGAACTGATGCTTCCTTAGTCTGCAGACACCAGCATGTCACCCTTCTGATGCACATGCTCAAGCGATGAAAAATCACATCTAGGGTTTCATGAGGTCCGATGCGAAATGTATGGGGTGTCAGCCTCCAGGCCTGGGGGCACAAGCAGTCTAACAGCTACACTGGAAGGTAGATTTTTGTGCTCACCCCTCTGTGGTGCTTTTGCATGGCTGCACATTTATACCCACCAGCTACTGCCCCATTTGGTCCTCTCATGTTAGAAGTAGCGCAAATACCCAGTGCCTGTTGGCTCACACCTCCTGAAGGAGAGGACATGTGACGCTGGAAATGGATGAGTTAAGGCCAAGTACAGTCTGGCCCTAGGACAGGGTATCATGCAGCCCCTTCTCCCTCCCATGGTCCCACTCCCTGGAACATTTGAAAAACATCCATATGTCTCTAGACAGCCTACCCAGAAGCACACGAGACATGGGGATAAGCAGCTACTGTGGACCTCATGGAGGCTGCAGAAGCACGTGCTCCTTCTCAATAAGCACCCAGCACCTCTTCAGCAGCTGGGGCAGGCACAGTGAGTGGGCAGAGCTCTGAAAGTTTGCCCTCACAGAGTTCTGGAGCGTTCAGTGGGGTAAAAAGATGCTCCCAGAACTTTTGTGATTTCAATTATATGGAAAAAGGAAATTTCACTGGGATGTCATAAGGATGAATTTGGCAACTGCTGCATGAAATAGAACCTGTGCAGCTTGGCCAAATAGCCTACCGCTATTAGCAAGTGCAAAGACCAGCTGGGGTGAGGCAGTGAAGGTGAAGTGCAATATTTTGCTTCAGCACTACACCAGGCTGAATTCCCATTCACAGGCTTGGGGATACCCAGTACTGTTTTTAAATAAATCTGCTCCAAAGGTGCTGGGGTGCTGAGGAGATGGCAGGGAGCCATTCACTCTGAATTGGCTCTCACAGATTAGTCTGGGTCATGACTGCTTTTTGCTCTCACTAAGCCCTACTTAGCTCCCACACCCTTTTCTGTCTGTCAAAAACACACTTTACCTCTAGCTGTAGCCAGAAAAGAACCCAGCACAATGTCCGAATTCAAGTGGTAAATGCTTATTTGCACAGTTTGTGCTGGTGAGGGAGTTGCTTTCCCAGTAGAGTTTATAGTGGTTGGAGGAACGACATAAGCTGTCTTGGCAAACTGCCATAAAGAAGATTGCTGTGTCTCTCCGAGGCCATCTCCTGGCATGGCTTTGTCAGCTGAACATGCAATTTCTTTAATCCTCAGGCTGACATAATTATATACAAAATGCTTCTTAAGTGTGAACTAAGACAGCGTGTATTCAAGGTCTCCTTGTGCTGCCCTCCTTGGGCAGTGCCTGTCACAAACTCTTGTCTGTTAAGTACTTGGTAAAACAAGTCAGAAAAGCTAAATTTGTGCAAAAAACAACTCTGCAAACGAAGCCTGAGGAGGAGCAAAATGAGAGTCAGGATCAAAAGAAAGAAGTTATTCTGTGGCTAATTTGGTGGATGCTAAACCATACAGAGGATTCAGAAATGCAACTGCAGCTGTGAGAACAACACAAAAGATGTGGGGATCTCTGTTTGCTTAATATGAGTCCATGGATTATAGTATCATAGGATAGTTTGGGTTGGAAGGGAACTTAAAGATCATACAGTTCCAACCTCCTTGCCATGGGCAGGGACACCTCCTGCCAGAGCTGCATGCTCAAGGCTCCATCCAATCAAACCTTGAACACTTCCAGGGAAGGGGCATTCCTAACTTCCCTGGGCAACCTGTGCCAGTGGCTCACCATCCTCATGGTGAAGAATTTCTTCCTATTCCCTCCCCAGCTTTCTTTTAGCCCCTTCAGGTACTGGAAGACTGCTGTAAGGTCTCCCTGAAGCCTTCTCTTCTCTGGGTTGAACAACTCTCTCAGTCTGTCTCTATAGCAGAGGTGCTGCATTCCTCTGATCATCTTCGTGGCCTTCTCTGGACACATTCCAAGAGTTCCATGAGGATTCCAGAACTGGACATAATACTCCTGGTGGGGTCTCATGAGAGTGGAGTAGAGGGGAAGAATCACATCCCTTGTCCTTCTGGCCACCTTATGCGACTTTGTGTCTAAAACTAGCTCACCACAGAGCAAAGATGTGACAAGCATAGCAAATTTAGGACTTTCAAATAAGGCATAACTTAGCTTGCTGATTTGCCAAGTCTTGTGTATAACCGAGGAAGTTCTAACTCTTTGCAGTCATACTGCTAATTCAAAGAACACCTTCTCTTTATCTGCACCAAAGGTTTTCATGGGTTAAATTATTTTCACAAGTCTGCTAAATGTCTTGTGCACACAGGAGCATTTGGACGTCTCTTTTCTAGCCACTGACCTCTAAATAGGAATTGGTTTCCCTATTAATTTTCACTGGAGCACCAGTCCTTTTGTTTGGTTCTAGCAGAGTCCCATGTCTATTTTTTTTTCTGTGCCGAAGAATCTAAAGCTACATTTTTCTGCTCTCAAAAGAAGCTGTTCCATATCTCTTATCTCTGTGCTTTTCAAATTTATTGTATTTTTATGATGGCATGACCATCACGACAGGCAATATTGAAGATGCATTTATATGGTGGCATAATTAAGTTTCCCATTGTGTGCTCTCTTCCTGAGATGCTGAAAAGGGTTTGCATGCCCAAACAATTGTCTGCTTTTTCTAACTACACTACCTAGATTGACGAAATGTATAAAATCCAAGCATGCAAACATTTCTTATCCTGTTGCAGCAGTCATACTACTGACCACGTGCTTAATAGTCTCCTTGCCTTTCTGAACATCTCTGAGTATTGAGTGATATTTTCAGGCAACTTAGAATCATAGAATCATAGAATAACCAGGTTGGAAGAGACCCACCGGATCATTGAGTCCAACCATTCCTATCAAACACTAAACCATGTCCCTCAGCACCTCGTCCACCCGTGCCTTAAACACCTCCAGGGAAAGGGACTCAACCACCTCCCTGGGTAGCCTGTTCCAATGCCCAATGACCCTTTCTGTAAAGATTTTTTTCCTAATGTCCAGCCTAAACCTCCCCTGGCGGAGCTTGAGGCCATTCCCTCTTGTCCTGTCCCCTGTCACTTGGGAAACTTGTCACATTGATGTCAAGAGCTCTTCCCTGGCTCATAAGGGGTAAATTAGAGGCTGTGAATGGATATATGCAGCCAAGATAATGTTCTCCCTTTTGCTTCACCATGCTTTTATGTGCACTGAATTTCACTTGCAAGCTTATTGTCCACTTATTTAGAGTTCTGGTGACAATTATTGCAGTCAGTTTCAGATTTTAATACCCTGATTTGTTTTGTATTATCTTCAGGCTGTGTAGCACACATTACCACTTACCTCTTTTCCATCAGCACATTGAACTTAGTGTATTACACTCATTCAAAATGTCTACGTATGTGCGTATCAGATGCATTGAACAGTCCCAGTGTAGAACTTCATGCACCTCGCCAGCAATCTGATCATTAATGCCTAATCTTTGGCTTCTTGTTATTAATCGTGTATCAGCTGAAGAAAGAACTTCTCTTCTGCGCATGACAGTCAATTCTTCAAAAGCTATTGGTGGGAACTTTTGTGCTAAACATCAACAGCACCACCTTTTCACAATGTACTTAACTCCTGGAAAAGTGCTCTAATAGCAGCTCAAGAGACCAGTGTTGAGTTGGATGGGTATGAGAGAGGCAATAGAAGGGTATATGTTCAGTGTGACAGTTAGCAAAACTGAGGGATGGTGTTGTATATAATAAAATGGCAAAACCCCTAGAATTACTCTAAGAAGAGGAGACAACTGAAATAATGCAAAAATATATTAAATAGATTTTATTAGAGAAAACACTGAGTTTGCCATCTTCAGTTTGCGCAAATTCTATCATTCATAAGGAGGAGAACAGAGAAATGAGAAGGATTAACAAGAAAACAGAGGATCCTAAAGAGTTAACAAGAAAACTAAGATGGTTAAAGGATACATAAATATTTGGAGATCAATATTTGAGGGCCAAGTTCTGCTGTTCTCAGAGGCACTCATGCGAAGTAACTTCCATTCACTGTGCTGCCTGGTTGGACACCTCAGATAACTTGAATGTAGGACTGGCATGAGCTGATGAGCTGTAAACCCCATAGCTATATAAGGGTAAATTCCTGTACAGGCACCCACAAAGGATTCAGTCCTTCCACCATGCGTGCAACATACCCTGCAGATGAAAACTGTGCATACACCCAAACATATTGCAGGTATGTACACATTTGATATTTAAACTCAGAAAACATGCCCCATAATCTCCGCCTATGAAACAGAAGGGTTGAATGAGAGTGTCTGCCTTTCACAGTCAGAGGAGCAGTTAACTCTTCCATACTGAACTTGGGTATGAGGCAGATTTACGCAGCTGCCACCACATCAGAGCCTTATTTATGTACTGCTGGTTGCAAGGCATTTACACAGTGGGCAATGGCAAGTTGGCTAAAGTGATGGGAAGCTTCAACACAGCCAGACTAATCATAGGCAGTAAAAATTCAGACAGCTGAAGACAATTACTATTAGATAGCTCTTCCGAAATTAAATACGTTCGATGGCTTTTCTACCATTTGGAAAGCCGTAATACATTACTGGATGCAATAGAAGTAAGATTTCAGAGTCTAAAAATAGGCTGCATATACCACTCCTTCTGCTTCCTCTGAGTGCTGAGAACATTCAGTACTTATTAAAGAAGGCGCTAAAAATAATTTGAGGTTTTCATATTCCGTTCTATAATTTCACTTTTGAAAAATACTGGAATGACCATTTACAGCTTTTCTTCTTCTGAGGAGCTGGATGAGAGAAGGAAATGAAAAGGAGGGGCCATACCTCTTGTTTGGCCACACAACTTACTGCTGTGATGGGGTCTGGCAGTTCCTTTTCTGCACCAGGCCATGAAACTTCATTTGCAGCCCTACATTTTCTTAGCAGCTTTCCTACTACAAACCTAGAAACTGGCAAGCCCTTGAGGCCATGACTTGGGGAAGAGAAAAAGGAGAAATCCCATATTCCAGACAAAAGACAGAAAGGCAATTATTGGGTGATATTTCTGTACATCACAAGAAGGTAAATCCCAAGGACTTCTGGATTGTGCTACAAAAGTTCTAAACTGTACCTTCACCAGTCAGCCCAGAGATACTGGTCACCACAGCAAACTATTACTGTTATTATGTGTCAAAATGTTCTTAGGGGCGTTTGACCCCAGAAACCTGTAAAATCTGATTCACAAAACCATTCAACCAATATCAACTGCATCTGCCTTGTGGCTTATGTTTGCCTTGTGTGTTCCTGCATCCAGCCTAGTGCCATCCAGAGAACACCCAAGAACACACATCAGACTTCCCACAAAGATTTTATCACAGATGAGAAGAGCAAACCCTTCATGAATTTGTATTATCTTGGAAACAGTCTTGGAAAATGTCTTTGCATTTTATAGAAACAGCTTGCAATCTGTGTTTTGATGGATTTATATTTGTGGAGGTGACTGCCATTATTTTTGCTCTGCAAATATTTTTGTTGGCATGTAAAAGCTCCTATTGAAGTTGATTTCCCCATCTAGATGAAGGATGAACAGGGCATCTTTGACTTCATGCAGGCTGCTTGCTCCATGACTTCTAAGGAGCATTTTGGGCTTCAAGGGGTGCAATCACACCTCATCAAAGTTCTGATGCTGAGGCTGTGTGTACCACTGGGGGCCAGGTGAAAAAATAGTGGAAAACAAAAGGAGTGGAGGTTTTAACAAGAAAACTACTACTGGCTCCTTCCCACTTTGTGAGCCTTCTTTTTGAATAAAAAATTAACTTCCCGCACAACAAGGACCTGTTAATTCTTCTAGCACGCACAATAAATCTGTACAAATACTTAGCTTATACACACAAAATACTGCATTGCATAAAGATTGGGATATTTCCACAGGTTCATACCCCTAAGTATTTCTTTATAAATACTGAATGGAAAATACCAGTCTATTAGAAATACAAGTCTGTTCTAAATTGTGCCACTGAATGTAACAGGAGAAAGGTGAAAAATAAATTACCAACAAGTTGTATTTAGTTTGGGGGACACCTGAACATGGAGTTTGACATTGTGGAATATTTCTATTTTTATATTTAAGGACAGGATAAAATGAAGTTGATGAAAAGCCCCAGGTTCCCACCGAGTGCCCTTGCCTACATGCTCATGACTCCCGCAGTCCTTGCCTAGCATCAACTAGGCTCACCCAGCCTCTAGTGTTTAAGGCATTTTCTTTGTAGGTAGAAATGTGTGTTTGAAACATGTCTGACTAAAATCAATCTCATTTCCCAGGTGAGGGTACCAGAACATTACAATTATCCTCCTTTAATCAACTTCCGTATGAAGACTGAGTAGCATTGTACTTCCTTACCCAAGCCATATAGCAAAAGAACAAAACAGAGGGATTTAAGCCTCCTCTGGGAAGCAGGCAATGAAATTTAAGCCTGTGCCTCTGAAGTCCTTTATCAGAGTGAGATATTAGCGACTTTTTTTTTATTTTAAAAGGAAAACACTTCCAAATCTCCTATAGCTTCTGCTTTCACTGCTTTTTAAAATTAAATCAATAACTAAACTGAAAGAGAGGCAGAAAATAGCAAATGTCCTGCATTTAGTAAAACTGTGTCATTTCTAAGTAGATCAGCAGCATTTCCCTGCAGATCCTCTTTTTACATTATTCTATATAAAATTCTGAACAATATAAATATTCCCCTGATCTTGCGAGGTCTTTTGGCATTTGCAAAGGATTTTCAGGCAAGCTATTAAATAATTATATTTTCCTTTGTAATTGACACTAAAAATATTTTCTTCTATTTGTGTGTCAGAAGTAGAAAAGAAAACTTCTTGATCCATAATCACAAGAAGCTTAGTAGTATGGACTGGAAATCTAACACTGACATAGTAGTGTTGCATTTGGGACTGATGGTAGACCTCACCAAATTATCTCTCCAAAGCCAATGAGTATTTGGAGTAGAGCAGAAAGGGATTACTTGAATTGGAGTAAAACTCTCCATCCCTCCCTAACATGCACTTACTAGACTGTATATAATAACTATGCCGGTATTCTCTTAGCAGCTGCTGCTAAATCATAGGTAAAAGTTCAATGTACATGTGATATGAGGAATATATACTTACTTACTTACTCACTTAAACTTCCTATTTTTGGCATAAAAACTTTGCTTGCTGTGTTAAAAGTCATTTGATGTTTGAGTGTTGACTCCCTTATGGGCTGTTACAGTGTATCTTGTATAACCCCTATAAATGTGCTTCAAAGAAAGGTTGTAATGTGCATCCATAAAAGAAAATGTTATTTATTTTCTGAAAGGTTTCAAGGCTGCAGAAAAACACCATCTATGCCACAAATTACATCAGTGGTTTCCAAACTAGTTGGACCTGTGAACCGCTGCCAGCTCATAATGTCTCTCCCGGATGACCACACATAGTCCTCACCGTGTGTGTAATTGAAAACACCGTTGATGTGGTTTCCAGCTCTCTCTGTGGGCTTCTTACTGCACCTTGGAGAGTCAGTGCAGAAAACCACCACCATAATGCCTGTGACCACTGAACTATTTTGAAATCTTGAAAATTATGGTCCCTCTTCTTTGTTTGGCCCCCAGTGTCATCAAGACCCCTGCTGTAAGCGATCCCTGCAATGAGGAAGCTTACAGCACAGAAAACAAAGAACATGTAGTTTGTTATGGTAACAGCATAGGTATATTTTTCCCTTTCTGAGTCAGTGAACTACAAAGAAGACTGAATTATGTGTGCTTACAGTAAAACTTGCATTGAACCCCTGGGCCTGGTGCAAGCCCCCCATCTGTATTAAAGTTGAAAACCAGAGATTTTCCCCACTGTGTCTCTCTGCTTGGTTACTGTGGTCATAAAATTGGGGCAAGCATGTGAAACAGGGAAAATAATTTTACTTGTGTGCTATTTGCATAAAACCATTCTACTAGCTTAAAATCCTGCCTGCACAGAAACAGCTGAACATTGTCTCCTCAGCAATTCAGGCTTTCTGGGTTGCTTCAGCTGTCACAAACCCCAACAGTACACATACAGAAACTGCCCAAGGGTCCAGCTGCCAAACCGCAGGAGATGGTGCTACAGAAGACATCAGCTGCGGGGGGTAATTACTGCAGGCTGACCCTTGCCTATCCTCTCCCCATGTCCAAGTGACCTGATGCTCTTGCTTTAATCTAACAGCACCACTATGAGCACATGCCATTCCTTGGGATGAGCTGTGGGTTAGGCCAAAATCTGAGCAGAAGTGCAGCAAATGGCAATTCCAAAGCCTTTAACATGGCCAAAGCCTTGTCCCTGTCCCTGCCCATCTGTCCCCCAGCCCAGCCCCATTAGAGAGCTTGGCATCTTGGCTTGTATCAGAAACAGCGTGACCAGCAGGTCCAGGGAGGTTCTTCTCCCTCTGTACTCGGCACTGGTGAGACCGCTCCTCGAATCCTGTGTTCAGTTCTGGGCCCCTCACCACAAGAAGGATGTTGAGGCTCTGGAGCGAGTCCAGAGAAGAGCAACAAAGCTGGTGACGGGGCTGGAGAACAAGTCTTACAAGGAGCGGCTGAGAGATCTGGGGTTGTTTAGTCTGGAGAAGAGGAGGCTGAGGGGTGACCTCATTGCTCTCTACAACTACCTGAAAGGAGGTGGTAGAGAGAAGGGAGCTGGCCTCTTCTCCCAAGTGACAGTGGACAGGCCAAGAGGGAATGGCCTTAAGCTCCATCAGGGGAGGTTCAGGCTGGACATCAGAAAAAAAAAATTCACGGAAAGGGTCATTGCACACTGGCAGAGGCTGCCCAGGGAGGTGGTTGAGTCCAGTGGATCTTTTCCAACCTAGTGATTCTGTGATTCTGTGATGCTGGAGAGGCTGTCACCCCTGCACCAGTGCTGCCAACCTCAACTGGAGTATCCAGAGAGCGGATGGAGATGCATAAAATACAGAGGCTGCAAGTACCACCCTGCAAACACTGGGAAAAGTCAAGTGTGGGCTCCCTCTGACATCTGGGTATTTGCTGTCTGCATGTGATTTTCATTACTGCTGTGTTCAGGGGACTCACTGCAGCAGTGTTTGTGTGAATGTTAATTAAACTGGTACATAAAAGCACCAGCTTTTATGTGTCTAGCTGATAAGATGGGCTGGCAGTGCTCTGAATTTAGACTTGTTGTGAGCCGTTTTAGAAGACAAACACGGATGGTGCTTCACTCAAGGATCTTGTGGCAGCACCTGCCCTCTCAAAATGGTGTTGGTCCATGGTTAATGGGCTGAATAAATAATGTGGAACAGCCCTGCTGATGGCAGCAGTGTTGCTATATGTCAATAGTAATCAACCAGTCAAGCCTTAAGCAGATAATGCTCCTGTTACCCATGTGTGGACTGTGTTCAGAAAAGAGAGATTCAAAAGACAGCACTACTTTAACTAGGCAAACAATATAAAGGTAGAAGCCTCACCCTAAACCAAACAACGCCCACCCCTCACAGTTGAAAATCTCAGCTTTTGACTGCGATTCAATTTGACTGTGTTTTTGACTGGTTTTGACTTTTTTTTTCCCTGGGTAGTTGTGTCATTACTTTAAAATATAACCTGAGGGTTTTTTGTGCCTTGTTTGTTTTTTTTTTCATCAGAAGGAGTCTCTGATGTTGTATCGCCCACCATTGCGCTTGCATCAGTTTTGTGGAGCACCTGAGGCTGAGTGACTTGGGTAGCTTCTGTAGATTGAATTTACTGAATGTGCCTCACATTGCACCCTGGCCAGAACACTCAGTATTTATTACAGCTCTAACTGTTCTGCCATTTGGAATGTTTTATTTTCATTTCAGCAGAATTGGCTACTTGATTGTAAAATACTATCTTTATGATGGTATTTTCCTTGATAGGGTCCATTGCCCCTCTACCAAGAAAAATAAGCTTTTCCTTTCCTCATTACTGCAATTACATGAGGAAATATTAGCTTGCTAAATTATACAAATGTCAGTGAATATTATTCTCTAGGAAACCATATGTCCCTTTTCCATCCACAGGCAAAAGTTAGTAGTTAGCTGGAAGGGATTTTAATTTTACGTCAGTGAAAAGTCCCAGTGCCAAGTCATTCTGATGTGATGAACTCACTATTTGCTAACCTGCTGTCACTGGAGGACTGAGCAGATGTCACATCATGATATAGAGAGATCTGTGCAGGTCACAACACGTGGACATCCGTGCATATCATGACATGAGGATAGGCAAGCAGATCATGAAAAAGGGACATCAGTGTCACCAAGTCCACACAATCCATGAACATCCTAGACTGTTTCCTTTCTGATTTATTATACTTCTAGCAGACACCTAGTAAGCTGAAGTCTCCCACAAGGACAAGGGCTAGCAATTGTAAGACTTCTCCCAGTTTGTTTTATAATGCTGGCTGGCATATGCATTATTCATGGGAGCAGTAACATGCAGTGCATGATTTAAAGGTGGTAATTGCTCGTCCGTGTATTCTAGGGAATCACCCTGTTATTTAAAATACTCTGAAGCTCCCAAGCAAAATTTATTTTTTCTCTCAACAGGGAACAGATTTGGCTGATAAATGTGTAATTAAGGTAGCATGCCAAGATATGCTTTAGCTGACGGGAATATTACGATAGTAGAGGCAGAAATTCAACATTACATCTTAAATATAATGCACAAATTCCCATCTAACCTGAGAGCCTGATATAAAAAGGCTAAGTTATGAAATAGCTAATATTTTTGCTTGTATCGAGTTGAGTCATAGAATCACAGGGTAGTTTGGGTTGGAAAGGACTTTAGAAGTCATCTAGCCCAGTTCCCTTGCAGTGAGCAGTGACATCTTCAACTGGATCAGATTGCATCAGAGTCCCCTTCTCCTTGCATTCCTTGTAATACTAGAGGCATTAAAACCAATGTTACTATCTACCTAAAGAAAGCAGGATTTCATGGCACCTGCTGAGCTCTAAGAAAGTTTGGTTGTGATGAAATTTTAGTCTTTCAAGTGGGAGTGCTGGGCATTTCTGGCAAGCTCAGAACTACTGGAGACTACAGTCTAATATACGTTGTAGCCTTTGGGAGAAACCTACCCTTACACGTGTGGAAACAAGGTCAGACCACTAACGATAGTATCTCTTTATGACATGCTGGTATGGGTTGTGTCACCGGTGCTAACCAGCACACTGAGGCCCATTAGGACATCTGACGTCCTGCGACATAATAGAGCTATGCTTTAGCTCAATCACAACGCAAAGTAAGCTTCTGCAGATGCTTTAGAGAAAGAAAATAAAGTATACAAATACATTCAAGCTTCTTGAAATTAATTTGTTCAAAACTAAAGGTAGTACTGCTTGCATGAAAGTGCTACACTAAAACTGGTCCCATATTGCAAAAGCTCCTGGTTTTATCCCCATTCCCTCACGTAAGGTGAAGATTTGGTTTCCTGAAGCAGCATTATTCCTTTCAGGCTACTTCTGTCCATCCTTTATAGCTGTCCTGAAGACCTGGGCAGGCACAGGGCAGCAGGTCCCAGGAGGAGAAGTGGGTAAGAGAGCAGGATGCTTTGCTCCTCACCAGGCAGGAAGGGAAGAGATCAGCCAGGGCAGCAAACATTACAGTGAGGGCAGTAACTGAATCCAAACAAAAAAAAGGGTATTGCTTCTTTGGACTGAAAATAATCACAGAAACTGTTCAATACAAAAAGTATTTTGGTTAAGCATAGAGGAAAATTGCCTAAATTAAGTCACATAGAGCAAGTGACCCTGCAGTCCCCAATCCTCTTGTGTTTGGCCTGAGAAATAAACCAGTTTCCATTCTTGCAGGAGTCAGAGACAGTTGTACTTATAGCAAAAATATATATATTAGCACCCACAGAGGAAGCTGCATATGTATTAGCAGAACTATCTGTACATTGCCTGAAGTACCACTGACCATGTGAGCAGAAGAGCAAGGATGGGATCCGCTCCGTGCAGCAGGGACATCTCCACCCATGGGTGTAGCCCTGCCACCACAGTAGAGGTGCCAGTGTCTTCCTGATCTCAATCACTAAACAGCAGAACTAAGATGCCCTGTCAGGTCTGTATGGGCATGATTTCTGAACCTCAGCTGCACGGTATAACAGCCCATAAGAGTTGCCTCTGCTTGCACATAGGAGGCTGCATTACTGCTGTTTGCCTCCCTTTGGAAAAAAGTTGTGCTTTTGGTCAGCCAAGGGATCTTCCATGAGGGAACTGAAACCAAGTCCTAAGAACTCAGGATTCCCTCTCCGAGATGGAGGTCTCCAGATAGCTGCAGAGCACCTGACTGTGGCAGAAAATGTGAGAGATTTGGGAAGGGAGGTGTTAGACGGCAGCAAGACATCCTAAAGATTATCAGCTCCTTTTTTTGCTTATTGCTGGGGCATGAAGAGCATTACAGGTGTGCAGGAGTGTTTGGTGCAGCTACTCCAAAACCCAAACTCCCTAAAAGAAAGATAAAAGATAAAAGAAAAGATAAGAAAAAAGATAAGAAAAGATAAGAAAAGAAAGATAAAAGATAAAAGAAACTACTGTTTGTAGTTAATCTCTGGTTAAGGAGTGGCAGCAAGTGCTGCCAGAAACATGCTATGAATGCTGTGTGTAATGGATTTTTGTTGACTGCTCTGTGTCCAGTGTTGTTGAAATTTGCTGTGCACTTATCCATTTTCTCAGAAATCTGCTTTCTCTTCCATGGCAGAGAGAGAGGAATTTGTGAGAGACTTTACCTGTATTTACAGGCTGTGATCTGGGGTTCTGCATTTAATTCCCACCTCTTCCACTGACTGTCCCTTGAGGCCCTGCCTAACTCAGGGACTCAGCCTTGCTATAGAAGAGGAATAACAAGAATATCCTCTCTCCATTCCTATTTTAAGTCATGCTCATTTATATAGCAAAATTTTCTGTCAGGCCGGGCAGCTCCCTGGGGAGCAGAGGGCAGGGAACCCACTGCTGTAGCACCACCTGATGCAGAACTTCCGTACAGCTCAGATGAGAGAATTGGGCAGCTGCATGATGACCTGTCTACACAACAACACATCTACCCAGGGCAGGGACTTGCTCTTCTGAAACCCTTGTGGAGTCCTTGGCTTTCAGCAAAGGTTTTGGCACAGGATAAGTTGTGTGAGCAGTCCCTGAGAGGCAGAATTGGCAAAGTCCTGTTTGGCCATGGGTCGCAGCTTGTGCAGGAGCTTCCAGGTGGATGTGGTATGGCAAAGAGGCGGTGATGCCAGGTCTCAGACCATACAGGCAGTAGCAGTGTCTCTCCCTCATCTGATTTCAGGAAAACACACAGGGAAAGAGCATTTGAAGTGAAAACTGCTTTAGTAAATTTCAGAATGGATCAGTGGCCTCCAGGACACTGAGGATGGGACAGACAGGCAGGCAGACACAGTAGATTTGTGTAAGTCTCCTTTCTTTAGGAAAGCAAGCTAAAAATTATAATTTCTGGGTTTGTTGTTGCTTTTGATGTTTAAAAGGTGGTTGCAATCTTTGATCTCAATTTTGATTTGAGCTGCAGCACATGATAATGAAATACTCCCACTGGTTTTACTGGAGCAAGTCTAGATTTTCGCAGCAGTAACTGAGATCATGAACTTTTCCTTTCTAGCTACTGGTAAGTATTTTCTATATTTTATTGTGGCCTTAAAACAAAATAAACATTTTAAGATACTTTGAATCATGATTTTGCTGATGTTAAAGTATAACCATGATGGGATTTTTGCTGCTTTCATCCTGCACATATCATCAGAAGGAGCTATCTCAGTTATCTGGAAATCTTTTACATCAGATGCCACCTTCAGGGTCAAGAGGACAACCACGGAGGTTTGCAATACAGCCAACAGCAATGTGACTTTTATGATAATGCAATTACATTTCTGTCTGGGAATGAAAATAGCAATCTTGTGTTTGCTGGGATCAAACATCAGATCTCAGGAGGGATATTTTGCAGACACCAAGCTTGGCAATAGCTGCTAAAGAGAAATAAATACAATAGACATCAAGGCTCCTCTTCTTAAAAAAAAACCCAAAAACCTGTGCCCTTAGCAAGGTGATTTTGGGCTTAATATCACCACTTTTCTTTTAAATTCCAGATAATATTTTTACTAGAGTAACGAAAGGACTTGGTAATGAGAGCATTACAGATTCACGTTAAGTTTTGCCATGAAACTGTCATGAAAATAAACTATTTGAAGACTGTTGTAACTAAATGCCGTAAAATAAATCCTTCAATTATTTTAAAATAGACTTTACACTAAAGGAAAATGAAAGGTGAGTTTTTCATCTTTATTTACCAGCCCATATTAAAATGTTAAAGTAGACTACTGAAAAATAGTTCTAACCTTTAATAATTGGTCCAGATATAAAAAAGCATTCTGAAGTTTTGCAATTTTGAAGGCTGAGGCATTAAAAATTACTGATGGGTTTTGAACATTTTTCTCCCTATATTCAAGGCCTCCACAGTGTTTAAGCACAACAGATCATAATACACATCTGAACTGAAAGGCTGCAAATCACTGGGTGCATCAAAGAGAAACATTGAGACCTTTCAGATAAAACAAAAAACATTACATGAATTCACAGTTAGCAATTTTTTTTTCCTAGATAAGCCATGCCCTACTTAATAATTCTAGCTCCTTTGCTAAGATCCTTTGGTGAGGTACAAGAATAGGAGTTGTGTCTGTTGGACTCGATGATCCAGTAGGTCTTTTCCAACCTAGTGATTCTGTGATTAGGTGACAGTTCCATGACTCTGGCTTCCCAGAGAAATCAGGATAACTTCTCCTTTACAGTCTTTTAAAGATAATACTTGCCTCCTCAGTCTTGCTGCTTCTCAGGGCCTCATTGAAACAGAACATCCACAGAAACAAGACACTGCCTTATGTCAAGTTCAATCCATGTGCAAGATCACTGGGTGCTGTGATCCACTCAATGGATTGTCATAATGTTGCAGTGAGCTTACCTTCAACCAGGAACATGGATGTGGTTTTCTCCTGACAACCCTCCTCAAAATCTCCAGGAGCAATTCCACCATCTGCCCGCCATACCTCAGTAAACTGATGGCTGTGTGGTTGCTAGCAAACGTGGTATTCACAGAACCACGAATGCCTAGATTGTGAGTGCTAATTACTGAGAAACCTTCAGGGTCTGTGCCTACATTAGCAAAAGTTCAACGCTCAGTGCACCTCGAATACTGTGTTCAATTCTGGGCCCTTCACTACAAGAAGGATGTTGAGGTTCTGGAGCGAGTCCAGAGAAGAGAAATGAAGGTGATGAAGGGGCTGGCAAACAAGTCTTATGAGTTGCGGCTGAGAGCTGTGATTGTTTAGCCTTGAAAAGAGGAGAGTGAGGGGAGACCTTATTGCCCTTTACAACTACCTGAAAGGAGGTTGTAGAGAGGTGGGTGCTGGTCTCTTCTCCCACGTGATAGGTGATAGGACAAGGGGGAATGGCCTCAAGCTGCACCAGAGGAGGTTCAGTTTTGACATTAGGAAAATATTTTTCACCAGAAGGGTCATCAGCAACTGGCAGAGGCTGCCCAGGGAGATGTTTGAGTCACCATCTCTAGAGGTATTTAGAAGATGGGTAGATGGGGTGCTTAGGGATATGGTTTAGTGGTAGATAGATATGGTTGTATTGGATGATCTTAGAGGTCTTTTCCAACCTGGTGATTCTATGATTCTATTCTATGATTCTATAACACATCATGAATGAGTCAGGGGAATGAAGCAGCTCTTGATGTGTCCTCACATCTACACTACCAGTGTTTTTTGGTTTTCCTTTCGGACTAGATTTTGTCCAGTGCTTTGGAGGAAGAGTCTTCCCCCTCGCCTGTGGCTTGAAGCCGTCCATTGTGCTGCTCCCTGCTTTAGGCCCTCGTGTTCCCCCATGGGTGAGGACATTGCTGGCACCTGAGCAGAGCTCCCACATCTTCTGTGACTGCACCAAAACTGCACCAGTGTGCAGGAAGCTGGAAAACTGGGGAATCCCTGCAATAAAAGCACTACAGCTTTAAGTAAAGATCTCAGTGCAAACACAGGATACAGAAGACTTTGAAAGCATTTATAATGTCATCCAGAAAATATTTATCAGTACAATGTTGAGATGTTCTGAGTAGCTGGAGAAGAAGCTTGCATATTGGAGGCCTAGTTTATCTTTGTCTATGGCCTCCTATTAGCAAATAGGTTTATTTCTAACAGGTGTTTGACTTTGTGTAACTAATGAATGTAATGGCTATGTATGGTATTTACGTACTTTTCAAACTACATGAAAGTAAAAATTACCAGTGTTTGGTCTTCACAAAATTTTTAGACTAGCATGGTAAACTTCGGTTAGAGATAATACTAGGAAAGAGAGACCATTTTTTATATCAAGGACATAGCTCACATATTTTGCAATGCTTTAACTCAGAATATTAGCTAATAAAAACAGCCACTTGTACAGGTTTCATTGTAGCTCCTTAACAAATTGGTAACTCAGATTGTTCATTTAGGAAAAGAGAAAATTCCTTTCCCCTGCTAGCAATGTCAGCTAGATTGAATGCAGCTTTTCTTAGCTGAGCTAAAGCATTTCCATGATATACAACTTGAGCTGATGGATGGATGGATGGATGGATGGATGGATGGATGGATGGATGGATGGATGGATGGATGGAAAGAAGGAAGGAAGGAAGGAAGGAAGGAAGGATAAGGACTGATTCTTACTGTTGATACTTGTTTCTAACAAGCTAAATAAGCAACCTAAACCCAAGGCAGGTGAAGACTTTATATGTTTTCATAGGACTATATAAATATTTATAAAACTAAATTTATTCAACTAATTCAGTAATGTTTCATGTGCAGCCAAGCGGCAGTCAGTGAAATCCAACATATTGTCAATTAACACTTTTTTAATCATCTGATGGAAAATTGGTTCTAAGTGCATTTCTGAGGTTTGGTACCACAACACTGATCCTACCTTCTGGTTTCCAAAAATAATAATGCTGCTGCTACTTCTGTTTTGTTTTTTTTCTTTCTTTTTTTTTAACCCAGACACAGTCCTGTAAAGCTAAAAAGGACAGCATAGTAAAGAATTATGAATGCTTTGAAACAGTTTTTGTAAAAAGCTGACAATAGATAGTCTACATTTGCCAAAACATAAATAAATCATCTTAAAAGTGGCTGATTAAATACTTCTGGAGATTTAGGTCTTCTGTTCCCCTGTTATGCATTTATATGAATTGTTGAAGTATTTAAATTTCACCTTCCTTTCCACTTAGAGAGTTTGATATGTGCAGGGTTTGATAACCAGTAAGGAACCTTCTGATGCTTCCTCCAGAGAACCTGTGAAGTATCCATCCTTGAAGATGTTCAAAACCTGTCTGGACATTATCTTGAATAGCTGATGGTAGTGGATCCTGCTTGAGCAAGGGAATCAGTCTAGGCAATCTCCAAAAATCCCTCCCAAATATTTTTTCCCCTGTTTGATTCTCTGATTCTGTTTATTATCAGTTCTTACACATCTGTTCAAAGACTGAGGCTGCTGACCTCTGACCCATAGTAAAAATAGTAATTTAATTCCTTTGCAGAAACTCTTCTGAAAAATATCCACCACTTCAACTAGTCCATCTTTGTTTGTTTTCTCTCTTCCAATGCTGCCAATTAACAGCTTTAAGTGGGAGAATAATTTTTGTAATAGATATGATTTGGTATATTTCCTTCAGGCAAAGAGTCATTTCAGAAGCAGCAGTAGTTCTGCTGAAGGTTAGTTTTCTTGTGCTAATATCTAGTAAAAGCAGCTGTGGAGAGGGTGGTAGAAAATGCAAATAAAATAAGGAAGCACTGTGGAAATGAGAGATCTGCTTTTTTGAGCAGTTGAGACTTACAACCTTCTTTTTTACCTGCTACTTTGAAGTTAGAGGTGTACAGCATGGTTGTTTTCTTTGCATCAGGTGTAATCTGCCTTCTCTACTAATTGGCCAATTTCTTTAAAAAACATCTTTGAGCCAAGCTTCATAAAAACAGTAGGAATATTTTTGCCTTTATAATTAAAGATGTTTTTGTCAATTTATAAATGCTACAGGGTAAAGGAGTGCACTACTGACTGATCTAAAATACAGCCATTTATAAAAGACTTCAGATTTGAAAAAGGGATTGAACAGTGGAAAAAAACCCCTTGCTTATTCATATTAATAATGATGAGAGAATTTCTTATTTTCTTTCTTCATAACAAATATAACTGCCTAAGAGTGTAAGAGGTGCTCTGCTGGGTCATTTTGCCTAGTACCACATCTCCAGGAGCAGACAACAGTGAATTCCTTGGGGAAAGGTACCAGAGCAACTTGGATATATTGGCAATTCCAGTCAGGATTTTCTTTCAGCAATATGAATCTTGGGGGCCTCATGAGCTAACAGGGTATAGGTGGCGTGAAATAATGTTTTAAGGGGGTTTCTGGGCTAAGTTGAATTGTTTTGACCATAAGAAGGAGTAAAGGACAAAATGGGGGACAAACAGTCCCGGGGAGTTGTACTTGTCTCTTTTACCTCCCAATACCCCTCTCTCCCCAAACAGAGAATCCTTTACCAGTCATGACTGATCATTGCTTAGCTAAAGAACGGAAACAGAACTGTGCAATTTTAGCAGCCTTTACTCTTGCTGATAAAGAATACTGAAAAGTAAATTTAAAAAGCAAATGTTTGACCATTAATATAAATTTGTT
Organism: Phaenicophaeus curvirostris; assembly: GCF_032191515.1. NCBI lineage: Eukaryota > Metazoa > Chordata > Aves > Cuculiformes > Cuculidae > Phaenicophaeus > Phaenicophaeus curvirostris. Next base: position 9,950,510 of record NC_091393.1, on the reverse strand, counting down.
TCTGTAGTTATTTGAATAATTAGAAACTGTGGCTTAATAAAATAAAAAGACATTTCCAAAGAAATTTTCATTACTTATCTCAAATCCATCAAAGCTACTCTATTTTCCCCTCAAAAGCCTGAAATTCTAAAATTCTGTTTTCATTCTGAGAGTTTGATGTTTTCAAGTTTGAATTTCTGGATGATTTTTCAGGATATTTTCCTTTCAGATTTTCAAAATTTAATTGACAGTTTTACAGTATTCTCTTTTTTTAATGTTATTCCTGTCACATAGTGATATAGTATTGTGGTGTTGGTGAAGCAGAGCATGGCATACTTCTTAAAAAACACTATTTGTATTTACACCAAGCATTAAGGACAATTTTTGCACAAGACTAATTTAAACATTTTTATCTCCTTTTTCTAAATGTATTATACAGAAAAAAAATCCTACACATGTTAATGTAAGAAAAGGTACAAGTTAAGGAATGCTTTTTAATTAGAACATCAAATAGTTGTGAGTGTTGTTACAGTAATGAGTCTTGCTTTTCTCAAAAAAATTTTTTAATCTTTCGATATGTCCTTCCTTCTTTATTTTATCTGCTACTTTAAAGTTACAGATGTACAGCATGGTTGGTTTCTTTGCATCAGATGTAATCTACCTTCTTTACTAATTGGCCAATTTCTTTAAAAACCATCCGAAGCCAACTTTGTGCTAATATTATTATTTATCGTTACTCTGGCTTTCAGCAGTCTTAATTAGAACTGCAAATTTGTCTTGTGGGCAACTTCAAATTTAGAATTTCAATGCTCAAAACATAATTATTCTCAAGTGTAAAGTTCAGGATTTCTCTAGAAGACATTAGCTAGTATATTTACAACAAAATCCAACCAGTGCACATCAGCTCTCTTGCAATTCTATAAATGCAAAAGTGTGATTGTCTCACTGTGCACTAATAAGCAAATTCCTGCTTACATTATATTGAGTGTAAAGAACGTGCAAGTTGTTCAAACACGTGTCAAGGGTTATCTATACTTTGCTTTGCCATGTGCTATTGATAGCAGAGCTGGGCAGCTTTTGATTTTGATGACACATCGTATCACTTTCCCTTTCAAGCCAAATATGTCTTCTAAGGGTAATCATCTGCAATAACAGCACAGCTGGACTTCTGTGCTGGCTCTTCTCAGTGGTCACAACTACTACCAATACATATTGTAGGGTCCATCTTGCTTGCCTAGAAGTGAGTTATCTAAACCAGTCCAATATCTAGACTCCCACTACAGTCAAAGGTGAAAGAAAAAGAGAGATATTTCTGGTAGCAAGAATCTAATCACTTGTCTCGGATACCAGTTTTCAATGAGGATGATCTCCAGGTGAGAACTGAAGCAAACAAGGTACTTAACTTTTAAAGTCAGAAGTTAGAAGACATAATTCTGACCTGATATTGGATAACATACTACAGACTACATTGACATCAAGTCCAAGTATTCATACAGCAATATACACATCGGAGTCTGCAGTGCTACCTTCAACCCTTCATGGCCTGAAAGAGTCAGGACATGAACTTGGAATCAATACAAACCACTTTCAGGCATATAAGGAAAATACTTCCTTCTTCCGAGATTTAAGGTAGATCACTCCAGATACAGAGAAATGTGAACAAACCCACTCTATGTGTTCTAAGAAATGCCGTTATGATAGAAAATATACTATAAGCTAAGGAAAAGATGAAAGAAGTATGTTTCAACTTTACATTATTACCCAAGGAAGCCACAAAAGGAAAAAAAAGTTTTTTAGGGGATGGATTAATCTCATCTGACTTTAGGGGTTGAATGTAGTTCAAGGTGCAGACACTGATTTTTAGCCTCTCCATTTATGTGTCCAGAGACTTGCTGGCAGTTAAACTTATGCTGCACTCAGCTGTTTATTTCGGATCATAGAATCATAGAATCATAGAATAACCAGGTTGGAAGAGACCCACCGCATCATCGAGTCCAACCATTCCTATCAAACACTAAACCATGTCCCTCAGCACCTCGTCCACCCATGCCTTAAACACCTCCAGGGAAGGTGAATCAACCACCTCCCTGGGCAGCCTCTGCCAGTGCCCAATGACCCTTTCTGTGAAAAATTTTTTCCTAATGTCCAGCCTAAATCTCCCCTGGCGGAGCTTGAGGCCATTCCCTCTTGTCCTGTCCCCTGTCACTTGGGAGAAGAGGCCAGCTCCCTCCTCTCTACAACCTCCTTTCAGGTAGTTGTAGAGAGCAATGAGGTCTCCCCTCAGCCTCCTCTTCTCCAGGCTAAACAACCCCAGATCTCTCAGCCACTCCTCATAAGGCCTGTTCTCCAGCTCCCTCAGCAGCTTCGTTGCTCTTCTCTGGACTCGTTCCAGAGCCTCAACATCCTTCTTGTGGTGAGGGGCCCAGAACTGAACACAGGATTCGAGGAGCGGTCTCACCAGTTCCGAGTACAGAGGGAGAAGAACCTCCCTGGACCTGCTGGTCACGCCGTTTCTGATACAAGCCAAGATGCCATTGTCCTTCTTGGCCACCTGGGCACACTGCTGGCTCATGTTCAGTCGCTGTCAACCAACACCCCCAGGTCCCTCTCCTCCAGGCAGCTTTCTAGACAGACTTCTCCCAGTCTGTAGCACTGCATAGGGTTGTTGTGCCCCAAGTGCAGGACCCGGCATTTGGCCTTGTTAAACCTCATGCCATTGGACTCTGCCCAGCGGTCCAGCCTGTTCAGATCCCTTTGCAGAGCCTCCCGACCCTCCAGCAGATCAACACTTCCACCCAGCTTAGTGTCGTCCGCAAACTTGCTAAGGGTGCACTCAATGCCTTCATCCAGGTCATTAATAAAGACATTGAACAGGGCTGGACCCAGCACTGAGCCCTTAAATGAATGAAATTGAAAGACTGTCATGTATATGAGCTAAAAATAATAATTTGGAGGCAAAGTGTTTGTGGCCTTTAACTTTTTTTCTGTATTTGTACCACTGTTGTCAGTATTCCTTTTCAATGTATTTCCACTTGTCAGTATTTATTTCCATTGTATTTGCAGCTAAAGAGGGCAGTCTGGGCATCAACTGACGTTATGTGGTAGAGGGAATGAGATAAAGGACTCTGTAACATAGATTTTAAACATCTTGGTTTCAGGTCTATGGCTGATCTGTGATTCTGCAATACTGTAACAGAGGGACCATAAATTGTGAAAAGAACAACAGAGAGATCATAAAGTGTGAAAGGAGGAGAAGTCAGAAGAAAAAAAGGAGACAATTTTCTGAATCAGTCTATTTAAATGCATTAATGGAGTGTCTGTGATTTCTCTTTTCCTATGACAATAAAGACATAAAAATGTATCTATAATGCTTTAAATATTGTTGCTAGTTATGTAGAAGAAACAATCCTTCCTGGGAGCCTAGAGCTTTTATTAGCAAAGACATTAAACAGTTCCTTAGCATAATGGCCTATGCTACAGTATTTGCAAGATAAACTTTCCTGTTTACATTTTAACCCAACCATGACTGTTGTTACGCTTGCAGATTTAATAAAAATTAGCAATAACTTCTATAACCTGAGGCCTGAAATGACAATCCATAAAGAGATACCTTTATTTGTTTTCCATGAGACGTAACATTTATGTGGGGTTTAGTCTATTCTTTCCTTTCTCAACCAAAACAAGCTTCCAGAAAAGAATCTTTTGTTAACATAAATTGCAAGACAAAAGAAGAGGACATTCTGCCTAACTTATAATTTCCTTGTATCAGGAAAAAAAAAAATGTATGGTATACTAGGGATAGAACGTGCCATTTTGGATATGGGACCCTCCCTCATATAATGTAAAACACACTGCAAGAAGCTTTAAGTCAAAACAAATTCTATGACTTGCAATTCCTTCTATCAGGCTCTGGAAGACTGCAGCAAATACATCAATACACATAAGTGTTTTTTTGGTGTGGAGGTTTTAAACTACCATTCAAGGCCCTACCTTCTCTTTCTGTGGATTTTATCCTCCTGGTTCACCTGTCACAAACTGTAACTGAAGTGTGCTTCAGGCTACAAAAAATCCTTTGAGCAACATGGTTTTTTTGACCTAGAAGCAAACCCAAACTTATAAGACCTTGACCGACCATTCAGTGACTATTTGAAACACAAAAGCGTACCTGGACCTTAATGCTGTGTCTTGTAAAATCAACAACAAACCCCTTGTTGAAGTAAAATCAGGACATTAACCTGGTTGTTCAGAGGAGAAAAAGAAGCTGAAACACAATTATGCCAAGCAATGTAATCTAATGGTCATATTCACAAATGTTTCTCCATTTACGTTCTGCCTGAAGTACAAGCACCTACTCCAACTGATCATGTAAGTCATCTTCTGTTAGTGGGAAAGAATCTTCAGTTTTAAAATACATCATTCAAATGTGTAAATAAATATATATTCATGAGAGAATATCAGATGTCTGTCTTTAAAGTGCAAGTACAGATAGAGATAAAACTGCTTTTGAAAAACAACAAGGAAACTTTACTTCAATCATGATGAAGCAGAACAGGCTCCAAAGTAAAGCAGATATGAGTTGGACAGTGTTGTATGACACATCCTACCCACCACTCCAGGCATGCAGGCTGAAAGAATTCCCAATCCGGCACCAAATTAAATGCAGAAGAAGGTGATGGCAGCTCTGCTTTCCAATGCAAAAAACCCATGCAGACAACTTCCTTTTTCCTGCTTTTGGTCTACAAAGTACTGCCTTGTTCCCAGAAAGTAGCTCTGCTCTGCTTACAGGAACAACCCAAGCAGCAAAGTTCGGGTGGATAGAACTGCTACTGGAAGCTGTGAAAGCACGTGTCCCTGTGTTGGATATCAACACTCCCGGGAACATAAAACCTTCTCTCAGGTGACCTGTACCTTCACAGAGTAAACAGCATCCCTCCCAGTTCTTATCATGCCAAAGCCCCAGGGGGAAAATGGTAAATAAAAAATAGCTGCAGATTGTATTGATGTGGATTTTATTCATTTTGTTATAGAAACTGAAAAAAATCAGAGCTGATAAATATCTCTGTAGTGTCCTACTGGATGACTCATGTGGTCAGAAAGATAACTGCTTATAACTTCAAAAATGTCATCACAGGGACCACCAGCCAATATTACATGCAAGTGATGCTGTTTCTCTCTCAGGTAGCTGGAGTTCAATTTTGTGGTAAGGTTCTGTGTGTAGGTGTTAATGACACTTAACCTTTTTCTCAGATTGTCTTGAACCAGCCTCCACATCAGGCCTTCACAGTAAGGAGCCTGAGAGAGGTACTGTGCATTTACAAAACAGAATATCACTTCTTCGAAACTTGTCTGATTTGGCAGTAACCCTACTACTATTGCCAGTGTTCTAAAAACCTGTTGTTCTTCTTTGTGCAGAAGGAAGAAAATGGAGAAAATAGTACAATTACTGTGAAAACTTTCCTGACTTTATAGACTATTTAAACATTAAATAAAACAATTATTGCAGTTGAGTATTACAATGAAAATCAGCTTTCATTAATTTCACATACCCTTCTGATTGCTGTTTTTTGGTCTAATGTGATTTGGCTAATTCTGCTTCAAGTGCATTTTTAATTTGATTTAACAACATATTTTATTTTCAGCAGTTCCTTATTGCAAATATTCTGTTCTTTGGTTAAGTTTTTATAAAGCATCAAGAGGTTTATAACAGGAATCTTTATCTAAGTAAGTCAATTATTTGCTCTTGAGAAATTAAGAGGAAAATCCTTTTAAAAGGAAAAAATACTTTGCTTTCTCTGATACACTGCCCGAGGAAATGAAAACCTATTTCCTGCCCACACCTGCCTAAAGTTTTGAATCCAATAACATGAAACTTTTGAGACTTCTCAAAAGACAGTGGATTTAAAGCCACTGACAGAGAAAGTTATAAACTAGGCGAAAAAGTGGAGCATTTCTTTGTGACTCCTTCTTCTTCTTCTGTCAAAAGGCTCATCAGTGACCTGTCATGGGAAGCCACCATTTCCCATTGTTTTGGGACGCATAGTAGAGGCAGGTCTCTACTTCATTAACTATATTAACCATATAGCGTTGGGTTTTTCTTGACTTAAGATCATTCTGCCTATGCAAAAAGCTTAAGTTACTAACTGCATGAGAAGTATGTGCTGGAGGATGTGGTTGTTCCTCCTACAGTAATTAAAAGAAGTAGTTCTCCAATCTGATAGAGTGCTAAATATATTGAATTATTTCTTCCAAAAGAATTGTAAATGATGTTGGTTTAAGTTCAGACAAAACAAGCTAACTAAAGCAAACATAAAAAAACAGCTTCAAACCCAGCCTGTCTTCATTGACACTGTGATATGAATAGCAATTTTGGATGCCAAGGATTCAGTTTATAGTTTTAATGTGTGTGTGTGTTTAATCCAAAACTTTAATCCAAAGCCCAAGGACAGTTCAATCAATTAAAAGAGGGCTACTCCTGCAGAAAGTTGAACAGGAGTCTGAATTACAGAAGAGCTGGAACAAAGTCCAGTTCCTACAAGATTTTGGGTTATGCTGTGGTACTTCCTTTAATCTTCATCACCAATCAGCATATAGGAATATTTCTCTTCCAGAGTTTTGTTAAATTGGTGTTTCACTGTCTTCATGCTACGTGACCTAATTAATCAGACTGTTGGACCTCAATTTCTATTACCCAAACTGACCCTAAGCAAATCTTAGCTTTTGCCACTGCCAGAGAAGAATGGAGATATAATGCAGTGCTGCAGGACTGCCTTGGTGAACCTGCTCATGAAGGGTGGGCAGAGGGTCCCTGGACCCAGAGTTGCCCACACTCTGTGTAAGACTTCAGTCCTGAAGGGCCCAGAAGAAAAGCATGTGGCTAGTTGCTAATCCTTGGTTCCCTATCATGGCACATAGAGACAAAAGTGAAGAAAACCAGCCTCCAACACTCCTTCTGTAGCTGATCTCTGCCCAGATGCCCAGCTCCACTCTGCCATCCATGGATTTGGCTCCATATGAATTGCTCTGCAGTGTGAGTTCCAGCAGATTTTGGCCCCATGTCTCTGAACAAAGAGTTCACCAGCTGCCAACTGACGCAGATTTCTTTCACCTTCGGCAGTTTTCCAGAATCCACATTCTGGAGCACAGCTTTAAGGAAGAGATTGAAGTGAACAAACAGTCTGTTCTTCTCATGTGTTCCCTGGAAGATACGAGTTTCTAATCCTACAGATTTGGGCTGGTCTTCTGTCAGTCCAGAGCCACCGGGGCAAAGAAGGCATACAAACTCACAGCAAAGGACCAGCACCTGTGCTTGTGGAGTACCTCTGGCAACACTCCAGCAAAATCAAAAGACTTACACCTCGTTTTTTCAATGAAAAAAAATGACGCAACATTGTATGTATATCACATACACCAAGTAAGGACACATTTCTGCTGAAGTCATTTGTCTAACTATAGCACTTGATAGGAGCTGCTGACAAAGCCCTGTTCTCCAAGACTGTATTTTTTGCCTCCTTGTTCACTCCAAGGAAGTTATCTTCTGCTGGAAGAGCAGGCTGCTGGGTTGGGACAACTGACCATGGCACATTCTGTGCATGTGTCAGTCCACCCCCTGGACCCCATTCTGTCTGCAATTGTGCTTCACTTTGCTGATTGGGGCACACGTGGTACTTTCATACGCGACAAAACAGTTGCAAGGGAAAGGCACAAAATATATCACTAAAAGAAATATTAAAGCCGGATTCTGAATCCAAAAAAGACCGAGATTTTATAACTTTTTGGGGCAAAGTTTCAGTTTCTGACATTGCTGTGCTGCAGAACAGGACAGATGTTTATGGCAGTCACAAAAAAAGGAAACCAAGGCAGGCTGTGCCAGAACATTTTAGAAGCTGTTAATAAGATTTTATGTTGTTATTCTGAAGGGCATTTTCTGCTGCTCTCAGCACAATATTGTGACTGGCCTTCACAAGATGGAAAAAATGATGTATTCTTACTGCAACCTAAATAACAGCGCAGCCACTGTGAGAATGAATCCCAGGGAGGGCAAGGCGATTTGTGGTTTCTGTACGTGTGAGGAAACTCTAATGTTAGATTTTCAAAAAGGCCCAAATGCCACCTAGCTTCAAAATGTCACCTGGCTTTGAAATAACAGCAGTCAACCCTTTTGCAGCACCTCAGAGCAGAAGGACGAGCTGACCCTGGGCTTGCGGAGCGACAGCTCTAAACCCTGAGCAGTGTCTGAAGCGGGGAGGAGGGCTCCTATCCCACCCATGGCTTAAAAGAAAACAGCAGCTGTTGGTTTTGAGAAAAGCAGCCCAGTCTCTAGGACTTGGTTCCAGGCTCAAGTAAGGGAGCAGTCACAATGCTTTTTGCAGTGCCTCCTGGGTGCAATGCTCCCTGGAGCAACCGATATAAAAATAAAAAAAAATACTTTCTGTTTACACGGCAGGAGAACAAACATGTTATGCAAACTTTTCCTTCTAGCAGAGAAAAAGGAGGTATTTTGTTTCTGAGGGAATTCCTATATAGGTGCATTTACTTTAATCACTCACTAGGACAGAAGTGCTACACACCGACATATTTCAGGAGAGACACTTTTCTGAAAAGCGTTTTAAAGAAACATGTTAAAACCATTTCATTTTGAACTTTTTAATTAAGACACAACATTGCCGCACTGCAGTGCTGAGACTGAAGTGGCTGGAAGGTGCTTCAAGCCATTCTACAAGAGACGATACTTATTGGCTGAGGAAGGTGCATCCCTGGGTAGGGGAATTGATCCTCTCCAGGGCACTGGAGCTGTGGAGGTGGGATAACCCCTTTGCATCTCCAATGCATTCCTCCTAGGAAGCACCTCACTGCTCCATCAGAGAAAGGCTGTATCTGACATGGGACTTAAAGCTCTTTTAAGAAATAAAGCTCTGAAAGTACAGCTTCCATGAAAGAGCGTACCACAATGGGGAAATGCAACATATGGTGTTACATGACTTAAAATAAAATGTTTCAGGTCAGTCGGGTAACGTGAGTCAGCTCAAAGTGATTGCAAATAGAATATTTTCTTCTTTAAGGAAAAGAATCATTTGAATAAAAAATACATCCTTAAACAACCCACTTTTCTTATTCTCCCTGCTACATGTATGCATGTGTGTGTCTGTGTGTCCATATTCAACACTAGAGCAAGAATCTAGTTTGTTCAAATCATGAATTTATCTTCTTAATTCAGGCAAAACCCTACTAGTTCCTGAACTTCGACTGTCTGCTCGAGCCTAAGGGGCAGCAACATTACATTAATTGTAGTCTGACATTTCTTTGGTAAATTGCATTTGCACGAACAAGTCGTCCATGCATATGTGCACTATAGGAAATTAAAGTGTAAAGTAAATATGATTATCATTGTGTGTTTCTTCTCAAAAATATATTGCCAGTCATTATCTCTCCCTCTAATGACTGAAATTCTGTGTGCAAACCCAAGTAATTTAATTTACATATCTTGAATGCATGTCATTTTGTTGTTATTGCAGGGTCTGTACTGAGGGCCTTGTGGATTAAATCATTTCAGCATCAAGAGTTGGCACAGCTGCAGGCACATGACTTTCTTGCCACATTGCAGGAAAGAAAAGACGCGCACCAGAAAGTGCTGCTTGTTCCATCCCTCTGGAGCACTCCTGGTGATTTTTGGGGAATGCTTCTGGCACTGTGCAGCTCTGCTCCCTTCAAAAGAAAACCCTGATGCCGATTTGGCTCAGTTATTGATCTCATTCTCCTCCCACTTAAGCCAATGAGAATTTTTCTGTCTTTGGTGGCGAGAGCAAGATTAGGTCCACAGTAATTGGATTAATTTCAATTTCTTGGCTAGAAATTGGCTAGATTCTACTAAGTCCTGTCCCTCTACCCATTGGCAACTGATATAAGGCTGCTGGTTTGGTAACTACCTCAAAAAATCTTACATACAGATAGAGAAAATTAGTTGAATGAAGTACATACACTTGAGGGTCAGGGACACTCTGCAATTGATGCAGACATGTGATGCCACAGATGTAAAGTCCAGCCTGGCATGTTAATTAATTTAAATACCAATATTTGCACAATGTCCAGATGTACACTGAGAGAGGAACTTGGTACTTCTCATAACATTCCTACTCAAGTGAGTTTGTCATAAAGAGTTTATTCTTTTTCTACACATAATTATGCTGTGGCATGAAGCTTTAAGTATGAGAAGCAAAAATATTCAGTAAGCACATTCTGTCATAAACTCCAGCAATAAAGAAAAAGGAGTAGGTAGTTTCTTTCCCAGTACTTACACACACAGTCTTGAGATAAATAAGATTATGTTGTCAGACGCCCATGTCATTAGGCATCACAGCAGTGGGAATTGAGCACTTCAGAAACAAATTTTTCAGTCTGGGTTTATTGCGTCTGAGGAATCCCTCACTGAAAGATTTTTCTATGGTTGACTCTTTCTGCATAGAGGAGAAAAGAAATTGTCTCTCTGCTGCAAGTTGCAATTCCTTTACTATCAACTGATAAATGGTCTCAGATTTTATGATGTTTTCTTCTTCTATTCCCATCATCAATGCCAACTGTGATTTCTCCAATCATTTTAGAAACTTATTTCCTTCAGACCTAATTGCAGTTGAGGAGTATATACACTGATCTTTTCAACACTCAAGCCCATTAATCTCTCCTGGAAGAGTAGTTCTTGCTGAAACCTGCTGTGGTGAAACTCTCCCTAAGGGAGAATTGTTTGAGAGGCTTGTGAGAATTGGCTGCTCCTACCACTGCCTCTCTGCTCCCACTAGTGGGGCACAGTGGTTGAAGGGTAGGAGAAAGTGGCACTAGGAGTGGCAATGAGTAGCTAAGTTCACCTTGATTTTAGATTCCCTTTTACAGGAGAGCATAACTTGTCAGAAAACTGGAGAGCTCCTCAGAGGTACCTGTCATCCCTGGACCATGCAGCTTCAGAAAAGTCTTTTTCTTGGACCAAAAAAAAAATTTGTCAGAGTTTTACAACTTTGACACTAGAGTAAAATTACATTTCTGCACTCTAAAAGCTCTTAATGAATGAAATGAATGAAAGAAAGTGTAAATCCTGTGATGTAAAGCCTGAGAAATTAAAGGTACTGCTCAATACACAGGTTCTGAGCATTTTCTGGACTGGAAAAGTGAGAACCGTGCTACAGTAGGTGTAAAAAAAAAATCATAAAAAGTAATCATAAGGAAAACTATAAGTTGATGTTCTGTGCAATAGATGATACAGTGAATGGCTGACAACTCTCTTTATGTTGCAAGATTATACCCTTTGCAAACAGGCCTCCCAAAATTGTGAGAACCTCAGGTTTTCAACAGCATTTTCAGATGAGGGATCTCCTTCTCTAATGATGGTGACAGAACCACCTCCTATTGTTTTAAGGAAGCAGATTGACCTGAAATGCCTCAGCATTATTTGATACACACTTAGATACTCATGCAGTCATTTCAAAGCAATTCCTTACAGTGTGAACAACAGGATTAGCTTCTGCATGTCTGCTCAGTAACATCAAATGTGCTGATTTTTCTGGCATTTGGGCAGGACACACATCTAGATGATGATTTTACTATTCAGTGTCTGCAAAATATTAATTACTATTAGATTTGTGACTTTCATGACATTTGGTCTGACACATGTATATTGAATATTGTCTTCCTTTTCATCATGAAATTTTAATTTCCTGTACTTACTGTGTAAGTCCAGTTACTCTGCTCAACATTATTAAACAAAGAGAGTCTACTGCAAATTTTTCTTTCTGTTCTTGCATTCGCAACCACTTCCTTGAAGTTTTACTCTTAGCTAAATTTGCCCTCTTTCCTTCAGGCACAAAATATTGTGCTTTCTGGGTATGTATGGTGAATAATTTACTCTTGCCTGGAAAGAATTTGGGCTCTCCATACAAGAAATGTATTACTTCAGAAGCAGAAAATCTTCCAGCACATGTTGTGCTGGTTTTGAACAGAGGACAGAAGAAACACAGCTGGATTTTGTACTGTTTACCTAAACTAGGAAATTATAATGTGGTTTCAACTTGGTCTGGGAAAGGGTGTTGCTGATCACAAGTACAGGTATCCTGAGGAATTTGGGGTGTGTATTAGACAGGAAAAAGTGTGCACTGACATCTCAGGGTGTCATAAGCGTTGTGGAGTCACACTTTTTCTCTGGCAACGTAAGATTGCCTTTTTCTAAACCATGCTTGAAGTAGCTCTTAACTGTGGAAACTCTGACAGTGTACAAGAGATTAATTCAAAGCCAAGTGCAAAACAAAAAACAACTGCTTATTCATCAGACTGGTCTTACAAAAGTGATCCTAATGTGTACCTCTGGGAGAAAATAGCCTCATTACAGAATTAAGTCAGAGAATTTCCCGTAACCAGAAAGCCTTGATTCTCCCAGAGCTTTTCATTTTACCACTTTCTCTCCTACCGCACTCATTAAACATTAAGGAAAAAAATTCAAGAAACTGATAAATAAGAGCCTCTCTTTTAGTTGGCCATCTGGTTCAGGTGGATAATTATCTTCTGGCATCTGTTCAGTGATGTGCACTGTATGGTGGTATTTAAATTGGTGATCTTAAGTCATTTTCTAGTGGACACAAACACCTGAAGTTCTGGGGGTCTACAGGATCTCTTCTGGGAAGCACCCAGCGTGTTTGAATACTGACGCTGTTAAATGGTAACCAACACAGTTAATCTGCTTACTGGCAGTTCAGATTGTTGAAAGATGTGCTCTCTTGTCCCATAACCTTGAAAGTTTATAGTAAGTATGTTAAAAGGAAAGATTTCTGCATTTGTATCTCCATCTTATTTTGTGCAGCACCATTAGTGCTCCTCCACGAGCTCACAAGGTTTTAACATCTTTTCCAAAGGAGGCTGGAAAAAATGGTGCAAAAGCATTTTAGCATCTGCTTAGTTTTTCCAACCTAACACAATCAAACGTGCATCAGTTGGAAAATTGCAACAGTGACCTCCATATGATCTCCTGTTAACTCACCAACTCCTGTCACTGTCAGGTGTTTGCTCCATTTGAAAGGCACTCTCTCTCTGTCAAGAGTTTTATGATTAAATGAACTCCACTGAAAGTGCAAGGTTGTTGAAAGTGAAAGTGGGAGCAGAAGAGGGTCTTTCTTTGATAAATAGAGCCATTTTATAACATCTTCGAAGAGAGGTTTCAGCATGCTTTGCTTTAATGGTGTCTAATTTTAATTCTGGTCCAAATCAGCTTTTAAAATGTAGGTAGTCTATACTAAAAAGAGGTAAAGATGATCAAAGGTAGAAATGAAAACCTAAACTCTTTGAATGAACTGTTTTGAAACTGATTTTAGATAACCATTTAATTCAATTTTACAGCAGTGCTATGAGACAGCTACCTGAACAACTTCTGCAAAGCAAATCTGCAATGAGTTCCTGAAGTCATATGGCCTCTGCCTTGATGCTGTTCCAAGGCTTTCCCATAAATCCTCTCTGGGAATGTGCTCAGTGACTAGTGCAGCCTTCCTCTCTGGCCAGTCCTGTTATATCTGGGATCATTTTCCCCCGGAGATACAGAAAATGTCAGCACCTCTTTTGTAGGCTCTTCCCCAGAATTTACTGTATGCCAAGAGTGATGCAGCCTTGCAGTGTATGAAGCTCTGATCCAAAAGGTGGTGTCTTCACAGCCTTTCTGATCACACTCTAATCCAGTTGCAGGGATGAAAATATAAGGGTCTCAGCTGCCTACTTGGGCAGGGGATAGGTTGCTGTTGCCCAGCTGGAATTCATCACAGCTGCTTTTGCCATGAACCTGTGTGGTATGGGTGAGAGAGCTTGGAGGAAAAGTCTTCCAGAGGCCAAATGAATGGTTGCCCCACAGATCTAAACAACTGCTTCTGTGTATGAGCTGAGTAGTCAATGGCTTTTTTTGTTCCCAGCTACCTGAGCATTTCAATGAGTGCTACTGCACGGCTTCAGCAGTAATCTTCCTCATGTGATCAAGCCCAAAAGTTGTTTCTGTTGAGAGATGCGGGGAGGGGAGAGGAAGGATGAGACATCCAAATGGAGGGTGGAAGACCTCAAAATAATCTTTACTGCTAACCCCGGGTTGGTGAGGAATGGGAAGGAGATAAATGGAAAGCAAAATAATGCGTGTTTCAAACATTGTTTGGGAAAAGACTAATGTGATTTTAAGGAGGAAAAGTTATAGGTCTCTTCATGCAGCTATCAGCTCTCAGAAGCTTAAAATTCCCATTTATTATTGAGGAAAGATACATTATAATCCACAGTGTTCATCAATGCCAGGGACTGAAAAAAGGACTAGACCCTTGACACTCCACATCCTCATTAACTTATTCCCTTCCTTTGACTTGGGCTATGCAGTGCTTTGAGTTGGACAAAGCTCAGACATCGCCCTGGGAGATCTCAGGAGAGGCACCAGTCTCCAAAGGCAGCATAGCACCAGGTTTGACTCCTCCCTTGCACCTTCTCCAGCACTAATCCAGACGTATTAGCTTCCTCAAGTATTCTTGCCCTGAGTTATGTAGCATATACCTCCAGATTCACTCTTTTGGGCTTCAAGGAAGTCCTGATAATATTTTGGACACTTTGATATAAACCTCTCCCACGTCCTACATGAAAACCAATAATTGTGTCCTGAGGCCACAGAAGTGGCACACACAGCCTGGATGAGCCACAGGAAAATGCTGGGGATGTGGATGCAGCCTGTCCCCCTGTGTGGAGCTGACAGTAAGCAAGCCACAGAGCATCTGAAGCTGGCAGGACATCTAGTCCATCCCTCTTCTCAAGCAGGGTCAGCTGGTCAGCTGCAGCCAGTTGCTCAGGGCAAGGTCCAGGTGGTCCAAAGATGGAAACTGCATAAACTCTGAGATAACTTGTGCCAGCACTCAGTCACCCTCACAGTAACAAAACTTTTTTTATGCTCAGGTGAAATCCCACATGTTTCAATATGTGCTTATTGCCTCCAGTCCTGTCACTGAGCACCACTGAAAGAGCCTGGCTCCCTCTTCTCATTTCCTCCCATCAGGTATTTATACACATTGGTAAGATCTCCCTGTGTTAGACCAGGATCATCTCTGTCACATGCTCTACAGGCTCTGACCAGCCTTCCTGCATTTCTTTACCCTCTGACAAGTCCTCCAAGAGATGAGTGCTGCTGCTGGTCTTTGGCCATTTGCTGAGGAATGGGACACTCACTTTCTATAACCTTTTAATGTTGTATGCAATAGCTTCTGACATCATATTCATGACCTGGCTTAAAAATGAATGAGGATTTTTAATCACTCTTCTCAGAATATAATGCCTTAAGGCAAGCCTTTTTCATCATAGTTCTGGGGGTCTTATATGTGAGTAGGAGAAAAAGGATTTGTTCCAGTGCATTTAAAAACTGAAATTCTCTTTGTTATCTTGTCAGATGTGTGCCCCTTTTCAACTGTTCTGAAGAAAAAAACCCCTAAAACTATTCATGGGTTAATGTTAGTGTGTTAATGTAGAGAGCAGGTTGATATGGCTGGAGGCAAAAGCTGAAAGAACTGGCTTAGAAGCAATGCACGCTGTTCTTCTTCTAGGTCTTATGTGACTCCATACATTCTCCTTACTTTTCCTTATTACCCACTCTCTCCTGCTCTGTGTGAAACATGTATTGAGAAAAGTTTCAGAATATGTTCCTTCTCTCTGTTCAAAATGAGAGTGCAGTTTGTCAAGTCACCAGTACCACAGTGACTTGATAAACTCACTGTCCAGTGTATTTGCACTGCAAAATACAGTAGTGTGTTTGCGCACAGTACAGTGTATTTGCCTTGAGAGGGGGTGAGGGAGAAGGCAAGCAGTTTTTCAAGAAGACCTAGCTGTGCATAATCAATAGGACCTATGGTTCATGTATACCAACTAAAACTTATGCATAACCTCACAGTTAGTGCTGCAAACCAATATTTATTGAAAGAAAATCCAAGGCTTTTGCAAAAGTCTTGGCACAACCTCTTCCTAGAGAAATGTGTGCAACTGCTCCTTTCCCCCTGGTTGTATGTCCAAGAACTACCTTGACAATCTCATCATGTGTATTTCATGGACTGAAGCACCATTTCTCTTTAACAATCTTGAAAGTTTCAAATAAATCCAGCATCTCGTCCTTCTTTAAGGTTTATGGAAATCCATTTTTTTCCCCTAAAAGAACAAAATCTACCATGCTAAGTCAGTGTAACTCTTCACTTTGTTTACAGTGGGAGCTTGCTTGTCGGAGCTGTAAAGCATTGCATTTTAAGGACAGTAATCATGCTATCATAATGTCATTTCTGCTGATGTTCTGCCCAAGGTCCATTAAATCTTAGATCGTGACTTTGTGATCTAGCAACATAATAATACAACAGCTAGTATAAATTACTTAATCTAAAAGCAAAAAATGACATTAACGCAACATGCAGGTGTCTCAATTATACTCCAGCATATGTGCTTTAACTTTTATTGCAGAGGTTTTGTAATTCAATTATCCTCATAAATGTATTCATAACAGAATCTACGGTTAATTATTTACAAAGGTAACTTTGGTCCATTTTTACCATGTTATCACAAGTATCTATTGTCTTTTCAAACTAAGCCTGCAGATTTAATGTGATATATTGGGTTGTATGCAATTAAACAACACAAATATCTGTAAATATTATTCTATGTTATATGCAGTAAACCCACATAAGTCTTTTCCTAAACCTCAGGGCTTTTTGCACCAATTTACTTATTGTAGATTGATAAGGCGCAGGTCGTCTTCAAACGGCTAAATAAAACCACATCTATTTTCATCACATTAATAACCTTCTGTCTGAGCCTAGTTACACAAAGCATCTGCTGATTGTGAGATGATGCTTTTCTATCTCATTGTAATTGGAGATAACTGTTCCAGCTGGACTCTCTATCTTACACAGAAGACGATGACATTGTTAACAGGATACAGATTCTTCCAACCATCTGTCTGTAATGGCAAGATGTTGGGCTATCTTTATCATCTTCCGATTGGCTGGTTTTTCAAAGGCGTTGAAGAGGATACAACTTCTGTTCATGTTTCTTCTGATACAGTGATCAAACACACTTAGTCTTCCCTGGAAATTCTTTCTTGCAGAGAATTCTAATTAATAGCCTAACTATTCCTAATCTATGAAGCCTCGTCAGTATCGGATTTCCAGAGAGACACACAAAGGATATAAAAGGAAAAGCTGTCGCAGCCAATGGTGTTTCCCTGTAGCTCATAAAGCAGTTGTACCTCTGACCTCAGACCACTGGATTCTTGAAGAACCGCTGTCCCTCTCCAGTGCAAGTGCAGCTTTGCTTGCCTGGAGCCCTGGTGCAAATCAGGCAACAGCCTCAGAGCATCAGTTCTCATAACTTTAGAAACCATAGCTCAGAATCAAAATAATATGAGATTGACCTAAAAATAGAATAAACCCAACGGATTACACTTGGCAGCATTCTTCTACTTCCTTTTTTCTGCTATTTTTTTGATGCATTTTAGAATTTGGAAAGCTGATACAGGTTTCTTGCAAAAAATTACAACCTCAGTTTTGACTCGTACAGTGTTGCTCTCTGCACACTCCTGTTCCAATGGACACTTTGTGCCACCTTGCCCCAGCTTCCAGCATCCCTGAAGATGTCCTCCACTCCCTTTGCATGCTGACAATGAACTCCGCAGTCTGCTTGTGACTGCTGGAGTAGGGGCTCTTTTGGCAGGCTCAGAAATGCACTGTATAGGGCTGCAAAGGTTTCTGAACTAGATGATCTTTAAGGTCCCTTCCAACCCAAACTATTCTATGATTCTATGATTCCATGATTCTATGACTCTATGATTCTATGTTTCTATACCAGTGTCATGGAGGGGACATCACAAGTGACTGTAGTAAATGCCCCAAGGTCAATGTTCTTTCTCCTGAGAGAAATGCTGCCTTATTAATTGTGCCTGAGCACAGGAAGCACTTTACCAGAACTAATAGGAGCTCATTGTGATCTCCTGAAACATTTGTTTGCTTTTTCTGGATAACAGATTTTCTGCCACTAAAGCACACAGAGCAACCCTCACAACTGTTTATCCTCACCATAGCCAAGCAAAACAGCTCAACTTTCTTTCAAAGGGAAAACTTATTGTGGCTGCAAGAAGAGGAACAGGATCACCATTTCTTTAATCATATTCCCCAAACACATCAAAATGGACTTTATGCAGCCAGAGGGGGCTGCAAACAGGCAGTTTTACTTCATTGTTCCTTGTGGGTACTTGTGCTGGGGAGGACCTAGAGAGCCTAAGCAAAAAGGGAACCTTGTAGAGTGGGGAATTTGGTGAATGCCTGATATCGCAATCATGAGTCTTGAAGGAATATGCTATTTACCAGTTTCTTTTGGAAAAAAGATAATGCAGTAAATGGGATTTTTATCTGCATATTTGATACACCATCTTCTTTGCTGGTCATAGAGCTGTGGATTCAATTAACATGTTCTTGGCTGTTGTGTGTTTCTTTCTCTTTATAGTCGTCTCTAAGAACATTGGAATTAAGAATGAGAAATCGTTAAAATGCAAATCTCCGAAAGCTTTGTATAGCTCCAGTTTCCTCACAGACTCCAAATGAAGAAAGAAACAGTTCAAGGGAACAGCTAACACTCAGTCTCTGACAGAAGACATGTAGTGCAAATGTTACATTGTTAATGGACTAATTCTGCTTACAGACTCAGCAAGAAAGTATGCTGTGTCTTTTCTTCTGGAGGAAACACTTTATTATGAAAGAGACAATAAATAAAATAAAATATAGGCGTAGCAGCCTATGTGTCTATAAAACACAGTTCTGTAGAAGCAGCAGTACTAGGAGGGGAGACTTAGCAGCAGGGAGCAAGAAGCACTGAGGTGGTAAGACAGCTGTGGATTTGGGACAGGAGTGTGTATCAGAAAAGAGCTTTTCAAGGAAAGAAGAGAGAGCAGTGGGGATACACTGAGGCTGACCAGAAGGGAGCCAGCAGATGGGCAGTTTGGTTTAGAAGACATAGGAGATGATGCCACAAGGTGAGTAGCAACAGGAATCTGGCACAGACATTGGCAGATGACACAGGGAGGCATGCAGAAAGAGCTAAGCTAGGGTGAGGAGCTTTCTGTGAACTGGTGTAGACGTGAAACCTTCTCCATGGCTCACTGGTTATGTGAGAGTTATTGTCAGCATTCTGGCAAAATTAGACATGTCTCCTCTCTTTCCGTTGTATGCATTTTGTTCTATTAGCTTTTAGTTTAATTCAGGATAAGATAACAAACAGAAAGGATGGTTACAGTTATTAACATTAATGCAGATCCCTGACTTCTGATCCCCAGAGAATATTTCATTCTTGGAAATCAAATATCTTTACATTTTTTATAGGAAATATTAAAAGTGGAAGTATGGGCAAGAGTAGGAAAAAAAGTACCAGGACAGAGAAAGTACCATAAGCAAGAACATAAAAACATCTATAAGACCCCAGAGATGCAGCAGGACATTCAAGCAGTTCAAGGGAAAATGTAATCTCTCCCTGTAGGCAGGTGGGGGTTCGGGGATAGACAGAAAAAAAAACCACAGAGAGATTTCTGAATAGTTCAGGGCCTGATTTGTTCAACAGCCTACAGTTAAGCAGAGAAAACCACACTGGTTTTCAGAATTTGCTGTAGAATTTTGAAAAATATTGTATGCTTGAAAGAACAAGTTTCATGCTGTTAAATTCAACTTAAATGACATTTTGGGGATTATAATCACCTTCCTCAAGGCAAAATACGTCAAAATATGACAAAAGCTGTTTTGCAGGCGGTGGGCATTTAAAGATGTGAACAGCTAAAGAGTACTGGCCTTCAGTCCACATGTTTCTGAAACTCCGAAAACACTTTTAGAAGTCTGGCTCCAGGAGAGGGAGTTCCAAAGGCTTATGGTCCTTGCAAGGATGCATAACTGTTCCATTGCATTTTCAGAGATGCTGGCATCAATTTCAGCCATTGGAATATGTGTGAGGTATCTGAAAGCTGGAAGCAGCTCACTCACAGTCATCACGAAGGTGTTGTGAGATTGTTGTGCAGAGTCCATCATGTCTCAGTAAAAACTAAGAGCAAAAGAAGTTGGCATGACAACAGAAATGAATGGTGAAAGGATAAAATGTTGTACTTACCTGTAGAAGGGGCTACTAAAATGCTTTTTTGTACATCAATGAGCTATCATCGTTCTAAACAAAAGAGAAACTTAAGGACCTGATTATTTTTCAAAAGTATTGAAGTTGCAGGTGTTAGCACAATTTCTGTCTGGGTTTGTATATGTTTTTAATTAAAGCAAAATCTCACTGCTCTTGAAAGGAAATATGCTGCAATCAGACTATACAGGCGCTTCTCAACCCTGTGCAATCAGTTGAAACAGGGAACCCGTAACAGTAAAGGTCAGTTGGTTTGTGTCATTATCCTATCTAGAAAACACTCTTCTGGTAAATATGAAATACATTAAAATCATATGAGTTTAGCATAGTGTGGAAATGAGGAATGAGCTTTTAGAACAATATATTAATTGAAATTGTGTTGAGGTGGAGGCTGACCGGTTTATGTACGGTATTAAACAACCCGTTTAAAGTAGGACTATCCCAGAGTGCTCCTTCCAGTCTTGAATAATGTTTTCCTTTTTTACCTTTGAAAGTGACATAAAAAGCCATGAATTGTAACATTTATATATAACACTATATCTGCTCTCTGGGACTGTATATGTTAGGTGCCAAAATTGAAAAAGAAAGAACACATCTGATGAGAGCCTTCTGTCAGAAAGAGTGTCTGCTATTTTCCCCACTCTGTCTTGCTAGAATCACAGACTGGTTTGAGTTGGGAGGGACCTTTAAAGATCATCTAGTCCAATCCCTGTGCCATGGGCAGAGGCATTTTTCACTAGATCAGGTTGTTCAAAACCCCATCCAACTTGACCTTCAACACTTCTGTGGAATATTTCTTCAACACTTCCTTGTTGCAGGAGCAATATGTGGCTATGAGATGTGGTGAAGAAAAGCAACTCCAAAGCTTAATGAGGAGACACTGGTCTCTGCCCTGGCTGGGCAGCTCATAGCTGCTGTACAGAGAGGAGAGCGGCATGTGGGAAAGACACCAACTTGACTGCTGCCGGGTCCTCCATCCTGGTAGATCTGTTGTCAAACTGCAGACACTGGTTGAAAGTGACTGGGACACTTCTAGCAGCAAGACAATATCTGCTCAGAACCTGGATAACCACCAGATCGGCTTCAAATGCGCTCAAGGTGACCACTGCCTTGGAGAGCGAGGCTGAAGGAGTGAAGCAGAATTCATGACCAGTTCTCCCAGCGAAAGTCCATTTCACTGACAGCGTTATCCGGGGCCACCCGGCAACTGGGCAGGATGACTGCAGGTTTTTTTGTCCTGGATGAAGACAAATGGAGGAGGAGGGAGCAAGGTCATTGTGTGTATCTATCAGAAATTAACAAACCAGGCCTAGGTGGTGCTCATCTCAGTAATAAGCAAAAAAATGGCTACAAGACAGAGACTGCTGCCAGTGGAAGCTCTCAGTTTTTCAGTTGGTTCAGTTTAGTTTTGAGAGCTAGGAATTGAGAATGGATAAGAATTCTTAAGAGTGGAAGATAATTCTTGTGAAAGTGATTTCACATGATAAAATTCATTAATCTAAGGAATCGACTGAGAAAACGCAGCAGAATAAGTTATGGATTCAAAAAAGCAGGCTAAGAAACTGGTAGGAGGAATTTCTAAACAAGACCAAGAGCTTTAAATACAAAGAAGTGCCAGAAACTGACAGCTATTAAAAGAGATTATGCAAAAAGCAAAGTAGCAAGCTGTAGCATTGCAAAGGAAAAAATAGGAGAATTAGAAATAGATCAATACAACTGCCTCGGGATTTCTTTAAGAACTTGAAAATCAAAAAGATATCCTGAAAAAATATGGAAAAAAGGAGCAGAGGGATAGCAAAAGGTGCAGGCGCAAGGCGTAGAGTTGAAATCAAAGAGGGTAAGGTTAAAAGTGAGATGCAAACTGCAGAGAAACAAGTAACATGCTAGCTATATTAATATGAAGCCTAGGTCTATTGCCAAACAGACAAAAAAGGCAAAATAATTCATGCAAAAAATGCAGAAGCATGACATGCTTTCTTGGCATCAGCTTTGTGAAAAACAGTTAACTGCAATCATTGAATTACTGACTTTCATCTAAGAAAGGGATACAGGAACAGGAAAGAGAGAGAGAACTAGTTTTGACAAAAGATACATTCAAGCTGTCTGATGAACAGGAGTGCAAGAAGGAAAAAAACAGACTTACCTTTAAAAAACAGAAAGAACATGAACCCATGAAAACACATACCCATCAGCTCAACTTCGATCCATGGAAAGAAAGGATCGAGAGGATAATAGGGAATAAAAACAGCCAGCATGGACTTGTAAATAATGCATCCCATCAAACCAGCCTGCTTCTTTTCTTTGGCAGGGTAGCCAGCCTTGTGACTGAAGGGGGTTGGTATGATTCGTTTTTATTTTTGTGTGGATGCCAGAGCTATTTCGTTTGAAGTTATTATAACTGCAGTAGACAAAAATTCTGCAGATGCAATTACTAAAAGTGGGTGCATGGCTGACTGATGAACCCTCTTCATGAGGGTTAATCAAGAATTCACTGTCACTCTTCAAGGGCATTGAAGTGTGGTGGTACGAGGGTCAGACTCATTAGCAGTTTCAAGATTCTGCTTAATAGCTGAGATGGTGGAATGGAGAGCATGATCATTAGATTTGAGAATTACACCAACCTGAGGAAAGAGAAACTGCAAGGAAGGACAGGAATGTAAAGTGGTTTTCAGTGAGCTGGAACACAGTAAAGTCAAGTACAAAGTGCTAAATTCAGGCTGAAGACTTTGGTGTATAATGGGATGTATCTGGCTGATCGTCAGTACTGTGGAAAGGAACCACACCCAGCTACATGATGAAGCGGTGGGGGAAATGGAAATTTCATTCAGGAATATATTAACAAAAAATATTAATAAGACTGGATCATACTTATAGCTCTAGAATTATGAAGTAGAGTTCACTGTCTTCTTGGAGTGATAGGTAGTATATAACATGCGAAAGGTGTTCTCTAGTAGAATGACAGGGAAATGAGAAAGAGTCCAGAAGAAGTCTCCGAGTATGTGAAGGAGTTTACAGAGGCAACTTATGAGGGAAAGAAGGAAATTAGATCATTTTATCTGGAGAACAGAAATGAGAGTAGAAAGATGAATAAGAAAACAGTACACAATGATATTATACTTTGATGCAAAGGGAAGGGTGTGCTCAGGTGTTCTCCTTCATAGACCAGCAGAAATTTGCTTACTGTTCAGAAAGAAGGTTTAAGAAGGATATGAGGAAAAACTTTTTAGCTGGATGATGAGGAATTGGGGACTAGCTAACTAGGGAAGCTACAGAAAGTCCTGCTTTATAGGTTTTATGAACATATTAGCTGAAATATGTGCTTAGGGTTGGCAAAGATGAAGACATTTGTGCCTCAAAGAAGACTGCAGTGGGCCTTGGCATCTTCTGCTGAGTGACCTTTCTACAATTGCCTTCTCTTTCTGGTGCTTTTGCCAGACTCTCATTCCATGCAAGCTACCTGCATTGCATCTCTATCCGTACTGTCTTCTCCAGGTTTCCCAGCTTCGCTGCCTCCCATTGATCCAGGAAACCAAGAAAGAAAACAGGAACGTTAATGAGGAAAGCTATGGGTGGAGATGTACACTGGCATCCCAGATCTTGGATATCTTCACATGTGTGCCATTATCCCCCTTTACCGCAGACCTACAAAAGATGCAGGATTCTGCTGTGTAACAGGCTGAATTGACCAGCTGTGGGGGCTGCACAAACTCACAGCCTCCTGCACCTGCAGGAAGGATGCTCTCTGACAGAGTGAAAAATGCTGGAATGAGAAATAGCAAAGAAGCCTGAAACTTGTCTGTCAGGGCTGAAATTATGGTCCCAGTACAAAAGTTTAAAATACCAGATAATTTGAAGTCAAGTTTTTGACAGCTGCTGATTTTCTTTTTTGAATTATGTAAATAACTGCAAAAGAGGTACATCCTTGAATGCTCTAAGGACTAGCTGACAACACAGTTTAATGTGTTGATTAATATAACTTCCCTATTTCCCTCTGCTATTCACCTCATAGTAAAAATGTAGAGGGGAAGACAGCCCAAATGTATTTTTTATAATTACCCTGCTACAGCAGTATCTCAGATCTTTGCACTAGAATGGCTGTGCTTGTGCACCTTCTTCCCTGCAGCAAAATATTTCACTTGTGCTTAAAAAAATGGTTCTAAGAAATTCAACAACAAAATGCTTTAATGCACTAAAAAGGTTGAGCTGTGATAGTGTATGTCCTTTTATGATGTTTTTTTATGAAGAATTCAAACATTTGGCAGCTGAGAAATAGAAACACACCATTAGAGGATACATTGCTGCAATCCTAACTCTCCTCAGCCAGTATGTTGTCCCAGTGCACCCATAGAATACACATTTATACTTTCCATTGCGCAGGACTGAACAGGATCTACATCTCTTTGCCTTATGTTCAACCATTTAGCCCCACAAAAATGTCTTCATGTGCTAAACCGCATGAGTCCTTGACCCCATTGATCTTGCACACCTTATGCATATTTCCCATCAGCAGTCCCAGGGAGTATTTTCAATAATTGCCACTGGTTATAGCTGGCCCTAATGGGATAGGAAGGATGCAGAGTAAAGGCAGTGTGGCTGTGCATTGCAGTGCTATATTTCTCATTTTTTCCCAATATTTTAAGTGTTGCTGTGCTCAGTGTTCTGGAAGGAGAAGACTTATCACTGGGAACTAACTAGCTCTGAAAGAGTTTATGAAAAAAGTGAACTGCCTCTGAAATGATGGAAATGAAGTAGCATAGATCCAAAATGAACGTTCTCAGGACCTGCAAACTGAATGATGCACTGCAGCATTTCAATGTTATGGCAAAGTCAGCATGCTTTATTTCACAGTGATAAGAGAGCCTTGCCTCAAATTGTACTACTGGAATTACCTACAGACAGCTATGTTGCTGTCATCTCAAGCAAAGAGTCAGAGTTTAACATGCTCATCACACATACTGTAAGGTTTCTGCCACCTCCTTATAATACTTCAGCAATTCCCTTCAGATGTATTTCATGCATGAATTTGCAATAACAAATGGACTGGTACGTTGGTACATTGAAGGACTTCTCATGAGAGCACTCTAAGATTCCCGCTTAAGGATGTATGCCAGAGCCAACTCTTGGCTGGGGTGTTTTGAGTCCCACTGGACAAATGGGTCTTTGTGTCAATATGGAAGCAGAATGTGGTTGGAAGTTCTCGTGGGAAGAGACTCTCAGAGCATCCCCATGACTTTCTGCTATCCAAGCATCTGATGGCATCCATGAAATCTGGGACTCAAATCCTACATTTTGGCAGAAGACTTAAGGAGCACAGGTATTTTCTTCAAAGGAAGAGGAGTCCTGAATGTGCTGAATTCTCTTTCTCTGAACCTCTGCTTCTGAAGTGCTCATTGTACATGGACACTTGTGCTGTCAAATTTAACTCACTGAAACATGTAGAGCTAGTTTTGAGCTCAGGCATATAAGCAGCCCTGCCAGAAGTAGCACATTTGATGTGAGATGGAACAGTATTTGACAGTAAAGAGCTGAATTCCCAAAATCCTCAGCCAAAGCTCCTGCAGAATGGCAATAAGATGAGGCAAGACATGTGCACCTTCTGCAAGGAGGGTGTCTGTAAGCATAATTGCATTGTGTTGGTATCTACAGCTCTGACAGAAATTGGAACTGAATATCCTCAGTTTTCCCTGGCAGACTGTGTATGATGTAGGACAATGCTCAGCGCAGCAAACAGAGAACTGGTCTTTTTCAAATGCATGTGGTGAGAGGTCCCAGAGGGTCCCTGCAAGGGTGTAACAAGCAACTTTAATCGTAAGAACTGCACAAGCAAAACTCAGTGTGACAGTGATCTCCAAAAATCACATTTGCTTCCACTTGTTTAAATGGAACTTTGTTTCCCTTGGAACAACACCTAAAAGGAAGCATGTGATTTTTAGAAATAATATCTACAAAAGAAAATGCTTAAGATGTAGAAAATACCAAAGCTCTCAAAGCTTTTCTTGAGAGGTATAAAAATACAGGGGCTGCTGAAAACCTTCCTTCTAAAACTACCAAAGTTAGGCTTTACACAGTCTAGCAGAAGGAAACTGCAACAAAATTTATTGTAAATTACAAGCAAGGGAGGCAGTTTGTTTTTCCAAGTACTGGATGTCTACAGCACATGAACAAAATAAAGCAAATGCACAAATAAACAATTAAATCCCAGAAGAAAATAAAAATGGTTTCAGCTCAGCAAGAACAAAATCACATCAAATTCATTGAAACTGTTCAGAAGACTCTATATTTTTGCCTTTTTTTGGGGGGAAGGGCTAGGGGTAATGGTAAAAATTCATCCTGCTTGTTTCCAGTATTTGGAAAGAATAGAATCGATGCCTCTTAAACAGCTGAGCTTTCAAAATGCAAGTACATTATGTAGGAGTATTTGCTCTGCATAAACACCTAGCTGATAAGGTCCTGTCCATTCCAGCTGTCTTTGTACTGCTGGTGGCCACTCTGGCCTTCCTTCCTTGTCTACCTTTTTGCTCCTTGCATACAAAAATCAATCAGCCTTTTCTTCTGTTCAGCCTGGAGTCACACAGGAGAGCAGTGTCTGACGGCCCCTGATTGTCTGGAAACCACAATTACCAGAGAAGCTTAGTTTTTCTCTGGTAGCTTTAAGTTCAGAGGAGGTCATGTTCATATGGTTTGTAGGAAAAGAACATGTGAACCTACTAGAAGAGAACAGATCCTTCAGGTACCTCATGTCCAAATAATTTCTTTGAAGGGTAAGCAGTCTAAGATTTTCTCCAGGCTTGGTCACATTTTGAGCTTATTTCCTTAGGGAAACCAAAGCCTTAGAAACCATCCTTGGAACATTTAAAAAACTCCAATCCAGCATTTCAATGAAATATTGTCTACATTTTTCTTAATCTACAAGAAGAGAATGAATTTTTTTCTCCATTTCATTTGTCTTACTCTTTCACTGAAGTTTTAAAAGATATTTAAATGCCTGAATTTTCTAGGATACAAAAACATTACTAATAGATCAACTACTTGCATAATAATACCGACAATAATAGTCGTGTAGAAATCAGCATGTTTTTGTGGCTTTGAGCACACTGAAGAGCTGGCAGCCTTACCTGCTGCCTATCTCATCTCTCTTGAAAGGAGATTTTTTCCTTGCTGAGGTCTTTTGCTGGCTTCATCGTGCTCAGTATTGCACATGATGTGAGTAGTAGATAATGCCTTGAGAGCATACAGGCTCCAGAGAGGCCATTAGGCACAGAGAGATGTGGGTTTTGATTAGTCACATGAGAAGTCTTGAATCACACAGATAAGTTCCATCTCTCCAACACAGAGGTGAAACTTATCACACCCAACCATGCTATTGGCAAGTGAGGTGTTTAGAAAAAGTTAATTGCATTGACTCCTCTGTAGTCAATAAAGAAAAAGAAATCTTCAGAAGAGGTTTTGTTTCATCCTGAGGTAGGTGGATAGGAAAAGTGGGATATCTCATCTTCTGTGTTTGCCTCTCTGTCTTTATTCACTGTGGAGGAAGCCTAGGGATAAGTTCATACAAGGTGTCCAACCTTGCGAGCTGCATGAGAAAAGGTGCATTCAAAGCGCCTGTGGCAAACCAGGTTGTTATGGGAGAAGCCGGGGCCCTGCAGTGATTCTGTTCAGAGTTTTGGAGTGTGGTGCTGGGATTTGCCTAGCCACATCTGAAAGCAGAATGTCTTGGCTCTCCCTGTGTTTAGCATCCCTGGTTGGAGGTAAAGTCAGCAGGAGCTGCTGATGCTGGCTCCTTCAAAAAAAAAAAAAAATCATTTCCTGAGCCATGTGTTTTACTAGATAGTCAATAGCTCATTTAACCTTAAGACTCTGTTCTCTTAATGCTTACCTTGTAAGGACAGCTTGTTAATGGTTACTCAGCATTAAAGATGAGGTCAAGAAATAGGAAAATTAATACATCAAACAGGCAGATACACAGACCTGAAAACGCTGATTGATGAGCCACTTAATGAACCACTCATGTGCAACCTTAAAGAATCCTCAGTTCTGACATAACTTTGTAAATGTAACAAAAAGAGCAATCTTATTAGGAGTTGAGGAGGATTGTGGGACCGTTTTAAACTTATTACGCAGGATTTGGGGGAAGAACCAAAGGGAGACAAAAAAGGTGGACAGAAAGAAACAAGTGTGGGGAAAAGAAGGGTTAAAGGAATAAAAACATGCATAACCTGGTACTGGTCACTATGCTCACCTGGCCAGGCCTGGTCCCTGAGCACCACAGTCTGTTCCACCTTCCAGCTCTATCACTAGCTACCTGCTGTATGAGTGTCCTCTACTCCCTGTGTGTAATCTGCCAGCAAGATTCTAGCCAGACTAGCCAATGAGTAGGTCTGTGGTTGGACATTGGAAAGACCACAGGTCTGAGGTTGATCCTTTGGAGAGGTCAGGAGCCTGGGATTGCAGGATTTGTGCTTCTTTGGATGGTTCAACTTTCAATTACCATCTCCAGCCTTTTCTCCCAACAAGACAGCCAGCAGCACATGCATTTCTCGCTAGAGCAGCATGCCACTTTTTCCCCAAGTAATAGTTATTCAATCTCTCTCTATTACCAGTGGGAGCTTGCCCAGTCTCCTTAATTCTGTTGTTCCCAGTTAGAGGAAAAAGACTAACTGGTCAGTGGCTTTCACAAGGACATGGCAATTTTGGATAGTGGATTTAGATTAGATTTCACCCTCTTTCTAATCCCGACATCCAGTTGTTTCCATCTGATCCTCTCCATTAATATTTCTATAAAAGCTGTGCATTGATGTCACACTGGAAGAATTTCACTCTTTTTAAAAGGAATGCATTGAACACACACTCTCTTGAAAATGGGGGAGTTAGCTCTAAAAAGAGCAGCTCCTACTGCACACCAGGACCACGCTTAAATCACTGGCAGAAAAATTAATTGTCCCAGATGAGTCCTCCCTCATATTGTTACAGTTTGCCCATGGCGGATTTGTAAGCAGTAACAAATGTTTGTATGAAAGGCTTCAAGACATGAAATTCAGGGTTTGAATTTTCATTTTAAAAATTAGGCAACACTTTCACACAAAGGGGGATATTTTTTTTATTAATCAGAGCTTCAGATAAGTTTGAGTTTCCCTGTAGTCAGCAGGACTCTGCTCAATTAGTACTACAGGCAACCTAATCTATGGCAATAATAAAACACCAGAGGAGATTACTATTAGTTTTAAATTATGCAAGGAACAAATAGCTGCTCTTTGATTTTCCATTTGGTTCCACAAGAGTTACCACAAACCTTAAAAAACTGACAGAAATATTTACCAAGTCAAATGAAGTTCATGACTTTTGGGGGTTATTATGTTTTTCCTCCCAGTGTATTTCTCTCATTTACCAATCTGATTCTGGACTTCAGTTACTACTATTGATCTCATCTTCTAACGGGTTCTGTAAGTATATTTTGCTGCACTCATTTGTTCCTCAGCCACAGCACAGATGCTTTCAATCTTCCAGCTTCTCTGAAAAAGGACTTTTTTGTCTATAAAGCCATGGACTTCAAGCTAAAGGGTGGCTATCCTTGAACTGCTTTTCAAAACATTTATTTCCCAGTGATTTCTCAAGCCTTAGTCCATCCATGACCCTCTATATCATAAAGGGTTTTTTTCCATAAATTTTCAGATCCAATGCCTTTTTCCCATTCATATCTTTCATAATTATCCAACACGTTTACATTCTAGTTTCATTAGCATCTCGAAAAAAGAGATATTTGGATAAAAATACTTAAGTGAGGAACACAGAGTACACCACTTTCTCTTGTCATGTATTTTGTGTAAATAATAGTTCTTGACTTGATAATCTCATTGTGATAAAAGGTAACTGAACAAAAAAACCCCGCTGAAGTGTCATTTGAAATAACACTGTGTAAATTCCAGGAGCCTGCATTTGAAAAAGGACAAAAGAAGAACACTAAAACATAACTCCCAAAGAACAGAGCTGTAACTAGAGCTATTACCTTTTTTTTCTCACTTGTCAATAATTTTCATGTTATCAGTATCTTTCATGACTAGATTGAACAAGGAAATAAATTATATTCTCTAATGTCTCTAGTAGATTTGTTTTAAGAGGTTTATTGGATTGAGGTCTATAATAAATATTTGAGCTTGAATTACACAGTAGAACCATGGAATAGTTCAGGATGGAAGGGCCATTTGGAGATAGCTTAATCCATGTCCCCGCTTAAAGCAGAGCTTACTTCAGAGTTGGATCAGGCTGTTCAGTGCCTTGTCTGCTGAGATTTGAATTTCCATGGATGGAGGCCCCTGAGCAGCCCAGATCTGTGCTTCACAACCCTCACAGGGGACATATTTTTCTTGTATGTGGTTGTAATTTCCCTTGCTACAACCTGAGACCATCACCTCTTGCCTTTCTTCTGTGTATCCTGAGAAAAGCCTGGCTCTGTTCTCTTTAAAACTTCAGCTTGTATAGCTGATGACAGCAGCTGGATGCCCCCTAAGCCTTGTCTTTTCACAGCTAAACACACTCTGCTCCCTTTGCTGATGAATACGTTCAGTCTCTGTATCTCCTGGGGGTGGAGCAAGAGGTTGGAGGTACGAAAGGAAAACAACACTTCTGCCGTAATAATGATGTTCACCTTACAATCCTAAATGAAACAGCTTGTTCCCCTAGCTAGATAGCTTGCTAATGATTTGCAAATAATTTTAGAAAATGCTGTACCACATCCCATAATGATTTGAGAACTAAAAAGTTACTATCGTAACCAAAGCAATGCAATAGATCTCTCTCCTCTACAGGAATTACTCTTCTTATTTCAGTTTTCAAATTTTATATTTAATTTATGCAAATGATACCCAAGAGAATGGATGTAATTTCTGTAATGCCGCCATGGCTGCAGTTTGAGGAATTTTCTCTTTCCAGTTGAGGAAGGACACCCAGTTCCCAGCACAGCTCTTTGCAAATGTACCTCCCCTGTAATACGTTTTGTTACTAATGAAGAACAATATGTCTCATCTACTTGCCATCATATAAATACATTAGCAGCCATATAAAAACAAGAATAGGTAGGGAACAATTAAAAAGCTTTATCCCCAAATAAAAAACTCCTGCTGCAGACCTGTCACTTAATTTTGAATAGTGACTGTGCAGAGATGAGCTAGACCGTGTTTGCTGGTAGCAGTAATATCTTTTATTAGATCATCTAGTACATTCACAAACTGCAATATTGTTTTTAAATCTGGTTCATGAAAGTTAGTATCTCACACAGACTGGCACGTAGTGTCCAGCACGTCTGTCACTTTAAACAAGGCAAATTACTCTAAATTCAAATGAGGTCTTACAATTTTCCTAAACTTACCTTATCTCATAGAAAGACAAAATGCTTCACAGAATTCTTGAGGCTGGAAAGGATCTCCATGGATATCATGCAGTCAAACACCAATGCTAACGCGGGGTCAGCCAGAGGACTGTACCCATCCAGGGTCTGAATATCTTCAGGAATGGAGAATCCTCAACCTCTCTAGGCAACCTATGCCAGTGTTTGGCCACTCTCAAAGTAACAACTCATAGCTTTCTCATGGTCAACTTGGTGCCCACCAGGACCTCAAGATCTCTTTCTGTAGAGCTGCTTTGAGTCAAACAGCACTCAGCCTGTACTCATTCATGGAACCATTCTCCTCCTAGTGCAAGGCTTTGCATTTCCCTTTGTTGAGTTTCATGAGGTTTCTTTCTGTCAGCCCATTTCTCCAGCACAACCCTCTGGTGTATCAGCAACTCCTTACAGGTTTTTTTTCTTCCTCTGCTCTTCCTGTATGATCTCCGGCTCTCTTCATAAGTTCCTATTCCTGACTGATTTCAAACTTTGATAGTAACCCAGAAATGTCACTGTTCAGATTGTTATCCAAAAGTCTAAAGTCTGCCTAGAAGTTTTTAATCAAGCTATGCTCAACCTGCACTCTTCTCCTCTTTCATTGACCTTTTACCCCTGTATTTTGATTACATTCATGATTGCACTCAGACCATTGGAAGGAGGTTCTTCTCCCTAATTAATGAACCAGGAGAAAGCTACTAAGCACAGCCAAATGAAGTTATTCAACACTCTCAGTTTAAAGCACTACAAATTTTTGCTCTCTGAAGTGCAAATAGCTACTAATTTTCAGGTCTAACTAATAAAGCAATCTTGGATCTCATCAGGAATAGTATAAGGTCACAGTGCCCATGCTGTGCTTTTAAATAGTTTCAGCCAAGATTTCTTTCCTTTATGTGTTTTTTTGACTGTTAACTTGTTTTCTCCTTCTTACCTTGTTGAATCTAGAGGAAAGCATACGCCAAGGTACAAATATTTAACATCACGAATAACTATAAAGTGGTGGTATTCAATGTGTGGTTTAGAAGTCAGTCCAGAAATTTATGTCCACGTAAGCAGGTTTTTTTTCATTAATTGAACTAGTGACATTGAGTAACCTCTCACAGTTTAATTAGTTGCTTCAGTTAGTTCTTTGGAAGTATTTCCCTCTCTCTACTGGCTAGATGGGAATCAGCTCTTAACACCTGGAAATCTGAATGCATTTAATCAGATGTAAAATTTGCTTTGAGTGATGGCGAGAACAGTTTGTGTATTCAGACCTCCTGACTTTAATAGAAAGTAGAAATCTATGACATTCTGACATCACTTACATTATTTTAGAGGTATAGAGAAAAAGTAACTGAACCAAAAATGTTAGTTCCAAAAAAAAAAAAGCGCTGGATCTCTAGTTACCTGCGTAAGTGCAGAATTTTACATAATTCCTGCAAAATTCACATTCTGTAGAAGGAGAGTTTTTGTTCCGATACTTAGAAGGTTATTAATCTGTATGAGAAGTTTTACATATTACCAGATTACTATATCTAACATGATGCCTATGCATTCCTGATGTGAAGGAATGGTAAAATAGTACTTGTCTGAGGTGGAAATAGGAAAAAAATATATGAAGATGGTAGTTTTTATTGAATAAAGAACAAAATCCTAATATTTTGGAAATAACAAAATGGAATTCAGTTATCAGATATTGCTTTCAAGATAAGCAGAGACAAGTTGTTTTGTAATTGAATAGGATAACAAAGCCATAATGGTGATCAATAGATCTTATTCACAATTCTGCACCACACCTTTGATATTCCCAGTGCTTCTAAATTTTTGAACAATGGATCTTTATTAAATAATTCTTCCTAGGTCTTGTCTATTTGCAAGATAGACACAGCATATCAGGCTTGTACATGCATTAAATGGTAGCTCACTGGCAAATACGGTTCTGTTGTCAGGATATGGTCTTATTTCCTTATTATTAAATAAAAACCCATGGGCTGTTTTTGTTGATGAAGGAAAAACTTCTAGCTCTTCAGCTATAACTTTACCTTTCTGTTTGTAGTTCAAGAAAATCTCAGCTAAGGATGTTTTCTTATCTACATTTCCAGTTCTTTTTGCGGGTAACACCATCCTTTTGTTGTTTGTATAAGATTATGTTCCAAATTGCTCTGCATAGGAAAATGGATTTTTTAGCCTCTAAGCTCTGTGAAGTGTCTTCCCTTCCCTTCCCTTGAGTAACGGCAAAGGTGTCATCCACATTTTGGACAGAGGGTGGAGGGATGAAACTATAAAAAAGAGGTTGCCAACTTTTCTCAAGCTTCCCATTAAAAGTGGACCCACTACAAAAGTATTTTGTGTCAAGTGAATCTCCAGGAAGATCTAGTTACTTCTTTTCTTTTTAGAGAACAGCGATCATAATCTTGAGAATATTTCTTCAGTTAGCTTTTATATTAACTTTAGCTAAACACATTTCATAGCAAGATACAGATTTGGCCTTTCATGTGCTGTCAAATAGGACCTACTCCTGCAACTTACCAGTAACGAGGAGTAGTTAAAGTTCTAAAAGAACATTTACCTGAAATTGTGTACACAGCAATTATTTGGGAATTGTAAACTTAAGACTGACATGTTAGAGAGGAGGCCAAAAATGGTATTAAAATGAAAACAACAAGTTAATGAATCTGTGTGGGCTCTTCATTGGCAGTTATACACTGTCTTGCAAGAATTATAGAGAGAAAAATACTGCTTTGCACAGCGGTATTGTTTTCTGTCTCAGCACCTAAAGAAAGCTTTATAAACTTTAAACAGCAGAAATGCTAAAAATCTCTGGCTTTGGGTAACCCAAGAGGATACAGATTTCCATTTTCAGAGCTAGAATTTTGTCTCTGTTGGTAGTTGTAACAATCAGGACACAAAGCATTTCTAGTAGCAAGAGGTCCATAATATAGGGCTTACTGCACAGGTCATGAGCCATCCTCCCTTTCCCCGGAGCCAGGAGAGGTGCCTGAGCACCCTTGGCACTGGGGCTGCTGCCGTCTCCTATTGTCCTGCTGAGACACAAAAGGTACCACAGAATGTGCATGGCCAGTAACAGATAAATTGAGAACAAATTCAAACCGATACAATATCCACCAGCTTCTGCTGGGTGGGCAAGTGGTGGTGGTCATCTCTACAGGCATGAAGCCATAGAGTCTGTCCAAGGGGTCACCCCTTTAGGAACAGATATTCATGTCTAGCTTGATTTGCTTTCTTCAAGCAAGAATAAATTTTGCTTGATTTCTACATTGGGTACTTAGAACAGATACTCCCTTCTTTTTGCTTGGGTCAGATCATGGGATATTTTTCCCATTGGTTTCCACTTGCTTCAAATGGTTAAAACACACAATGTGGTCCTTTGAGAAACCAGCTGGAAGACCGTCTACCAGAAAGGAACATAAGAGAGGTATTAAATAAAGTACACAGGGCTGTTCTCAGTAGGGGAAAGATATATCCAGAATAACAATGCCTCAGAGAGAAGAATTTTATAGGGAGATGGGAAATACGGTATCTGAGGAAAGAGATGTTTGCAATTATAAATGATTAATAAGCATGCCAGTTTTCTACCTTGTGACTCTGATAAACTCCTCTAAAGCCAGCTTCCCCTTTGACACTCTCCACAGTAGGTAAGCAAGTCAGATTTGTCCCACTGCAGCCAAGGCACCAGAAAATTTCTAGTGCTTTGGGGTTGTGTTTGGCAGCTCAACTTTTACTCCCAAAAGCCACGAGATCTAGCCTCCAGAACCTGCCACTTGGTTTTTATTTATGGTTTTTGCTTCCAAAGCCTGGAGCCCCCAATAGTAGTGGATGAGATGGGGATGAGATGCACATTCAGCAGCTGCTGCGGCTCCCCGAAAACTGCAAAGGCAGCTTTTGGTCACCTGAAAGACCAAGTGTTTTATGAAGGCTAGAGATGCCCATGACTCGCTGGCTGAGGAGTCCTCAGCACCTCTGCTCCTCAGGGAAGATGTGAAGCATCGGGGACTCTCAGAGAGGACCTGTTTGAGCCAGAGTCTGCAAGCTCCTATCCCAGACCTGTCCAGCCTCTTCTGCTGGAAGGCAACAGGTGTCATAAACTGTGAGGAGGTGCAGCTGAAGGCACTGCCTGTGCTCTACAAGGTGTGAGGCTACAGCAAGCCCTTGTCTTATTATAACTATATGGATTATCTAGCAGGATTCATCCTGCTGAGAGGAAATCCTAAAGTTCTTCTGTATTTGAGTGGGATCCCAGACATTATTTCACTTTTTATACACGGTGTCCTCTGCTAGATTCATTTTGCCATCTGAAGGTAGATTGACAGACAGATAGACAAATAGAATCATGGAATTGTAGAGTCTAAGAGTTATAGAATGGTTTGGGTCAGAAAGAACCTTAAAGATCATCCAGTTCCAATCCCCCTGTCATGGGCAGGGTCAACTCCTACTAGATCAGGCTGCCCAAGGCCCCATCCAACCTGGTCTTGAACATCTCCAGGGATGGGGCAGCCACAGCTTCCCTGGGCAACCTGTGCCAGTGCCTCACCACTCTATGTATGCAGATCCCAGTTTACATTTATGTGATGTGTAAGGAATATTAAACAGCTATTACTTATGATAACCTCCAGTTCTTCTTTCCTGAATAAAGAGC
This sequence comes from Phaenicophaeus curvirostris, assembly GCF_032191515.1. Taxonomy (NCBI): domain Eukaryota; kingdom Metazoa; phylum Chordata; class Aves; order Cuculiformes; family Cuculidae; genus Phaenicophaeus; species Phaenicophaeus curvirostris. The sequence continues at coordinate 9,914,343 of NC_091393.1, read as the reverse complement.
ACACAGTTTATATTTTTCTTAACATATAAAATTGCAAGCCAGTCATTAAATATTCTATAACGTAACCTCTTCTGGAACATCCCATACAAATTTTCCAGTCAATTTAAGCCTGTTATTAATTTGCTAATGCCTTCATATTTGCAGAAATAGAAGAACAAAAGAAGTATTTTCATTGTGCACTAATGGAAGGTGAATTTTACCTGAACCAATTGAATTTATGAGTTTATAGGGAAAATTTTTTTTTCTGAAAAATAAAGTTCCACTCAGATGCCTGATCTGAGTTCAAGTATATTTCAATAAAAATAAGTAAGTTAACAGTGCAGGTGAAAAATATTGTTGTCTATTCCAATAATGCTCTAAATAAATGCAGTTCATCATTTTCTGCAATTGAGTTAATGACTTCCAATAACAAGACTGATGAATTCATATGACATCTTGGAGAATATAGCAGAATAATAAGATGCTTGGGCCTGACCTTTCATACTTAATCTGGGAGCTGCCTGTAACATTTTATGATGTGATACGCTCCATGTGGTTCTTAACACACTTGCTATGAATTTGAAAGAAGATAATTCAAGCAGAAACATATATTTGCAAAAGGGGAGCAATAGTTTCAGATCACTATCCTGATTATTCACCCAAAAAGGGCAAGTCAGAGAAGGAGCAAGAATCAAGCGCTTGCTTGTTGGGTGGCACAGCACAGACAAAAAGACCCAGTACTTATGCCATTAAACCACCCAATGCTAAGATCTGGGTGACTGGGAGATAAATTAGACCCCTACCACTTTGCATAGGGGACATTGGTCTTCAGAGCTCAGTTGAAGCAATACTGGTCCCCTGATTTTCTTATACTGATCATACTGGGCGGCAACTTGCTGTGGGAGAAGAATAAATCCAGATGCTATTTTTATGATCTTTGTTTGATAGGATCTAAGTCCTGGAATTTCATGATGAATTTTAGCTTTCTTGGACACAGCGTTTTTTTCCCAAACACTGTTAGGACAGGAAATACTAAAAAACACCATATGAAAAAAAAAACCAACCCCAAAACACCCCCAAACTCCAAGAGGTTCTTCAGCACTGTAGGACACTGATGATAGTTCCTAAAATACGATGGAAACCAGCCTCAATTTCAACAAGCAAGACTGGGACAAACGATGACAACACATTCTCCAGTCCCTTCTTTTCTCACAGCCTTGCTTGGGGATCTGTCCTCCTGGAAATGGATAGTTGGATTCATGGTACAACGACTCAGGAACTCCTCTGAAGTCAAAAGCTTCTCATGCTATTTGCTGCATTGTGAATTTGTCTGCTGAGTCTATTAATCTAACCCACAAAGATGTTTAAGACAGAGTGGAATTTCTAACAAAGCAGAGGTTATTTCTGCATCCTTGGCTAAGTAGCAAAACACCTCCCCTGTTGCTGTGCAATGTGCACAGGGACCTACTGAGGGTCCCGGCCACAGGAGGAGATGCGCTTCACTAGCTTTCTGTGTTTATGTTACACAGTATTTTGCCTGCAGGTTTAAGAAAATGTGTTGCATAAACCTTTTATTAATCCTGTTCTAGGGCTTTCTACATGTTGATAATCTTCTCTGCTTATTGCCAGATGTGCACAAGGAAGCACATCAGCAGGTGACATTGTAAACCTTTAAAGGAAATCTGAATATGAATATAAATTCCACACCCTATTTTTTCTACAAATAAAATACAACTTTTCAGTGAGCACATTCCAAGCAATTAGAAAATGTGTATTTTTGCTCCCTGTTGTGTAAATGAAGCGAGAAACATAACTGGCAAATGGAATGTGGACAAAAAATACTTAAGGATGCATTTCATGCTGAAAGATATTCTTTAGATTAATCTTAGGAATGTACCTGGATTGCCCTGAATTTCCTCCTCGTCCATCCTCCTTCCTCTTCTCCCATGTCTCCTTACTCTGGCTCCAAGGTTTAGCCCTTTCAGCTGCGTCTCCCTCAGTCACACATCAAGGAGCCTAAGAACACCAGAACTGCAAATGCCAGTCAGATGAAAGGACCAGAGTTTTATTTCAGTCTAAAATAATAATCCAGTCCAGGTGAGAGGAGTTGTCATCTGGACATTTCTCCTTTGCTGTATGGCAAGGAGAGTCTTAGAGCACGTGCCTGCCTGCAGATGAGGAAAGTTAGGTAAGGTGATAGCTACTATGCTGAGATCATCCTCTTCCTGGTGTCTGTTTGTTCTTGCCTACCTTCCAGACCTCTCCTTCTGGATGCATCATCGAAATCTCATGTGTTCCTTGGAGTGGGATACAACTGCTTTTTTTCTGGAATTACACAGGGTGCCAGGGAATATGTGCCCTGGCTGGGTGCCCTTTATGTTGCTGCATCACCAGTAATTAAAGCTGAGTCTCTTTGCTCTGGTGAGAATGACCAAGGGCCTTCAAAGAACAGGGTAGTGAACTGGAGGTTTATCGAGTTCTTTACCAACACAGAGGGTGGGATGTGTTCTCCTGCTTTTAGATATTGAGCAGAAGCTAGATAGCAAAGATCTAGCAGCAAGACATTGCCAAATTGGAAGACAGAAGCACTTACCACCTTTGCCAAGAAGTTTGTTAGGCTTCTTAATGTCTCATTGGTAAAAGTAAGTGGGAGAAACAGATTCTGACTTCCCTGATCTTCAAAGTCACAATGACCATTAAATTCTGTAAAGCAAATATCTGAAAATGAAGATGTAAGCTCACCAACATGGATCATAGACTCATCGCTTTAAAAGAATTAATGAATGATTCATCAGCCTTTTATTCCATATATTTGTAGACCTTCAGTAAAAGCAAGTAGACATACCATGTAATAGAGTTGCCTGTAACAACATTAATCTTTCATTAATCTTTCAATTTGATTTCTTTCTCCCTGGATATTATATTTTACAATACATTACAGGGTGTTATCAGTCTTTCCTTCACTTTAGATCTTCTAGGCTTTCAAGTGCAATTCCATACTAAGGACTTAAACAAAAATAGTTATAAACTGAAAATAAATATTTTAAGTGTTTCCCCAAACTGAAATTACTAGAAAAGATGCTTTTTCTTGTTAGGCTGTGCTTGCTGCTAGTAGTGAGGGCTGCAAACAGGTATGGTCTGTAATCCCATTCCAGGCACTTGAACTCATTGCCTCAGGCTTCACCTGGACAAAGCTAGGGCAGAGTTGCTCTAGCTGCTCCAGCCTTCATCTGGGCTTTCTTATGAGAAGGTCATAAGACTTGACTCAACTACATGTAAGAGATTTCCACCTGCCTCAGTTCAAACCTGGACTAAAAAAAAGGTTATCTGCCAGAATAGTTCTTCTTATAGCTATACTGATTTTTGGAGATAGAGGATACAGGAGATATTAAACTATGACAATTTTATGATGTTATGACTGAGGAAATGGGAGAAGTCTGTCTAGAAAGCTGCCTGGAGGAGAGGGACCTGGGAGTGTTGGTTGACAGCCGACTGAACATGAGCCAGCAGTGTGCCCAGGTGGCCAAGAAGGACAATGGCATCTTGGCTTGTATCAGAAACGGCGTGACCAGCAGGTCCAGGGAGGTTATCCTCCCTCTGTACTCGGCACTGGTGAGACCGCTCCTCGAATCCTGTGTTCAGTTCTGGGCCCCTCACCACAAGAAGGATGTTGAGGCTCTGGAGAGAGTCCAGAGAAGAGCAACAAAGCTGGTGAAAGGGCTGGAGAACAGGCCTTATGAGGAGCGGCTGAGAGAGCTGGGGTTGTTTAGCCTGGAGAAGAGGAGGCTGAGGGGTGACCTCATTGCTCTCTACAACTACCTGAAAGGACGTTGTAGAGAGGAGGGTGCTGGCCTCTTCTCCCAAGTGACAGGGGACAGGACAAGAGGGAATGGCCTCAAGCTCCGCCAGGGGAGGTTTAGGCTGGATGTTAGGAAAAAATTCTTTACAGAAAGGGTCATTGGGCACTGGCAGAGGCTGCCCAGGGAGGTGGTTGAGTCACCTTCCCTGGAGGTGTTTAAGGCACGGGTGGACGAGGTGCTGAGGGATATGGTTTAGTGTTTGGTAGGAACGGTTGGACTCGGTGATCCGGTGGGTCTCTTCCAACCTGGTTATTCTGTTATTCTGTGATTCTGTGATTCTGTGATTCTGTGAAATATATAAATGCTGCAATAGTTGCAAATTAATTGTAGCTTTGGTCTGGTTTTTTTTGTGGTTGACATTTCTTCTGTCTAGATTATCACATACTTTTCAAGTTGTTGTGAGCGTAAGAAAGAGGTAGCATTCAGATATTTTCATTAGAACAACAGAGATGTTTTCTTCCCAAAGTAGAAGATCACAATATAGTAATAATATTGAACACAGTTTTGCTTCTTTGTTCATGATCTGTTCACAAAAAGATGTACACATTAGTTATGTCAACTGGACAGTAACCACCTGCCTGTCTACCTGTTGCATTCACTTGGCTTGTCTTCTATTGGAAGCAATATGGCAATAGTGTGATACCCTCACTGGCAGTCAAAATAATCATCAGTAGATGGATTCAGGAATGCCTTTTGTCTTTAATGAAATTATTCCTATAAGCAATCCTAATGTGTTACTGCTTAAAAAGATAAGAAATGTCATCAAAAAAACCACCCCAGCTGATAAAAAATGCAATTATCACCGTATTTGGTATCACCATGGTATCAACTGATTCTATTTTTCCTTTAGTATAGCAGGGGAAGTATTCATCTGGAGACTAAGACACCTGGGTTTAGGCATCTGCTAGCATTTTAGGTATTTAAGCAACCGTTGTAGCTGATGGAAAAGTAATCAATACAGCAGATGGGTCTTGGGGACCATTCATGCAATTTACCCTAAAGTGCATACCTCAGTGGAGAGGGGATCTGAAGCTGAATGAAACTTAAGGAAGATCTCAAGAACAGAATTTATAAGACAGTTTATGTCCCAAACCTGTTAGTTTGAGGAAATACCACATAACAACAGAGCATTGCCAATCTTATGGTTAGAGAAGTAGATGAATGTCCTGACAGCTGGATAAGAGAGAGGGATAGAGGCCGCTCTAACGTGACTATTGAAAATGTGTGCGTGAGCTTAGTTCTATTTTGCTTCTGTTTAGTTGCCTTTACAGCATGGTGCTGTACTGTTTTTATTTGAGTTCTGAGCCAATATTTATACATAATTACCATGACCATCCACTTATGGAGTATAAAGTCAGAGAGACTTGCGAGTGACAAACCATTGCACAACACTGAGTCTTTAGTCCAGGCTGCTGGACTATATTAATTGTGTTGAGCACTTCAGATCATGTTTTGAAGGTGGCCAGGACACACCTCCACTGGCTGGCAGGAGCCAATTAAGCTTGGTAACCCTGATGGTCACTGAGGAAGAGGTACCCTCCATCTGCCTGCATCTGGCGTAGCTCCTTGGTTACTTATGAGAAAGCAAAGAAGATAGCAGTGGGTAAAACAACCCATGTCCCAAGGATTTTAATAATTTTGTATCCCTAAATGGTGGAAAAAAGAAGTGGTGTCAGTAGTGAAATAGTTTGTAAGCTGCAGTTCAAATTCCAGCTGTAAAGGTGAGATGTAAGCCATATTTGTGGACTTCACTAAGACTGCAAACTCCCAAAGACAGTGTTTCAGTGCAACATTTAGAAGAATAACAACAACAACAACAAAAAGCAGAATTTTTAAAGCACACATGATTTTTTTATTGCCTTACGTGTCTTTACATGCTTTTTTTACAACACAGGAAATGGCAATAAATGACCTTTTACAGGTATGGAATGATTATTAATACATTTCTGTATTTAATTTGAAATTGAGCCTACCTCTTCCACAGCACCTCTAAAGGGAGCAGCGCTCCCAGGGCATGGTCAGAAGTGCTTTTAGGCTATCAAGTGTAGCAAGTGGTCTTATTTGCCAAATAGTCCCGGTTCAGGTGATGTACCAGGTTGAAAAGATGTTCTGGTCAAACCAGAACAAGTAGTCAGTGCTTTGGATCTGGAAATTTATGTCACTGGCCAGGCACTGATAGGATGTGATCCTTTTCCAGAGGATCAACTCACACTTGAAACAAACAACTTGTTGAGAGCAGATGAGCAATGAGCACATTGGCTTAGACTCCAATGGAGGGAGGTGACATGGGAAGATGGAACTGGACACCTGAGCGACCTGAGTCAGTAGTGGAGGCTGCCCAGATACTGGGACAAATTTCCCACTGCTGATGAGGGAGGTACCCTGTCTGTTTAACTGGATCATTGACTGCTTCAAATTGCAAAAATCCCTTCTTGCTTATCTTTCTTATTATTACTTGTTTACTTTTCACTACTATTTCACTGCATTAGTCACAGTGGGATAAGCTATTTTGCTGTTCTCATTCAAAGGCAATTTTCTTTCCACGTGTGTGTCAGGTGGATGCTTAAAAGATTTCAGAGTGTGATTTGCCCTGATCTGCCAAAACAAAGTGACTTCAGCTAGCACTGTGACAGATGCTCTGTTTCACAGCTTTTGGGTTTTCTGCCACAAGAGAGGGCATAGAATCACAGAATCATAGAATCATAGAATAGTTTAGGTTGGAAGGGGCATATAAAGGTCACCTAGTCCAATCCCCTGCAACAAGTAGGGACCCCTTCAAATAGATCAAGTTGCTTAGAGCCCTGTCCAATCTGACTTCGAATTTTTCCAGGGATGATGCATCTACCACCTTGCTGAGCAACATGTTCCAGTGTTTCACCACTTTCATTGTAAAAAATATTCTTTATACCTAGTCTAAATCTGCCCTCTTTTAGCTTAAAACCCGTACCTCTTGTCCTATCACAACAGGTCCTGCTAAAAAGTCTGTCCCCATCTTTCTTGCAGGCCCCATTTAAGTACTGAAAGACTGCAACAAGCTGTCCCTGGAGTCTTTTTTTCTCCAGACTGAACAACTCCAATTCTCTCAGCCTCTCCAAAAGAGGGCACAGCAATTCAGGTGCTCCTTAAAGACTCTTATTAAGCCCTGTCACGTCTCCATCTTTGGTTACCACATCCAAAATGCTTACCACAACCTTGGCCATCCCAAGTCCTCACTGGCTTTGGACTCTCCTCAATTTTCCTCTGTTGCTTGTTCACTGATCACGTGTGTAGGAGTTTGTGGTCCAAGCTGGAATAGGGTGTCCTGCACCAGGCTGCAGTTGGGAAGGTTTGGTGGGAGGTATACACCACTGTAATAAAATTTTCTTAATAATACTTATCCCACGCATTCCTTCCACTGCAGGATTCACAAAGCTGCGCCTTCACCTGTTTCAGCCTGCCTCTCTTTTCTCAGCAAACTGAGGAAGTGTGGTCTCTGTATGCTTTATGAACAGTCTGAATTGCTAAAACAGTGTAAGCAATTATCCAAAGTAATTCCCTGCCTTAGAAGAAGTACTTGCATAGAAATACTGACCCACTGTTTCTTAATGCACGCTCCTCTGCAGGATACCTCGTAGAGTCCCTGAAGGGCTATTACCAACAGGATTTTGGCACTGCAGAGCTGAAATATACTTTTTCTTAACATTTAATCTTCCTTTCATTATTGCATGGCTTTTTGCAAAATGAGGCAAATGGTACAAGGTGCCCGTTTCCCACCACCCTGTGCACAAGGCACCATATGGAGCTGCAACTGTGTTAGGAGAATGGTTTCCATGATACCTTGCCCTGTCGGGTCACAAGAAGAACCGTGGGTGAGGAAGGGAGCTACCCTGAATGATGCCCCCAGGGAGGTGTGGGACAATGCAGCCAGAGCTATCTGTGGTTGGATGCTCACTTCTTGCCTCCGGCACCCTCGCTGACACTTCCACCACGCCTGCAGATTCATCCATGTGACAGGAGCAGCAACAGGAGTAGCTGCTACCCCTTTCCTCGTCTTCATGACACTCCTGCCACTGAGAGATTTTCCACAGATGCCTTTCTAGCTGGGAAAAACAGCATCAACAGGAAGAGGTGCCTCCTGCAAGATGTCCAAAATAATCCAGGAGCTATGTGCTTCCTGAAGCAGAGGCTGATGCTGTGGTATAGCAGCCTGCACTGCCCTGATGAGGCTGGCTGAGGGATGGAGACAACCTTAACTTCATCAAAAAAAAAGAGCACAGTCCAGCTCTGTGTCTCCACACAGCTCAGGGGCTCTCTTTTTTTGGTCTCTGTACACCTCTGGACTGGGCAGTCTGGCTACGCCCTGCAGGCAGGAAAACTTTACCCAATTTTTTTGAAGGTTTAATACTATCTAAGTAAGTGCAAATATGTAAGTTAACATCCATTCATTGTTGCAATCTTTCAATATTTATATTTATACTTGGGAGAAGCAGCAGTAACTCACAAATATGGAAAGAGATTTCCTGCCCTACAGTTCTGAATTATGTGATCCAAATATTTTGGATTTAACTTATCGGTTCCTCTTCTACATGGTAAGAACTTGCTTTTAGTTCAGCTTCTTGTGGAGGTAAAACCACCCTATTTATTGAAATCTATTAAGTTCTGGGGGTTATGTTTTGGGAAAAAAAACCCTGAATTTCTGTAAGAAACACGAGAATCAGATACAAAGTTATATGTGTAAAGGAAATGAGAAAATATCTGTTTTGTTGATATGTCCTATTTCTGCCTTTCAGAATTCATTCTGATGGATTTCAAGCACAAAGAAGCCCTACTTTCCATATCATGCGTCGTAAAGTATAACATTCACACTTCGTCTGAATTACTTAAATGAATAATGATTTTAGAAGATTTAGGGCTTCTTTCAATTTTTAGCAGGGGAGCTGTGACAGTTATGATAGGGAGATGCTGTGGCATAAAGAAAAAAGCACACCAGCAACATCAACTGCCTGAAGTTATGTGAAAAATATATTATTCCTGGAGGAGTTACCACATGCAGTCCCATGGCTGTCATACCTAATTCCAAAGCTGATTTATAAATCTGGGAGAAAACACCAGGGTAAGACACCGCCACCCTCACTTTAATTATTTTGCTACAGTTCAAATACAACAACAGATCACCATGTGCTCCCCTTTGCCAACAAAATAATCTTAAAATATACTTCTCCGCTGTGCAAGATAATCCCTGCTACTTCTAAAGTAAACCAGTGAGATTTAATTCAAATTGAGACAGAATGACCCTAGTAGCACTGCTCATGCCAAAACATGAAGTGACTGAGAAGTCGCCGTGACGTATTAATCTATTACAATAACAAGATCTACATTGGGACTTGCAAATCAATCACGTCATTGAAACAGTTGAAGTAATTTTCCTTTATCTTTTCTGAATTTATCTTCAAATATGATACGTTGGCCATACCTTAGACACATATTTAGACACCAAAAATGACCATGCTATTTGCACACCTCTTCATGAGCAGTGTGGAGGATGCCAAATGAAGTAGATACTACCTTTGCTACACACATGGATCGAAAACATGAACTTCTGCAAAGAGAAGTTTGCAGAACACAAGCTGAACTGTCATTTGCTACAAGTACAAGTAGGATATGAAAAGCCAAATCAATTCTGATCTGGCAGTTTGCGATATGTAAGCCAGGTTGTATTCCTCATCCAAGGTCTCCTTGCGTTGGAGCACCACTTAAGTGCAACCAACTGTGAGTACATCTTAACCTGAAGCTTTGGAAAGCAAGAGAAACTATATCTAGCTTCACCCTTTGAAGAGGTAAAAGTGACATCTTCACCATTTATACTGTGTTCACAGGCAGGAAAAAAATAAAATTTCACCCTAAACTTAATGTAATCACCTTCTTTACTCCTTTTCCAGGCAGCTTTCCTAGTTTATCTCTATGGTACAAGGATATGAAATAGAAAATCCAATATTTCTGTCACTTATGAACTGAACAATTTGCGGTCGATTTACTTTCAAGTAACAAAATCATAATAAAATACATTTATACCACACATCAGAAAAGATGAGAAAAACACCGAAACCTTGTTCTTGTCTGTTTGTTTAAATATAAAAAAACCCCACAAAAGCTAACAGCTGGTTTTTTGCTTATGGGACTGGGATGCTGAGGTATAATTGGAAGAATAACTTTTAATTTCTCATCAATCAGTTAGTACAAAAGCTAAACTTTCATGAGAGAGAGAGAGAGAGAGAAGACAGAGATAATCTCCTGCCCGGAGAGTATGCGGTTGGGCTGCAACTTGCACTGATGCACTCAGTGCTCGTGTAGCACTCACAGTTTGACAACACATCAGCACTGCTCTTGCTTCCTGTTTGGTTTCCAATTAAAACCTCTTTTTCACTCAACAGATGAAGTAGGATTTTTTTCTCATGATGTGTCAGTGAGCCTTGACGGAGAGATATGTCACTCCTGGTTTGTAATTCATATTTCCTCAATGTATGAAACTCATTCTTGAAAGCAGTTCTTATCTCTGCATAAACTTTTTATCTTTCATTTTGCCTATTTTCCTTTTCCTAATCCTAAAAACTAAAAATGTCTTCAGATTTATAATGTTAAAGAAAGCCTTGCATGGTTGGGGTTTTTTTCCCTTCTCTGTGACTTGCTAACTGAATGTTTCAGCCAAAAGACAGGTTTCTCTTTCATTTTCTTCTTCATCCTGCTTCATGACTAACAAGAACTGCCAACATTAACTAAAAAAATGGAGGGGAGTAGGAGCATTTCCCTTATGAGGAATTCACAGATTTAGGGAAAGTAACTATGAACAATAAAATAGAAAGATGTTCTACATGTCTTATGAATAAAATTACCATAATAATTCTCAAAACATGGAAAATATTCAATCATTTTTTCAACATTAAAACTCTTCAGCTAAGATTTTATAATAACGTAAAACTCATGAAACTGTTCAAATAAGGCAAAATCAACACATGATTCATTACCGAACACTATGTATTTCATGTGTTTTCTGAAACGCATAATAAAATCAGTTTGCTTTTGTGGAGAACCATTCATTCCAGCAAACTACTTTTCCAACTGAAACATATCTTGCAAGAATTTGCAACGGAATTTACATATCCTCCCCAGCACCATGCAGCAGTGGTGAGTGACAAGTGGCATTGAAACAGGCAGTTACTAACTGCAATGAGGACAATTACGACTTGGTGAAGAGGATGTCAGAAAAAGTATGAAGCCTTTAAAAAGGAATATGTTACATATTGCAAACTGCTCTGTTTTGTCCAGACAGCAGCATGAATTACTGTTAATGAATCAGCACAGGTTGGGGAACTTTTTGGCAGAGAGATGATTAGTTGCTTTTTCTTTCCTGATGTCTGGAAACCATCAAACACAACAAGTGTGTGATATTGCTCTTCGTTGGGTTGTAAACACAAAGCAGAGCCGCACACCACAGCTAGAGAGACAGAGCAAGAAAAACTGCTCTCCTTTCGTCACGTCTCTTGTCCCATGATTTTGAAGAGTTAATCTTTCAATATAATATGCCCCTGTTCATTTTCAATAGTTACCAGGCATGGAATTCGATTATTCAAATACAGCAGGTACCATGTGTGGTTTACAGACCTGAAGAGAACAGGCTTTGCACAGAAATGATCCAACCCAATGATAAATGCAGCCTAGAAACCCTCTTCTTGCACGCTGAGCATATCAGATAAAGCCATGTGCTCTTTAAATAGCATCTTCCTAAGATCATAAAAAGTGAAAATGATTAGGCAATACAAGTGGCATTAAAAGCAATGATGATAATCTGCTATGACTTAGCTCCCCAGGGGTTCCTGGGGGAGGTTCTGCAACATGCAAAAAAAAAAAGTAGAGAAAGAGTCTCACAGGCAGCAGCAGCAATCCCAGTATTAAATTACAGATTTAATCTACCATTGTGTCCTACACAACAGGCTTGCGAGGGCGTTATAAGCAGTTACAGCCCAAGTAGTTCATAGGTAACTCTTCCAGAAAAAAAAAGCGTTGCTAATTGTTCTATGTACACTGTCAGAGGGTGCTTGCAGAAAATTTACAGTAATTTACCAAATGGACTGTGGGATCCTTTTACCTCAAGCACATTAAGCAGAGGTCTAGCTGAAGCAGAATTGGAGTGCAGGGTTTATAAGGAATACACAGAGGGAGTTCTTTTAGTTTGACTGGAAAAAGCAAGAAAGGTTTCCCAGTAGGGACCACTAATGAACTCTGGAGCCTTTAACCTTCATGTCACAAGCAGACAACATTAAAGACAGCATGTTATCCCTCCCACATATAGCACATGCACATACGCAATGGCTCATAGGATGCTTTAGGAGCAAGATATCTAGGAGAAACTTTTGACAGTTATTTATTTTGTTGCTTAATTCCCAAGGAATTATTGGTATATCAGCAGGGAACAGAGGTAAATCTGCAGAGGAAAAATACAGGCTGGAGTAGAAAAGTCTCTGACTGCCTCCTTATGCCTGTGGCACCAATGTATTGACCTGATTTAGAGCTGTTGTGTCCTGTTTGGACTGTATGAAGTTCCACGGTGGGTAAATCAGCTGAGCTAGCAATTTGGAATTGTGACATGAAAGAATCTGCAATGTTTTAAAACATGAAAAAAAACCACAGTGCCTTGCACACAAAGGCCCCATCTCTTGATTTGGATAGTTTATTTAGTACAGAGAAAATGAATAGAAAAGTATGGACAACTGAAAAGATTTTATTTTTTTTTAGTGTGATGAAGGAGATGAAAGGTAATTTAATGAGCCTCACAGTGAGATTTTGTATTTGAAGCAAAAAAAGGAGGCAGCAAGCTTTTCTAAAGGTGAAACTATCCTAAATTTTCTGATATGTGAAACAAAACATGGTACCCTAACTTTGGAGCAAAACCAAGTTGGGAATACTGTCCTCGAGAAGAGAAGAGAAAAATGTTCTTCGAAAATACAAGTACACAACTAGTATTTTTATTTCAAAAGGGAAATTATTTTGTTAGTACTAGAGCTTAGAGGTGTCAGACTTGCTGCAAGGGCAGTATATGTCTCTCATTACATCCACATCAGGAGCACCTACAAAACCATTGCATGTTCTTCCATCCAGGTCACACTTGGATCCCTTCTTGAAATAGGTGCAGGGTAAAAAGTTCTGGCAAGGTGTGAGATATGAGACTAATACAGAAAGTCAAATATTAGACTTTGGATGCAGAATAGTACTACAATTTATGCATTATTACTTATGCGTTACATGAACCTACATAGCAAAGTTAAAAGGTTATGAAACAGAGGCAAATACTATATGGAAAAAGTAAAAGCAAAGTTTTAGTTTCTACTCAGAAATGTCCTCGAGACTTAAAGAAGAGGATGCTTAGGAGAAGGAATTAAAGTGAGGGAAGAAAGACAAAGGCAAGCTCATACACTCTAATGGGAGAAAATTGGAATAGGAGGTCTTCACTAACTGCTAAAGAAAAGCATCTGGAAAGACGTGGCAGCTGTGAAGTTAGGAAAGAAAAAAGGCTGAGGATTTCCTGGCCCATCCTGAAGGAAAACCTGATTACCCCTACTATAAGAACTAATGGGTGGAGGAAAGCTGGGGTCAAAGTAGAGAATACCATTCACTTGGAATTAATGCCACTTTCAGTACTTGCAAGAGACCAAGAAAACTGTGAATTCTAAAGACTTTGAGACATTTATATGCTATTTCATGCCTTTGCTTTCATTCAGCAGTTCCACAGAACTGAGAGAAGATATGCTGGCATAAAATTTGTATAATGAGGTGATAAATTGGGCCGTTATTTGAAGAATGGAAAGACTGTAAAGAAGTGACAAGCTTGATTCGTAGTCACTGGTTTATAGCCACATGAAAATGCCAATGGATATGAAACGGCTAATTATCATATCTAAAGATAAATTAATGCCTTGGAATCTTGGATAGGTTTCCTTTAAAAAGAAATTGATCTGCTTAGCCAAAATATCCTGTAATGAAGCTTCGCTTCAGATCATGACCTAAAAATAATAATAATTTGGTCAAATTTGGTAAACTAAAATTCAACCTGCTTTGTCAAATCATTAGTAAAGGTTTCTCCTAGACAACAATTTCCATCATTTCAATCAGCCCTTTATAGTAATATATTTATTTGTTTTGCAGGTGGATCTTAGCCAACTTGCAGAAATATGGGTCTAGGAGAAAGTTACTTCGCTAGGAGTTACTTAACATCTAGGATATGTTACTTAGCTAGAACTGCCAAAGGAGTTTTACACATTGTTGGGCTGTATTGCTTTTTCATGAATACATAATGTTTATCAGCTACCATGCAGCAAGAACCCCATGATGCTGCTGCTTTTTCTCATATATTTTTACTACGGACATTTTGATATTCTTTTTAAGGCAGGCTATTTTTGAAAGCCCATTGCATCCTCTCCTACTTCTCTTGAACTCGGTGGGAGCAGGAATATCTCTGATGATTAACTTCCTTCCAAACAGAGGGGAAGAAAAACTTTTTGCTACTCAGCTCCCAGTGCCGGCTGATGTTAATCTACAGGTATATCTCTTCTCCAGAAACATAACCTATTCTGCAGGCTAGTTTCAACAAAAGTCTGGTTTAATCCTGATGGATGGGAGTGAAGTGAGTTCCACAGAAGACGTTACATAGAGTATCTACATTGGCACCTCAAGAGTTTTAAAGGAACCCAAGGAATGACAATAATCTGTTGCTTGCACTTTACAAGTATTTTTTCCCTGTTGACTAAAGCTGACATACGAAGACAATAAAAAAAGACAGCATAAGAAAACAGCCTGAAACATCTGTTTTCCTCTCCCGTATCAACTGATGAGGTATTTAGCTTTATTACTGAACTAAACCAAGGAACAACACCTCTGCGTACTGCTTTAGTAAAAGCAAATGCGGTGACAAAATAAAGGAAATAATTGTCATGAAATACAGAAGAATTAGTGGAGCTGTGCACATACTGTTCCTCACAGGAGGACACCAAAGCTTTGCCGTAGATAGCAGTCACCGTTCCCTTATTCCTCCCATGTGTTCTGCAAGATTTTTTGGAAGAGTTGTTCAAAAGGAATACTAATTTGTATATACACAGTACTTAATACTTCTATGTAGGACTACCCTTAGGTACACAACTGACTTCTGAGGTAACTACTTATATGTTTCAACAGCAGCAAGGAAGGGCGGCAAAGAATTGAACGATTTTCATACATTCTTCTGCTACAAAATATCTCTGTGCTTTCTAATTCCAAACTATTCTCATCCTAATTATAGGGCCAGAGCTTCCCAACCACATCTTCTGAGAAATTCCTGGGTGATCTCACCAGAAGTAAATACTCAGCTTGAAACTTCATCAAGATAAGTCTTTGTAAAATCCCATTTTGGGGGAAAGTGATTAAGCGATGTTCACAAATGAGAGGCAAACGTCTGATATTGTTAACAGAGACTCCACAGTGTCTTAATTTGTGGGAAGGCAGCTAAGACAAGTGTTTTTCTTCAGCGGCTTTTAAGATTTAGATGCTTCAGACCCAATCAATCCACTGATGCAAAGGCAGTTTCCTTCAGAGGTGAATTTGGCCAATTGAATCATTCAAAACACATTTTTGTTACGTAAATACAATTTTTATTTTTCCTCTTTTCTGGAGCGGGCAGAGCTGCACGAACAATAGACACTTTCATTATAAGAAGCACATACCATGCAGTGGAGAGAATTATAGGCTGGTTTATCAACTATTTTGTATCCAAGTAGTTTTAAAATATATTCCTTTGTTCCCATTTACATCTCAGTTTTAATGCCTATGGATGCTAAAAAGTTTTTGCCTTAAGCACTGTCATTTACAGTGACACAATTATCTTTCAGGCTTCTCTCCAGCTCAAAAAAAAAAAAAAAGCCAACTTAAAATTGGCGTCTTTGTACAAAAGAGAAAAATCAGCGCATCTTTTTGGATTGTTCTTGAGAAATTCAGTGCTTCATCTTGCTCCTCATTCACTTGCCAGCACAGACTTATTTTTTTGTTCAGATGGCAGGGGAGCCAGTGTCACTTACAGCATCCTGTTTGCTGCCTGAGGCTACTTCTGCCACAGCTCTATCCTATCATTTGCCTTCCTTGCAGGTGACATAAAGGCTCAGAGCTCTCATGGACATTATTCTGCCACCTGAATCCCATAGTATTGGACTGCATTCTCTATGTAGAAATCTCCTAGTGAAGGTAGTTTATATCAGCCTATAAAAGTAAAGAGACACAGGTAAAGCTACTTACTGTTTACCTTTTTGTGGTTTGGGCTATGAAAATTCTGCTTGTAGGGCTGTTTCTCCTGTTAAGGGAGGAATAAGGAAAATTAAGGTTATCTGAAAGATCATCAAATGTATTTAGTCATCCCTATGTACAATATAAATCAAGAACAGAATTCACTTATCCTAGTGTAACTTCTGAAAATTATGTATTTTAGTCAAAACAAGTGACCATAAGCTCATTTTTTACATAATGGGCAGAAAATAGCAAACCTATAGTAGAGTTATGTAATCACAAAACAGGGTCCAGAATAGCTCAATTGCATCACCCTACCAGAGATGACTACTCTCCATTGACTATAAACTTAACCTAATGTGACCATCTCCAATTTAGATGTCTAATATTAAGTGATGTAAATCCCACTCTCAGGATCTATGGGACAAGAGAATCCTAATCTATGAAATAACAGAAACAATGTAGTAGAAGTGCTTATGATTTGTGTTTCTGCTGCATGTCTTACCTTGAGGTCAAGTCCTTTTTGCTCAAAATGTAGAGAAGGACATGATCCTTCCATCTTTTCTACTCTGAAGTTGAAGGTGTACAGTTGAGAGTTTGCTTTGGTGAAAAAAAATGAGGAGGTGGTTATGAAGTTTCTAACATTACCTGCTGGAGTTTATGGCTGAATAAGAGACTATTTGAGGCAATAAAAATGCTCAGATTTATCTGTGTGCTTGAAAGCACAAATTAAGAAGTTCAGGTTACACCACAGCTTCTCTGCACTGGTGTGCTGCAGTTGCTACTGTACCATGGGGATGAGAAATGCTCAGCTGGTGACACCCCCAGCAGCCTGTCATGGATACCTTCGGAATAGGGATTTGGAGCCTTTCTAGTCCCCTGGTCAGCCACACACCTTTGGCTCAAACATGCTTGTGTAGGTGAGACCTAGGTGTACAGCAGCACTGACCTTTCCTCTTCCCAGTTCCATGCATATGTCCTTTCACACACCTCAGTCCACGGACATGGCACATTTCATACAGGGTCCAGACAGAATGGTTAGGCAGATTTTCACCCCAAAACAAACTGCAGAAGGCTCTGAGATGCGAGTGATCTCCCTGTATAATCAAACCAGCACAAATGTGCTTAAACTTAAGAGCAGAGACACTGAAATGGTGAAAGCATCTTAAGGATAAATGATGTTCTGGGCACAGCAAATTATTTGACCTTCATTTCAATTCTGTTAGAGTTCGTGGAGATGAAAAGAGATTAGGTAAAACAGCCTATCTTAAGCTTTGATCCACAAGCACGACACTGCATAAAATTAGCATTGGTTCAGGTTCGAGCGTGACCCATAGGGCTAGGATTTATTTGCTTTCATTGACTCCATTTTGAAAATGCTTGCGTTGAAAAAGTTATGTGGGAAGCCGAACAAACTACATTGACCTGCCCTGGCAAAAAAAAAGTAGTGGGAGTACGTTTGCATTATTAAGTCTGCGATTTTGTTTTTCTTGAAGGATCAGACTTGACGACAAAAAGAATGACTGTTCTTTTCTTTCACTTCACTGTACAAATAAACTCCAAACTTGCAGAAAGAAATCAATCCTTTTTTTTCTCGTGGTGTTGAGTTCAATCCAAGCCTAACAAACAAACAGAAATGTGCAGTATATATTTATATGTCTTGTGACTGATTTTTGAAATAATTCTGTAGTTCTTACGAATTTCCATGAAGTTCTACTGAACAGGCAGGCAAGATAACTCTCAGAGCATCTTTGAAGAATTCTGTGTTCTTATTTTACTTTACAACGAATTTAAGCAAAAGCCAGAAAGCTTAGCAAGATAGGAAATACATTCAAACGTAGTTTTAAAATAAATGAATCTCATAAAAACATCTGTCTATCTGACTAAATCAGTTGTGAAATTTCATTGAATTCACGGACTGAATTTGGCACAGTATTTTGGATGGCTCGAAGTCCAGATGGAGATCAGTGACAAGTGGTGTCACTCAGGGGTCTCTACTGGGACCAGTGCTGTTTAATATTTTCATCAATTATATAGACAGTGAGATTGAGTCCATCCTCAGCAAGTTTGCCACTGACACTAAGATGGGTGGTAGAGTTGCCACAGCATAACAGGATGCCATCCAGAGGGACCTGTACAGGCTAGAAAAGTGGGCCTGTGAGAACCTCATGAGGTTCAACAAGGCCAAGTGCAAGGTCCTACACCTGGGTCGGAGCAATCCCCGTTTTCAGTACACGATGGGGGATGACATGATTGAGAGCAGCCCTGTAGAGGACTTGGGAGTGCTGGTTGGTGAGAGGCTTGACATGAGCCAGCAGTGTGCACTTGCAGCCCAGATGGCCAACCCTGTCCTGGGCTGCATCAAAAGAAGCATGAGCAGCAGGTCAAGGGAAGGGATTCTGCCCCTTTATTTCTCCCTCGTGAGACCTAATCTGGAGCATTGTGTCCAGTTCTGGAGTCCTCAACCTAAGAAGGATATGGAACTGCTGGAATGGGTCCAGAGGAGGGCTACAAAGATGATCAGAGGGCTGAAGCACCTTTTCTATGAGGACAGGCTGAGAGACTTGGGGTTGTTCTGTCTGGAGAAGAGGTGGCTCCTAGAAGACCTTATAGCGACCTTCCAGTACCAGAAGGGGGCTATGAGAAAGCTGGGGAGGGACTGTTTATAAAGGCTTGTAGCGACAGGACTAGGGGAAATGGGTATAAATTAGAGAGGGGTAGATTTAGAATTGATATAAGGAAGAATTTCTTCACCATAAGAGTGGTGAGGCCCTGGCACAGGTTGCCCAGGGAAGCTGTGGCTGCCCCATCTCAAGAGGTGTCCAAGGCCAGGTTGGATGGGGCCTTGGGCAGCTTGATCTAGTGGGAGGTGTCCCTGCCCATGGCAGGGGGGTTGGAACTGGATGGGCTTTAGGGTCCCTTCCAACCCGAACTATTCTACGATTCTGTGATTTATCGTTTAAACCCAGAAGAATTGTGAATCCTCAGCCACTTTTAGAAGGCTGTATCTGGAAATTACTCAGAGGATGAAGCTGATCTAAGTCTGGCAAATGTTAATATCTGACCTGCTTTCCCAAGGCTCCCTGTATAGTCAGTGGAGAGAACAGACATTCCTCAAGTAAGATTCACCTTCTCATAAACTGAGTAGTTGGAACAGGTCAGTTGCAATATTGTTAAAAAAACAATTCCTGTCTAGAGACTATGGAGGGATCCTGGAATGTCTAGCTTGCATAAAGGTGTTTTATCTTGTAGACTCTCTAGATTAGGTGAGGCCAGAAGGGTATATTTGATAATCCACTTTCGAAAACATGATGTCCTAATATTTCATCCTGTTGCCTCCATAGTGTGCCTGGCTAAAACATATCTGACTAGAGCCACTGAAGTTTCAAGATTTGAGGACTTCCAAGTATGGATTTTTTCCAGTGGCTAATCCCCTTCCTGAGGCTCAGACTTTTAACATATCTGATCAGCTGATATTAGAGGGATAATGTCTCGAGTCCAAGACGTTTATCAGCACATGCAGATAGATGCTATATACAAACAAAAATCTGTGCTTTAGATGTAATCCAAAATGATAAGCAAACCATCCTGAGTTACATCTAATCTTTCTGTTAACTTCTGAATACACATACTCACAAGTGTGTATAAAACATAGGATTACCTTACTGAATCAGACAAAAGGTCTATTTAGCTTGATATCAGGTCTCTCGGTGTGGCCAAGTGAAAGCACAGGGAAATTAATAAGATCAGAACATGTGCATGTTTTCTTTCCCATATACACCCTCTGTCTCCTACTATTTAAGGTTCAAGGACTTCCTGAGCCAGACATATTTCTTTCGATACTCAGTGAACCTGGTGATACTTCTTATGTCACAGTCAGTTCTTCACTGAGCTCTCTTCATCTCCTGAACTTTGAGTATCTATCATATCTCGTACTGAGGTGCTTTGGAGCCAACAAACGTGCTAGTCAAAAAGTGAGTTGCTGCATTATTAGTGTTGAACCTAGCACCCACCAATTTGATTTAACACCTCCTCACTCTTCAGATGAGAACTAAAAAGTGGGTCCTTATTCAGCCACCCCGTTCTGCTCATGAGTTTAGAGACTTTCATCCTATCCTCTGCCAACCACTTAGTTTTCAGATGGAAGGAGACCCTAGTTTATGTGGTAGCTCTTTGTGGGAAAGTCCTTTAGCACCTTCACTATTCCTAAACCTCTCCATTATCTGCCCTATTAAAGCACAGTCAGCGGTTCCTCTTTGGCAGCCCTGTCTACTGTGGCAAGGATAATCTGCACTGAAAAGACAATATTGCAAACTCCTGCCCTGGATGTGACCAAGAAGGAGAAAGTGAGTAAGGGAGCAGCCTGAAGTATCCTCCAAGAGAAAACACACCCGCTGCCCGCCTTGCATGCACAGATTCCAAAACCTGATGTGCCCTGCTCAGCCTTAGCAGCAGCATAGACCTCATCATGGTCAGAAGAATAAACTTGGAATTTTTCTTTTCTTTTATACTTCTTCAGTGTAATTAATAGTCTCCTAGCTCTCACCACAGATGCCATACTGACATTCATCTCATTCAGGTGGGCAGAATCACAGGTTCATATGCAACCTGCTCCGGTTCTGTTGCCAGTAACTAAAATATTCCTTAATTTATGTTTAAAATCTGATGAACACACTTTTGTAATTTCTTTTTCTTTTTTTACCAGTGCTAAGGTCTGCTCTGTCAGCCACTTGAATTTGGTCACATCATGACAGTAACTTTGGCTTTGGTGACTTGCCAAAGATAGTCACAAAGACTGTCCTGCAAACCTAGTGAAGATTGCAGACTGAAAAAGATTTGGTGACACCATCAAGAGGTTAACTCTGGCATCCTACTATGCTTTTCCTGGAGAAACCATCTCGTGCTGGGACTTTGAATCAATCTTCTGCCCATTGGCTTTGCAGCAGGACAGATTATAGGCCCAAAGATTTCTTCTGCTCTTTTGATCCGTTAATGAAGCCACCATACAACTGAGTGAATATTATAAGCAACTTTTCCATGGCTGCATATTTGATTTCCCATGCTTCATTGTTGTTCCCATCCCTTTCTGCAAGTAGTCTTACGTATTTGATGCCTTCTGGCACAAATGCTCAGCACAGCTGGGAATTCTGGCTGAACAGGAGAAGAATGCAAATTCTGAATCCATGATTACTTTCATCACAAGAAAGAGGACTCCTGGAGCTTTTCATAAATAGTTCTGGTCTATGTGACCCAGTGAATGTTATCAAATCACGGAGGCTAACACCTCAGTCCTGAAGAGCTAACAGCCTAATCCAAGATAAGACTTCAGAAGCTGCTGCAGCAAATCACATGGGAGGAAGGATGCCAGGACTAGCTGTGATAAATGCCGTATAGTTTCATAAAAAATTTGTAAAGCCACAAATCGTTCTAAGTTTTACTTGCTTGCTTTCAGGTGTAAATAAATGCAGGCACGCTCCACCAACTCTGAGAAACTGTTGTCTTCCTCAGCGACCCAGTCAACATGGATCCTGAAGGCAATCATGAAGAAACATGGAGGGTAACATAGTGATTAAAAGGGAATGGACTTTCACTTAAAGAAAACAGAAACAGAAGTGAAGAGATTACTATTCAGCTGGCAGAACAAACAGCAAATAAATTACTTGAGCATAGACCCATGTGGGATAGGAGTAGCCCCAAAAGCCAGCAAACTTTTAAACAAGCAAAATAACTAAGTGTCAGGAACTTCTGCACACTTTTCCTCATTCTTGATGGGGTTTTCATTTTTCGCCACACTGAAGCTATGCTTTTTCTCCCTTGTAATTTTTTATTGATGTTGTTGCTAAAGGTGGGCAATCAGCTTCCCTCCAGCTTGGTGCCAGTCATAGACTCAGAGGCTGTGAACACGTGGCACAAGCACCAGTGTGTACGCCCCCAGTGCCTGAGCTAAATAGTGATCCACCAAATAACAGAGCAGTATGAGAAAAGGCACAGGAAGAAAGTTCAACCCAATCCAGAATGGTGGTGCTTGAATTCCCATCATGTTCAGGATTATTGTGTGTCCCCTCGGTGCAAAGGCAGTCAGACCTAGAAGTAACATCTCCTGAGACATGTTCCCACCCAAGATGCTGATCTCAGGAGTCACTCAGCACAGATCTACATCTCTAAGGCAGGATCAGGCTAAACACTTTATCCAGTCCATGGTTTCGTTTTGAATTTATACACAGGAAAAAGAATCAAGCTTAAGTCAAGTATCACTGTAGTGGCTGCGTTTTCCGTGCAGTGGTTGCATGGCTGACACAGAGTCTTGATTTTGGCTGAGGCCTCTGAACATCACTGTAAATGAGAAGAACAGTCAGAGGGTAATACTGCAAAACCATAGTCCTGGCAGAGAGGGACTGAAGCTCCAGTGTTTATCTGCAGTTAGTAAGTATAGCTGGCTGTCTCTGCTCTGAGCAATACGTGCTCCCAATGGAAGTTAGTCTTTGTGCCAGGTGAGAGTAGCCTTTGGTTCAGAGAAGATGCCGGGAGAGGGCCTGGAAGTTAGCTGGAAACAGAGCTTGTCATTCACCGTTTATGCTTTCTTCCACCAGGTATAGTATTGCCTTTAAATTAATATTTATAAAGAGGCTAGTCTACACAGAGGTATCTGATAGGAGAAATATACCAAACAAATAACAGGTTACATCAAATTAACAAATAAGTCTCACTTCTTTTGAAGGGAGAGTGAGTGAGACAACAACTGAATAGGAGACTGACATTTTGATGACAGAGCAGAACTCGGGAAAGGCAACTGATCGGAAAACATGAGAGATGTGAGACACCTGCTGATGTCAAAAATGCAGGAGTCCTGATGAAGCTGCCATAAGGCAAGTTTTATTGTTTCAGGGGGTTATCTGCTTACCAGCAATCAGTTTTCCAAAAGCAATAGCATCTCTACATGTGCTAATTTATTAGAACCCATGACATGAAGCAGCCACTACCACTGTCAGGGTTTACTAGTACAACAGCAGCATTCACTGTGTGACCTTACAGTGTGATAGGAAAGCTGGAAACATGAGGTTTAAAGAACAGATGTATTCTCTTACTAAATCCATTATTTATATTATCTGTGTCCCTTTCTAAAAATTTCCAGTAGAAAGTTAAATTGTGGCTAACACTTGTGAGATTTTTCTTTTTCAAATAAATCCTTTCTTTGGTGCATCTTTAAAGGATGTGTTACTGTCAGGTCTGGTGAAACTGTAATTACAGCGAGTGCGATAAATAAAAGCATAATGGCTCCACTGCATAAATAATGGCTCATTATCTCAGTTTTATTGGTATTTAGTTTGCTGAGCTAATAATTCCTCCTGCACAGCCAAAGAGACTGTTCTGAACAATTTAGGCTAGGTTAAGTGAAAGAAACAAAGGAAGAGCTTTTGTAGGAGAGAAGACATTTGGTCATGCTGGTAGCCTGCTTGCATGGGCTTGCACCACTGCCCCCCAGCTAAAGAGAGATGACAGCATCCCACCATCATGACAAGGTGCTCTGCCAGTGGTGTCCCTCCAGGCCTTGCCCTCCCAGCCTCTCTGGGACTCCTTTCACATATCCATTTGCTGTCTTTCCCTCCCAACCTCTTGAACCTTTGTTTCTTTTTCAGTACCCTTGAGTGAGATTATTAAGATGTTATACTAATTTGAATCCTGCCAGCCACCTCAAGGCATCTCATTTTGACCTGTCTACTGAGGGCAGGGTGTTATCACCTGTCTGTGTACACACACCAAATAAATAAGTACCAATGAAACCAATAGTAAAACCAAGAGTATGCATTGAGGAGCATTAGGATGAGGTTTCCTCATGCCTCCTATTCACTTGCCCTCATCTCAAGGACAGGTATGATTTATCCCTTTAAGGCAGGCAGAAACTGTGTTCTAAATTTTGATCCCATTGCCCTTGTGACAAAGCATCAGACCCTGAGAGGGCTAGAGATCACTCTACCTTTTTGTAGCTTGAATTATAACAACAAAAGAAGCAGAAAACCCAGGCTCACCAGGAAGTTTCAGCATTTAAGCAAGGGAGAATAATGAAATGTCAGTCCTTAATCAGAGATGCACATGGATGATCAGAACTTGTGGACATACAGGCTGCTTCTGACATCTGAGTTCATGCTGAGTGCTTCTTCCCCAATGCAAATAAATCCTTGGAAAGCTATGAGTCTGCTCGCATGAACAGGAGGACAAAACTAGGTTCCAGATGATTTTTCATTACTCGCTCAGGCAAGTATCTGCCTGACGGGGACATGTCATCCAGAACATCACAAATGTAAGGCACTGAATGGTAACAGATAGATCTTCAGGCTAGCCATGTAATCAAATTGCCATGGTGAAGCAAGATTTTGCATGTCACTTGAGCCCCAGTAACAGTCTGGGCCCGTGCTCCTTCCCCACAGTGAACGAAGAAGTTTGCATTTGCCATGACCCAGAAGTACCCACAGATATCTGTCTTGGCCCAACTGACCACAGTGACCTCGTAGCTGCGGTGTCTCCCCTGAGATCAAGTTACCCACTCACAGAAGGAGCTTTTAGCGTCACCACTAAGGGTGTTGCGGTTCCCACAGGTCAAACATTGACACCCACAATGCCACAATCTGGCAGCTGACACTTTCCTGGACTTTGTGCCTCTCTTCCCACTCCTCTCTCTGTGACCCTGGCTGATCTGGATTTCCACAAGAGTGATATGAAGTCACATTATAAGCAGGATGACCCAGACTGCCCAGAAAGTGGGTGAATAGCATGAAATTTTCCACCATTGTTATGACCTTTTGATATTCTCTTCAAGTAACCAGTTTAAATCATGTTCGATAGCATTTAATACAGAAACTGCTCAAAATGCTAGGCCTTGTCTTGCATATTGACAGCCTTGAACAGTCAAGCATTTCTGTGCCAAACCTGAGTCCAACACAACTTGCCTTGGGCTAGGTTTCCTGCTTCAGCCATGACCTCTACCCTGGCAATCTTGTTCTAGTGCTTGACCACCATCTTCCTAAGACACAGTTTTAAGCCATTTCTTCATATCCTATCACCAAACACCAAAAAGAAGAGATTGGGACCTCCCTTTCCACTCCTTCTCTTGAGGAAGTTGTAGATAGAAATGAAGTCATCCTTCTGTCACCTTTTCTCTTACCTGAACAAATCAACTATACTTAGTCACTCTTCCTAAGTAATAGAATCATAGAATCATAGAATCACCAGGCTGGAAAAGACCCACCGGATCATTGAGTCCAACCATTCCTAACAAATCATACCCTCTAATCCTTTCAGAAAAAATTTTTACCTGCTTTGGAGATATTCTAATATTTTATATCCTTAGTACATTGTGGAGCCCAAAACTACACACAGTACTTGAGGTGAGGCTGCAGCAATGCTGAGTATAGTCAACCAGTCAGCTATACTGTGCGTAACACAGCTCAGCATAGTCAACAAAGAGGGACGGATTTGTCCCCTTTGAAGAGAGATGTTGCCTGGTACCACCGAAAGTAGGTAAGATGAAACCCTACCCATCATGATTTGTTATTTCTTGGTAATATTACTAGGTATTAGAAGAAACTAACACACACAAAGGAAAACTTTGCCTATAACAATAATATAGCAGCCAAGAGAGAAGAAACAAGACCTACGCCACTCCGTATCACTATCCCCCTCTGCTATTTCCCTATACATAAACCCAGCCTTCCACACCGACATTGCACTTTGCTTCAGGATTGATTGTTATACCAGGAGAGACCAGAGAGCCAGAGAAGATAGGAGGCTGTTGGGAGGTGGGGCTGCCAAGGCCACCAGATGCCTTACCACCAACTTGTGGTGGGGATACAGCCAGCAGTGGAGCAAGGAGAAGCTACTCAGAGTCAATAACAATGAGAAAACTGGACCCTGTCTTTCCTGGGACCTATCTTCAGGGATAAACTGGCACTTCACAACATCATTTGTAAAAAGGCGGCTTCAAGTTCTAAAAATATGCTTTATTAGATAATCTCAGCATAATTTATAAAGGGAAGAGATTGTAAAAGAACATTAAAAATGACTCTTCTGAAATTCCTTGAAAGTTACTCTGAGCTACAACTCATTACTCTGGGGTACTCTTAGCAGGATATATTTCTCTCTGAAATATGCATTGTCTTTATTTTTAGCTATAATGATATGTAAAGCTAGATATTTTTAGTATAAGTACTTTGCATCACTTATTAGTAGAGCTGTACTGATATCAGAGCTTTTTTTTCCTTACTCATTTCTCCTTGATTCTAGGAAAACATAATCTTTCCCTGAGAACGTGATTTTATTCATAGCACTTGTTCCTCCAGCTGATGAGATTGATTGTGCTTTTCACGGGCAAGGAGCGCCTATCTAAAATCAGCCATTTGTGAAAATCCATGTTAGAGATACTCCTCAACTCGGATAAACTTCCTGGTGGAAAATGTCTCGGCAAACCCTGGCAGTGGAGCAGTTTCCTCTGGAAGGGCCAGCAAGTCAGCAGCCGTGGCCTCTTCTTACCCTAGCAGCAGCTGGACGAGTGCTAATTACGTGTCATAAAATTGTTTGACCTAATATTTCTTCTCCCTGTGCTCTTTGCTTCTAAGAGTAGTTTTGAAAGATTAAGGAATGGGTGGGGAGATTGAGAAAATAAAAGCCTAAACTCGCACTTAGTTTTTTCATAAAACACATATATTTCGGGCTCAGAAAGGGATGCAGTTCAGGATGCCCGTCACAACAGTAGTAAAAGAGCTGATTCAGTGCATCCTGGCTGAGAAGGTAAAACTAATGTCTATACCTTTCTACTGCCTGAACGAAGACTTTACATGCATTCAGAGTTTTAGTAATGCTTTGCGCATAACCAGAGCTGTCTCATCTCATCAAACATTTGCCCTCTGGCAAACAGTTATCTCTAAGGGGTGCATCTGACAGTCAACTGCACTTCAGAAACCAGTAGCAGAAATACCTGGTAAGAGTCACACTGGGAGCTTCCTTCCAACAACAGTGATATTTAAGCAGTTTTTGTTCCTCAGGCAATTTTAGCTTCCCTCCTATTATGAATAGTAATCATGGTTTAGTGACTGATAGGAATGGTTGGATTTGATGATCCAGTGGGTCCTTTCCAACCTAGTGATTCTATGATTCTATGAATGCCCCATTTTACTTGAGTGGGGATCAGCTCTGTAGCTTTTCAGTCATGTTTCATGAAATGAATCTACTCTTTCTGCCACTGGCAGGCTTGGGCTCTGCAGTGTTTCTTCAAAGTGCACTTATGACAGTTCCCACGGATGTACTAAATTGTGATTTCTCTTTCAGAGACTGCCCTACACACCTTCCTGCTGATGCCAGGAGGGAACAGCAGTGATGGCAGCTATATCAAAACACACAGAACAAGGAGCCACATCATGTTTCTCCACTGGAAACACAGGGCTGTATCCATATTATACATGGGGACAGTCAAAATTTCTTCACCAGCTCTAACATCTTTTGGCCACTGGCCTGTGGGAAGGTGTTTGAAGGCAGGTAAGTAGGTGGATAGGTAATGGTGTACCTCCGTGCATTGTTGAAAATTACCCAGCTAAGTGCTTTCAAAGGGAGCTGTTGTGAAAACTAGGTGCCTCCAATTGCCTCTAACAATTGCCTCTAGATGCTTACATGCATATCTTTAGCCATGCATATCTCCTTCATCAGTGTGCATCCATTTCCACAAGGGACACTCATTGAGGATATTTCCAGGCACCTGTGGTCCAGAGATATCCTAGGCGTTATAGCCTAAGTAAGATGCTGGCAGGAGAGAGACAATGTTTGGAAAACAGCCTGTTCCCCTTGCTTGTGACTTTGCCTTGTGTCTTTCAGTGATTTGGGTTTTATTTCCTTCCCTTGCTAAACATTGCAAAATTACTTTTTCTAGAGGGCATTTTCGTGGCAGTTGCCAGAATTTATATCACCTTAATGAGCTGCAATTACTGTCCCTGTTGTCACAAGGATCCTACATTACCCCTCCAGGAAGTTCCCTGTGCTGAGCACTGGAAAGCTCTGCAGCAAAAATGAGAGCAACCTGAGACAATGGGGACACCTTACATAGCTGGGAGTAACAGGGCCATTTCACAGCTGGAAGTGTTATATCCTTCTCGCTAATCCCAGTGTGTGTGGCTGCTAAAGTACATCATGAAAAGCAAAAGGAAAGCAAACACGCACTGAGCTCTCTGAAACCAGCCCACAATTCAGACATCGTCCAGTCTTTTCTCTTCATTGGCCTCCCAATAGCAGTGGAGGGGCTTTTTGCTCCAGCAGTGCTCAGCTGTCAGGAGAGGACCTGGCTATAGAGGCTGGTACAAGGCATGTGTGTCAGTGACCTCCTAGAAGGAGAAAGCTCCGTAGGTCAACAGCCACTGGTAGTTTCCAGGGAGATAGCTTTTATAAAGTCTGTGAAACTCTACTTGAAATAAGACTTGGTTGACAAAGCCCATAGAAAACCATATTCAAAGGGCCTGGAAAAAAAAAAAAAGTGATTCCAAACCCTATCGTTTATTTTTACAGTTGAATTTTTTTGTGGCATTTTCTTAGCTTCCTCATGAGGTACCAAGGGATGTGAGTGCTTCTCTCTACCATAGTGGTTTGTGGATTAAGTCTAGAACATCTCCAAAACTACTGTCCATGTGAACACCCCTGAGGTCAGAGGCAGCTACCAAAGGAGGATGTTTTCCTGCATCTAACTGCAGCACTCTCCGTCCACCAGCTGGTCTTTGCACCCCTACTGGTTTCATATTTTCCTGGAGGCTCCTGAACAGTGCTTATGGTCCAGAAGCACAACAACCTATCCTGACCAACAGAGAACTGGGTGGTTTTGTCTCTGTTCATGCAGCACCCAGGCTGGCAACAGAGAGAGACAGCCAGGAGGAATAGAGGTGATGTGAGGCAGGACAATCTGAAGCTGATTCAGGCATTTGGGTGTTCTGAGTGTCCTCTAGTGAAAAGTCCACAGGACAATGCAGACTGGGTGTTCCTCCCAAGGGATTCCACAGAACTCCTTGCATCCTTCCCAGGGGCATCTGTTGTCACTGATTGGATTCAGTTATGGTTGGACTCAATGATCCAGTGGGTCTTTTCCAACCTAGTGATTCTATGATTCTATGATTTGGTTGTTCAACTTCACTTCTGACCTCCTCCTGCATCTTCCTCTCCTGCCTTCCCCACTGCAGCACTGCCAGTGGCCTTGAACTGCTGTGTCTAGCCTCCAGCACAAAGAGCTGCAGGACTCCCTTTCCCAAGGGTGTGCAAGCCTGGGGCTGCTTCTCCAGGTTGTTCTGCAGCCCAGCAGTTTCCCTCCCAGAGCCCATCACTTCTCTGAAGCTGCCAGGAGGCTGCCAGTTGCTAATGGGCAGACAGCAGGACCACCGGGAATAGAGGCGTCATTAAACCAGCACTTGCTGGCTCATGGCAACAAAAGGAAAATCTGAGCACTGTACATTCGCTACACTCCATAGGCACGGTTTTCCATTGCCATCACCCTTCTTTTCCCTCCCACGCTTCCACTGATTGCTTTGCCACCTGCTTGCCTTGACCCAGGGGTCTTGCAGACAGGGATCATCCCTGCTTTGCACATTCACTGCCTTAGTGCCATGCACTTATAAGGTGGGTGGTAAATAATTCCCACTGAAATTGTCGTCTTTGAACAGCATGAAAAAAAAAAATGCCAGTGCTTGATGTCTGCAGGTTATCATTTTTTTTTGGCAGAGCTGAAATGATAGGACAGATAAGAGAGAGGTGCACTAATAAAAATTGGCAATGCTTTCCTTTAGATCAGCTTTGTGATTTTGTAGCCAGCTCTAGAAGAGGCGTGGGGGAAAGGACAAAGCAGGGCAGGGTTGGGTGAATTGTCATTACAGTTTCTGCCCTCTCCATGCCTCATAAAATGAAATAATGATACAGTAAAGTACAGAGTACTTCTGATGTTACAGCCTCACTAGGAGATGTCATAGCAATGATAGCCTAATGAGGTTGAAACGACTGAAGAGTGTCAATAGATAAAATCTATTGTGGGAAGATTTCTAATCCTCAGCACAGCAGGACACACTTTCTGAAATCCCAGCACATTCATCAGTGACAGCTCAGACTGTAAATTCATGCAGAATGAAGATATATCCAGTACTCTTAATAAAAGACATTTTCATTTTTATGAATCCAGAATATCGACAAAATAAAAACAGATCTAAACAAAATCTGAATGTGAAGTGTTGTAAAGTGAAATACACTTTAGAAACTCGAATTTTTGAAGGATTTTTTCTTTTCTAAGAATTTTTCTACATTAATTTGTAATTATGTCCTCAGAAGTGCACCAAACAGCATCCTCTGCTTTCAAAGATGCGTGGCCAAGCTTTATATGTTAAAAAAAAACCTGGATCAAATCAATTAAATTACATCCTGCAACTTCATAACAGTCCTTATGAAAAGGGGTGAAGGAGGAGATGTTATGACTTGATTTTATTAAAGTGTATTGGTGTTATTTCAATTACATTCTCATAAAGAAGCTACGGAAAAAAATGTTTAAAACTTTTAAGAGATGGATGCAAAATTTGGTACACATCTTGATCTAGAGAGCTTGCTGTCCAAAATTTACTGTCAAAATGATGGGGTAAGAATTTACTCTTTCTGGGTCCAGCGCTGATCCTTGTTTCCAACAAGTACTAGGACAACTGAATATGCAGATGTGAATCCAAAGGGTGAAGCGCAGTGTACAGTGAGAAACAACTAATGTTGCTGGTTGTGCTGGCGAGCAGATGAGCTGGTGGAAGGCAGACAGGGTGAAAAAGATGGACAGTCTATCACAAGCCTGATGTGACTTCTTGTTATAAAAAAGTGCAGCCACATCACAAACCAGAGTTCAGCCAATGAGATAGTCCTTCTGTTCTGGTTGGTACTGGTGAGGCCCTATCTGAAGTACCAGACGTAGTTTGGAGCCCTCTGCTTCAAGAAAGGCATGAGTCACTTGGAGAAAGTCCAGAAAATCCTGGTGAGCATGGCAGGAGGTCCAGAAACCGCCTTCATAGACATAGATTTAGATCAAAGAACTGAAGAAAAAGAGGAAATGTGGTACCAAGCACAGAACAAATTCCAAGGAGAGACCGAAGAGGAGGCTAGACAAGCATCTCAAATGACTGGAATGGTTGTAGGTGAACCAAAATAGAGACAAGAGAAGGAACCAAGAGGCCCTGAAAGTCCCTACAACCTTCCCCTTCTAAGGTAGCGCAAAAGTGGAGCAAAACAAAAGGCAGAACATGTGCTCATCCTTAAATCTGTTGCCCAAAAGGCTGGACCAAATCCTGGCCAGACCCCTCCTGTGAGCAGACTATCCCTGAAGTGTGGGACAAGGACATGAACCAACAGCACCCTACAAAGATCAGCGCAGAGCTGTTGCTGGTTACGTTATCCATAGTCTCAATGCAGAAATGTCTTTCACTTGCCTGGTAGCTGATAGGCAAGATGTGCCATTTGATTTTATTGAATCTGAGAATGCAACACAAAGGTCCTAAGAAATTTAAAAAAAAAAAATACTTCTTTGTCTGTGTAAACAAGGAGAAGAAATCAAATTTTTCTTGAGTTTTCTTGAGTCTTTTTAGGTATCACAAGCACACATAGTTTTCCTTTCAGCGCTGCATCTGACCAAAAAAGTTAATCTCCTTGACAACAAAATGAAGCCTTTTAGACAGAGGGATCATGCTGTACAACTCAATACAACTTCCAAGACACCGTCACTGGGCAGACAGTACTTACGCAAAACAGGCAAACTCCATATTGCTCTATTCCTGGCAGCAATTTCCTTTCATAGCCTTTTGTGGGCAGTGATATGGATTAGAAACTAGAGGAAAGTCAGAACTATGAGTTAAATTTTTTTTTCAGGATCAAATAGCACACAGTGGTGCACTGATGCATTTTTTTAATCTGAGATCCTTACCTGTTCCTGGTTCTAACTAGGAGTGGCAAGTCATATAAATAACATTAGAAAAGTTCTTTTGTATTCATCTTATACTGGCAATCAACTGTGTGAGACATAACATCTTATGACATTGGGTAGTTGGCTTTTGGCTTTTTTGAGCAGTTATATCTTTTTTCTCCTGCCCTTTAGTCTAGTGTAAAGAATGAGCATAAATGTTGGCAACTGGAATGCAGAAAACTAATAAGAACTCTAGTCTGAGTCCTTTAATTTCTCACACTCATTTTTGCTGTGTGCATTGCAATAATATTAATATGCAATACTGGAAGTAGGATAAATTAATTTACGCTTTAACAGTGGAAGTAGGATAAATTAATTAACAGTATTCTCATTTTTGAATGAGAAAAGCTCTGGAAAGGAATACTGTCATTTATGAGTTTAATCACATTATTCAAGTTTAATAATGTGACAGAGTATTTAGACTAACTAGGTATTCAACAGTTTCCATGTTTTTCAGCTTTTTCTGAAATGTCCTTTTATCAGTGTAAAACAGAACAGAACCAAAAAACATCTCAAATTTTGCTGGGTTTGCTCTGAGATGAATTAAGCTTCATGAACCAGAAGTAATTACAGCCTGTTTCTATTAGCATGCTAAATTCACTGCAGTCATCAGAATTTTTGCTTAATTCTGAAAACTACATTTGTCATCAGGAGTCAAGAATTGATGACAATGACTCCTGAGCAGCCACAACTGGGCTGGCACAGACAAGCAGAGCATTTGGACTCTCCTCTGAAGTAGAGTAACATTTCTAGAAGGATGCAGAAGTATTGTTCTCATTTCCTAAGCCTTATGTTGTGGCAAAAGGACTCAGGCCTTTCTTCTGTCATCTCTGGTCACTCAGAGAATAAAGGGACACGCAGAACAGAAAATCTGTTGTTAAAACAAGTGTGCCATACATCTTTGTTGTATTAATTCAGTCAGGACCTAACAAATTGCATTCTAAATAGAGCTAGAATTGGGACCACCGTTTTCAGTTACTGCATTTGTGACCTGGACGTTGCCACTAAAACAGAAATTGGGTCAATGAAGTAGCAGAATTAGCCAATGGAATCATTTAATGTACTGGAAAATATATGCAAATAAAGATAAAAATTAAATTATTTATGCAGGAAACAGCATGTTTAAGAAATTAATATCTGAAATTTTCTCAAGGTCAGGTCATCTATGCCTGCTGGTTGTTTTCTTCTCCCAGGCCAATAAAGTGACAAATACAAAGATGATAAGAAACCATTTGCAAGGGTTCGCTTGGAAGGAGTTATGTCATATGAAGAATAAAGAAATCAAGTCCTGTCCCTCAATTTCTGCTCTGGTGAGCCTGGAACTTGCTATCTTGTTAACGATAATTAGATAAATCCACCAAAAGCTTTATCTAATCTCAGTCTAATCTCATAGTCAAAGCTGGAAAGAATTAGCTCTTGACAAAAATGCTCTGCAGCACAAAGTCCCTCCCCGGTTTCCACCCCTAGCACAGAGCCTGAAGCCAGTACGAAGCAGGGCCAAATAACCAGCATTTGTCACAGGAGCTCTGTTAAATACAGGTTGGCAAACCATTTCCCTGCCTCTATTTTGGTCCCCGCTGCTCACTGCCTCCCCCACACCTCAAGGCACTGTTTGCCCTGCTCCTTTCTCCTGCAGGGATACGTGTACACGTGCAGGTGCTTTACAACTATTCAAGTGAAGAAGTACTGGCAACGGTGCTTGAAAATGTTAGAAGTGGTGGCTGGATATTTATTTGCTTCAGATAACTGCGAAGGTGCATTTAAACGTGGTTCAGAGGCAACAGGATAGAAAAATCATAAACCAAACCAGAGGGAGAAATAGCTTGATGCAGGGTAGACGATGAAAGACTCCGGGATATGCAGATGATAACTCAGAGAGGCAAAGTACATCTGAAACAGACAACTTCCCTGCTCCTTCTCTACCCCATGGGGAATGATGTGGGTGTACTCCTTCCTATGGTCTGAAAAGCACAGATACAGTAAGGAGCACAGAGCGTTTCCAACCTCGCAGCATCCCACTGTTTCTGCTGTCACATCTGTTTCTCTATCCTTACCCTGAAACTGATACCCACTGAATTCACATCAGTGATCACAATGGTTACCTTTCTTTGAAAGCTACATTCTTCATTAAGAGTTAAGAAGTTTCAGAGGCAAACATTCCTGGCAGGGGCAAATAAACCATTTAATATGTTTCCAGGCCTTTACATAAAAGCTAGTGTAAACAAGAATTTGGAAGGATCACTGTAATTTTGTCAACATTGTTTCATTGGACTCGATGATCCAGTGGGTCTCTTCCAACCTGGTGATTCTATGATTCTATGATTGCTAAAGGACTTGGGTCTTTCTTCTGCTCTCTCTGCTCACTCACTTTCCAGAGTAAAGAAGAAGACAAGGGTAAAGATTCCACATATTCTCTATGGGATGAGGGCCCTCCAAGTAGAGAGTTGGAGTGGCTGGTGGCAGCAGTTTCCAGATGGTGACATACACACAGCTATCTAGCTGGACAGTTTCCCACAGAGCTCTCTTGTGCACACACTGTCTAATTTGTAAGAGAAAATAACAGAGTCAAAATGGTCCTGAGGATTATTGCCTGTCCTCACGGTGCACCATGGACTACCACTTGCAGATCATCATCATCATCATCAAAACAAAACAGGAAAGCCCGAAGTCTGGTGACCACATATCTAGTCACAGCTTCTCTATGTATTTGATAAAAGGCAAGTACATCAAGCCTTTCATTTCTCAGGAATTAAGCAGACTTCTGCCTGGGATGTCAGGCATATGGGCCAGAGTGATAAGCTGGTTAGCTAACTGAGAAGGTGGAAGGTATAAGATGGTGGGACCACTGGGTGCACCAGGACATGGACACATAGGGAACAAGCAACTACAAGGAAGATCAGGAACTGTTCACCGAGTCCTGTAGGATGAGGATATAAGAACAGACATAATGAAGGAAATAGCTGGGTGCTTCACTGTGTTTTCCATCTGCATATGCTGGAGTTCGTCTTCCTTTCCACAGCATCATTCTGTTTCTCCTACTGGTATAAAGTATGTGTTTCTCTTCAGTATTATCGTTTCCTGGCACCTTTCTCATCCACCATTTTCTCTGTCCTACACAGCATGGCTTTCCTTTGTTTCAGCAGCTCTTCTCATTTTTTTCCCCAGCTTTGCTCGTGTCCCTGCATTAATTTATCCTATTGGCGAGCCATTATGTAAAATATTATGGGAACAGGATGTTCCTTTGATTCATAATTAAGGATAGAGGGTGAACAGCTGATCTTCTGGCATTTTCACCAGGAAAAAAAAGGAAAAAAAAAAAAGCTTTTCCATTGCATGTCTATTTTAGATGAAAATTGCACCAGACAGAAGCCAAGTGGTGCAGTGACTCTAAATATTCCCCAAAATGTCTATTCTTCTCATGCTAGGATGAGGAGCATTCTCAAAGTCAGCTTCTTGCGCTGGTATTTTCATGGCTCCCTCAAAATCAAGACACGGAATAGGAGGAAGGACTAAGGACACAAATCAGTCTGCTGTTGTCAGGGAGTCTTTGATGAAAAAGAACAAGCAGAGTAGAGACCAGGCATCTTGTCAGGAGCCCTTCCTCCAACCAAACTCATAGCCTCCAGAAGTACGTACGGTGTGGAGAGAGGAAGATACGCAGACACAGAAAACTAGCAGTAAGCATGACTTTGAGAAAGGTGTGTGGATAGTGGTGACCAACCAGCTGAACATAAAGTTTCAGCACCAAGCAAAGAGAAATGTGTCACCTTTGGGTCTACAAATGGAAAAGAAAGATAAAGAACTGGACTAGGTCTACAGTGAAGTATGAGCATTAGCAATTTGGAAAATGTCACTCTCAGAGCTCTTGAGTTGTTAAACAGATGCTAAGCACTACCTCCATCACAAGCTTATCTTACCCACCCAGAGAAGGGACACTCAAAATAAACAGCTAATTTTAACATAAATACAGTCAGGTAAAAAATAAAGATGTACAAATTTAAAGCAAAGAGGAGCTAAGCACTGTAACATGTTACTAGTGGTGGTGGCAGCTGCTCCAGGACCAGAATTTTAAAAGAAGAAATGAAATGTCTTTCACGGTGCTGCTGAATAGTTCAAACAATGATTCATCTGGCATTGTGCTCCAGGCTGTGCTGAGGAGCACAATGGTCAAGACGATCATAACGATTCTTTTAGGCCTTGGACCCTACCTCGTGTGCTCAATTGAAGTTTATCACAAGGCTACCTGGCATCAGGCCCCATGTGATGGGTGCATCCTTACAGAATGCACAAGATGTGTGCATGTTTTTTCAGTGGGTGGGATCTGAGTCAGAAACAATCTGCCCCAAACTCCATAGGGCTGGGAACAGTCTGAGAGCCCACACAGGCATGAGGTGGAAAATACAGGAAAATACTGGAGGTACAAGAATCATGGACTGAAACATGCTGCTCAGATGCTTTCTCGAGTGCGTGAGGGTTGCTCTGAGCACTGTGCTTGGTACCAAAGCCATCCTGGCATCTAGGATCTTTGCAGACTGAAACCACACCATACGTCACCAGCACTGCTTTGTACAAACATCATGTGAGCAACCTGCTCACCTGAACAGATGCTAAAAGGAAATCAGAAAAGACTCAAAGGTAAATCAGGCTTTATTCTTTATCAGAGAATTCTCACCCTCTGTTGTGTTTCCCCTGATTGGTTAAACATTTCATATATTTTGTGATAAACAGGGCTATTAGGAACGAGAGATGTTATAACTGATCTTTATATAAAATATACTAATCATGAGGGACACAATCTTATCTCATCATCCCCTTTGCTCTTGGAAGTTCACCCACTATGAAAATGTCAGAGAAGGCTGATTTTATACTGCATAATATATTTGGCCATTTGAAGCTATCCAGCTGATCCTAAGTAAATCTTGTAATGAGCACTAAATACCCAATATTATTGATTTATGCTTTTATTGCACTATATATGATTATAACTGCAGAACACTGTTCAATAGGTCAAGCATACTCTTTGCTTAATTAATATTTGTCACAGCCAGTAACCTGAAAGTGTCTCAGTCAACCTAGAAATGTGCAGCCTATAAGCTTTGTGGAGCTAAGAAGGTATTTACACTTCCTTTACATCCTGCATTAATCTCCTATCATACACATCCTGAGATACATACCATGAGTGTTTGGTGCCAGTTGTAGAAATGCACAGAATTTGACTCCTACTAGAAGTTCCCTGCTTCTCTCTCATCTACAAATAAATGGATGCTTAGTCATCAATACATGCACACCACACAGTACCATCCCCTCAGTGCAACCCTTCATCCTTCACCTTCAGGTAGCTCCAATTTCCCTGTCTGTGATGCCAGCTGGTTATGCTGTGTCTAGCCACGTGCACGCTTCCAAAACTTCAGGCTATTGTTTCAGTGAAGAAGGGCTGCGGGACTTTGCCCTTTGGCTAAATACACACCTGGGCTCCCTATAATTTTATTTTCACAAATATTGTGGCTTTGACCTGCAGACAACCACCACCAACGTTGTACTTCTCTGATAGGAAGCCCTAGCACCATAAGCAATCATCCCATTCCCAAAGCTCAGCATGCTCAGCACGTTTCTATAGGTGGCTGGGTCTGTAACAGGTCCAGTGAGTCACATAATGTGCCACGAGACGTCTTGTTGGAACATCAATTCCCAGTCCTTTGGGCAGGTCTGGGCAAATGGATTATGCACAGACACCTATTTTGGTGTGTTTGGAGGACTTATTAGCTTTCTTCTGTGGTTCAGCCCTGGCAGCCAGGCTGCCCCAGTGCCAATAAAGCCACTCTGTGCTCATGCAGACAGGGCTCCTTGGCAGGAAGAACTGACCCGTGCCAAACCCCTCAGGCCAAACAGTAGTGTGTTGCCTGCCTCTCAGTGGGAGCAGGACAATTGCCAGGCAGTAGCCCCTGAACAGGCAGGTTAATTGTGAATGCAGAGGTCTCTGATCTTCCAGAAGACTCTCAAACCCGATTTTTATAGTATTTTGTCCCTCAAGGCTGTGCTGGTTTGGTATATGTTCAATTTCTCCATCAGTGGAAGCTGTAATATCGTCCTTGTTACATTATGCAGCAGAACATACTTGCTTGCTTCCACTTATTTATTTTCACAGACAAATTCATAGTATTTTTTATCTCTCCGGCACTCTTCTTCCACATTTCCAGTCCCCCAGCAAATCCCATTGCTTTTGTTCCTCATCTATTCTTGCTTAGTTGCTCTTTGAATGGATGCGTTGTGGCTGGCCCTTAGGCAAATACCTGTTTTCTCATTTTCTTCCAGGAAAGAGGTGAGAACTGAATAACGCAGACTGGGAGGAAGGAGAAAGGCAAAGGTGTCCTTTTTTGCAGGTAAGGAGGTTGCTGTGACATTATGAGACTTGCCTGTTATTTTACACCCTCCTTAGACAGACACTTCTTGCAAATCCATAAATCTTCACCAGCTGAAGTCTCTTCCTGCACTCTGCGTGTATTGTTTCAAGCAGAAAAAAGATACTGGTGACTTTAAACTACAGTCATCTAACTGGGGGTGGCAAATCCTACTGCAGTTTCTGCAAGTCCCTCAAACACAGGCTGTTGTGCCTCTTCCCTCTGCCTGGCATGGCCCGTCTGCAGTGCTGTACCCAGAGCTGTATTTCTCTCCCCTTCCTGCACTCCATGGCTTTTTAAATTTTTTATTTCCCTGTACCAGTTTCAAATCCCATTGCCCCTCCTTGTCCTGCCCCAGGGTGTTCACATCTCTAAGCATCTTGCTTGTTCCCTTGCCCCCTCTACTAGTCCCCTAAAATGACCAATCCTCCCAATGTTCCACTCTTTCAAGCTGCAAACCTTTTTTTTTCCCACCTGTGCCTGAGGCAATTCTTCATTTCTTTCATGTTCATGTAGGAACATCTAGCTTCTTCTCCCTTGCCCTTCTTCAGCTTGGTTCTGGTGGTCGCACTGGTAAACTCCACACCGGTCTCTTGCCTCTCCAGTTGTTCTGCATCTTTTCATTCTATTCAAGTGGCATGTCTGCATGGCCCTCCACACCTTGATGGCCAATAGATCTTAGTCTTTAGTCAGTCAATATCTTTCCTTAAATGCTCAGTGCTACTTCTGAACAGATTTCTTTACATGAGCTTCCTTCTGAAAAAATTCTGAAGAGGAATTCCTTTAGGCAAATATTTAAAGCTTTGGGTTGTATCATGTCTGCTTCTGTATTATTCAGACGATTTACCTTCAGTGAAGTTGCTGGGCTTCAGGATTTTGCCTTTCTCAGCAGGTCATCTGGCTTTCTTTGCCCTTCATATTTCTACTGAATTGATATTGTTGTTTGCACCAACCCAAAAAGGACATTAACAAAACCTCCTGGGGTATTTCTTCCGCAATGAGATCCTTCTTGCCACAAGACCAGTTTGTTGTAACCCCGGCACCTCTCTCTAGTCTGCTGCAAAATGCCTGCATTACAGAGATTCTCTAACGAGCACTAATAATTTTTTTTAACTCCATACCAAGCACTTCTTTCTTCTGCAGTTCTTGTTCTTTGTTACTGTGAGTGACTGTGAACCCTCATCTACCACTAACTGCAGTGGGTATGTTGTGAAAATACATCAGCATGTCCCTAATAAGGTTGGAAGCAGGAGGTGGTGTTTATCCCTGTACTTTCTAACAAGCCCAGAACTCTAGATATAAAAACATCATGTCGGCGTGAAAAAACCCTCTCCTAGCTGTGTTGCTGCTTAAAACTTCTCAGCAAAAGATGCAGCTGTAAACAGCCAGCCAGAGACCTTTAAAAAACTGATGAAAACAAAATTCCTGAAAGTGAAATTAAAAACGTCATGAAATATCACTATTTTTTTAGGTCAGTACTACTCAACACAGCATGTTTACTTTCAGAAAGGAAAAGAAGGTATTGGTATAATGGCTAAAATAAAGTTGTTTAACATACTGTTTAATAGAATAGACAATAAGTTACAGGAAAAAAACTACATCAGACTCTGGAAAACATCCAGGCAGAGCAAAATATCATATCCATGTCAGCAAAGGATATGCAGAAATTTGGCAGAGCCTGACCAAAAATAATGTTTCTTGGGAATTAAATTATATTATGAGAAGGAAAAATGAAAAGAACTCTATAACTTGAAGTGCTTTGGACTGACACATTGTTTTACTCTGTTTTTCTGTTGTCCTGAGTGCTATGAGAAGGGGGGTTGTTGCAGGGAGGCTGGATTCTTGAGCAAGTACCACTTGCAGAGAAAAAGATAGACATGGGGCAAAGCTCTTGAGCCAGGCCTCAAAGAACATGAGCTGCTGGTCCATGGAGCC
Organism: Phaenicophaeus curvirostris; assembly: GCF_032191515.1. Lineage (NCBI taxonomy): Eukaryota > Metazoa > Chordata > Aves > Cuculiformes > Cuculidae > Phaenicophaeus > Phaenicophaeus curvirostris. The sequence goes on along the minus strand of NC_091393.1, from coordinate 9,873,895 downwards.
TGACTGCTGTCAAGAATAGATGGAAACAGAGCAGGGGAGCAGTATGCTGAAACCTGAGCCCAAGTCTGCAATTCAGAAATTTTCTAATGTTGTGGTTTTGTGTTGGTGCATGGAATAAGGTAAAGTTATGTACGCAAGTAATGAGAATGATTTTAATGAGTAACTCCCCAATGAATGGTCCCAATGAATGTAGAGGCACAATTAAATCTCATATACAATATCAAAAATAAGGCATTAATGCTATTCTGCACCAGTTACTGACTACTTTCCTACTGAACCGTGCATAATCCCTCTCTGTGCTGTACATACTGCAGAGATGATATTCTAGTAATGTCTTGTGGCCCCGTAAGGAGCCAGGGTCCTGGCCTTTGCATAAGCACAATCAGAAGATAATACTTTCTACCTATCAATCTATAAAACAGTTCTTTCACTGAAACAATAGACCATATAGTGGGACATAAAACGAGTACCAGAATCAGTTATGAAGGGAAACCACGCAATTTTCCAGGCTATGATTTGCTGAGAGGCCTTGTTTGATTGCAAAGATGATAAAGTAACTTTCCTCGAGTTGCAATCAAGATTTTTCAACACAAACAAACAAAACTGTTCTTGCGAACAACAATCTGCTGGCCACAGGGGAGGACAAACCTTAGCCGCTTTGAATTAAGCCTTTAAAAACACGATCCCAGTTTTCCAGAATCAGCTTCATTTTACCTTGAAGGTGCTACAGGATGGAGAACCACCTGCAAATGTTGCCAGTCCCATTGGTAATGGCTGCAGGCAGATTTAAGGGGATGATCACTAGAAGTGATCAGGAGGGGCTTCAGGAGGCCAAGTGGTCTCCACGCAGGTCGTGGCAGGTACCATCACGGCTGTTTGCAGTACTGGGGCAATGGAGGATTGCAATGCCTGTGAGCCTAAAGAAATCAGACATCCCTTTGATCAAGATTAGTTCAAACACAGTTGCACCAAAGGTCATTGCTTTGATATAACTAGACCATTGCTCTTGGTCTGGTTACCCGCCATGCACATGCCATCTTCTGTAGTAAACTGTTAAAACCTTAAAAGCTTATTTATTAATGAATTTAAGATGCTTTAAACCTTCACCCCCTCTCAAAAAGACGTGTAAAGCACAAAGAGACTGATTTTATCTTGGAGCACCTGGAAACACCTGCTGCTGCATGTCCCAAATGGCAAGCGATGCTCTAACTTTGCTTCCTGTCAGTATTAGCAGAAGAGGAGGGATGGCATTCTCTTGCACAGGAATTCTACAAGAAATCACCAGAATAATAAGCATAGTAAGAGGAAGGGCTATGAAGACTTCCTTTTTATTTTTTTTTTAACTCTTCTATTAGGCTTATCCAGAAATACCACAGAAACCACTGAGTGAAGATAGGAACTTGTATCCTATGTCAAATCCATGGGAAGTCCATACTTCCCTCCCCTGACAGGATGGCTAGCACAAGCCCAGCACTGGCAGCAGACAGGGAAGTGATGAGAAAGCCTTGACCCCAGCTATCCTGTGGTCCTCTCATTTGATTTTTTCCCTTCCACTTCCCTTCATCTGGCCTCCTATCTGCTCTTTACTTAGACCTGGAGTGGTCTGTCATTTCCAGACTGTAATGACAAAAAAATGTACTCTACTTAATCACACTTCTAAAAGTACCTCATCACTTTGCTGAATTGCATACACTTGGGATGTTTCACCATTGTAGCTAGTCCTCTGTTCAGCTCAAACAGCTCAGACCATCTGGACGGTGCTCATAACTACCTAACATTTATTCCATCTAATTCCCAAAGTGAAAGCAACTTTGCAGTTAGTACAGATCTCTACCCGTTCATTTATAGCAGAATAGCTCATCTAAGTGCTAACAGAAGTGTTTGATTACCAGTGTATTCATGGAGATTTAGACTCCAGTTGAATTAATTAATTCCTTGTCCACTATAGACAAAATGAAATGGTGCTAGAGACTGGAAATGCTTGGAAGAATATTTTCATTAAAAACTGAATATAAGCATTTACCAAGTTTAATTAGAGTAGCATCATTTGCATTTCTTTAGCTAAAAACCTACTGGTATTTCTGGTACTAATGGTCTGTCATTGATCATAACTTCTCTGTATGCATTTGTACTGAGATACAACATGACAGGATGTATTAGCCTGTTCTTAAAACGTTTTTTAAAATGTTAATTTAATATCTTTTCAGAATAAGTACAAGTTTAAACCCAGCTCTGAGAGGAATTAGTTGTCCCTACTGTAGAGCTGTGTTGTATTAGAAAATCCTTTTACCATTAACCAAATGAGTTGTTGGCCCTGAAAAACATTTTCTGAGTTTCCAGGGTTTTGCCTATTCTGTGTTAGGATGATGCGAAGACCCTGTCAAAGTTACTAACAACAACTAATACCAGCAAAAAAAATCAGCCTTTCCTAAACTAGCTTGGGAATGCTGACATTGGATGCTCATCTTTTGCCAGATTCAGGCAAAAATTATCTCTGACCTTCTACACCTGCAGTGCACGGCTCACCAAGGTATCTGGGGCTTGCTTCTCACAGCTTCTTGCCTTGATGCATCCCTGTGTTACCATTGATGACTTCCCTGATCATCCTCCTACAGTCTCACCTCTACATTTGCGCATAAATTTGGCCTGTGAACTAGGAAGTTTTCTTCGTCTGGTGACATTTGCCACCAGCTGTAGTTGCAGTTCCTCTCTGCTTCATTGCGCTCCTCTGCACATCCCTGCAGATGCTCACGCATGCTTTTTGGGGAAACACTTCTCTCCAAGTGACCTTCCAAAGGAGTAAAAAAATCCTATGGTGCTGTTACTTCTGCTCCTTTTTGTCCACTCATACATAATATTTAGGCATCTCTTTTAATTTATATAACCAATAATGAGAGAGCACAGCAATTCATGAGCTCTGTTATGCCAGATCCTGTAGGAAAGCATCCCAGCCCCCAGTGAGCTTGTGAGCACAGGCTGTGTGGCTTTGGTTATGAATTAAACACCTAGAATTTACCTAAGCATGATGATGGCCATGCCCATCCCCGTTGCACAGAAGTCCTGGCTGTCAAGGTGCAGTCAGCTGAGCAGAAAAGTGGCCTTCTTGCAGTAAAATGGTACATGCCAAATCTCTGTCTAGCTTTATGTGAAAGAAAGGAAGAGAGATGACAGAGTAACTGTCCCAATGTAGAAATCCATCTGAGCTGAAAAAGGTGAAGTCCGAGGAGAGGCAGCAGAGAGGCTGAGGAAAGACAGGCAGGTCAGAAAAAAAAATCAGCCTGGGAAAGAGGAGACTGAGGGAAGACCTCATCGCAATTTACTGCTTCCTCACAAGAGGAGGAGGAGGAGCAGGTGCTCATCTCTCTTGCAACCAATGACAGGACCTGAGGGAGTGGCAGGAAGATGTGCTGGAGGAGGTTTAGGTTGGATATTAGGAAAATGTTCTTCACTCAGAGGGTGCTGGATCACTGGAAGAGCTCCCCAAGCCTGACAATATTCAAGAAGCACTGGCTCAGTGCCCTCACGCATGTGGTGTGAATGTTGAGGTTGTCCTATGCAGGGACAGGGGCTGGACTTGATGATCCCTGTGGGTCCCTTCCAACTCAGGATGCTCTATGATTCTATGAATACCTTTTCTTTCTTTCACATATCTTGGCAAATCGGGTCTTTGAGGTTTTTATTTAAAGCACATCTTGTTCGAGATTTTTTTTTTCCAATATATTTTTTTAGGAAAAAAAACTTAGGAATTTTGATAAAAGCTCTCATTTCATCAGACAGCAGAGAGCTAATAAAAACATTTTGTTCTGCTCCCCTTGTTTCCTTTCTTTGCAGGTAGCAATGAAGTGACTTCCCCAGGCTCACACAGGATGCATACGCCCAACCAAGGATCTGAACCAGTTCCTCGGATTTCAGCTAGGGTTTCATTCAGATCCTCCTTTTGTCTTGCAGATAAGCCAAAAAGGTATTAAGTTCAGGTTCTGTGTGCACAGAACCCAAAAGGCAAACAAAATTCCACCACTGACTTGTATGCACCCTTTTCAGGCATAAGGAATACAGTCCAAAACTGATTCTGCATTTCTAAACTCTCAGATTTATATTATATTACATGCTTGTCCATTCAGAAAAACCCATTATTATTTTTTCATTTCTGTTCTTGCCTCATAGCTGCAAAGATCTAGCCTTGCCACTACGAGAGGGAACTAGTAGCTCCTGGATAGCATTCCGAAGGAAGGCGGTGGGAGCTCACATCACATTGCATCTCTCCCAGCAGTGTCAGTGTCTTTCAGAAAAAAAGAAATTGCAAATGCCTCTATTTACTAAGAAACACATAAAACATAGCTCAAGGTTTCTTCTACCAGCTTGACAGAACCTGTGAGTTATTTTTCTTGCTCTAGATGTAGCTGTAACACACTGCCAATGGAAAGCAGCTTTCTCTTATCAGTATTGATTGTCAGATAGACATCAAAACTTCATTATCCAGATACATGCTATACTTATCAATTCCAGCACTACATGCTGGGAGACAAATGGGAGTCTAAGCTAGACTGCACAGGTGACTCTAAGAAGTGCCAAATTGATCATTTTGGGACACGTTCTCATCCATCGCCGACTTCAAGTATTAAGTTCTTTTTGCCTGACACTGCTCTCCGACTTGTGAGGCCCGGACACTGATGCACTGTTCTGGTGGCAGCTGAGTCAGCACTATTTTAGGGAGCTCCCATTGGGTAGTCAGGATGTCAGCCAGTCATGCACACACCCAAGTGAACCCCAAGGGCAGAGCATCGTGAAAGATGGCTGCATAACAAGATCCTCAAGTAGCAGCTTTGCTGAATTTCTAATTCTCTTCCTATAGTGGGATGTCATGTTTTATACGACTCCACTACTTGTTGGCTTGTGAATGGAAGCAAAATGTTACTGGAATTTATATATTCTTGACTAAGTAGGCAAAACCCCAGGGCTTGTCATATTCATGTCATGTATCAGTGATGAAGGTCACATTCTGGCCATGTTCCCAATCTCAAGAAGCTCATCTTGAGCTTGGCACAGGAGAGACTGATTGGCCACATGGAGTTGAAAGGGCTGCACTGGCAATTTGTAAGTAAAAGGAAGGGTGAAAGGCAAGAAAACCCATTACTAAGTGGATCTGCCTTCCAAACAGAAGGAGATTGTCATGAAGACACAGAAAATGCTTATCTTGTTTAGATTCTGTAAATGTGATAGCACCAGAAAGCAGCAAATTGCAGCTGAGCAAACAGGTAGCGGCAGGGCATACCTGGAGCTGCACAGAGTCTGCTGAAAGCATACGTGGGAAATTCAGAGTGAATGGCAGAGTGGCACAAAGCAAAAAGCAAAAACACTTTGCGTGAGAGACAGTTCCTTCCCGTCCCTCCCAGCTTCTGCCTTACCTATTTTATTTGGAGGGTAAGATCTAGCAGCGTGTTAATAGGGAAGATGTCTGCTTTGCTTGCAACCGTGACTGCTAAATGATCAAGAGCAGCTTTGTTACAACACATTAAGGCAAAGGCAAGCGAGGATCCTGCTTAAATATGAATGACAGATAGGTTGTAAATAAATATTATTTAGACAGGTAAATAAATATTAATCTCTGCACACATTCTAAGAAACTTTTTTTCCCTTCTGACTATCATATAGGCATTTTTGAAATGCTAATTGGTACAGCTTTTAAAGCGAACTCCATTACTATGCACCTAACTATGAATGCTCCCAAGGCTGTTTATACCTCTAACTGCTTGTTAGTAGTTAGGTAAGTGCATCAGTTAATACAGAGAGCTTTGTGTCATTAGCTGCGCTATGTAAAAGAGCTGGTTGGGGATGAATTTGGCAGGTCAGTTTAAAAAAATGGAAATTCCTTTGGGGATATAAAGACTAGAATCCAATTTTGCTTACTCTGAACACACTCGAATATACTCTAAATATGTGGCAGAGATCCTTATGTAGCCTGTCAGCATGGAAACACAATTCTAGAGCTGTTTCTCCGTGGGCAGTGCAAAGCCCTGTGCAGTGTGAGGATCCATGGCTTGGGGTCCCCCCACATGATGACACCCCCTGCTTACCAGTTTCAGTGGCTACTTTTCCTCAAAATGCAATTGCTTTCTGATATACCACCAACCACCTCCCCACATAATGCACCTACCCTCCTCCAAGATACTCTCACTGCTATCCACACCTTTGCCTTCACTGCATTGGACTTCATCCTTGGGTGGGCAGTAGGACACCCAATTGGAAGACCCCCACCTGCCCCAGCGTGCAGATGAGGGGGGAGCCAGGATCACTAGTCTTGGGTGCTGCTTACAATTTGTGATGTTCCCCTTCCTTTCTGCTTCCTGAGGACTGACTCAACACTACAGAAGGACCAAAATAGCATCTTAACCCACTGCTCACTTGTCCCCTCAAAGTGTTGAACCTCTTGTTCATGAGACAGTTACAGCTGGCCAAGAAACTCCCCTCTTTGTTGAAAAGAGCCCTCTTACGTTACCATGGGTATGGTGACCTGTTTCTAAATTCCTTTTTTCACCTCACAGTTTGTGATCTCTGTTACGATATCCCCATTTTGATCCATACTAAATATAATTTCTATACAAGTTGCTGTTGCGTTTGTATCTTGTGGTCACCGAACTTCCCTGCAATACCTGCAGTACAGTCCCTCCTGATTCACCTTCTGCCAGTCTTTCCACCGCAGTCATCGCTAAAAAGGCAAGGAGAAAGAAAAGCTGCTTGCACTGAGTGGGTTTTTTTGCTTGTTTCTTGTTCCTCTGAGGAGCGTTTTGTGCCACAATAACAGCACAAAATGAGAGCTGAAATGGATGTGGTGAAAATAATTAATATTTAATCATGTTCCCACTTATAAACTCAAGAGAACCAGAACTTGGTCGGTAATGCCAGAGAAAAATATCCACGTTAACTCTGCAGGTTATTTATTTATCAGCTGTGATTGTTTACATGATGTATGAAACCAACAAATTTCGGGAATAATAAAAAGCACATTCAGGTAAGAAAATGAAGCCTGAACTGCAAGTATCTAATAAGAAGCAATTTGGTATGACGATTATTTCTAATTTTTTCACTAATTTGGATGGGTTTGTACACACAGACCTCCTTCATGGACCTCTCCTTGGCCTGAAAATGTCATCCTGAGGGCCCCTTTCTCCTTCTGCTATTTGTTCTTGGAAGTCTCCTTTCTCTGACAACAGTTCCTTCTGGGGCATGCAAAATGAAACATCTGTGGGTGGATCTGAAAACCGAGCAAGCTCAAATTAGTGAGAGTGGCCAAAGGCAACTGCAAAGTCACACTTAGCTCTTCCTCTGTCCTGTAACAATGCTCCTTAAAATGTTCTGCTTTGCTCTCACCCAAGGACTTACTCCATTTTAAGGTCTGCCTTTAAGATGCACCCCAGGCATGGTGGCAAACACCTTTCTCCAAGATGTAAGAAGAAATTTGCTCACCATTTGTCTAGAAAGGAGGGTTAAGCTGGACTCCCTAAGCCATTCCTACCTGGTGGAGCAGGGTGAGAGGGTAAGTGTGGGTTTGTAATACCTCTGTCAGCAGCAGAGAAGATGAGATGTATTTTATTTTAGAAATAATTTGTGCTTTTGTAGCCCAGCTGCTGCCATCCATTCCACCAGTGGGGGTCATTTAGCTCCACACCAACAATCAAGACATGGGAGGTCTGCGCTGAGACACCTGTATCCTCAGGGTATTTGAACCCCAAAGTTGGTTTTATTCTGAAATACTCCAGTGTGTGGCTGTGGGCAATGCTGAGCTGAGACCTCCTCTGGGATCATTCTCCTGGGAAAAGCTGTGCCCACACAGCATGAATGGTTGGACTCAATGATCCGATGGGTCTTTTCCAATGTGGTGGTTCTATGATTCTATGAATGCAGACGTGGCAGGGACAGGGGAGAAAGCAAGTAAGCGACAGTGTGTACCTCTAGTTCAGCAAGGCAGCCAGTCGCACCAGAAAGAGCACCTCGGGGCCTTTACATTTCTCCCTTAAATATTGTCAAACCAAAATCCATAAATAGTACGGGGAGAAGAAGGACTGAACCTGCTGTATACTGGTGAACAAAACACAAAAAATGATATTAGGTGATATTAGAGATAAGGACTGTGAATTTAGTTTAGATATCATACAAAGCTAAGATAACTGTTAGTGGTGTTTCTGTGACAAAAATCTGAACAATGTGCAGAGAACAGTGTTTTTTAGTTAAAAATGCTGCTGTAAATTAAAAGGAAGAAACTGGTTACTGTGCTTTGTTCAGAGCTATTTGTGGCATCATTACACTCCCCTGAAACCTCACTACTGGAAACTGGATTTAGCCATTATAAGCTCACACAACTGTGCAAAATTGCCTGCTTTATTTGTACAATGATGCCTAAAATGTTTAGACTTGGGTGCTTCAAATCAGGTGTCTCTCTATTTACATTCCTAAATTAGAGACCATTTGTTATTCATGGCTTGCTTACCTGCAGCAGATAGATTGGGTTGTTCATCCGACTCATCCCATCCTGTCTCTGGAGAGTTCAGTGTAAGTAAATATTCCCCATTTCCTAGCAGCACACGGAACTTCCTGTAATATAACCCATCCCAGAGGTTTTGGCATTTCTACTCAGCCATCTCAGCTGGCACCTAAATATGAGAAAGGCACTAGTGGGGAAGTAGGTTTAAGAAATCTTCCTAAATATTTAACAAAATTCAATCAATTTCTTTTCATATTTTTGTCATAACTCAAACAGTACGTGATGTGAGCAGAGGGTCAAGTTATGAGTATGCCGAGGGATTACCTCACTTTTCATGCAAAGAAAAAGGTAAAAGAAAATGTAAGTATTTAAAATACATTTCAGAAATGAAGTGAGATGATTTCTCTTGCTAATTTTCCCTTATTACTGCAAATACCTATAGCAAAATTTGACCTGCTTAGGCCCCTTCTGTAGATAAAGACGTTTCAGTAGTTCATGTAAGAATGAGGAATCTATGAGATAGGATTACTTGCTTATCTGAAGCGGGGGCCTACTCTATCTTCCAAGGTTTCTGGAGCTCCCCACTCTCCTCAAGGTCCCCAAGAGCTTAGCTGAACTATAGTGGTGGCCATCGGGATGCCTTTCCTCTGTGCCAACTCCTGCATTGTCACACCTAAATGATGCACACAGAGAGAGAAGTATTTTCTCCCTGACCTGTGATGTTCAGCAGTGGGAGGCACATAACCTGGTTATAAAGTCATCATGAGCAGCTATTGCTAGGGACTTCCCGGCTCTCCCCTAGAACATCTCTCTCTCTCCCTCTCTCTCTCTCTCTCTCTCTCTCTCCCCCTGTGTGTCATGTCTGCATGAATTCTGTTTTCCAGGACTGTTTTCCAAATGGACAGCCCTGCCCAAATTACTTTCTCCCCACTGGTGCCCATTTTCATAGAATCATAGAATCACCAGGTTGTAGAAGGCCCATCGGATCATCGAGTCCACATTCCTATCAAACATTAAACCATGCCCCTCAGCATCTCGTCCACCCATCCCTTAAACACCTCCAGGGAAGGTGACTCAACCATCTCTCTGGGCAGCTTATTCCAGTACCCAATGACCCTTTCCGTGAAAAATTTTTTCCTATTGTTCAGCCTAAACCTCCCCTGGCGGAGCTTGAGGCCATTCCCTCTCGTCCTGTATGGATCCTGTAGGGATCTGAACAGGCTGGACCGCTGGGATGAGTCCAATGGCATGAGGTTTAACAAGGCCAAATGCCGGGTCCTGCACTTGGGGCACAACAACCCTGTGCAGTGCTACAGACTAGGAGAAGTCTGTCTAGAAAGCTGCCTGGAGGAGAGGGACCTGGGGGTGTTGGTTGACAGCCGACTGAACATGAGCCAGCAGTGTGCCCAGGTGGCCAAGAAGGCCAATGGCATCTTGGCTTGGATCAGAAACGGCGTGGCCAGCAGGTCCGGGGAGGTTATCCTCCCTCTGTACTCGGCACTGGTGAGACCGCTCCTCAAATCCTGTGTTCAGTTCTGGGCCCCTCACCACAAGAAGGATGTTGAGGCTCTGGAGTGAGTCCAGAGAAGAGCAACGAAGCTGGTGAAGGGGCTGGAGAACAGGCCTTATGAGGAACGGCTGAGAGAGCTGGGGTTGTTTAGCCTGGAGAAGAGAAGGCTGAGGGGAGACCTCATTGCTCTCTACAACTACCTGAAAGGAGGTTGTAGAGAGGAGGGAGCTGGCCTCTTCTCCCAAGTGACAGGTGACAGAACAAGAGCGAATGGCCTCAAGCTCCGCCAGGGGAGGTTTAGGCTAGACGTTAGGAAAAAATTCTTTACAGAAAGGGTCATTGGGCACTGGAACAGGCTGCCCAGGGAGGTGGTTGAGTCACCTTCCCTGGAGGTGTTTAAGGCACGGGTGGGTGAGGTGCTAAGGGGCATGGTTTAGCATTTGATAGGAATGGTTGGACTCAATGATCCGGTGGGTCTCTTCCAACCTGGTTATTCTATGATTCTATGGTTTTCCAACATTCATACCCAAATCTGTTATTTCTGATACAGTTAATGTAGGTAAACTCAGCTTTACATGCACCTACTGATGCAGTCACCAATGTGCTGTAGGTCTTGCAAGGCTATGCTCCCCAGAAGTCCCCAGCATTCCTTTCCACTTATCTGTGGATTTAGGCCATTTCTCATATTAATCCATTTCAGCCACCTGCAAAATCCAGCCATCCCTAGGGGCACCATCTGTGCCAGTGTCTGTCATGTCCAGCGATTTTTCAAGCCATGCCCAGCAGTGTCACCTGTGCTGTTCGCTCAGCTTGTCCCCCAGCCAGGACCAAACAAGATCCCTGTGGATCCTTGCAGCCCCAGGAGAGGGCAGAGCACTTCAGCCCCGGCAGAGGAACCTTAGGGTGAAAAGGAGAAGAGGTTGCATAATTCCAGAAAAAAACCTGTTGCACAAAAAAAATGAATGACATATGCCCTTCGCTTGCAAAAGCTTCAACAGCAATATACACACCAGGACCAACTCCAGTCTGTGGCACAGAACAAAGCACAAGGAGGGGTTCTTTCTCTTCTTGGTCAAGAAGGCACGACAGTTCATGAGTTACTGGGTGCCCTACAGTGACCCTGCTAGAGGAATAGGTTTATTCTTCCTTCTTTGCAGCTGCACACCACTGAAACAGAAAGTTTGTGCCTATAAATATGCATAATTGAATCTTAATCTGTGTACTGTATCCTGCCAGTGGCACTGCCTTTTCTCCCAGCCACATATCTTTCAGCACTTGCTGCCGTGATGCCACAGTAATACCTCTGCCTGCTGCTGGGATGTGCACTCAGATCAGCAGCTCCTTCTAGCAACAGCACTATTAAAAATAATGAAATGTCAGGTTGTGCTACTGTGTTCCCAGATCCATTATGGAAATGTGCTGCAGGACCATAGCAGCCCAAGCCAGACCTCTGTTCATCTTTTGAAGGGATAATATGCAGATTACGACATTTATGGTTTTAAACGTCACCTTGGTTCCTGTCCATGGCTCACGTTTGTCTGAGCAGTCTTTTCCTGAAGGATGTAAGGGACAACAATTTAGTGAAAGAGGGACAGAACAAATCTTGCTTTACTGACAGCCCTTCTGTCAGTAGACAGACTGTTATTTTTATCCACCAGCAGTGTGTGAATTAAAATGAAATGTAATTCTGTTGGAGGCTCTAGAAGGAACAGACTGGCACCTGGTTTCAGAAGACTGGGATAAATAGATCTAATAATGAAGGAAATAAAAAAAAAGTAGTGAACACTGTACAGTAAGTTTCAAATACTGTTAGCTACACTGTCGGAGAGACCAATAATATGCTGTCATTGCTGATTTCCACTGGAAATAGAGGGAGATGTTGAGGAGCAACAACTAAATGATTCAGAAGATGCAAGAAACATGGAGACCCAGGTGGGGGATACTGGTAAGTGGAATTTCTGACACAACAAATGTGTTTGAATTCTCTCGAAACAGTTTAGCCTGATTGCACAGACAAGTTCATTTCCATCTATATTATTCCTCTCACAGGGAATTCTCCACCTGCTTACTCTAAATAATCACAGGCCAAATGAGATCTGACTAAAGAAATACAGACTAAACAAAGAAAACACTGCTTCATAGTGATGAGGTGTACAAAGGCTCTAGAATTACATGCAGAAGTATCCTACTCATCTCATTAGATTTGATCCTGTGTTGGTGATATGAAGAAAGCAAACGTGCTTCTCCCTCTGTGATCCCATAGCATCTCTTGTCACAAGGATGCCTGGTTTATATCACTAACCTGCGTGGTGTATTGAATGTGCACACACACGCACACACAAGTGGACAATATGACCTAATAACAGCATACAAAAGCACTTGGCAGACCTATGGCATATACAGTGGGCACATAAAGTTGTTTCTGATCAATCTGGGATTCCAGAGGGAACGCTCTTTGGATGCTTCTGTAGCTCCAGGACATGACTTGCTTCCTGAGTGAGGTGGACCTGTTGCCCATTTGCTCTTTCTGTATGTGCACAAGAAAAGCATCAGTTAGAACTGCCCTGCATATACACCCTCTGTTTCCCCAAGCCACAGCAGTGAGTAAAACAGAATGATCAAGTGAGGGCCATAAGAAGGAAGCAAAGCTGTCAACTCATCAGCGATTTGGCTGAGCAACCACCCTCAGCAGCTGGGATGCAGCCGGTAGCCCATGCAGATGACCAGGCAACCATCAGCAACAAATCCTGTGCAAAGCAAATGTGCCACGCACACTTGAGAAACACATGACCCATAAAAAGCACCACTCCTAACAGCGGCATATCTAAGCTGGGCTCTGTCATATCAGAAAGTTTAGAGAGTCAGCTCTGCTGGATGAGGCAGCACCATCAAGAGGAACAGCAGACACATGCTACATAAGTAACATCTTGCCTTATCCAGTGGTGGTGAGATTATGTGTCCAACCAGCCATAGCTATAACCATGTGAAGGATTTAATTGCTTAATTACATGTAGCCATTGTCATAAAACATGTTCTCAAAAACACTGGAGAACCCCTTGGCCGGTAAGTTTTTCCGTATTGTTAGATCCTAGTATGTCTTTTATTGTTGGGGATAAAAACTTGCTATTTAGCAAACCTCTTATTAGGCACCTCTACTATGTTCCAAGTCATGTAAAATGCTACTTCAGCATTTGTTAAAGAAAAGATAGGAGTAGAACAGTCTGAGAGGAGGTGCTTTCTGCACAACTTGCTCCAAAGGTGTGACCCACCACACACTAGACTAGACAATTTTTCTTATTAATTTCAGCAGGCTTTGGGTGCAACTAAAAATAATAGTATAGAAGTGTCTGAAAAGACTTAAATTTAATCTAGTAGAGGTGACTATATCAAATATCAGACTAAAACAAAATTCTAGTCATTGAATGTCATCTTCATTTCATCTTTTAAATCCATACTGAGACAAATCACTATTAAGGGATCATGTTATCCCCACCGCTGTCTATCACCCGGTTCAACATCATCACTTAACAATTGGAGGTTGGCAATGGCAGTGTTCTCAAACAACGTCCCAGATCAACGATCCATCCCCATTACAGTCAGGCTAAGAACCCTACAACATCCCCAGCTAACAGATGAAGTTACAGCAGTAATACAAGAATACACTGTGTCATAAAATTTAAAGTCATCCCCAGCACATCCCCAGCAGGTGGGACAGATGTAATTAAAAATTGCTGTGGGATGTAGTTAAAATGAGATGAAGTTTGGGGCAGTTCTTTGGTTAAAAAAAGAGTTACAGAATGCCTTTATTCTGGTGAATTTTAGCAGCTATAGCTACTGCTTACAAATGACTTCAGACATGCTTTGCTTTGGGTGCTGTGTGAAACTGATTTTGGTTTTCATCACTTCAACCACATTTTTTCTTTTCTGTGTAATTTATTTGTGTTCACATCTGGAATCATAACAGAACACAATTATTTGCTTGGTGTCCCCACAAATGTTTTTTTATTAAGCTGAGAAGATACAGACTTTCAAGGGTTTTAAGAAACTGGTTTGGATATTCCTTATGTAGCAATATGAAAGTCATTTAGAAGCATTTATTTGTGGTTTGTCAGAATAGCACTAAATTACAGAAAAGTAAAAGCAGAAAAAAAATTATCCAGTTACTGTGCAATATGTACTAAATTGCATACTTCAGCACATTCCATTTTTAGCAGAGACATTCTGTGCTCAGATACACTGACTGCTGCACTAGAGTCTCCCCATACATACAAAGTCATGGAATAAATTTGGTGTGAAATTTGAGTGAATTTTTAACAAATGTAGAGTTTATTATTGAGTGTTTTCAGTTTAAGAGGAATAAACCTGCCAGCAATGCATAGTCATCCTAAGGCAAAGAGTTTGTAAGAGACATCCTAATCAATTCACTTCATCACCACCCTCCTCCTCTTTGTGGAGAGGAGGGTGCTGGCCTCTTCTCCCAAGTGACAGGGGACAGGACAAGAGGGAATGGCCTCAAGCTCCACCAGGGGAGGTTTAGGCTGGACATTAGGAAAAGATTTTTCATGGAAAGGGTCACCAGTGGCTCTTTTCCAACCTGGTGATTCTATGATTCTATGATTCACCACAAAAAAATGGGCTAAGTTTCTGGTTGCATTTTTATCCACTGGTTATTTGTAGCAAAATTTGAAAATATCATGTTATAATACTATAATTAAAGCAATTCAAGAATTAATTTTAAGTTCCATCTAAGTAAGAAGTATGTAGTACTCTGTCAAGAATACTCTGTGTTCCATGTTTGGTCACAGTTTAATCAACACTAGGGGCTTTTATCAAGTCCAGAAAGGAGTCTACAAAAAAACCTGCAGCAATGAATATGCCACTGAAAATCTAACCTACAAGTACACTTTCTGTGGAGTTCTGAAGCCCCTCAACCGTATTTATACTTTTTTTTAACATATTTTTCTAAATGCATAGATCAGAAAAGCACGTATAATGGCTCATCAACCTCTATCTATTCTGGAAAGCACCATTGCCCCAGTGCAACTGGGGTGAGGCAGGATGTGAGAGGCACCTTTGTGTACTATAGAGCACAAAGCAACTTGGTTGGCTTTGATTGAGTAAAATAAGTGTGACAAATGTCAGCCTTGGATATCATACTAAGACTTCGCTAAAGCATGAACCAAAGAAAACCCCATACAAACCATGAAGAATAAATGAACTGCCCGCACAAGAATGAGC
The DNA here is from genome assembly GCF_032191515.1 of Phaenicophaeus curvirostris. Classification (NCBI taxonomy): domain Eukaryota; kingdom Metazoa; phylum Chordata; class Aves; order Cuculiformes; family Cuculidae; genus Phaenicophaeus; species Phaenicophaeus curvirostris. Next base: position 9,858,668 of record NC_091393.1, on the reverse strand, counting down.
TGCTAGGATTGGAGGGGTGCTGCAAGTTTAACAAACCTGCAAAATAACTCAGAAACAGTGATGGACTAAGGGTGACATTTGCTAAGCATTTACCAGTGTCACTGATAGAAACAGAGAGAAAACACCCAGAGTAGAGTACGTGCATAAGTTAATACATAATTATTTTGACCGCTGTATAAATAAACAAGTCACAAACAGTCTTTGCCTCAGCGTGGCAGGGCTACAAGGTGTTGTGCCTGCACTGTGCCACAGGCATTAGCACTTTTTCTGTTAAATGCATGCATGTGATGGCTCTGCCCTCCAGGCAAGGCTCTTGGCCAGACCTTTGCTGATGAGCTGACACCAAGGTTGTTCCATTTAAAGTAAGACAGTGCTGGTGGTATCGGACAGCATATCATAGCTCTAAAGCATCTGAGGTTGCAGCACTGACACACAGACAAGTAAGGACCACAGAAGAGCAGCAAACTAATGACGATTTGCCAAGGAATTTGAGCAGCTTTTATTAGGACAGCTTTTTAAAAAAGGGATCTGCTTTTCCCTGCCAAAGTAGCGTCTATTTATACTTCAAGGTCCTCGAACCACTTATGACCAGAGACCACATCTGGAAAACATAAGCCTGAGAGTTTGTCTGAGAAGATCAAACATAAAAATACACAGTATTTACACCGGTATGCTTTATATCATCTGTCAACTCTTAACTGCAGAGGTTAATCCAAATAAAATGAGGATGCTGCTTTGTTAATTTGCTTATGAGGAGTAATTGTAGAGCAGTGGATTACTGGGCATTTGCAGCACAGTAGATCACCTTTTCATAGAAGGCAAAAAAGGATTATCTCCTTTAGGAATGTAACAGGGTGGCACCCAGAGCTCAGGAAAGAGGCAGCCTTGAGAGAAGGACTGTAGTGAGCCTGGTGAGTGTTTTGTGCAGCATCTTATCATAGACAGCACAAGATGCTTCAGAGAGAGCTGCAAGAGCCCTTAACGTGAGTTTTGAATCACTCTGCTGCTGAAGGAGAAACTGTTTCAGTGAAGGCAAGAGTGGATCTGAAATCAGCTGTTTCTAAGCACCCAGCCCTGGTGTTGAGATGGGTAGGTGGGTGGGAGCAGCCCATAGCAAAACAGCATTTCTGGAACCTGATTGAACAACATTTCTTTGCTCCTTCCCAGACTGACATCATCTTGCTGCACTGGGATTAACCAGATGGATCAGCACTGCTTTTATTTGCCAGAAAACTGAAAAGCAGCTGAGATTTTCCCCTAGGTAGGATTTTATAGGATATGCAGAAAAGTCTCAAGAGGTTCTCAATTGTCACTAGGTCATGACTATCAGAATTACTCAAAAGAAGTGAGACTCATTTCACCTCACTGTACATATCTAAACATTAATCATCTCCACCTATGAGAGTCACTCTGGGCTCTCTTCAGACTCAGCAGAGAGCAATGGGTCCCTCCAAAAGGCAGCTCATTTCGTCTTCGCATAGATGCCTAAGATGGATGAGATGAGCTGCCTTCTGGAGGTGTCTATTTCTCTCCATTAACTATATAGAGAGCCTTAGGTGACGAGCTTGCATTCAGATGATTAACTTACAATGTCAAAAGCTAAAGGCGGATGAATCCCATATGCAACACATTAGCATTTGAGCAGCCAGCCTTGCAGACAGAAGGGAGGGGGTTACAGAGAACGCTGCTGACAGCCACTCCAGCAGCTTCTCCTAGCTCTACCAGAGCAGAGATGTACCTGGTGACATATCCAATGACTTCCTAGGAAAAACATAGCAACCTGCACGCAAAGAAAGCACTGAGGAAGGACAAAGACAATATATTAAAGACAAAGAAGGGATAATGTGTGCAGATAACAACCAGCCAACAATTGCCTGCTGTTTTTTTCCTGTCCAAAGCAGCATGGCTCAATATAACCAGTTATATCTGAATTATATCATACTTAACTAAGGGAGCCTGTAATAAGCCCACAACACAATAGTCTCACACTGCCTCCCCTCTTGCATCTGCAGTTCTGCCATGGGGAAAGTGCAGCTGAGTGAGCACATGCATCCACACATGCCTGAATGCATATGAAATCTTCTTGTCTGAAAGGCAGGTTCCTTTTCGTGGCAAGGCATACGCGACTATCTGAAAGGAAGCAACTCAACACGCTCTGCACCATCCACCTATAAATGCACCTAGGAAATTACAGACCTGGTCTGAGGAGCATTGCTGAGGTAGTGTAAGATGTGATCCACTTACAGTGATACCTCTTTACCATGCAAGCCGAGTACTTTTTCCCAACACCACTTTGTGGGGATGAAATGTCCTTTTATCACCATTCAGAGCTGGGCAGGTAAGACACAAAAATCTTAACCTGCCTCTCTTGAGCACCAGCCTGGTGCCATAATTACTGACTAATCCTGCCTCTGTAGCCTGTCACGAGAACAGTTTTTGGCAGTTATTTCAGCTCCTTTCACAGTCACATGAAATTAATTTAATTATTAAAAAAACTAAAGAAGAATGGGATTTAATTGACTTAATGTGAAGCTTTCAGGGCTGTCACTCCACCCCACTTCTGATCAGCTTGTACTCATTCAGCTGTGAGTGACTGATGTTTATGCCTCTCATTAAGAGGCCGTTGTCTCAGTTTAAGTCCTTCCTTCCATGCTTAATATTTGCATAATATTGCTTCTGGGTTTCAAATGTGTATTTTCATCGTCGGGCACCTTGGATGGAGGGCTATCCATGTGAATGTGGCTGCTGCAGTCACATCCTGCTCCTGGAAGTTTGACCTGTATGTGTGATGTGTTAGGGGAGGACAGGTGATATGGAGAGTCACTGCTTGAGACACATGCCAGAACAGAGTTAGACAGCGAGTTGTTTTATTCAGTCATGCACGCATCTAAATAAATACTACATCTTACAGTTTCTATTGTCTGACCATCATGACAATGGTCCCACTGAAGATTGTGGACCTGATATAGCTGACATCGTATGAGAACACAGCCGTTTTCCCATCTCCTCTAACCCCCAAGCAAAGGCAAGAGATATCAGTAACGCTACAGAAAAGTCTGAGACAGAAATTCTCTTCAGCACCCATGACCACAAAAAAAAATGCTTGGAAATCTCATTCCTTTGTTATCAAAAATTTGAGGAGGGTATTACCAGATGATTAATGAGATCCAAAGATTTTTGCTTTTCTTGGTCTGGGCCATCTCCCACTCCCATTTCGGACTGTGGAGTGCTCCAGCAGTCTTGGACACATTTCACCAGAAAGCACCAGGATAGGAGAACTCTTTCTTTTATCTGTTGCTTTGACAAAGCACGAAAGACAGGAACAGAGACTTAGTGAAGGGATTTTTAATTCAGGGACACTTCACATTGAAACAAAAGTTTATAAAGCTGTACAAAGTAACATAATTTCTGATTTAGAAACAACTTGCTTAGGCAAAGTAGAGGTGCTTCCACTCTTCACCTCTGTTTTTTCTTGCATTCCACGCATCCGTCTTTCTTTAGAAAAGCAGAAACCTTTTAAGACTCTCTTGTGGCATTTCTGCCTAAATTGTTTGGTATGTGGGGAAGCTTCCATCCCATCTATTTTGGCAGAAAATATAGTATCGACAAAGTAAGCATTGCTAGCAGAAACTCTCAGAGGGAAAAGCCATTTTGAGTCATTAACGGGATTTAGCCTTTCTAAGTGATGCTTCCACAGGTTATATATCACCCTGTGCAGGGTGTACAATGCAGAACCGAGTGACTTTCCCTTCCGTGTCTTCAGCCAGCGTGGATGCACCGTTACAATCACAAACCAAGCTCGCAAACCCACACGGTTCCTGCTGTAGCCCTGCCTGCCCCAGGAGCCCATCTCCGAAGCGGGTCAGCGAAGGGCACTTGGGGACGGGCTGAGAGGAGAGATCAAGTCCCGAGCAGGCTCTCCTGGTTTCCAGAAAGTCCCCCAAGCCGAGCCCCGCGGGTCCCAGCCCCGGGAGGAGCCGTGTGTGCAGGCACCCGGTGTGCCCGGGGGGTGCAGCCTCCAGCCCGGGACGCGGCTCCGGCTCCTCCACAGGGCGCGCCCCGAGCCCGCTGGGACCGGAGCTGCCCCCTGCCGGGAGCGGAGACAGCGCAGCGGAGCGGAGGCACCGCGTCCTGCCCTCCCCTGGTCCCACCAGTGCGGAGAGGAGCGGAAAGGAGCTGAGTCAGAGCATCCTTCCCTCTTCCCAGCCCCGACAAGTGCGGAGAGAAGCGGAGAGGAGCGGAGTCACAGCATCCTCCACTCCCCCTGTCCCACCAGTGGGGAGAGGAGCGGAGCCCGAGCATCCTCCCCTCCGCCCAGTCTCATCAAATGCGCGGAGGAGCGGAACTACAGCATCCTGCCCTCCCTTGGTCCCACCAGTGCGGAGAGGAGCGGAGAGGAGTGGAGCCAGAGCATCCTCCCCTCCTCCCAGCCCCGCCAAGTGCGGAAAGAAGCGGAGAGGAGAGGAGCCACGGCATCCTCCACTCGCCTGGTCCCACCGGTGCGGAGAGGAGCGGAGCCTGAGCATCCTCCGTTCCCCCGTTCCCACCAGTGCGGAGAGGAGCGGAGCGGAGCCAGAGCATCTTTCCCTCCTCCCAGCCCCGCCAAGTGCGAAGAGAAGCGGAGAGGAGCCACGGCATCCTCCACTCCCCTAGTCCCACCAGCGCGGAGAGGAGCGGAGAGGAGCGAAGCCAGAGCATCCTCCCCTCCGCCCAGTCTCACCAAGTGCGGAGAGGAGCGGAGCGGAGCCCGAGCATCCTCCCCTCCGCCCGGTTCTCGCTACAGCAAGGAAAGGAGCCGAGCTACAGCATCCTCCCCCTCCTCCCAGCCCCGCCAGGTGCGAAGAGGAGCGGAGAGGAGCCACAGCATCTTCCACTCGCCCGGTCCCACCGGTGCGGAGAGGAGCGGAGCCCGAGCATCCTCTCCTCCTCCCTGTCCCAGCAGGTGCGGAGCGCGGCGCATCCCGAGCATCCCCCGCTCCTCGCGGCGCGCAGCCCGAGCTCCCTCCCCCGGGCCGGGCGGGGCGAGGCGGCAGCGGGCTGGCCCCGGCCCCGGAGCGGCCGTGAGCGGCGTGTCCCCCGCCCTCGCCCGCCGCCGCCCATAAATACCCCCGCCGGGGGGCCGCGGGGCATTCGGCAGCGGAGGCGGCGGGGAACCGGAGCGCGGTGAGTGCCCGGGGCGCGGGGGGGCGGGTTAGAGCTGCTCCTGAGTTTTTCCTCGGGGGCCCTGCGGGTGGGATGCCGGTGGGATGCGCGGAGGGATGGAGGGATGGAGGGGCGTCCCCGCTCGCTGCTGGGGGGTGCGGTGAGGTCGTCCCTAAAGGGCTTCGCCCTTTTCTTTCGATGGCTACGAAGGGTAGGTCCCTGCCCTCTGTTTTCCCGAGCCTGGATGGGGGCTGAGTGGCTCCGTGGCACGGGGCGTGGAAACAGTTCTCAGCGCTGTACGAGGCAGATTGCTCTCCTCGCTCCAGGGCTGGACCCCCGGGGTTCTTAAGTGCAAGTGCTGGGCTGTCCATCCACCTGCTGGTCCCTGCGAGTCAAAATGTGCATCAGGTGGAATAGAGACCTCTCCTTGGGCACAGATGAGGGGCCCTTCGATATATGGAGAGAGAGGTGGTGGGCAGAGAACAGGGCTGGTTCATTTTATTCATAGAATCATAGAATCACCAGGTTGGAAAAGACCCACTGGATCATCCAGTCCAACCATTCCTATCAATCACTAAACCATGCCCCTCAGCACCTCACCCACCCGTCCCTTAAACACCTCCAGGGAAGGTGAATCAACCACCTCCCTGGGCAGCCTCTGCCAGTGCCCAATGACCCTTTCCGTGAAAATTTTTTTCCTAATGTCCAGCCTAAGTCTCCCCTGGCAAAGCTTAAGGCCATTCCCCCTTATCCTGTCCCCTGTCACTTGGGAGAAGAGGCCAGCACCCTCCTCTCCCCAACCTCCTTTCAGGTAGTTGTAGAGAGCAATGAGGTCTCCCCTCAGCCTTCTCTTCTCCAGGCTAAACAACCCCAGTGCTCTCAGCTGCTCCTCATAAGATGTGTTTATTGTTTATAATCAACCTTACACTCACCATCCGTGACTTGCATCCACACTCCCTCTAAATAACATACTATTAAAAGCCTCGGTAATTTCATTTGTGCTTATGTCTTTCCTGTGGCTGGGAATCTTATTGAAAAAAATCCTGAAATTTTCAGTTTTAAAAGAACAAGGCTGGAACTTGCATAAAGCCATAAGTTCAAAAAACTGGGGCTCTGAGTTGAAAACTGCCACTAAATCTGCAACTCTGATAATACAGAAACTTCGCTGCTTTCCCACAGAGAAACGTATAAGTTAGGTTTCCACTCAGCAAAGTGCTTGTTTAATCCATGTGAGGGCTTAGGTGCCATGAGCTTCAGTGGAATTACTCATCAGCTGAAGGCAAACATGTGCTTCTGTGCTTTCCAAAACCAGGGTTAAGTACTGCTCTTAGAAGCATTCAGTCACATGAATCATCCCCATTCAAAAGTTAAAGGCAGACTGTTCAGGGAAATCATGGATTAAACAGCATCCCCAGCTCCCCTGCACGAGAACTAGGAAACCAGCAGTGCTGTGGATTTTTCGTGTGATTTTTAGGAGGTGTGCAAGTGCTCAGTGAGCTGTTCTTGACACTGTCTGGAAATGCAGATCAAAGCCTCATAGGAGCCAGTAGCCTTCTGTGACCGTGGGCTGGTTTCAGCCTACCTTTGTATCTCAGTCTCCCAAACTTTGGGACCCACAAGGGCAGCTCTTACATCATCTACTCGATTTGAAAACCAAGAGATTCTATGTTCATTTGTTTAGTAAAACTATGATCTGCAATTCAGTTGCAAGCATCAAATACATAAAAGATTGTCAGGAACCAGAGCACTTCTCATCATAAAAAAAAAATAAAAAATATATAATTAAGAAGTCCAAAGAGTATAATTTCTTCCTCAGTAGCTCGATTCTTCTGCAAGGTATTCTTTGATTCTGTTGAAAATCAGAGACAATTATACTTAACTGTTCCCTGTTTTTCTCCTGCTGACAAAGTCCTGTGCATGGTGAAATCACCTCTGTCCTTATCCTCCCTTGCTTTTCAGGAGAGCAGATAAGCACATCTGCTTTAAGAGCCCTGAGGAAGTTAAGATGCACCTTTGCTTGTATTGTTCTTTGACAGCTTCAGAAGGATTCAGGTAGTGGCACTGTCGGTTTAGCAGCTCTGAGCTTTAACCCGTTGCTGATGTGCCTTTAGGCTTTGTTGGTTGTTTTTCTTCACCTGTAAAACCCACCAGCTTCACCAAGTGGCCACCTAAAGAGAGTGGATGTTCACTTTAAATCTCATGTTCCCCTGATTCTGGTATTTCTGCTGGAATCTAGGTGCTCCTTTGCTGGGAATCACATGAGAATCCAGTAGCTGCACCTTTTCTGACTGAGGAGTTTGGATTTAGCAAGACCTCCCTATGAGAATGATGTGTTTAAGACAGGAGGATCTTTTCTGGAACACAAAGGGAGTAGTCTTTTATATTAAAAAGGGGAAAAATATCTCAAAGCAAACAGTAAGAAAAGCCTCAAATTGGTTCAAAGCTGTTTGAAGAGCCATTGATCGAACTCTAGGAAGACACAATGATAAAGAAAAAGGTCTCCAGGCCAAACTCTTCTCCATTTAATTACATTAAGTCTGTCAAACTATGTCCAGGCATAACTTGACTGAAAATAATATTCTGGTTCTCCTTAATACAGTGACCGGTGTATTCAACCAGCCAGCACCTATTCTCCACACACTCAAGTATGTAAATACGGCGGCTTATGAGCAGCCCTCATAGATTCAACAGGTTTGACCTGTGTAATGTTAACTACCTGCCCAAGGTTTTATTTCTGCAAACCACTAGTGGCTTAGCCCTTTTGTACATTTTTACGTACTTCACAGGAACAAATGTGGAGTCTATGGAGGACATTGTGGTAGGAAGTTCAGCAGGTACAGATGAGATCAGAATTTGAATGTAGCTGAGGTGAATGGAGATGTGATCTGCAAAAGTGCGTTCAGGAAGGCCAGGTAGGAAGTATCACTCTGAGCTGGAGATAATCCTATGCACAAATGTAGGATAGAAAGCGGCTTACCTGGCAGCACTTCTGCAGGAATCATAGAATAGTTAGGGTTGGAACGGACCTTAAAGGTCATCTAGTTCCACCCCTCCTGCCATGGGCAGGGACACTTCCCACTAGATCAGGTTGCCCAAGGCACCATCCAACCTGGCCTTGAACACCTTTAGTTTAACCAGCAGGTCTTGACTCAGCCACGCTGGTCTCTTCCCTTCCCTGCCTCATTTTCTACATACGGGGACTTAGAGCTCTTACACTTTATGGAAGGCATCCTTAAATGTTTGCCAGCCCTGTTCAGCTCCCTTGTTCCGGAGGAGCATGTCCCAGGGTGTCCTACTAATTCCTTGAAAAGCTGGAAGTCTGCTTTCGTGAAATTTAGGGTCCTGACTATGCTCCTCACCTGTCCCATATCCTTCTGGACCTTAAACTCCACCAGTGCATGATCACTGCAGCCCAGGCTGCCTCCGGTCCTAACGTCACTGAGGAGTTTGCTTGTATTGGTGACCATGAGGTCCAATATTGCATCTCCTCAGGTGGGGGACTCTATCAGCTGGACTAAGAGATTATCTTCAATGAACTCCAGGAGTCTCCTGTTGCTAGAGGAAGAAGACTTCATCAGTTGGCTCTCCTTGACTGGGTAGCCAACCACAAGGTTCCTGTTGGTTCTTCTGTCTTTAATTTTGACCCACAAGCTCTCAACCTGTCTGTGGCTGCTCTTCAATGACAGCTCTTCACATTCTATCCCTTTCCTGAGATAGAGGGCAATGCCTCCACCCCTCCTACAGAGTCTGTCCCTTCTGAACAGCCTGTAGCCATCTAATCATGGGATTTGTCCCACCATATTTCTGTGATGGCAACTATATCATAACTTTCTAGTAGCACAGAAGCTTCCAGCTCCTCCTGCTTGTTACCCAAGCTTCATGTGTTATGTAAAGGCACTTCAGCTGGGCTGACGGTTGCTTCACCTTCCCAGTGGACCCTTTGTTACCTCTAAGGTGTTTCAGAGAAGTATCCTCCCTGACACCTGTCCTCCCACTGCTTGTTACAGGCTAGACTGATGTTATCCCCCTCCCACCTCACATCTAGTTTAAGGCCCTAATAAAGCCCTAATAAGCAGTGCTGAGAGAAAGGCAGATATCTCACAGGGCTGCACAAGAAGGATTGTACCCTACAACACACACAGAAGGATTTTGTCCTGCTGCTTAGCACCAGTGATGTCTCAGCTGGAGCACTGTGCCACTTGGGACAAGGGTTTTCAGTGAGTTGACTACTTGGTAAGGACACAGGGAAGAGCTTAAAAACATGCTCCAAGAGGGATTAATCAGGTTCTTTAACTTGAAGAGTGAATGGTAGCAGAACTAATAGTCTTCATATCTATACAAAACTGCTCCAAGAGGGAGTTTTCTGCTGCCCGTGCAGCCAGAATGGGCTCAAGCGCTGGTATAACCCTGGGGCTGGACTACCAAGAAACACCCTGCAGGGGATGGTCCCTCCTCTCTTTCTTTTGCTGGTTGGATCCTTTTCCTGAGCTAGCAGCTTCTTGGGTTGTGCAGTCTGCCCACTCACCCCAGGCCCACGGGGAAAGCTCCTTCTCATCCCAGCGCTGGGCCTGGGGCACATGTCCACTCCCTGCTTCCCTCAAAGGGCACATGGGACATGGAGCACAGAATTTCCCTGCCCAGCCCCACTCTTACGGAAAGAATAAGGGATATCTTTATCAAGAGCAGGCAAATCAAATATTTGTTTGTCGCGGAAGCTTATAGCATCACCCATGTCCTCCCAGGGATCTGTCTGGGGCCCTAAACTAAGGGATTGGTTGGTTTGTTTTGTTACATCCAAACCATCATTCTTTCTCTGCACTACTCTCAAAGTCATCAGTGCCTCACCAAATACGACTGAAAAGCGAGAAATGGAAACGTATTGCTAGTCCATGGCATTGCCACTCCATTGCTTCCATTGGAAACTCTCCTCCTTCACACTTCTGGCCACACATCATGGCTTCAGGCTGCATTGAGACCTCCAGCATCACCCTTGCTTTGCAAGACTTCCCAAGTTTAGATGTCCTGGACACATACTGTGTTGACAGCTTCTAATTACGCTGCTAGTTAATTTGCTCATTCATGGTAATTTAAGAGCCAGAAGTCATGGAAGGGCCGGAGAGGTCCACCCTTCCAAACCTGCATCTCAGGTGAAGTGGCATCTCTTTGGTGGAGCCTTTCAGAGGAGAAGAGCAGCATTAGCCACTTCCCCAGGCCAAGGAGCCCCAGCCCCAGCATGGGCCACCTAAGCCCTTGGCTCCTTCGTGTCCCTCTAGACACCCTCTTGGTGCCTCTGGATGGTTTTGCGTTTTCCACTTTCTGTCCAGGGCCCGAATACACTGATCAGCTTCAGACCCATCCTTTTTAATCTGTTTGGAAAGGAGATTTTGGTTTATATTTATAGCACAAGCAGCAAAAGAAAAAAAAAACGATATTTATAGAGCAAACAACGTACACATTTGTTTAGTTTCAGTTTAATTTATTTCTCCCCACAAGCTAAATTAGTTATATTTTCCTATTAAGGTATTATTTATTCTGATTTACTTTTTTTTTTTTTTAATCAAGCAGTCCAGGCTATCTGCTGCGCCAGAGAGTGATTGCTCCCTGCCCTGCTCTTTCCCTTTTTTGGGGGGGAGGAGGGGATTTTGAAACACTCGTTTAAAATACTCATTTGAAAACCAATTGCAAACTAGTATAGGAGCATGCAAATGAGAGCCTACATAGTGAAATACTGTCTTGAACTGTGTTGCATGGATTGTGTCCTGTGCTGCTTCTGTCTGCAAGTGTCTTTTCTGTAGGAAGGGAATTTGAAGCCAAGCACATAAATCGAAAAATACCTTTCAGAAAGAGATTTGTGATCCTGTTTTATCAGGGATGCTTATGTGGAATTATTGCCTGCCTGAAAGCACTGACTCAGAGCTTACATGTAAATCGCCAGGACAATTCCACTACACTGTGTTTCTCTGAATTGAATGTTTTGTGCCTTGCTTCAAGCATTTCATTGATGAAAATCTTTCCTTTTTCTCCTAGAGAGAGTTTCATAGACAGCTGAGCTGTAACTATGTATTTCTGACTTGCAAGCACACAATGACTGCCAGTCAAATAGGTAACATCTTAATTTTGAAACAGACACCTTCCAATTGACATTGCTGTGTTCTTGCACTAATGCTTTTGAGTGGCAGCATTTCTTATATATGTGAAGTTTCACATGAGGGGAAATACTTGGAGCTTAGCAAAATTTTATCTGTGACATGTCTTAACTTCACATCCCAGAAAATCCAAAGGTGCAAAACCAAAGGTGGCTGCTCAGTGAGACTCAGTCACAGGAGCAGGTAGTGGTAACGCATAGGCATGATTCACTCATTCATGCAGCCAATAACTTAATTTTTACTTATTTACCAAGACATTCCATCATAGCACTGAAATAACAAAACAAAGCACTTCTCAAAGTGCTGAACAGGTTAGGTTCAGTAATTAGCACCCAGTTTGGAAACTGAGGCCTGAAATGGGTCACACAAACAAGCATGGGTACTTTTTCTTTACTAGGTATTTTCCAGCTGATCCCTCCAAACTTCTGAGGGTCAGAGCAGCATGTGCCAGTGGTCCAGCTGGGTGTGTCCATTCACCCAGCTCTGTTTCATGCATCCAGTTGAGAGAGCTGTGCTGTACAACTGCTCGGATGGTTTTCGATGTAATTCACATTTCCCTGAGTTGTGAAAGTCAGGTATCTGCCTTTCTCTTATCGCCAAGACTAATGGCTTTGTAGATATTATATTTTGTAGCCAAGCAGTCTCACCGAACTGTAAATATTTGATAAAGCTGCTTTGCACAGTGCGAGTGTGAATTCCACGCTGTAAAAGGCAGCTAAAAATCAAATTATGCTGGACATTATCTTCCTGAATTGAAAGCCCAGATCGTCACTGGTTTTGTTCCCTGAACTGAAACAAAGATCTGAAAATCCTGAGTAGTTTGACAAATTATGCATTATGGGCTGATATGAGTAGAGCACTCACTTAAGGGGTTACAATTGCCCTTTCCTCCTGTATGCGTATGTGCCTTTCTCTAGGCTGCATTTCACACAGCATCTGCTTGCTGAGTGTTAGGAGGGCTTTCAGGGATATTAAAGCACACACAGTGTTCCTCTGAAAAACAGTGATCATCTTGTCCATACTTGAATTCCTCCCACGGGTCCTTGAAAAAGCTAAGCCATCAGACACAGGGAGAAGAGGAGGGGTAGGTCTTGTTAGCTCTTTGAGCTTTTTCCTATCAGGAAATCCATGATCTGCTTTTGTGGATGTTTTGCATTTGTGTCAGATAATGCATGGACACAAAGGAAAAAGCCCACCTCTTACAGAGGAGAACAAAATAACCCCCCAAAATGGAAGTAGTAGGAAACTCTTATTTTAGTATTAGAAATAGTAGTTATCCAACATCTTTATTATTTGTGCTTGTGTATCGGTGACAGACGATCTCCCATGGTTGGGTTGCACAGCCTGGCTGAGCCTCCGTATGGCCTCAAGGGTCCAAAATGCTGTGTCTTGGGTTTGGGGTCAGGAACTACAGACCTAATTGCTCCCACTTGTGGAGAAGTTTGGCACCAGAAATTGAGGAAATTTCTACACGCAGTTTTTCTTACCACTATTAAAGAAGTGACACAAGCCCTGCCTTTAACTTGTTGGTTGTGGCTGTCTGTCCTGAAAAGTTCAAGGCAAATGCAGACTTTATCTTCTCCCTAGTGGGCACAGAAGTGTCTGCAAAAGAGAAATAAATCTTCTGTCAACAACAAGGGTGCCAAATTTGCTCTGAAATCATGTCACAGTAAATGGCAATTGACACTTTTTAATGATTGTCCAATTGTCGCTTTGAAAAAGATACAGCATTTTGTGCCAAAATATCACTTTTCCCTAATTGTTGTTTATAGGCTCTGACTTATGATTTAACATGTATATTAAGTTTCTAAAAGGAAACACATGCTTTAAAAGTAGAGCTTGCTTGTTTTCTTGAGTATTTCATAGTAGAAGAACTGTTTTCAAACGCTCTGCTGAAAAAAAAATGCAGAAGAGAAAGACGCTTACAGTATCTCATACGGAGGAAAAAACATATTGGAAAGAAAGCCAAATCAGCGACACACAAGGGATTTAGACACTGCTTGCTTTGAGGCAAGTTGGATATGTGGGTGAGCAATAGAGAGGTGTACTGGGATTTACTGATGGAAGTATTTGCAACTTTTTCAGCTAGCTGTCAAAAAGCACCTCATGGGTGTTTGTAAACTTATAACCGTGCCATTTCTGTTAAATGTTCCTGTTAATAAGTGCTGGCAGAGAAACCTGCCCAATGCTGCTGAAGAGCAGCCACAAGAACAAGTGCAGAAATGAGGTGAGAATCTCCTGGCCAAAGCCCTAGGGAGAGCCAAGCTCAGGTAGGGAGCTGAGTTTAAGGCTCATGTTACGGTACTGACTGCTTTGCATTTCCAAGAAAGCTTAACTCTAGAGTAAGGACAAAGTCCAGATACCAGGTCCAGGTCAGAGGTGAAGACTTGGCCCAATTACAGCAGTATTTTGGATATATTGGAAGAAAAAAAAAATCATGCCAATTTTCCTGAGTTCCTGCTGTCTATGCAAATTAACTGCATGTGCTTTTGGGGTTTGTTCACAACCCTTTAGGCACTGTAGATGCCCACTGGAGACAATAAATATCTGGGAACTGCTGAGAACATAAACGAATTATTAATATATAATCAGGTGGAAAAAAATATCACTTAAATGTTTTCCACACCTTATTACAAAGTTTAGCTTTTGTTAGCCAAGTTTCTTTGTTTTCTGGTTGTTGAGGCTGTTTTTCTAAGGGAAAATGCTATTATTCTGGTTCCTTTATAGTCTGAGGAATTCAGCAAATGTGAAGAGAGCCAAAGGCAGGCTCATCCCCAACCTATTCAGATGCTAAGGAGTTTTTGCATACTGTGTATATAAGGTCAAGTCTATCACACTGAAAATTATCCTTTAGCTTTCTTTTGTGGTCAGGGTGCACTGGCATTCACCACCATCTTCTGCCCACACTTACCACCTCTCTGTGAGACTTATGGCCAAGAATGAAGTATCTCATTACTCTCCATGGCCATATCCACCCTGGCTGTCCTTTGCCAATGCTTCTGCCTAGGCGTCAGAGGAGGACTGTAAAAACCCAGGAGTGAAAGTGTGGGTCCTGAGCAGCCAGAGTCAAATGATGAGTAGAAAAATGTGAGTTTGGATCCTTGAGTAAAGCAGATTCCCAAAAGTGAATAACATTGAGTTGCCGCCTCCTCTCATTCTTTCAGTGCCCCTCGGCATGACCAGCTCCTATGCCACCGAGCAGCCTGATAGGGGCACAGGGAGCAGCCTGATAGGGGCACAGGGAGCTCGTGTGCCGTGCACTTGTCCCCTGGGACCGCTGGGACCTCCAGATGCAAGGGAGAGTGTAGTACAACAGCAAGGACCAAGCAGCAGAGCTGTTACTGCACAAGTCTTTGGAGCTTTAACTTCAAATGTAAAGTGTAAAAGCAGATTAAAAATGCAGAGGCTAGCTTTTATCTTATCTCTTGGTTTAATTTTTATGATGTAGCTTAATTTGATCTTCCCTCTTTTGTTTGATAGTCTGCAGCACATTCTAATCAACTATTTAAGAAGACATTCTCCTAAGGTTAAGAGCCACAGTAAAATAGTCCTTATTTACTGATAGGTTTATACCTGAGAAGCTTGCAGATGGCATGCTGTGAGCTGAATGGTGATTTTAATGGGAGGGTGGCATTTTCATGGATAAAATTTCCATTATTTCATAGCCAATCTGTTGATTTCTAACCAGGCACACAATGGGCATTATTCAAGAGGGGAGAAAAAAGATACTCCTGTTTAAAAGATTATGTTTTGAGTGCATGTAATATGTTCCTCCTCTGTGTATTTAACTTATTAAACTGTTGATATCGTAGTCCATTTTCAAAAAAATATGTGTTTTCTCTGGAACTCTTTTGTACAATTATGGTATTTAAATGTTATCTTCAGCAGGCAAAGCACGGAAGTAATTTTGGTTTTACTATTTTAAGCATAGTGCTTACATCCTTGGTTCAACAACAAATATCTTAATGGACCTTTTAGCATAACAGCCTTTAAACAATTTCACTATCTAGTACAACAGTACCAATGTTGATGCAATTTTGGGCCACACTAGATATTAGATAGAATGCTTTATGCTGTTGCATGAGGCAGGAAATCCTGCATGTGTGGTTCAAGCTGTGTGCAGTACAAGGCTGAGTAATACTGGGTGATCTTGAAAATTATTCTGGAAATTGGTCAGTTTGAATTTTCACTTATGTTTGAATGTTTTTTGGCAGATAGATGGGAAAAAAAACCCCACATTGGATGTTATGGGGTCAAAAGGAGCTTGAAATGTACAATGCAAGTAAAAGTAGACCTTGGACAGTGAAGCCAGAGAACGGTGAGAAAATCGTCAGTAAGCTATGCCCACTGAAAAGGGCCACGTCCTTGCCATCTACTCATGCCAAAAATGATTGAGTTAAATGGTTGAAAATACCTTGATGGTTCCTTGCATTTCTGCATCGACGCACAGAGGTGTAGATAGTCGTTGTAGAGATCTGGCTAGTAATTTGTTCATGTGGAACCAACATTGTCTTCAGAAACATTCCTCAACAACTGACTGCTAGTAGGTCTCCAAGACTCAATTTGATCTCCTTACCCAATTCTTTGATCCCTCAAAATCTGTATTCAATTTATATTACATGACTGTCGGGTGTGCTACAAAATTACACCCCAAAATGCTGATTTTGAGCGCTCCAGCTTCTCTCTCATTCTTTGCAACATGGTTAGGGGACACCGCTGTAAAGAAGCATGCAAGAGCAGAGCAAACATCCAGTAAGGGAAGATCACTTCAACGCTGCAGAGCTGTTGTAGTTGCATTGACATTATGTTAGTCCTCCTCATTTCCAGCTGATACTCTTTCTCAAGCATAAGGTGATGCTTTCTCTTGATGCTGTCTGTCAAAAATCCTGAGCACTTAGCCTTCTTGGAGCTTCGCACCTAAGGGAATAAGATGCTCAAGGGAGGTGGTTAATGCTTTCCTCCAGCCTGAGAGCCAGGACCAAACAGAAACCTCTAGAGAAGCAGTATGGAAGCAGAAGGGAGAGCACATCCCCTCTGTCTTGAGCAAATAACTGTGATACAGAAGAGGAGAGAAATTCCCCACTAGCAAGCAGAGCCACCCTCCCTCTGAGCTCCCCTATTTAGCCCTATGCATGTCTCTGCTGCCTCATTCAGCTGCGTGGGGGTAGGATCCCTCACACCCCATGAGGCACCCTGCTCCCTTTACCCTTACTGTCTTCTAACTGCATGGTCCTTAAAACTTAACTATAAAAGAATGCCCAGAATGATACGACAAGTTCTTCTGATATAAGGACATGAAATTCAGTTACTGTAAGTGCTGGCATGGCTGGTTTTGCTATTTCCCTCAATTCCCAGCAGAAATTAAGCAGAGGAGCTGGGATTCAGACATTTGAGATTAATGGGATTGCTCAGGTACTGAAGCAGCGACAAAATGGAAAGTTCTTCCTAGCAGCAAAAGCAATTAGTCCCTTTCAGATCTTCAGTTTGACACTAGTGTTAGCATCAATTATTCTCTCTTGGGAATATTACATCTTAACAAGGTTCACTGTAATATCATCCTTTCTCAGTAGTAATCAGAAGAAAGAAGGCCTCTTCAAATCATTGTCTTGCTACCTTGAGATTTGTAACATTTAAGCCTCCCACTTATCAGCTGATACCTTGTATTGATTTCAGCACCTGAATGATTCCAGTACACTCAAGTGTCTGGAAATCTTTCTCCTCCCCTTTTTTCTTTTGCAAGAGTCTGCAGAGAAAATCAACTGTGTTTACAAGCTAAATGGGATTGTTACAAGTGAAATTAAAATGGTCAGGGAGGAGAAAACACATCAAAATAATCTAGCAAAGCTGTGAGACTGGGTCTATGGGAGAAAGGGTAGCTCCGCTGTGTTGGTTTCAGCTTAATCAAGAAACTGTGTCAGTTCTGGGTCTCACCTCCTGCTTCTGCAGGTCACAACAATTCTCCTGAGCAAAGCGTGCCATCCACAACTATTTCCAAAGGTGTAAAGCTGCCAAACTCCAAAATCCTCAGGTGCAAAATGTGCTATATTTTGAAAAGCACTGCTGCTCTTCTAGTGCACACTTCTTCGGGATCTTAATAAAGCCTGGTGTAGTCTATGTTGTTTGGTTTTCTCAGGCCAAGGAGATCCATCCTCCGTGCCACCGTTCATGGTACAACCTCACAGCCAATTCCCCTATGCAGAATCCTACAATGTCCTGAGTTGGAAGGGACCCACAAGGATCGTCGAGTCCCACTCCTGTCCTTGCACAGGACAACCCCAAAATTCACATCACATGTCTGAATGCATTGTCACACCTTTGCGTAGTTCCTAACTCTGGTACTGTCTCTTCCATTTCACCATCTATAATCCAAAAATCCCGTCTCTAATTTAACATTATGTGTTTAAGACTTTTGAAACATGGTTAAGGAGATTTAGATGCACAGCTGTGTGACTAAATCCCCTAGATGGGTTTGATAATCAGCCTTTATGCACAGCTCCAAGTTACTTTGAATACAGTTTTGCTGAAAATAACCGGAAAATAAAATTAAATAAATTGTAAGTGACCTCCTTTCCTGCGCCTCCAGACTGGGACACTCTGTGGGTAAACATCTCTGAATAAAGCTGTTGTGTATTAAATAAATCACTGGCTTTGGTGGGTATAACATGTGGTTGGCAGTAAAAGCTATTTAAAATCCCATCAAGATGCTGAAGTCCTAATCCAGAATGCAGCGGGGCAGTTGTGCGCTGCTGCCAGCACACCTGGCTGCGGTAGCTGACTCACAGACCACCATACTCAAGCGGTACCTCAGGAGCTGGTGGGATAAAATTAAACCATGGATGGGCCACGGAGACAAAACATAGTGAGGGCATGACTGCCACAGCTGGGCGACATCCAGTTTTAGCCTGGAGAGCCTCCAGAAGGATTATGAAGTTGGGCATGTTTGAAGGACTCGCAAAAACCGGTGGGTTGAGCAGGAAAGCCATACTCCCTCTACAAAAGCAGTGGGCTCCTGTGGAAATACTTGCTCCCAGCTGCTATAGTACACAGCCAGCCCAGTTGTCATAGTGCCCTAGCTGAAAATGAAGAGGCGTGTTTGAAGCCAGTTGTGCTGAATACCTCAGGTTGATTATTTTAAGCATTTGTATTAATTGTGTTGTAAACCTCATTTTCATTGACAGGTTGGTTTTGCAAATTGTTAACAATTAGGGTCGCCTTTGAGAAGGAGGCATCTTACCATTTGTTGTAAAAGAATTTTAAGAGTAATTCATGTCTTGTTTCCTCTGTCACCAGATTATTTCATGTGCTAATGCACTGGGAGCGTCAAACTGTGCTGATAATAGCAGAGTTTTCTTTCTGCTCGTTTTTATTCCTGTGCAAATACAATTAAGGCAAGGAGTGTCTTAGGGGAGCCTGATCACATGCATCAATTTAGCTCCTTTTTTGTCTCCTGGGGCAAACACACCCAGAACTGCAAGGTTTCTGGGAAAAAGCCATGGCTTGTATGTGCTTGGGCAGCACCTCGCATGCTTAGTTCACAGCTTGGCCTCTGACCCTGCACCCGTGCTGGCCCTGTGCTGGCAGATTCACCAGAGGGATTCACCAGGAACTAAATACGGGTCTTAATTTTCAGTAAGGAAACAAACAGCAACTGCATTTGGAAGTATTGACATATTTCACATTAGGCTTGTGCTTAGACTTTCTGAATTTGGGCTGATATTGCAGCAAGACTCCAACAAACAAGGATTTTGGGGAAAACTGGGGTTGGGGGATTTAGGACTTTGGGAGTGAAATCTGTGGAAAAAATGGAAATCTTTCCACTAGCTTCCAAGAGGTTTGTATTAGGCCTGTGAAAGAAGGTATGAAGGGATATCAACAGAACACGTCTGCATGTTCTGTGAACTGGAGCCAGTGTGACAATGAAGCTTCCATGCAGCGCTGGGAAGAGATCACAAAGGCACACTGAAAACATGGACAGTACAGGACAACCTTTGGATGGAATTAGATCTGAAGAGTACATTTTGCAATTGCAAATCTTTCTCTAAAGCCCCACAAGGAACGAGCTGTTTTCAATGGGGCTCTGACTGGACCTGAGGCACCTAAAGGATAACTTCATCCATCTGCTGAAGGCTCCAGTATGTCAGAGACCATAAAGGGTGACTTGATCCCAGACTACCTAGCAAGTAATCATTGGAGTTACTCTCACCATAGAGATGGAGTAATTTAGGCAGTGACCCAAGTGTGCTGATGAGACCTGCAAACTAGAGTGGTGTCAGATGCCTGATAGAAGATCTTTTCAGATAAGGAGCCTACAGTGACTTGGCCAAACCATTCTATCATTACATGGTATAATTTGATACATATCATTTGAGGCATATAATCTGACCCTGTGTAATCCATCAAATTCATCTATCTCAACTAAAAATGACCTTGTACGTGAATATATGAAATTCTAATGCTGTCTCATTTTCTAGTTCTCATGTTCCCATAAATTAAATGTGTTCAGTAGAACTCTGGGAAAGGAAGCAGCTCTCTGCCCTTTTAGGCTGACAAAAAAACTGTAGCAGACTAAAGCTAAAAAGTAGTCATAACTTTGAGTTGCAAAAGACCCTAGGTTGAACACAATTAGAAAAACAGAATTATTGGATATTGTCTATGTATGTTGGAACTGCAGGCAGACACTGAAGTGTCAATAACTTGAAGCAAGAGTAGCTGCTGGTGTTACTCAATTGTTTCTTGGACTCCTCCAACATCCTGTACAAAATAATTTCAACAGCTCTGAGGAAATACATTGGCAAAATTTACCTCCTGTCAAGAGGAGGACAGAGTAATGCTCTGTACTCATCACTGTCAGCATAGTGTCGAATTGTCAGTGTCACTGCATGATGTACATGGTGTCTGAGAAAACATTGTTTTCCCGTTGTTATTTGCATAGCGCCTTTTTTTTACACTAGTTTCACCATCTTAGCAGAGTATCAGATACAGTTGTCCTATATCTGTTTCAGCAAAGATATGGAATGGAATAACCAGTCAGTATAATAATGCTGCACAGGAGTGCAGGGATGAAGATCAGTAGTACAGCACCATAATTAACCTCTTCTTATTTTTTTCTACACTAAATTTTTCACAGACAAGAGCATTAGTAATCTTAAATTTGATTGAGAACTGCTATTATCCACTCACAGCATGCAGGAGCGAGCAGGCACTTGGATAAATCAAAAGAAAAGAAAACCACTTAACGTGCTGCTTTCCTCAGTAACACCTTTTTCTGAAGGTACAAGGCTGAGTGCTGTAGGGAGATTGTGTGTGAAGAGGAAACCAAGGCTGCAACTGCACACTGAACCACGCTCAAGGTCAGCCCCTCTCACAGAAGACCAGAGGTCACGTTTGTCTTAGAAGGTATTTTGATATGTTTAAAAAATTTAAGTAATTAAATAATTCAGTATAACGAAAGCCATCAGGATTCTAATGCGGTGTTAATGGGGTCTTTCAGGAATCTTGAAGATCATCTTCAGAAGTGACATAACTGGAGCCATTAGCAAGCTCATCTGGGAGTAATCATCCATCAAACGTGAGTGCCCGCACATCCTCCATGCAGAGGAGCATGAGGAGCAGCAGGAGCATTCCTGCTTTCAGGCACTGCAGTTAGACACCTATGAATAATCTCTGAATTGCCTCACTTTCTTCCTGCAGGTGCTCAGCCCAGAAGAGCGTTGGCCACTGTTCAGCAGTAGATGAAGCAGGCAATGACTCCACCAGTGAGAGTATGTGGAAAGTCACCTTCTCCACAGTCAGCACTGGCCCAGCAAATCAAACCGATTAGGAACATGGAGTACCTCTCAGATGGTCATTGAAAGGAAGACTCGCTGAACAGTCTCCATGAAACCTCAACGCTTTTTTGGATTGGTATTTCCTCCTGAGTGCTCCAGCAGTGACAACATGACAAACGACAACTAGGAGTAAGGGCTCCATCTGCTCCTCTAACGTAGCTGGAACAGTCTCCAGAATAAATTTCCAGCTCCTGCTAACTCCTACTGGATGTATCTCCTATGCCAAGGCCTCTGGAAAGTATCTGAACTGGAGGAGATTTGGCACTTCAACTGTGCGGTGTAGAATCCAGCAATAAATTATTCCAGTATGAAGTCAGTAGAACACATAAAGCTGTCTACTGTGTTGCGTCACGTTTAATTTTCTGTAGCAGCCTGCAGTCGTACAACCTGTTTCAGCCTCCCTTTCACAACCCTCCAGTACCCTGGGAGATGCTTTCCCAGCTGAGGAGTTCCTGTGTCACCAGCACCTCTGCATTCAGCTGCTTCTCACCTTCCAGTGTGGTCCCGAGTGAAGCAGCATCCTCATCACCATGAGGAGAGCAACAAGGGACCGCATGGCCTGGCCATCCCTGCAAAGAGTGGGTGGGCAGATGGGCAATGCCAGACTCCAGCTGCCGGTCGCTGTAACCTCCTCTGGGGCACGAGCTCTCGGAGCGCTCGGGCTGTGCAGCAGGTTGGTGCATCTCTCCAGGGATTTCTCCAGACACGTCCTCCTGTCATGTTTTGCGAGGGATGGGATTCACTACTCCAACAGTCTGCTGTGCTGCCTGTGTCCCTTGATAGTGCCTAGCAAGAGAGCAGTGACTCAGTGGTCCCCGTGAGTCCACTTGATGGTGGGACTTCTCACAGTGGCTGAGGCATCACAGGGTCCAGTCCATGCCTCTCAGCCTTTCTTTAGTCTGATCAGCTCACACCTGGCTGTGGCAAAACAGGGGTGTTGCGGTGAAGGGAACAGGCCTGCCTGAAGTTTATCTCAAAAAAAGCCACAGTTACCTTAGCTGACTGCCCAAATGAGGTGTGGTGCTGGTGCTGCTGTCATAAGTTTGAAGTTGTTCATTTTTTTTTTCTAAAAAACTTACCTAGGTAGACAAAGATTTTGTTTTTAAACTAGGATAGGTTGAGGTGACTGGTTCACTCATGGATTTTCTTGTAATGTATGCTACAGTAGCTGTAATCATTGTTTCATGCATCACATAGCTTAAGCCTCCAGAGATTGTCGAGTCCAACCTGCTTCTCCAAGTGTAAAATTCAGATTAGTCACCTGCAAGTTTGCAGTACTATGTGAGGGATCACTTGAAATGTTTTTTTCAGGAGGTTCCAAGGTGTGCCGGGAGAAAAGAGCAGCTGAGGCATTACCCAGTGCCACCGAGGATGCTGCAGCTGAAGACAAAGGAGACGAGGGGACAGCCACTACATGGCAGTAAAAGTCTGCCTTGAGACCTCCCATCTGCTTCCTCAGTGTGTTTGGGTGGTGCAGGGCTGGAAAAAGCTCCAAGCAGAAGGCAGCTGTACCTTGGACCTCCTATAAAGTATTTCCAAAGAGCTTTTATGGTGTCCTAGCCAAGTGGTCAGTATAGTGGTACGGAAAGCATCCTGTAGCACATTTATTTGCATTTTGGCTGCTCTCACTTGGGCCAAGTTGAAAGGATTGTATCCCAACAGTATGACAGAATCACAGAATCACTAGGTTGGAAAAGACCCACTGGATTATCAAGTCCAACCATTCCCATCAATCACTAACCCATGCCCCTCAGCACCTCGTCCACTTGTCTTTTAAACCCTTCCAGGGAAGGTGACTCAACCACCTCCCTGGGCAGCCTCTGTCAGTGCCCAGTGACCCCTTCTGTGAAAAAAATTTTCCTGATGTCCGGCCTGAACCTCCCCTGGTGCAGCTTGAGGCCATTCCTCCTTATCCTGTCCCCTGTCACCTGGGAGAAGATGCCAGCACCCTCCTCTCTACAACCTCCTTTCAGGTAGCTGTAGAGAGCAATGAGGTCTCCCCTCAGCCTCCTCTTCTCCAGGCTAAACAACCCCAGCTCTCTCAGCCGTTCCTCATAAGGCCTGTTCTCCAGCCCCTTCACCAGCTTTGTTGCTCTTCTCTGGCCTCAGTCCAGAGCCTCAACATCCTTCTTGTGGTGAGGGGCCCAGACCTCACCTCCTGAGGTGAAGGAGACCTCACCAAGAGAAGCCCCATAGCTACTCAGCCCGAAAACAGGGATCCTACTTCTGCCTTTCAATCAGTACAAAGCATACTGCTGAACATCTGGTAGCTGGGTTTTTTTTCCACTTAAGATGACCATAATTAACATATGAAACACTTTAAAGCACTTACTTTGCATTAGCTGTGAATTGCAGTCATTGTTATGAGGGCACGTCCTGTAGTTAGCCTTAGATGACAGGCATAATTCAGAACTATTTGTTGTCTGCTGTGTGACCTCACCATGAAATGGAACAGAGTGAATGTAGAAGTGTGGAAAGAAAGGATGGCAACAGTAAATGGAGAGCAGTTAGTGGAATGACCACAAACTGAACTTAGGTGCCTCTTCTCAGCATTTTGCAGCCCTTGCAAGGAGGTTTTGGACAAAGAATTTAGCCCCCCACTGCAATAGGCAGTTGTCAATACAACTTTCCGTGCACTCATTGCATTTGTGGGTTGTGATTGTGGCCACGCTCCAGCAGTGCAAAATGGAGCAATGAGCATTGCAGCATGGGCACAGTGCTGGGCTGACAGGACTACAGGGGCAGCAGCTAGAAAATTATACAACATTGCATATTCTAGAACATCAAAAGCATTTTTGCAACAGTAAGATTCAATATTAGCTGCTATAAGAAATGTATTTGCTCATTTCCAGGTTTGGTTATTCATTGCCAGTAGAGAACGTGGTAGGGTCTTAATTCCTGCTGCTGCTATTATGGATGGCATGTAAAATGTAAAGTAAGAGTGATACAGTAGAGAGCTTAAGCTAGGAAGGGGACGAAGGCTTTATGTGCTTTATGGAGTCTGATCTTGAGTCAAAATCAGGTTGTCTGATTGACATTGGTATATCAATTTGGAGGATGCCAAGTATTTGTAGTGAGGTTATGAGCTACTACACCCCAAAAACTAGATAGATTTTCAAATTAGTTTTTCACATTGTTAGTAATGGTCAGAATAATGCACTCCCATGAGACATCCTGTAAGGAGCTAAGTATATTGTGGCAGTTAGCAGGTATGAATATACAAAATCAACACGTTTGAGGATATATGGAGATTTAATTCATCCCTGCTGATAACTGACAGAGAAAAAATGTTTTGAGTTCCATAACTGTAGATGTTTCCTTGTCTGCCAGTTTCAATAACAAAGTTGGCAAAAGTGGTAGTGCTAGAATACAACAAAAAGCTTTATTTTGGAAGTCAAAGTTTCCAAGAGCTTTTCCTTGTAGTGTCACAGTACAGCAGTACCTACAAGCAGCATTTTAATGCTGTATTTCATAAGTACAATCCACTTCTACACAGAGCAGAGAAGTGGATATATGACGTTTGTAGTAAAAAAATAACAAATGAAGATGAAAGAAAAGCAATGCTAAAAGATGCTCTTGGATTCTTCCAATACAAATCTTTCACTGTGCGCCTCAGGACTGGGATTCAGTGGTGGGGATGATAGTTCTGGCATATTGACAGAAAGCAGGTACACAACATAGAAAGCAGTTTCATTTTTCCACTTTCAGAGCGACTCTCTAGCATTTCCATGCTGTGTCGTCCAAAGTGGTGGTGTCATTACAGGGTAAGAGTCAACACCTGATTAAGAAGATTATTGCTATGGACAAGCCTAACTTCCTGTCTCTCAATTTTCACCCTCTGCAGCTACTTATATTTCTCCTTCTGGGCTGAAAATTCCCATGTTTCAGCCTTCATGTGGCTTTTTGCAAGTCTGAGCAAGAATGTCAGCTCCTTTGGTTTTGCTAGCAGGGGAAAAAGGGTTTGTTTCTCCTGCATGCTACAAGCACTTGCCTAGATCAAAAGTGACTGAAAGGAGCAATTTAAAACCGCTGGGGTTTATCCTTCCTAGAGCAGCAGAGAAAGAAACAAGTCAAGCTGCAATAAAAGAGATCATTCAGCTCAAAGTGCTTTGTATTATGAGCAATATTTTGCCTGCTTACATTGGATTTTTCTGCACGTTCTTATAGGTTCTTACCATAAAGCTGGCTAAGAGGCCTACACACGTAAAGATGCAGATGCTTCATTTCAGGATTCTCCAAGTTATTTATCTTCTGGGTGTGTGGTGAGAGAGCAAGCCTAAACACCTCATTCGTTTCGAGAGGTGCACTAGCAAAGTCCGGGAAGAAATGAGGTTGATTGTGAAGATACTCAGCTAAATACAAAGGGTGTGTGAATATCTGCAAGTGTTCACTCCACATGACCGAAGTGGGGTGCTCATGCTTTGCCACAGCATGGTATTCACCAACCATTTGTCAGCCAGACCAAACCTCCTCTGAGAGCACCAAGAAGCTGGAATTCGTCTCATCACACATTTGTCACCTTAATATTAAGAGTCTCATTGGGAATGCTCATCTCTGTACCTGCAAGAACTAGAAAGAGATAGGCATCTCAAGTAGATGGCTCAGCTAATCCTGAAAAGGAGTTTAAGGCAGGAAGGATAAATTGTCCTCCAGAGATATCTCTGTCTTGTCTTTGACTATAGAAGGAGCCTACACAGCAAGTTTAGACTAGAAGCTTAAATCACAGCTTGTTGAAGTTTAGTAGGAGGATCCCCAACCGAACAGTAATGGTAAGAACTATTCTGTATGTCTATCTATGAAGCTTGCTCCATCTTGAGTCCAGTGGCTTAATATTCAGGATAAAATTATCCTTTGCATACTTGATGCTGTAACTCTGACTGGCCAGACTCCCAGAGTGTACATGATTATGAAGAGTAGGTAATGGATGATGAAAACCTGCCTTTTAACCCCAGCTCTTCCAGGATCTCTTTGTATGACTGGAGAAGACACTTCACCACTCTGCCCCTTAGCTTCTTCGATCTATAAAAGCATCTGAAAAACTCCCAGAGCAGTTTTTCACCTCAGTGATGTTGAAGTGTTGAGAAGCGCTTCTGCTCCTTGCTAGGCACCAGAAGACGTTTTTCTCAACTGCCCCCTGAACCTGTGTACACAACTTAGTGGTGGTTTGGGCATCCTAGGAAATTATATTGGGGTGCCAGACGTGATCATTTGTTACCCTGTCCTGATGCCCAGACTGGCTGACAGACAGGCTGCTGTGTTCTTTTGCAGATACTTGAAACCATGCATAGCCCAAGCCAGCTCAAGATTTCTCTTTGTCTGAAGAGGGCAGGTGCAGACAACCTACTTATAAAGATGGCAGGGGCAGGTAAACAGGTGTGAAGGAATGTTTCCTTTTATCTATGAGGCCCTATATTTTCCACAAAGGTTTCTCTCACTTTGCACTACCTGTCTGATTATTAATTTAGGAAAAGAACTTACACATACATTTTGGGGATTCAGTTCTTCTGTACCTCTAGTTAAAACTGTCATCAAAGAGGATTTCTGCTTGGGGACAGATATTTCTGTTTATTTCCTAAACCATTCCATTGGATCTATTGATTTCTGAATTCTAAATTCCTCATCATGAGTGGTACCATGTCAGTCTGGAAAGAAATTTGTGCAGGAGTGACTCTGAATCACAGCAGCTCCTTTTATTACCCCAAGTTCTGCTCGGGTCTTAGAGACTCCACTATGTGAATAAGGAATTCTTACCTTGCACAAGTTTTGACAGAGAAAAATTTACTCAGTTTGGTAGGTTTTCAGGACCATCCCATTCAGAAATTACCTCTCCATCCAGTTATTGTCACTCCAGTAGGTATATGCTCCTTTGGAGATAGAGAAATATTGCCTGTGTGTAAGGAATGTCCATGTTTAATGGAGCAGGAGGAGTGTCATGCCTGGCAGCCTGTCCAAAAAAGGATTAGTGGTGGTACCTGGGTGAATGCTGCCTATCACCTCTCACTGCGAGCATTGCTGGGTTGGGTATCAGCTGCAAAGCTGATGGGATCTGGAAAGGGAGATAATAAGTCTTCCTATGCGGGACTGAGAAGCCTAGAATGCTGCATAAGCATTTTTCAGCCCTTGCTGCGGCGAGCAGGGGTCACTCAATGTCAGCTTCTTTCCTTTTGTCATCTTGTGGTGTTCATGATCAGAGGTCAAAAATCCTGAGACTTTCAATAAGTATTTAAGGAATAACATTCTTGTTATAGAAATTCATTTTTTTACAAACATACATATGTAAATACATGCACATTTTTATTCCATATATGAATTAGAGAATGTGCGCTGTTTGAATTTAATGGAGCTGATGAATTTTAAAACATTTTGCTCTGTTATTTTCACCTCTGATCCCACATTTAGTTCTACCCAAGTCTGTATCTATCCAAGCTTCCTGAAGTAGATGTCTGGTAAAGCAAAAGAGGCAGGCACTCTCCATCTTCTACCCCCTCATTGTCACCTTCATTTTCTGAGGCTCAGTAAATCAAGGCTTTTCTTGTGCTGATGATTAAAGTACCCTGTTTTATTCCAGAAATTGATATTGATCTTAATGAGAAAGATCTATTTGAAATGCACACAGTAGATGTGGAATGTATCATGCCTTTTAAAATCAGTCTTCTACTCTAAGACAGGCATCTGGGTGGAGCAGTGGGGGGGTTCTGGTTGATTTTTTTTTTTTCACAACCCTTCCCTTGTTAATGCGATATTAATACCCCTTATCTGTTATAAGTATTAGCTGCTGCAGCAAAACCCAGTCAGGGAAAGGGCAGATGTTCACATAAGCTATTTTCTGGTTAACAGAAGCATAAGATATGCTAGTTGTCATAGAATTTATTAGCATGAACTGTATTCTTCTGTAGTGAGTACAACCAATTTACTACTAAAAGGGAAAATAGAAATATCGCATATATAGTATATAGCTGAAAAACAGGTTACTTCCAGCGGCGTTCTGCTGAGAATTCCAGTCGTATTATGTCCTTTCTCTGTCTCCAACATACACACCAAATCCTGCTATCTTAATATACATTACTTCCAGCAGAGTTTGATTCATCATATTTTATTATACCTTTTAAAAGACAGCTCGGTCTTTATAGTGGATGAACTCTTGTAATTACTCTATATTTACATTGTATTTGTGGGTAAATTATATTGTGCTTGTGGGTTTTGACAGCTAATTACCACTAATTCATATAATGACATGTCTAAAATGCTTGATATTCAATTGTTTTCATAATGATATATTTTGCTTATCTTGTATTTACATGGTAATTGCTCCAGACATGTAGTTACAGTGCCAGTTATGTGAGCTTAGGCACAAATAAAAGTCTCTGAAAGTGAGATATGATTTAGTTATCCCAGGCAATGGAGATAAATAAACATTTTAGTTTTGTTGTAGGTATAATAAGGGTATCAGAGAAAAAATATGCCTTCATATGAAAGTTACAGCTAAAAATAGTTATTACCAAGGCCCTGAGGAATGTAATTGCAGTATCACAACAGTGGCCGTATTATTATATGGGTAACCAAAAAAATGTCTGTATGTGCTGTCAGCTCAGTGACTGTCCGGTATTGATCTATCGGTTCCCATGGCTTCTACTACCAGCAGCAAAGTTCCAGCAATAAAAGCAGTAATTCTCTTTTTCATGTGATTTTTCAGGAGCTGTGGACAGGATTTAGCTTGAGATTTTTGTTCAAATCACAGCACGGGGCCCAAGACCCACAATCATTCACCTTCAGACTGCAATGGTAGCATGTTTCCAGTTCAAATATAAACTCATACCTCAATTCTACTGCAGCATCCTTGGACCCTCTGAGGGTCCACATGGCAAACCGAGGGTGCATCAAGCCACCTTGGAAGTCAGAGGTCAGATACCTGAACGTCAGTGGGATTTGCACCCAGGACTTCTGCAGAAAATGTGTTCTCATACTAAACAGGAGTCTGTCCTTGTCCTTTAGGGTGTCGTACACCACATGGGCTGTCGGTAATTCATTTCTCCTGCGCTTGCAGCAAGGACACTGGCCAGATGGCAGTCCCATGCTCACAGTCCCCAGCAGCAGCCTCATGCCACCAGCCCAGCGCTTTTCACCAACATGAGACATTTTTCAGCATGAGTAAGGACCCACAGCACCTTCTGCTACAATAAAACTGTTCAGTCATACAAAATTTTCCTTTCACAGCAAGCCTAGAGCCATTGTATGAGTCATCTCCTTTAATTTATCAGCAAGAAATTGGGCATATATTCACTAAGGCTTAATCTGAGATCTTTTGCTCACAGTGCAATATTTCCATTGATTTCAAAGGGTCTCTGATCAAGCTTCAAGGTCCTTTATATGCTATTAAGTTTCAGCCTGTCAAATTTGTTCATTTGGGCCCTTTACGAGTTGCAGAGCCGTTGTGTACAGAACCAGGTCATGTGGAGATTAAATAAACCCCACCAACATCAGTCTCCTGACACAGAACAGCAGCAAGAAACAAATATTGACTTGAAAAACAATGCATGTACTGTGACATTTGGCTTGTATAAAGTGATAGTCTCCATATAAATACAAATAGAAGCGTTTCCCCAGAGCTGAATAAATCATATTAATCAGTAAATATTTGTGTGTCTTTGACACGTCTCTAAGCAGCAAGATGAGAAATTGAGATGGAAAATGCATTCACAGGTGAAAATTCAGTGCAGATTGTTCTTACATTTTTTCTGAATGCATTTGGGAGACCTTGAAAAGCAGATGCTTCCTTTTCTAGTTAGGTGTTTAAATGTAATGTAACAAAACTATAGTAGACCATAGCATAACAGATTTCTGTCAGTAGTTTCCTGACCCTGTCAGGCTGTGCTGCTCTGCAGGGCTCCAAGCCTGAAACACTCCTCAGAAAGAACACATAAAGCAGCTAAGTAATTTAGGAGCCCCATACCCATATTCAGAAAGGATGTATGCACCTGGGAGCTAATGTTTCACTGTCTTTATGTGAAAGTTAGGGATTTTATAGAATCATAGAATCATAGAATAGTTAGGGTTGGAACCGACCTTAAAGATCATCCAGTTCCAACCCCCCTGCCATGGGCAAGGACATGCCACTCAGCTTGATGTCATCTGAAAACTTGTTGGGGGTGCAAGGGTTTTAAACCGTGGTTATGTACTAGGGTTTATTTTTGGTGGGAGTTAAGTGACCTAAGCATCTTTAATAATGTAGCACCTGTACAATGGGCTTTTTCCTCTGTATAAGGAAAAAAAAGCACGGCTCCTCTGTATGTGCACAGGCTCAGACTCTTCAAGTAGGGAAGAGAAGATTGAGGGTCTGACTGATGACAACAAGGGTCTTTAAAACCACAGGTGAGACAGGAGAGGTGGCTGGGCAATAACCATAGAGTCTTCCCTGTGAGGTGCAGTCTTAGAAAAGTGTTTAGGTTCCATTTAGGCCATAAAACAATGAGGATAAAAGAGGATTTCAGGTATGTGCCTAGAGATAAACCCCGTTCATCAGCAGGTTACAGTTCTGCTGAGTTTCTAGTGCCAACTCAGCATTCAGGCATAAGGGGCTGCAGGACAAGTCAATCCCGTTGTCTTGACACAGTCACCCACTTGCAAACTGCATTTACCCCTCCAAGGGTGTTAATAAGTGAGGAATTGGACCATGCCTCCTGCAGGGCCTGTGTGCAGTATGTGAAGTGCTAGGCTTGCAGCAGCGTTGGGATCTTCAACTCAAAGAGAGTAAAAATGAAGATTGCTAACAGGGAGAAACCCCAACTGTTCCTTCAGCATCTTTTTCTAGCTATATTAGACGTCATCCTCTTATTCATCAGGGGCATTTTTAATGTGTTCCAGTGAGCTGTTTAATAGTGGCAAATGAAACAGATTCTTATCTAGGCTCCCTTTCCCCTGAAAAGTTGGACTGGATGACCTTTCAAGGTCCCTATGTTTCTTTCTAATGAAGAATTTTTTCAAAAATACTTTTCCCACATGAGATTTTTCTCCAGCAAAACTGTCTTTATTTACAACAATCTTACAAGTTCTGCATGATTTCTGTTCCAAAAGGAGAGTACAGTTGCAATGAGGCAATTTTGTTTCTAGTTGCAAAACAAACAAAACATTCTATTAGTTAAGAGAATACTATCCTTCCATATAGCTTTTATTTTAAATGTTACCATTCATTAAGTTCTATGGGTAGTTCTTTCATTCTCCACTCAATTGCAACCTCTGGGGAAGTCAAGACATTTTTAAAAAAAGATTAAACATTAATGAAAATTAGTTTGAATAATAGTTATTCTCTTCATAACCCCAAACAAAAGGGGAAATAAAGTTTTCTTAGAGAGATTAAACTGTTAGTGGCCAAGGGACACTGAAACCATTTTGTCCCTGGATCTATTTTTCAAAGCATAAGATCTTTTTTCAGAAGATCGTAGAGTGAACTTCTTTACTCCCAAATCCTCCAGCACCTTGTTGTGTCATTCTCTATTTCCTTCAGACACCAAGATGCTGTCTATGCTGTTCACAGCTAAGAAATGTGGATCTTTTTAACTCCTAGTCTTCCAGTGCCATGACAGCATGGCCTCTACAGTTAGAATTTTGCTTTTGGAAAATGTTACTGGCACTTGTTATGGATGGATGTGCATCCCTGCTGCTGCCTAACTCCCCAAGTGATACGGTTGCAGGCAGACCTTGCACTGAGGGTGGATTCACCAGCTCAGGACCATCCTTTAGCCATTGGGAGAGCAAATTGTAGAATCATAGAATAGTTTGAATTGGAATGGACTTTAACGCCCATGCAGTTCCAAGCTCTCTGTCATGGGCAGTGACATCCCACCAGGCCAAGCTGCCCAAGGCCCCATCCAACGTGGCCTTGAACACCTCCAGGGACGGGGCAGCCACAGCTTCCCTGGGCAACCTGTGCCAGTGCCTCACTGCTCTCATGGTAAAGGATTTGGCCTCAACCTCTGCCAGGGGATGTTCAGGCTGGACATAAGAAAAAAATTTTTCACAGAAAGGGTCACTGGGCACTGGAACAGGCTGCCCGGGAAGGTGGTTGAGTCACCATGCCTGGAAGTATTTAAAAGACAGATGGATGAGGCACTGAGGGGCATGGTTTAGTGGCTGACTAATGATTGGACTCAATGATCCTGGAGGTCTTTTCCAATATAGTGATTTTGTGATTTCCTCCTTATGCCTAGTCTAAATCTGCCCCTCTCCAATTTAAAGTCATTCCCCCTCGCCCTATCACTACAAGCTTGTGTAAAAGTCCCCGTCCCCCCCGCTTTCTTGTAGCCCCTTCAGGTACTGGAAGGTCATTATAATGTTTCCTCAGAACCTTCTCTTCTCCAGGCTGAACAAGACCAACTGTCTTAACCTGTCCTTGTATGGGAGGTGCTCCAGTGCTCTAATCATCTTCGTGACCTCCTCTGGACCTGTTCCAACAGCTCCATATCCTTCTTATGTTCAGGATTCTAGAACTGGACAAAATACTCCAGGTAGGGTCTCACAAGAGCTGGATAGAGGGGCAGAACCACCTCCCTCGACCTGCTGGCCGCGCTTCTTTTGATGCAGCTCAGGATACAGAGCTTCACTTTACAGTCAAACCCTTACTGACCAGTTTCATCACTATCTGTCTCTGGTCCACCTATCAGTCAAGCATCACCCCAAGCATTGTTCTTCTAAGCAGAGTTGTAAGTGCTGGAAATGGCACACTCCACTGCCCTCCTCGCCTTACGAATTAGAGGGAGTGATGACAGAGCCAATGTCTGATATGGTATCTCATTATCCAAGCTGTCCTCCCACCTGTATTTTATCTGATTGCAGGTCTTAGTCATACAGTCAATGAATAAATAGTCTGAATGGAAGTTTCAGCAGTAGGAGGAAGGATTAGGGAGGGCCACATGGTTCTGCCAATACTCAGCATCTGTGTTCTTTGTTTTGTGCCTGTGTGTGTGTCTTGCTGGACCATTCAGTAAAACAAGAGAAAGACAGAGCAAAATAGCCAGTCCAAAACCAGCAGTAGGTACTGCAGCAGCAGCACAAAATCTGGGTTAAATGTCTTTGTGTGGGACAGCCACCAGAGATTTGGGTCTGCCACCAGATCTTTAAATTGTACACATTTTCCTGAAACAGGTTTTGTGTTTGTCATCTTTAAAAATCCATAGCAGGAATCAGTGCAATGGTCAACCTTATGAAACAATATAGGTTAAAAAAAACCCTAAAGCTTTAACAATTTAATTAAAAACACAGGGGGAGAATGTTGGTAGCACAATGTCTTGTAAAGGTGCATGCACAAAGACGGTTAAAACCAAAAATGCAGAGAAAAGTTCTTCTTTAGTGGTGAAAAACATGTAGAAGTATTGAGTTCAAATAAATATTAAACAGAAGTTTTCTAAAAAACAAATATTTACTTAAAGAGTAACCTCTCTGTGTGAGAATAACTGCTAGGCATGAAGGTTGCAGAGGTCAGTAATCTGTGTAAGACTATTTTTCTTGTCAGAGGAGAGGTTAAGTGTGTAGCTTGCATGTCTCACAGGTCTGGCTATCTACTACATTGGGAAATCACCAGGGATCAAGAGCCCCTTCTTTGCACTGAGATGAGATCTGCTGCTAAGCCCAGCTCTGGAGCAGCCAAACGCTGCTTTGGGGCAATCAAACAAGCTTGCATGCTTCTGTTAACGCAGATATTCCGTGTACCAGGGAAGCGCGTGCCAGCTAGCTCTAATCAGGTTAACTCACGTAACAAGGCTGTCCAGCTGCAGGGAGCAGGAACTCCATGGCTGAGAATTTACTGTTTCTTGGCTGGGTTAATTAACCCGTTCAGCACTCCATGCTAATGCTTCTGGTGCCCAAGTTAGCTCGTTTCAGCACTTACACCAATGCAGTCTCCAAAACAAATGGATGTCTTGTCCTCCACTGCACTGTCATGCACAGACTTCACAGTGGAAGGTTTCTATCTTTATAACTCATCTCTGGAGAAAGAAGAGACACAGGGAGAAAGGCAGTGCTTATGTTTTGACAGTGTAGGCTGTACAAATGATTAATATAAATTCTACCCCCAAAAAAGGTTGCAAGATCCAGCTACCCATTTGTCCTGGCTCCACAATATGGGAAATTACAGCTTCCAGTGTCCACAGGTTAAACATTTGAGAATTTAAGTTAGTGCCTGAAAAGGTGAAAGAGTGTGAACTACAAGGAACGACCTGAACACTACATAAGTATTTCATGTAGTATAAAACAAAAGGCACTTTTAAAATATGCAGTGCTCGAGATCTATAGTATTATGAGAAAAGATGATGTGTTTTAAAGTTAACTTTTAATTTAATAGTCTCTTTAAAGCAAATTTTAATTAATTTAAAGCAATATTTATTGCAAATTATTACATCCAAAGTAGGCATGTACTCTAGTTTTTTACAAGAAATCTGTGCATTTCACTAACCCAGAGAATTTTATTTATGTCTAGCTAAAGACAGGATGAAATCTGCATTGAGTCCTGGTTTGTATCAGATTGAAGCTCAGCAGCATCTTATGAGCTTCCACTGCCTAAGATTTACTAATTTTTTTATTGAAAGTAGAGAAAAATGAGTAATCATCTGTGAATGATAATTATACCACTACTTGTGGGAGGAAGCATAGTTTGAAGATCGTCACTAATTATTGTTTCTAATTTGCATGTGCCAAGATCTATGCCAGAAAAGCTTATCTCTAACATGTGATCCTGTGTGGATTTCTTTTAAAAGAGCTCTGCAAAACTGCCTGCTTGGGGTCTTTCATTGACTCCAGATCAGAGTGATTCAAGACCAGGGCCCAGGCTTGCAACTGTTAGTCAAAAGGGTACGTTCTCAAACGAGTTATTTAGACCATGGCACAACTCATTCTGGGGATTCTCAAATGAGTTTAAAATGAGTGTGCACCCATTTGGCTTAAGAAGATGTCCTACCAGGTGAAGATAAATCAATAAGCCCACTCTAAAGTGTTCAACTAACAGTGTACTGTCTCTCATGACTAGAATATCAGATTAGAGTATAATTGTTTTCAGTTTTCTTCTCAAGCATTGCTAACATGACAGAAACATTTAAGAACTGGATAGGAAGAATCTGTAGGAAGCTGCATACCTATAGCAAACTGCATCACTGTATAATTTTGTTTAGAGAAGAGTGCAGCTAGGAATTTCCGCAGTGAAAAACCAAATCTCCAAATCCCTCCCATTTTGAAGGTGTAAAGATTGGGAGGTGGGGTGTACTGAGGGAGATGAGTCTTAGTCCGGACCTCACCCTGAGCTAGAGCCTCTCTTTCCCCTCCAGAGAGAAGGTATTGATGGGCTGCTGATAGCATCATGGCTTTTGGGGAGAGAGCACCTCCCCTGTGCCATACATTTTCTTCTGGACCCCTACATGGGAATGAAATCCTCCAGGCTGATAGTGTCCACTGGGAAGGGAGGTTAAGCTGTCTTGACAAGTAGGAGGAGATCTGCTTTCCAATGCTGAGTGAGTTAAAGCATCATGGTTACATTGGCGATTGTCCTAAGCTCTTCAGCGAAAGAGCTGGAGAGCAAAACCAGATCCAGGGGCAGAAATAACAGTGGTGAAGCACCACTTTGCAGCTTGCTGTTTCAGAAACCCCATGGACAGCATTTAATTTTCAATGGATAGCACAGACAGCCACTACATTGAGCACACACACACAAAACTGGCTTGCATGAGCACTTGTTTTTTGCTGTTGCATAGGTGGGAGGACATGATCACACTACATTGCTCTGAAGTAGACATGGGTAGCTACCAAAGCCACCAGGTCTGGTGCAGGTATTGAAAAAGCAGCACCAGGGTGCTGCATCCCTCTGTCCCCTGGATTCCCATGCTGGCTAGCACTGGGAAAGCCATCTATCCTGCCAGACTTCCCAACCACAGTGGCAAGTTTGACTCGTACTCTGGTGTGAACACCAGCTTGGGTTATTACCCTGATTTTGGTGGTGGGTGAGCAATGCGCACCCCTTTTTATCCTTGCTGTCGCTTCTCTTCCCTTCTTTTCATCAGCCCAGTCTCCAGCGCAGTCTCTTCTATGATGGACAGCCCTGGCCAAATTGCCTCCTCCCCATTGGTCCCAGTTTTGTGACATCCATACCCAAATCTGGTATCTCTGATATAGTTATGTAGGTAAACTCATCTTTACACGCAATTGCTGATGTGGTAATCATGGTGCTGTAGGTCTTGCAAGGCTGTGCTCCCAATGAGTCTCCAGTTCTCCCCTCCACTTACCTGTGAATTTCGACCAGACTACTGGAAGATTAGCATCTTTCTATAGTTTGAAATATTGACATTATCATAAATGTGCTAAGTCATATTTTTCATAAGCTAACCACTTGTCTCAGAAAGCGTGTCACAGATTCTTGCCCTTCAGAGCTGTGAACATGGAAATATTGCGAGTGAAAAGCACTCAGACCGATTCAGGGTTTAATAAAGTTAAGTTGATTTATTGCTGCCAAGGGCACAAAGATGTATCACTTGCACATTGCTGTAATTGCTTAAAGGGAACGTAACACCTTGTATGTAAAAGATGCACCTGCTGTGCACACATGTGTACATGTGCATACATATACACGCATGCACACATGTGCAAAGCCAGTTCCCCTTGTTCTCTCCAAGTGATGTTATTCAATGTTTTAATGAAATAGTGAAAAGTTTAGCAGCCAAAGAGATGGAGTCAGATTCTCCCCCAGAAATCCAGAGGTATTCTGCTACACAGCGGTCCTCTGCTGAGAAGGTGGAGGTATTTTCTGGCAGGAGCAGACATGGACATTGCCATCTCACAGCCTAAACCTGTCCAGTTCCTTTTAAGGAACAATTAATCATCCTCTTCCCTCTTTCTTCCTCCCAGGCAGCACTCAATGCCACTACCAATAATCAGCTAATATGAAATGTGATTGATTCCCGTTTGGAAGAACTCAGATGAGTTTCTCCTACCAAATCAGTAAAATTAGTCTGTCCATGTAAAATTCATTCTGTGTGAAATGAGTGACAGCCTAAGGGGATACAGCTGCAAAACATAAACCTGGCAGTGCTTTCAGTGAGAGTACTTTTAATAAGAAAACTGCTATTAATGTCCCTTCCAACAAGTCACTCATAAAACCACAATTGATTACTATAATGAATGTAATATTATATGTAGCAATAATACACAAGTGACAGAGATACTGGAAACCAGCTATTATTGACTAGGTAGTAAACTTCTCCCTGTTAACATACATGGCTTTTTCACTAGATCCTTTGTAGCTGATCTCTCTGCATATATTTCTCCTTAATAACTTGACAGTTAGAATGTAAATTTTCCAAGACCATATTCTCACAAGACCAAATCTGAGAGCCCCTGTGCCCCTTACCTAGCGCCCCAGGGCTGGTACCTGTCCCAGTCATGCCAGCCCTGCTTTTTTTTTGGCCTCAACTGAGGAGCTAATCGTGGAGGTGCCCTGGCCAGACCTGAATATAGTATCATAGAATCATAGAATTACCAGGTTGGAAAAGACCCAGCGGATCATCAAGTCCAACCATTCCATATGAATATGAGTGTGAAGAACATGAAGCCATACAGTTGCCCAAGCTAATCCTAAACTAAGCGATGGAAACCCCTTTCACTGGAATTACCCCAGAAGGCTTTGCCTTCCTGAATCACAGCCTCGGATCTTATATTATGTTTTGGACTAGACAGTCCCTGACTCTGCTCATGGGTTACCAGCTACCAGCAAAGACAAGCAGTAAGAAAAAGAATTAAAATACAAGATCTACAAAATATGACCACAACCCCACCAGCATTTTTAAATATTAATGATAAGTAGCATCTAAGTCCTGCTCTGTATTAATAAACAAGGTCGATCACTGCGATATATTCTAGGAACTTGCTTCCCATTTTAAAACCTCATCTCTTTTCTGGGCCAAAGCATTCTATGTAGGTGCCTTCTGATTCAAAAGCAGAGAGACCAAAGCTGGGCAAGCGAGGACAGTTAGGGACAGGCTGGGACACTGGCGCTGCCAAAGGCTGGACATGAACCCTGGTCAAGTTGCCAGACAAAGCAACCGACATGGCAGCAGCAGCTCAGGGGAGCATCAGGCTGCTCTTGCACAGGAGATGAGCTGGAAGAACAGTGAGGGCTAAGGAACTATGTGTGCTGTGTGAGGCAGGAGTCGGGATTAGATC
This sequence comes from Phaenicophaeus curvirostris, assembly GCF_032191515.1. Classification (NCBI taxonomy): domain Eukaryota; kingdom Metazoa; phylum Chordata; class Aves; order Cuculiformes; family Cuculidae; genus Phaenicophaeus; species Phaenicophaeus curvirostris. The sequence continues at coordinate 9,820,360 of NC_091393.1, read as the reverse complement.
ATATGGAAACAAGGACAGCTTGGAAAAGGGTGCAGCAAAGGAAACAGCAGGAGAAAGGAAACAAAACGCCTATAGTCAATGTGGCTAATTAATGTTCTAACATCAGTGTGCATCCTCATAATGTGGGTAAGGGATGAGAAGAGGTGCAGGCTTAAACTGTTGAGGAAACCTTCAGTCTGACATCTCCAGACTTCTCACCATTGAAATATACTTCCTCAATACAGTTCTTGTTTGTGGTATTTATAATGTCTGAATTGCTAAGGGCTCATTTCCTATAAGGAACATGGGAATTAAAACTGAATAGCTCCCAGTGATGGGTTTTGACATGAAGTGATGAGCCTGTCTGGCCTGAGGTACCTGCAGGCCGGTGTTCTGCACGGAAGACACTTTGTTTATATTTTTCCCTGTCTTCAATTATTGCAGTAGTTCTACAAGGAAAAAAATGATAGCCCCTCTGAGCAGTAAGCAGACTTAAACAACCAAACTAGCTGTGTGATCAGCAGCATCCTTTGTCCTAATGGAAACCTAGTGCTTGGGCCTGATGAAGTGTAAAAGGGTCTGTCTAAAGACAGGTTCATTAAGGAAAGGAAGAATTTACTTTTCAGAGTATCCTTGTGGTGAAGAGATTGGGTAGAACTCAGAAAGGATTTCCTTGAGACTATGTCAGTGTGAAAGACCGTTGAGGGAGAGAACCATAGCAATTCAGTTCCTACTGGATTAAAGATGCATATAGGCAGTGCTAAGAAAGAAATACGGTGAGGATCACTCAGAAAAGGAGAAATGCCAGGGCTATGAAACATCAGGGCTCCTAGAAAAGAGAAGGATGAGCAGAAATAAATGCTGCTTACATGAAGAAGCAGCAAGGTTTCTTCTGCATGAATGTGGTTGTGGAGGACATGCAAATCTCGTGGTATTTTCTCTAAGGCTGTTGATACTTTAAAGCAGTTTCTGAAGATCAAGAGTGTAGTTTGGGGAGCTTTTCTGCTGTTCCTTGGTTAGAATTTAAAACTCGCATTTTGCTAACCAACAGTCTGTGATGATACGAGCTGCCTTCCTAGGGCCTGTCTGCAAAGAACAGGTTTTTTCCTTAAGTTTCTATTTTCGATTGTTCCTCATTCAGCTCATTCAGAAGACAGCACTCCAATTTCTGAATAAGAGCGTACATACACAGAGCTAAGCAGCTGACTGGCTTTAAACTCATAATTCCTCATTCAAATTCTTAATTCCTCATTAACTTGCATGTGCAAACTCTCTGTCGGAGCCTAATCCAAGTCCCACTGGTGCCAGTGAGAATGGGTTTTATCTCTCAAATTTAGCCATCTAAAAATCAGGCATGTATTCTAAATGCAACTGTGGAGGAGCCACTTTTAGTCAAATTAGAGAAAGCTCAGCATTTCCAGGATGTGATTCACACCATCTGCCTTTAAGACTTGTCTTGAGAGGGGACAAGTGTATTTCTGGCAGCCACTACCTCATTCCCTTGCCTGTCATGGGAGCCTGTACAACTAGCCTAGAGGACTCCTTATTCTTCGGCCAGTGAAACCATGGGAAACAATCTTCCTGTTTATCTTAATGGAAAAGAATTCAGACTTTCAGTTTTCTACAACCTTTTAAGCCAAGATAAATTACAAATGAGTAATTTGTAGGCCCCGGAGGGTATCCCAAGTTGCATTCCACAGATTGCTACTTCTGGCTTCAGTCAGCATTTGGAATGTACGGAAGAGACCTATGAACTCCTGAATCAAAAACCAAACCTTTTCTTAAAGATTATTGCTTTTACCTTACAGGTGTACAAGGAGCCTGACAGGGAACACAATTTGATAGAAATCTCAAAGCAAAGGCAAACGCTTCTTGTCTGTCTCCTCTAAAGACACACACAGTGGGATATGTGAAATGTCAGGAATAATTAGACAAAACTATGTAAGCTCTTAGCAACACTCATGTGCTGTGTAAAACTATGCACTTGCCATAAAGCTTTAAACATTGTTTGAAAGCTGCATGTTAAAGGTAACCTGAGTAATTTTAAGTATTGTTTCCAAGATATGAATACAGGCACGGATACAAAAAAGCAGTATAGAAAATATGAAATGTTGGAATGCCTTTGCTGAGATAGGCTGCTATGTTTCTTTCTTTCTGAAGATGCTGTAGAAGTAACTGATCCCCCTCACATTCAATTAAAATGAAAAGGCAGATTTCCTCAGCTCTTCATCTGCTAGAGGCCGTTTAATAAGCTGGAAAAGGACTAGCTACCAGCATCAATAATTCACAGAGATCATAGAAATATTTGCTGGAAGGCACCTCTGGAGGTCCATTAGTCCAACCTCCCGCTTTAACTGGGATCTCTAAAACCAAAGGAGAAATAACAAGTTCACATCAGCAGGAAATCAGATCCAAAGCGTCCTTTAGAAAATAAAAAGAAATCAACTATGAATTCACTGAAAAGGGGGGAGAAAAGGCCAGAGAGAAGAACAGAGGGAAAAACAGGCTAAAATTTTTATTTGAGGTTGTAATATTAGAAGCATGGGACTTCTTGCCAAAAGGTGGAATTTTTCCAGGTTCACTAACAGATGTAATTTTATCTTCTAGGACAACAATGAACAGGAGGAAACCTGAAAGCTTTTTGCTGCTCTGTTGAATATGGGATTATAAAAAAAAATTGCACCTGGAGCATCTCTGTCCCTTGTTCAAATGGGTGACTTCTGAACCTGGAACTATTCATTACCTGAAGCAGCAACTTCTTTCACTCTGCATCCTAGAGGGAAAAATGAATTTCACAAATTGCACCACTGAAGCCAACGTGGCTGTGAAGCCAAAAACAGTAACTGAAAAGATGCTTGTTACCCTGACCTTGGCCACAATCACAACCTTGACTATGCTGCTGAATTCTGCTGTAATTGCAGCAATCTCCACAACCAAGAAGCTCCACCAGCCGGCAAATTATTTAATATGTTCACTAGCTGTGACAGATCTCCTTGTTGCTGTTCTCGTCATGCCCTTGAGCATCACTTACATAATGATAGATAAATGGACTTTGGGATACTTCATCTGTGAGATCTGGCTTAGCGTCGACATGACCTGTTGCACGTGTTCAATCCTTCATCTGTGTGTCATTGCTCTGGACAGGTACTGGGCAATCACAGATGCTATTGAATATGCCAGAAAAAGAACGGCAAAAAGGGCTGGTCTGATGATAGTTACAGTGTGGACGATCTCCATTTTCATATCAATGCCCCCTTTGTTTTGGAGAAATCACCATAGCGTCAGTATTCCCAGTGAGTGTCGCATTCAGCATGATCATGTCATCTACACCATTTATTCAACATTCGGAGCATTTTACATCCCCTTGACTTTGATCCTGATCCTGTACTACAGAATTTACCATGCTGCAAAGAGCCTTTACCAAAAGCGAGGCTCAAGCCGCCACCTCAGCAACAGGAGCACCGACAGCCAAAACTCCTTTGCCAGCTGCAGGCTCACACAGACATTCTGCGTCTCAGACTTCTCCACGTCTGACCCAACCACGGAGTTTGATAAAATTAATGCATCCGTGAGGATCCCTCCTTTCGAGAATGACCTGGACCTGGCTGGCGACCGGCAGCAGATCTCCACAACACGGGAACGAAAGGCTGCTCGCATCCTGGGCTTGATTTTAGGTGCTTTCATTTTGTCCTGGTTGCCCTTTTTCATCAAGGAGCTGCTTGTGGGCCTCCATGTCTGCACTGTCTCTCCAGAAGTAGCAGACTTCTTGACCTGGCTGGGATACGTCAACTCTCTTATCAACCCTTTGCTGTACACTAGTTTTAATGAAGATTTCAAGCTGGCCTTCAGAAAGCTCATCAGGTGTAGAGAACATACTTAAAAGTACTGTGAGATGATGACATGACTCCTGGCCTTAAGAACGAGCAAAATAACTTGACTCTGTCACCATTTCCCTTGATAAAGGGGATTTTTGTGTTTGCCTATTTGCTTGAATTATCTTTAGCCTCTAATTCATTCTGCCGTTTTTTACCTCTAGTGTTATTCATTATAAAGAGTTTGAAATTTAAAATTTATTCTACAAAAGAACAGATTTTTTTTCAATTAAAAAAACAAACAAAAAGGAAACTATTAGATATGTTTAAGAAATTTTGTGAAGCAAACAATGATATTCACTTTTATACTTTTTTCATTTGAGAATCAAATGTTAAATTATTGTGCACTGTAGTAATATAAAGGCTTATAAACTGAACCCCATAAATACATATTAAAAGATGAATAAACACTTCATGGTTGTGACAGCTAAACAGAAAATCTTTACTGTAGCATTCTGAAAAAACTGTAACAGTCATTTAGAAGGAAAAAAACCCTGTAAGCTTCCTGATTTATGTTCAAAGTATTGGACAGACAGCTGTGCAGTTCTTTGGGCAATTAAGAGGACACAGCTAGCAAATGTCACACTTGTGAGACCAGCTGCGTAGCTGACTGGTCATGTTTTTAATACCCCTAAACATATTTTTTCAGAACTCGGGCCTTGTGGCTTGGTCAGTTCTGGGGTGGCATTATTCACCTTTGCCGTACTTCACCTGGACCTTGTGGTGCACAACCCCAAGGATCGATTGATCTTACCCCGCCAACTTAAAACAATTAGATAATTGTTTAAACTAGCAGTCTGCACATCTGCCTTATTGTCATCTTACAATTTGCAGAGGCATTCTTGTCATCTTAACCTACAATCGGAGATATCTTGTTCTGGGAGTCCTTCACAGAGTTTCTGTCTGTCTCTTAAGACAAGGGAAGTGAGTCCTTCATATCCTGTCTTCTGTGTTTATGGAAGCTCAAATGTCCTGGCTCAGAGACTGTGGAACTCAAGCTGCAGAGGGACAAAATCAAAGCTGAGAATCTGGTATTGTCCATGAACAACTCCTAAGCACTGTTTAAATGTTAATTACTTGCCTTGTGCTGTAATTCTCTTCCCTGTCCCTTTTCCTGGACAAATTCTTTTTGACTTATACCAATATACCATATAGAAAATATCACGTATGTCACCCTGACATGAAATAACGGTGAACTACAGCGTGTCAGCTCCAATTCCATCAAAACAAGTATTAGAGGTAGAAAAAGTGTTGTAACAACACTGGAAGCCATCTCTGAAAAATGTTTTGAAAAATTAGAAGATAGCAATCCTTTATCTTATCAAGAGTCAAGGAACTCTGAGTAACATGTGGGTAAAAACTCCAGATGGATCTGAGAAATGGCATCCTTATTCCTTATTTCTGAGTGAAAGCATTTGGTTGGAAAGATGCAGTGCCACAGGCTGAATGTACATCAGGTCTGAAAGTGACATAAGTGTGACCTACCCACATGCAGTGGGCTTCTGCTTTTAGAAAGTTTATCCCCAGCTGCCCTTCTGAAGCCATTGTCACAGCTCCCTCCTCCAGCTGCCTTCAGGTTCCCTACCAGCTAACATTAATATCTAAAAAGAGGAAAAAAACAATCTCAGCCACTGAAAATGTCTTCTAGGGAGGAAGCACAAATATCCGTTATGTTGGTTTTTTTTATTTTTATGGCTTGTTGGAGGTGGAGACTGTTGATTCAAGCTGGGGAATAGTGGCCAGACCTTGCTTATTTATAAAAGGTTCAAAGTGGCTCCCCAGAGTTCATACACTATTAGGAAAAAAAGTAGCCAGGAATTAAAATAAAAATAAGTAATTGGAAGCAGGACCAACACCATAGCTGGACGCTGCTGCTGGCATGTGGCTTGCAGTCACCTGCCTCATGCAAAAGTAATGGCTCGGTTAACTCGGTCGCATCTACTGATGCTTATTTATAGCCAGAAGTATGGCAGAAGCACTAGAAATGGTGAGCACAACCTCAGAGTAGCTGTTGTATACAGGTTGAAAAGTTTCAGAGACTGGTATGAAAGCTGCGAAATACGGGAGCTGCATCATCTTCCTTTCTTCTAATGTCTTTCTTTTGGTATCTTATCTCCACTATTACCACTCAGAACTACTGAGCAGGTTGAAAACTGTAATCAATTTTAATATTTAGAGGTAATTAACAGGAAAAAAAACCAGATAGATAGCTGGGTTTTGTGCTTCCCTGTTAAAGAAAGACTCACCATTCACTGCCAGCTGACTACTGCTTTTCTAATGAAGTCACTAGCTAAACACAGAGTTATGTTTTCCAACAAATGCCACTAGACTGATGAAGATGTCCTGTACATTTTCTCCATGCTCAGAGTCAAAGTCAGGAACAATTTCAAGGATTGTTTATTTAAAACGATTTAACTCGATCAGAAATTACCTGTCATCTTACAGAAATAAAAACTTGCTAGGCTGGTACCGTTGTTTGGCAACTTCATTTTTTTCATATATTAAATATTTACAAAGTGTTTAGAAACATTTTCTAGATTGTGACTTCTTGGCCATGGTTGCTCCCCATTCAAATCTCTCCTGGATCAGGCCCAGCCACACCACACTCTTCCCTGCAAGTTCTTAATGAGACATACAAAACCTTCAGCCCACAGCCATCTTCCTTAGCCTCTCCAAAACACCTTTCCTTCTCAAAGACTTATTTTCCCTAATGCTCTCCTTGCATAGTTGTCTTCCTGCCTTTCTTCCTATATTTCTCAAAATTATTTTCCTCCCCTCTCTACAGCAGGGTTTATACAGACCTGCCTATTTATGCCCTTCTCATCACTTCTACGTGTTTTCTCTGAGTGCTATTTCCTCCTGTCCTTGGGTTTCTGACTCCTTCTAATCCTTAAATTTATCATGGTCCTACTAGAGCAAGTCTCTACTTCCTGCTCCCATCTCAGAGCTGTTATCAAGATTCCCATGACTGTGGATGCTCAATTCTGCCAGATTTTACTCTTACATGTGTCCAGGCCATATTCAGAAGTTTTTCGCTCGGTAAGCAGCCAGTGCTTTGGAGTAAGTTCATATATCCCTAGCCCTGAAGATGGCAACCATCAACCATTTGTTCACTCCCAAAGACATGCCTTTCAAATGCCATTTTACTTGCTATTTTTGTCTTGTCACCTTCCTTTTGTACTTTGTTGTTCCTTTTCTTCCATATTAAAATTGACTCTCATATTATCATTTTAGGGACCTGCACAGGTAACTTAGTTTGCACTCAGCTTCTTCTATTCTGTTTGTGCCTCAGTTCTCTTTTCTGCAAGCTTTGTCTTCACCACTTCCCTCCAGGGCAACCTCTCTCCTGTTCCTTATAGGTGATGTGTTTTTCCTTCTCAAACCCACTTCTGAAAGGAAAACAGGCACCATGGGTGGTGGAGGGATTACTGTGGGTGTATTATTTGTACTTTTTCTCCTTTTTCCCACATAGATCATATCATCTCCTGAGGTCAGCTAAGCCTCTGTAGTGCATAGCACACCCTAGACACAGCAAAAACATGTTGAGAGCTACACACTTCCTGAGACACTTAGAATCATAGAATCACTAGGTTGGATATGACCCACTGGTTCATCGAGTCCAACCATTCCCATCAATCACTAAACTGTGCCCCTCAGCACCTCATCTACACATCTTTTAAACACCTCCATGGAAGGTGACTCAACCACCTCCCTGGGCAGCCTCTGCCAGTGCCCAATGACCCTTTCTGTGACATATTTTTTCCTGATGTCAATCCTGAACCTCCCCTGGAGGAGCTTGAGGCCATTCCCTCTCGTCCTGTCCCCTGTCACTTGGGAGAAGAGGCCAGCACCCTCCTCTCCACAACCTCCTTTCAGGTAGTTGTAGAGAGCAATGAGGTCTCCCCTCAGCCTCCTCTTTTCAAGACCTGGATCTGGCAAATCTACATCCCTTTGAAGCTTGAGGTTCCCCGCCACAATGATGTGCTGAGCTGTTTGCAGCATGTGAGATTAACTTTTTTGATCTTCCTGAATGGAGACAGATAATAGGATTGAACTTTCCAAATGGGAAAGTTTCACCCCATTTCACCCCACTTCACTAGGTTTACATAAAAGGCTTCCACTATTCAGACTTCTCTGCCATGTACCTGAGCTGTCCAGTTTTCCGTAGTCCATGCTTCCTGTATTTCTGTATTTCCATAAGACTCTATCACTTGCATGTACCAAGAGGGAATTTAAAAGAAAAAATAAATTGTGGCTTCAATTGGGACAAGATCTTATAAGAATAAGGGAATCTTTTCTGTCTAATAAGGTCTTCATTTCTGTCTCCCTGTTTTCAGCCTCAGTTTTCAAAAATCAAACAGCGTGGCAGTGTTCTGGGGAAATACAGGCTTGCAGCACAAGTTTAGAGATTGTCCTTGTGTCTGCGTGTTGTTTAACCATTGCAGATATCAACAACAGACAGGCTGGTTTACAATCATCTTTTACATGCCCAAGATTTGTATGAATTATCTAAAATTGCTTTTTTGTTTAAATGGACACAGTAAATATTGTGATATCTTTTTATTGGTCTAGCCAATATATTACACGTTGTATTTCATAAGAACCCCGTACAACACATACTCCCTTTGTAATTGCTGTATGTTTTTCTCTTACAGCCAATAAGAATAAAATTTTTAAAAATTATCTGTGTTTGGAAAAATGCCAGGTTCATCAGCTGTAAGTTTATTATTTAACATTTGCTATTTTACGCGATGTATGTGATACTGCCAATATTGCTTCCTTCCCTCTCCCCCCCATATCCAGCACCATCAGGGGATTTTTAGTTTTTCATTAATCCCATATAGTTTATCACAGGTAAATGGTGTTTTATGGTGAAATTTCTGCTTCCTACTCAGTCCAAACTAACCATTTACTACTTTCAAATTAATGTAAACTGGAAATTGTATTCTGTCATGTCTATCAGCTCCAGAGAACAAATTATCGAATTTCTCATGGTTTAGTGTGTCCCTGATGAAGGATGCAATGACTCCATTGAAGATCACGGCTCCGTAAGCATGACTGGGAAGAATTCTGCTAATCTCTATAAGCACTGAATCAGCCCTTAAAGGGAAATGTTTAGTGTTTATACTCTAAGGAGAAGATGTTAACATGAGTGAGCTGTGGGAAAAACATATATTAGGAAATTACATGAAAGTCTGCTTAAAGACCTAAGGAAGAATTATTTGTTTCAACTGTTTTCTTTCTCAATCACTTTTTTTTTCCTGATCTGTAGCTCATGTTTGTTGTTTCCCTCCATTTCTTATCTCTCACTCCTTCCTTTCTTTTTCAGCCTTCCTCCGCACTACAATGGCATCCAGCAACCTGCAGCAAGAAGCGAGGCTACCTTGTGCTATGTTGATACACACTACCTGAGCATCACTCTTGTCTTGATTTTAGGGAATCAAGCTGCAGGCTGTGTTCCACAGCACTGCTCTGCATATCCATTGATCATGTATTATTGCAGTTCTACTACAAATTAGATTTCTAACTTATGTCCAGATTCTTCCAAGTGAAAGGTGCTGCGTAATGCACCACAATGCCTTTGTAGGTGTCATGTGTTTTCAATATCTCTTTTTAATAATTCCCTCTTTCCTCCTCTCCCACAGGGCTTCTATCAGTAGGCATGAAAGCCACAGCTAGTGTGGTCCCCAGATGCAATAAGCAGTGTTGGAAATACCCTACCCCTCCCAGAGCGCCACCCCACTCTTCTCACCCCTCCGCACTTCACCCTCTTCCAGCTGCTTGCATTGCACTCTTAAAATTCATTAGCATATAGATCACCTCTCAGAAGTTTTCGTGGATTAATTTCCTGCATGACAAGTTCTCATCCTCATTTCTATCTGGTTCGAGATCCCATGTCATTGGGGTACTCAAGTCTTCCAAAGCACCGTCCCTCCAATACTCATTTCATACACCACACGCCTGCAAATGGACACATTTCTGTGAGGTGAAAAATAAAGCGCTGCCTCCTTGCAACTACGCTCTATAAAAGATGCACATTTTGTCAGCTCAGAAACAAAACGTAAGTGCCGGGAAGAGGGAGGACAGAACTCCTATTGCCTTTTAAACTACTGTTTTGTTCATAATTTGAAATTACCCCACTTCTGGCCATTAATTTTAAAGGTTTTAAAGTTTTTTTTAAAAAATTTATTTTTTTTGTGCTAAGAAGCAAAACCTGAAATCACATGTGCGTGCCTGAACTACCTGCAACAAGCAGAGTGACCTTCCAGCAGATATTACAATAAAGAATTGTTTCTCTCTAAAGCTTTCTACAACAACCTTTTCATGGGGATAGGAAGTTCCACGTAAATGACTTCCACTTCTGTGATGCCACCAGAAACAATATCTCAGTCCTTTATAGAAGGAACAGACTGACAAGCTGCTAGATTGCTGGGATAAGCCTCAACAAGCTTATTTATCCAATAAATAAAAAAAAACCCAGGCTAACACCTCCGGCTTGAGAGTTTTTAAATTCAAGAATTTGACCACTAAAATAGAGCCTGTCAGATAGAGCTTTATTTTTATTCATACATATTGCAGCTCAATTCCTCATTCTTGTATAGCAAAGTCTGAATATGAGAAATAAAAATAATCAATTTTAAATTTTAGAGTAACAAGAAAATAATCTACCTCTTATTTTTTTCAATTTCAGGAGAACATTTTTGTGCTATGACGGTCATTCTGAACCGGGCAAAGGAAAAATTAATCCAATTAAGTCACAGAAGTTAATTAAGGATTGCAAAATTAAGCATGCTTGCCTTGGTTCAATGCTTGCTTATACACACAAGCCACAGATCATAATCCTTTAATTTTTCACTACAGCAGTTTCAGTCCTTGCTGGAGTGCAGGTTATCTGTGGTTTTAATTAAGGTCAGTAGGAAGCTGTACCCCTTCCTACCAGGCGTATGGGGCCCACGGGTGAGAACGGGGGGAGACCTGGGGCTTTGTGGCTGGCAGAGACTGTGCCTTCGCTCCCCCTGAGCACCAGAGATGCGATGTCACCGCTATAGCCTCCGCCTTCCTCACAGCCTGTTCTGCCCCCAGTCAAACTGCCGCTTCCACCCTCGCCCAGGGAACTAAGGGCACTTTTAGCCAAAATAAAAACGAGGGAGGTAAAGGACAGGACCATTGCTCGCTCCCACGGGCTGTGCACTGAGCAAGCGGCTGGAGTTATGTCTCCCAGCCCCATCGCGCCAGCGCGCAGGTGACAGAGTGAGACTGGTGCGCTGACAGGGAATAGATGCTGAACAAGCCACCTGCATCAGCTTCCCACCCCAGGGCAGCTCTCAGCATGGCGCAGCCCCAAGGCAGCCACTGTCCCTCTCTCTGCAGCACGGCCCAGCACACCAGACCTGAGCCACACAAGTGGAGCCTCAAGCTCCACCAGGGCAGGTTCAGGCTGGACATCAGGAAAAAATATTTCATGGATAGGGTCATTGGGCTGGTGAAGGGGCTGGAGAATAAGTCTTAAGAGGAGCAGCTGAGAGAGCTGGAGTTGTTTAGCCTGGAGAAGAAGAGGCTGAGGGGAGACCTCATTGCTCTCTACAACTACCTGAAAGGAGGTTGTAGAGAGGAGGGTGCTGGCCTCTTCTCCCAAGTGACAGGGGACAGGACAAGGAGGAATGGCCTCAAGCTCCGCCAGGGGAGGTTCAGGCTGGACATTAGAAAAGAAATTTTTGCGTAAGTGTCATTGGGCACTGGCAGAGGCTTCCCAGGGAGGTGGTTGAGTCACCTTCCCTGGAGGTGTTTAAAAGATGGGTGGATGAGGTGTTGAGGGACGTGGTTCAGTGATTGATGGGAATGGTTGGACTCAGTGACCTGGTGGGTCCTTTCCAACCTAGTGATTCTGTGATTCCATGATTATGGACAGAACTACCATCAGCAGCAGGAAAACCACGGGCTGCCGCCATCTGAGCTAAAAGTCACACTTTTCCAATAAGAGGTCTCGCCTCCCTGGCAGGCCAGTAGCTGGAGGCAGACACAGTCTCATAGCCCCACACAGACCCGCAGCGCAGGAGGCTGGGGAGGCTGCCCGGCCCCAGCCCCAGCCCTGATCCTAGGCTGTCACAGAGCAGACACGCTGCACTGCCATCCCCACGACACTTTGTCGGGGACGTTCTGCTTCCCTTGAACACTGACATAGCTCAAGTCTGAGTCTAATTCACAGCTGTCAACTCAATTATTGAATTCACAGTTGTAATTCAAGCGTTGTCTTCCTCTGCATAGGAGTGTGGTGGCAGAGTAGAGACGATACGCTGTGTGAGAAACAGAGGTATGGAAGTGAACCTCCCGTCAATGCCTGTTCCTCACTCACACAGGTGCAATGGGTCTCGCCATGGGGCTGGGGACCACACTGAAGCTGGATGCAGTGCCAAGAGTCTTGCGCTTTCATGTGCTATAAGCTACAGCACTTTGACGTACACCAAATTGGCTTAGTTTTCCCCCTTTCAGCTGCCATCAGATATTTTTTGTAACATCGCTGAAGAGATCAATTCAAAAGGGCAGCCAGCGACCAACTCCACTAGGCACGTTCCTCTGGGCTCAAAAGGACCAGCTGCCTGGCCCAGGGGTACAGTGGTGTCCTGGATGTCACTGCCCCGCGCCAGGAGGAAGGCAACACGGGCAGTGGGACAGCAGTGTCTGCACACCCAGCACCCCCACGCGTGGCTGTGCTGCAGCCCCCAGGGGAAAACTTCCACTGCTTGTGGTTGATTCACCTTCCCTGGAGGTGTTTAAGGCACGGGTGGAGGAGGTGCTAAGGGGCATGGTTTAGTGTTTGATAGGAATGGTTGGACTCGATGATCCGGTGGGTCTCTTCCAACCTGGTTATTATACGATTCTATGATTCTATGATTCAACTTGGCCGTGAGACGGTCACCTTGGGGAACAATCCTGAACACTCAGATCACTTTGTAGTGCGAACGAGCGCCCATGTCAGAGCTACGATACCCCGCGGGGAGTGTGGGCTGAAAAAGGAACGCTGCTCTTTATTAAGTTCTGTTTATTAGGAGGCTTTATTTCACAAACAAGCTTCAAACATCGTTTGTTAGACATATAATTTCCTGAAACATTATCAAAAATTAATGTGCACAAGCCTAAAAATCAAGCAAATCTCATTTAAATTGTCTATTGAAAGCAGCAGAAACTCAGTATTTTTTAAGGATTTTTCAAGCTAAGTGGAAAGAAACAGCTGGGGCTCCTCCAGAGATTAATCTGTCCCTATAGGCCTTCATTTATGTTGGTGAACTGCCTCCGTGCTCTAACCTTCCCAGTTACTTTACATCAAATACTTTCCAATGGTAGTTTTCTGGCTTTTAACCAACTTAGCACACACATTGTTTTCACTACTCAGCAGGTGCATTTGGGCACACAGTTCTTCACGTTAGTCTCTTCATTTTTCCTGGCAAGCCACAGTTTTATGATCTTTTTAACCTATCTACAATTTTATGTAGGGTGATTGACAAGTGAGCATCTTGAGAAGCCACATTAATTAAAGAGAAAATAAAAAAAGCTTCCATAGCTATAAGAACTCTCATTGGCTCTAAAGCAGCTTTGTCATTTACTTTTCTAATTCCTGCCAATATCATTGCTATAGTGTTCCTCACATGTAGCTCATTTTCTTGCTTGAACAGGAAATGTAGTAGTTGGCTTCATGGGGTATGGAAATTTCAATGATCCAAAGGCTTTTAGAATCCAAGTCATGAACACTTTGTTTTCTAAAAACAAAAATGAAAGTTCAGAGTATTTAATGTAATCCTCTGCTTTAAAAAAAGGATAAAGAGGATAGAGTTCAAGTGCTTTTTGCCAGCAGGTGCAATACAAATTAAAATCCCAAACAGTCAAGGCTGCATCGTATCCCAGTCCTAATGAGGGTGAGAGATTTAGGAGAACAAGAGAGATATCACAATGTGTCTGGGATTGAGATAGAAGGGACAGGATCTGGCTGCAGATGAAGACACCAAAATTTAGTTGTATACTGAGATGTTCCTATGTGTGTGCTGGGTCAATCTGCTCCCATTACAGCCAAGGGAGATCTGCTCAGTCTTTGGAGTCAAGGGTTGTGATTCATTTCATCCTGGAAGAGACACCTGTGTCCAGGCATGACAAAAGCCTCACAGATCTGTAACTTTGCAAAGCAACAACACTGTAGGACAACTCAGATATCACCAGATGACTGCCTCTGGGCAACTGAATTAAACCCTAGATTCTCACTGACTCCAATGGGAGCTTGGACTTCTGTCATGTCTGTAGGCAACTGCACGTACACACTTGAGCTCTGGAACATGGTCATCCAAGAATGAGTTTTCTAGATTGATCTTTCAAAAAGAAAGTCATTAAGAAACATACTCTGTGTGAACAGCCCACCTTCTAGGGAGAGATACTTTCCTTTTTTTCCCACTAAGCACTTGCTTTGATCTTTCTTCGAATAACGTGAAAGTATTTTCTACTTCACTTCTTCAAAATAGTCATGTGTAGATCAACAGGGTGCTGGAAACAGCAAGGCTACCCAAGGAATGAAAGATGAGAATATATGTTCAGATGAAGAAAACAGCCACCTTTTTGCAGTGAATGCTTGAGCATGCAGGGGGAAAGGGCTGCAAACAAAGCCAGTCTTATGAGTCACCTAATTCCAAACAAAAGACATGAAAACCTGGAGATAAGAATAAGTTTCTAGACACACACACACACACTGCTTAAAAATAATTGTTGTAGTCAGGGCAGTACAGCTTCTCTGCTCACAAGCTCAAGTGCTACATGAGGCTATGTCAACAGTTTTCCTTGAGGATTTTTTTTTTTAACTGATAGTGTAGCTGTCCTAAAATACTTGTTAGTGTACTGTACAAAAACATCCTTTGTCTACAGGCAGAGAAAGAAAATGCATACATGGTAGAAGCTCCTTGCCTTGGTAATGGCCATGAATTCACATGTGACTTGCAGCTTCATGCAGCCGCTCTCCAACAGTCTTGTTTGCAGAGCTATGCAACAGAGGCACAGTTGCTTTGGTGAGTAGCATGGTCAGGGGATCAGTCTCCAGGGCCAGAGCTTCACTGCTCTGTCAGGTTGTCATGCTCACATCAATACCAGTGATCAGTCACAGCAACTACCCCACAGGCAATTTTAACACTCCAGCTAGGTTCCCATCCTCACCTCATCTCCAGCTGGAGGCTCCTGCTCATCCACAGGTTCTTGCTGTGTCAACCTCCCCTACCCAGTAAAGAAGGGGAAAAAATGCAACAAGACATTCCTGAACGAACCAGGCACAAGGGGCCATGCCACAATGCTCTCTGTGACCTATATTGCAGATATCCCAGGGGTATCTTAGGACTGACACCATCGACAGCTAGTCTTTCACACACCTAAAGCACGGCCCATTGCCAGGAGCTGTTGCCAGGAGCTGTAAACCCACTGTGTCTTGACCATTATGGATGACTCATAAGCATCCTGTTGGGACACTATATGCCTCATTTGCGAGAGTGTTAGGAACTAATGTAGGGATGTGGATCTCCATGGTCCTGGGCCCAGAGCAACCACCAGCTTTGTAGTGGCATCTTACCAATGTTAAGCACTCAATCCTGTACAGACATGGCTAATTGCTGTCTTCTGAAAGCTTTTCACGTTAGTTTCCTACCCCTCCTACCCCAGTTCAGGAGCCCACCATCAGCAAGTTTGTGGTGGCCATCATTATGGAAGCCTACAAGCCATATTGTCACCTGCTGCCTCTCCAGCTACTTCCCCGCTGTCCCAGCCCAGACCTTGCCACCCCTCCTAGGTGAGCAGGATGCCTTGCTATTCTGGAGCCGTAGACTGGATACCTGCATCCCACCCAGCATCCCTCAAAGGGAAGCCGTGGCTATTGCAATCACAGGAGGAGCAATTGCTTCCCACACTGAGGACTCACGTCACTGCCACAATTCATACACATCAACATTGTTTGAAAATACATAACTGGCACACTCTGGAGCCTTATTTTTGTCTGAGATGTGTACCTATACTGACACCTAGGGTGTAATGATGATGGCACTTGCTGATTTTACCACCATTTCTACCACTGTTCTCCTGTCCCAGTAATTACAGTGGTTACTGGGAGAGCAGCTGTGTTTTCATTTCCCACTTGATGCCTGCAAAGCACAGATTTTGGTGGCCAAGGGCCAGCTGATACTAGCTGCAAAACCAGCCAGAGCTGAGAAGGGTATCTAGATCACTGTGACCAAACCATACATTTCACACACCAGGGGAAAATGGTGGGAAGTGAATCCTGAGCAAGTGAAAGCAGATCGAACACTGGGAAGGACCCTTGCCCAGCCAGCTGATCACCTTGGATGTAGCTTTTGTCCGCGTGGGTCCTGGAAGGGGCAGACATCATGTCACTTGAGGCTGTGTTCAAGGGCAAAGCTGGGGTGCGCGGGGAGCACAAGGGGAAGAGGCACCGTGCACAGGGCGGTGTCAGGAAGATGCTGTCATTCATGTAGGTCTGTCTTACACCACTCAGGTCCTATCTGAATTGAGAATAACTCACACTTCAAAACCAAACCAAACCAAACCAAAACCTCCAGCACAGTTCTTTAGAAAGTGTAATGCTGGATAACCCAGTCTGCAATAGTAGAAGCAGCAACAGTCGCACTCAGACCTTTGAAAATAGGTTTCCTAAATAGATTCCCCGATCCCTTACTTTATTTTAGGAAATTAGGTCCAGTTAAAAATGAACCATCAAACTTGCAGGTGTTAGGCTTACTCTTTGTACTTACAGTGGTCTAACAGTTCAACAAATACATCACTGTGGTGTTGATGCCAACAGACTTGTCCGCAGTAGATAATCCATCGCAGACAGACAGCAGATCATAAGGCTGCAAGGGCCTCATTTTTTCCCCAGTCTCAAGGCAGGGTCACCTACAGCCATGGCATTTCTGACAAATGTTTGTTCAAATTGTTCTTAAAGTCCTACAGTGATGGAGATGCCTCATCTTTCTCAGACAGCCTATTTCCCTGATTCATTTCCTTCAGCAACAGAAAGCTTTATTCACTATCTAACCCAAATCTCCCTTGCTGCAACTGGAGCATGTTGCTTTTCATCCTGTCTACCACAGACAAAGAGAAAAAAAAAATGCACTATTCTCTGCAGCAGCGTCTGAAAATTTATCATCTGACATATCTTCCTTCCTATTCTGTGTATGTCTCGCCCATAAACAATTTGCAGCTATCTGGGTATTATGGTCAGGAAATTTTCCCTCAAAATGTTGTGTGCTTTTAAGGCTTCCAATCCAAAAACTGCTTACAGACCCCCTGATACTTCTTCTGCTCAGTGCAGCCCTGGAAGAAGACAGTGATAGGTACAAGCCAGCTTCTGCTGAGAATGCCTGCTGACAGAAAATTTCAAATTTGCTTAATATTAATATTTACTGAGTAAACTTCAGCTGCACAGAAATATACGGGACATGAGCCAAAACATTTGGCTGTAGGCAGACATTCAATGTTCAGTGCAAGGAACTACACACTGCAAAAGCTGGTATTTAACACCAGCCTTCACCATCACCTCCTACCTTCACCCTTGCCCAGGGTCTGTCTCCTGGCCTCCTCAGTGCTCAGCCTGGGCTATCACAGCTATACGGGACATACATCTACATAATGCCCTGGGGAAAGCTCAGGGACTGAGCTCCCTGTGATGCATCCTTCTTCAAAGAAATTTTGGACAGTTCCCTAAAATCAGCTCTCAGAAGTTGGCAGTCAGGCACATGAAGACACTCATTCTTCCAAAGCATCTGAGCCTTACCATTATACTAGGCAGCAACTTCTTCCATCCACCAAGGAAACTCCAAGGATTGCTGCACCGTGACTTCTAATTCATAGTGTTGACACACCACAGGGACATCTCTCCCACCGCTATCCCAAGGGACAGTGAGATTCTGTGACATATTTATATAACAATGGAAAAGACCTGGGTTTGTCACTCCCCATCCCTGAAGAACAGAACTGACCTAGGAAGAAAAGTCAGGTCCACGAGGTTCCCCAAGTGCCTGATGTAAGGTTTACCTTGCAGTGATCAATGCTTAAATTAGCACAGGCTTCAAAATATTCTGACATTATTTCTGTGTAAGCAGTAATGTCCCATTTCTCCTTCTTCTTCTTCTTTATGGCCTCAAGCTCCGCCAGGGGAGGTTTAGGCTGGACATTAGGAAAAAATTCTTCACAGAAAGGGTCATTGGGCACTGGAACAGGCTGCCCAGGGAGGTGGTTGAGTCATCTTCCCTGGAGGTGTTTAAGGCACGGGTGGATGAGGTGCTGAGGGCATGGTTTAGTGTTTGATAGGAATGGCTGGACTCGATGATCTGGTGGGTCTCTTCCAACCTGGTTATTCTATGATTCTATGATTTCTCCTCACTTCTGCCCCCACCCCACCTCCCACTTCAGAGACCAGCAGTAAATCCATTCTCTGTATTGAGTTTTCTGGACATACGCATCAACCACATTCAGGGCCTCAGACCATTCTGAAGAAGTAATTCTTTCATAATTTTGATAACAAACCACATGAAGAGAAATGCTCTATTTTCCTTTCCAGATCATGGGCAGAGAATGCCTTTTGTTGCTCTTCAATACCGCACCCACTGCATTTGGTTGTCACTGGTAGCAGATTCGACAGTAACAGCAACAGTGGCACAGAATTAGTAAGGCATGCTAAGATTTCACAAGTTGTCTTAGACGTGCTGTTTAATGAAAACATCCTGTGCATACCTGAGTGTGTATTTTAGCTGAACCCTATAATAATAACTACAATATTTCAGCTGAAATGCATAGATATGGGCATGTTCATCTTTCTCACTTGAACTTTTTGATAATCAAAACTTCAGCCCCATCATCTAAACGTCTTACTGAAGTTCACTGACCAATTCAGGGCAGTGAGTTCAGGTGGCACAGCTGTAGCTCCTACATGTGTTCCTCACCTCTCTTCTGCACGTTACCATACCCGATGCAGGGATGGCTTAAGAGGACAAACGCCTTCTCTTGAGCAGCTTACCGTTCAGGGATTCAGAATCATAGAATCGTAGAATGGTTCACTTTCAAGTATTTAATTCCTTCCTTGGAAAAAAGTAGGCACAGGAATCTATTTCAGCAGATTTTCAGTACAAACCAGCAGTATGGTCCTCAGCCACTTGTGCTTCAGGCATCTTGAAACAGAAGCCTTACCAATTAATTAGTGTTAAATCACTAATGTCTATTTGTCAGCTCTTAACAATTCCTTGAAAAGAGTTTCCATGAAACAAGTGATAGAAACATTGTGAAAACCTGTTTTGAAAACTGGCAGAGTCCCCAGAAATTCAAAGTCCAGGCTTTATTTGCGGCTGTAGAAGCAACAGGAAAGAAAATGGCTTCATGAAACGTCACCTAAAGTTTCCATTCATTTGCTTTGCAGTAGAACATGGACAGGCGGTATTTGTTGGAAAAGCTCTGCAGATGATTTCTAGAAAAGAGTTTTGATACACTTTCCAGTAAGGCAGCAGGGAAAGTTTCCTAGTTAAAAATTTATCATGCAGTGACTAAAGAGTAACTTTTCATGAAAGTTCTCTGATCTGTTTTTGATGGACTGAACTCTGCCAAACTCACCTTCCACAGGGAAGATGTTTCAGCCCTGGATTTCTCTTAACAAAGAAACTAAGTGAAAAAATGGTGTGGTCATCCTCTACAAGCAGAAAGATGTTTCCAGAGTGCAATCTAATTCAACTTATTGTCCTGAGGTGGGGCGGAACAGTTTAAGTTCAGATCCCCTCTGACCCTCAGGGTCTTTGATGCTGGCTCTCTTTAGCCTGCTGTTTCCCAAAAAACATTCCCAAACCACCATGGTAGAGCCTCAGCTCTGCACTAACTACAGTCAGTCTTCTCTCTCCTACTAGACTGGAATTACACTGCAGTCCAAGTTTTTTATCTGCTGTCCATTCACCTCTGCCATGTATCCAGATGAGTAGCCACAACAAGTCCTCAGGAGAACAGCTGAGTTGCATTGCCATAAGGATGGAAAAAGCCAGGTCAGTCCACAGAAGAGCAACAAAACCTCTTCAGCTGATTTTGGGTTGGGCAAGTCAGGTTCACATAAATGGGATGTAAATAAAATTCCAGTGCAACTGAAGGAAATTCAAGGAGTTCAGTAATTGCTTCTGGGAAAAAAGGTGGGACAGGGCTGTGCAGCTCCTGGGTGAGAGAGGGTCTCCGGTGTGGCTGCTGCCACAAGCACCACTTGGCTGCTGGCAGGTGGGTGCTCAGTCTCTTCCCCTCGGTGATGACTGAAGCAGCAAGCTCCAGCTGCCTTTGTATCCGCAAAGTTTTCTCCCTATTTATTTTTTTACCTAAATCTTCCTGGTTGTTCATTAAGTTGGGGTTTTTTTTCTTGTCCCATCCCACCACCCTTTCTACTGATGTCTATGTAAGAGTTTTCTGTTTGCTATGAGACTATCAAGCTCCCCCTAGTCCTCTCTTTCCTGGGCTAAGCAAGCCCACATCCTCCAGTTCTCCTTCACAGCTCATGTGTCCTGCACCCAAGATGACACATGATCCTCTCTCCTTCCTGAAGCTGCTACCAAAACCTTATTGTGAAAATAATTATGTATTGAGAGTTGAAGAGTCAGTGAGGTAGTAACAGTATTGCTTTCTCTGGCTCATTCGAATTGTCTTCAATTTAATAGCAATTCTTATTTGCACATAAACATGCACACACTGTTTTCTGGTAACTTTCAACTCTTTCTGAAGCAATTCTGAATCTGCAAAAGCATATGAAAGCCATGAAGTGATTTTTTTGCGAATCATCCCTTCTTGTTTGCATGCTTTTAGGTTTGAAAACACCTCATTCTCTCAGTGACTTGAAATACTAGATTTTTTTTCCTCTTTGTAGTAGTTAGAGGAATGAATTGGGGATGTTCCTCCAAATTCTGAGACTAGCCAAAGAGAGCTGAACAGAGTCAAGTGAATATCTTTCTCTCTTAGAGTCTCCTGTTCAGCTAATTCAGTACAAGGTGCCATTTGCCTTTTCCTTTTTTTGTTTTTTTGAGTCAGCAAACACGGTTTTACTCCATGAAACCTTTTGTGACAAGAGGCTTCTATTCTGTTGCTGCAATGCTTTTATACAGATTATTTTTAAGTATATGCTTTGCATTAGACTTCCTAAGTGTTGTGCTTTCATTTGCCTTCATTTTTATTTCCTTGATTTTGGAACATTTGCCCAATTTATCAAAATTTGTGTGAACTCTTATCCTCCAAGGTACATAAAACCACTGACCACTTAACGCCATCCATACACTTTGCAAATACCTTATCTAGTTTATCATCCAAGTCATCAATAAACATAATTACTAGAGCTGCCCTTAGGTCTCATCCCACAGGACTGCATTTGCAAAGTCCTCCTTCTTTGACAGTAAATCCTTGAAAATTATTTAGGAGGACAGTTTTTCAGCTGGTTGTGCACTCATCTAGGAATGAACATTTTTTTCTAGACCCAGGCATAATTTGAAAATAATATATCCAACAGCTCTACCAGAAGTTTGACTTTAATGCAAGGCAAATTACATTTCTCTATTCCCCTCATAGAGCAGGCTGTTACCTTATAAAAGAATGAAACTAGTTTTCTTTGACATAATTTATTTTCAAGAAATCTATGCCAAGCTGACTATCTTTTTTTACTTGAGGAGGTGTATATAGATTGATTTCTTGAAAGTGTGTCCTACCAGATGTCAGAGTTAGCCTGGCTGGGCCTGTAGAAGGTTTTTCTTTTTTTAGGAATGATATTATTCAAGCCCTATTTGCACTTTCCTAAATGCAGGCACATTAAGTCTCTCCACACTCCTTTAATTCTCTGTGATAGTTGTTAATTACACAGAGGTGGCTTTGACTAGTCCTTTCTGTACTTGTTTAATCAGATGTAGTCAGCCTGGAGAAAACAAACTTACACGATCTTTAACCTGTTCTTTGAATTATTTTCAGTCCATTCTTTAATCATTCCTTCCACTTTCTAGACTTGTGAAGAGCAGAGGAGAAAGTAAAAAAGAAGCAGGGCTGTCCTCCTGTCTAGAATCAGTAGCTTCTCATGTTTGATCAGTTTTGATGGCATCTGCTGGCTACACCTCTGTGAGGTAGAGAGGAGCCAGACACAGACTGACAACAGGAGTATTTGCCCCCTCAGTATTTTAGTGACAGGAAACAAAGTGAGACACAACTGTAAGGGTAGGTCCTTGTGAAAATAGGTTGGGGATAGTTTGTGAGGAAATTATCTCTACCCAGCATCCAAGTTTGCTCCTACGCTGCTGGAAATAAGAGCTGAACTACACTATGTGCAAATAGAGTTGATTAGTGCAAATAGAGATGATTAGTGATTGATAGGAATGGTTGGACTCGATGATCCGGTGGGTCTTTTCCAACCTGGTGATTCTATGATTCTATGAATGTATCAAACCGTGCAACACTACCCAGACTCATAAGTACTTCAGCCACTGCCTCTGATAGTGCAGGACTGACAGAAATGCAGATGCACCAGTTCCAGCTGGGGCCAGCTTTGCACAGACCACAGATCTGTGCTGCCTGCTGGTATCACTGCCATCCCAAGCTCCAGCAGGACACGTGGCACTGACTGCAGGTTACAAACACCCATGCAAACACCACCCACACCTCTCTGCTGTCAGGATTAACTCAGAGTAGAATTTCTATTCCCTTACTGCTTCCTGAATCAGCTTCCTCTGTCTTTCTACCAAGAATTAGTGGCTAACACCAAAACCAAAGGGAGATGATGAACCCTTGGGCAGCCTGAAGAGGACAGTTGGCACTGGGGAGCTGAGGCAGGTGCTGTACGGACCAGGCACCCTGGGCAGTGAGCAGCCCTGCCTGCATCTGCTTGTCTCTCTCCACTTGGGTGCCCTCCTCCAAGATGTGGGGGTACAAAGAAAGCAAGGAAGCTGGAAAATTTGCAATCTATTGCTGCTAATAATTTTATTACTTTTATGCTAGGCTCTTAATTTTTAAGCCTTGGTCTCTGCTTATTTTTCAGCACTTGGAGAACTGCTACATATCCTGGTTTCTAAGAGCACTTTGTTCCTTGAGAGATAGGGCAGATAAAAGAGAGATGTGATTTGTCTCATCAAGAGAGGTGTATGCAGGATCTTCATGAAAAAGGCACTGGGAATACGCCTGTCAAAGCAAAGGGTAAAGCAAAGCAACACTGATAGAACTGAGTGATACCTCTTTCCTGGGATTAGTGTTCAGAAACAGGCAGACTTGGAGCATTAAGCCCAAAATGTATGCCACTGTTGTTGCAATAGGTCCCCTGAAAATTACACCTGAGGAAGTCAGTGGCATTGTTGACCCCACAGTCCCCACCCCATAGCAGTCCTCCCAAACATGTTTAAACACACAGGATGAAATGAAAACAGGAGTAGGTATGATTTTGGGCCTCACCACCAAAGGTAAGGACTGAGTAGCCATTAATACCAATACCAAACATAACTCTAAGAAGTGCCTGGAATTCAGGAGGTGTTCGAGTACCATATTTTAGACGCCCAGGACTTGTATATGAAACGTACACACACTCAGCCAAACTAACACTACAACTCTTTGCTCCCAGCTCTCTGTCTTTCTCTGAATCTGTTCTCCCAGTCTGGAACCACACCGAACAGTCCCCAATGTTCTCTCTCAAACAAGGTCTGGGATTTTCGCTAAACAGCATAAACCAACACAGTGGTGTGGACTGTGCTAACTGGTCACCAGTATGAATGACTGGGTAGCTGGGGATGCCACCTGGCACTGCCAGGGAGAGGGAAACTTGTAGGCGGAAACCGCATGAAAATCTATTCATCTCCACAGTCCAAATCCCTGCAAGGCAACCAGTGAGGAAGGGCCCAGGTAGGAACCTGAGGCTTCAGGACAAGGGTTAACCTCACTGTCAAATCTGTGGTCTAGCACAGGGCAGCATAAGTGGTCCGAGCTCAGGGCGCAAGTACAGTATCTTGCTGGAGAGCAAAAAATCATATTTTCACATGAATCTCACTGGAAAGCAGAGGTGACTGTCAGAAAATATTTTAAATAGGAAATTTTGCCCCAAATTACATGATTTTTAAAAGACTGAAAATCAAATTTTTGCAGAGAGGTAAAAAAAAAATGTTCTTCTTTGTGAGAAAAAGTAAGAAAATAAGGAATTGTTCTTTTTGTTGTTGTTTTGGGGTGTTTTTAATTGCTTGTTTCTGTTTTCTGGCCATTTACCTCTTTGCACATTTTTTATTGCCACCATTAAGTTGCAGGGTTGGGGAAAAGAAGGAACTCTGTGAGGACAGAAAACAGTGAACACCTGACTTTTTAAGTTGTGGTTTAAGAACACAGCAATGATAACTATTTGAAGAACTGTGCTTATTGTATATGTTTGTTGATTGGGATTTTTTTTAATCAAAACCAAACTTCAAGAAACAGTATGAATTTTTAACTTCCAAACAAACTTGCTGTTTATTGGACAGGTTGCGGTTGTTTAAAGCTTGATCTTTAAAGCTAGACAAATTCAAATTATAAATAGAGTACATTTCTGTCTCACATTCTAAAGAACTGTGAAACACCAGATGGTTTTTCTGTTGCTGTGACCTGCCATATAAAGTATATTTGTGTGGCTTCTGATTTCCCTACATATGGGGCACAAGAATGATATGTGGTTAACAAAAATAATTTTATGTGTGAACTTGCCGTAGCTGAAGGCAGTTTATCAGCAGGCTGGGAGATTCCTTGCCTTTCCACCACTGGATGGCATTCAAGGGCCATAAATACTCACACTGGGAGCTGCAGCAAAAGAAAATGTCTCTTAAAAAATTAAAACACAAAGTGTTTGAAGCCCTTGGATTCTTATTAATGCTTCTGTAATATATTCATGTTTTCGAATTCCCAAGGAAATAAGTCCATAGAAATGAAAAAAAAAAACCGAAAAAAAAAATCTCTGAGGGGAAAGGGGCTTTTCTCTGAGATGCAACTGAATATGCATGTAGGACACAGGACAAGAGATCTCAAAGCAGTATTTCAATTAGGAGAATCCAGCAGTCACATCTAGGCATCTCAGTCTATATCAACATTAATACAGGCTGGCAGGAGATAATTGGATGGGATCTTTGTTTTTCCTTCTAGATATGGACCCAACAGGGAGAGAAAAAGTGAAACGTATTAGCTTGGCCTTGGGTCTACATGGACAAGACTCCCTGTTTGTGCAACACCTGCACACACAAAAAAGCTCTTTAAAACATTTTTTTTTTTGCCTTTGTCTTCTTTCTTTAAAGCTCCGATCCATCCTACCGCCAGGCAGCATCATTAAAAGCCACCTCATTTTACAACAAAGCTGGCTATGAGGAGGAGGTTGGACTGGAAACCTCCTGAGAGCCCTTCCCACCTGAACTGCCCTGCACTTCTATGGCCTCATTAAGAATAAAAACAGGTTGACACTTTTTAATAGATAAGAAGAGCACCCCACAGCGGTAACAGTATTTGGGTCGGGGGGAGCCATAAGGGTCTGGGAGTGCAAGTAGGGTCAGGTTTGCAGAGAGAAAACCGCCTTTACTCTCCAGCTGATATACCCAGGAAAGAGGAGTGAGCTCTGGAACAGACGAGTGTCTCCTCAGCTCTTAAAGAGCACAGGAAGCTTCAGACTAGCTGCACGCAGGAAATATTTGCTGATTTTCACCAATTAAAGGACTTTAAAGGAAAGAATATTTTGCACCTCGGTGGCAAAAAGGAAGGAGGAGGAGAGGTGACAGAGCCACAGCCTCTGCAATGTAAAATTGGGGTACAATCAGCAAAAGACTCATTGGAAAAAAGCTGCAGCTTTCTGGGAAACCGGTGTTCCCTCCAAATGTAGTTTTTGCTATGAAGCCTAGCTATAACTTTTAGCTTCCTCTTTAATTTTGTAAGTCTCTCTTGGGAAACCAATGTTCCTGCCACTTGCTGAGACTGTGCCGGGTGGTGGTGATCTGGTTTCGCTCACAGGAAGGTGTTTGGTGAGCTGTGTTTCTCAGGCTGTACTGCCTGGGGTACTCATCACAGTGTTTCTGGTGATGCCTTCAGGACTCGCTGCTCTGCTGCAGTTCAGTTCTATTTGAAGCAGGGTGGCTACAGGACCTGGGGGTGTTGGTTGACAGCGACTGAACATGAGCCAGCAGTGTGCCCAGGTGGCCAAGAAGGCCAATGGCATCTTGGCTTGGATCAGAAACAGCGTGACCAGCAGGTCCAGGGAGGTTATTCTCCCTCTGGACTCAGCACTGGTGAGACCGCTCCTCGAATCCTGTGTTCAATTCTGGGCCCCTCACCACAAGAAGGATGTTGAGGCTCTGGAGCGAGTCCAGAGAAGAGCAACAAAGCTGGTGAAGGGGCTGGAGAACAGGCCTTATAAGGAGCGGCTGAGAGAGCTGGGGGTGTTTAGCCTGGAGAAGAGGAGGCTGAGGGGAGACCTCATTGCTCTCTACAACTACCTGAAAGGAGGTTGTGGAGAGGAGGTTGCTGGCCTCTTCTCCCAGGTGACAGGGGACAGGACAAGAGGGAATGGCCTCAAGCTCCACCAGGGGAGGTTTAGGCTGGACATTAGGAAAAAATTCTTCACAGAAAGGGTCATTGGGCACTGGAACAGGCTGCCCAGGGAGGTGGTTGAGTCACCTTCCCTGGAGGTGTTTAAGGCACAGGTGGACAAGGTGCTGAGGGACATGGTTTAGTGTTTGATAGGAATGGTTGGACTTGATGATCTGGTGGGTCTTTTCCAACCTGGTGATTCTATGGTTCTATGATTTTGCCAGGGTTCAGGGGATAGGTGCCTAAAGGTAGAAGGTGAGGATCTGAGAATACCTAAGTTAAAATGTGTTCTTCTCCAGTTATTACGTAGGGCACTTTGCAACAAAGAGAAATGCACTGTGGATGAGGCTTCATCTTTGTGTTGCAGTAGATGTGTATGTAGTGTTCGCATAGTTCATTATAAAAAAAATATGTATATATGTACACTATATATA
Organism: Phaenicophaeus curvirostris; assembly: GCF_032191515.1. Taxonomy (NCBI): domain Eukaryota; kingdom Metazoa; phylum Chordata; class Aves; order Cuculiformes; family Cuculidae; genus Phaenicophaeus; species Phaenicophaeus curvirostris. The sequence goes on along the minus strand of NC_091393.1, from coordinate 9,793,482 downwards.
TTTTTTTTTTTTCATGTTCCTGGAGATGTGTCCTTCATTCAGAGAAGGTCATGCTGGATGCTAGTGTGCTGGGTGCTCTCCCCACAACAAGCTGGAGGTATCTTAACACCCAGTTACACTCAGCTTTTAGGAGTGTTTGGTTACTGGTTTTCTGGAGAGGCTCATGTTGGTCTCTAGGTCTTTAATATATGATAACTTGCAATTATTTCTCTGATATAATGTTATGAGGCCTACAAAGAAGATGATGGAGTTACAACAGTCATGCATGTACAACCTTGTTTTCTTAGCCTGTGCACTACTCTTCACATCAGGGCTTAAGGGTGGGTAGAAGTTCTCAGAGAGCAATATTCTGGTCATCTTTTACACCACCTGCTCAGAGGACTGCTTGTCAGATACAGACCTTGTTCAAACCCCCTTCCCTGTAAGATCTGTTTTATCCTACCTGTACCTGAAGAGGTGGAAGTGGATCCAGAGGTTTTCAGCCTTAAACCACTATCCACTATGCACAAAAATTTCACTCAGCCCATTGAAATGAGGTTTTAAAATAATAAAAGCAGAAAAACACACTTTTTTTTTTTCTGGAAGGAAACAGTAACGCTTTTACTTGACACTTAATTTGAAGGTGTAATATAAAATAGAAGAAATAGGAAACATCAAGGGCAGAGTTTTAACTACAAGTATCAAGACAGTGACTGCAAATTGAGTTCTAGAAACTACAAAGCACAGTTCAAATATACAATCATTTCTCAACAGAGATTATGTATACAACAAAGACATTATGTTTTAACACTTCCCTTATTTAAGATTCCCAGCACTATCTTCACCCCTTAGCCACTGTCTAATTAAACAGCTCAAAAGGAAAAAAATCCTTCATCATAACTTGCACTATGCTCACTGTGACGTGGACACCCAAAATCATATCAGCTAATGCAATAAGTTTTCCATGGTCACTGGTTTATGTCTGTAGAGCACTAGTATCCAGTTCAACACCCAGAACTCAACTCCTTCCTTGCTTCATGATCCAAAATGCAACCACGGGACCGATCCAGAACTTAACCATCAGACTGACTCGTAACTCTACCGCAGTTTCTCTTCCCAAGCACTTGACAGAAATCTATCACATCCCATGGCACCAACAAAAATCTTGCAGGCTGATGCTGTGCAAGCATGGGGAAACCACAGAGTGCAGGAAAGCTAGTTGTTACAGAAAACAGCTTTACGCTGTCTCCATGCATTGCTTTATTACTGAGAGCATTCCACTGCTTTTCAGTCTCCCCACTGCCTGACAACACATCCAGGGTAAGATTATGTTTTCTTTTCTGCTTGGGACAAAAAACATTCACTAATATTAAGAAAATAGAAAAGATCTTTGCTAGATCCCTGTCTCACTAGGAACAACTGTATCTTCACCTCAGCAATGGTTAATGCCTCATGCCTGAGGAAAAGTGAAAAAAAAAAAAGAAAATAACAAGAAATAACAAGAAAATAAAGAAAAAAACCAAGTATTCGTTCTGACCAAAAGACAATGAAGAAAAGCATTGTCCCTAATGCCTACAGGGTCAACTGAATTCTTGAAGCATTGGATTTGTTTATGCTTGTCATTATCTTTGTATTCATAGCAGCAAATGTTACTAATGGCCACGCAATTACCCATATCTTTTAAATGTTAAATTAGAGCCTTTTCAGACTCTTTCCTCCAGCCCTGCGCTTGGAGGCTCTGCCAGCTGGAACTCCTTCTCCCAGGCTTCCAGGCAACTGTGCACCCTTATGTCTTTTCAAAAATATATGGCTCAGTGTTTAGCGCTTTAATTTATTTGGTGACTTTTCAGAATTGCTTTGTTGCTGTATCGTCCTCTGGGAGTGTATTTGCATGAAAGGAACATTATGAACTGCTCAGTATAAAGACATAAAACAAGTGAAATGACAAACACATGTAAAAACGTAGCTATTCCAAATCAAGCTTAAAAACTTGAAGGGGAAAAATCCCAATTCTCTCTTCATGCCCTCATCTGGCCTTACCTTACGTGGCAAATTAATGAGCACACACTCATGTAAAGCTGTGAGAACAAGGAAGAACATCCTATCACTGTCTGCTGAGGACGACGGCTGGTGAGCCTCTGCACTCACTCCAGCATCACTTTGGAGAAGACAGGAAGAGAATGATGATGGGGAAGAAGATTGAAAGAAAAGGAAAAATAAGACAAAAAGACCTCTTTCTCTTTAACCACTCATTATCTTAGCTGTGACAGTGTAGTGGAAGTTATTGTGTTGATATAGACTAGCAATGACTTACTATAATCATTTCTGGAAGGAGGAGAAACAGGGATAGGAGCTGTGTTCAAAGTGGTGACTTTAACTCTGGACCGATTCTTCTCCAGGCTCTCTCCCTGTGGAGGTGTAGGAAGTGGCGATTCAGCCAGGAAACTCAAGCCTTGCTTTTTCTGAGCCTAACTATAGCTACGATTGGTCCGAAAGAAAATATCCTTATGAAGTCTTCAAGAAAGGAAAACTGATTCAGCTGTAAGAAGACCTGTCTCCAAATCCAGTGGCAAGGCACAGGCAGTCTTAACAGCCACCGGTGGTTGTTCAATCTTTGTCAAGAAGCAGCTTGAGACAAGTTTGGCTGTATAACAAGTTTTGAAGTATCTTGCAATTATAACACTACAGAAAATGAAGAAATGATGCTGCAAGAGCGTTTTTAAAGAAACTTAAGTAGCCACAGGACTGGAGGAAAGGTTTCTCTTACAAAGTAAAAGCTAGCTAAAGGATAGGAAACAAACAGTAAGGCTTAATCAGGCTTTTTACTTTCAAGGAAAAATGCTGGAACTAGTTCTACGCAACATATTCATCAGAGATGTAGTGAAGGTAATTCACAGTGAAATTTCCAAGCCTACTGATTCTACAAAACTCTTTCATACAGCCAAATTTTATGCTGATAGTGAAGGATCCCAGAAAAACCACACAAAACTAAATGAACAACAGGCATCAGATGTAAGGTAACATAAATGTAAGGTAACACATCTAGGGATAAATAAGTCAAACCACAACTACATGATGCTGAATACAGAACTGACAGCAAGCATGTCAGAGAAAAGAGATCTGAGGAATCATCACTGACAATTCTCTGGTCACCAGTAGAAGCCAAAACAGCATCCTGGAAAAGGGGGAAAAGATAAAGGCCATAATTTTGCTGCTACATATAACATTAGTGCAACTACACTTGAGTACAGTTCATGGTCTGGTCTTTACATCTTAGGAAGGTATAAAGTTAAAGCAAGTATGAAGAAAACCAACCAAAATGATCAAGCAGCTGCCTGACAAGGGAAAACCTAAAAATGATGGGCTCTTTGTGATTGAGGGGAAAACCTAAGAAGAGGAACAGTTGATTACAAAATAATGAAGGCTGCATCTAGGAAATTAGTTTAAAACAGATTAAAGTACTATTTATACTTCTCTAACTTATTGTGGCAGGAGGTTATGGAGGCAGATCGTATCAGCAGCTTCAAACCAGACTAGCTAAAGTCATAGAAAAGAAGTACATGAGTAGATATAAAAAGAACAAGATAGAGAAGTACCCTCTAATACTGCCCAGTAAACAGATGTGGATACTGGGGTTGAAACAAGGGGAACTGACTGCAAGAATTGGCTCGACTCGTGTGCTCCCACAAACAGCATCTGATATTGCCACAGTCAGAAATAGAGTGCTTGGGCAGGAAGGATGATTCCTTTGACCAGAAAGGCATTTTTTACACTTTTAGAACACCCAAATCATGAAGAGAGACAGATGATTTAAAAAACAAATTATCAAATAAATAAAAAAAAATAATTTCCCAAGAAATTACACTGAGCTGAAACACTCTCCCAAAGCAAATTTGCTGGCTTTTTTGCTTCCCTCATCCAAAAGAATACGGGTTTCTCTCATACCTCAACACCCAGAATGGCTTGGCAGGACAGAAACTGTTAGGTTTACTGCTTACACCTGCACATACAGTGAGATGGCATTTTATTCCAACCTGACCATGGGCCAAGTGCTGGGTTAAACACATGCCAGGGATGTGGGAAACTTGGAGCAACAGGGAAATCCCTTAAATTGGGAAATCCTCCAGACACTAATGAAGTGATTTTTAGTTTTATTCCATTACCAAATGTGTTTACACGTTTCCTGATATCATCTTCAAATCTGTCTTTTTTCATGGCAATCTTCTTTGATACATCCAGACATTCTACCTTCCACTGCAAGAGGCTTCTGCTATATATCAACATATTTAGGTGACTTCCAAGTTAGTAAGGAGCTTTCACTCAGCTGTAAAGGGGAGACACACAGCCTGTACTTATCCAACACGAGCCCCGGGACAACCTTCTCCTTCCCCCTCACTGCTATCTAATATATTCTTTAGGCAGGATGACAGGGAGAGAAAAGGAAGGCTACTGCCCACTCAGCTTCTCAGGCTTGCTAGAAGTAAGAAATCTGGTCTGAAATTTCAGTTCATTACAATCCCTACAACTCAAGAGCTTTCTCTTTTTGCCAAGAAAACATCCTTCCTGGACTCACCAGCTGTGGACTGGAAATCGCAATACCTATGAATCATTGGAAAGATTTTTAGCCTGGCACCTTGTGAGGCACTTGTACTGTCTGTCTGTCCATCCAGCTGTCTGACAGCCGCTCCTCAGCAACTATTTAACCTTTTGGTTGTTTTGGGGCATTTTCCAGAGATGGGTAGTGACCTCAGCCCTTGGAAGGCCTCACAATTTTTGTGAAAATCAACATCGGCTAATGGCAAAATATAAAAATTGGGATCTGACTGAAAAGCATTCGGTAATAGCCCTAAAAAAATTCACCGGATGGACGAAAAGTGACGTGGCCCTGGCTTTGGCTGCAGCAGCTCAGGAGGGCACCTGATAGAACTGCCTGGGGAGGAGAGGTTTGCTGAGGACATGGCAAAACGGGGCTTTGGTGAAGCAGCGCACAGATCATCAGGAAATCAAGCTTCATTAGTCACTCTTCTCACAGAATGAATTTGTTATTCGGACTGGGGTGATGTAGGTTTATATAAGTCACTGTGACAGTGAAAACGTATTGTTTTTATCTTCAGTTTGCTTGATCTTCAGCATTTTCAATACACTGCATCAGCCTGATTGACTTATTACTACTTATAAATCACACTGACAAGGATCTCAGACATTTTCTAACTTAAGGAAACTATATTGTACTTTTTTTCTGTTTTCCATTCCTACTGGAAGTCTGGTATTTAATTCCTTATATTTATTTGTATATTTACATATACAAATCTAGCTAATCTTCCAGTATATATTCCCATTCATATCCTATTTATTCTCTGTTATGGTTCACTGTATTAGCTTCTTAATGATACGCAGCATTATTTTTTCCTAGCTCTGACTGTGTATGGGCTCACTGACACACCACCACTCCCCTGACACCCATGCCCAGGCTCCCTTACCCAGTAGGCAGGTCTCTGCTACGTGCCAGCCAGTCCAGCTTCAGGTTTGCTAGGAAGCAAAGAAGTGCACTACGCACTTGTCTTACAAGCACCCCCACAATCACAGATGACTTGATTATTAACACGGTTTCTCAGACGCTTGGACCCTTTACCCAACACAGGCTCTGACCATGAGTCCTCCCAAACGCAGGCTTTCTCCTGCTCACCAACTAGTCCAGCTTGAAGTTTCTTAGCAAATTAGACATACATGTGCATGCAAGATTAAATTCATTGAAGGAAAAAATAAGCACACTTAAGTATTTACAGGTGCTGCTATTTAGACCTCTCCCAGATAAACATACACCCTGGTCCCTCCAGTTGCTGACACCTAGACCAGCAAGCCTTAAGGCTCACTGTCCCTCCAGTTCAGACCATCCATATCTCTCTTGCAGATGGGTTCCTTCTCTAGTTCTTAGCACTTAGACCTTGCAGCACTCCGTGGTGCTGCGATTCCTCCCTGAACCCACTATGCTGCACAGACCACTCTAGGCTGTTTAGCACAACCTTTGATGCACCTGGAACACCACCTCCCCTCCCCTTTCTGATCTACTGTGTTCCAGAGGCTTCCTAAGGAGAAGTCCCACTGTACAGAGGCAGTCACTCAGGACCCCGAGGCATCTCCCTCAGCCTGCCAGAAACTGCTGTGCTTGGGAAAGAAACTCCTTTATGTCCAAAGAAGGGGAATAGTAACCCATTATCTCCACCAGGCACACTGAGGGAGAGAATACCCATTGTCACAGAGCAGTGATCCAGAGCATTTGGGCACCCCCTCAGTGCCCTTGGGGTCCTGTGTGCCTGGGAAAAGGCCTCTACTATTCCCAAGAAAGAGATTGACCATCAGTCACCCCCCCAGCAGTTGAATACACCTAGTACCGGGATCAGCCCAGGTGAGGTGCTTTGATATAACTGGTAGAAATTGCCAGTTGTACGGTGTCCTCCAAATGCAGCCAAAGTGAACATTAAATTAATAATCAAACATCTGACAAAAGTCAATGATCTCAAAACCCCATAAGTAAGCGACCATACGGAAGACCCTTTGAGCTCTTCTGGATCACAGCAGGCTGGAACCAGTAATCTCCCTGAGTTAGGTCACATTTCAGGGGTAGTGTGTGATCTCATTTGCAAACATAGAAAAGAAAAGGGCTTAGGTAAAGTCATCTCCCCTTGTGAGCCAGCCATCACCTGTTGGGAATGCTGGTGTGCTGGATGTGAGTATTCTCACCAACCTTAAGAGGGGAATTTTCATGCAGCCTCTCTATCTATCACTTTTCTATCCATTGATGTGCTTAGATACTGATATATCTTTCTATGCATACATATCTCGATATTTCTAGATTGGTCTACGTGTCTATATACTGTGTAATAAACAGGAGCAATTGTTGTCATTTTTGAACCTCTAATTAAGTTGCTGTTTTGATTATAATAGATTTCATACGATCACCTTGCTAAATGTTAAATTGATTTATGAATAAGTACTGATGAAGATTCAACTATTTGATCTACCTTAAATTATCAGAAAATCCTAAATTACTGCTAAATCATAACCATGTAAAATATTTTCATCCACGGCACACTCACACACAGGATAGAAAATGAGATTACAGAGGAAAAAAAAAAGGTTAAGTATAGGAATTAATAAGAAGATAGGACAGACTGCAGTGATCAAGCAAAGGGCTCAGTCAGACAAGAATGTTGACTGGCAGCTTTCACACAGGACTTTAATGCCCCTCTCCTGCACTTTCCCACGCTTCCTCGCCCCCGCTGCTCTCTGATGCCCATCTTTGGCCCGTTCCTCCAGCCATCCCATCCCATCCCATCCCATCCCATCCCATCCCATCCCATCCCATCCCATCCCATCCCATCCCATCCCATCCCAAGCTTTGCGCAGTCCCAGCAGCCCCTTCTGATCTCCCACAGGGAACTGGGTGCAGTGCCCCATGCCCAAGGCAGCCCGGCTCCCCCTCCACACAGGTTAAAGCTCCAGCTGGGACATCCCTAATGCCCGAGGGACATGGCTAATGGCCCATCAATCAAGCGGCTGAAGAGGTCTGATCTTTCTCTTTGTCTCCCCCGTCGCCTGCTGTTAGGTTTGTATCCCTGAGTGTTTATTTTACCACTTTCCTCGTTGCGCGTTCTTTCTCCTAAACTGAAGAGCTGGAGCCAGGTAAGTCGATGCTCCCGCATTCCCCGACCCTCACAGCACACGCTTTGAGAGCTTTTGATGCCCGAGGTCGCCTTAGTGGGGAGAGGGATCCGTGAGATGAGAAGCTCACGACTAAATGCAAGAGTGAAAAGCTGCTGAGAACCAAAAAAGGGGAGACCAGGCATCCTAGAATGACACAAGACTACAGCATCCCACGTCTTCTTTAAAGCACAGATTTCGCTAAAACTGGTTACTGGTTTTCAATGTTTCTTTGGTTTTGCAATGCAAAATATGGAAGTCAATTCAGGAGATGCAAACGTAAGTTTATTATGTCACCAACCTGCTATTGCAGGCAGCACAGGCAGAGACAGACAAGCAAGGACTCGATAACTGCCCGAGGAGCTCACTTGAGTTAAATTTCATCCAAGAAGTCTGGCAGGACAAAAAGGCACATCTCCCCTGTTAGTGAACTTCAGGAAATGTGTTCCCCTGCTCTCCCTTTCAGTCCCATCAAAGATATGAGAAAATGCTATACTATTCCAAAAGGTAATTTGCTGGCAGCTTCACATCACTCCTCTCTTGTTGCCCAGAAAGGTCAGGCAGGACCTGGCTCTCTTGCAAAGCACCCACATCAATCACCTTTAACAAAATTGTACAACTTGGAATTGTGAGTCAGCTATCGCGTATCCTTGATGCGTATCCTTGTAGCGTCTTGAGTGATGGTTTGGAATAAGAAATTAGATTTCTCACTGTGAAAACCTGTGTTGCTGATGTTACCAAACTCATCCTAAAGACTGCTGGGCTACCTCCCTTTCGACCAAAAGTAATGTCAAAGTAAACGAGACATCGATAAAACATTAGGGGAAAACTTTCCAGAAGATTTAAACTTTCCAGTATAGTCAGAACAGTGAAGCAACAAGATCAGTCTCCTTGAAAGATTCTGGAATAACTACTGGAGGGTTTTTTTGAGAGCAAGTGAGGCAAAATGACTCCCAGTACTGGCACAGTGCAGCTGATTCTGCCCTAGGACATGGGACTTGACTGTATCACTGATTCGCAGGAGTGAGAGACTGAATTGGGGGTTAAAGCTTGGAGATCAGCTTATAATAGTTTCTAAATAAAGCTTCCTGGACATATGCTGAATAATGCTTCTCTAAGAATCTCAGCTCCCCTACCTGTGAGAAGTCTTTTCTTCTCCATTAAGCTGTTTTCTTAGAAAACAGCACTGGATTTGCACTCCAATAGACAAAAGGGTGGATGAACAGTGGAGTTAAACTCCCATTAGATCCTGCCGGTCTTGGGCTGTTCAGGTGCCTCATCACAACTTAGCCCTGGAGGCCTAAAGTACTTTAGTTATTTGGCACTGCAGCAGGCACCAGCTATGGCCATGTCCCAGGACAGACCAGCCACCCTCACAGCCGGACTCCAGGCAACCTTCCCTGTTCCCATTAGAAGCTCTTATCGCTTCCTTCTCAGCATCTGCTGCAGGGAAAATCCCCACAAATACATCTAAGACTTTTTGAGACAGCACATTTAAACTGACTTGCAGCCAGCGACCATAGCAAGACTGATATCAGGGTGAAGAGCAGGGGAATTAATTCACTTCAGTTCCCATGGGTGGGCTCCAGACCTGCAAGCCATTCCTCTTGAGACACTGATCCAACCCACTGCAACCGAGCAAGTGCTATGCTTAAAATCCCAGTTTACAATTTTAAGTTCACATATTCAGAAGGTGTATTCTGTGGTCCTCACCTGACATATTCCCTGACTTTCCCATTTGTGTATCTGAGCTCGGAACATTACAATTAGGAATTACTACAGCCCTATACCATGCTGCATACCTTAAGCAGCTAATACTGTTGTATCAATCCTCAATTCTTCAAAACACCTGATTGTGCATGAATTTATCTAAATGGGAAAAAATTAAGTTTGAATAAAAATAAAAGATGGCACAGAAAGACAGAGCACAGTACATAGATGATATACTGTTAAACTTCCTGCCTGCAAGTTAAAGAAAAAATGGAAGAGAAGCAGGAGAAACAAAATGTTGAATCTTCAAAAAAATCTAATCACTAAATGAATAAGGGGAAATTATTGCTTCTTTTTCCGTCCATTCTCCCATCCCTCCCTTCCTCCTCCTCTCTCTCTCCCACAAATAAAGAAATCTAGACATTAACTGCAGTAGAATATTCTTTTTGTTTTAAGCTACTAAATTGTGTTTTTTCCTCAAGAAACATTGATGATTTAACTGACAGTTTATTTTAAAAATAGATCAAGCCTTCAGTTGTCATGCAAGTGCTGTATTTTATCCCTAATGGAAATAATTAAACTTACTTAAATGCACGAAGAAGCAAAGAGGAAATAAAAGAGCCATCCATCTTATTCAAAGGTCTACTCAGTGTCTTGACCAGAAAACATAAGATTTTACACTGTGCTGCTATAAAAGCTGAAAAACAAATATTCCATTCACCGTTATCCTTCATCATTAACAAAGGGACAGACTTTAGGATTTATGATAGTAGCAGGTACTGCAGTGACAATCTGTATGGTTCTCTATCTTCACACTGTCCTTAAGGGTAATCTTAAAAAAAAAAAAGAAAACACACACATTCAACAAATAATTAGGATTAGTTACACAGTAAAAATGGCATTCTCAAGTAAAAGCTGTTTGAAGCCTTTTTCTTAACCATGAGGTACACTGACTTTTTAGGGTACATACACTAGAACAACCTCTGAATATCAGCCTGCAAAGCTGCATCATCAGTGGCTTTCAGAGCTGCCGTGCATAGTGGCATGGTTCGGTGTCCTTAATTTGGCACTTCTTGAAGTGTCTACTTTTCAAAAAGTGTGAAGTAACCCATCTATGAGAAATCAGGAAGTGTCCTTAAAATATTTAACAGAAGCACCAAGTCCACAAACATGATGAGTCATCATTATTTTTAATCTCAACCAAATTCTGGTTGCTACCTCTGGGTAAGTGTAATATTGATGGCCTAGAAAAAGATCTGTGCTCTACTCAGACGAAGAGCCAGAATGAGTTCAGTAGGTCTCTGTAGGTAAGTCAGCTCTCTGGGTTCTCATCACAGCCAGTGGAGAACCAGGCTGCTGATTGCCATTTGAGATGTTAGAGGCTTTCAAGCCTCCAGCTGCCCCTCCAGAAGGTTATTTATGTGCCTCATGTCTGCCAGCCACATGCAGATGTCTCAAGTACCCCTAGGGTATTTCAAATGGCACCAAATCTGTGAGTGGGTAACTAAACTGAGCCTCTAGGTAACACACGATGATCCTGATTCAGATCACCACAGGATAGACGCCTTAGCTTGTTTTAACTAGCTCACCATTTCTTACACCAAATTTAAAGTTTCTTCACCTGGAGCTGACTCACTCCCAAAATAATTAGCTTTAGCAGACTCTCTCTTTAAGAGAACCTCCCAGATGAGAATGTTAAATGCTCAGAGTAGTCCCACACATTTACAGTTTCCTCTTGGTCATACTATTAAAAGTAAACACAACCTCAATTAATCTAACGAGCACAGATGGGTTTGAGCCCTCATTCTCAAATATGTAATTGATACTATTGACCAGCCAGCTTCCTAGAGAACTCCTGCCTACGCAGGAAAGCCACAAGGAAAATTACCAGTTAAAATCAAATACATACTGTGTAGCATTTAAGGGGAGGTTGCATATCCTGGAGAGTTAAAAACAAGGGGATGGGAAGCTGACAATCATAACTTCGGGTGTCACGAGTCAAAATAGTTTCATTGACACTGCATCCATTTCCACATCCCAGCTGAATAGCAGACTTGGTATTGGTTGATGTTTTAATTTCCTCTTCAGAGGAAAGAAATAACCCAAGCGCAAAGGATATAAATGCCAAGGATGTTTCCCTCAAAGAGCTCCCCCATGTCCTCCAGCAAAAACATACTCTTTTTTTTCACTGTTTCAGCTAAACATTGTATCCTAAAACAAGCTTAAAAGGTCTCATTTATACTCTTACCTTGGTAAAAGCCTTTGCTACGCAGCAGGTTGCTTCTGATGTAATGTTCTTTGGAACAAGCATGGTCTTCTTGGACCTCATCGGAGTGGGATAGGCCCGGGAGAAGCAGCACCCAGTACACTGGTAAACAGGAGCTCCTGGCTTGGAAAAGAATCTGTTCTCCCCTAACTTGCACTCGGGACAACCTGACACAAAAATATAAGGAAGAGACTTTTACCTGGGTTCAAGCTGCATTTTCATTTCAAAAAGAAAGGGAAAGTGCAGGCAGCAAGACGAAGCACTCTTTGCACTCTCCTGCTTGACATCTGCAAAACAGAAAAGCGCAGCTGCCAAAGCTCAACTCTTCAGGGTCCTTCAACTTTGCAACATGCACCAGCTGTAAAACTGGAGTGGGACTCTCTAGGTAAGGAACAAGCATTATTGTATCTTTTTCTGGTTTTCTAACTTAATTTTATTGACACTTCTGGAGGGGGTTTTGTGTGTCTACTACACTAGCTGTCCCTAGAAAATTTCCTACTAGCTATAGACAGCTAAACAGCACCAGCAGGATTTGTAGTGCTTCTTAGACTTTGCCTGTTTTCAGGCAAGACTCTGTTATCAAGAGTTTCAAAAATACCCAGCGATCTTGAGATTTTTGTAGCTCACATTTTTCTGTATTCAGTTCAAGGCTGAATAAAAAAATCCAAACACCCTCCAAAAGGCCCCTAGAATCTTCCTAATATGCTACATCGCAAACATCCTGTATTCTGGGATCCAGAAAAGGAAAAATATTCTGCGTGTTATGAGAAGAAACTATGGTTCTGCTCTTCCTGATGTTATGATAGCATTTACATCTCAGGAATGCAAAAAACCAAAATGTTTCTATTTGATAATGTTTCAAATTATTAGGGGATTAAGATCACTCATGTCAACATGAGGACACAGTCATCTGGGAGGCTCGACCTGGAGAAATCAAGTTTAGAGAAGAAATAGGAAGTATAGTAAAAATATTGTGATTTACTACACCTTCGTATCTCAGTGCCGGTAAATGCAACTGAACAACAAGATTTATGATCACATTTATAAAACACGTGAAAGTTTAATTAATTCTATATATGAGCAATTGCCCTATTTCTGAACGGTGAAAGCAGCTTACCCTGCATGAGAAGCTCTCCATCTGGGAAAGCATGAAGAAGATGCAGAAATACAGACAAAACGGTCAAAGTGAGAGCTGCATACTTCCCGTAGCAATCCATGATCTGTCTGGAAATACAAATACACACATTTTTAAAGGACTATTTCACACTGCGTATTGCACCAGTATTTAGACTGGACGAAACCAGTAAATGCTTATAGAGAAGACAAAAGAATCTGCAGAATCTGAGGTACAGAAGGACTAATTTCTGGGAAAATAAATTCTTATCAGGACATAAGTTCTTGAAGTTCAGATTACTTGTCCACACACTGAAATGGCCTCAGGTTGCGCCACAGGAGGTTTAGATTGCATACTAGGAAAATTTTCTTCACCAAAGGGTTGTCCAGCATTGGAACAGTCTGCCCAGAGAACCAGCTGAGTCACCATCCCTGGAGGTATTTAAAAGACGTGTAGATGTGGTGCTTAGGGTTTAGTGGTGGACTTGGCAGTGTTAGGTTTATGGTTGACCTTGATGATCTTAGAGGTCTTTTCCAACCTAAATGATTCTGTGATTCTATGACTTCTTTAGTGACCAAGTCCCCATAAACAGATTTTCACAATCCTGTCATTCAGTGGGGAAAGCTCCTCTGATGTATGTAATTAGAGGCACTCCATGCTGTGCTCCACAGGACCCAAGGAGACATGGAGCCCAGAGAGAGCTCAGGAGGCCTTGAGACAGCCCCAAAGCCCCCTGCATTGCCCAGGACCAGGGGAGTTCCAGGGACTTCAGCACCACTGCAACTTTTGGGACCAAGATTTTTTTTAGGTTTTGTTTTACTGATGCAGCAATTTGGCTGCTGGGCTCTGAGTTACAGAAAGCTGGTTTGGTAGAAATAAATCCTGGTTGGCTCATACTTTGGAAAAACCTTTTCAACAGATTAATTTTGTGCAGGAAGGCGACCTGAAGCAATGCACGTCTGTCCTTCTACAACTAGCACAAGAGGTGAAGTGGCCATAAATAGCATATCACAGAAGTGCAGTTGTGCTGTTATATTTGTTTCAGGTCAAAGCTACATCACAAGGTAATACATATCTGGTCTGAATAATTGGGGGAAGCACAACATTAAACGTGCAGAATTACTATCATCCCAAAGCCTCTGCTTGATTTTTTTTAATTACTTTACTTTTTTCCTTTATTATTCACAATAAGATTGTGGGAGGGAGGGTAAGAGGAGGGGAAGGACATCTACAAAACTTCATTCCTCTCCACATCCAAACGTCAAAGGTACCAAGTAAGGGCTACATTAGAATTGGTGGGGTGCTTTTTGGCAACTACCACAGAACCCTTAAATTTATTCTGAAGCATTTTGTACCAGCCTGGTCAGAGACAAAAAAATGGTCACAAACTGGTCATAAGAAACTGGTGGTTTGTTTTTTTTTTGAGCCAGAGTGTTCCTGTGTGCCTGTGGCACAGCCTCGAGGACCTCCCTTAGTGAAAAGTCAGGCAGGATCTGACTTAGGCGAAAGATGCCACATGTGTTTTAGGATCTTCATGTTATAAACATGTGGTCAACTAATGCTACTTTGGATTCATCTGAGATATGAACACACAAAAGAAAATACTGAACCTCTCTTCTGTTCTTGTCAGTATTAGAATGTAGTATTTGAGTTTGTAACCTTCCTTCCGAAGCACTAAGCCTCCTTATTGAACCAACAATTTCGTTGCACTCAAAGACCATTTCAGTCCAGTCCCTCAGAAAACAGAATTTCCCCATTAAAAATTATTTTCTTCCAAATCATTGACCTGAGCCCTTCCTTTAAAAATGAACAGAAATTACTTATATCATACAGTGAAGTAATTGGGTTCATGGAGAAAAGAACCACGCAAAAGAAGTTGAAATATTAAATTCCTGCATCTGGGCAGCCTGTGAAGGTCACAGAGAGAGCAGCACTCCATCCAACCCGGCTGGCCAGGGACAGCCTTGCCTTGGAGGACTGTTTCAGGGTCTTTTTATTGCCGAGACACAGAGCACGTTTCAACAGGGGGACTTCCCTTGCCCTCACAGATTCTCCTGTGAGTGATTCTGGGCTGAGCACTGCCCATCTTCACCCTGAGAGAGGGTCTTTGGCTGTAGCCGTGCAGCACCGCCTGGTTCACTGGCCCAAGTTGTTCCTGTCCGGCTTCAGCCAAGACCCCAGGCAGCATCCAAAGCCTCCAGCTCCTAACCACCCAACTATTTACCTGCTTTCTCAGAAACGTTATCTGATCATGCAAATCTCTCCATTTTGCAGTCATCACCACCACCCCCAACCCCCCAGGCCATGCCTGGAGCTAATCGAGAACTTGTTAGGGCTGTGCCTGAACTGCAGGGCTGAACAGCATCTCCAGGCTCCTGCAACTGGATCTTTTGAACAGTTTCTTCTGTGCCTGCATGGACCACCGTACCCTTTAATTTTAAAAGACTGAAACTGTCACAGAAGTACATGATGTACTAATGACTGATGTGTGGGATAAGACCCCAAGATGACAACACGGATGTGTGCATTTCAGGTACTGAAAGCTTCTCCGCTTAGCAAGAAAAAAAAAAAAAAGCATTAAATCCTTAACTACTTGAGAGCTTCTCTTATTGCATACACATTCATCAATGCCATGTCTTCATGAAAAATATTCTCTGAGGACAGATCAAATTGCGGCCTCAAATATTTCAGAAAATAAGGTGACAATGAAAAGAACAATAATGACACCATCAAAGCAATTGATCTTGAGATTTGGTGTAGAGGTTATTTGAGAATGTTATACTGGCCAGAGAAGGTACTGCCAACCCTAACCAGGATAGATGGTAGAAAATCAGGTGTAGGTAAACAAAGATAGCTTTCACATAATGGAAACTTATTTCTTTGCAGATTTTGCACCTAACCAGCAGAATCCCTGCCAGGATTGCCACTACGATGCAAACGTTCAGCTAATGCCTGCTTACATCTGGTGGGAGAGGGAAACCTGAGGTGGTCCAAAAAGTGAAGCCACTTGCCTGGTATACAGGAGTGAACCTGGAGCACTGGCATGAGTTTTCATTAGCAGAGGGGCGCTCCATCGCTGCATAAATTCCCAGAGAAACATGGGGACGTGAGGCTGCTATGCACAGGTCAGCAGATCTTGACTAATTGATTAAACAGACATACAATGCAGTCATCAAAGGTAGCGGTTCAAATGGCAGCAGAGCACAAGCCCTACAAGGTAGCTTTGAAACCAGGGGGGGGGAAAAAGTATCAAAGAGAGCTACATTCTTGCAGCAATCAGAAAAAGACCTTGCCCAGGCAAAAGAAGCTGAGACCAAAGGCATGATGACAAGAACATGGTCCTTGCATGACCGGGGTTAGCAAAGCGGAATGAAACAAACTTTCTGAGCAAGACTTGCAATGCCCTGATGCAAAGAAAGAAGGTGCTAGTTAAGAAGCAAAAACAGAGGCAAGAGACTGATGTGAAGCCCAGCTAAAATGAATGACTGAGAGGCCAAAGAGGTTGCAGTTAATGTGTGGCAAAGGTTGGGTACTGGGTACAAGTAACTTTGCCTCCTCCCTTCTACCTGCCCAGCGAGTCAGTCCATGCTTGCAAAAAACAGAGGACAAAGGAGTTAAAGGCAGCTGATAATGAACAGGAAGGAAAAACATTCTCAGCAATTGCAGAAGCACTAGAAAGAAGCATTTGGAAGAGGTACCAAAAGGCCAGTTCGATGTACGTGTATATGTACGTATACATGCAGGCTGAATGCAACCTGCAGTCACTCATCTCTGCTTGGCCATTTACCAAGAACCCATCCAAGCACAAGAAATAGTCTTTAGTCAACAAGTAGCAAAGGAAATGGGAGATGCTGTTAACACGGTAGCCCAATGAAAGTGTTGAACATGGCTCTCAGATTTCCAAGAAGCAGCTGCTAGTTCTCTGCATCCTCCTCCCTTGACAAGAGTAAACAGTGTCTGTAGGAGAAAGGTGGTCCTTCACACTATCATTTAGATCCACAGCCTCCTACAGTCCCACCAAACAATTTGGGAACTGAACTGAACGCAGCTTCATCTATGGAGTTGCTCTGAATAAATTGGCTGGATTCCTCCCTCCTGCAAATACAGGATATTTTTAAGGTTTACCGTGTAGAGTTTTTCCCACCCCATAGATGGGCTGTAACTGCTGGCACAATCCCACAGTTTAAAATCACGCCCTGCTCCATCCAAGGGGACGTTCCCCAGCCTACGAGGAGCTGGCTGGAGGGGGCTGATGCACCAGCAGAAGACAGACAGCCTTTTCCAAACATCCTGTTTCCAGATTATCCTGAGCCTTTTGATGGCCTGGATGCTCCAATAAGATGCCAGTCACAGGAATAACACCACAGCCTTCCTCGTGCTTTTTGCTGAAAGCACGGTGGCATTCTCCATCCTAATTTTCTAAGAGCATATAATGCTACAATTTGGTAGACCAAAAGGGTTTCAGGCAATCCCACAAGGAAGTTCTTTAAATTATATTAATCAAAAGGGGAATTGAAATTGCAGTTTTTGCGTTTCCTCTATGGAGTCAGACTGTCAGGCTAATGCAAAAACTGCTGAAGACACCTGTTAATAAAACCCAGATATGATCTTCTCTTCTAATGCAACAATCATTTTGTCTGATGGTCTTACTTGGTTTTTATGACTGTGTCTGTGCTGCTAAACCAGTTAGTGTCTACACTACTCATTTCATCTCACCATCAAATCAAAGGAAGCTTTTACTTTGTTCCACTACTATCTTTCTTAAGCTATTGGAATGCATGAATTTCAGCAGCTCTTTAGCAAGATGGTAATTTTAAGTCCTCCTCGGTAGTTAAAATTCTCACCTCACTATTTACAATATCTTGTATTTTTTCTGTAAATCAGTTAATATATTATCAGTTACTATCATAAAGACAGGTGATCATATGTATTTGCAAACAGGTTTTCTGTCAGGCAGGAATGGGGCTCTGTGGATGTCTCCACACTCATGTCAAGTTCCCCCAGATCAACATGTGCCAGCAAGCTTGGTTTCACAGGCACCCTTTGCACTGATTGTATGAAACAATCTGATGCTTTCAGCATAAATCTGGGACATCTCTCTATACTTTTCAGTAGGGTGACAGTGGTTTTGTCATATCCAACAGCAGTTAAATACTTTGTACACTGTGCTCATTTCTTTCTGGGATGCTTGGCCGTGAGGTACAGCTGAGTCACAGCAACGATGAATTGCAAGTGCCAGTGCTTCACCTGCAGCCTAGTGTTCTGTTCACAGTCACCTGCTAGCAAACCGCTCAAGACTGAGAAATCTTGACTCGCCTTTTTTTTTCCCCCTTCCCTTAACATATGGAATCATGACTGGCAATTTAAAGAGTCCAAAATATACATTAGTACCACCAATTGTGAAACATTTTACATTTGGCAGCAATACCATTGATCCGGAATAAAACACAGGGTTACTGATGAAGCATTACTGGGCCCAGTCAGAAATCACAAAATATCACCATGTAGCTGCATTACAATTCTAGAACTTCATTTTCTTTTACTTACAAAGCCAGTTTAACCCCAACCACTGATGTTTTCATCCTGACACAATCTTTCAAGTCAATTTTCAAAGTAAAAACATTGACAGAACGGAATAAGAAGAAAACTTTTGGAAAGAAGGGAAAGAGAATGTAAAAAAATATTTAATTGTTCCTCTTTAACAGAAACAAAAATTTAGAAATATATTACCTCCCTTGTTCAACAAGAATCAGACAGCTGAGAAACTGCACAATGGCATTCAAAGGTGAGCTGTCCTTGACGCCTGGACGTACAATCCCGAAACTGATGAATGAAAAAGTTGCATCGCTCTTTTATACCAGTAAAGTTAGATCATATTCCTCGCCCACATCTAAGCCATAGGATCAACTGTACATTTTATCTAATGACTGCACATTACTTTATGTAATTAACAGCCCACCATGCTGATCTTATCTTCGACCTGACTTTCATAAAGATTGGGTCTTTTCTTACATAATGAAAGAAAGGTCAAGTTGCGAGCACAAACTCAATGCTGCATGAGTTTCCGGGGGAACTTAAATATCAAGCATCCAGTTTTCAGTGAACAGAATCTCATTTTAATAAAAGGAAGGGTTACTAAGGTTTCCTGGAGAATAATGTTAAAAAACTCAACCATAAAACACTTCTACAGCAGTTGCATTGTTTTAGCAAACAATAACAAAATACAGAGCAGCAGAGATGTATGCAATCATTTAAAAGAATAATCTCCATTTGAATTTAATGCCAAGAGACTGACTGCATAGACAGATATAGAAGGATTACCTTTTTAAAGATAAGATTTCTGGCAAGATCTCATCTTGTTTTCAGCGCAAAGCTAATGCAATGAAGGCACTTCTGAAAACTGCACCAGAGTGCAGAGTTTTAAGACTTAGGGACTTGTATATCTTCATTGCCAAGGACAGAGTCTGTGTCGATGCTGGCTAAATAATACAAGTCCCATTCTGCCTTCTGGCACTGAGGCCAAGCAGCACATTGGGGCTTGCATTGACTCAACTCTTCCCTTTCCCTTTCCCCACCCCTCCCAAAGAGGAGGCACATATCCAAACTCCTACTAGCAGCAGCCCCTGGCAATGCAGATAGTCCTGGGTCGGTGCTCAAGATCATTCCTACAACCCTATTGTGTTTTCAAGTCCTGGAGACTTGAGGGAAATTCACTTCAGAAGTTAACTGCCTAAACCTGAGTTACTTGCTCAGGACTGCCTTTACAGTCCATGCAGAGAAAAAGTCCTAAACATTTTCCAAGACAAGTCCTAAACATATTTTGAGATAAGACTAAGTTATTTTTCCGGTGTGCCTGCTTTTCACCATTGAGAGCCCAGGGTAACTAGCTTGGGCTACTCATTGTCGTGCCCTTAGAGATTTACAAATGCTTTATAGCTCTAAGAAACTCCTAAACATCCAGAGGCTTAAAATTGCTTTATACACAGCTGCTTTTTGTCACTTGCTGTTGAAAATATGATACTGAAAGAGATCCCTATAGCTTCTTGTGTCCCTTTGAAAATGAAGCTTTGATTTGCACCTCTTCCAAGATTTGTAGTGTACAAGATGGGGTGTGGTGAGTTGCACCTGTCCAGATTTTTGCCATTCAGCTTTCTTGTCCCTTGCCTTGACTCTCTTTACAGTAACAGCAGCACCCCTGGATTCTGCTAGCTATTTCAGACACATTTATCACAACCTTATCACCTCTACCTTTACTAATGTCCTCATCTCCTTCAAGGTGTCAGGCACCTTTTTCTTTTCTATTTGTACAGCTGATTGTTATAACAAAGTTAAACTCAAAACAATTGTCCCCAGCCTACACCTGACTTGAAATTGGCTTCTGTTTCAAAACTGAAGATAGATTTCTGCAGCTGGAAGCTTGTCTGGTTTTCATCCAACAATATGAGCTGGTCTAATAAAAGATAAATAAAAAAAACCTCCCTACTATCTTGATTTATTTAATAACAAAAGAATAAGGTCGAAATTTGAAAGCTACTGGTTAACATAATTTACTGAAAAATATTCTCCTAGAAGACAGAAACTTAATATTTTTTGTCATTCAAAACAAAATTGATGAAAATTACTGAAATTTATAGACTGTCCCTGACTTGGTTCTGTCCTGGCCATTTCATACTCATCTCTGCTTGCAGTCCTACAGGAAACACAGGATGACTTATGACACTGCGTAAAACCCAGAAAATTATCTTCATCATTGAGAAAATAAGTAATGATTGTATTGCATATTCATATTTGGTACTTATTTACCTATGTATTGCAGCATATCATCAACTAGTAAAAGGCAAACGCTATACAAAATAGTTCTTTCATTTGAAGGACTAAGCATAGTAACACTGTTACTCCCACAGCATAAAAGAAAAATAAAAATGTCCACAACCTGGTACTCTTTTCCTATCAGAATGTATTAGGAATAAATCGTGTGAAGTCAATGGAATTAAACTGGTATAAAAGATAGTTTCTAAAAAGCCCCTATTTTTATTAAGAGGATTTATTACTTTAGCCGCTCCAATCTCCAACTAAAAATACTTGGTCAAATCTGTCTTAATGTGTGACCGAATGAGAAATGAGAGAATTTGGATCACTGTTTTAGAGGGGGAAAAAACCTCTAGTTCATTAAACAGAGTATTCTTAAATCACTTAGCAACACTCCCACATTTTTTTGCTACGCTCCGATATTATGATTTCATGGTCTATGTAAGTACATGGATGAAAACATAGGTGAACACATATGCAAAACTGGACCACTGAATATGATTTGCCAAGGTCAGTATGTTGTTTCCTATTTGTAGGAGGAGAAAAAGCCATTCTGAAGTGGAAAAAAGGCAACAAACTGCCAAAATTTTAAAGTTTCTTTGAGACCACTGCATTTCTAAATTGGACTGGGACCCTATTAAGGAGCATAAGTAAAACTAAATATAGCACTTATTAAGACTGAAATCAGGGTAAGCTTAGCACTTAAATATTATGAAGTTTCAGAACTTTTTGCTGAGTCCCTACAGCTCCTTCTCTTGCTTTCTCTGGAAAGGAGAGTTCATGTCTCTTCCCTTGCTCTGCCAGACGCTGTCTCAGGGTATCTGTCCTACTTCCCTACTTAGCAATATCTGCTTATCTACAGGCTGCTTCCTGATGCTGCCTCTTCCTCATTAAAGGAAAGCTTTTCTACTTTGCCACTCAGCACTGGCAGCCAGCACTGCCAGTAAAGGAATGGGAAAGGGTTCCCTTGCTTCAGAAAATAAACTCTTCTATTAAAAAATAATTCCAATCAATAAACAGACACACACACCCCTCAATTGTGGTCACAGGTTGGCAGTATTAAACAAAATCTACCTACTCTTAATAAGGGCAGTACCCAGTTTGCTATACCTTTCCCCAGCAGAAGACTGTACAGAGTACACCTACTTTTTTATTTTAATCATTGCTGCATTTATCAGAACCATTCCTGCCTTATTTCTCAGTTTTCTTATTCTTTGTTGATGCAAATGAGAAGAAACAATCTTTCAAGTGAAGTTCTGATAGCATTCTTGGCTTGGATGGCCAAGCAGGTTGAGTTCTGAAGAATTTTCTTTTACTAATAATTAAATCACATTCCAGAACTTCCTCCAAGTGCAGCCAAAATCCACCCTTCATCATTCATTCACACTCAGAAAACAGCAGTCCCCTGCCTGAGAATGGAATGGCTCACCGAATGCCAGAAACTCCTCTTTCCCTCTCCCTTGCAGTCTATGAATACCCCTTGGCTTCTTTGTCCAGCTCTGCCCTTCAAGCTGACACTGCACCCAGAGGTCTAAGCCTGCATCTGACCCTGCACCAGAAGGCTTCCTGAAGCACTGGTACGATCATCTCTTGCATTTTGGGTGTCACTTCCTTCGTTTCTCATGTTATCTTCCAAGCGTCCCACGAAGAGAGAGGCTTCGACATCCCACAAGCTGCTCTGCAGTGACGCAGGCAAATTTTCAGAGCTGCTGAAGAGAGGTAACAATGAAATGCACCCCAGAATGAGTGAGAGTATAACGTGGAAAGAAAAAATTTGCTGGGGATTCAAGGAAAAAAACAAGTAACTTGAGTGCTAAATAAAAAGATACGTAGGTATTTCAATATTTCACTGTCTTCCTACTCCTTCCCAGTTTGCTTGTAACATTTCCGGTTGCCACCCATCTATTCCCAGAGACAATAACACCAGCTCAGTAGATATGCACCTAATCAGGGCTCCCCCAAACAACAGAAAACACACACACACCCCATTTTGAAGTCACGAGCTCCTATCTGCCAAACTACTTCATACTGTATTATGCAGAGAGTGAAAGTCAAGTTTTCTGTTCTTTTACAGTTGTTTTCAACAGATTATCTAAAATTACCCCTCAAAGCAATACTTCTTGGCATTATCCTCCCTTACTTAAAATCAACAGGAGTTCTGCCATTATTTCAAATTACACTGGATCAAGACTTTTAAGATCAGCTATTAATGTTCCCAAACTTCAGCCAAACATTGATTATTCTGAGAAAATAAGGCTTCCAGTACTTATTGAACATAAATTAATAGACTGCAAAGCCCCTCCTGTTCTAAAACCATAGTGTAAAGAGAGTTCACCGATACATATCTTTTTTTCTGGTTTTTAGAGATTAATATTACAGACAGTGGCACTTCAGAAATCTGTGTGATAATTGTTATTTCACCAAAGATAAGTAAAAATTGTGTCTCTGGAGAAAAATGGTAAGATTATCAGGAATACGTATACTTTTCCCCCCTTTTTTACTGCAACTTGTCAAGGTCAAAACGTTTAATCATGGCATGTTATTAGGCAACTTGTGGTACAAACGGGATGATGGCTTCTGTTTGGCTCTGGTTTCACGCTTATTTTTCCAGTAGGTTTATTTGAAATACAATTCCTTTGAGCAAAATGAGTATAGATAATATTACAACTGTCACAGCATTGTGAAACAGCTAACAAAATGTCATTAATGTGTAGGGCTGACCTCAAGGGCTTTAGAGATTGTATTTCAATAGTCTTTTTCTCTACTTTTAATTAATAAAAGTAACTACACCTCATGGAACAACTAAACCAGCTTATAAGGTCAGGAAGGGCTATTACTGTTACGTATAACACTGCTGAACTGAAGCAACCAGGTTTGTTAGACTCCTGAAACATTAAGTGCCTGTTATCAGACAGAGGTAAACCACTAGACTAGACAGACTACTGATTATCACAGAATCACCAGGTTGGAATATGTCATTGAATATATTCCTGCACCGTGAAGGTAGCCCATGAGAGACAGATAACATAGCCTTAATTTATATTTGTTTCATTATTTAGGATTTTTCATACTATATGAATGGATCATTGCACATGAGGTTTACATCTGGTAAATATCCATGTAAAAGTGAAATGTATACTTCCAGGGCAGCTAAAACAAAGAAGCCTGATCAATAATTCAGGATGTCTCATTTATACAACTAGCAATTTCAGCAACTCTCGTCATCTAATAAAGAAATAATTGTTCAGACAATCAGCTAGTAGCTTCCTCTAGCTCAAATCTGAACACTTTCACATGCTCACTATCACCTACTCTATTAGTAGAAATTTCCATCATGAATTGCTTTTGTATTTCCCAGAACTGTATTTCTTGTTTTTTACAAAAATGCCTAGGTTCATCAAATTCTAATCAAATCGTGGCAAGCAAGAAGTAGCTTACGGTGCTGACTGATAATAAAAAAAAAAAAGCATTGACATCAAAACATAGCTGGGAAACGGGGTCTGAAGAAAACAGCTCATTTGTATCACATTACCAAGAGGCATGTTACCAGGTTGCTGTTACCCTCTCTACTGCCACTGCACAGAGAAACCTGGCTACCAGGTCACTCGGATCAATAACTCATTCACCACACTTCTGATCCGTATTGCAGCAGCACCTAAGAAACCCACAGCAAAAATGAGCAGTTGTGGTCCTGCACAGCTTGAGACAGCAGCAGACCGGTCTTAATGATCCAGAGTTTCTCATCATGCTCCTGTACACGAAAGTCATGAAGAGAGATGGTTCCTTGCCCCAGAGAACTCGACATCTCGTACTGGGCTTGGAGGAATAAATCCATTCCCCCAAATTCCTTCTGTTCCACCCACCTGGTTTTTCTGAAGACATCAGGTCTCAAAGTGATGTTCTGGACTTCAGAAAAATTTCCACACAAGGCTCTAGGTCTAACTACTGCAGCAGGTCTGTTCCCACAGTCACACAGGTCTCCTTCTGATCAGCACATCTAAGCTATCCTTCTCAAAGCCACCTGCTCCTCTGGAGGAAATGGGCATAGCATATGCTTCCTATTTGCCAGAGAGTTTCAGAGCAACAAATGAAGAGAATTATATATGGCATTTGGTGTGACTCAGTGCATGGAAAATGGGCTACTGGGTTATAATTAATGTAATATTGGAAAGTCAAGCAGGTCAATATTGCCCACCTCCATACAGTTACCGTTCAAAATAAAATGGGCTTACATTTACATAACAACACTTCAACATAGATCTTACGGTGCTTTGAAAGTTGGGTACCGAAAGCTGATTTCCCATGTAATTGAAAGAGGCAGAACAGTAGCCATTTGCTGCTCAGCATTACAAGGTTGTCCTCAGAGGGCCAGCAATGAATCATAGCAACATCTCTAATTTAATCTATATGTCCATCTAAATAGATGGTAAAGGTCTAAGCTGTAAATCTGGGAGGTGGAAGAGGGTAGTGAAGGAGGTCCAAAACTGAGTAAAAATGTAAAAGGTGTCATTTTATATTATTTTGTGGCACTGGCTATTTCTTAAACTAAGCTTAGATTATAAAACAAGAGAGCTGAGAAAAGACTCAGTAAAATATCCTAGTTCAAATGTTCTAGATGATGCATGAGTCTTCTTTACAGATATGAGAGAAACAATAGGAAATTATGCAAGGGACTGCTCCCTGCTTCAGCAATCAGGAATTATTTTTCATGCAGTCTTCTGTGTGTGCTTCAATAACAAGATGTCAAGAAGTACCGGTTGTTGATATTTCACCCTTGCACAAGTGCACAGAAGGACAAAAGACACCACAGTGGGATTCAGTTCTCCCAAATTTAGCCACCTGCAGTGCAGATGGCAAATGTCCAAACCGGTTGCTCTGGCTACTTTCACAGTCAATGAGAAGAAACAGTAATTTTCAGGGTGCGGGTTACCTAATCCATAAGTAGCACTCTCCTTAAAATGAAATTACAGAAGACCTACAATTGCTTGTTTCTCTCCACGGGCTACAGACAGAGTCAAGAAAACTGGCTTAGATAATCACTTCCATTTTTCAGATGTCTGCACTTGACCAGATGAATCCAGCCCAAAACATCTCATGTCTTACGGCTGATACACAAGGAATAGGTACCATGGATGATCTGAGGTCCACATTGTTTCCCAAGTTCTATGTAACTTCCTATAACCCATCCAGGAAGCTAAGAAGAGAAGGAAGGTCAGAACTGATCTTATCTATTACTTGCCTCCTATATTCTTTCCCTTTCTCTGTGCTCATCTATCATCTTGAGTCCTACTTAGCTTGAAAATTCTCTGAAGCAAAGGCTATCCTTTTACTCAAACTATTTTTATCCATGACTAGGGCTTCTAAACGGCATAACTATTACAGACCAATGCTCAGCTTCCTTGATACTAAAAAGGGAAAGCACCACATCTGTTTAAAGGATGGTGCAGCAAATGCAGCTGCTGTGATGATAGTAAGCAGGCTTTCAGAAGAATAATCACCTTCTGTGGTAGTGTGATTCCTTCCCCCACATGCTAGGCTGTACAGACTACTCTAGGCTGCTTAGCGCAACCCCTCATTCACTTGGAACAACAACTTCCCTCTCCTCTCCGAGCTACTATCTGATCCAGCAGAACACAGGCTTCCTAGGGAGAAGTCCCACTGTACAGAGGCAGTCACTCAGGGTGCCAAGGCATCTCCCTCAGCCTACCTGAAACTGCTGTGCTTGGAGAGAAACCACCTTATTGTCCAAAGAAGGGGCGTAGTAATCCATCATCTCTACCAGACTAGGAGAGAATGAGGGAGAGAATACCCATTGTCACAATGCAGTGATCCAGAGCATTCGGGCACCCCCTCAGTGCCCTTGGGGTCCTGTGTGCCTGGGAAAAGGCCCCTTTCACTGCCTGAGAAAGATTGACCACCAGTCCATCCCACCCAGCAGTTGAATACACCTGGTACCTGGATCACGGCCCAGGTGAGGTGCTGTGATATAACTGGTAGAAATCGCCAGTTACATAGTGTCTTCAAAATGTGACCAAAGTGAACATTAAAACACCAAAATGAATATTTAAACATCTGACAGAAGTCAATTATCTCAAAAACCCATAAGTAAGCAATCATACTTATCATATTAGACTAGGCATAGGAAGAATTTCTTCACGCTGAGAGTGGTGAGGCGCTGGCACAGGTTGCCCAGTGAAGCTGTGGCTGCCCCATCCCTGGAGGGGTTCAAGGTCAGGCTGGATGGGGCCTTGGGCAGCCTGGTCTGGTGGGAGGTGTCCCTGCCCGTCTTGTTCTCACTGTTGAACAAGAAACAGAGGCGTTGCAAGGTTAGTGACTTGTAGCAATATTTTTTCAGCTCCTGTTGCAGATGTGCAACAGTTTGAATAGTGTGTGCAGTTTGGTGGAGTGACTTTAAATGGAGTTATACCGTACTCCATGTTCTCAGGAGGTTTTCTGCTCCCTGTTCTTCTGTAGCAGAGCACTGGAATAGTCGAACCTTGCTGGAGTTGGGGGCTAGTGGACTTTGTATCAATTTAGAGTAGACTGAACTAACTGTAAGGAACATTACATGCACAACAAAGCCTTCTTAGGTCCAGAGAAAGAAGCAAATCAGTCCTTCTCGGTCTGTGGACCTTACACCTCTGCTAGTCAGTAAGGAAGCAGTGGGTACTGCATGAAACAAGCAAAAAGGCTCAGCAACCGAATCTAGTGGGAGGTGTCCCTGCCTATGGCAGGGGGTTGGAACTGGGTGATCTTTAAGGTCTCTTCCAACACAAACCAGTCTATAATTCCATGACTCTATGATTCTATGATACAGAAGACCCTTCAAGCTCTTCTAGATCACAGCAGGCTGGGACCAGTATTCTCACCCTGAGTTGGGACATCTCTCAGGTGCACAATCTCATTTGCAAATGCAGCAATGAAAAGGCCTTAGGTAAAGTCATCTCCCCTTGAGAGCCAGCCATCACCTGGTGCATTGGATTTGAGTATTCTCACCAATCTATCCACTGATGTGCTTAACTTTCTATACAATCTTTGCAATTGTGATAACCCATACTTCTCTTATGCTTAAATACTGATATATCTTTGTGCAGTAAGTATGTTATACCATCTAGCAAACAGGAGTGAAACTTGTCACTTTTGAAACTGTTTAAATCGCTGATTAATTTGATTATAGCAAACATTATTTTAACTATTTTGTTAATCAATTAACAATTAAGTATTAATAGGAATTTTGTAGTACCTTAATAATTTCTAAATTGCTGATAAATCAAAGTTTCATAAATTCCTATCCAAAACACCTTCCCAAAGCTCTTCCCAGGTAGAGATGAGTACACAGAGACCTGGAGCCTGATAGAGAAGCCCACAGGCTATCACAAACCATAATTAACAGTACTTGTTTTGATTTCACAGAAATACATATTGAGGTCCTTCTGCTGTTAAAGACTTTGGTACAGGCAGATAGTCAGAAACTAGTGAAAAAACTATGCTGGTAAATGCAACACAAGATCCTGCAAGCGAATCCTCGGCTCTAGCTTTGAGATGCTGATGTCTTTTTCAGGAGTGTACTATACCCTGCTCCAAGAAGGTAGCCTGAGCTTTTAGCTAGTAAGCTAATAAGGACACTTCAGTGCCACCATTCATCAACTGCCTGTATTTCTTCCTTGGGAAAACCTATCAGAGATTTTCGGCAATTTTTAAACTTTTAAAATGCCATATCTAAATGTTAGATGGGAAATTTAGAGACAGCACAGCTTTACTACTTCTATCGACTAGTACCAAATACTACCAAGTAAAGTACCATTAGGTAACAAATGTTAATATTTGGTATGCCTTACCAAGCTTAACCATGCATTTTTTATTTTAAGCAGAGCTCCACTGCAGCACTGAAGCAGGAAGAGCATGCTGGCCAGTGAAACCAGATTTGTTGCTGTTTGATATGCTGCAGAACATGGCAACATAACTGATTCATTACAGCAAATAAGGTCACAAGTTTGCCATTGATTTATTGGTTTAAAGGGTTGTGTGTGTGAAATTAGTTCATTCTGACAGTGAAAAGTAAATCTCAGTGCCAATGTCTTTGTATTTTAACAGTTCCCTGGCTGTCTGCTTTAGCTCTTCCACCAGTGTCGCTTTAATGTGCAGTGACACAGAGGAAGCAACATTCTTGGGAACATTTTCAGCCCTGATACCCATACTAGTGTGCTTTAAAAAGCTGCATTAAGCAAATAATGAATTAAGACTCACAGACATATATCATCAGTAGTCCTCACAGCACAACTTATGAAATTGCTCTGTACAAACGAGCGGGACAGGGCATGTAGTGAGCAATGGGTTCAGTCTCCTGGGACGTACAATAGTCCTCTGTTCCTGCCTTCAATTTATGTTGGAGTTACTCATCCTGCTGTGTCACATCTTATCACTACTGGGTCACAAGATACCTGGCTGGCAGTCTAGAAAACATTGGTAAGAAGTTTAAATCCTATGCACATGCTTCCCCTCCCACTCAACCAAATCCTACACACAAAGTTGCAATCAGTACCATCTACACAGGAGGAATGAGCAGGCACTAACCACAGAGAAAGTGATTCATCAGGCTAGCAAATTAAAGTCTAACAAAATAAAACTGAATGCAGGCAGAAGTGTGAGGAAGAGAAATAAGAAAGAAAAAAAAAAAGGAGGCATGGACATGAACTGATACTTCCATTATTTACTATACAGTAAATGTATTAAAGTGCTATGTATCTTTGACGATATGGCTACAGAGTCTTCAAAATTTAGTTGAATAAGCCAGAGATTTGTCTGATGGAAGGTAGGCAACTGCAATGCCATACAGACGAGCTGAATGTCTAGATTCTCTCAGAATCAATAGAGAAAAAAGGCATTTTGAGACCTATTTTTGACAACTATCTCAGGACAAGATAAAGTGACCACTCTACTTGGTTATACGGGGAACCTAAACAATCTAAATCAGATGTAGATTATCTACAGCTTCACTGCTGATTCTAACATTTGGCTAGATAAAGCTCACAGCAACCCTCAAAAGACCAAAACCTTACTTTTTAGCAGCCTGCCTAAATTTACCCTATCTGTTTCAACCTATTTCCACCCTATTTCATGGAGATATCCTGGTATAAATGTATTGCTTCCATACCTGGGACCACCACAGCTTTGGTGCCTCTACGCATGCTTCCCTGCTTGGCATGGAGCTCACTCAATCAATCTGTCCAGGAGCAAAGACAAGACACAGTGCTTGAGGCTAGGCTGACACTCACTCTAGTTTAACATCTCATCACAGCTCAACCCACTCACACCCAGCAGTGACTACCACTCTCCTTCACCATCAACATGCTCTCTCCTTCTACCCTGGTATACAGAGAGACAGAGACAGTTTCTCACAACTACACATTCAAATACAAATTAAGGCAGGGAATCACACCAGGTCCCTGACTGAGTAGTCTGTGGTTGTTTGCAGAGCAGCAACTGGAGTAAAGTCTCATTAACTTCGGTAACATAGCAAGTCCCAGTGATTTCTGAAGCATTTAATCGTGTACTTACACGTTGGCTGAGCAGGGTGTACACAAGCACACATGCTTTGCTGATTACAACAATTTTTTTGACACTAAGCACACACTGCAGAATGGTATCAGGATTGTCAAATACAAGCTTAGAGAGCCTGGCCCTTGATCCTGTGATACTAAGAAAAAAAAAGTTAGAGGTGTTTAAGTTAGCGGGCTGCAACAAAACTCACCATGAATGTTCAGAGCACTACCTGAAGTTATGTTTGAATCATTGATGATCATTTTCAAGAAGTAATGGCAAGTGAGGAAGGTTCAAACTCTAGAAAAGTGTGAATATAATACTTATTTTAAAAGAGAGGATAGAGGACTTAAAGCTATTTATACATGTCAATCTAACTTTTATCTCTTGAAACGTAACAAATTATTAAATAAAGAATTTGTAAATACCTGGAAGATGATGATAATTATTAAAAAACAGTTGAAATTGGTTTGTCATGAAAAGAATTTTATCAATCGATGCTAACCTCCTCCTCTGACAGGATAATTGCTCTAGCAAATTAGTGCAAATAGCAGATATGATGTATCTTGACAATGATGAGATTTGCCTGCCCCACACAGCATTTTCCTAAGTAAGACATGATAGTGCATTCCAGAAGTAATTATCAAGGCAGCAGCTGCACAACATTTGAAAAACTTTTCTCAGAGTGCAGTATTTGCTGTCTTGCTTTCAGTCTGGGAAGGTTCATGCAGGTGAGAGCCAGAGGACTCTGTCTTAGGGCCATTTTTATTCCTCACGCTCATTAACAGCCTGGACAATGGCACATGGACGCACTGCCACAGTTTGGTGGTAACATCAGGCTGGGGTAAGCATTGAAGGGCTTTGAAGGATGGCAATAACACTAATGACAGGCCTCAAAGATCGAAGTAGCAGCCTAAAATCAACCAGACAAACTGCACACCAAACAACGATTTGGATAGAGAAATCTAATGTGGGAAGAAAGTTAAATATAGAATAGGAAACATCTGCGTAGGCGGAAAACAACGTGGGAGATCACAAACTAAAGAGTCAACAATATAATAGATGACACAAAGAGTAATTACTCCGTTTAAGTCAGCTCTGGCAAAGTCCCAGCAAGCAGAGTACTGGGTTTGGCTTTGGTCGCGGTACTCCAGGAAAGATAATGGCAGTTCACTGAGGGGGATGTTTGACAGCGAGGAGAGTTTAGGAAATATCAGCTGTGAGAAAAGCTGAAGGAACAGCTTTTGCATGGCTTAGAAATAGAGAAATTAAGAGATCAAGGTGGAACACTATAGCAACACTCCAAAATGTAGAAAGCTGCCATAGAAGATTCGGTGGCTGTTGTTCCAGTGTGACAACTAGTGTGAAACCAAAGATCAGAAGAACTCACAGCAGACATTTACATCGGGTATTATGAATCCATTCAAACAGTTATGATTGCGATGCATTGAAACAAGCTGTTTCAGAGGCTGTAAAATCTTCCCTCCAGATGTCCTGATCCTACTTCTTTCAAAATAGTACACGGCAACTTTCTATGATTAATACTAAAGGTGTACATGGACATCAGTGAGTCTCAAAGCCCATTTGGTCTCTGTAAGCCAAGATTTACTCAACTCCCAGTGACTCTCCATCATTGCAACTCCATATTGCAGTGATTCAATGCTTCTGTAAGCGTGGGCTTGAAGGGCAACAGAATCAGACCTACATTTTTCCTTACACAATAGTGCCTAAGTAATGGGATACGTGTCTTAGATCTTTTAATGTAATGTAATTTAACACAGTTTTTGTTATTTTAAGAGTATGCATAAATCACTACAAAAGTAACTGCTATCTCACTGTAAGAAGAGAGCTACTAAACTGTGCGTCCTAGACAAAGGAAATATTTTTCAAGTCGTTTGCCTCAGGGGGGATTTAACGGAGGAAGTTAATGCATTCCAGTAAGAATCTCCATCACTATAATACCAGTGGATTAATTGTAAGTAAAGCTAAAGCTGTGAGTGAGGAAAATTTGCAGCATAAGGAATGTTGATGAAAAGTGTGGGATGGCTATTGAAGATAAACACATAATTGGAAATGTATTTTATTTTAAAATTGTTATATTTTTTCAGCATTTTGTTATTCCCTTGACTAACTCTCAGCTATAAGAATGGGTTTCTAATTTTATTCCAATAAATCATTTTTGAATCAAGAATTCATTACATTTCCATCTTTTCATTTTTACTGCAGTGGTTTCTTTCTCTGTGCAATGATTTTATCATCTGATTGCAATCAATATTACTGTAACAGACAGTAAATGCAGTTCATCATCAGTCAGAGAATGGTAAGGGATTACAGAGCACTTCTACTACCCGTGCTTAAAATCCATCCCTCTACCTCCTTCTCCTGCCCTTTGCAGGCTGTACATTTTTTTTCCTTCTACTGACACTGAGATATGTATTATAGCAAAGGTTTTCAGTATTAATATTAATATTCTTTTTCTTCTTTGAAATAAATATGTTGCTGTGAAATATCACAGCAAAGAGCTGTGTGCCACTACTAAGTAATAAACTGATTATAAAACAGCTAAATCAAAACGAATCACGAATGCACAATACAGATAAACATGAAACACAAAATCTTCTTTTAATTGAACTCACATCTACTAGTAAATTCTTCCTTTATCTCTTAGCAGGATATTCATAGCTGCTTTTTTAAATAAACTCCCCGAGTTGCTCACAAGAACTACCTTATCCTGATGCTCGATCCCTTTTCCTGTGCTCATGAAAAAGACCCAGTTCTAAGACACAATTAAAACCAAAAAAAGGTGTTTCTGTCAAATCTTACTGATTTAAATGCCTATCTTGTCAAATGCAGAAGGGAATGAAGAAAAGAGTGCAATGATGGGAAAACATATCCATCTCCGGGACAACCTTTCTTTCTTTTAGTATTTTCTTACAGTACAGCTAGAACTCCGTTAGGTTCTGTCAGTGAGAATAAAACTGCTGAGGATTCAGGCAGTGTGTGCTGTGAAGTGAACAAATGAAAATGATAAACAGAAAAGACAACTGGTAAGGTGGAAAGGTACCATTAATTACAGGTAATATTATTGTGGTTTGTATTAAATTGTGTAGAATGAGAATATAACCACTCCCTCACTTCTAACTCTGAAACTATTTTGTCAGATTCCCTTTTAAGAAAACAGCTCAAGTCACGACCCATGCTGTATATTTAAATATGCTGTCCTTCCTCATCATTAATTTGCTCCCTCTGGCACAGAAGGATTCTCCATGCAACCTGCAAATGGATGTCGCAAACCCCTTTTTCCCTTCCTCCTTCCAGCTGCCGCAGAAGACAACCTACAGATCACATTCTGCACAGTTGTTTTTCTTGCTGACGTTCATTCAGGGCTCTGAGATTACTGAGTAATAAGCAGACGTACATCAGTGATTTTGAACACAGGTAAAAGTTGCCCCTGCCTTGCCAGAAGCCAGCAGTATCTTTAAGAAAGATGTGACTACATGAGACCAATTTTCTTCTGCCTTTAGGAGTTGGTTTCATTTGCAATCAGTTTTCATGATCAGATCCCCTTGCAAATCTACCATTTTACTGATTTCATGAAGATTTTTCTGTAATGTTGTGAAGGAGCACAGAGTGCCTTAGAAACAGCACTACTGATTGTCCAACACAACAGCTATGCCTGATTCAACATATTCAGCCATCAGTTCACACCAGCTTTTCTTCACATGGTACCATCGTTTATCTTGAAAAGCTTTTCTCCTGGTGCTTACTTTTAGTGTTTCTAGACTGAACTTATACCTTTTTTCACCTTTTGCTTCACTAGGCTAAATGAACCATTTTTATTCACCTCTCATAAAACAGATTCTCCGTTTTAGTGGCCATCCTTTGAGTCCTTCTCAGTGCCTCCTGAAGTGTGATCTCATCTTTCCTTAATAACAGTGACCAGAATCACACAAATTGTTTCAGATGAGAGCAGACCAATGTTTTTATCTGCAGTATCTAACAGGAATAGATGACCTGGCATGTCCTGTGATTTTTGTAACTTTTTTTGCAGCTGGATTGTATCTATGACTTGGTCATTGTCAACTAATACAATGAGCTCTTTCTACCCACTGTCACTTCCAACTAATGAGGTTCCCTCCCTAGCAGAAAGTACTGCTATCAGTTGCCTTGCATGTTGTGTTATTAAAATTAATCCATTCTATTATTTAGGCTCTCAAGGTCATCCAGTCTTGATCCCTCTTGTATTGAAAGTGTCTCACTATTTTGTGTCATCAGCACATTTCATTATTACAGCTCATATTTTTATACTTACATCATTAATGGAAATTTATGGCTGAATAAAGATCTTCTGATGTTTCAGATGGCTATGCGATACGTTCTTTGCTTTCATCTCAGATGTGGAAACACTCATTTTCATATCTCCTTTCTCATTAGCCCCTGCTTTAATTTCCTTTGTAAGGAAACTCAGCTGGGCTTCTGACAATTCTCACTTTATTCTTACCCTTCTTAATATTTTTCAAGCAATCATTTTGTTCCACTCCTTTCAAGCTTTTGATTGTTCCAAATAACCCTTTTGAAGTGGCTATTTATCCAGCTGGGACTGACTGTCCCTTTTGTTTGAGATACGAATTCCCGATACTTTTTTGCAGAGAAATTTGACAGATGCCAAGCCTTCTCCACATGCATGTCCTCAACCACCTAGATGTAGTTGTAATCACTAACTCATTTCTTTAATTTCTCAAAATTTGACTGCAGAAATTAAGAACCTTAGTTATCAACCTACTTCTGCTCCAAGCAGCATTCTTCTTAATAATCTTATGAAAGCTATTTCTCTCCAGACTCAAACTCAAACATCTCTGGCATGTCTTCATGCTTTCTAACAGAAACTCTTTGCCACATTTCCTCAACACTGACACAAACAGGTTCTATTTTATCTTTCCTATCAGTTTGTTTCTTTAATGTCTATCCCACTACAAATTCTAATCCTCCACCAATCTCCTTTGCCTCCCAAGCACCATGAGACCTTTAATATTTCTGTGTTCCTGTCCTGATTTCTATTTGTCACATCTTCTGTTATCCCTAAAAGATCTAGCTTTGTTGCCAGGGGTCCGATGATACACAGATATCACAGTTGTTTCCTGCTAGCACAACATTCTCCCTGGAAGAGTTAACAGTCCTCCTCCCAATTATCAGCTATATACAGTCTAAGCACCACTCATCTCTATTCCAACCCTTTCTCCTTGCTGTCCGCCATCCTAACCTCTAATATTCCTCTTGCTATTCACTTGATTTTCCTCTTTCAGCATCTTAAAACCAGCAGTTGGACATCACATAACTTTTTTTTTTTATTTTATATGGAATTTTAAATTCCATACATCTGATCAGAAAATAACCCCCACACAAGAGGGCCTTAGATAGTGAAGATTCCTTTGTCTTATGTATTTGTAGCCAGGCTCAGCATCTCAAAACATACAACCAGAGTATTTGAAGAGCTAAGGATATGCCTTAATGACAGATTTCTTTGAGACATGAGAATCAAAGTATGGAGCTAGGAAAACACCACACCATGGAAATACTGTCAGTCAAGGAAGTGGCAAGAGTAAGAAAATGGGGAAGGGTTTATCTGAATCCTAAAGGAATGTTTGATGATGAGGAAACTTTACTGCCACAAGCCCTTACCTTAAACCTTTATTTCTAGCACACCCTAGTAATAAGTCTGTCAATTCCTCTTAAAAAAAATTCCATCTTTGTACTGGTATAAAACTCCAGTCCTTCTCCTTCCAGTCATCCATTCTTTTTCTGTTTTTTATTCTCACTGTCTCCATTCTTGTTTTATTCCTTGGACGGTTTCAGTTGGGATGGCATTTTTTTCCCTTTAAGGGATCCATTGTCCCTCCCATACACACATTTTCATCATCTGCTTTTTCCTTCTCTGTATTTTCCAGTACAGCAAATGCCTTCCTCGACCCTATTTCCCCTGCAATAGTCAGTCTCCTATCTCTTATATTCACATCCTTTCATTGTTTCTTCTCTTCCACAAGCTCTGTCTACCACAGTGTAGTTTCAGTAAGGATTCAAAGACAGGACAGGTATCACAGTATTGTATCTGGTCATGCCCAGCATTTTTTCCCTTGTCCTCAGTGCACCGCCATGCTTGCTTCTTTTGCCGTCATCATATTCTCACCGTCATCAAACAAGAAAAAAATATCTCTTCCCTTATTCACCGCTGTTTGTTGTCGCTCCTTCTACATACAAACGCCTTCTTTGGTGTCTTAAGTGAAAGCCTGGCAATTAGCTGCCTGTGAACTGTGGTTAGAGCCATGAATCCTCCCTTGCACAAGGCCCCTGGAGGCATAAGTGCAAGTCCTCTTCAGGGTAGCTGAAGGACAGGCTCCTTTCAGGTTGATCTTGATGAGAACAAAACAAACAACCCTTACTCTACCATCTCTAAGTGCTACGTTTTGCATGAGAAAGAAACTCTTGCTCCAGGTTTCTCCTTCCTTCCTGGCCTAGACTCAATTCAGAAAACCCTCTGGGCAAGGAGGAAACAAGACAGCATGCTGAAACAAGAACAGACTATGAATATGAATTTGGCTATTGTGGTTTACCCTTAAGCGAAAATAATTACAAATAGCACAATATGGGACTAAGTTATCCACAGGAGAAGCTATTGTAGCTCCTGCAGATAAATTAAGAGGTTGAAAAAGAATTAATAGGTCTTTCTGCAGTTGTTTCTAGTATTTGCATCACTCATTAGTAGTGGTGTTAGAAGCAATTTGGTGGTGAGGAATACATGCAAACCAGTCAGATTTTTTCTGGTATTACATTAAGCCTTAAATGGGAAAACTAAAAGTTTTCTCCTCTTCTGCTTGGGATAGAGTGGGTTTCGCATACAGTAAAAAACAAACTTGAAAGGGTTCAGGTTTACAATAGCAAACAAGATATTTTCTAGGTTACTTGTGTGGGAAACTAGAAACATAACACGTTGGGTTTACTGCTATAACCAAAATGCAGTCACATGTGGACCAGATCCTCAGGCCTGTCTCCAGAATGTTGCATATTCAATCCTGTCACTGTGAATATTCTTCAGTCTTGGAAGAGCCTCTTTTGTTTCCTCTTCTGATTTAGTTTTCATCCCATCATCATATACCTCAGTTTCCACCACTATAAAAGAAACACATAGCACCACCTTTCCTGTGTGACACAGAAAGAGAATATAATCATTTAATTGGTCCAGGGGTCATACAAGATAAGCGTGCATCACATTAAACCTGGGTCCAAGCAAGATGGACTGACATACTGAGGAGTCTGCAGCCACAGTCTCTTCCATTCAAAAAAAAATCTGTTACATGATTTAAGTTAGTGGCCAATACTAGAGCATTCCTTGTTTTCCAAATGATGTGAAATGCTCAGCTTAATACCATGCACCTTCTCTCACAGCTGGCTAAGAGAAGCCACACAGTCCTGACAGACAGTGCTCTCGCTGCAGTAAACACTTTCTCCTCACTTTGATGAATACTGCCAATGCAGAGTGTGAAGCTGTCAATCTGTGTCAACCTATGACATCTAGAAAACTTTATAATATGTATCCAGACCAATTCAGTGCCCATTAGGTCCATCTTTTCATCAAATTCAACGCCTGAGGCCAAACTCCTTTATTTCCAATACTTGTAGCAGGTGGGAGTCTCCACAGCTTCTCAGGCAGAGGCACGGGAGGTCAACACTAGTCACTGGAGCTTTACACTGTGCTGAGGACAGCACTGGTGTGCGAAATGGAGTTCAGCCCAGCACCAGGACTGTGTGGGCAGTGAAGCCTTCCAGAACCTCCACATCTCAAGCGCTTCACTTGGAGAGCAAAGCCATACTTCTCACTTTCACTTATAACAAAAACTGCATGACGCGGACACAAAGAAAACTCAGTTGCGTCCTTGAGCTAACATGCTCTGTTACGTACTGATGGTGAAAAATGAGGAGGGAAAAACATCCAACAAAACTCCAACAGTATTGACCACAGTTGACCCAGCAGCAGTTGGTGCCCTGCAGCACTCTTGGGTGGGGTCGGGGAAGATAAAACCCTTCATCAGAGAGGGTTACATACACATATATATAAAATTATAGAAACACTAGGTTGCAAAAGACATTTGAGATCACCAAGCCCAACCACATCTGCCCACTACTAAATCATATCCCTAAGGACTTAATCTACCCATCTTTTTAATACCTCCAGGGAACGTTGCTCAACCACCTCCCTGGGCAGTTCCAGCCCTTGATAAGCCTTTTGGCGAAGAAATTTTTCTAGATATCCAATCTGAACCTCCCCTGGTGCAACCTGAGGCCATTCCCTCTCATGGTATCACTTGTCACTTGCGAGAAGAGACCGACACCCACCTCTACAACTTCCTTTCAGGCAGTTGTAGACAGCGATAAGGTCTCCCCTCAGCCTCCTCCTCTCATGGCTGAACAACCCATTCCCTCAGCTGCTCCTCGTAAGACTTGTTCTCCTGCACCTTCACCAGCTTCATTGCTCTTCTCTGGACACGCTCCAGGACCTCAATGTCTTTGTTACAGTGAGGGGCTCAAAACTGAACACAGTATCTGAGGCGTGGGCCTCACCAGTGGCGAGCACAGGGGGCAAAATCACCTCCCTGGACCTACTGGCCACGCTGTTCCTGATACAAGCCAAGACAATATCGTCCTTCTTGGACCTGCGGACGGATCATTTTTTTTTTTTTGACAGGACAAGAAGGAACGGCCTCAAGCTCTGCCATGGGAGGTTCAGGCTTGACATCAGGAAAAGATTTTTCATGGAAAGGGTCATTGGGCACTGGAACAGGCTGCCCAGGGAGGTGGTTGAGTCACCTTCCCTGGAGGTGTTTAAGGGACAGGTGGACGAGGTGCTGAGGGGCATGGTTTAGTGACTGATGGGAACAGTTGGGCTTGATGATCCAGTGGGTCTTTTCCAACCTAGTGATTCTGTGATTCTTGGCCACTTAGGCCACTGCTGGCTGACATTCAGCCACTGTCAACCAGCACCCCCAGCTCAGGGACTGATAAGGTGCCCCTTCAGCCCCCTTTTCTCTGGGCCGAACGACCCCAGCTCCGTCAGCCGCTCCTCCTGACACCTCGTATCCCTCGCCCCACCTCGTCCCGCCGCCATTTGCCGCCAAAACCCGCCAGCGCGCGGCCGCCGGGCGCGTGGCGTCGCGTCACGTGACGCGCTGAGCCCCGCCCCCTCCTCTCCCCTCCCCGTCCAGCTCCCTGCGCCGCGGGGGGAACGTGGAGCGCGCGCGCGCCCCCTCTCGCTTCCACACTCCCCCCCACAACCCAACTCCCTCCTTCCCACCTCCACAGTCCCCCCGTCCCCCCCCCCCCCGCCCCGCGGCGCTGTACGGCACGTGACCCCCTCCCCGGAACGTGGCATTGTGTAATCACGTGACCTGGAAACGGCTTTCGGGGGGGTAACGAGGGAGAGGGGGGGCCGGAGCGGGGGGGGCCGCGTACGCGACGGAGCGGGGTGCGAAGATGGCGGACGAGGAGGCCGAGCCGGAGAGCGGCGGCAGCCGAGGCGGGGACCTCCCGGAGCTGCGGCGCCTGCGGGAGCGGCTGCTGGAGCTGGAGACGGGGCTGCGGGAGAGCCCCGAGCCGGCCGTGCAGGCGGCGACCGAGTACTGCAAGCAGCTCTGCCAGGTCAGGCCGCCCCTCTTCCCTCCTCCCCTTTCTCCTCCAAGTCCCTGCCCTCCCGCGCGGGTTCGTTCTGTCTGTCTGTCTGTGTCTGTGTGTGTACGGCAGTGTATGGGGGGGGGGCGTGGAGCCGTCACCAAGGCCGGGATAAGGCTTGGGGGGGTGCGGAGCAAGGGGATGGATTGAGGGGGGTGGGGGGCGGGAAGGAGGGGAGGGTGTGAAGCCATCACCGGGGGGGGGGGGCGTGGAAGCAGCTCCTGGAGGGGCAACGGGGACGTGGAGCAAGGGGATGGGGGGACGGGCACCCCCGCTCCGACCCCGCCGGCCCGGCCCGTGATGCCCGTCCCCTGCGTCTCCTCCCTCCCGTCCGTCCGTCCGTCTGTCTTCCCCTCCTCGGTTCTCTTGGTCTCCAGGCCCCTTTGTTGCGCTGCGCGGCTCGGCTTGGCTTTTATCGCAGGGCCCTTTGTTCCCGGCAGCGGAGACCGGCCCCCCCCCAACCCCCGCCGCCTTTTCCCCGCGGGATGCGGGCTCCGCTTCCCCGCCGGGGAGCAGCTGGAAGCGCGTCCCTTCCGAGCCCGGTTCCCTTCCTCCCGCTGCCCTGCCCCGCAGCCTCCCAAGTGCCCGGTCTCTATCGCACCATTGTGTGCCGGTATTGTGGCTGCTGTCGGGAAAAGGGCCCGCGGGCCGCTCCCGGGGCAGGGCTGCCTGCAGGTGTTTCTGCTGAACCGGTGACCCTGCTGAGCATCCCTTTCTAAACAAACTTTGTGGTGCTGGCTCTGCAGTTAAAACAAACCGCTCTGTTCGAGTCACGTACGTGGCTGTGTGTTGCCACGATTTCTCTTAGGTGTCCCTTCTCGGCTGGCATTTACTACTATGCTGTCTGTAAAACAAATCGTTAAATGTTTTAGGCCACAGAATTTCATAGAATCACCAGGTTGGAAAAGACCCACCGGATCATCAAGTCCAACCATTCCTATCAATCACTAAACTATGCCCCTCAGCACCTCATCCACCCGTGCCTTAAACACCTCCACGGATGGGAACTCAACCACCTCCCTGGGCAACCTGTTCCAGTGCCCAATGACCCTTTCCGTGAAATTTTTTTTCCTAATGTTCAGCCTAAACCTCCCCTGGTGAAGCTTGATGCCATTCCCTCTCATCCTGTCCTCTGTCACTTGGGAGAAGAGGCCAGCACCCTCCTCCCTGGAACTTTTAGGTAGTTGTAGAGAGCAATAAGGTCTCCCCTCAGCCTCCTCTTCTCCAGGTTTCATGCGGAAACTGCTACTTCTGTAGCTTTACTATGGCGTTTAAGTCTTATCTGATAAAAGTGGTGCTGTTTGTTTACATGTTGCTATCATGCGTTCATGGAAAGTGGCAAATCGTAAAGATATGGAAAGGGTAAGAGTGAATTCACATGGTCAGTTTTAATCATGCTTTACTTGTGATTTTGTATCTGTGTTCTTTAAGAGTTGATTCTTGATGGGAGCCATTGTAGTGTGCTCACTGGTGTGTCTGTTGCTTCTAGATTAAACTAGGCTCTCATTTTTGTTAACCGAGGAGATTTGCTACTAAATATTTTAAGCATATGCCTTTCTCATATTTTATTTCGTGTATACAGGACTTGTATTTCAAGTTCTTTTTCTCTGGTCAGAACTGATCATATTGCGTTTCTGTAGAATGTCTGTGTAGATGCTCAGAAACAAGAGTGGTTTGTATTGGTTCAAATCACTGCATTCTCAGTCTATCTAATCTTCATACCTGCTTTCTTAAATTCGTACACGAGGAGGTGGAAGTCTTGCTTTCCGGGCACAGACTTGACTTCTAACTTGTGAATGGGCTATTCGTTGGAGTGAAGTAGTTGAGTAGGTGGCAATGAAGACGCCATCCTTGACAGCTACAGAGTAGACTACTGGTGTCTAAAGCAGATTTATTCCTCAAATTATGGATACATGTGCTTAGTGAGCGGTTTCGGTGGTTCATTGATTAAAGTTTAATAAAAATTAATATTATTATTTTAATGGCTGTTGCAAAAGCCCATTGTAAGGCCTTCCTACATCAAGATTTATAGGAAAGCTGTATCTGGTTTTGCAGGCTGAAGACTGAGGTGTAACACTGAGAGTTGAGACATGCCATTCCATGTAGAAAGATCCTGCTTTTCAGATTTCAAAACCAAACTCTAAACAGGCACTTAATGTATTAGATAGTGGGGTTGATAGGCAGATGTTTTTTATACTGGTTCAACAGATTTTTTTAAAAAAAACCTATTCACCTGCGCTGGTGGCACTAAAATACTTATTCATCCCCTTCTACAGTTT
Source organism: Phaenicophaeus curvirostris (assembly GCF_032191515.1). Taxonomy (NCBI): domain Eukaryota; kingdom Metazoa; phylum Chordata; class Aves; order Cuculiformes; family Cuculidae; genus Phaenicophaeus; species Phaenicophaeus curvirostris. The sequence goes on along the minus strand of NC_091393.1, from coordinate 9,751,367 downwards.
TAATCCTCAAAATAGTATTCACGCTTCAGATAGTAAGCTTAGCTACTTGGCTTGCACTGCATGACAGAGGTTATAGGAAATTCATGTAATATTAAATCCCATTTGGGAATTCTTTTTTAAATAACAGTTTAAAGGCATCTGCCATGATTTCTAGAGTAAAGTCTTTGAATGTGTATGCATGCAAGAGCAACTTGATTGGTCATATAAACAAGACTTAGGCTTATTTATATCTTAAGTCTGGAAATGCATTGCTGGATAAATATTTTACCATTTATCTCAGTGTGATTTCACCATTTTTCCCATGCTTATTTTCTAGGCATGAAGTAAAGACTTTGGAAAGTCTTGTGTCCTTATTTTATTTTGCCAGGTAGTGACTCTGGATCCCACAGAACTTGTTGCGGGAAATCAGTGTTTTAATTTTTTTTTTCAAATGAACTGAGTAGCATAATGTTTGAGAAATAAGCATGTTTTCATTCTGAAGGAAGCTAAAGAATGTTCAGTAGAGCTTTGAAAGATCCTGAGGCTCAAAGGCAAGTAAGAGATTTAAGTGTTCTACTTTCATTAAATAAAGTGGGAGTTGTATGGCCAAATCCTTTATCCGGTTTTGAAAAAATACTAATTTGAACTATCTCAGTGTTTATATCCCAACATTGTAGCACTGTTACAAACACAGAAAGACGAGACCTCTTGTATTTTGACAGAAAATATTATAGAACTGTTTTCTTCTGCTGTAACCTAAAGTTGATTTTTATGTATTTTATATGCAGCATTTCATTAGCTATAAATATTCTTGTGTTTTGCTGTTGATTGCACTGTGAAATAATGCAATTATTCTTAAATTTTAAGGGGATTATAGACTGCTTTAATCCTGTACTGTATCTATGTGAATGTAGCTGTGTTCTCCATTGTCAGCATGCAGTAGAGAGCATTATTTTTAATTGTTACCAAGTGAAATTTGCATCCATGTGGTTATATGTAAAATTACTTTTTAATTGTGATTCATGCTTTCAATGTTGCAGTTTGATAATTAGCAGATCTGTGACAATTATGTTGTCACAAACAATGTACGTGCAGACTGGGGCAGACAAAACAAATATCTTCATCTGTAGTGACTAAAAATTGAAAGTGTGAATTTTGCAAGTATTCAGAGTGGTCCAAGGAAAGATTGCTATTCTTGTCAGCATGTGGTTGCTGGTTAGATTCTTTCCAAACTTTGCTCTTAAAGTTGATCTCTTGGTTGTATTCGGTTAGAAAAGATCAAAATGTTTGGATTTCTTTCCTGAGGTCTAGGTGAATGTGATGTTCATATCGGAGCTCTTCATGTGTTCCCTTCTGATTGGTTGCTACTCAATGTTTCCTTAAATACCAGATTGCAATCTGGTAACAGATTTTCTTCTGTCACTGGTCAGTTGTGAAACCTCTGTGGTACCTCTACTTATTCTGAGTATTTTTCTGTTGCTGGCATGTCTCATCTTTAAGCTTGTTAGTCTTCCCTCCATTGTTATTTTTGACTTTTCACCTCTTTTCTGGACCTGCTTCTGAGGTTTTTTTCTTCCCCCCCGCCCCTTTCCTGCTGTACTTTGGTACAAGTTCTCTAAAGCTGTAAGGTGTCAGGGTGCTTTTACTAATGTACACGTTTTAAAAATCAAAGAAAACATTTACAACATTTTCACTGCTGTGTGATCCTTCTTCAATAGCCTGTACTTTTTGTGTAATCTGTTGGTTGTCTTGTCGTGTCTGTCTGTTGTGGGAAAAATCCTGTGCTAACAGGTTAACAGGCCTGCTTAGCTGTTAGTTGACACATTGATACCCTTCTAGTGTGGATGGTTTACTCAGTAGTAACCTAGGTTTTCTTAACACCAACAGCAAATATGTCATGCTGGTAAAAAAATAGGAGAAGGGAGGATGCTAAGGTTTTTGGCTACTTCAAAATCCCTAAATTTCTTTTAAGAAAAGCTTGTTTTTAACTGCTGTGACTGCATAGAATTTGTTCCCTCTGTTTTAAACTGATTTCTAATGTGTATTGAATTTCTGGTGAGATGTTAGGACCTTCAGGTCCTACAGTTTTGTTTTTCCTCCTGCGTGCTGACACGCTAGAGTATGTCTTGGGGGATGTTTACTCTACTAATCAGATTATAAGGTGTCCCTCCTAAAAGCAAGCAAGCCAACGTAGCTCTACATAAAAAGCTTTTTTTATTACATATCTTTAAACAGTATATAAAAAAATTACCAAGATTTCACTGATTACTTGTTTCTGTTGGAGTCTAATCTTATTTTCTTCTCTTAAATCTCACTGCTGTTGGCTTTTAGTTTTAACACCTCAGAGACTTCACAACTTTCTGGTGCTGTCACCCTCTTCACTACCATCGTCTTCCTCCCTTTTAGTCTGTGTTCTCAGCTTCCTCTTCAGACTAAGTTCACAGAAATAATCTTCAGTTCTGCCCATAGAATTTGAAATAAAGCCTTTCTTAACCCTTGTGGCGACAGTTTCTGTATTTATTTGAACCCAGTCTGTCTTAATCAAATGACAAATAAGTGTTCCAGTAGGCTGTTTTATTTTTTCTATAGGAGTTAAGGGTATGATCCCTTGCCAAGAGTCACTCTGTATATAAAAACCTCAGCAGTCTTTGAAGGGCTTAGTTGCTGTTTCATCAAGCATCTACAGTTGTGATATCCTTCCTCCTGATGTGACTGTAAGACTGGTATTTGCTGGCAGTGAAAAATACCATCAGTAAAACATCAGGTGCCCTTTTAATACAAGTAGAAGACATTTCCTCTTTTTCTTAATACCACACCTGGTCTCTTACTGCAGGCAACATTCATTGAGTGTGTAGGTAGACATCCACCCTTGATTTTGTTTGGCTCATCGGGTAACAGTGATCTTTACATAATATAGTCACAAACTGCTGGAAGGTGAGTGTTGGCAAGGTTGCTGTTTTTTGAGCTTTCAGTTTAATGATTTCCTGTGTAACCAGGTCTCTGTCTCTTCTTTTGAGTATGCATATATTTTACAACTTCTACTTATTTATGTAAAAAGTGTTTTCTTTTGAGTCCAGTGAGTGATTTCTACACTGAGCTAACCCTTAAATGTTTCTGTTTTGATGTTTCTGTCTTTGCACCTTTGCCTCTACCACACTGTGTTTCTTCATGGTCTCACAGTTGATAGTTTTTTCTACATGCGTTACCACAACTGCAAGATTTCCATCATAACTTCTAATATTTTTCCATTTTTATTGTGTACCTGCGACCTCCAGTTGATCAGCTATTCAGGGAGAGGTGTACAGCTGCCAGAAATCACAAGAAATCTGCTAAACTGTAATACACCGGTCAGATTTTCAAGTGCATGAAGAAAAACAACTGTCATCGCTGTGTCATCTCATGCAGACTTTGAGGTGCCTCAGGCAGTTTTGAGCTTGTTCATCACTATAAAACTTGCCATGCCAAAAAGTCGTATTATTATCTTATTGACCTGGGCAGGAGGGTGATGGTGGAAACTACACCTCCTGATTTTTTAAGTTAAACTGTGGAGAGTCAGGGAAATTATCTTGCTTTCAAATAAATATGGTCTGTGTGCATATCTGGATATAATGTTTGTGTGTTGAGGAAAAAACACCCTCACTGTTTAGAGTAAGTCTAAAGCATGAGTGTAATTGTTGTAGTCCTTGTCCTCAGTAATGGCTTCAAACCTCAGCATGATGCCAGCTTGGAGCTGATCTTCATTAGAACCTCTGAGCTCTGTACAATAAGTTTTTGATTATTACAAGTTTTTCTGTATCAGAATAAGTGAATGTGACTGAAATAGTTAAATTTGTCTAACCGTGTGTGTCTCTGAAAATCGGAATCTCATTGATTTGCTTTTCTAACCATGCTAATGTCTAAGCTTTCTGCCACGTTGTCAGTCCTTTTTTTTTGATTGTGATAATTTTAGTCAAAGATGTTTGAGCATAGAAAGTACAAAGATGTGATACGTGTGGATTTTTTTTTGTTTGAGAAATAGATAACGTGTTCAGACAGCAAGTTTAGTTCCACGTGTGTTTAGCAGGTCTCAACCAAGTGTGAAGATTTTATAAAATGTAGCTTTCTGTAGTTTATCTGAATTGATTCCTAGTTACGTATTAGGTTACTTGGACAAACAGAACTGGTGCAGTTATAGATGTGCAGTTATAGATGTGTGTTTTCTTTAGAATCTGCTTATGCAGAAAGCCAGAACTTTAATAACAGGCTTTTAATATTATTGTTGGGCAGATGAGGGGAATCCTAAACTCATTTTCACAGCAGTTTTGAGTCAAAGATCTGCTGTAATACAAACTGAGTTTCTTCAATTTTGTAAATTGTTGTCATTGTAAAAAGGAATAATTTATAGTCTTGATTTTTTAATAAATTGTTTCTTCTGTATTAAAAACTCCTTAAGTATAGGTAGACAGTTAGGAAAGAATGATCATAACAAGATTGTAGTTTAGTTTTGAAATTTTCCTTTTTGAACTAGCTGGGGTTGGCAGTATTTTCCCCATATGGAACATGTATCTGGAAGAGCTGTCAGTCAGCTGACCATGTTCCAAAGCAGGATTAATTTTTGTTAAACCATAGCTACAAATGCCTGTTTAACTTGTTCTCAAAAATTTCCATTGAGAAAGATTCCAAGAAAATTCCCTGGATAGTACCTTTCTGTTCAGTTATCTTTGCCTTCAAACATTTTCACCCCTTTACAGTCTAACTTGATGTGTAGTATTTTATTGCGTCTTAAGTATACTTGTGGTTTGTCCTGTCCCATGTGGACATGGCAAGTAGCATACTCCTCTTCTGTTGGAAGCATTTTCAAGGCTATTTTCAGTCTTTCACCAGTTTCCATTTCTGAGAACAGTTTTTGCAGTCCTTAATTAAATTTTTTTCCTTCTCTTCCCCACCACCCTCGTTCCTTTCTGCTTTGTTACTCTGTCCTTGCAGTCTATGTGATTTTGAAGTACTTAACTGCAGTGAAGGTACCAATCTAGTAAGAATTTGGAAAGAAGGTGACAATCCATGTAAGACTTAGACCTTATTATTTTCTACAGGAAAAGTATTTAATTTGTGCTTCTTAGTACAAATAGTACAGCAAAGGGTAGCTCTCAAAAGCATAACAAATTAAGGTAATTAAGAAGGTGACAACATTTAGCTGGATGGATTAAAAGTAATAAAGCTTCAGAATCTTCATAAAAGCTAGTCTTTCTGTGTAAAGTCCTGCATATGATACTAAAATCGAGCATTGCACTTTGTTACTGTAGGAAAGAATATTCAGTTTGACAAGTAGGTACTTGGTTTCATACTTACCCTGATGAACATTTTTTGCTGGGTTAAAGTTACTTGACACTTTTACTGAAGTTGGAGAAACCTCCCCTATCAGCAGACTACTGTTTATCTAAGAAAGTCTTGTAGCCAAAAGTTAATACTTACAGGGTATGAAGTGTGCTTACTGCTGGTTTTCCTCCATAATATCCTTGACTCTAGTTGCTTGCACAAAGACCGAGAGGCATTCTGCTTTACCCAGTCCTTCAGCCATTTAAAAAAAAAAATCTGAGGACTTGACTGTAGTTTTCAATTTGCCCCTAATAGTTGGTTGTAACAATAGCTGCACAGCTATGCTAGCTTAATTAAAAGAACTAGGTACTTTCTGTACTGGCATGTATATTCCTGCCTTTATCTTTTCCCACAAATCCAAGTACTTTTGAATAATGTATATCAATAATGTCTAGGTTGCTTTCCTATACTATGATTATTGAAGATTTGCTGTTCAAAAAACACAAAATATTAGTATGCAAAGCATCTTATTGTGCAGGACTGTACAAAGTATATATTGTTAATATTCAGTAAGGCATCTGCTTTTATCAAAACGTTCACGTTGCGTGTCTCAGTTTCTTGATAAGGATGTTAGATATCAAGAAATTTTCAGTCCATTTTCTCTTTTTTCTTTTTTTAAATTATTTTGTTAGAGAATGAATGCCTCATAAACTGCAGATCTTGAGGGAAAGCAGAAAAAAAAAAAAGGTGCTCTTCAGGTAATCTTTGCTTCCGTTGTGACTAAAAAAGAGAATTTTGTCGGGCCTCTTTCATTTACGTGTCCTAGTATTTTTTTTTCTTTTATGCTAGGCTTTATGCAGAAATACTATGTATCATAAGCAGTTTCTTCATAAGACTTTTCTAATGAGGAATAGAACTGGAACTGTTAGGAGGCACCAACATACTGTTTTTTCAGTGTGATGTATCACCTAAACCGATAGTCAAGCCAAAGAAACTGTTTAAAATTCATGAATATATGGAGCATGTCTTCAAGAAATACCGCTTCAGGCATCTATTTATAGCTATTAAACATTTTTTTAGCATTGTTTTTAAAGGCCTCCATATAAATTCTTGAGCATTTACAGTGCAGTGTGTACTGTCTGGATGGCCAGGCACAACCACTTGCGGTAAATGGAGTTAAATCCAGTTGGAGGCTGATCACAAGTGGCGTCCACCAGAGCTTAGTGCTGGCTCCAGTTCTTTTCAGTATCTTAATGGCTTGGATGAGGGGATTGAATGCACCCTTAGTAAGTTTGTGGATGACACTAAGCTAGGAGGAAGCATCGATCTGCTTGAGGGTAAGGAGGCTCTGCAAAGGGATCTGAACAGGCTAGATCGAGACCATCAGGAGGAGGTTTAACAAGACCAAGGTCAGAGTCCTGCACTTGGGACACAAGAACCCCGTGCAGCGCTACAGGCTTGGGGAAGAGTATCTGGAAAGCTGCCTGGCAGAGAAAGACCTGGGGGTGTTGGTTGACAGCGACTGAACATGAGCCAGCAGTGTGCCCAGGTGGCCAAGATGGCCAATGGCATCTTGGCTTGTATCGGGAACTGTGTGGACAGCACGACCAGGGAAGTGATTCTCCCCCTATACTCAGCACTGGTGAGACTGCACCTTGAATCCTGGATTCGGTTTTGGGCCCCTCACGACAAGACATTGAGGCATTGGAGTGTGTCCAGAGAAGAGCGATGAAGCTGGTGAAGGGACTGGAGAACAAGTCTTACGAGGAGCAGCTGAGGGAACTGGGGTTGTTTAGCCTGGAGAACAACTGTCTACACTACACTACCTAAAAGGAATTTGTAGAGAGGTGGGTATTGGTCTCTTTGCCCAAGTGATAGGTGATAGGATGAGAGGGAATGGCCTCAGGTTGTACCAGAGGAGGTTCAGATTGGACATTAGAAAAAATTTCTTAGCCAAAAGGTTATCGTGCACTGGAACAGGCTGCCCAGGGAAGGGAGGTGGTTGGATCACCACCCCTGGAGGTGTTTAAAAGACACATAGATAAAGTGCTTAGGGGTGTGATTTAGTAGTGGACGGGTGTGGTTGGGCTTGATGATCTTGAAGGTCTTTTCCAACCTAGTGATTCTATGATTCTTTAATTTTCATGGGGGAAGTCAGCATGACATTCATATGCCATCATATGCCATACATGAGGTGATGTATGACTCGCAAATTTAAGTTTAAATAACAGGTAAACAATAATACTTGGAACTCTCTCTTGAAGTAGTATTCCCTAATTTATTGGGTCTGTGCTTTTGCATGCAAGGACTCAATGTCTTGTGTTTTAAGATGTGTACAGGTGGTTTTTTGAGGTGTGGAATATTTTATTTTTCTATTTGTCATTCCAAATATGCATTAAAGGCAACTGCATGGCATTATTTCTAGGATCTTTCATCTCTAAGGATGAAGTGCAACGCTTTCATTTGAGAAGAGTTAATCTAATAATACCTAGTACTTGAGAGAACAAAGACATTCAGAAGGAAGGTATATGTAACATCAAAAAGGCAACGGAGCTTTATAAAATTGTTCTCTGAAAATAGGCCTGATCCAGTAGGAAACTGGACTTGCCAAAACACATACTTGTAGCTTTTGGTAAGGATACATGGATCAGATTTCTTCTTCATCTTCGCTTCTCTAACAGTCTTCTGGTATGTAATATTTCTGGCTTCGTGATTCCCTCTATGAAGCTAAAGTAGATTAATCTTTCATCAGAGAATGATGAAAATCTTGTGCTAACTTATGTAGTTCTCACTTGATTACTTTGTTAGTTATTCTGAGCTAGTCACACAATTCTTTGTCCTTACAGGGACTTCTGTAACATGGACAACTTCTGCCAAAGCTCCATCTGGCTTCAGATACTGACTCCTAGTGTTTGTTCTCTTCTAACTGCTGGACAGATGCATTTATTGCTTTGAGAAACTCAACGCCCTGGAGTAAAATTCTTGGATTTCTTTAGCTTAAAGACCAGTCTTTATTTTGTATCTCTCTGTTGTCTTTGGGGTTGAATCTAGCAGCTATCTCAATAGTTTTCATTTGAGCTGATAGCGAATATGGTGTTGCTGTCTTAGTCTGCTGTGTATCATAAGGAACAGGATTTGGTAGGACTCCTTTTGTCTTCTATGATTCAAAATGATAGACAGAATTGATTTTGGTGAATAGTTAAATCCTATTTGATATTTATGTATCTGATACACTGAATACTGTTTTGGTGAATCAGTGGTGTACATTGGGTGATCAGGCATTAAATCAAATTATGAGTAAGGAGTTCCTCAGTCTTGTCATTCCTACTTGTCTCAGGAGCTTGTGATAACACACTGTTTTATTACAGAAGGAGCACAAGGATGTGGGTGAGAAGAGATTAAATGTTCAGAAGCACAAAAGACAATCTGAGCTTCATTTTTACTTTCATTATTTGGGGGTAGCTCTTACGAGGGGAATAGCTGAGGTAAAAAGTAACTTCTGATTACAAATCCACGATAGTGAAGATGATCAAACTTAAATGTGCCCATTCTATAGAACTGATGCTTACTGTTCTCATTGAAACTGGACAGCTTGAACCACATCAGTGGGGTGGCAGGAGCATGGAGTTCTGCTCAGGGTTGCTAACATATTCAGGGCAATGTGTAATCTTTGCTCCGCTCCTTCTCACACACGGACACAGTGCCAATACCTTGATGGTATGAGGACATAGCTGGTTGTTAGACTCTGTGTGAATCAGGTAGACATTGCCTTGTTCTTTCACAAGAAATGTAGATCAGATGGAAGCATCCTTTGGGAGGCAAATTTGACTGTGCTGAATATACAAGCTTGAAATGGCAGTTAAGTAACCTTTCTACTAAGGAAGAAGATTATCAATTCAATTCTCATCAGAATTAAAAAGGTTTAAAGTAGCAGTGAGAGAAGTTGCATTCAACAGGTAGCTAATAAAAAATGTATTGGACGTGAACTACAGAAATATTTGTAATGTCTTATTTCATGTGACTCAGAGCAGGTTCAAATCACCTGTATCACAGGAAATGCACATATTTTCAGACTAGAGAGTTATTTTGGGCTATCTTCCTATTTTTATACTGCCCATATGCCAGTCTAATAAGAGAATTGGTAAGTGAGATTTCCTGGGTCTGGATAAAAATTTACTGTAACAAACATCCCACCACATTCCTGAAATGCCTGTTTAATAGCCAGCTAATGAACATTGTTTTTAACTAAACAGACTAAAATGTGAAGGTTGGAATGGTAATATTGAATTGAGATCTGCATGAAAACCTGTATAGAGAGAAATGTAGTCTAGGACTAGGACAAGTTCACTTATGTAAGGGTGCAAGAGAGAAATCAGATACTACTGACAAGATCAGAAAGAGTATATTGAATTCAAAATCTTGGAAGATTAAAGGCAAGCACAAAGAAGAATAATTTCTACTGCAGTATGTGACAAAGCATGAGGAGTTATTAATGGAGTTATTTCCTGTTGTTTTGAGTAATTTACTTGTTTTAAAACAGTTTTATGGAATCATAGAATCATGGAATGGTAGTTTGTGGATGTAAGCAGAGACTGTTCATTCATTTTCTAGGTTTTTCTAGGGTTTTTTTTTTCCTAAAACTAGCTAGGCCTTTAATTTTAAGCAAAATAGAGACTCGAGAATAACAGAAGGAATAGTACCAAGGTTATTTCTTTTTTGTTTTGCCTCTTTCAATTTAATAATCAGCAGTAGCAGCTCATGCAGTATATTTAGTGTGCTTAGATGAAAAACATACAAATTGCTCATGCTTTTTAACTTACATTTGGGGAGAGAAAAGTCTCTCTATCAGTTAATAAAAGGTTCTATGTTCGGTAATTAACTTTTCAGAGTCAGTCATCGTTCTTCCTTGCTGTTTTTTTCTTGTGGTATTTTTTTTTGTTAGAGTTGATTTAATTACTACTCTGAGGGCTGTAGCAGAGCCCCAAAAGATTTTCTTCTGTTTCTGCTTCTGTATCAGCTGAGGTGCTTTTTTTCTTCAAACCTTCCTGCAATGTAGAATCTGTTCTAGAAATGTGAATGTATTTTTCATTGTCATACTTGCTTATGTCTTAGTTTTGTATCTGTAAATTGGGGGCAGTGATATTTCCCTGCTGTTCGACCTCAGATGAAGACAGACCTGGATTTTGTTTTTGTTATTTTACCTGCCTAGTGAAGTAGAAGTAGTTGGATAAGAGGCATGGTTAAATTTTTATGCTTGTGTACTGAAGACTCAGGATGCTAATGTCCTTACAAATTGGATTGTAACAGTAGTTCAAATCTTGGAAAAGCTAATCTTAAGGGTGGCTTTCTATGCTGTTAATCATCATTACATAGAGTCTTCCTGCAATTAGTCTTAAATCTTCACCAGAGATTGCAACCATGAGAGTGAGAGTTACTGTCAAGTAGTTGTAAAGAATTATCAAGGTCGTTGGCACCTTCAAAAGTTCAAATGATCAATGCCATTTTCAGAAGTGTTGAAATCTGTTCAGTTATTACATATTCATGGTAGCTAGAGCTGCAGTGAGGTTTATTTATAAAAAGTCTGGGGCAAACTGTTTTAGGCAAGAGTCAAAAAGTAGCTAATGATAATTCTTACTAACTTTCTATCATTCGTTAACTTTTGTGTGTTGTCATTTTCATGGAATGATATTCTAAAAACTTATTTTGCATAATAAACCACCATATATAGTGTGTGTATACACACTGTGTAAACTACCATATAGATGTATGAATATGTAGGAATTGAACAAACTGAGAAAATGAATCATTCATTGCAGAGTAGTTGATCACCTTTACTGGATTCAAATGTATTCTAATTCTTTCTATTAAATAAAGAATAATTAAAAGTTTATATCCATTCTATAACAATTACTTCTTCCATGTGTGTGCATTTCTCTGACCTTATTTACTGCTGTCTCTGAAAATCTCCAGAATAGCTTCCCTTCAGTATGAACATACACAAGATAAATGCATATTACTTGATTTCTTGCTGTTTCTCTGCATCTCCTTTTCCCTTTCTTGCGAGGCTTGAGCGTAAGACTTAGACCTGTATTTTTGTAGTTTTGCCGCAAGAAAATTGTGCAGTTATATTTCAGTTTATTCTTTGTGTTCTGATTTGACAGACAGCATTTCAGATGTACGTAGTCGTTCTGAAAACTCAGACTGAATAAAAAATTAAGGGGGTGGTGAGAGGAGACCATTTTAAAAAAAGAGACTTGTAGATGGGTAGAATTTTGCAGCACTGTTTTGCAGGTTGCTTTTAAAACTGCTCAGGAACCTAGTGCTTAAAAATCTTTGAGCTAGTGGGTTTTTTGTTTAGGTAACACCTAAATACTTTAATTCTTAGTAAGTGATGATTCTATATACTAGGGGCTGTGTGCCTGTGTATCTGAGTGCTAAAGATACCAATAATAAAAATCAGTGAGTACAGAATAGAACATGGATTTTATTTTTCCCCCAAGGAAGCAGAAATGCAATAAGAGATAAATGTATAAAAACATACATGCTCATGCGATATAGCAAAACTGCTTTTATTGTTCTGAATATCTCTCTTTGGTAGATGAATGAGGAAATGAATGGCTGACAGAAACAGTTTTCAGATAATTTAACATATTCATTCCAGTACCTGAAGGGTCTACAGGAGAGCTAGGGAGGGACTGTTTACAAAGGCCTGTAGTGATAGGACGAGCGGTAATGGCTATAAATTGGAGAAGGGCAGATTTAGACTAGACATAAGGAGGAGTTTGTGCACGCTGAGGGTGGTGAGGCACTGGCACAGGTTGCATGGGGAAGCTGTGGCTGCCCCATCCCTGGAGGTGTTCAAGGCCAGGTTGGATGGGGCCTTGGGCATCCTGATCTAGTGGGAGGTGTCGCTCCCAGCCCATGGCAGGGGGGTTGGAATTAGATGATCTTTAAGGTCCCTTCCAACCCAAACTATTCTATGATTCCATGACAATATGTGTGAACCAAAAATAGTGTGTGCGTATACATTATCACTCTGGGTCAGACAAGAAATTAACTTTGCGAGAGATCTTCTGATCATCCCTGCTTTCCACACTTTGTTTTGCATTTTGTAGCCCCTTTGCAGTGTGGAAATTGAATGTACTTAAGGAGAAACTGAGCCACAAGCTGTGCTTCAGAAGCAATTGCAGGCAATCCACTTCAGCCACTGCTAGGTATCTGGTCAATGGAACCAGCTGAAACCTAGTGCAAAATAAGATCTCCTGTGGTAGATTCACTGGGGTCTTGGGTTCTCAGCACCAGCTTTCCTGCTGTGTGGATTTGTTCCTTATGTGCAATGCATTGCACTGAAGTACTATTGTCCTTGTGAGGGTTTTTTGTGGACCAGCGCTTACTTGCAAACTCAAATTTTGGGTTTGATTTAATCTCTGAATGAGTCTGTCTTGACTCTATGAGTATTTCTTGGATTCACTAATTCAGTACTCACTAATCTTGGCTTGACATTGCTTTCAACGGCAGGATAGAGAAGCTGATGGTGCTAGGATGGGGGTGTAAAGTGTAAAAGCAGCTGAGGTTTTCTCTTTGAAGGAAAAGGGGAAAAAAAAGAAAAACCATGAAGAAGATTGGAACTGCAGCCTATCAATGGAAAACAGAAGTAGTAATGGGGGAGAAAAAATTGGATAGCTCTGCCCCGTGCCTGCAGAAATTGAGAATGAAAACAATTGCTTAAATACAATCTTGTAGTAAGTGATGGAATTTAGAGTCTGGCTTCAGCCCTATTCTGGCCACAAGACAATGTCTCCGTTACAGTTAAAGCAACATCAGCTGACTACTCAGCCAAGGGCATCTGGGCTTTCTAGAGCTGTACTTTGCTTAACAACTTCATTGTGAAACAATTCATAGTACAAATAGCACAGCAACAACTTAATATCTTGAAAGGTTTTTAAAACTAAAATTGAGTAAAAATAGGAATTGATATTGTTTGATCATAACCATAATTTAGATAGTACTTGTACACTAGAAAAGGTAATTGTATTTGATTGTCATCCTTAGTTTTGTAAATGCGGTTTCATGTTCTGTGCCTGCTGAGGTTTTGCTGTTCGGTCCTGCATTGTGTTGTATTATAACAAACATGTAAGAGCTAATGCTCTTGCAGCACTTGTCTAGCTACAAAAATAAGGTAACAGTGTTAAGTCTTGGTAAACAAATAACGAAACAGTTAACTAGTACCAGTTTTAATTTGCCTAATTTAACTGCTTCAGAAATGAATTAAAAGTACGATGCTGTGTTGACTTGTTGTAAAATGATCTCTCTGTGCACAGTTCTAAATAAATACAAACTGGTTTTGTTGACTTTTATTGATGTGACATGTTTCTTTATTTTCGCGTATCTGCGAGGGCAGTGGTATTTAAGATGGTGCTGTTCTTTCTGATGCTTGTAGTGGGCGGATTTGAAATATCCATGCTTTTTTCTAGGTAAGTTTTGTTCTAGTCTAAAAATCTATTTGCCTGTAGAACATCCCAACTAAGATGACAAAATGGAAACAGGTCATTTATTTTTGAGGTTCTTTGTTGGAGGAAAGGGTGAAAGTGAAATAAAGATGAATTATGGCTGTGGTGATAGGGAGAAATACCTTGATCAAACGGTTGTGATACCACAGAGAAAGGAATAGATCATCTTTTTATTTATTTTTTTTCCTCCCTGTGCTTTTTAAAATGGGCAGGAGATTTGATGGGGTTCACACTGTAAGTAAAAGTTTAGCTTACTCTTTTAAATGCTTTAGCAATCGTCTGTCATAGTATTTGTTTCTAAACCCTTAAGTAGTGAAGTCTCATGGGAAATCTGAGGTAGATTTGTTTTAAATTATGCATTGTATCAGTAAGGTTTCCTTAACATACAGAACTAGTTCAAAAACTATTCCAAGTCTTTACTTGAATATTCTGTTTACTTGCTGTCTTAGTTAGGTAGTCTGTCCTTGTACAATGTGGACATAAATCTTGGTTACATTCCAGCTGTTCCTTGGCTGCCTCTAGACTCTTCCAATTAAAGTTCCTTTCATGGGAACCTTAGCCTAACAATTTTTTATTTTTTTTTTAAATAATGTTGCAGCAGTTATCAAAAGACTTGCTTTTTATGTGATTAAAGGCTTGTTCTCCATCTTCTGGTAAAACACTGAACAACAGGGAGGAGAGAAGGCAGATCACAGGGGGAAAAAGGAGCTTTTCAGCTCTAGGAGCTGTGGATCATCAATGAGAATAATGGTTTTTCAACACCTGTAAAGATTGTTTTGGTGTCCCTTTAGGATGTAAGAGATCACAGCTCCCTCCTCTCCACAACCTCCTTTCAGGTAGTTGTAGAGAGCAATAAGGTCTCTCCTCAGCCTTCTCTTCTCAAGGCTAAATAACTCCAGCTCCCTCTGCTGCTCCTCGTAAGACTTGTTCTCCAGCCCCTTCACCAACTTTGTTGCTCTTCTCTGGACTCACTCCAGAGCCTCAACATCCTTCTTGTGATGAGGGGCCCAGAACTGAACACAGTAACTGAGGTGCAGTCTCACCAGTGCCGAGTACAGAGGGAGAATAACCTCCCTGGACCTGCTGGTCACGCCGTTTCTGATCCAAGCCAAGATGCCATTGGCCTTCCTGGCCACCTGGGCCACTGCTGGCTCATGTTCAGTCGCTGTCAACCAACACCCCCAGGACCTTCTTCGGGCAGCTTTCTAGCCACTCTTCCCCTAGTCTGTAGCTCTGCATGGGGTTATTGTGCCCCAAGTGCAGGACGTGGCAATGTTTTCATTGCATGCTCAATTTTTTAATGTTCACAGTAGTCGGTGAGATTATGTTTCAGTCTCATAGTTTTACTCTGAAAAACTCAGCCCTCAAAAACAAACTTTATTTGAATGAGATTAATGTCTAGCTCCAGCCCATGAATCAGCGTATTAGTTCTGTTTTCCAGAAAAAACAAAAACCCACCTGTTTATTTCCCTACTGTTAAGTGAGAAGGCATTATTGACATCACAGCTGTATACCTAGCTACTTGATGAAGAATACAGATGAAATAATCATGTTCCTTGTGTTTTACCTCTTAGGACTCAGGGGCTTTGCTGTGAACTAAGCCGTGTTGCAATTTGTATCCATGCTCTGTTGCTGTTCAAGGGCTCCTGTATGCTAGCTGAGAAATTCCTTCATGCCTGTCCTAAAAGTAATAGGGAGCATTTTATCCTGTTATCTTCATTCCTGGAAAGCAGTATTTTATACAGAGGGCACCCAGCGTTTTTGACTCCTTTGATAATGACTTTTTCTTTTTCACCATATTGTTCTGTCCCCGATTTGAGGAATTATCGTAGAATCACAGAATGACCCGAGCTGGAAGGGATCCACAAAGATCATGGTGTCCAGCTCTTACCCCTGCACAAGACAACCTCAAAGTCACACCACGTGCCTGAAGGCATTGTCCAAATGCTTCTTGAATATTGTTAGGCTTGGTGCCATGACTGCTTCCCTGGGGAGCTGTTCCAGTGCTCCAGTGCCCTCTGAGTGAAGAACCATTCCCTAATATCCAACCGAAACCTCTCCTGGCACATCTTCCTGGCCTTCCCTCAGGTCCTGTCATTGGGCACCGGAGAGAAGAGATCAGCCCCTGCTCCTCCTCCTTCCTTTGTGAAGAAGCAGTGAACTGTGATGACATCTCCTCTTCTGCAGGCTGAAGAAACCAAGTGACCTCAGTACTACTTCCCCTCTAAAGCCTTCAAATTTGTGGCCCTTAGTTTATATCTAATAGCTTTATTTTCATATCACAGTTTGAGGTAGTCTAACCCACTGATCTGTGAAATACCTTTTGTTAATATTTTTCTCCTGTAGAAATTTCACTGGTGAACCTATGAGTATTAAAAAGCACCAGTATACTCATTTTTGAAAGAATTATCTTAATCTTGAATATCTCAAAGCAACTGAATAACCCTGTATATACATGAAATGTTTTTTGATGCTTCTATATCTGATAGCCCAGCTGCCAAAATGATACTGACATTTCAAAATACTTTAGTGTCCTTGTTATCAGGATCTGTGCACACCCTTAGCGTGAATGTGTCTGGAAGAATTGTGCTTGTGCACAGTTGCCTTGCATGCTTCTGTCTTGGAGTGCTGCACAGCTGAGATGCCTCAGTATTCATCTGTTACCAGTATTTTAAGAAACTGGTCCTGGATGCAAAAGCTTTCAGTGAGTCTAGTTACTGTGTGGATGTAACTGGTGGAGACTTATCAAGTTTGAGGATGGAGTTGTCTGTGTGCACGTTCCGGTGTTGATGAACAGTACCTTTTGCAGAAATGTGCATACTGCAAGAACTGTACTGGTTTAACAAATACTTAATCGTGTTCTTTACTCTAGGAAAAGAAAGTTAACAGCAGCTTGAGATGTTGCTGTATTTTCTTTTCAGTAATAGCTAAGTTTATCTCATGACTGCCATACCTGGAAGGTCAACAATGTGAAGCATATTCATGGAAAATACTTTTTCAAGGAGAAGTAGATAGATCCTAGCTTTGGAAGTGAAAACAGATTACATATCCTTGGAGTTAGTACTGGGGATGGTTTCTTTAATCTTACTAATTGGGCTATTTTTGTAACTGAATAGTAGACAGCTCCTTTGGTGGAGAAGGAGAAATAATCTAGGCCTACTAGGCAGACTTTTAAATCCTCATGTTCAGCGAGTGATTATCTGCAAGGTGTGGAGATAAATGAAAAAGGCAACAAAATGAAATACAGATTCATGAAAGGGAAAAAAATATTTTTTACAAGAGGTACAGTAAATCTCGCTCGTCTAAGCATCAATCAGCTAACATTGCCATTTTAAGTTCAGTTGAAGAAATCTTGGAGCTTACTTCCAGGACTAGTTTTCAATTTTGGAATACAAGAGAGGGGGTTGTGCTGGTAATGCAAAACTGGGAGGCATCATCTACTCTGTTTTCTTCACTGGCAGCATTGCCAGTGTTCTTCATGTGTGCCAGCAGTTGTTTAGCATAAAATGACTCTCAATAGGTGCAATGAGCTTTTTCATATCCTTACAGCTGCAGAACTAGGCATTGCCTAGTTCACTCAGCTCACTGTTGCATACTTTTAGTAACTTGAACATTGATAAGGAGGAGATATTGTAGATTATTTTTGTGCATTACACTCTTAAAATGTGGTTCTCTATATCTGAAAGGTATTTCTTACTCATCTGAAGTAGTACACAAGAAATTTGAGGAAGTGAGAGTAGAAATAATTGCAGGTAGATATGTATTGTCTCACTAAATCAAGAATAATGAAAATTCATCAGAACCATTTGAATGTAACAGTGTTTGTACAAGGCTGATTTGAAAAATGAGAAATAAAGCAAGTACAGGTAGTATAAAAAACAGGGAAAGGACCTATTTAGTGCAAGGAGATTGCTTCTTTGGGGCTTGTATCTAATTTTGTTGCTTTGCAAATGATGCCCCAGTGAGTTGCTCTGGGTGCGGTGCAGTTTCTGCAAGAAAACAGGCAACTGACACTTGACTTCAGCTGAGCTGGTTAGTAACATACTGAGGTTGCTGAACAATAGTGAGGCTCATTTGAAAATTAACTCTGAAGAAACTGCAGAAAGCAAAAAGGAGAATTTTTGCTTTGTGATTGGTGAAATTCTTGGTAATTTAATTACTAGTCCTATTCAATTCATAAATCATTAATCAAATGTATATGTAACATCTGTGGCCAGTTCTTAATTTTCATGCTGGTTTAGAAGAAATGTCAGTTACTCAATTCAACAAGTGCATTAAACAGAGCAAATCAGAGGGGTGCGTTTTGCAATTATTAGCATATAAGAGATAAAATTAGGGAACGTAGAAGCAGTGTACTTGTCCTGCAAGGCAGTTATTGTGAAAGTCATTGCTTTTATTAGTGGTGTTAAAAGAAGAAATCATAGAATCATTAGATGGAAAAGACCTTTGAGATCATCAACCCCAGCCGTATGTGTCCACTACTAAATCATGTTCCCAAGGACCTCATCTGCCTGCCTTTTAAACACCTTCAGGGATGGTGACTCAATCACTTCCTTGGGCAGCCTGTGCCAGTGCTTGATAACCCTTCTTGTGAAAAAAAAGTTCCATAGGGTCCAGTCTAAATTTCCCCTGATGCAGCTTAAGGCCACTCCCTCTCGTCCTATCACCTGTCACTTGGGAGAAGAGACCAACACCCCCCTCACTATGGCTTCCTTTCAGGTAGTTATAGAGGTCGATAAGGTCTCCCCTCAAGCCTCCTCTTTTCCAGACTGAACAGCCACAGTTCCCTCAGCTGCTCCTCATAAGATTTCAAACCTTTCACAATGTTTGTTGCCCTTCTCTGGGCACACTCCAGCACCTCAACATCCTTGTAGTGAGGGGCCCGAAACTGAACACAGTATTTGAGGTGTGGCCTCACCAGTGCCAAGTACAGGGGCAGAATCACCTTCCGGGTCCTGCTGGCCATGCCATTTCTGATAAAAGTAAGGATGCTGTTGTCCTTCTTGGCCACCTGGGCACACTGCTGGCTCATGTTCAGCCAGCTGTCAAACAGCACCCCCAGGTCCTTTTCCACTGTGCAGCTTTCCAGCCACTCTTCCCCAAGCCTGTAGTGTTGCATGGGGTTGTGACCAAAGTGCAGGACTCTGCACGTGGCCTTGTTAAATCTCATGCAATTTACCTGGGCCTATCAATCCACTCTATCCAGATCCCTCTGTAGAGCTTTCCTACCCTCATGCAGATCAACACTCCCATGCAACTTGGTGTCGTCTGCAAACTTAGTGAGGGAGCACTCAATCCCCTCATCCAGATCACTGATAGAGATATTAAACGGGACTGACTGCAATACTGAGTCCTGGGCGACACCACTTGTGACTGGCTGCCAACTGGATTTAACTCCATTCACCACAAATCTCTGGGCTCAGCCATCCAGACAGTTTCTTACCCAGCCAAGAGTACACCTGCCTAAGCCATGAGCTGCTGGCTTCTCTAGGAGAATGCTGTGGGAAACAGTGTCGAAGACTTAGCTGAAGTCGAGGTGAATAACATCCACAGCCTTTCACTTGTTGCATAGGTGGGTCACCTGGTCATGGAAGGAGATTGAGTTGGTCAAGCAGGTCCTGCCTTTCATGAACCCATGCTGGCTGATCCTGATCAGCTGGTTGACCTGCACTTGGCTGGTGAGTGCACGTGAGATGAACCACTCCATAATCTTCCCTGGTGCCAAGATCAGGCTGACAGACCTGTAGTTCCCTGGATCCACCTTCCAGCACTTCTTATAGATGAGCGTCACGCTGGCAAGCCTCAAGTCATCTAGGACCTTCCCTGTTAACCAGGACAGCTGATAAATGATGGAGAGTGGTCCGGCAAATTCCTCCACCAGCTCCCTTGGTGCTCTTGTGTGGATCCCATCTAGTCCTATAGATTTGTGTGTGTCAGGTGTCATAGCAGGTCGTTGACTACTTCGTCTGGGATCAGGGAAGGATTATCCTATGCTCCATCCCTGTCTTCCAACTCAGGAGGCTGAATACCCTAGAGGTAACTGATGTGACTATTAAAGGCTGAGGCAAAGAAGGCATTAAGCACCTCAGCCTTTTCTTCATCTTTGGTGGCAATGTTCTCTTCCCTGCATCCAATACAGGATGGAGATTCTCCTTGGCTCTCCTTTTGTTGTTGATGCATTTGTGAAAACACTTTTTGTTGTCTCTTACAACAGCGGCCAGATTGAGTTCTAGCTGGGCTTTTGCCTTTCTGATTTTCTGTCTACGTGACCTAACAAGATCCCAGTACTTCTACTGAGTTGCCTGCCCCTTTTTCTAAAAGTGGTAAACTCTCCTTTATTTTTCCTGAATCCCAGCAAAAGCTCCCTGTTCAGCCTGGCAGGTCGTCTTCCCTGCCAGTTCATCTTATGGCACATGGGCACAGCCTGGTCCTGCACCTTTAAGATTACCTTCTTGAAGTGTACCTAGTCTTTCTGGACCCCTTTGCCCTTCAGGATTGCCTTAGCCAGTGACCTGAACGGGCCAGAGTCTGCCCTGCAGAAGTCCATGGCAGTGGTTTTGCTGACCCCTCCTTCTTACTTCACTAAGAATAGAGAACTTTATAATTTCATGGTTGCTAAGCCAAAGACAGCCTCTGACTACCACATCTCCCAGCAGTCCCTCTTTGTAAACAGCAGGTTAAGTGAGGCACTTCCCCTGGTAGGTTCACCAGCTGCATCAGTAAGTTATTTTCCATACCCTCAAGAAACAACCTCATCACTGCCAACCTGAACAACCAATAATCAGAGGTGTGTATCGTACCTGGAAGTCTCCTAGTGACATCTCTACCCTGGGCCCCAGAGAGGCAGCAGAATTCCCCGTGGGATGGGCCTGGTCAGCATACTGGGTCCTCCCTTCCTCTCAGAAGGGAGTTGCCGATGACAAGTACTGTCCTTTCTTTCTTAACAGAGGCAGTCATAATGCATGGGGCTGACTGAATTTCCATAGGCAAACCCAAGGATGAATCTGGATTAATTTCCAACATAAGAAGGATATGGAACTGTCGGAACAGGTCCAGAGGAGGCCACAAAGATGATCAGAGGACTGGAGCACCTCTGCTATGAGGACAGGCTGGGAGAGTTGGGATTTTTCAGCCTGGAGAAGAGAAGGCTCTGGGGAGACCTTATAGTGGCCTTCCAGTATCTGAAGGGGCTACATGGAGGGACTTTTTACAAGGGCATGGAGTGATAGGATGAGGGGGAATGGCTTTAAACTGGGGAGGGGTAGATTTAAATAAGACATAAGGAGGAAATTCTTCATGCTTAGGACAGTGAGGCCCTGGCACAGGTTGCCCAGGGAAGCTGTGGCTTCCCCATCCTTGGTAGTGTTCAAAGCCAGGTTGGATAGGGCCTTGAGCAGCCTGATCTGGTGGGAGGTGTCCCTGCCTATGGCAGGGGGGGTGGAACTGTATGATCTTTAAGGTCCCTTCCAACCCAAACTTTTCTGTGATTCTGTGACTCTGTGACTTTCACCTACATCCTCATTTGCCTGGCCCTCAAGTTCCAGAGCCCCATATCTGATCTTTGCACTGGCAGTAATGCTGAAAAGAGGGAAGGAAAACACTACAATCTCATGAGAGCTTGATTTAGACTTTTTTATTGATAAAGGTGTAATTCAGTATTTTGGACCACTGTAACCCATAGGAGTGATATAAGCCATTTTCCTTATTGGAAGCACTGAATAAAATCCTTTTAACTTTACTTTCAATCTTTGTTCTTTAAAGCATATAAAAAACTAGCACTTCGGAGAGAATTGAAAAAGCTGTTACTTCTTGATTTGTTTAAATGTGAAATAATAAAAGAATGAAGATGTTGCCACAGCCTTAAACTGGAGGAGGGCAATGAACTTTCTGCCCTGTGTATCTTGGTCCGTTGTGGGAGCTGACAATGGTCATGGGTTTGTTGGGGTTTTTTTTCCCCAGATTGTTAGAAACTGCAAGGATTTAAGACTCTGATGTTTGGCTGTGCAAGAAACTAGAGTTACTGATTTAAATGATGTATGTACTGTGCTCCTTCTTCCAGCTACTTCTCAGATTTTTTGTTTTGAAATTGCGATGACACCTTATAACAAGAGAAAGACAATGAAGTTGCTGAATTCACTGTACTATCTCAAGGATCTTGATCAGAACTGATATTCTGTGGGCAAGGACAGATTGAAGAGCTGAATATCTATCATTGCATCAGCTAACATCAGAAAAAAAATTCCAAGAGCTAGAAGTGGTTTTCTTTTAAATGAAAGTCATGAATTCTGTGGGCTGTAGGCTCATGGATCAGGCCTCACGGTCAACTTTCTGTATATTGAGACCTGGTTTTCATATATTTTGGGGCATAGACAGGAGGACGTTGATGTCAGCACAAAATCAGCTCTGTTCTACTAACTGATACCAGTGTTTTGATAAGTACCTCTTTCTGAGATATTTTGTGTTTTATGTAATTATAAGTGTCTGTTTCAAGTCTTGATCTTCAAGAAAATACAAATAGTGACAAAACAAATGTTTTTCACAAGCTGCTAATTCTTAAATCAAAGCACATTTTGTAATAAAATATAAGTGCTGTGACAGTAGATTTTCCATTA
Source organism: Phaenicophaeus curvirostris (assembly GCF_032191515.1). NCBI lineage: Eukaryota > Metazoa > Chordata > Aves > Cuculiformes > Cuculidae > Phaenicophaeus > Phaenicophaeus curvirostris. The sequence goes on along the minus strand of NC_091393.1, from coordinate 9,728,971 downwards.
AGTTGGAAATTTATCAGAATACCTAAAAACTGGGTGGCTTTTGATTTAGGCGGTCAACCAAAATATTTTGATCAAGTGTAAAGTGTTATGGCGTCACAAATTAAATACTAAATAGTCACATTTGAAACTAAAGTCTGCCTTGTATTCTTGCGGTTGCTGGCATTGTGATGTAAATAATAAAAATTCCTTAAACTTCAATAGTGCTAGTATTTATTAAACCTAGAAGAATCTTTTCCTGTACTACTTTTTATTTTAAAATTACAGATGACTTTTGATTCTAGGCAGTTTGAAGTGAAAGGTTGTGGGTGTGGCAACTCAGTATTTAACTGTTTGGACCAGAGTAAAGACAGTATCAAAACCTAAGAAGAATGTGTCCCTGAGGGTGTCACACCCTGCTTGATGATTCATTTTTGTAATTATGTAATATTATTTAGTTTAGCTGATTAGATAAGGTGTGGATTTGGTGGGTTTGTGTTGTTTAGGAGTAACCGTCATATTCTGCAGTTGGTGTCTATGGGTTCACACACAATAAATGTGAAGACTTTTGCCTCTCTTTTTTTTTTGCGTGGGTGTGAGGGGCTAAATTACCTTTCTTACTGCCACACTGAGGGAAGAGACAACAGTCTTTTCTCTGAGAAAGAAGGACCGTTGGCAGAGCTGTTCTAATACGAAGCATGATGTTTCATTTGCATTCACGTAACAGTTTGGCAATATTTCCCATACATATGAAGTAACAGTACTCTAAAACATACCAAATTTGATAAAAGTCCATGAGTTATAGCTTGTAAATCCTCTCATGCTGTTGTAAATGCTTTAATTCTTCTTATCCCTGCCACCAATAAATATCTCAAATCATCTCCTCCATGTAGCAAAGAAGTATCAACTTTTTTGAATGAGATAAATTATTCCCTGTTTGGTTTAGCTTATGCCTGTATGGCTGAACTTAAACTTTGGATACACCGTAGAGCATACATGTTGCTATATAAAATTTTCACCTGCTGTGAAGCTGAGTTTTGAACTTCACTCACATGGTATACTAGCCAATAATGTTCACTATATATGTCAGCCAACATGATTGTCTTTGGTTTTCAGAGTAATTGATGATGTAGGATTTAGAAAAGGAGGAGTTTTCTTGCAGAGGATCCATAAGACTCACATAAGTCTTTATGAGTTATCACAGAAATACTTTGCAAACAACACACATTAAGACTTCCTTCTGAAACTGTTAATTTTTTAAATTTACTTATATCTCCTTTAGTTATGTAGCTTATTTGTCCAGTTTGTTTTTTCAGGTATCAAAAAAAAATTAGTTGATTTGAGATCAATGAAATTATCATAGTCGCAAGGCAAAAAAAAAGGTAACTGAAAGATTTGTCATAATATGATAGTCTGTGTGTGTATTTGCATGTGTGTGCATTACATATGTATTTATGTAGGACAGAGAAACTTCATCCTTGAAGTGTCGCTAGGGGTTATGCCTCTGCCCCATCCAGTTCAGTATTTAGGTATGAGAAGGAGATTTCACCTGGTCTTGTTTTTTACTGGGAGATTAGTCAAGTTGGAGTGTTCCGGAGTCATTGCTGCAATACAGTAGTTCCTTTGCTCAGACTGCCACATCTTCCATCGTCACTACTGCCAGTCTTTGTTCACATTCAGTTCCAGGCATTTTCCACTAACAAGCCTCATGCAGATGTTTTTTTTTCCCTGGGGTGGAATCTAATGGACGTTGACTGCACACTGACGGTTGCAACGTGCTGCTTAGTGCCACTGTGAGTAAGCTGTTCTTGAATACCTGTTTGGTGTTGGTGCCATTTGTGTACGAGTCTCATGGCTGACTGCCCTCAGTTTGCAGGTAGCGTCCTGTTCAAAGTGTTTCGTGTTCTGCATAGTTCCTCACCACGTCCATACAGACCCATTGTGGCTACACATTATTTCTCATATAGCACATTAAACCACAATACCGTGATAGGCCTGATCTACTATGTTGAATTCCATACTTTGGGGTTGTTGACATTCCAAGGCCTTTATCAGAGTCTAAGAAGTAATGACAGCTTCTTTTCTCTTGATCTTGTATTTGGGATGTCTTTGCTCTGGCTCCCATTATCATAGAATCATAGAATAAGCAGGTTGGAAGAGACCCACCGGATCATCGAGTCCAACCATTCCTATTATGGTGTATGTCTTTTTCCCTTCAGCCCCTTTAATCCTAAGCATCCAGCTCAACACCAGTCCAGAATAGTCAATGGAACCTGACTCGACTGAAGTTAGGATGTTGGGCTCATCAGGGTGTACAGCATCTCTCTGCATCTTCCTCTGTGATGTGATGATGCCAAACTCAGAATCCCCTGAGCAATTTTCATTAGCTCCTGATCCATCTAATGATGCAGGCTGTGAATGGCTCTGGTCATTAGACTACATGGGCACTTTTAACAGGGAGAATCTTAAGCAAAATAAAAGGTTCATAAATCATGTGCGTGTTTGATACTGGAGACCTGCTTCACTGATTTTTTTTTTTTTATGTTATCTTCTTTCTTGACTGTAGCCTTCACTTTCTTTTGAAATTTCAGTTGACGTTAGAAGAATTGTAGCAGTTCTTTGCTGGCTTTGAATAAAGTTTGCCCTCTTCTTTCAAATTGGACCCTTTGATGGTTCCTGTGGAAACAGCTGGTCTTTAGGATCAGTCACTAATTGGCAGATACTGGAGGACTGAGTAGTGGGGTTGTGTCAGTCGAAGGGGAGCACTGCCTTTGGAGAAATATGTTCCACACAAGCCTGAGGTGGCAGAGTGATCTCGCTGAGAAGTGCTGTTGCTCCTGCACCTACCTGGCTGTTCATATGGAACTCAGTTGCCACGTAGCTACCTCTGTGGAAGTTTACTTCATGGAGGGAGTTCTTGCAGCCGCTCTGCATGCAGTTCCTCAAGGCTAATCTCCAGGTAACTTGACTATATCAAGCTTGTTGCTTGGACTCTTTTTCTGTGTGGAAGTGTTTGAGGAAAGTCACTGAAATAGAGATTTTGCTAGTTAACTGGAGTGGTTTGAGAGGTTCAGCTTACCTGGGTGACCACTGTCTGTTGCTTTCCCAGCCTCTTAGTCCCTTGTGCTTGGCAGGAATGGGCAGTCCCAGGAACATTGTAATGTATTTAAGTAAGCTTGCCTTTCTGCAGATACCTACAGGAGTCTGATCTTAAGAGCTGAAGAAACATGTAGATGTGGACTGTACATGTGAAACTCCAGTTAATAGTAAATAACACCTTGTTTTAGCATGAAACGTTTTTTGGCACATCTTTGGTATTATAGGTCTAGTTTTGTCAAAGAAGGTTGCTCAGTATAACTTCTGACAGCAGAAAAGCATCCACTGGGGAGTGCATTGCTACAGCAACATTCATGTAAGGGTTCTGATAAAGATTGAAAAGTATAAAATGTATTGTCTGGATATTACCCATAGCTAAATATGTTCCACAGTTTAAATTACAAATACAATACTTATCTTGGTTTGTACCATAAAAATCAATGATTCCATGTTTTTGAGCATTCTTGACTGCGTAAGTTGCTGCTGCAATAAAATGCCCATTTCAGCCTCCAGTAGAATGAAAACTTTGCTGCTGCGTTCTGAATGCAGTACTTGCTTGATTAACAAGCATGTCCTGAATAGGGAGATAAATAACTTAATGAGGCCCAGGACCGGGGGGTGAAATTCTTTCTTTTTATCGTTGTAAGTGGAGCACAACAATGATTCATTACGCAAAAGCAGAATGGATTTGATTTTCTTTGTGCAGTGGCAGTGCTGTGTAGTCTAGGGACATCCAGACAAGAAAAACTGTCATTCTGGTGAATACTTTTGAAGGGCGTGGTAGAGGTAGGCGTAAGTGCTTAATATAGTTCATATAATGGCTTGGAAGTGGCTGACCTATAGATGTGAGATACAAATAGCACTATTTAATGTTAAAATTAGTGTTCTATGTTACAGTGCAAACTACCCCTCTTGCTTTCAGACAGTGTGTTTACATCTGTATGCACCACTTTTAAAGGCCAGCATTGGTAGCAAGAGTTCACAAGCATACCAATTATTTTTTGTAAGGTAGTGGATTCTGAGAATTTGCCAATATGCTGACTGTATCTAATACTATTTTGTGTTTGGTTGACTACTTTTAAACGTCATATTTTCAAAACTAAATTCTGTTTTGCTTTGATTTATCCTTAGTAATCTGGACGCGGATTGAAGTAGCGTTGGTTGGGCTTCCATAGGTTCTGCAAGTGCTTTTGTAGTTCATCCCCCATCCAGTTTTCTGGTATTAATGACCATGTGGTATTTCTGTAAAGTTCCTAATTATCTGGGAGAATTCCAGCTGAGTTCCATCATAATGGGTCTGCGTTCTTCAGTATCCTCCCTGGTGCAGATCAGATGGTGCCACTGTCTAGCTGGAGATTTTTAGCATGCTCATTACCTATAAGGTCTCTTTTTCCTGCCCCGTGAGACTTGAGGTCTTCTCATCTTGTTGTCATAGATCTCCATGGTCACTTCTCGTGGCTTCCTTTGTGAGTCAGTGTCTCTACCGAGGCAGCTTGTTTCTTCTTTAAATTCCAGGTGCCACTGTCTTTGCAGCAGCTAGTGAGAATCCTTTTGATAATTCTTTAGTCATGGCTCTCAGATGACTGATCGTTTAGTTACATCTACCTACTTCCTTCTCCTTCCTCACTCCTTTCTTCTTCCCTCTTCTGCTCAACTTAACAATTTGAGACTTTCGGGATATGTTGTCCTGGCTTGGTAGGTAACTTTGAAATGTCCTTCGCTTGCCAAAAGTTTCGTTTATCTTGTTGCTTGCTGCCGTCTTCTGAAGAGGACACTAGTAAAGGCAGGCGGCATTCAAAATGAGATATACATCAAGTCTTTTAACAGGTTAACCTTGTTTCTAGTATTACACAGGATTCATTACTTCATGTATCAACTTCCTAACTGTAAGCTTATCTTACTGGCAGAAGTTGTTTGGCAGATTTTTGATGGCCAGGCCAGCTCTAGCAAGTTTGGACAATCAGTTGGATAAAGCTGAATGGTAGTTCATGCAACCTGTTAGCTGCCTTGGCCTGATAAGTTAGCTACCAGATGGGGTTTTTTGTTTAGTTTTTTTTGTGTTGTTTTTATTTAATATTAGTCTAGAAGGAGAAGTATGTTGCTTCAAATGAATCATAAAAGGAAAGCAATTCATGATGACAACATTAGCTTTAGCTATTCATCTCTGATTATGAAGCTAACTCCCTGTTTGAGCTAGGTAGCATTCCAAGACAATTGAAATAATTTCCGCAGCATATTTTAAGAATCTATATGAACAGTAAGCTACACTGAATGTTTAATTACCATCTTTGTCCCTCGTTTATTCAGTGTCACCAGCAACTTGATTTCACATTTCCCCTTTACAAGGACGACTGTTTGTCTTAAGCAAGTTTAAAATTGGTTAAGCTGTAGTATAACAAAAAGTAGTAGTGTATTATTTTCTCCAGTGCGAAAATACAAGTCATACCTGAGCGCTTAAGAGAAGGAAAAGTTTATTCCATAAGGAAAAAATGTTATACTAATATGCTTTTTATTTTAATTTTTCTATAGCACTGTACTGTGAAAGGTGCTACATTGATCACTCTGATATGTTCTTGACAAGTAACAACATGAGGTTAAGGAGAAAAGGTTTCTTCTGCTTGTCTGCGGTATTCATGTAGATCTGAAGCTTTTCCCTTTCACTCTTTTAATGTGAATATTTCTATCAGCTGGACAAGGGGAAGAAATAGTTGCCTGTTACATCCAAAACATTGTTTTAGGACCGGAAGAGTGAAGGATGTGAAGTATACTTTCGTAGGCTGTTCTTTCTTCAGCTTTGTTATTTTACAAACATGTCAAGTATGGTAAACCAGTAACTGAAATCATAGTACATCTGGTTGTGCGAGTGCTTGGGCAGAGGGAGGCTTTTTACTGCAGTTTCTTTCAAGATTCTTTGAAGCCGACTCCTTTGTTCTAATCTGATTATTCTAGTGTGTTGATAAAAATTGCCAAATGATACCAAAATAGATGTTTGCTAATACTGTGAGATTGTTGGTGCAGTCCTCCTTTGTTGCTTCTTTCATGTTTCTGTTCTATTTTACTCTTCCTTGATTTCTCTGCAATGACCTGTGGTGGCATTTTGCTGCTGTTAGGAAAACATCATATTGGATGTTACTGTAAAATAGACAATATTTAAGGTGACTGTGTATTAAGACCTCCTTTAAAACCAGAAAAGGTTTTAATGCAACAACCTATTTCTGACCTGTTATGTCTTTGATTGGGATACCTTTGGTCCATGTTTTGGCTGTGCTATAACCTGGTGGCGGTATTACGACTGCGAATAACCACATTGAACAGTTTTCTATTTCAGTTTAATACAGTTTGTTTGTTATTGAGAGAGTTTGTTTTGGACATTGCCAAATATGAGAATTTTAAGTCAGCTCTTAATGATACCACTGGCTAACTCAGTACAGATCTACCATAGACAGGGCAATACTGAACTTAACTTACGCTAAACTTAGTAGAGTTGAAAACAAAAACAAACTTAATTTTGTTTTGTCTTGTCTTTTAATGTGACTGACTTGCCTTTCGAGAAGAAGTAATGTCCTGTTTTCTTGCTTTCAAATATATAAAGCCAGAGACAAGTTGCTTGAAGTCCGATTATATCATTTGAGTTGCATTATATCCTAGACATAGCAAGTTCACCAAGAATGTTATATTTGCATATTAAAAATTAAAGAAAATTTTAGTATTTGCATGTTAAAATGAGTTGAGAGCCACTTTGCTCTGGTTTTTGTTCAAGTAAGTGGGGGATTCTGTTACAGAACAACTTTATCGTCTAGAAGGCTCTGATTTTCCTTACCAGCGCAAATCTTGTCAGAATTGAATCAATTTTGTCAAAATTATTTTAATTGCAGCTGATATTAATAAAATGGGAAACCATGACTTTTGCTAAATGGCCTTGAGAGCACAAGCTTTGTAAAATGCTTCCACACTGACAAACCTGATTTCCTTCTGTGCTGAAATAGCTGGTTCTGCAGCTGAGGGGGGACAGCAGCAGATGTTTTTCTGCTTGATGTCAGCAAGGCCTTGGACTTTGTCTCCCATCGTATCCTTACAAACAAACCCATGAAATAGTCCACTCATCCAGGCAGTATAATAAGATGGCCAAACTGTGGGTCTTGAAGACTTGTGCTTTGTAATATGAAGCCCAGATGGTGGCAGCTGGCTACTTGTGGCATGCTACCAAGGCTTGACACAGGAGCAAATACTCTTAACTTCTTTATTAGTGAACTGGATAAGGGGGCAGAGCGTATCCTCAGCCCCTTGGCAGATGGTACTGAATTGGCAGGAGCGTTTGATACCTGGGGAAGCCAGGGAGGCTGTTCAGAGGGACCTCAGCAGCGCCGGGGAACGGGCTGGTGTGTAGTTCAGCTAAGGTGAGCCCAACGTCTGCATGTGGGAGGGAGTAGCCTCGTGCAGTGGCGGAGGCTGGGGCGCCCTCAGACACCACCCCAGCTCACGGTGTGTCTGTGCCAGCAGGAGCACGCCTGGAAGGCTGAGTGAGGGAGATAATCCCTGTACCGAGCACGTGTGGGACTGCATCTAGGTACTGGCAGGCAGGAGTTCCCAGTAAGCAGTAGTCAGGCTCAGAAACAGGCTGCCCACAGAGGCTGTGGAGTCTTTCCTACAGGATACTCACATCTCCATTGGCCGTCACTCCAAACAACTTACTCTAATGGTCTTGCTTTGAGCAGAGTGTCAGACGACCTGAGTTGTCATCTGTTACTCTGAGCTTTCTGCTTATTATGACCCCCCAAGAAGCAAACAGCAAAATTGATTGCCTTAATGTGACAGACTGCAACCTGCTGTAGTGCAGGAATTACTTTGCAATCCATCAAGTTGCTCTAGGTTTGAGAGCAGAAATCTAAGGGAAACCTGGTTTGGATGTTGACAAGAGAACCTTACTAGCTCCTCCACCTTAACGTGTGTCTGAGTCTGAGTTCCCCATCCTGACTGAAATGAACAGAAACATTTTGCTCTTTTTGGGGTGGTGGTTGTTTGATTACTCTCTTGATTTCTATTTCTAAACCATTGTTTGTAGGTATTCATGTGTAAAAAGTAAGAAAACAACTTTTTGACTAATGAGTTTGGGGTATATATATGTTGTCTTTAAAATGTGGAGTTCATATTACTTTCAGGACCGTGAGAAAAGTGACATCCTGAATATATGTGTCTATCTTTATATTAGAAGAGAATGATTTTTGTGTGGAATTTTAAGTTCTAGTTGTTAATGAAACAATAAATTTTAATGAGAAAACGCATGTTTTGTGAAGATGTGGTTCATGTTAAGGAGATAGAGGCAATCATTAAGAAGGGTAGCCTACTAGTGATGGGTATAAAACTAAAAACTTAGATTTGTTCCTGAATTTTTGCATTGTTTGTTCATCTTCCTAAACAGACTTTGCTGGAATATGCAGAAAAGTGGAAAACATCAGAAGACCCTCTGCCCCTCTTAGAGGTGTACACAGTGGCTATCCGAAGTTATGTTAAAGCACGACCTTATCTTACCTCTGAGTGTGAAAATGTAGCCTTTGTGCTTGAACGTTTAGCACTGTGAGTATGTTTTTTAGTTATGAAAACAAAAGCTGTGTGGTTTTAACTTTTCACTGCCTTAATGCTTTCCCAGTCCAGTTCACAACCTACGGAAGTTCTAAATAGGCTGGGAAGCACCTTCCTTCCTCATGGTGAATGGCGAATGTGAGAGAGAATGTCTTTGGCTGCTGGAAATGGAGCAGTCTTGAGAAGGACTCTTCTGATACAGGACAAGCCAACATCCCTGGCTAACGTTTTGTTACTATTGATTTCCATGCAATCAGAAAGTGCATCTGTTTAGACGCAGTGTTACAAGGTTGAACTTCAATGACAAATCATTTTTTTTTATTATTAGTGGTTTTTTGTGAGTTTGCTCTTACAGCATCTGCAAGAATGTCCATGGCCACTTTTTCTTTATATGTTCAAACAAAACAGACTTTTATGGCTTTGGCGTTTCAAACAAATGACTGCTTTTATACTAGAATTAAGAACTGTTCAATATACATTTTAAAAGCAAAAAATTGCATCAAATAATATTCCTATTTGCCTTCCAGAAGCTGTATTGAACTTCTACTGTGTCTGCCTCTTGATTTACCTGAAAAGAAATGGGAAGAATTTCAGGCTTTTGTGCAGGTGAGTTTGATTCGTGAAATGATGACTTAATAGCTTTTAAGAATCACTTGGAAACCTAGGGATGTTAAGTGTGTGCTGTGTCTGAAGACTTGTTTCCTGGTGGCTGATAAAGATCAAGGTCTTCAGCAGGAAATCCTATGTACTCTGCAGTAATTGCTGTCAGTCATATCCTTTCTCTGTCATAGTTCATGTAGCAGCTGTAAAGAAAAGAATATTTTCAGATACTTGAAAGAAAGCTCATGTTTCAAGATATTTGTCTATTAACACTGTTAGAAATGAAATAATATCGTATAAGTAGTTCTTTTCTATTTATGGTTGTACATTTGAGACTTATTATGAATGAAGGATCTGTCGATACTGCAGGACTGCTAGATCTCCCACAGGGCACTAGCTGGCTAAGGATTAGAGCTCTGCTTTAAAGGAGGGTGTTGAAACAAGTTCAGCTCCTTAGCATTTGTCAGAAATATGTAGTGGGAGGTCCTGCCTATAGTTAAAAAATAATGTGAGGGTTAGTGAGAAGGAAGGAATAACAGTGAAAAAGACCAGATACAGTTACCTCAGTGTTCTCAACCTAAATAACATAGAAAGATACAACTCCCTGATTTAAATCAATTCTAAAGAGGTGTGTTTAGCACCAGGAGGTTCCACAGCCTTCAGAGCAGGTGGAAAAGTAAAAGAAGAGTGAAGATATTTAGTTTGCTCCCAAGCATACATCTGCTTCCAAATTTTATCCTAGTACCTAAGTGCAGTAGAAACTATTTGAATTGATTTTAAGATTCCAGCCTGCCTTCATCATATTTGCATAGAACCATGCAGTGAGTTCTTGTAGCTTAAATCTTTTGCCTTTACAAAAATAATTTTTCAGTGTCTCCAGTGCATAACAACTGAGCTGCTGAAGACTGTGAAAAGAATAAGAGTTGAGGCAGCTGGTCCCAGACCAGTATGTGGACCAGAAAGTTTGCTCATCCATTTTTAAAAAGGAAGCCTCTTTCAAATTTAGTTTCAGAAATTTAAGATGTAGCCATGGTAATAAATTTGAAGGCAGGTTTGGGGCACTCAGTCGTCTCAGTTTGTCAGCCTAAATCTTGGGCGACAGAGGCAGATGTAAAACCTGCATAGGATGAATATTAAGATTGTTTGGTTGTACGTTTAGCTCATCTGGTAATGTTTAGGGGGGTTTTTTTACGTAAGCTATAAAGCACTATAAAAGACACATATTCTTAGTATCTTTTTTTAACAATACTCTATTTTGTAAAATATATTCTTCAGGTGGCCCATAAAAACTTGATGGAACATGGTAGCCGGGAACTGCATATCTTAACTACACTCACGCAAGAGAAAGGGGTGTGGAAGAACCCAGTGTTGTGTGGTATTCTTTCCCAGGAACAATTGGATCCAGATAAAGGTAAAATGTAAAATGATGATTGGGATAAAATATGTGATAATGTATATGATATATGTGTTTGTGTGATAATGTATAAGATATATAAATAAATATACTTGTAGCATTTTCTGAATTATTAAGATAGTATGTTCCTAGGAATATACAAAGCATTTAATGTTGGTATTTTGCATAAAATGTGATCATAGCTGGAGGTCTCTTGCCATTTTCTTTATAAGCTGTGTGAAGGGAGATTACATACAGGTTATTTTGTGATGGAGTAAGTTCAGTAGTGGTATATGAAAATTATTTGACATAAAAAATCCCCTCCCCCTTCTTTTTGAGAATGGCATTTACTCGATTATGAAATGCAAAGAGGATCATTACCAAAGATTCATTTAGACCAGAGTGCTGAGAATGGCTAACAGCAGTGGTGGAAGGAAGACTATGTGATCAGCAGAGGCTTAGAATGATATTTTCCTGATGTATTATTTCCATTGTTAGTGATTTGCAGTTCATAAGTAGTATCCTTGTGTTAATAAGTCTTAGCTGTTTTCTTTGATTCTTCACCTAGTTGGTTTTAGAATCTTTATGAACAGTTACACCTAAGTGTCTGTGGCGCAGTTCTCGTGTCAAGTAAAGTGTGGTTCCTCTTACTGTCTGCCTCCTTTTAGCCTGATGCCTGATTATTTAAGATGATATTCTATATTTATTAAAAATTAAACTATTAAACTATTCTCGCATCCTCTAGTGAATGCATCGCAAGGCATGATTTGTTAGACTGCTGTCATATCCCATCTTCTCTTTTCTGTAGTATCTGTTCCATACCATCTTCTAGCTTTACTGTCCCATTCCTCATACAGGGGACCAAAGGTTTTATCAGCAGTCAAGATATAGATGTATTGATTTTCTGCTTCATTTTACATTCCTTTTGTAATATTCCCTAACATTAGACTTGCTTCTCTCCACTGTGCATTGAACTGGTGTTTTCTTAAAACTGTCTGGTTTATTCTTGATTTCTTTCTTGAGGAGCTGTACCTATTTCAGTGTCAGGATTTTCCCCTAAAGCACAGCTTATTTCTGTATATACTATTAGGATTTCATTTTTTCCTAGTGAAAATTGCTTTGTCTATTATGCCACGTTATGGAGTGCAGTCCTCTTCAGTCTTTTACTGTTGACATGTTTTTACTACCCTGTTTTTATCAGCATGTTTTGTCACCTGGTTCTCTACTCCCCCTTTTCCAAATATTTATATAAATGCTGGACAGCAGAGGTCCTAGCACAGATCCACAGGGAAGCCACTAAGAGGTTTCAGTATTTTCCTTTTTACATCTAACGGATAATTTATCCATATAAGGATCATCTTTTTACTACCAAGATATTTCAGCATATTTAGTGGTTTTGAGGAATTTATTTTAATGCTTTTATGAAATAATTTGGATCACGTTTATTATTATCACCATCACAACTTCCTCAGATAAGTCCGGTAAATGTATTGTGTGATTTATTTTTTTTTTACAAAAGTTGTGCTTACTCTTCCACAAGATTTGAATTTTGCCACTTCTTTTAATAATTTACTGTGTTGCTAATACAGATTTTGGACTGGTACTCAATTCTCAGAGTCCCCCAAAGTACACTTATACCAGCTTCACAGGAACCACTTTCTAGTCCTCTTAACAGTAAGGTACTGCTAGGAGAAAGGTTTAATTAATATTTTACTTGCCTTCAGTTTGAGGGGTTTTAAGAACCTCCCTCATGAATCTGGTTTTGGTGGTGTTTTCCTGCAGAGTTTTTAATGAACATTTCAGGATTTGTTTTACTCCTGAACGTTCTTTGGTCAAGGATGCTTGCACCTTTGACTTGACTGGCTGACGTACAGTTATTACTTGTGTCTGTGGCAAGATTGTCATACTGCATATCTATATTTTTTTATTCAGTTGGCAAGCTGTTCTCTAGCTGTTGTCATCCTCAGCAATACTGCATTGTTCTGTGTCATCTTCTTGCTAATTTGAAGGATATTTATATTTTAGTAATACCAGAACTCCGTTGCCCAAAGAGTTGGCTTTCCAGTCTGTAATCCAGCACTCCCACTGGCTGCCGCTTACCGTCTTTCAGTGGACAACTCTCAGCAGTATTCAACCTTAACTCCAGTATAACAGTCTTCGGAATATTTGTAAACTTTGCTTACAGGGTTTTGGTTTTGTTCATAATGTTGCCTTTGCCTTTTGCTGTTTCAGAAGTTCCCAAGTATCTAAGTAGCCAGCTTATTACACGGAGATGTTATCAATTGGCAGATTTGATCAATTCAGTCTTTAAGTAGGGGTTAGTGTAGACATCTGTTTGTTGGAGGTGAAACAGCTAATAAGGACTGGAGGTGTTTTTCGTAATGTTGTCCTCTTAAGCTTTTGTTGCCTGTATTTGTTTCAGCTGTTTCTTCATGTTTGTTCAGTTTTATTTCAGTCTTGTAATGTCAATTATGACCTATTTAGAATAATTATCACAGAATCACAGAATAACCAGGTTGGAAGAGACCCACCGGATCATTGAGTCCAACCGTTCCTATCAAACACTAAACCATATCCCTCAGCACCTCGTCCACCCGTGCCTTAAACACCTCCAGGGAAGGGGATTCAACCACCTTCCTGGGCAGCCTCTGCCAGTGCCCAGTGACCCTTTCTGTAAAGAATTTTTTCCTAACGTCCAGCCTAAATCTCCCCTGGCGGAGCTTGAGGCCATTCCCTCTTGTCCTGTCCCCTGTCACTTGGGAGAAGAGGCCAGCTCCCTCCTCTTCACAACCTCCCTTCAGGTGGTTGTAGAGAGCAATGAGGTCTCCCCTCAGCCTCCTCTTCTCCAGGCTAAACAACCCCAGCTCTCTCAGCCGTTCCTCATAAGGCCTGTTCTCCAGCCCCTTCACCAGCTTTGTTGCTCTTCTCTGGACTCGCTCCAGAGCCTCAACATCCTTCTTGTGGTGAGGGGCCCAGAACTGAACACAGGATTCGAGGAGCGGTCGAATTATAACCTATTCAGAATCTTTGACATAGCCAGATATTTGCTGAATTCTAGGTCAGTGATTATATCTTGTCAAAGGCCTCTGTTGTTGACTCCTGCAAGTCAGTTTGCCTCTTTGAGTCTCCTGTAGGAAGCACAACTGGATGTCTTTTTCATCTTGGAGACAGATCCTTTTGAATTCCTCTGTTTTCTAATGGTACACACTTAGGACTTCGTGTGAGAGACAAATTCATTTTTTCTGACCACACAGCACTGCTGATTTGTTCTGATGACAGTCAAGCAAACACAGTCTGTCTGAACTGAATTGTTCTCTTGCTTTTCTGGTTTCGGGAATGGATTATTGCATGGATTCCATCTAAATATATGCAGGAAATACTCACTTCTTGAAGTGTTTGGGAGATGGTTCTCTGAGTGCCATGTCATTAAGTAATTGCCTTACTCCTGACTGCCTTGAGCACGGCTTAATTTTCTGATGAATGTATGCCTGTAAGGATTAATTCAGTAAGGAGCTCAAAAAAAGTAGAGGATGGATACCCAGTTGTTTGAAGCACTGATGAGAACAGCAGGAACTACATACATACAGTAAGTGCAGGCTTGTGTGTGTGCATATATAAAGTCTTTTCACACTGGAAATATTCTCTGGACACTTGATTTGTCACCTGCTTTGGGTGAGAAACGTCAGCATTGCCCTGGATTTTTAGCCCATCTCTGACCATTAGTATTAGGAAACCTGGCCTAAGTTACCAAATTCTGTGCAATAGATGTCACGAAGTAGAAGAATCTTCTCTTGGGAACCATTGTTATGCTGATACTCCACTTGAGTTGGTTTTGAAGAAAATTTACCTCTCTTCCCCTGCAAGTGGAACATCATCATTGCCATTTTGGGCTGGGCTTATTCGCACAATGCTGGTCTGTTCTGTACAGAGGCCGAGCCTGGAAATAGCAATTGGGATGCCTAATGAGCTGAAGATTATTATTTTTTTTCTTATTCTTGACTAGTGACCTCAAAGAGAATTTATTTGCAGAAACGGAATTGTTAGCAGGGTCTTCAAATGTGATTTGTGGCCCCCCTAAATGGACATCTGGCTCTAATCTGAGAGATTTCCTGAAACTCCTTTTGAGTTTCCTGAATCTGTTTGATATTGTGTCATGAACCAACCTACATACATTTGAAGAATGCCCAGGCAATCTTCCACTCCCTCAGAGCAGTTCAGTGCTGAAAAGAGAGATCCTTCCTCCAGTTCTGCATATGTTATTGTTCCTCGATTCTGTCCGTTGCTTCGGTCTTTACCCAAAAGGACCCAGAATAATTATGCAACTAGGTCTGCAATTTCTTGATTCAAACTCTGGTTTCAGAAGAGTATTATCTCTTAGAAGTGTGCTCAAGAGCTGCAAAACTACTTGTTTGTTCTGTGAATGTTGTTCTTTTTCCACCTAAACCTGTCTCTTGTGTCTTTAAAGAACATATATCAAATTTTGAGTATTGTCTGTGTAACATCATGGACATTTTAGACTTGAGAGATCATCCAAGGTTATGTGAACCCATCAGGTCATGAGTATAGCAAAGTATCAGTCTTCTCAAATGATATTTAGGTGATCTCTTATGAGCATTTTGGTAACGTTCTTTGCTGTGGAGCACTGCTCAGCCAGTTTCCAGCAATGTCAAATGGTGGGAACAATAGTCTCAGTACCAAAACAGAAGGAAATTTGGAAAGATACATAAACATAAAAATAAAATATCTTATCCATGTCATTAAATTCAAGATGATAGTACTAGCTCTGATCGCTGACTAGTCTGAAAGTAAATGGTTCACTTGCTTTAGCACTTAGCAACCATTTTCATATTGCTGTCAAATGTTGCATTACATTTGCATGTTGACTGGACCTGCTACTGCTTCAGGTTTCACCTGCTTGGCTGCTTCTTTTCTGGAGATTGCCTGTGATGAACAAGAAGCACTTGTATTTGGAGAGATGAATTTTCCAAGTTTCTCTGCTTCATCGATTGGTTAGGGAAAGAAACCTTAGTAAGATAGTTATAATTTTTCATATGATAGAGGATCTTTTGTCTTTTTGGCCTCCTTCTGGATACCTAATAGCTGAATTTGGAATCAGAGCTGATTTTAATCTTGAATTGAAACGGATTTGAATTCATGACAACTAGAATTTGTTTCTTGAAGTTGTGGGTAATCTGGTTATTGCATATTGCTTAGTGTACCAAAGTCTGAAAGATGAAGTATGTCTAAGCATTTTGGATTATATGATAGCCTGCTGCTCTTTAGTGTGAAACTTTTTTTCCATCCTTGAGTTCGTCTTTTTCTTGTAGTGATGGTGAAATCCTTCAAAGCTGGCATTAGTATCTCCTCAGCTGGCACTGAGGATGAGTGGAGAAACTGTCTAGAGGAAAAAGAATCTGAGATAACCCTACAAAAAGACAGGTTACTGCTGCATTTTTTTATCGGAGTCTGATTATCCTTAGAGATTTAAACCTGGCTGTCACGAGTTAAGTTCTTGAATTTTTCATAAGTTTAAATGTAGTCAGCAGACTCCTGAAGTCTGTCCCACTGAAAGGAGGTTCGAGGATATCGCTATTCAGATGTTATGAGGATGGGTAACAGGCAGATTAGGATTTAGACAGCCAGTATGGAACTGTTTTCAGTAATTGGAGCATCCACTGTAAGAATCTGAAAAATACCAGCAGCCTCACCTTCAAAAATATACTGGGTATATTCAAAGCAGCCACTTGGAACTTTTTACCATTTCACCAGACAATGTGCCATTGTAGAAGCATCCAGGATTGGTGCTGCATTAAGCAGAATTGTGCTGAGATGTTGTTTGCATGAAGGACTCTTGAGACGCAGCTCCAGGAAAGTATGAAAGTATTGAGTGCAGTTCAGGGTCACCCACAGTGTGAATGCACATGTGAACTAACAATTGAGAATGACTGAAGAGGTTACGGAAGTGTAGCTGAAGTACTATGAGGCGGATAGTCTACGTGCACATTCACCTCCTGCTGTATTTGTCTTCCTTGGCCAGAGTGAGGGTGAGAAGAAAGAAGTGTCTGTGGTAGTTTAATCTATACCTACCCAAGAACTGGTGAAGGTAGAGTTAATAGGATTATGAGTGCTTCGGTAAAGTAAAATGGTTTGGTTTGTGCTCTACAAGTCCTCCAGTCAGCCAGAGCGTGACACATATGTGGACTGTCTGCCACAGAGAATTTACTGCTACAGAGTTGTGCTCGTGGCTTGTTCATGCTTGTGTGCTACTAATCTGTCTCTTCTCTTTATTTTAATCCATGCACAGAATGAACATTACTTGTAAGAGAAGTTCATAGTAGTGCTTGTGGACTTGACATGGAGTGACTTGAGTAGTATGACCTGAGACTCCAGCTATGGGAATCAAGGGAATAACAGATTAGATTCCAATATCTCCAAGTTTATTTGTCAAGAGTTAGTAGAACATAGAATCAGAGAATAGTTTGGGTTAGAAGGAACCTTAAAGCCCATCCAGTTCCACCCGCCCTGCCATGGGCAGGGACACCTCCTACCAGCCCAGGCTGCCCAAGGCCGTCCAACCTGGCCTTGAACACCTCCAGGGATGGGGCAGCCACATCACAGTACCATCTGTCAGATGTCATGTTCTCATCTTTTTTTTTTTTTCCCCTCGTGTTAGTTCTGTAATTTTTTATGAATTGTGCACTTGCCTTGCACAAACATTTTACGGAATGGTGGAGCATTGCGCAGAAGTGTCATTTAGTAATTCTTCCAAGAACCATGCTATTGATAAACTGCATCATTCTCATTAAATGCTTAAGGTTTTGTGAGCATAGAGGTTAACTAACTCGTGCTGGAAAAGCACTTGTGCCTCAAAGCATTTTTATGAAGTTACATTTGTTACTATAAACTGACAGTTTATCTACAATAACTTTTGAAATAGACATGGCACTATAAAATGTATTTATAAAATGTTAAAAAAAACCAAAGCAAATCTTATCCTGAAGACTCTTCTCCCCATTAGACTCACTCCTACAGCCTTGGCAGCATTTTTTTCTTAAGATTTTGTACATATCTTAGTTATGAACTACATATAATCAAAACTTATGTTTTGAATGAGCTTTCAAATGTCAACTGTAATGATTATGATCACTTGGGTTAGAAAAAAGGCTTAAGAGTTAGTTTGTAACTTTAACGCCAAGGTCTTCCTATATCTTATTGAGGAGATAACAGAAAATGTTCTGCTGCTTATGCAAGGTAGGCTGGCTGAAACATTAAACACTAAAGGAAGGGGATTAGCGAGAACTAGCAGATAGAACACTGTCTCTGAAATATTAAAAGCAGTAATTATAATAATAAATCAGAGTGAAATGTCTTGGGTTACCAATATAGCTGAAAGTCTAAGGTCTTCCTGTATCTTGTTACAGAAATAAGGTAAAATGTTCCAGGCAGGCTAGATGGGAGTAAAAGCTGTGGGTGAAAGGATTTACTGGTACCTGGTAAGAGAAAGAGCAAGGCCAAAACTATTGAATGTAATTAGTCTCTGGGTCATTTGTGGGTTGACAAGAGTATGTCATTGGTAATGTCATTAAAGGAATATTTATTCTGCTTCTTAAAAAGCACATCCGCTAGTGAAAACCAAAATAGGTACCATCTACCAGTGGTCTGTTAGCGTGCTCTACTTTTCCTTTGTTCCTGCATGAATGGAAATCTGGTCAAATCTTCATCGACATGGAGAGAGGAAGAAAGGATTTATATTCGACTGAATGGTGTTACACATCAGTGAGCCATGGCTGATCATTTGTAGTAGCGCACAAGGATCCCAAACAAATAACTTACTTGGTTGAAATGATAATGCAACCATAAATCTGAAAATAAATGAAAGATAACGATGGGGTCCGTCAGGGCTGATTTCTGCAAAAGGCAGTATTTTCTGCCCTAAAATTCTGTGTGCTAAAATGATAAAGAAGAAAATGGTTGACCTGATTTCAGTTGCAAGATGGGCTTTTAGTAATATGCTGCATAAGTAGCTAGAAGAAGGAGAAATCATGAGATAAAATGAAAATCAGTCACGAATGAAAAACTAGCCAGGATGGGAGTTAGCAAGGAATAATATGAGGTGATCTTTTTTCTTTCAGTAAACCTCGTGCTTGGTATACTAATATAGCTAATACTAGAAAGGTAATTAGTTTTGCAGATGCTGAAATTACTTAATTATTTCATGAAGACCAAACAGGACAGTGCAAGTCAAGAAAATATAAATTAGGTGAATGAGCAGCACGATTAAAGTGCAATTTGAGGCTGGTAAATAAAGGGGAATGTAACAAATGTTTCTACCAAGACACCTCTTGGTAGAAACAGTTGTTACAGTGTCAGAAAGTTAGCACTGCAAATTTCCAGAAGGCTTCAGGAAGGCGTGGTGAAAATAACCTAAGTCTGTAAAAAATCTCATTTAGGAAAGATCAAGATTTTACCCTGACACTGCAAGAGACCATCAGTCTGCTGCTTTTCATGAAAGAGTGGAAACAAAAACCAGTAGAAAATTCTGTTGTTTTTAAAAGATGAGAGGATGTGGAATTAAGATGTGAATAATTGAAAACCAAAAGTGTTTTTCATGCAGTGCGTAACTAGCTTGTGAAAACACTTGTAACAGGGGAGGGGTTGATGTCAAAAGGTTTAAACAAAATCATTGTCTCTGTGTCTATCTGTTTTTAATCAGTGACTTTAAATATTTTTCAGAGGCAGTACTAAACCTCATGCTTCACAGCTGAAGCAATTTTGATCTTGTAGATCTCGATGAGACCTGACCTATACATGTAGGAGTAGGAACATTAGCCTGTGCCCCCCTTTTTTGTAGGATTCTTATGCCTTCCGCCAAAGCACCTAGAGCTGGGTTGTTAGTGTAGACAGTGGAGTTTTCACTCCAGTAACAGCATATCTAAAATATATAGTTGAATAAAATACAGCTATTCCCTTGTGTCTCTGGGTTTTAAACTATACACAGTCAATTGTATACAAGATAAGCCTCTTTTTGTTGGAAACTTAATTGGCTGAATAACTTTTAAAGGAGTTTGACTGTATTCTGTGGATGCCTCATACGAAATATTTAATGCCAGTAGAAAGGACTTCAGATACTTATACGCTTCTCATGTTTATTCTTTCATAGCAACGTCTTTAAAAAGCAACTATTAGCAAAGGTGTAGCATAAACATAGAAAGAAGGATGTGAGAGTAGTGACTTTGTGTTATTTGCCTTTCTGTAGAACTATAATCAAATGGTATCTAAATATTTTAATATATGTGCTTTCTAAATCTGTTCTGTGTGCAGCTATTTTGCCAAAAGATCAGAATGAATTAAAACCTGCAAGTAGATAAAACGTCTGTAGCAGGGAATCCTTACAATAAACAAGTACTGAGTATGTTCTCAAAGACGCTTTTTCTCGTCTTTGCTTCTGTCCTGGTTTTGGCTTTCATACCTTTTATATCTTTTTTGATTTGTGTACATTTTAGGGGTTAACCATGAATGAGTAAATGCCATCTGTTAACTCTGTAACCTGCTGTGAAACGTGTATGTAATATTTTGGCTTGTTTTTCTTTGAAGTGAATGAATTTTTAGTGTTTGAAGGCCCCGTCCTGCTGGATATGCGTATTAAGCATCTAATGAAAACAAAGCAATTAACGCAAGCTACTGCCCTGGCAAAGCTGTGCTCTGACCATCCAGAAATCAGTGCAAAAGGCAATTTCAAGCAAACCTACCTGGTCTGCCTTTGTTCAGGATCACCAAATGAAAAGCTAATGGAAGAAGTAAGTAAAAAATGAAGAACATTTTTAGACTTATTTCTTAAATTATAATAAACTCACTAATCATAGGCTGTTTTTCTGTAGAGAAGGTTTTCTTTTAAAATATGCTCTAAAATATTTTTGGTATTTTGTTTTTTCATTTAAGTCACTTTTAAACTGACTAGTAATGACTCAGAATACTTGTGAAAGTGTAACATTAGGTCACTGGTAGGCATTTTATGACCCTGCCACTACTTTGTTTCATTTGACTTGAAGTATTTTTAAAACTCTGCTTCAGATCTTGTTAGTAAGGTGAAAATAATGGTTTTCCCATTTTTACTATTTTAAGTATAACTTTTTGTGGAGCACCTAGTACTTAGAATGGGGCCCTTTGGATGCTACTTTCAGTTCAGAGAATAAATGTAACCTTTTTTGACCCAATTGAAGGTGAAATCAGATATTTGATCTGGTTTGAAATATAAAATCCTTCTTATTTAAAAGCAAAAGTCAAAGAAGTGATGACAGCTTTTCTCTTCTTTCATTCTTTCAGGTGACATCTTCATTTCTCACCCCACCCCAAAGTTTTATCTGAGCTTTTTTCCTTCTTAAAGGAAAACTAACTGCAGTTGTCATTTTTCTTAGCTGTCTGCATCTCTCTGCTGTCTTTTTGTCTCTGTCCTCTTTTTGTGTTAATAATAACTATTAAGCATGTTGAAATTGATCTTAAAGGGTTGAAAACTATGCAGTGATTAGAGTTGGAAGTGTTTCCTTCCCTAGATATAGACTGTATTCTAAGATGATGGTGTGTTCTTCCAGTACTCAGTAGGATCGGATTGGTCTTGCTCTGGATGCTGTAGGCCCTACCAGAACAGGCTCAGGAGGAGCTGTGACAGGGCTGTACAATCTCATGTTTGTTTGCTGAAGACTGTCAATGGAACTTGGAATTTGTGATCCGCAAATGTGCTTCCTTCGTGACTCAACCCCACTGCACTCCCCCAGCAGAATGGGCTTGGTCAGCGAATGAAGCATGAATCCCGTAGACACAAGGAGTGGGGTAGCCTTGTTTGTTAGGATGCCACACATACAGATAAGTTCAAACTGGGTTATCACAGGAAACCGAATTCAGATATTTCCAGACCTTGGATTGCTTGGGATGCTTAGCTTTGTGGCTTCAGCTGCAGCACAGTTTGCGGCATTGCTAACTATTCTGGAAAGTTCTTATATTACTGAGAGAAGTCCCGTCAAAGTGGGCTTCTGTACTGGGGAGGACAGTCATTTCGTAGTGTGAGAACAGGAGGAAAATGGAAAAAAACAGGTAAACGGTAAAGAAGTACAGCTCGCTCTTTAGTGGTATGGAGAACTTGATATCTGTTTAGAATAGGCAGAAAGGTAGCATTTAAACTCGTTATCATCTTGAATTAGTCCAAGCAAACTTCAGTAATGTGAAGAATACAAATCAGCAGTATGTGGAATGCTAGGCTGACAGACTTGATGGCTGGGCCTGCACAGATCTTTGCTGGAAGCTGGGTCCTTCGAGAACTCTGAGAGGCTGGAAAAAAAAAAATTGCAGAAAAGATTCCTTTTGTGTTAAGTTCAGTTTCCCATATTCTTCCCTAAGCTTTTAGCTGATGGTTGCCATCCGAGATGGAGGGTTATTACCGTATTGACAAAGTGTCAATTTAGAGGGGAAAAAAGAGTTTCCATGGTCTTCAAAACTGTTGTTTGATTGCTGGACCAAAAGCTGGATACTGTGGTGCTACAAGCAAGCTGTGCTGCCACCTTATCCAAAGTATCAAACTAGCTGGGTGTTTGGGTGGGCGCTTCTGTTTCTTACTTTGGTTGGTCTTGTGATTTCTTGAGAGATTTCCAACAGCGCTGTTGCAATGGTCAGGTTATTCCTCAGCTGCCTGTGTCAAAGAATAAATACCAGCATGTCCTGCCAGATGTGCTAATTGATGTAATCAAACCAGTCTACTGAGAATCAAGTTAGACAGTAATTGTTACAACAAGTGCAGTGATTCAGTACTGATGCGACTGTCTGGTATGACTGGGTGACTGTGTTTTTTTCTTTTGTTTTGCTACAAAACTAAGTGCTTCCAGCATTGCTTGAACAAATAAGTTATATTACAAGAGGCTGTAGTGTTCTTCTAGAAAAGCATTCAGTTGACCTGCTTCTTATTATACAGCTTCCCTTTTTTTATCTTTGATTTTTTTTTTATAAATATTGGATCATTAGTGTTAAACTTTGGATTAATTAATCACCCAGCTGTTGTATTAAATCAGTAGTAATAGTGACTGGTAAACTGAGTTAGAATGTGAGGTAATAATCTTTCTGTGTTAGGATGCAGTTTAAAGTTATATATCTGTATTTTACAATTATCATAGGTGTGTAATACATATATGAAAAATTAATGTTGTACTTTAAATAGATGACTGGAACAGTAGATATAAATAAGACTTAACGTCCGAGAAAAAAGTTTATCTTCACTTTAATAAACCATTTTTTCTGGTGGCATAATCAGTTTTGACACTCTGTCTAGAAATACACTGGTTTACTTTCAAGCTTCTCTCTGTCTGATACAGTTAAATATTCACTAAGTTCTAAATTACTGTCTTTTTGCAAAGGATCAAATAACTGCATGTCTGAAAACGAAACCATGTTCTTAGTCTCGGTCTTGTTTTCTTTCTTCCCTTCTAGATTGCTGAAGTAGATTGCAAAGATGCTCTAGAAATGATCTGTAACCTAGAATCTGATGGAGATGAAAAAAGCGCTCTAATTTTATGTGCAGCATTTTTGTCCCGCCAGCTGCAGCAAGGAGAAATGTACTGTGCTTGGTGAGTTTGGATATTGTTTGCCATCTAGTGCAATAAAAATTAGTTGTGAGAAGGCAGAGCTGATACATAAGACATGAGTTAACTTTCTTTAGCTGATAACATCTGTGAGCTAAACAGGAAGGAGATAAGGCTCTTGGAAAGCTAAAAAAGAAAAGGGGGAAAAAAATGGTATTTGACAAGATTAGCTTCCATTATGGCAATTTGAAAGCTGCATGTATGATGAGGCATTTACAGATACCAGTAGCTGGTTAGTAATTTTGCTTCACAATAATCTTACACTTAGTGAGGAATTTAATGTCTGCAGGCAGCTAGTCAGCGTTATGTCAACTTTTAATGCATGAGTACCGTTCCTGTCTGTCCTTATTTCATAATGCAGTATTTCTTTCCCTAACAAATTTCTAGAAAAGAAGGAGCTCTTTACTACTATAATCAAAATAATAGGCTACATTAAAATACTTACTTTTTAAGGCTTGTTTTCATTAATGTGGGAGCAAATAACTGGCCTTTGTCAGATATTTGAACTGTTGCGGTCTGAATTTCCAACTGCTTGCAGTTGGGTTTTACTTCCAAGTCTGTTCAGTTCCAGAAGAATTTGCTTTGTGCACCTTCTTTTATGCACAGCAGAAGAAGAGCATCTGCTAATGCAGGATTCTGCTTTAGCAGATTTTGCTAAAGTTTTGGGGATTACACCATTCCACAAAGTTCTAAATACCCTTGGCTATTTGCACCTATGGAGGAATGAACTAGTGAGTTAATATAGATACAGTAATATTGTTTGTCTTTTGGAGCTAATTTCTCACTAAGTCACAGTTCGATTCAACTCTTAGAGCAGAGCAGCTTAAGAAAAATGTATCTACCACAGAGCAAAGCCATCCTTCTGTAGCTGCTAGTAATTACCAGGAATTCAGAAGTGTAAAATTCCAGTCTGTGGAGTGAAGAGTAAACTACTTCACAAGACTTTTTTCAGTACCACCTCATAAGCCTGTAAATTATATAACAGAAACTGTGGCAATACTGGTTTTAGTCTCATCTGTCCTTCTGGAATTGTAATAATTTTGAAAATTAGATGTGAGTAGTGTGGGTTTATTAATAAAAACTTTTCTCTGTAAAATAAGATCTAAATAAATTCAGAATTTTTCCTTTTTCAAAGGCCTTCTGTTCTCAGCCTTGCATTTTCTTGTGATCAGATTAGCAATTGCATTGTTGGACCTGAAATATTGTTCTCTTGTTCTAGGGAGCTGACTCTTTTCTGGAGTAAACTGCAGCAAAGAGTAGAGCCTTCTGTTCAAGTGTATCTAGAGAGATGTCGTCAGCTTTCTGTGTTAACTAAGACTGTTTATCACATTTTCTTCCTGATTAAAGTAATTAATTCAGAGGTAAGGATACTCCTGAAAGAATACTTTTGATGTTTCTAATGGAACTGTAATCATGAAAATTTATGAAAGCTGCTTAGGCATCCTGTCTCTTTGTGTAGCGTCAGCTTTGTGGCAATCCTAATTGTTTTGGGGAAAGGCTGTAGCAACTTCCTTCTTCAGGTAAACTGAAGGTTGATTAATTTTGAATCATTAAAACTTCTTTGTTCCTTTGGAAAAAAAAAGGGGGGATAAACAGAAGAGCTGGATGCCACAGCTGAGATGAAGGAAAAACGAAAGATGAGGTTATAGCCTTTACTACTGTCCATATCCTCTAAATGAGGTATTTTCTGTTTGCAGGTCCTAATGTGCCTCTTCATCATTTTCCATATTTCTAATTTTACAGAAAATGGAGAGGAAATGCTTATGAGGAGAAGATGTGGAGGCTGTATGTTAATATATGAAAAAATTGCAGAAAGTTTAAAAAGAAAAAAACACACAAAACCATCCCCTTTTGAATTGCCACTGAAGAATGCAGTTCGTTTTGATAAATGAAATACTTGCCTTTTGTGGACTTACACCCAATATTGCATTAAAAATGCTGTTCATCTGTCTCAACTAACCTTTTCATCTAATTTCCCCAGTTTCCTTTCATTAGTCATTGTACTATTTAATGTTTATAGCTAAATTGAGCTCTTCCAAAAGCTTTTAATTTGGAGATTTCTGTAATTTGGTATACAAATTCTAAGTATAAAAATCGGTTGTTTTCCTTTTGCACTGTTCTGGCATGGCTAATCAGGGACTTCTAATCTTAAAGATTATTTTTTCCAGAGATCTGAACTAAATTGGAGTTAGAGAGGGGGACAAAAGTAACTTTCACAGAGTCTTGTGATATTGAGAGCTCTGTCTGCTCCATGCCATGACTGATTTTTCTCTAATGAGCTGCCATTGATGGCAGACATTGGAGACCATGTGGGTAGCAGACTTGTGCATTCATAAATTCACTGGACTTTATGCTCATTTATAGCAGAGCCTCTCTGTGCATCCTTGGCAGCATAAGGAGATTGTAAAGTGGACATAAATGTAACTTATGTTGCCTAAGGGTATGAATGAGAAAAGGTCACATGACCTTCGGAACGCTTAAACGATGGCACATTTAACTATACTTATTGCTTCCAGTTGGAGTGAAGCCATGTGTTCAGTTGAGGTCAGTTGACTTTGAAGTGGCATAATAAACCTTTATACCTTAAGTAATTTCCAAATTATAGGTATTTTTGAAGATCATGTGCTTCTCTTACTTCAGCTGTAGCACTTCTTGCCATTTGAATTATACCCAGTGTTACCTTAATGCTCCATAGAAGCTCATCTCAAGTAAGCGTGACACAACTGGCCGGCTTTATTTCGTGGACAGTGCTTAATATTGCTCTAATAGAAACTGATGTCTCTACCGTACAGCCCTACAGTCATCAAACTGGACAGAAGATGCAATCAGTATGTGGTTTAGTTCTGTGTAATCTTTTGCATTTTTTTAGTGGCATGAAAATCAACTATGCAGTTTGAAGAATAGCATCTAAAGACAAAACACTGTTTCTTAAAGTAAAATATATTATGAACTCCAGAGGCATTTTTACTGACAGTTGGGGTTGAATGATGTTGTGGGTTGTGATAAACAGATGGGGTTGTGATAGGTACAGATTGTGATACAGGTTGTGATAGAAACAGATGGGGTTGTGATAAACAGACTTACTAAAATGAGTCTTGCTTTACAGATCGATGGTGCTGGACTTGCGACCTGCATTGAACTGTGTGTGAAAGCACTGCGCTTGGAATCCAGTGAAAATGCAGATGTCAAGATATCCATTTGCAAGACTATCTCCTGCTTGCTTCCAGATGATCTGGAGGTTAAACGTGCTTGTCAGCTGAGTGAATTTCTTCTCGAACCCACTGTGGATGCGTATTACGCTGTTGAAATGCTGTATAATCAGCCTGACCAGAAGTACGATGAAGAAAATCTTCCAATACCAAACTCTTTACGCTGTGAGCTCTTACTCGTGCTGAAAACTCAGTGGCCTTTTGATCCAGAATTCTGGGACTGGAAAACTCTCAAGCGTCAGTGTCTGGCACTTATGGGAGAGGAGGCATCTATCGTGTCATCAATAGACGAGCTAAATGACAGTGAAGTTTATGAGAAGGTTGAGGATTGCCAGGAAGAGACTAAAGAGACTTCTGTGAATGGGCTTGGTGGCACTTTTGATGAAGCTTCAAGTCTTCTTAAGGATATCAGAGATGAAAAGCAGAAAAAGAGAGAAATTAAAAAACTCAGAGAGAGGGGGTTCATATCAGCTAGATTTAGGAACTGGCAAGCTTATATGCAGTATTGCGTGTTATGCGACAAAGAATTCCTCGGTCATAGAATAGTTAGGCATGCACAAAAACATTATAAAGATGGAATTTACAGTTGCCCTATTTGTGCCCAAAATTTTAATTCTAAAGAAAACTTTGTTCCCCATGTAACTTTACATGTTAAAAAATCCAGCAAAGAGAGACTGGCTGCTATGAAACCACTAAGAAGACTGGGAAGACCTCCCAAAATAGCAACTGCCAACGAGAATCAGAAAACTGATTCTGTATCCAAACAGGAGCAGCGACCCATTAAGAAGAACAGTCTCTATTCAACGGACTTCATTGTGTTTAATGATAACGATGGCTCCGATGATGAAAATGATGACAAAGATAAACCTTACATACCAGAGATCGTGCCAGTTCAAAAGCCACTCCCTGTTAATGAATTCACCTGCCCCGTAACATTTTGTAAAAAAGGCTTTAAATATTTTAAAAATCTAATAGCGCACGCGAAGGGGCATAAAGATAATGAAGAAGCTAAACGTTTTCTTGAAATGCAAAGCAAAAAAGTGATTTGCCAGTACTGTAGACGACATTTCGTAAGTGTTACTCACCTGAATGATCATTTACAAATGCACTGTGGCAGCAAGCCTTATATCTGCATACAGATGAAGTGTAAGGCTGGTTTTAACAGCTACGCTGAGCTGCTGACACATAGGAAAGAGCATCAGGTCTTCAGAGCAAAGTGTATGTTTCCTAAATGTGGCAGGGTGTTTTCCGAAGCCTATTTACTCTATGATCACGAAGCACAACACTATAATACCTATACCTGCAAAGTCACAGGCTGCGGAAAGGTGTATCGTTGTCAGAACGAACTGGAAAAGCACGTTGAGGATCACAGCAAGCAGCCTGAAATAGTGCAAGAGCCTGAAAGCCAGACTAATCAGCCTGATCTTAGTCAACCTTCTGAAGCTAATGAAAATACTGATGGAGTTTCTGTTAAAGAGGAATTGGCATCTCCTTCAGCTGACAACCAGAGTAGTTTTACTGAAGAAGAAAACGTTGTCTGGAATCAAATCAAGGCAGAACCAGTAGGGAATGAAAGTGTAAATGCACCAGAGAGTATACTGCAGCAAAGCAATTCCCTGCCTAATGCTGGTTCAGAGCAGTCTCCTGCAGGTTCAGTGAAGACAGAAGTGTCAATTCCAGCAAGCGGCGTTAAGATGTCTGCTGTTAGCCAGAAGATCCGAGAGAGCTTTCTAAAAAGAGGTAAATTGGCTGCTACCGCCAGTAAAGAGGATCCCACTGAACCTGGAGCCCAGCAGCTGTGCTCACTGGTTGACTCTTGTCTTCCAGCTTTCCAAGAGAGAAAGGAAGACTGTCTCAGTCAGACTCAGAATATTCAAAGTATTTCTGTGACCTCAGACACACTAAAACCAGAAGCCCTTGAATCAAAAAGCTTAGAAAGACAAGTGAGTATTGTAACTCCATTCAGCGTGCAGAATCAGGCAGGATATCGCAACAGCGTACCCATTTCCAAACTTGAAATTGAAGACAGTATTAAAGTTGCGGCTAATCTGTATAACCTGCCTTTAAAGACTTTAGAAAGTATTACATTTATTCCTTCGCAGCCCAACGTAAATAACTCCTTAGTCCCAGCTGTGCCACCAGCAGCCCCAGTTCAGAAATTTAATTGTCAGGTTGAAGGGTGTACTCGAACGTACAACTCATCACAGAGCATTGGCAAACACATGAAGGCAGCGCACCCTGACCAATATGCTGCTTTTAAAATGCAGCGTAAAAACAAGAAACCACGAAAATCCAGCAATCTGCAAAACGTGCCGAACGATGGGACAATTGTCTATCTTATGCCATCGCAGGTGGGCAATCCTAGTAGTGGTGCTGCTTTTACTGCCCAGAACAAACCTAATCTGAATCCCACCTGTTCCAGTCAAGCGCAACATGTCTCAAATACACTTTTTCCAACCCACCTAGAAAATCTGGCCAATCCTATATTGCCAATAGTGGAAAGTGTCATAAATCCAAGTTTGTCTACTCATATTAAAAGTGAGCCTGAAAGTGTTTTATGTTCACAAATGGAAAATCTGTCTGGTACAACCTTACCTTCCCAGTTGGATGATCTGGCAAAAACAGTTATGCCTCTCAATATTGATGGCAATTCAGATCCTTTTCTTCCGTTGCCTGCAGAAAATGGTCCAATGTCTCTCTTTCCTTCGTCAGCAGAGAATCCTCCAAGTTCAGTTTTCTCACAACTGGAAAATAACACGAATAACTTTTCATCACAGCTAGAAGGAAACACTAGTTCTGCTTTCCCAAAAGAGGAAACTGTTGATCAAATATTTCCCTCACGATTGAGCAATGAAAGTAATTTCAATGAGACAAATTCTCAACATCCAGCTTCAGAAACGGTGAAAAAAGATCGTGGCCAGGCCACGAATGGGAAAGAAAGGAAGCCAAAACATAATAAACGGGCAAAGTGGCCAGCAATAATTAGGGATGGCAAGTTCATCTGTAGCAGATGTTTCAGAGTTTTCACTAATCCTAGATCGCTTGGTGGTCACTTATCTAAGAGGTCTTATTGCAAGCCTCTTGAAGGATCAGAAATTTCTGCAGAAGCTCTGCAGGCTAATGGACAGTCTTTGCTTGCGAGTATGATTCTTTCCTCAAATTCCTTAAACCTGCAGCAACCCCAGGAATCTGCCTTCAATCCAGAAACATGTTTTAAAGACCCATCGTTCCTCCAGTTACTTGCAGCCGAAAATCGTTCTGCAGCCTTACTACAGACTGTGTTTCCACGGGTCAATGTGACTAACTTTAATCCCAGTGGGAATGATGAAGGAAATCAAATTATAAAACAAGCCTTGGAAACTGCCGGCATCCCGAGTACCTTTGATAACACAGAAGTACTTCCACACATAGTTACCACAAGTTGCATCACCGGTACAACTCCGATAAATGCGCCTGTTCTCCCCAACTCAACTGTGTCCCCTCTGCTGCAGGCAGTCTGCAACCCCAGTACCCTCCTCACAGACCAAAACAGGACCCTCAACGCCAAAATTCCTCCAATGAACGAATGCAAGAGTTTGCCTGGTTTTGCAACAGAGGACTTAATGCTAAAGCCTGTTGAGAATGGCTTATGTCCTAGCTCGTTTTCTAACAGTGTTGCAGCAGTGCAAAACTTTGCAGGGAGCGGTTCACGAGTTTCAGTTATAAGTAGCCCAAATAATTCAGGATCAAGCAACTTGAATAAGAAGGGAACCAGTGCTTCGAAGAGGAAGAGAAAAGCAACTACGCCCTTGCTTGCACCCGATATATCACAGAAAGTAGCCGTAAATAATGCAACAGTGGTGGGACTTCTGACCAAAAGCACTGAAGGAAACGTGCAAATACAGGGACAGAGTTTTCAGTCCAGCTTGCTGGCAAATTGTGGCTCTCAGGCAGTGGTGGAAAATCTCACACAGAAACTCAATAATGTTGACAATCAGTTATTCATGGCCAGTATCAAAGAAAACTTCAAAACAGCTCTTGAGGGTCATACAACTTTACCCCCTTTAACGGTAAAAACTGAAAATGGGGATTCCCAAATGATGACTGTAAATTCTTGCATGCAGGCAAACTCAGAAGACCAGCTGTCAGAGGACAGTGTTATGCAGAACCTAGAAAAAACCCTGGAAATAATTAAAACTGCTATGAATTCACAGATGCTTGAGGTGAAAACTGAGGTTCAGGATACTGTTGCAGCTCCAGGACAGAACTCGCAGGTAAATAAAGCACAGGCTTCTTTGGGAAATTCTGCACATAGCACACAACTACCCACTCCTGCGCAGTTTGCTGTGCACGCCGGGAATGCTGCTGCGGCAAAGAGTAGCTCTGCTCAGCCTGTGACATCTCAAAAGGATGATAATCAAATAATGGAAATTTTAGAGCGGTTGCAGAAACTGAAACTAGAAGATGATCCACTCATTCAGGTCTCTGAGACTCTTCCACAGTGTCCTCCAGCAGATGCACTAGCACCAGCAGTTCCTCTTGTATTAACTGAAAATAAACCCCTAGTCCAGATATCTTCAGAGGCAAGTAACATTCAGTTTAGTGATAAAGTTAATAAGCCTTTTGTATGTCAGGATCCAGGCTGCACTTACAGTGCTATGACAAAAGATGCATTATTTAAACACTATGGCAAGGTTCATCAGTACAGTGCAGAAATGATACTAGAAATTAAGAAACATCAACTGAAATACGCCCCGTTCAAGTGTGTTGTACCTACTTGTCCAAAAACTTTCACAAGAAATTCTAATCTCAGAGCACACTGTCAGCTTGTACATCATTTTACAACAGAGGAGATGGTAAAACTAAAAATTAAAAGGCCTTATGGCAGAAGATCTCAAAACGAAACTGTAAACACAGCCCCACAACCTGTCGAAATAAAACCTTTGCAGACACTAATAATAGAAAACAAAACTGCAACTCCATTGGTCAAAGAAACTCAGATAAAAGAAGTTGTACAGCCTGTAATAGTCTTGGAAAAGCTTCTACCAGAAAATAATATTCCTGAAAGACTGGAAAAACCTCCCCAAGTGGTTTCTGTCCCACCAGAGCAGCACAATGCAGCCTGTTTCGGTAGTACGCAGGCGCAACCCAAATTACGCAAGGTTAGGAGATACAAGAAGGAGAAAGAAGAGAGAAAACGTAGGAAGCCCGTAGCAAAGTCTCTGGAATTTCCCACTAGATACAGCCCTTATAGGCCATACCGGTGCGTCCATCAGGGCTGCTTTGCGGCTTTTACGATACAACAAAACCTAATCCTTCATTACCAAGCCGTGCACAAATCAGACCTCCCTGCCTTCTCTGCCGAAGTGGAGGAGGAGAATGATCCAGGCAAAGAGGAACGCAATGAGGTGGAAACCAAACCTGCTGTCAGAGAGTTCAGATGTGAGGTGAATGACTGCTCTCGCATCTTCCAAGAAGTTACCAGCTTGATACAACATTATATGAAGCTTCATGACATGACCCCAGAGCAAATTGGAAACATGAAATCGGCTCCAGAGGTGGGAAAGTTTTCTTGCGATCAGTCTCAATGTAAGTCTTCGTTTACAACGTATCTTAACTACATTGTGCATCTTGAGGGAGATCACGGTATTAAAATAAGGCCAAACAAAGTAGAAGACGACGGTGTATTCAAGTGTGACTGTGAAGGCTGTGACCGTATTTATGCTACAAGGTCTAATCTCTTAAGGCATATTTTTAACAAACATAATGACAGGCACAAAGATCATCTAATAAGACCCAGGAGGCTGACACCAGGTCAGGAAAACATTTCAAGCAAAGCAAATCAGGAGAAACCATTGAAGTCCAAACAGAGAGGATTGAAAAACAGATCAGGAAAAGAAGGTAACAAGCTGCCATCAAAAACAAAACAAAAGAAAAATGTGAACCTGGAAAACAAAAACTCAAAAGGAATACAAGTTCAAGAAAATAAGGCTTATTCACTGAAACGCGGCAAGCACGTGTATTCAATAAAGGCTAGAAATGATGCCTTATCAGAATGTACGAGCAGGTTCATAACTCAGTATCCATGTATGATAAAGGGATGTTCATCCGTAGTTACAAGCGAAAGTAACATAATAAGGCATTATAAATGTCACAAGCTGTCCAAAGCGTTTACTTCCCAGCACAGAAATCTTCTTATTGTATCGAAAGATCGCTCTGTCTCACAAGTGAAGGAAGCCTCTTGTGAGCAAGAGGAGACTGATAAAAAAAGTGATGTGAAAGAGCCTGAGCCAACTGTGATAGCAAGCAATAATGATTCAAATGCATCTACGTTACCACAAAAGGAAACTGAAAAAAGTGAGAAGGATGAAGTGGATGAACTGACAGAACTATTCATTACTAAACTGATTAATGAGGACTGTTTGAGTGCTGAAAATCAAGCAAAAATCTCTTCCAGTGTAAATAATGACTTGCAGGAGACCAGCTCCTGCTCCTCAGAAAAGCAAAAATCGAACAACTTAAAAAGAGCAAACAAAGAAAAAAATATATCCCAGAATAAGAGGAGGAAAGCTGAAAAAACGGAGGAAGTCCCGCCTGCTGATGTGAGTAGCGTGCACAGGGAGGAGGAGACTGCTGTCGCCATTCAAACAGCCGAAGAGAAACCTGCGGCTTTTGACTGGAGCTCCTTTAAGCCGATGGGTTTTGAAGTGTCGTTCCTCAAGTTCCTTGAAGAGTCTGCTGTGAAGCAAAAGAAAAACACCGAAAGAGACTATCATAGCGGTGGAACCAAAAAAGGATCCCATTCGAACACGCGAAAATCCAATGAGAAGACCTCTGT
This sequence comes from Phaenicophaeus curvirostris, assembly GCF_032191515.1. NCBI lineage: Eukaryota > Metazoa > Chordata > Aves > Cuculiformes > Cuculidae > Phaenicophaeus > Phaenicophaeus curvirostris. Next base: position 9,695,677 of record NC_091393.1, on the reverse strand, counting down.
AGCAAGTAGTAATGTCACTGGGTCGTGTTCAGAAACTGAGACCCTCATACTGTTTGCGAACCCATCACAGCTTCCATGTGGTGACAATGTAAAGATAGTGTTAGACAAGACTCTTAAAGACTGCACCGAGCGTCTATTAAAGCAACTTCAGGAAATGAAACCTACTGTCAGTTTGAGAAAACCTGAAGGACGTTGGGAGGATAATCCAGAGGTTACGGCTGCAAAAGTAATTGTTATGAGTCCCGAGGAAAGGGAGTCAAAAATACTGAAAACCTAATGTTTTTAACCATTGACCTATGATTAAAGTTTATTTTGAATGGAAGCCATCAAGCATGATGTGGAGCTCATTTATTTTGAAGTGGTTTAATCTAGCAAAAAACATGACATGAGTCATGTTAATTTCTTAGTTGTTTTTATCCCTATGGGACTTGAAGAACAGAGTAATTGCTTCAGTTTTGTAAATACTCTATCAAAACCTCAACTTTCTATCAGATTGTCCTTTCCATGAACTAAATCTTCGTGAGTTGTCTGTGATTGGTATCTTTCACCAGGTCACTGCTCATGTACTCTTTATTTGTAGATACATTTTTTTTGTATATATTTATTATTGTAAATCATTTGCTGCCACCAGCAGTCTGTAAGTCTAAACTATTAAATGACACATTTATATTCAGAATTTTAATTTGTAACTAAGTTAGCAGGTTTTTAAGACTGTTCTTTAGTCATTTTAAATTAAGAACTTTTGAACTAAAACTAGCTAAGTCTGCCATATCCAGTTTATTTTGCCTAAAGCTTTTATTTACAGGAAAGGAGCTGGATAAGATCACATTTCGTAGGTTAAACGTACTGACACCCCCTCATTTTTGTAAATTTTAACATCCAGTACCTATGGATGATACTCACGTGTAGTTAACTCATAAATACGATAGTTTTCTTATAGCTACATTTTTCATTGCTTTTAATTGGATACAAAGCATTTATGATTCCATAATAAAAATGGAAATGTGAATAAAAATAGTTTGCTACATTGGAGATTTAAAACAATATTTGGTATTAAAGAATCCGTTGTGAATGTGATAGAAAATTAGTAGTGTGGAGCAGTGTATATATTTGAGGTGGTGATTTGTGAAGTAGCCCAGTATTGCCTTAAATAAAATCACATTTCATTTCTTGTTTTATACATGTGATCTTATAAAGGTTATTTTTGTTTCTGTAACTTAGATTGGTGTATAGTTTAATTTTTGTTAAAAAAAAACAACAAAAATCCTTCAGAAACCATTTTTGTAAATAGTGGGTTTATAAAACAGATGGTTTATTTTGATAATACCGGTTTGGTATCTATCTATAAAATGCGTGAGTCCTTATGCCATACCATGAAAAACTGAATAAACAAGGCACTTTCTGAAAGGGAAGTGAGATTGTGATCTTACAGGCAAACTTGGTGGTTGTGCTCTATTGGTGGCAGAGGCTCCTCCGCTCTCCTGCCTCTTGCTGACTGTACTTGGCAGCGCTCTCGCCACCTCTCTTTTCCACACTGGAATGACCCTCGGAAGCGATGCCGCTGGCGATGCCCGGGATTGGAGCGATTTCTCTCTCTGCTGCTAACTGAAATGACAGGTGTCCAGTTTGTTGAGTAACCAAAAGCGTGAATGCGTTGGTGGGAGCTGTCAGCACCCAGGAATCTACGGTGTTGGTTTTCGTGTGTGGTTATGCTTAAGTCGGATGGGACAAACCAGCTGGATTGTGTGCTACCAAAAATTGTTCTTGGATTATTCTCATTACTGGATGTGACCTACCTTCCGTGATATAAAATAGTCGTTTTCTTGGGAGAGATTGGCTTCAATTTTTTTCTATAAACTTGTCTTGCCATGTAAAGCTTTGCATTAAATGCTACGTGTGATTGCTCTTAAGCTACTCCCCTGGAATCCCTGACAGTTTACTTGAATATTGGTGTGAGGGCACATTCCTACAACCAAATGAAGTGACTTGTGAGAGTGATGATTACGTATGAAAAAGTGGAAAGGCGACAGTGTTTCAGCTTGGGTGCAGCCCTCGGGTTGCTGTCTGGTGCTCCATCTCTTACCTTCTCAGAAAGCCCGTGCTTCCATTTGGATGGAGCCCACTCGCTCCTTTCGCTTTTGATCCCTCCAGGGCGACTAAACCGATCCTTCTGCCAAGTTAGTAGATCAAAGTCTGAGAATGAGAAACACAAGGATTTGTTTTGGCTTTTAAGTCTGGGAGAGACTGTTAAAAGCACGTGATGCCATGTGCTGCCTGGCAGAGCCCACGCCGTCCCCCGGGGGGAGTTGCTGTTGGTGCTGGATGTGGTGACTGTAAAGAGGATCTTCCGCAGGGGAGAAGAGGGCAGAGGTTCTCTGGAGAGGAGCCACAAAGCTCGCTTGCAATCTCTTGGGTTTAGATGTGCCTGGCACTGCTGACAGACCTCACAACTGTTAATTTTTAGAAGAATTTTGTGTTGTGTAAGTTAAATGCTTTCAGCATTGACCTTCTCAGTGACGGATACTGCATCAGCTGCAGATTTGGGGCTGAGAGTAGCACACAGTGATCTGAGCTGGGCGGTGCTTTACTAGAATGCCCTTTTTTAAATAAGGGGGAGGAAATCCAATGCCGTGAGACAGGACTCGGATCCAAACCAGAAATTTAGGGTTTGAAATTCTGAAGTTTTTAATATTGGCTCATTCTTACCCCAGTGAATCCAATTACAGCAGGTGCTGTACTAACACAGTCTGTGCCTTCTGTGGCACTTTTGGGTGGGCGCTGATGTTCTGTGTAACCTGTAAGCTACTTCAGTAGGTTTTTTTTCCTTTAAAATAAAAAAAAGTATTTTAAAGCAAGGGACCAAAGGCAGGATCTCTCGGTCTTTTCCCCTCTCTTTGTCCTTCCTCCTCTGTGTCTCTGTCTTCTAGACAGACACGTCACCCATGAATTGTGGGGCATTTGAGCAAAGACACTTTCTTTTAAACTCCTCGCACCACCGCGTGCTGGCCAAAGCAGCAGCAGTTGTCGCTGATGGGGAAGCAACCAAATCGAGGAGTCTGGATGCCGAGTACAGACTGTTTTCTGACTTTACGCTGGCAGCTGGGCTCTCTCGTGGGTAACCATGTTTGTAAAGAAATATTGCCTGAGCCCTAATTCAGTGGAACTGGGAGTGGTGGCTTTGTCCTCGCGTGTTTTGGGGCGGTTGCTCTCAGCAGGATGGGGGGCGGCATTGGCCCTAGAACGTCCTGCTGGGATGTCCTGTCTCTGGCTGTTGGTAGCGATGCTGGTAACGCTGAGAACAGTCGTTGGTTCGGGTGAGGAAAAGCAGCCGGCTGGATTCTTGCAATTAGTTTCTGTGCCAAAGAAGTCGGTGGCTGGGGCTCCCACCCACGCGACCCTGAGGTTTAGCCCCCCCCCCCCATGACTTTTCAAACCTCATTTGTCACAAGGCAAGGAGATTACTTGGGTTTTACAGAAAAAGAGGATCTATGTGGATCTATGTAAGACTCAGATGTTGTAATGTTTGCAGAGATGTTTTGAAATATGAATGAGGTACATATTTTTGTATGAATGTGCGTTGAGTGACCATGTTATTTCTCCATTTGTGTGGGCTCGGATCAGCTTCCTACAAATCGTTACGTGCTTGGGGAGACTGTACTCCTACACATTAAGAAGGAAAAACAAATCGCTTGAATTGAAATTCCTTTATTTTTCTTCTGTTTGAGTGACTTGGAAGTTAAATACACAAAAGAAAAAAAAAGTCCTTAAATCTTTAGTTTAGCAACCGAGCCTACAAACTCATTTGAACCAAAAATATAAGAGCAAACGACTTCAGGGATGGAGAGATGAGTGAGAATTGAACTGGAGCACAAAGGAGCGTAAAGGCAGGGAAAGGGCTGGGGAAGGGAACGAGCCGGTAAATAAACAAATGCTGGCCAAGAGCAAGGGTTCAGAAAGTAGATGAGGTTTTCCTGTTCTCTCAGGTTAAAGAAAATCTGTCAGCTGCCTTGTGTGATGCTCCTTTCTTTTTCATTGGTGGCTCTGTCAAACGCATGAATTTTGCAACGTGATGTAAAAGCCACTTGGCAGTTCACTACAAGTGTGTCAGGGTCACACAGAGTTGGTCCGTACTAATTTTTCCGAGTATTTCTTATGTAAGGTACTGCTGTGTCAAAACTGAAGTGTCCTCCAAGACTTGAAACCGATTGACTTTGGAATTTATTTATGATTTAATGGCTGTTGAAGATAGAATTAGTAATAAAACCTTGAATATACATTCCAAAGAATTAAAAGTTCTTGTTTCACAGGAAAATTTTTGGTCTCTGACCAGCCATGGAGCTTTAAGGGATGCTCTAAAACCCTTCAAGCCCTGACTTAATATACTTTATTAGAGCAGCTAATGCACAAATTTAATCAGAAACCTGTGTTGGCTAAACTGTGTTTGCTTCTCTTTGTTTCCTCTCCAATAAACTTTGCTTTAAAAAAAATTAATAAATACTTTTTCATTAATGTGCTGTCTTAAAATCTGTCCTCAATAAATAAAACACAGTCATTTTGGAAGCATTTTTTATTTTCAAAGTGTTGCCTTGTCTTAAAATAAAAAAAAAATGATGCTTTAGGGTATAAAAGGGCCGAGATAATTTGGGGGTTTGTTCTCAGTTACTCAAACCGTTGCAGTCACGGTTCCCAGCGGGAACGGGTTTTGCTTCGTGCACTCCTTGGTGGGGTTTGTTTCGAACTGCGTTTCTGCTGTGAGCCACGTCCTGTGAACATAGGGATTTAACAAAATATTCTGAGTTGTGTAAAGCGCAGGGTCTCGAAACACGCGCTGATCCAGCGTCACTTGAGGTGTAAAACAAACGAGCCACAAGCTGGTGAGCTGGTGCCTGAGGGCTCCTCTTGCTGGGAAGTTCAGCAGCAGCAAAGGTGTTTTCACCTTTTACAAAAGCAGGTTTTCTGTAGCAAAAAAAACCAAAAAAAACTTGAAAGCTTTTTTTCAAAAGCACATCCCTTGTCCATTAGTTCTTAACATTAATGCTGTAATGGTTACCCCAGTGCTCATAAAAGTAATGATTTGTAACCAAAGCTTGGGGTTTTGTGGAGTGAAAAAATAGGTAAAACTCTTTTGCTGCCATTTCTTCCTCTTTTATCTTGGCACGAACAATAAAATCAGTTTGACATTGGGCAGTTTTGCTTGTGGCAGTTGGTGTTTTTCTCTAAAGGGTGTATTTTGATTCAGCCAGTTCTGGTGTGTGTCCTAAGGTCTTTCTCCCCAGCAATGGCCAGAGAAAACTAACCTGAAAAAAGTCATTTTTTACACTAATTCCTCCCGTCTCAGAACTCTGGGTTCGACAGGAGGCACATCGTGGCTAAGTTCTGTCCCTTTCCTGTGAGCCCAAGCAACATCCGTAGTAAAGAGCAGAGGCGTATGGTGTTTCAGAGACATTCACGAATTTGAGGGAGGGAAGAGTGATTCTTATTTCACTTTGTTTCTACTGGAGGCTTTTCGTATTTTGGGATTTCGCCTGTTCTTCTATGACGGAGAAACCAAAGGGCTCAAGCACCTCCAGAAGGAAGAGCTCCACAAACAACTCAATAACCAGCCGGGTCCGTCTCTATCACCATGGCTAACGAGATGCGTCTGCCTCCTCTTATATTTTCCTTTGATCAAGATGCTTTACGGTGGTGGGATGGGCTGGTGAGCACCCAGCTCGCTTCAAGACACCAGCAGCCGCTCCACCAGCTCTTTCCGACTGCTGTTTCAACAGTTACAAGATCCACCCAGCTAAGAAGCGCTGCACACACTCTCGCTGCTTAGCATCAACCCACCCCGAGTTCTTCCAGCTCTGCCTACTAAAAGCCTCTTTTTGCTTGTACCAAAGCAATTGTTTCAGCGCGATTTGTTATAATTATCTGTGTTTATATTAAAACTTCGTGGAATTTTCAGGCTTCCACACTTTGTTTCAACATGGAAAGGCCCAGAGGATTCTATGTATGACAAATATGACATGACTGAGTTTGTCCTCTCAACTAAGGGGGAACTACTAGAGGAAACTGTGTCATATATAACTAACTGTTCAGTTAGGTAAAGCACTGATTGGAAAAGCAATTTGTCAGGTACAGTTTGTGTCACGGGATGAGGGTCTCCAGACGCCTTTCAAGTCAACGCGGAACGGTTTTCACGTTCATCTTGTATATTCAGGGGCAAGGATGAGGCGCTGCTGTGGATCCGGCCTGCGCTGCCGGCCTGCGGTGACCAATGATCTCTAATTTGCGGCAATCACTTCTTGAGCCTCGATGTTTCTTGTGCCTCTTCAGATAACGTTTCAGGGAGTATCTGAAAATGAGATAACTCAGTTCACTTAGGTTTAATACAATGCACAGGCATGAAGTCGCCACCAGAAAGTAAAGGAAAATCATCTTCTCTGTGGGTTTGGAGATATAACAGTCTACGGTATTGGGACATGGTCTTACGTCACATTTCACAAGGCGCGGAACTTTGAATCCGTTGTACAGTTTGTAAAACAGAACAAGAAAAACTACTTCAAATCCTGATTTTAAAATAAGGCTGATAAGGTAAGTGCACAGCAATCCGCCATCTCTCTCTCCCGGACTCCTATAAAGTTTCTGGCCGTGGTGTTTCTCTCTGTTCTCTCGGTACGCGACGTGAAAAACAACCAAGAGAGAAGGGGCGGAGACCACGATTAATTGCAAAGCCCAGAGTCTGACGTGGGAGATGGGGAAAAAATAGTCAAAGCAGACGTTTTCACAGCCAGGCTGATCAATGTTGCATTCAAATTCATCATGTTCATATTTCCAGATGTTTTCTGCAGCCGCAATGTAAACCAGTAAGCGGAATAGGAACACAACCGCTACCCAGATTCTTCCAATCCCTGTTGAATATTTATTCACGCCACTCAGCAGATCACGCAGGAATCCCCAGCTCATTTTTCTCTTCAAAGAAAGACGGAAATGCTGTATGGAAGAAACACAAGATCTGCAAGACGCTTTCTCTTGGGTAAAGAAAAATAAGATGTGCATTCAAGGTGAAATATAACCAGTAACTGAAGCAATTCAGAATTATTAAGCATTTAGGAAGGAAAACAACAATAAAAAGCTCTTTGTTCTGATGCTCTGTACCTTCTGAGGCCATTGTATAACATTTATTTGCTGTTAAAATAGATTTTGTAAATTAGGCTGGAGGCTGATCCTCCTGCTGGACTGTCCCCCTGCTCAGTGCTGGGTCCAGCCCTGTTCAATGTCTTTATCAATGACCTGGATGAAGGCATCGAGTGCACCCTTAGAAAGTTTGCGGACGACACTAAGCTGGGTGGAAGTGTCGATCTGCTGGAGGGTCGGGAGGCTCTACAGAGGGATCTGAACAGGCTGGACCGCTGGGATGAGTCCAATGGGATGAGGTTTAACAAGGCCAAATGCCGGGTCCTGCACTTGGGGCACAACAACCCTGTGCAGTGCTACAGACTAGGAGAAGCCTGGCTGGAAAGCTGCCTGGAGGAGAGGGACCTGGGGGTGTTGGTTGACAGCGACTGAACATGAGCCAGCAGTGTGCCCAGGTGGCCAAGAAGGCCAATGGCATCTTGGCTTGTATCAGAAACGGCGTGGCCAGCAGGTCCGGGGAGGTTATTCTCCCTCTGTACTCGGCACTGGTGAGACCGCTCCTCGAATCCTGTGTTCAGTTCTGGGCCCCTCACCACAAGAAGGATGTTGAGGCTCTGGAGCGAGTCCAGAGAAGAGCAACAAAGCTGGTGAAGGGGCTGGAGAACAGGCCTTATGAGGAGCGGCTGAGAGAGCTGGGGTTGTTTAGCCTGGAGAAGAGGAGGCTGAGGGGAGACCTCATTGCTCTCTACAACAACCTGAAGGGAGGTTGTGAAGAGGAGGGAGCTGGCCTCTTCTCCCAAGTGACAGGGGACAGGACAAGAGGGAATGGCCTCAAGCTCCGCCAGGGGAGGTTCAGGCTCGACATAAGGAAAAAATATGTCACTGAAAGGGTCATTGGGCACTGGCAGAGGCTGCCAAGGGAGGTGGTTGAGTCACCTTCCCTGGAGGTGTTTAAGGGATGGGTGGATGAGGTACTGAGGGGCATGGTTTAGAGATTGGTGGGAATGGTTGGACTTGATGATCCGGTGGGTCTCTTCCAACCTGGTTATTCTATGATTCTATGATTCAAGGTGCCTGTTCTTCCCGAGGGTCTCCCAAGCACCAGGTAGAGTTTTCTCTGCACGGCTCGGGCTGTTGTTCCAGCACTGAAGTGCTCTCAATTACCCTGTGAGTTATGCAAATCCCAAGCACAGTCCAATCAGATTTCACTCTCAAATTTCTGTATAGCAGCCCTGTGTCCTACAGTAAGTTGACTACCAAAGCGCAAATTGTTTTCTTTTTGGCTGTGGTCAGACTTCTCAGTAAACTCGTGCAGTATTTAAGATCCTGTCCAGCTTCACTGGATTTTATTTTGTCACGTTTCTTATTATTTAAGAAATGCGCTAAACTTTACTCCGGATTTTTTTTTTCTATTCATTATTTTATAGCTTCTTTTCCACACAACCTTTCCCTTTCCTAACTCTGGAATGTTTCTGTTGGAAGAGTTGCCTTAGGAGCCACTGGCAGCCGGACTGTCCTCAAAGTCACCTGAGAAAACCACCAAAAGCATACACTGACCTTCCCACCTGGCCCCACCTCTTGAGGCCTGCACAGATCTTCGACGTTACCGAGCTTCTTTGTTTTGTAAGAGCACAAAGTAGATGTTTTCCTAGGATAGAGAATTACCAGGAGACATAAGGGAAATCTGAGAAGTTTCCAGATGTCTTCTGTTTCTTAACATCCTCACCCCATCTCCTGCCTGACAGGAGAGAAAGCGTAAAAGGGTGACCCCTCTGTGGCTGCAGCTGCAGCCGGTACTGACGTGTGAGCAAGTTTGTTGATGGGTGGTTTGAGTTGAGGACGAGTGATAACGAGGCCACAGCAGCACAAAGCTCAACAAAGTTAGAAAGCTCAGCACTAGCTTTGCTGGCCCTTGATTCTGCAGCCCATCATGACCTGTGGCTGGACTTCTGCTGGAAGACAAGGCTGTTTGCCTCTCTGGGTATTCCTGCTTTGCTGTTAGAGCTGGTGACTTACCCAAGGGGCTGACGGGCAGCTGCAGAAATTAATATATTGCTCGTTTATACTGGGAAGGGTGTCCACAGAAGAGGTTCTCACAAAGTCTGGTTACCAAGCTGCTCCTTTGTGCTGCGAGTAGAAAAGAATAACAGGAGAGTATCAGTTGGTTTATATCCTATCAGACATAAGCCTACATGGTTTTAAATACGTTTGGCAGGGTGGTGACCGTCATTAAAGAGCTTGAGGTCTCTTTTCCCAAAGCTGAGCTGCTACCTCCCGACCCAAGCAGCAAGAGGAACTAGAAAAGAAGAACTTCATACCTTCTTTCACCAATCCCACATTGAGGAGAACAATGTGAAGGGGAAAAGGATGTCCTGCACACAGAAAATTAAGGGTCAAGGTTTTGACTAAAATCTCCAGCAGATCCTGAGCAATGGGCAAATTCTAGCCATCCAGAAGATCAGACGGATTAAATTCCTGCAAAGCTATTTTGAAAGACAGCAATACATTCTGTTACCAAGGTGTCTGGCACTGAGGCAGCAGGGATTTCACAGAATTAAAGATCACCCTGGAAAGGGTCATTGGGCAGTGGCAGAGGCTGCCCGGGGAGGTGGTTGAGTCACCTTCCCTGGAGGTGTTTAAGGGATGGGTGGATGAGGCGCTGAGGGACATGGTTTAGTGTTTGATAGGAATGGTTGGACTCGATGATCCAATGGGTCTTTTCCAGCCTAGTGATTCTATGATTCTGTGTGCTCTGTTGATGAGAAACTGAAGTTTATTAAAGGACTGCAGGACGGGTCTCATGGCCAGCAGTGCTTCTGCTGAGATTTGGTTATATTTTTCACTTGCAACCTTCACTTGATATAGAGAAATGGTTGCGTAGAACAATCTTCAGCCACAAGCCTGAAGGGCCACAGAGCCTGTTCTGTGGTATCATTTGGATTGTAACCAACACAGCTCCTCTATTCAATGAGCCTTTAAAAGATTATGTTTACTTTATACACCACCGTTGCTATAGTTGATTGTGGATGTTAACATGCTTTCATAGCCTTTGAAAATACAATTAATTCACTGGAGCATTGCAAAGAACATAGGGAACAGAAAAAATAAAATAGACTTCAAAGATAAGGAGTTACTCAGCAGGTTACTCCCATATGAGGACAGGCTGAGAGAGTTGATGTTGTTAAGCCTGGAGCAGAGAAGTCTCCCAGGAGACCTTATAGAGACCTTCCAGTACCTGAAAGGGGCTACAAGAAAGCTGGGAAGGGACTGTTCACAAAGGCTTGTGGTGATAGGATGAGGGGGGATGAATATAAACTGGAGAGGGGAAGATTTAGATTAGACATTAGGAGGAATTTCTTCACCATTAGGGCGGTGAGGCACTGGCACAGGTTGCCCAGGGAAGCCTGGAGGTGTTCGAAGCCAGGTTGGATGGGGCCTTGGGCAGCCTGGGCTGGTGGGAGGTGTCCCTGCCCATGGCAGGGGAGTTGGAACTAGATGATCTTTAAGGTCCCTTCCAACCCAAACCATTCCATGATTCTATGATTCTATGACCTTATGCATAAGAGAAAATTGACTTCACAGGGCAGTGCAGGCACAGACTGATGACAGGTTAAGTTAGCTGAGGCTAGAGAAGGCAAAGGCATTATATGGGTTGTATGAAATTCAGAGTAAGGCGAGGATTCAGACAACAAAAGAGAGAAGAAAAATCTTCAAGTAAGTACACAACTGAGCAACAGGAAAAGGACAACAGTGGGTTTGTAACACTTCTAGAAGTGGCAGTACATGTGGAAGCAGATGCCAGAAGTACTATCAGGGCATGATGCTATATTCTGACTAGTGGAAGTATAAGTGAGGAAAAACCATGATTCAAATCCTTGTATCCAGAGAGATTTCAGCCTTAGCATTCGGAGGAGGTTCATATTGCGCGGGATGAATCAGACGGAGTCAAGAAGGGAAGCTGGCTAAATAAATGGAGAAGATTGTGGAAAATGTAGGTTAAATCAATTTACATCAAGGTAATGTCCACACTTTAGGCTAACAATGAAATGACTCAAAGATTTTAAAAAGCAACAAATGGGTTAAAGGGGGATCTGTTTGGCACTGTGGACATAAAGGCCTCTATTGGAAATTACAAAGAGGCAGTGAAGAGTCTTAAACAGTAAAAGAAAGATTATTTGCTCCAAGAGCTCAAGAAAAAGTTGAATGAAACAAGAGGTGAAAAGCAAGGACTTGAGGTTAGATTTACTTCACCCCCCTGCTCCATACACACACACACTCAAACTTGGGACTAAAGCTGAAGATCAGAAACACATTGATTTGTTGTAGCCATTTCCAGCCCAAGTACTAGGGAGGAGCATGAAAACGAGTGCCTGTGCTTCTTCTGCTACCAGCCACGAAATGGAGCAGGACACACTGCTCTGCTCCGCTGTCCTGCTCACTAAAGACACGAACACCTAGAAGAGCTTCCACATTCCCCATTTCCCTCAGATGAATCAACGACTTGGTTTTCCCCCTTCAGGGTGCACACATGCTCTGCTGAGCAAACACCAACCTGAATGCACCATTAACTTCTCAGTGCTTTGAATGTAACTTATTGACTGAAGTGTTTGAATAATGCTACTGTTGCTGAATATATTCATCAAATAATCATTTCTGTCACTCAATGAGGTTTCCAGAAGGCTGGCTAATGTACACTGAGTAATGCATCTGTTGAAAAGGATAGTGCTCAGAGAATGAGTTCACCCAGATTTCAATCAGCTCTGCTAATTTAATTATTTTAAAAGCAGAAAAGCTATCTTTATGCAGAGGAAAATGGGATAAAAAGGTTAGAAAATGCAAGAACAAACTAAGTAGAGAGGAAGTTGGGGAAGCATCCGAAGTGAGGGGCACAAAGAGGGCAGGCAGCTCGGAGCCTGGAGAGCAGGCAAATTACAGGAAGAATGCAGAGTATTATGAGAAATGGAGATGGAACACTGAGAAATAACAGTAAGAACATGAGCCTGGGAACAGTGGATCTATGCATTCTGTACAAGTAAGCTGAATTATTCTCACAGGCTGAGAGATGGAAACCCACTTTCTTTTTCTGATCTAAACATTGCCGATGGGAGTATTTTGCTGCACCTACAACTTACCCTTTTAATTTTTTTTTTGACAGGAAGAAAGTGAACTGTAAGTAGTGGCAAAAATTATAAAGCAGAGAGCCAAAGCAGCAAATCACAGAGGAAGATACAAGGTCATAAAGAAGCAGAGCTGGTAATAACCTTGAAAGGTCATCCTCTTGTTTTGGTTTTTTTTTTTTTTTTACAGTTTAATCAAAACATCACTGCAGTGTTGTTTTGGTTTTTTTTAATATGAAGGATCATCACAGTGCTACAAGAAAAAGAAAAAAATGTAGGCACAATGGTTTTCATAAACAGCCAAACAAATAATGAATCTTAAGTAATAGCTTTTTCCCCTTATTTCTTAGTTTGTTGATGTAAGGAAGGTGCATATCTGTTTTCTGGTTGCTGAGCCTTTTTGCTCGTTTCATGCAGTACCCACTGCTTCCTTACTGACTACCAGAGGTGTAAGGTCCACAGACCAAGAAAGACTGATTTGCTTCTTTCTCTGGACCTAAGAAGGCTTTGTTGTGCATATACTGTTTCTTACAGTAAGTTCAGTCTACTCTAAATTGATACGAAGTCCACTAGCCCCCCAACTCCAGCAAGGTTCTACTATTCCAGTGCTCTGCTACAGAAGAACAGGGAGCAGAAAACCTCCTGAGAACATGGAGTACGGTATAACTTCATTTAAAGTCACTCCACCAAGCTGCACACGCTATTCAAACTGTTGCACATCTGCAACAGGAGCTGAAAAAATATTGCTACAAGTCACTAACCTTGCAACGCCTCTGTTTCTTGTTCAACAGTGAGAACAAGACGGGCAGGGACACCTCCCACCAGACCAGGCTGCTCAAGGCCCCATCCAGCCTGGCCTTGAACCCCTCCAGGGATGGGGCAGCCACAGCTTCCCTGGGCAACCTGGGCCAGGGCCTCACTGATCTCATGGTGAAGAAATTCTTCCTTATGTCAAGCCTGAATCTGCCCCTCTCCAGTTTATACCATTGCCCCTCATTACACCCATTGCTTTTTAAGGCTTTTCGGAAACAAGCCAGGTAAGGCTTGACAATCCATGAGCAAACACAGCCCTCCCAGGTGCGTGCTGGCCAAGTTGTTCACTTCTGCCACGACCACTGCTGGGGGTAGCACAGTGTGGTCTGTGGTTCTCAGAGCCAAAGCTTTCCCACTGTTTCACCATCCAGACACTTCCAGTGGAAGTGGAGGCCACTGAATGTCAGATGTAAACGTACAGGCAATAGCTTGCTCTTCTCTCACAGATCCATGAAAAGTCATCTATAGGCACCTTAGTTTGAACTTCATTGCTATAAACCATTCATTAATGTGTAATAAGAAAAGGAGTCCTTTCCTCAAAACATCAACAATATAGACAGGGAAAACACGTGCTGTGGAGGAGATGTACACCAGAGAGGTGATGTGGTTTACTCAGCATCACCCAGCACATCAGAAGCAGACCTAAGAAAAGAATCATGGTTACTCCCAGCCCAGTCCCTTGCATTCATCTTTCTCAGCTTCCTGATTCTAACCTCTCACTCTTTCATGCCTAATAAATTTTAACTCCTCAGAGCAAGAAATAAGCCCTTCGGTTTGTTGGTGAGTAACCCTCTGCATGCTGTGATCTTAAAAGTAGAATTCCACAACCAGTTAAATAGTGCTTAAAATACGCATGTGGTGTGCAAAAACATCAGCTTAGGTACTTATCTGCCACCTGACTACAGGAATGCAAATAAAAGACTAGATGGAAGAGGGCTCAGCAACTCCCCAGACTGGAGCTGCTTAATTTCACTTTTAGACCTGATGTTCACATGGGTTTCTTCTGCAGTGGCTTGGGACAAATCTCCTTCCTTTCTGGGCTTAAGGATCTTAGCTACCAAATACTAATTTCTCTGAAAATACTACTACTGAACTACATCTTCAGTAGGCTTCGCAGCCTTAAGCAGCTTGGCATTCTTTTTTATAGCCAGTCGTGACAAAATCCCATCTTGTGTTGTATTTGGGGAAACCGCAAACATCACTTAGTAACCCAGCAGCTGCTGCTGAGTGTGATGCTTTGCCAGCTGCTAATTGCTGTGGTCTCTTCTCCACAGCCATGAATGGGTTTTGAGAGAGGGCAGACACAGTTCATTGTTTTCTTTGTTACTTTGGTAAACTGTGTAATTAAATAAAACCCAAACAAACATATAAGTAGCCAAAATGACTTTTTTTTTTAAGTTCTGATGTCTGTATTTCTCCTACACAGCTACTACTGCATTCTCCATCACCTTTGTGCCAAACAGGTCACTCATCTCTCCCAATGCAAACAAGAACTCCCTCTGCAGCAAATGATCATCAACATCAATAAGTATTACTACTCCATTTGGGCTATTGTTGCAATGCTTTAGTCAACTAAAAAAAAAAAAAAGAACTGATAAAGTCAGATTTCCACTTGCCTTTGGCCACATAACAGTTTGTAATTCTAGTAGGTACAAAGTACTGCAACAGTACAATTAAAAGAGGATTTTATCTGTGATTTATGCTGGCTGATGGGACACTCTTATGAGGCTATTATCAAGTTTGTTTGGCATTAGAAAAACAACTTCTCATTTGGCAAAACTATATTTTGTAACAAGAAGCTTTGACTTACCTGCGTCTCAGTGAATGATTACACCTGGACCCCAGCTTTCTAGTTGCATTAACAATCAATGATTCATTTCCGAGAAAGGGAGTTACTGCTTTAAGCCTTGAAAATGGAAACGGCTCGTCTCCTAGGTAATATAAACTAAACGAGTGTAACCTGATCATATCTGCTGGCACACTGAAAAACACGAGGAAACTACAGCATTTGTTTAAAGTTACAGGCTTTATCTGCACCTTTTGAGCACTTATCGGCATCAGCTGTAGTGCTGCACGCTTTGTGCTTTCCCATTAGTGACAGCACAACCTGAAGACACACGCGCTGGGGCATCCAAAGCAGCGGGCGATGGTCAGTGACAGTTTGTGAGACGTGTAACCTGTGCACCTGCAGGCCGAGAAGTCACTTGAGCACCTCAGTCTGGCATGAACACGTGCAGAAGACTCTTCACGAAGAGCCTGCCTTTCAAGTGCCATTCCTACAGGAATGACCTGGAGGATCCAGCCAGCTTCCCATTTCAGGTGCTGCTTCACTACTAATCTTGGTCTCATCCAACTAATGGTCTCCCTCCAGTATTAACTTTACTACAATATCAAAATAGCAAGAAGGGCCTTCACAAAATATTTATTGAATCTTAGCACCCCTTTCTAGTACAGCTTATTAATTTTTTTTCACAAGAACATTGTCCATGTGGAAAACTTGAAATCTCTGGATGAAATTATAGTAACCTTCTGAAATCATACAACTGACCTAAGAGCCTTAACTCCCACCCTGTGTATTCCTTGATATTTTACACCAGATTTGTATTTCAGGTTCACTTGGGCAAGTGAATTGTCCACTAAAGACACATATTCTTTTAGGCACACATTACTCTGGTCAATACAGAAAGGTTCAGACAGATGTTTCTATTAGAATTTTAAATTAGTTTTCCCAAGTAACTGGAGTCTGGTTTCTGTTACTAAAACGTATTTTAGTTACTGTATGTGCTAATAAATTCCTGCATAGAACTAGGCAGCTAGGCCGCTTGCCATCAGAAAGCCCATCACTTCATTTTTCATAACTAATCAACAGTCCTGCTTAATGAGCATCAATGCTTTGACAGACATTTTTATCTGGGCAGCATTACAAAAAAAGCAGAAGGCCCAAAGTCCTTCCCTGTTAAATGAATACTTCAGTCGCAGCATAATTTATTCCACTTAAATTTACTGTGGCTTTTATCTGGGAATTATATGTGAATGTTCAGTAGTTTTAAAAGAGGAGGGTATCACACAGGCTAACGCATGTGCCTGAATCAGCAGCTTGGTACTGTCCCCAGAGAAGCTGATGCCTCCGGAGTGTGATAAATGGTGCCAGCTTGGAGCTGGACTGCAAGCAGCACAGAGCCCCAAGGTGCCTGTTGGAGGGACTTACCTGCCAGGTGAGTCCTCTCCTCCCAGTACTGCAACTGAATGCCTGACAAAAGCCATGGCCAACTGAATAAGATTCATTTCCTACCAGTAATTCAAAGGCCAAAATCACTGTAGTTTGAGATTATCTGTAGTACTGAGAGCGCTAAAATTTACCTTTGAATCTAAACTTTATTGTGGCACTAAAGGCATCTGGGCAATTGTAACTGTCCTACAGAGATGGAACTGCGTGGTTACACTCCTGTCACTGAAACCTCAAAGCTGTTTAAGCATTTTTATGACACTCATAGTTTTATCCCCATCCTATCTGCTATATGAACATTAGACACTGCCACTCCCCACTGCATTCCATTCCATGGCAGTATTTATATATTAGAAGACAACTGCAAGGTGTCTTTTTATTTTGTCTTCAATATTTATATATTAAAAGCTGAAGAGCTCCAGATGACAAAGTGTCAGAGTCCCTTATGACTGAGTTCACTCTGTTAATCTTGTGAAATTTCTACTCTCCAGAGTCTTCCTAGGAGCTGTGCTCCCTGCCTGAGAGCTGGAGGGTGCCTAGATTAGAGAGGCCACTAGCTTAAGAATTTTAACTTATTAGAGCTTAGGCTGATTGGGAACGCCAGTGTTGCTGGCAGAGGTTGGTCCTGGTCTGTGTCCCTGCTTCCAACTGCCTTCCCACCTGCATTGTCCTGCTTCCCTTAGTCTGTCTCACCCATCAACTGAAAAATAATCATTGTTCTTTTTTCCTTTTCCAGCAAGGTTAGTTTTCAGCTGGAACAGGGAGAAAAATCAACATACTCCCAGACTGAGTAGTTCTGAGTCCTGATGCAAGGAAGGCTGCAGCAACTACAAGTGAGAACAGGTCTCCTCTTGCCCCCTCCATTTTGGAGGTTCAGTCTTAGATTAGCTCAAGTTCATCTTTAAACCCTGACTCTAGGGCTGTATTGCTGTAATGAGCAAATTCAGTGCTACATTGTTTCTCTGTTCTTCCTTTTCAGTAGAAACTTGCTTTTTCTTTCCAGAGGGGATGCTTTGGGTTCTGATATTCTATTCCCAGTCAGGAACAATTTGCCCACTCACTAATGAAAGTAGAGCTAAACAAAGTGCCTTTTCCCTTCCATACTGAATTCAGTTAAAAGGATTTATAAGTTTGATCAGAATTCAAAGAATAACATTTGCTTTAATCTTTGCTGGAAAGCACAACCAGGTGATTTGTTTGTCTCTCAGAGACAGAGCCGGCTAACAAGGGTTATAGAAGACATATACATTAATAATATTACAAAACACAGACTATCCACTCTTAACAGACTTTTTGTTTTAAAAAGCACCTCACCTTAAAACTGGTTTGGATTGTCAGGGTTAGGGTCCCAACTACTGCATGCTGCTGCCTGAAAACTGTGCTTTCTTTCAATGGGAACGATACAAATGAGTGTCAGCAGATGAAAAGCAGCATAAGAGCTCTTGAGCCTTACATGAGCTGAGCAAAAACCAAATAGAGCTCTCAATGCCACCTCTGTCTAGCTGGAGAGCTGTTTGTTACATCTTCTGCATTCATAGCCTTGATATTCACGTCCTTGAGGCCTACAAGAAAGCTGGGGAAGGACTGTTTACAAGGGCATGGAGTGATAGGACAAGGGGAATGGCTACAAATTGGAAGGGGAAAGGTTTAGACATTAGGAAGAAGTTCTTCACAGTGAGGGGGGTGAGGCACTGGCACAGGTTGCCCAGGGAAGCTGTGGCTGCCCCATCCCTGGAGGTGTTCAAGGGCAGGTTGGATGGGGCTCTGGGCAACCTGGTCTGGTGGGAGGGGAGTTGGAACTGGATGGGCTTTAAGGTCCCTTCCAACCCAAACCATTCCATGATTCTATATGGCAACACTGTTTCACATGCCTCAGTGCAATAGCAGTTCCCTTCAGCATTAGCTCTAAGTAAGATGGAGGAAGTACTAGTAACTCCTAATTTTTGCTTTCCCTTCTTCCCCAGACATTCAGGACTAAACAATTCCCAGTCATCAACTCTAATTAAAATATCATGAAACTCACAGTGTATAAACATTGTAAAAATCAGACAAACGGGAATGCAAATACACACTACACATTCACATATGAAGACCCTAACAAACACACAATGGGCGTTGACCCTCTCACTACAAATCACACTAGTGCTGAAGTCCCAGTGTTGATGCAAAAAGAATCATTTCTGTCCACAGCAGCTCTGTAGCTGTGTGTCTAAAGCAAGCAAAGGCTTATCAGTAGCTTGAGGCATCCTATCTTTATTTTGAAGACAATGTGAAGCTCTTTTCTTGTGCGGTATTTAAAATAAACAGGAGCTGTGAGGTGAATCAGCAAAGATGTGGAGTTACGCTGCTGCTCCCCGGACTGCATTAGGCTGGCAATCGCATGCTAACAACGTCTGTAGGACACAGCATCAGATTTGCTCTGTTCCCTACGGAGACTCTTCTGCAGCTCTAATGATAAGGGGATGCGAGTCTCAAGAAAAGCTGAAACTGCTATTAAGTTCTGAATGGCCATGGCACACAGCACAATACCAAATGCAGAATCCCAAAGGAATTTATTTAAAAGGAAAATAAATCTCAGTAACAGCCTCAGGTTTGGAAAAAGAAGGGCTTTTTTCATGGTTACTTTTCAGGAGAGACATTCAGATGTGACTCAGAAATACCACCAATGTTTACAATTCTACCCTTTACAGAGTCCCTTCTATAAAAAGATGCCAGACAACTTTACAAGCCTTAATGGACTGAGCATTTCAACATCCTGTTGGGTCAGATGATAGCAACATAATATTCACATTAAGATAAAATAAGACACTTTACCACAGTCATAAAGCAAAACTAGAAACGCTAAGCAGTCCAAGCTGTTCTTCACTGCAGAGTTAATATGGTTAGACTGCACCTGCTCAATGTACTTTCAGTGCCAGCGTTCACATCAAAACAATCCCTGTTTCCATGCCCCCCTCTGCTCTTTCTATACAGAAAGCTTTATCCCACAACCCTTCATATGGAGAATGTTTTCTCTCCAGCCAACAGTGTTCTTTGTGCTCTGTATTAATAACACCTGGATCTTGCCTGTCCTTCATAGGAAAGATGGGAATAACTACCACACTAGCAGCAATTTAACAATCCTAATCACCATTATCAGGCAAATGTGTGCTGGGATAAACTCATCCACCACCTGGAAAATACTGTCACCTGTGGCTGAGTCTGGGTCAGGAGTTTCATCTGTGTGTGCTGGGTCAGCTGACGGCAGTAACTGCTGGGAGTGGGAGCAGGCACTGATAAGCTAGTGCACTCGTTAGTGCGAAAATGCAAATGTTTTCCATGCCCATACACAATGTACTGATTCATTGGGAGACGTGTGCAGAACATCTCCTGCAGCACTGTAGAAACTCCCCCTTCCCTCAAGGAAACAAGTCACCCTCCCCTAAACCAAGGCTCCTGCAAAAACCTTGTATCAGTTTCTTTTAACTACACAAACCTCAAACCAAACAAGAGCAGTGGCCTTCACTCAAAAAGAAAAGAAAAGAAAAGAAAGAGTTATTCTCTTTCAAGGGATTTCAAACAACATCATCTGTGTGATGCACGCAGCCAAAACAATAGCTACTAGATTAGCAGGTGGTACCTTGCAAATTAAATGTTACAGAAAACACAGATATAGTGTTCAATCCTCTCTTGACACCACAACTTATTTTCCTACTATTTTTCTCACCTCATGCTATTTACACACAGCAAAAAAAAAATCTTTAGATACACCATCTGGATTTATAAGGGACAAGTTAAGCTGCAATAGCCTATCACTCTGCCAACTTCCAAAAAAATAATGCAGTTTGATTCCTGCAAAAGAATCATGGAATGGTTTGGGACGGAAAAGATTAAAGCTCATTGAGATCTAACTCCCCTGCCATGGGCAGGGACACCTTTCAGTAAACTATGTTGCTCATAGCCTCATCCAGCCTGGTCTTGAACAATTCCAGGGATGGGGCATCCATGACTTCTCTGGGCAACCTGTGCTAGTGTTTAAAAAAAGGAAAAAGGAAAAAGAAAAAAAAAAAAAGAAAAGAAAAAAGTAATAAAAGAAAGGAAACGATGGAGCAAATGGTTCTGAGAGCCTGGATACCTCTACATTTATGTTTGTCTTGCTCTGCCTCCATGGCTCCGCTAACCAGATGCTCCTTCAAAGCCCTCTCACACACCTTCCAGGTGCAGAAAAGTGTGAGCTGGGGTTGGTGAGTCCAGAACTACGCATTTTATTATACTAATCCCAAACCTCAGTAACTTTATCCATCACATCTCAGTTTTCCCACCCATTACCTAGGGAAGCACTAAGCAGGATCTCTCCCTTCCTAACAGGAACTGGTTTTTCCAAAGTTTGAAGTTTCTACCCAGCTTTCTGACGTGACTGAAACTGCCCAGTGGCATCAAAGCCCATGGAGACAGAAAGGGAGGCACAAGCAGGCCGATGGGATCACATGGGCTTTGATTCCTCTGGACACCAGGTGATTTTATTAATTTTACTGTTTACAAATGACAGGAAGGAGTTTCCAGATGCCTGAAATCTTGAGTTCAGATCTAAATATCAGGAACTGGATGTTTAACTCGCAGCATATTTTTCTGCCAAAACAAATGCACTTCCAGTGAAACACCCCTTCCCGACCCCAGCACTCAGAATCAACAAACAGGGGAATCTCACTGCTTCTCTTTCTCCATTTCCCACATTTAAAATATAATTGTTGCTGTCCCGAGCACCAGGATTTGCACCACTGGGATAAATCCTGCACAGCTCTGTGGAGTTTACAGGAGATTTCAGGGCTGGCCACTAACCAGGGGCCAACAGTCAAAGTTGCTCCTGGGCTGGGGGTTGCAGCGAATGGCAGCTGCCCAGCGCTGAGGAGCACCTCAGTGGGGAAACGCTCCTCTTCTGGCTGAGCCAGCCTCTTCTCCCAACTCCTTATCACAGAATCACAGAATGGTTTGGGTTGGAAGGGACCATGAAGGTCATCAAGTCCAAACACCCCCCACGGTGAGCAGGGACATCTCCGACCAGATCAGGTTGCTCAGAGGCCCATCCAACCTGACCTGGAATGTTTCCAGGGTTGGGACATCCATATCCACTCTGGGCAACCTGCTACACCCTCAGCATAAAATATTTCTTCTTTGTATCTAGTCTAAACCTCAGCACAGGGCGGAGATGGAGATGTTGAGGCAGGAGGGCCCGCAGAAATCATCAGAGACATGGAACACCTTCCCTATGAAGAGAGGCTGAGAATGTTGGGGTTGTTCAGCCTGGAGAAGAGAAGACTCTGAGGAGACCTTATTGTGGCCTTTCAATATGTAATCTGGGCTTATAAGAATCATAGAATCACCAGGTTGGAAGAGATCATCGAGTCCAACCATTCGTATCAATCACTAACCATGCCCCTCAGTGCCTCGTCCACCCGTCCCTTAAACACCTCCAGGGAAGGTGACTCAACCCCCTCCCTGGGCAGCCTCTGCCAGTGTCCGATGACCCTTTCCGTGAAATATTTTTTCTGATGTCCAGCCTGAACCTCCCTTGGTGGAGCTTGAGGCCATTGCCCCTAGTCCTGTCCCCTGTCACTTGGGAGAACAGGCCAGCTCCCTCCTCTCCACAACCTCCTTTCAGGTAGCTGTAGAGAGCAATGAGGTCTCCCCTCAGCCTCCTCTTCTCCAGGCTAAACAAACCCCCCGTTCTGTCCCCTCACAGCCCGCCCCCCCCGAGAAGCGGCCTCAGAGGGGGGCGGGGCCGCTCTGTGCGCGCGGCCTCCGCCCGGGGGGGGGCGCGCGAGCGCAGACTCGTTCCTCCCCCTCCCCCGCTGCTAAAGGAGCGGGCGCCCGGCGTGGAGGCGGGGGGTGAGCAGCGAGGTGGAGGGGGAGAGACGGGAGGCTGAGAGGGCGCGTGAGGCGCGGGGTGGGGAGCGGGGGTCGGAGTCCCCTCGGCGCCGCGGGGCGGGTTGTGCCCTTCGTACAGTCGCTGGGGGGGGAAGCAGCTTGGGGTGACGCAGCCCGCCCGCTGCCAAACGCGTCCCTGAGCGCCTCGTCTGCCCGCCCTGTGAACCCCCCAGGGGTGGGGACTCAAACGCCTCCCCGGGCAGCCTGTTCCAGTGCTCAAAGACCCTTGTGGGGAAGGAATTTTTCCTAATGTCCGATCTGAACCTCCGTCGGCGCAACCTGAGGCCATTCCCTCTTGTCCTGTCCCCTGTCACCTGGGAGAAGAGGCCAGCACCCTCCTCTTCACAACCTCCTTTCAGGTAGTTGTAGAGAGCAATGAGGTCTCCCCTCAGCTTCCTCTTCTCCAGGCTAAACAACCCCAGCTCTCTCAGCCGTTCCTCATAAGGCCTGTTCTCCAGCCCCTTCACCAGCTTTGTTGCTCTTCTCTGGACTCGCTCCAGAGCCTCAACATCCTTCTTGTGGTGAGGGGCCCAGAACTGAACACAGGATTCGAGGAGCGGTCTCACCAGTGCCGAGTACAGAGGGAGAATAACCTCCCTGGACCTGCTGGTCACACCATTTCTGATCCAAGCCAAGATGCCATTGGCCTTCTTGGCCACCTGGGCACACTGCTGGCTCGTGTTCAGCTGCTGTCAAGACTCCCCCCCAGGTCCTTCTCCAGGCAGCTTTCCCCAGCCTGCCGTGCTGCACGGGGTTGTTGTGTCCCATCATAGGACCCACTGCTTGGTATTGTTGAACCCCATCCCACTGGTCTTGCTACCCTCACAGTTTGGGCTGCATGGGGTAGTCGAGCAGAGCTGCTGGGCAGTTCTGCCTCATGTACGGTCTGGCAGTGTCCCTCGCCTGCACCTGGGCACCGTGTGGCTGCCTTTAGGTGACCTCCACACAAAAGGTTTAACCTTTGACGTGTTTTATCCACTTTTCCTCAGGAGGCATCTTGCCTGGGACCTGCCCCTTGCATGTGGAAATTGGGTCTTCAGGCTGCTGGGGTGAATGGGCAGTGACCATGGTACAAGAGAGTCCCACGTAAGAGGATGTCTTTAAAAAAAACAGTGTGACCTGAGGTTATCTTTTTAGACTGAAGAGTGTTGCTAGGTCCTCCTCTACTCTGCTCTTGTGAGACCCCACCTGGACAGCTGTGTTCCATTCTGGAGTCCTCAGTACAGGAAGGATGTGGCTCTGTTCCGACCAGTCCAGAGGAGGCTACGAAGACGATCAGAGGGTTGGAGCACCTCCCATACAAGGACGGGCTGAGAGAGTTGGGGTTGTTTAGCCTAGAGTAGAAAAGGTTCTGGGGAGCCCTTATAGCAGCCTTCCAGTACTTAAAGGGAGACTACAGGAAGGCTGGGGAGGGGCTCTTTATCAGGTAGTGCAGTGACAGGACAAGAGGTAACGGTTTTAGGCTGAAAGAAGGTAATGGTTTTAAGCTGAAAGAAGGGAGATTTAGATGAGATCTTAGGAAGAAAGTTGTTACTCTGAGGGTGGTGAGGCACTAGCACAGGTTGCCCAGGTAAGTTGTGGATGCCCCATCCCTGGAAGTGTTCAGGGCCAGGCTGGAGAAGGCTTTGAGTAGCCAGTGGAAGGTGTCTGCTTGTGGCAGGGGGGTCGGAACTGGTTGATTTTTAAGGTCCCTTCCAACTCAAACCTTTCCGTGATTCTACGATTAATTTTAAGATGCATAAAATTGATGAGATTGGAAATCATTGTGCTTAAGCTGGGAATGTTAGGTAACACCAAAGGCAGCATGGACACAAACTAAAGTTTATGCTGTGAAAAGACAAGCTGAATGTGAACTCATATTCACTGAATGTAGTTCTTTAATTTTTTTTGTAAAAATGACATTGATTTTTCATTCTGTTTTTAGGAAGTACTCTACATTAATTAAAATGTCTTCTGCCAAACCTCCACATGAAAATGAAACACACAAAGATAGAGCACCGGGACTGAGGAGTGTTCGAACAACTATGCTCTTCCGAGCTGTGAACCCAGAGCTTTTCATTAAACCTGTAAGAGGCTCATTCTGAGAGAAACTAAATATGCTTGGACAGACACGGTTTCTGTAAAATAATCATTGCAATTCTATGTGCTGTTACATAACCATCTCTTGTTATGCAAACCACCTTGTAATGTACCTAAAAATATTTTTACTTTTTTCACTCTAATTGTTAAGAGCACAGAACATTACATTGTTTATTCCAGTTTTTACTTCACTGTTACATTGTCTGATTCTTTTGTACCTAGCTGAGTTACTTACAGAAAGACTGTTTACTGACATATTAACTGTGTAATTTGACAGATTAAGTAATAGGTGTCCTCTTTAGTACTTAAAAGAGAGCAAATCATAGAATGCAAGCTTTTTGATATGGAAGGAGGGGGTCTGGGGTAGCTCTCCTATATTTGGATTTTTCTTTTTCCTGCTTTTATAATTAAGTTGCTAATCACAGAATGGTCGGGGTTGGAGATCATCCAGTCCAATCCGCTGCTAAAGCAGGTTCACCTACAGCAGGTTGCACAGGAACATGACCAGGTGGTTTTTGAGTATCTCCAGAGAAGGAGATTCCACAACGTCTCTGGGCAGCCCATTCCTGTGCTCTGTCACTCTCACAGTAAAGATGTTTTTCCTCATGTTAAGGTGGAACTTCCTGTGTTCCAGTTTCTACCTGTTGCCCCTTGTCCTGTTGCTGGGTGCCACGGAAAAGAGTTTGGCCCTGTCCTTTTGACACCCATCCTTTAGATATTTATAAGCATTGATAAAATACCCTCTTGGCATTCTCCAGGTTAAACAGGTCTCTCAGCCTTTCTTCGTAAGAGAGATGCTCCAGTCCCCTTGACCATCTTCATGGCATTACTGAAGATACTCAGGTTTTATTTATGCTAGCAGAACCCTGCAAGACCAGATGAAATTTTGTGCATATAATAAAATTAGATGTGG
This sequence comes from Phaenicophaeus curvirostris, assembly GCF_032191515.1. Taxonomy (NCBI): domain Eukaryota; kingdom Metazoa; phylum Chordata; class Aves; order Cuculiformes; family Cuculidae; genus Phaenicophaeus; species Phaenicophaeus curvirostris. Next base: position 9,670,506 of record NC_091393.1, on the reverse strand, counting down.
TAATACATGACCTGGTTTAGAGGAATGTAAATAATGTTGCTTGGCAGAGGCAGAGTTCATCATCCCAGTAGCATATCCAGATGAATTCTGTTAGAAGTTTGTAATACTTGTAGTTTTTAGTTTTGGCCTGCTCACTCCTGTTCAAGCAGCATTTGCCACCTGCAAAAGTCAGAGTACTGAGAGTCTTCTTTTTCATAAGGGATTCCTTTCGCTATCAGAAAATCAGACGTCCCTTCCTGCTGCTTATTGAAGTTGTTTGGATCACTCTGCATGAAGGCAATGATGGTTTTTGCTGTTGTCACGATAGCCCACTGTTTAATTTTCTGAGATTGAGGAATGTAATGTTTCTGATGAATGAAAAATGTTTTGACTAAAGATGTGCACTAATTTTCTTTTTCGTCAGAACAAACCTGTGATGGCATTTGGACTTGTAGCAATTTCCCTCTGCGTGGCCTACCTTGGTTATCTGCACGCAACAGTAGAGAATAAAAAGGACCTTTATGAAGCAATCGACAGGGAGGGCACCAGGTATATGAGGAGAAAAACTTCCAAGTGGGACTGAGAACATAAGGAAGGAAATCAGCAAATCAGTCACAGAACTTTTCGAGACAACTATGGGTTTTTTTCTGTCCATTGAAATAATGGATAAATTGCTATTTAATCCAATTTTAATGCCTTTATACAATGCCATACCTGTATGAATAAATTGCAATTAAGATACATGCAAGCATAAAAGAATTGTCTGCGGTCCCCACAGGATGTCAGAAGACACACAGTTAACTCTGATGTACAGTCAAGACCAGTAAATGCCTTAGAAATTTACGTGATAGTTTAGTTCACTTCTCCCTTTGTTTTGGTTAAGTGAAAACAGGGCTTTGTCTTTTTAATAGAAGTCATAATGTATTGTTTGTGAAGAGAAAAAGCTGATCTCTTGATCTTTTGAAAGCTGCTAATTAACAGTGCTGCACTTAAAATAATTTTAAGGCAAGAAATATCTGATAAAGCAGCCATGAAGGGTTTTATTTAATAAAGGAATTTGTAAAATACTGGCCAAAATATCCTTGGATGGATGCTAATATACTCTTCCTTACAGATGAAGAAAAATGAGTTGGTAGCTAGATAGAGGAGAAAAAGGGAAGCAACTGCTTGTGCCAAGAGAAAGGCAGGAGGAACTCAGCCATTACCTTTCCGCTTTGGCATCAGACAGCAGATCAATGAACACACCTGTGCCAGCTTGCCAGTCGGTACGTGTTAACTCCAGGTTAGCCAGAGCTTCTGGGGTTTTCTTGGCTAGTCAGCAGTAGTTTATTTAAGCTGCATTAAAAAAACCTAGGTTTCTCTGTATTGCAAAGTACATAATATTACATTAATTTATTATAGGTTACTGAGCTCAAATTAGGGAATGGGGGAAAGACGCGGAGAAAAGAACATGTCAGTGTGAACAAGCCCAGTCTTGCCGAACAGCACTGGCTGTGTGGTGGGAGGTGACCACTCGGCCGCGTGCTGGTGGCTGGAGGGCAAGTGGGCAGTGTGGTGTCTCCTTAGCCCATGACGTGGTCTCCCATGAGCCTCTGCCTTGAACAAAATGTATGGACAGGTGCTTTCCTGTGCAGCACTGAGGCCCTCTCCTATGGTCTTATGATCTTCTCCAGCTACTTCTGTGTGCCTGACATTTTCTAGATGGTACTGCATCAGCCAAACTCCAGAACACGTGCTGGGAGGGTGCATACCAGGCTGTGCCCTTTTTCCACCACGGACCCTTATTAATGGTCCGGTTGTATTTTTCCACTCAACAACTTGTGTTTACAGCCCCATCAAGGGCTTCCAAGAAGCTGAGAGACCACTTTTGTTACACCCTTTTGGCCAAGGTGTCTTCTGTCAGGCTAAAGAGGAAAGAATATGCAGGGACATCTGCTTTGCAGCTCTGGAAATTGCTTTGCATTTTGTTACTGAAGATAAAAACAGTTAATGACTGCCTTGAGGGACAGCAGTTGCTCTTTGTTTTTTTCTGTATCTCCTTCCAAATCCTTCGCTTTGAACCTGTGATTTTCCTCCTGTTTGCATTTTATAGTTACCTGTATCCTAAATTCAGCTTGGTTTGGCTATTTCTTCCTGAGAAGGGAAATGAGCTCTACATTTGATAAAACTAAGAATAAAATAGTATTTTTACAGCCGTTAAAAGCGTTTCCCCCAGCTTCCTCACAACACCAAGGTCTTAGCCAAATTTGCAAGCTTGCAGGTGAGGAAGCTACTTGCCTGTTGGGGGCTGAAAGAATTTCCAGATGAATTGATTGAATGTTCAGAACTGTCACATGCTGTGCATGTGCTGTAGAGTATATTTGGTTTGATAGGATGTGATGGATCTTTAGAATTAATTTGTTCTTTTAAAAAAATTACTCAGGATTTTAGCTTTCTTCAGTTCATTAAAATGCACGCGGTTTGTATATTTGCAATACTAGTGCTACAGTAAGCATTTTAATCTGTTTGGATTTTTTTTTCTCTGCAAGGTTTTAAAATATACACTTTGATCTTTACACCTTCAGGTAATTTCAAATGAGAAAACACAGTCTCTTATTTTCACATATTTGGGAATAATACGGGATTTGGGTTCCCAAAATTTTGAATTATGTTTTGGGACATGAATATGGATCTGGAAGTTACTGGGAAATAAGGAGGGGGGCAGGTGGCCAAAGAGGAAAGTGTGGGACTGACCTGGGCAGGGTATAGGTGATATCACACCTAAGTGCTAATGGCACTTCATAGAAGAGCTGTCTGAGATGAGGCCTCGTATCTGTTGGATGGAGTCAAGTTCTGATAATCAGATTAATTTAGACCTGACCCAGGCTGAAGGTAGAGTGAGTATTTAGACTTGTCCTTATTTTTATGGAGCTTCTCCGTGTTTATTTGTGGCAGCCACTGTATAGCTGGTAACTTTAATGTTGGTAATGAGGTAACTCGATGCTACAAAAATTATTTATAAAAAGGAAATAAAGCAGTGCAAATACAGAGAAGAATGCAGTAAATTAATGGCTGTTACAGTATCAAGACTGGCATTTACTATTTTAAGTACCTGATTTATATAATAAAAATCATGTGTGCATAGAAACCCACCCAAACACAACTATAATACATCAGTAACAGAATTTGTTCATTCAGGTCTGAAAGCACTGCTCCCCTTATGTGTCTGGAGGATAAAGCAAACAAGATCTAAACAGTTTCTTTTGTTCTGTTTTTCTCAATTTCATCCTCAGTAGAGTAATAATCATCTACAGTGGATGACAGCTGCCTTGACAGGAACTGTGAGTCAAATTGATTTCCCAGGCAGAGGCTTTTTCAGGTTTTTGCCAGTTCCTCATTGTCTGTGCTGGCTTTCACAGCTTTACCAAGAACAGTAACAGAAAGCTATCCGAAACGTTAGCCGTTGCACTGTTCCTAAAATCCACTTAGACTACATAGTTTGAAGCCTGCTGTGATGCTGCTTAACTGTTACTGGGGAAAGTTAGTTCTTTGTGGGCAAAGCCAGCCCTGCCTCGTGACAGTTGCCGCACAGGGAGCTGTATGAAGGCTGGAAGGGATTGCTTCAAACAGCCCTCCCTTATCATCTACCTACAGCATGTTACTGAGTTGTCAGCGTGTGTGAATCCTCATCTGAAGGCAAGTATTTTGGCTAACTTGGTAGAAAATAATGGTCAATGATTTTCTAACCTCACTGGTTTGCATGTTTTCTGTAGCAACAAGTATTTATGCCTGCAAGCATGCGATCTATCAGGAACAGAGTTCTGATGTTTTAGTAACTGTATTACAGAAATTACTAGAATACCACAAGGATTAGAAGTCCCAATCTAGACTTTTTTGTTTGTTGTGGTGTATGTTCAAAAATAACACCACTAGCACCTTTCAGCGCTACTTTTGGTTGGACTTAGAAGTAAAAGATTTTCAGAACACAATAACACTCTCATCATGGTATACTGGGCAAGTTTGTTTCTGAAATCCTTTCTTCACAATCTGAGATTTAGGAAAACTCCAAGAGCTGTTGTATCCATCTGTTCTTGACAGACATGGATTCATTCATATCTTGGTAAGAAAGAACTGCACTTACCTTCTGAATATTAATAAGTCCAGCATATTCAGAGGGGGAACCGTGTCAGCTGTCCTGTGGGGCATTCCGATTTGGGCATAATGAAGAACAAGGAGAATTAGCTCTAGGACTGTTAGCAAATGTTTTCTAAGGCTCAGGTAGTCTGGGAGGAGCTATGCGTGACAAGATTTGTGAAGCTCCTTCAACAGGACACAGCTGGGACATTTTATCTTGCATCCTACCTTATACTTGATTCTGGTTGCTGACCTTAGACCGAGGCTCTGTAGAACTTTTTGAGATCCAGTTCCAGCCCCCCTGCCATGGGCAGGGACACCTCCCACCAGACCAGGCTGCCCAAGGCCCCATCCAACCTGGCCTTGAACACCCCCAGGGATGGGGCAGCCACAGCTTCCCTGGGCAACCTGTGCCGGTGCCTCACCACCCTTAGAATGAAGAACATACTCCTAATATCTAGTCTAAATCTTCCCCTCTACAATTTAAAGCCATTCTCCCCTGTCCTATTACTCCATGCCTTTGTAAAAAGTCTCTCCCCAGCTTTCTTGTAGCCCCTCCAGGTACCAGAAGGTCGTTATAAGGTCTCCTTAGAGCCTTCTCTTCTCCAGGCTTAACAACTCCAACTCTCTAAGACTGTCCTTGTAGGCATTTTTATCCACTTCCCTCTGTGGTGGCTTCTCTTATTCTGGGCAGTCTTTGGTGCTGAACATCAGTCTTTCAAATGAGTTAGCAGGGCTACCTACTTTATTTCACAACATGTCCACAGGAGGAGACAGTGATGCTAATATTTTACTTAGATCTCATTCATGTTGCTAGCAGGAGTGACCCCAGCCTAGGCCCTCTCAAGTTGTGTGTCCCAGCTCCATGCTGCTTCACTCCCCCTTTCTAGAATGGATTAGCTGTGCTCTTGCAGCACTGGGCTGGCCTTTCTTGGGCCCTGGACAGACACAGCAGCCCTAGAGACAGAGGGATTGCTTTGTATATGCATGTTTTGTTCCAAACACCTGAAATATTCTACCATGTCCCCCTGAGAATGTTTATTGTGTGCCCCTAAAGTGACATGGAAGCATCTGAGGGTATCTTGGGGCAAGGGACCTCTCTGAATGCCTTGGAGGATTGAGAGAGTACAGGGAGCCCCAGAGGGTACTGTCTCATTCCTAGTGTCTAAAGAGAACAAAGCCATTCCTGATGCTGCCACGAGGTTTGGTTGCAGACATAACTCGGTAAGTAATTCTCAAGAAAGCTGAGGACTGACCTATTGCTTGTGCTGTGTGAGTGACCATCAGGACAAGGAGTCAGGAGGGACACCCATGATGCTCTCCTATTGTGCAGCTTTGCCTAGAGGATGAGAGTTGGGTTCAGCACCTTCCTGTTATGTGTTACACACAGTAATAACTGTGTTTTCCCCCATGTGAAATCAAAGTGCATGTATTTTAGCCTTTCGATTTTTTACTCAACTGTGGAGCCAAGCAAAGGGGTCAGGAGAGAGGCAGAGGTTTCTGCACTGTGGTCAGTTGCTGTACATGAACCACTTGTGTTGATTGTGCAGAGACTGGAGCAGACTTTCAATAAGAACAACATAAAACCGAGGAAACAGAGATACAAGAGCACTTGAAAAAAATGAAAGCTGATCTTCGGTCTCAGGTAAATTAAATTACACTCCTGTCATTTAACTGATGATGTTTCTTTGGAATAATTGCTATAGCATAAAGACAGTTAATGAAGAACTTTGAGGTCACTGCTATAGAGCTGGCATTAATTTCAGCTCATCCTTTGTTCACAGATTTCTGTGTGCACGTATTTCTCCAGTTTCTGATCACAACAAAGCATCCTTTTAATTAATAACAAAATTTACATGTGGTCTGAAAATGACCTCTGTCGGTTGTTAAAGCTGTTCCTGGTGGCACTGTGTAAGATTCTGAAACTGCCTTTTATGTTTATATATATGGATGTATAGTGGTTACAACTGTGGTGGCTCAGTGCTATTGCATGGCCACATTCTAACAGGAATCACTGCAATAAAATTGCTAAATGAGCCAGAATGTCTTTTGCCATCTGGTAGTTAATTTCACTTGCTCTGATTTCTTAGATAGAAAATATAAAACTATTGATTATGTAACTCTGCTTAATCTTAATAGGATGTTAATAGAATGTGAGCTGCTATACTTAAATAGTAACTTGCTTTAGAGGCTGAAATTCACAAAGATGCAGTGGATAAAGCTCTCAGAGAGGCAGCTGCTAACCACATTGCATTTGACAAAACCTTAAACAAAAACTTGGATATTAATGGAGGGCCACGAAGATGATATGAGGGCTAGAACACCTCTGCTATGAGGACAGGCTAAGAGAATTGGTCTTGTTAAGCCTGGAGAAGAAAGGGCTCTGGGAAGGCCTTATAGTGACCTTCCAGTACCTGAAGGGGCTACAGGAAAGCTGGGAAGGACTGTTTACAAGGGCCTGGAGTGATAGGATGGAGGGGGAATGGCTTTAAGTTGGAAGGGGGAGGATTTAAATTAGACATTAGGTAGAGATTCTTCCTGCTGAGGGTGGTGAGGCACTGGCCCAGGTTGCCCAGGGAATCTGTGGCTGCCCCATCCCTGGAGGGGTTCAAGACCGGGTTGGATGGGGCTTTGAGCAGCCTGGGCTGGTGGGAGGTGTCCCTGCCCATGGCAGGGGGGTTGGAACTAGACGACCTTTAAGGTCCCTTACAACCCAAACCATTCTGCGAGTATGAACTGGTTTGCTTTCTTTACTGTGGAAATAGGCAGCATGACAGAACCATGTTTTTGACAACCAAGAATGTCATTCTATGTAACAAGAAAAAAAAGGTGTTTTTTTAACGCTTGCCATAACCAGGACCTTCATTCATCTCAGATTTGAACTCTAGTGCCAGGAGAAGGACTTGACCTGAGAAATTACTGACTTTGTGCTAGATGAGATGTGAGCTTGAGCTAGCTGGATTTTTTAAATCACTTTCAGCATGTTTTACATTTGTTTTTAGCAAATGAATTTCATGGACTTTGTTGAAAATTGGTTCAGGCAGCCACTGAACCTGATTAGGTGCATTTCTTAAGGTCCGGTTCTGTACGGGCTTAACTAAATTTGTCTTGAAGTTTTGTATCTTTGAAAGCTAGAAAGGTATTTCACTGATTTGCTGAACCTGAACCCTAGGTGGAGTGGAGGGAAACTTCCAGCATATCTGTATTCCTAAATGAAGTAGACCTGCTGTAGTTTTGTTTTTCTGTTTATGCTTAGCACATGCTTTATATGCCTCATTGGATAGCTGAGAAAAGCCTCAGAAATCTACAAAGAGAAAGGAAGGCAACTGCCTTCTGGATCTGAGCCTTCCTGCTTGTTGCACCGCTTCACAGGGCTTTTTACCACTAGAGCATGCGAGCTCTCCTCAGGCACTACGCAATCTGTCTAACACCTGTCATCCTCAGTCTTGCAGCCTCCCACCAGCACATGAATGGTGCACAGAGAGCTGCTGGAGTGTTTTGATTTGGAATTTTATTTTATACAAGTTTCTAAATAGCTCTCTGTTTATACCGCAGGCAGTCAAAGCAATGTGCTTGGCATCTCAAGAAGAAAAGCAAGGAGGTTTACAGTGGTATTAAGTTTCCGGCAGAGTTCATTCCATTTTATGGAGCTGTTTTCCAAAGGAGCTCTGTCTTTTGCAGTCATAGCATCTGCTGACAATAGTTGGCAGAAGCTCAGTTCCCTGTGTTTAACCATTCAATTACTTGCCATAAGCCTGTTATATATTTTCATAGGCCTGAGTGCTCAGGATCTGAATGTGTACCATTTGTCCTGATAATATTGGCTCCAGTGACTAAGGACTAGGGAGCCGGTACAGAATTCTATGGCTGAAATGAAAGAAGAGGCAGGTATAACTAAAGTAATTCTAAGATTTGGTGGGTTGTGTTTCTTGCAGTTCATTTGTCTTAACAACAAGCTGCTTACTAGCAGCTATCTTGGAGAAGTTGTGGCAGAAAATTTGCTCGGCATCTTTCTAAGCAAACAGATAGTGGCAGCCAACGAGACATCTCGCTGAACGAGTGATTGAAGTGGTTTTCTATGTAGTATAGGTCAAAGAACTGCTTTCAGCTAAAAGCCTCAGGAATGGCTTTTTGCAGCAGTGCTGAAATGGCTGTTCCACCACCACTAATGGTCACCTGACTTTAGTTAGGCAAGTTTCACTAAACCAACCAAGGATCCAAAGTTTTGCTTTTTATGGCTGATATAAGTCATCAGAAATTAAGATCTCAGGGGCCTACTGTGCCATTCATGACATCTACACAAAACAGAAAAAGATGTGTTCATGCAGAGATCTCCAGGGCACAGGAGGTTCTACCCATGTAGATTAAGCATTGTGAATTAAACAGCTTTGATGTCAAAATAGTAACACCCCCCTCTCCCTTAAGAGTAGAATACATTTCATTTTTTTGACGGCACAAACAACAAAATAACAGTATAGTCTTAACATGAAAAGATCAGTTCAGGTGTGTTCCAGGTGCGTTCTTTTGTAAGGTGGTGTTTTTTTCCTGAGCAGAGTTACACTTAAGTTTCGATGCATTATTTAATACCTTCATTTTCACTATTAAAACATGCCCTTTCTAATAAAGATAAATCACATTTACATAAACTTAGCTGGTCTCTAACTTCTCATGTTAGAAGAGTTAGGTGAAAACATCTCCAGCAAAGTGGAGGGAGCAATAACAGAGGGCAGAAATTGTTTTGTCTACAATGAACTGTTTGGCTCAGTAACCTTAACACATGCCTGGTGCCCCATTTTTTATGTGTCCCTGAGCCAGCATTGGCGAACAGCACCCATAGTGTTTTGGCTACATAATATAAATTATATGTTTCATTACTGATGTGCTAGCACAAAGCTATTCTCAGTACTGCTTAAACAACGTTACAGATTAATTTGTAGTCTAGAAATCATTTCTTAGATTTCACATCAAGACAGCATTTTACTTGGGGGCAGAATTATTCAAAGTCTATTTGAAAATCAATGTGTAGTTAAGTGCTAGCTCAGAGAGACCTGAATGAAGAGTGAAATAGTAATCCTTTGTATTTTTCATTTGGAAGCAAGCATCATTAAATTATCGCTGGATGCAAGACATGCAGAAATTGAATCTTCTGCAGCTGCCTTTCTCTGTGTCATCAGTGGCCTTCTTTTATCGAATTTAGTTTCAGACATCCTACATCAAGTTATGATTTCATGTATATTTATAGTTGAATAAGAGGTTTTTCAACAACCTGAATTTTTAAAAAAATAATCTTTAATAATAGGCATTCTATTAGCTGAGGAACTATATCATGAGAGTATAGAGTAATTGAACAAAGAAAAATGTCATGTGATTAATACTGCCCTGAGTATCACAGAAAGAGAGAATCAGGCTGAGAATGAAAAACATCTCAAAGGAGCAGAGACTGTACATCTTGATGAGCTGGAAAAAGTGATGGTTGCACTGATGAAAGCAGCAGCAGAACAGGTAAAGACTCAAACAAAAACTGGAAAAGATGACAGAACGGAAGGATGGCCTGGAAACTGAAATACAAGCAACAAGACAAGCATTTCAAAAGTATATTGATGCCAGCTTTCCTAACCTGTCCCCTGGACAAGCACGGTTTATTCTGCCATTCAGAAAAGTGTTTGAGCAGAAGGACATCTCAGAAGCAGCAGAGGACAGAATACAGAAGAAGTAATCATAGAAGTGCGAGATTCACAGGCATGAGTAAACACAACTACAAAAGTTGATGCTGAAAAATAAATTCATCTGTGTTCACTAAATTATGTGGGTGTAGTTAGATTGATACAGACAAAAAAAGTCTGAAAATCTGATCAGAAGATCTGTCACTTAGTCATCAGCGCTTGGACTATGAGAACTGTTGCCTCTACTCATGAATACTCTGAACACCTGCAGCTCGCGTTCTGAGATGTGCAGGGCAGTTACACCATGCACCAGCGTGTATGTCTATGCAGAACACCTACAAGTGAGTGGTCTGAAAACTCACCTGGCTTGAGAGACAGCTTTTGGGCAAGAAGTGCGTGCCAGCAGTCATGCAAAATAATTCTCCTGTGGGAGAACTCAAGATGCTTGAAACCTGCATAACCTTAGGCCAGCCTCAATACATTGATTGAGTGTGAGATTCAGCCTGCCTAAACATCTGATTTATCTTCAGAGTGTAATAAGACTTCTCACAGCATTCGTTTAATATTGACTAAAGCTTTGTGTCTATCTCACTGTTACCTGTTCATCTGAAAACACTGTATAGCATCTCCAGTGTGAGCTGAGGAATGTAAAGGAGCTGGTCTTTACTGTAGGTGATAGAAAGTATAATGTGGTGAAGGAACCTCCAAAGTCATCTCTTTTAAGGGAATTTTTAAGAAGCAATCTGTGCAGCCTTTCCTTCCCTTTTGCTCAAAAACAACCCCAGAAAACAAAAAAGCAGAGTAATCTCACAGATCACTCTACCCAACAGCAAAGTGAAGACAAGTCACTGGTTTCTCATGGAACAGTTTAATTCATACAAAACACGTTGAACAGATACTTGGCATGCTCTGGCATTACTTCTGACCTAAATGCCTGTAAAACCTTATGTCACTGAATTGTGGAAATGCTTTCTGTAGAGGGCTGATGCTCCCTGTTAGTTTCTCCTCTTATGCTCTCAATGAAAAGAATCCAAGCTACATATTCATGGTTGTCTAATCAAATGTATAAACTCTGCAGAGCCCAAGGTAAAATTTGTGTTTACATCTTGGAAGTTCATCAGTGTGAAATACTCCATAAGCTCTATAAACATGTTTTAAAGAAAACATTTACATGTGCATTAAGTATAAAAGTCTTTTGAAACTACATGTGGAAAATACTGAAACTGAAGTACCAGCAGCTCATCATGAAATAAAGCTGATGAATGCTTTCTGCTGCCTTAGCTGATTAAAGTCTCACCTCAGCACACACCACAGAGTCCAGATGCTCAGCGGCAGCTGGGGGAACCCAAACAACCCAGTCAGAGGAACGAGCCTCCAGTCCAACCCTCCCTGGGCACCCCAGGAGGGCTGGGAGTGAGACCTGTCACCGCAAATCAATAAGATAGACTTACTGGACAGCCTTGCAGACCGAGGGTGGACAAAGCCTGGATCTATGGGACTCCTTATGGGATGCAGGGAAAAGCATCTTGGGATTGTAGAGAGGCTTATCACGGGGTGTATAGGGAAAGAACCAGAGGTGGGGAAAGGGGTATTGGGGTGGTTTGTGGAAGAAAAAGAGTGGGAAAAGGCAGGGTTAAGGCCTAAAAAGAGGCTGGGTGCATTTAAACAGGGGCTGGTCTTTGCTGATCATACTCTGCACCTGATCAGTGCATTCTGTCCTGTCTTCTCATTGAACTCCATTTCTAACTTTTCCCAGGTGCAGCGCTTCCTCTGTGCATGTGCACACGTAGAGGTCTAGCTGCCAGCAGCTGGAGCAGGACCAGAGATGACAGGGCTATGGGCTTTGAGTGCTGGCAACTGGAGAGACAGGAGTGCATGTTATTCGGGTACCTGTGTTAGTGTGTAACCACTAGCAAATACTGAGACAGGCTGGCCGACAAATAGAGTAAGAGGCATGGAAGCAAGTGACAGAGTGGCTGTAAATCTAAGATGCTGGAGAGACCAGAGTACCTGAGATTTGGCTACTTGAGGGATCTGGTGGTCAAAGCCAGTGAGTGATGGGAGTGGCTGTGAGGTCTGAGGGTCAGGTGGGAGAGGCTGCTGGTAAGGTCATAGTGCCGGACCAGCTACCAGACATGCTGTGTGTCGATGTGTGTCTGCGCATGCAGCAACACAAGGGGCAATTCTGCATCTTGGATGTCCAAATACCAAGGTGATGATGATGAAATGCTTCAGCACCCCTTAAACAAACAGTTGAAGTTCTCTTGCAGGGATAGACAAGTAGATTTTTTTGTTCTTCTCTATTGGGAAGGATATAATATAATCACCATATACTTCTCTGTTGCCTTACTGTTAGCATTTGTTTCAGAAATAAAGAAGTTGCCCTGATTACAGAGTTAGACCACTTTTCATCTGGGATACAGTGGCAGTGACTGATACAGGCCGTGGCTCTCTGTAGGGGTAAGAATTCTCTGTGGTGGACCTTAGTCCTGGCTACCAGATGAGACCAAGGACCCTGTGTGTGCACATCCCAAGCCTCCCCAGACCTACAGCCCTGGGGGCACATTTGGAGACAGGCGTTAGGGCTCAAGGTCTGGCCAGCTGTGCCTATACATGCATATACTGCAGGCACGGTCTGAGGTGGACTTACCAGTGTATGCACAAAGTAGACTGTATAACACTCTGTCAGACATTTCTGTTGCTTCTCATTGGCTTTTGAGAAAGGAAAAACATTTTAGTTTACTAATTTCAGATGTCAAGGTGAAATTGTGTTGGCTCTGCTTAGAAACAGCATCCCCTCTTCAGTCTGTGCATTTGGTTGTGTAGAGGTGAAAGGAGCCACAGCTTGGCGTAAGTGAATAACTCGTCACTATGAATGGACAGGCAAGACAGCAAGGGGCAGAATCACTCTGGGACCTGAAGAGCCATTTGCCATGGACACTGGTATTCCCAGGAAATATTTTAGAAAGTAAAGTATCTAAGCTTGATTTAAGAGATTTTTTTTAACCTTCTAGTTATACTCACTGCACAATATTAATTATGGTTGATTGGCAAGCTGAAAAAAAACTGGACATTTTTCATATTCCACAAGTCTGTGCATGTCAGATACTGAACTAATGATACCTGTGAGTACATGAGCCATTAGTAGCTAATAAAAATCAGGAGCTTGGACATACAAGCAAGCCTTTCATTGCACGAAACAGAGACAGCATGTGTTTGTTGGCTTTTTTTGCTCCTGCCTGAAAAGGGTTGAGGAATGAAAACTAACACTGACCACTCGCACTCTGGATCAGAGAGAGCGTGAGTACCTGCTTTTTGACTGTTCATCTGAATGATGCAAATAAAGAAGCTTTCAGATAACCTCTGGACACTAGGGTGCCAGTGATGGCACATATTGATGGCGGAGTGCATGAGGCAAAACCTAGGATGGGAGCTGTCATGCTGCAATGAGTAACAGAAAGCAGGATTTCTCTATTAGTTATTCAGGAAGTGTCTAAAATTGCTAGAAAGTACCAGACTCTCAGGAACAGTGAAACTGCTATAAAAGACTGGAAAGTGGGTTGTCTAATTACTGTAGCTGAGAAGCTGAACTAGTAGGGAGCCGTGAAGTATGGCTGATAAATAGCTAATTAATAAACTAGAGACATCTTGCTCGTTAGTCCCTCAAAGGTCTGCAGAAGAGATCTGTGATGTCTTAAAAGGAGGATACACAGATTGTGAAATCTCCGAATGCCCAGTATTGAGAAATGAAGTGTGAAAGGAACTAATGATGCTGGTAGCATTTGGAGTGTGAGCACACGCTATCTGTGTGTGTGAGGCAATTAAGGAACCACAGAGTCTCATGGGCAACAGGACACAGAACGACTACAGGCTGTCTGTGCATGGGTGTAGTGTACTCACACCGGTACAAACCGAGTGATTGTGATGAAGTTACTGATGTGATTTCCTTTGCTGGGCTTAATGAACGACAGCTCAGTGTCACTTCTGGTTAAAATACAGATTGAATAAAGAAATCTGAGTGACTAGTTGCAAAATGCATCAAGTGACTAGTAGCAAGTGCAGATGCTGGAACAATTGGTGTTAATATTGACTAGTAGTTACAGTACATGGGTGTTCTGGGGATATCTAGGCAGGCTTCTGCCTGGGGACGTGTCAGCAGTCACCAGAGGGAAGGACAAATCCTAGAAAGAAGAATGGGCCAACAACAATAACAGAAACATCCTGGGAAGTGAGGAAACCTGTGCCTCTTCCATTTCAGCTTACTGGGACTAGCAGTTAGCACATCACCTTAGCTTGACTAACAACAGCCAGTAAGCTTAACTCCAAGTAGAAGGATTAATAAAACTGCTGCACCCCAACTGTGATGTGGCCTGCCCTGGTCTTGACTCTTCTTTTAGCCAACCATCAACATTTTGTCTTGTTTTTTATTAAAACAGCCTCTAGCACTTTGTTTCAACTTCTTCTAAGAGTATGGCTGTCTTGCTGTTATTACCGGATCTTGCCTTTCTTTTGCATGGTGGATTTTTCCAATATACACACTGCAGGCCTCTGGTTTGCTTGTCCTAAAACTTGAGTGACTAGAGAAAAATCCTACCTGTCAGGGTGTCTAAGCACCACATTTTTCCATTTTTTTTCCTTCAAAAGATTACAATTTTCCTTCCTCCAATGTACTTTCCAAAAGGCACAGGCACTTTCAGTTTGCTTATTTAAAAACTCAAGCCACACTATTAAGTGGAATATTGATGGCCAAAGCTGAGCTCCACTTCATTCTGTCTTCTCTCACAGCTTCTCAGGAACTCACACTGCTGCTGCAGGGCTCTGGGTATTACTGCTGTGAGCCACGAAAGGTGCAGTCCTTTCCACATGCTGCCTATGGCATCTCACAGTGTTTCTTGATTGTTGTGGGTTGTTGTTTTTTTTTTGTTCCTTACCTGCCAAGTACTGCAAGTATTAGGATTTGGAAAAAAAGTAGTTTAATGCTGAGGATAACATCTGAGCTACTTTTGACTACTGTACTATTTTGAGTACCGATGACCCAGATACGGTGAGGACCATAGTAGAACCAACACAGAAGGTTTTGAGTAACTGCACGCTCAAAGCCAATGTTATCTCAGTTCTTGTTTAGCCAGACAAAACAAAGAGCACTTTCTCTCTTGGGCACCAGCTCACAGTATTTGAGGCACTTTATGGCTAAGGTTGCTTTACAGTCTTTATAGCAACACACATGACTGCAAGCTAATGAGTTAGAAATGAATCATTTATGCAGCTCACCTGATAATTCAGTGGAAAAAGTATGAAAAATCCATAGCAGAAACTTGTGGAGGCTCTTGTCAAGTTACAGTAGGAGCTGCCATGGTTGAACATGCATGAAAATCATCTGAAGAGGGACAGTTCTAGAAAAAGGGAAGTGTAGCTTGTGGCACTTACGAAGAAGACCTTAATGAAGAGTTGCTGGCAAACACTACAAGCAAGTGTCAGAAAATACCCGAGGCCTGCAAAGTCTTTAACCCACAAGAGCCATGTGTCTCAGGTATGTCACAGCGCCAAACTAGGCTTGAAACACTCCCAGCATTGGCAGGGCTGCTACCTCAGTGCCAGCTGGGTCAGCACTGAACCTCGAGTGACAGTATTCCTCAAATTACTGCAGCGCTACAAGGCAGCAGCAAAGATAGGATCCTTTGGGGGTAACTCTTAGTACACACTCTCCCTGTTTGTACAAAAGCAGGATTACCTCACTAAAACTGGAAAGTTGCTCTGGACTTGGAGTTACATGTTAAAAACAGATTGTGCTGCTACACTTTCTGAATCAGGTAATAAAAGTACACTTGCCTCTTTCAACAGACATTAGTGTTTCCTTCAAGAAAGGCTACGTTTTCACAGAATGAAGTGTCCCATAGCAAGACTGGATTAAAATACTGACCTCTTGTATTCTGGCCTAACTGTTTGCTGTGGTGCTGCGAACTGGACCAGGGACCTGATCCCGGCTTTTTAAAGGGGAGAGTTGAGAGTCTAGGCAACACAAATATATGTAGAGCTTTTGTTATAAAACAGGACATTTGCTCTTAATTCAATAGAGAGCAAGGTAAATGCTTGCTGGGATTATCATCAGTCGTGGGGAATGCAGAGAAGCTGGCTGCTGCTGTTATGCTTCTGGCAAGTTTTTCCTAAACTCACCTCTGAGATTGACTCTGGTTTTGTGTTGTGGTTTCATGTTGGTTTTTTTTTTTTTCACAAATCTTATTTCTCCACTAGAAACTAAAAGTCACATCTGTGATCACTTGTGAGTAATAACTCAGGCAAATCTAGGTCTAAAGTTAACTGCATGAGGTGTGCTTCTTTACAGGGTGACTCTTGAATTCCACAACAGAAAATAAAACAAACTGTAAATGTGTTTGACTTCTGACTTTCATCCATCAATATATTTAATCCAAACATTGCATCCTTGTGCTAACGAAGAAGAACCAGGAAGCAAAGACAACAGACGTTATTGCTGTGATGAGGAAGAGGAGGCAGTTCAAGGAAATAAAAAATAGCTGCTTCTCCCATTTCTTAATGTATTTAACCAATATCAGAAAGTAGCTGTTAAACCATTATTCTTTTAACCAGCTTATATTAGTTATCTAGTCTATTTAAGGACTGATTAAATATAAATAGTAATTTGTCTATGGAGAATGGAAACTGGGTACCATTCAAGAACATATATACATTCTGTAATACCCATCTCTTGATTGTTAAACAGACAGTTCTCTCTACAAGACTTGCTGACCTCTCCTGGATAAAAACTCCTAAACAGTTTGGAATACTCTCTTTGTTAATGTGTGGAATCTGATCTCCCTCACGAACTGGACTGATCCTTTCTCCTGTTACAAACCACATTACATGAAACTGATTGCTGTAGTCAAGAGCAGAAAGTTCCCATGCCATCACACAAACCACGTGAAAGAAACTGTATTTCAAAGCATGACTCGGATAAGGCTGTAATACTTGGTTCAGTTCAGTAAGCTGAGCTTTTTAAGTGAAAGCTTGGAATTACTAACTTTACTGCCAAGGAAAAGTTCTTGTGCTTTTGATTCTGCTGCCAAGAGGGGCTGTATTGGCAGGGTACCGGGGAGTTCCTGGCTGACTTGGCTGGAAACCTTGCAGTGTTACAGAAAGCACCAGCCACCCAGTCTGCTGCATAGGGGATGTGAACTGTAATTCACTGGCATTATTACTGGTCAATTAGAGATGCACCCAAGTGACTGAGACCTTGATCTCTGTCTATGCTGTGCAAGCTGCCACATGCTCTTGCAGGCTTGCCAGCTCTGAACTGAGCTGAGAGAGACCATCCTCTGCAGGGCTTTTATCGAGGACAATGAGGAGATTGATTCCTTTCATAGTATGACGTGACACCACTATGATCTTGCCAGAGCATTCCTGGGAAGCTGCCAAAAAGACAGCAAAACTTTCTTTTATTCCATTCAGAAGGAAAATAACCTGAGATTCTCTACGCTAACCAGCAGAGCTTTTTCAGTACATACCCTCAGTCTTTGTTGCTTTTAGTCCAAGGTTAAGATCTTGGAATGTACATAGTTCAAAGATCCTCCTGAACAAAAACCTTCTAATGCTGTAAAAGCCTGAAAGCCTCAGCTTCATGTGTTGCTGTGCTTGGTTCCATCTAAGCAGCAATATGTTGAGTGACTTGGAGTGGGTCTTGAAAGTCTGGCAGTGGAAGGGGACATTCATGATGTTGAAAGACTGCTTGAAAGAATGGAGCTCATTTGGAATTGAATTATATGGGCTCAGCTGTATAGGCCCTATGAGTTTCTAAAGTCCATGCTGCTTGCTTGCTTTTTTTTTCTTTACTGAAATTATTTTTTCTTTGAGAATACTAAAGCTGTGTCTCTTTCTTTTCCTCTAGTAAAACAACTGGCTTTTGGATACCGGAATCCTGAACGTAAAATCAGTATACGTCTTATTTTAATTGTCTTGCAGCCTTACTCAGATCTGTAGAAAGATCTGTGCTTCTGCAATTTACTGACCTGTTCTCACCCAAATGCTGGCACAGGAAACAGACTGGAAAACCTGAGAGGTACGTTACTGTCTAAAGCCCAGAGGAACAGCAAGAAGCATTAAGACCTCACAGGGAGAATGGCAGCTGGTATCAGGTGGTGGCTTTTTCTTGCTTCTCAGTATATTCCTGACAGGCCTCTTTCCTCTTGGACACCAAGCATTTAGGTAAATCCAAAGGAGTGTCTGAGTTTAAATATGCTGAGTGGATTTGTCACTGTGAACAAAGCTTCCAGTGCTGCTGCAAATCTCCTTCCACAACTACTGGCACTCATGCTCTTACAGCACTTTCTGGTGAATTTTCTTTTTAGAAGTTGGAATTGTCCTTCCAGTAAAAACTGTTGCAGGCATGATACTAACAATGATGTGCTGGAAAAGCTGGATGTCAGCTGGTATCAGTGTGACTTTTTTGTGAGGCTTGCAAAAGTCCTTGCCTTCCCCTTTCCTTGCAAGCTGTCTTAATTAATCTGATATATGTGGACCAGAGAAGTGGTGAGGCTACTGAGACTGTCAGAAGGATTGACAACAGTTTAAGAGCCACTTTCTTGAATGTATGCTGGAGACATTAGCTTCTTGAATGGTATTTGGCAGCAGTTTCTTCCTCCTTTCCCCTGGAAGTAACCATCTTGTGGTGTCACTGTGTATGCACACACAGCATGTTTGCAGAAGGGAGACATCACGATAATTATTTTGATGGTTTTGACTAATCTACTGGAGTCAGAGTCAAGGAAACCAGAACCAGCACAGAAATGTGTGAAAGCTGGCAAACAAGCATCTCTGAATCACAGAATCACAGAATAACCAGGTTGGAAGAGACCCACCGGATCATCGAGTCCAACCGTTCCTATCAAACACTAAACCATGTCCCTCAGCACCTCATCCACCCGTGCCTTAAACACCTCCAGGGAAGGTGACTCAACCACCTCCCTGGGCAGCCTCTGCCAGTGCCCAATGACCCTTTCTGTGAAGAATTTTTTCCTAACGTCTAGCCTAAACCTCCCCCGGCGGAGCTTGAGGCCATTCCCTCTTGTCCTGTCCCCTGTCACTTGGGAGAAGAGGCCAGCACCCTCCTCTCTACAACGTCCTTTCAGGTAGTTGTAGAGAGCAATGAGGTCACCCCTCAGCCTCCTCTTCTCCAGGCTAAACAATACACATGTACAGTAATTTTTTAGTTTCATTTCACCCTCATACATCGCCCCCAAGATCATTTTTCTTACCTGTTATTTTTCTTCTCTTCTTGGCTCCAAATGTTGGAAATGTTCACTCTGCTACTGTCACTACAGCTAAAAGGGAAACATTTTCTCCAGCTGCAGGCCTCTAGCTAGCCTCAGGTCTTCCACAGGACATGGGAAAAGGTTTTTCCATCACATGCTGGTAGAATCCCCTTCTGCATTCATAGCAAGGCTGCTCTGAGTTATCAGGGTAAGGAATTTTTCACAAACAAAGTAATTCAATGACTGCTTCACATCCTCAGATGACCACAGATGTGGGTGCTAGGAATAGCTGTCTTCATTGGAAGCAGGCGATGCAATGCAGGAAAATAGAAGGATGCTATTTCATAGCTATTTCATAGTACAATAACATTCCAGACTGCTATTGTGTAAATGTTTGATCTGCTGCTCCTATTTTAAGGAGTGGCTTAGGTAGGTTGTACTTGATGGAGACATAAACAGGTTTCCTGCCAGATATGCCTGTTGATAGGTCGTTATTAACTTGAGCTTTTGTGAATGTTTTACATGGTGGGTGTTTTTCAGGCACTTCTAGGAGAAGTCTAATATGGAGAGGATAGGAATCTTAGCAGGCTGTAAATGAACATACTTTCTTTTGGTATTCTATATTTATTTACCCATTTAGGTGCCCACTACCAAGAATGCTCTGCAGCCTCCAGTGCAAGCGAGAGGTCAAAATTGACCAGTGGTCTTTGAGCAAAACATCCTTCCAGAGTTTCACAGGTACTTTTGAGAGCAGTTTATGCATTCAGGGTCATCCACACAGCTTAGAAATAAGCTTTAATGCCAGCATGGACTTCTTTCAAAAACTCTTACTCTAGGAAAAAGAGGATATTCTTCGGTGTGAAGTAAAAGGGGATGTCTTTTTGCAGAGCAGAACAGCTGGATGGAGCAGCTGAAGGTCTTCTGAAGTAAAGAATTGTGTCAAGTGCAGCCACCAGGCTTGGAACTGGCATGAAAATCCTTGCTTTGCTCAGTGTCCATTTTAACAAATCTGTAAATTACTGCTTTGATAGTGTCGGCCAAAGCTCAGTCCTGAGTTCTGTCTTTGTGAAATATAGTTGTGTCAACACTTAACACGTGTTGTCTTTTAAACCTCAGCCTAGAGGGCACTTGCATTTTAAATCAATCCTATCCACAATTGAACTTTGAAAAGAGTTCACAAAACCTTAAGTTTCACATTTATATTTAAGTCCTAAATGGTCTTTAGGTTATAGCTTCCAGTGAAGCTGCAGGTAAAATCTCTGGAAGTTCTCAGCCTGGTGTGTTCAGGCTTAAAGACAGGTAGTGTGACGTGTCTTTTATTAACAGAAATGACTCAGTCCTTCGAACACTGTAAGCCAAGAGTTTAACAAACATATTAAGTTCATAATTGAGACAGTAAAGGAACTATGCTTACTTAGGAATAGAAAAACTACATGAAATTCAGCTAGGTTCAGCACTTTAAGACCATCACTGCTTAAACTTCAGCAATATGGCGACACGCAAGTGGAGAGAATTAAATGAAGTTCCAAAAGATGAACAAAACCAGAATAGAGATAAAGCCCACAGAAAACTAGTGAAAGCCACAAAAGAAAAGCAAAACGAGAACTTCCATGTCTGTCCTACAAAGTCTATCATACCCAGATGATCACCCAGATGACCCAGCTTAACTGTTTCTAAGAACAAGTAACCTTTGACGTAATTGGGGGACTTAAGATTGAAATAGCATGAAATTGCACATGTATTAAGCTGTAACTAACCATGAAGAATAGTATAAAGAAACTTGGCTGAACAGAGAGCATTATGCTTTATGGTTAGCTGGTTCAAAATTTGTTTCAATGAGATAATCCTGTTTCCTGTCCAGTTTTCAAATGGAACAACATGAGAGTTCAACCAGTTGAAGAAAATCAGATTGTAACAGAAACTATTGTGTGATACCTTTTTTGTACATAAACATGATGGTTAGGGGTGTTTGTTTTAGCTCAAAAGACCACCTGGCAACAAATCTAAGTTGTCTTCTAAAGCAGAATCTTACATTCCATAGAAGAGGGAAAATATCAAACTTGGATCTTCAGAGATTTTAGTGGATTATCTATAATACCTCTTCTCCCATATGAAGAAAGCCCACAGTTTGCAACGATGGCGTGAGATACTCTTCTAGGTAGGTGACAGTCCTTATACTACCCTCCATTTTATGAAGATTTGGGCTACAAAGTAAGACCTGGAGTCTGAAAGGTAAAAACAGGAATGGGAATCAGGACAGGTGATTTCCACACCAGTGAGTAGGTCCTGCAAAGATATAAGGTAGGCTGCAGTCAGTAGAGGCCCAAATCGGGTATATGAAGTCTTTGTTTCTAATGCAGCCAACCAGAACAGATTTTCTACTGAAAAGACATTTAAATACCTACAAGGAACTCCAGGAGATGCCAGCTAGGCTGCTCTGGGCTTTTCTTACAGCTCTACACTCTTCTTTGTCGATGATTCAGACCAAGATAGCTATTAGCATGCTACCTTCCTTGCAGGTATATCAAGAATGTGTGTAACTTCTTCTCCCTCCTAGACACTACTACAGATATCTCTAGAAGAAATTCTGATTAAAATGAGACTTAATGCTGACAAAACCCAACAGGCTGGTTGTGTAGAACTGTGATCTGCTTCAGGACTAGGGGGTTGTGGTGTTGCCTGGTGACTCTGAAATGATGACTACCTCTGACACTTCAAGTGATCAGGGCATGCTCCTGGCTGACGGTCAGGTCTTTTGCATCCTTATATCTCCTCATGGAGCTGTTAATGAGCAAAAGCAAGACGAAGCAACTGGAACAGCTTTGGCAGCAAGAATTCAATGCAAATGTAGGGATTTTCAATATTGCAAATGACCAATTGGAAAGACCTGCCCGGAACGAGGGGTTTGTGGAAGCTGTTGCTTCACATTATATTGCTCAGTAAAGCAGCATCTTGCTGCAGCACATGAGAACACTTGTCTTCTATATCTATTAATATTTCAAAATCTTTTAATCTGCCATTAAGACTTACTGTGCCCAAAAGCCAGCACACCCATTTCTAACTGCTCCCAAACCGTAAATGATAGGTATTCTCTGCTCAAAACCCTCCTGAGCTCTGTGCTGTGGTTGTGCACTGGAGTCAGTCTGCTCATCTATATGGCCTCCAGCTTGCACTTTGATAAAGACTCAGAGAAAACTCCAGTTTCAATTCAGTTGTCTCCTTGTTATGGGAAGGAGCTGAATGGGACGTCAGAGAGAGTCAGCATGGTGAACTGTCCTAGCAAAGGACATCAAAAATTTCTTAAAGGACATGCTTTTGATTCAAAGCAAAACCAACTGCCCTTATCAAATGTTTGTGCATGCCAACCAACAGGACTTCTGTCCTTGTTTCAGCAAGAGGGACATAATGACCATCTCTAAGTCCTTTTCAGTCACATTTTGTGTCTATGGTTAAATGGTTACTGCCACATCACACGTTTTCTGTACTTGTAATTTCACAAATTGGTTTCCTTTCTCCTCAGGGTATTTTCTGTCTAAATATTGTTTTCATTTTTATTACCAAGATTAGCTGACATGCCAGATTGAGAAAAAAATCACAGCTGACCAGTGCTGCATGTCTGTAGAAAAGTCTTAGAATTAACTTCTAAATTAAAAGGTAAGAAGTGCTAATTCAGCAATCCTTCTGATTTTCAGAGTTACCAGGCGTCCCACGATGTTAAAATGTTGCTTTTTTCCAGTCCTTAGTGCTGCTTTTGAAGATCGTTACAAACAGGCACAGCTCTCTAAAGACTTACTCTGCCAAGTATTCACCACAAATTGACAGCATCTTAAGCTTTAATAGCTGCTCTAGGGGAGAGAAGCTGCACTGGGAACAGAATTGCTTTGGGGCAGAATTTTGGAGGATTTGCAAATTTGTACATAACGGCAAGGGTATCCATTTGGTTCCCAGCTCATTTCTTGACATGGGGAAAACACTGCAGGGAGGACTCTGGAGTAGTGTGGATAAGAATCCTTCTGCCCTCACTGTCTGATTCACTGATCATTCCCTTCCTTCCTGACATATGAATGAAGAGTAGCTTTGTACATCAGAGAGAAGTCTGTAGCTGTAGAAGTGTAAGCTGAGTGAGAAGTTAATTTACAAACCATGGAATAATCACATTCCCATTATTAGTGCCTTTTTTCTTCTCCTCTAATGGAGTCAGAGCCTCAGCAGCATATTTCCTGTAAGATTCTCCCCTTCATCTCTTTACTGGGTAGTTGTGTTTCCATAATTTTGGATGACGATCCTATAGCCTGAACTAAGAACCTCATTGCTCTCTACAACTACCTGAAAGGACGTTGTGGAGAGGAGGGTGCTGGCCTCTTCTCCCAAGTGACATGGGACAGGACAAGAGGGAATGGCCTCAAGCTCCGCCAGGGGAGGTTTAGGCTGGACATTAGGAAAAAATTCTTCACAGAAAAGGTCATTGGGCACTGGCAGAGGCTGCCCAGGGAGGTGGTTGAGTCACCTTCCCTGGAGGTGTTTAAGGCACGGGTGGACAAGGTGCTAAGAGGCATGGTTTAGTATTTGATAGGAATGGTTGGACTCGATGATCTGGTGGGTCTCTTCCAACCTGGTTATTCTATGATTCTATGATTCTATGAAGAAGAAAGTCCTCAGTCCTGGATCTCCTGATGGATCTCATCAGTGTGGTGTGCTGCCCAGCAGCTGTTTCTTACACTTGTTCAGCTCGTGGGAAAATTGCTTCATCACTCTGTTATTTTTTCACTTTTAATACTGGAGGGACTTGGGGCTGCTGCAATGACTCATCTTAGCACTGCACAGAATGGTGGTCTCCTGTAAAATCAATATTAGCATGTCTGAGTTATTATCATCTGTACAAACATAAGGACTGGTTATCATCTAGTTAACCGACAAAACAGCAGTGTGTGCTTCTGGCCAAACTGCAGCTCTTTGGAAACGTAACACAGCAGGAATATATGGCAACTACTTGATCTATATCAAGTATTATATTCTATGTCCTGGGTCTAATTTTCAACAGATTTTTTTTTTTAGAGCAATGATTAATAGAAAAAGCTTTTGATCTGTGCTATTTTTATTTATGCTTTTGACAGAAACGATAATGTGATGTTAATATTGTGTAGGAGCCTGAAGTAGTGAATCATCTGAATAATGCACCTTTTGCAGGAGTTTCCAGTTGAGGTACTCGATGATGGTATGTCTGGAATCTCTCTGCTCCCTCTGCACAGCAAATGTCATATCTCTCAAGGTTTGAAGGACACATAATTTTGCTCCGCACCCTTTTCTGTAACCTGGCAAATACAGTGCAACCATTGTGCTTGCTAAGGGAACCAGGCTAACAATAGTGCATTTATTAACTAGGTTTCTACACTTCAGGTTTTTTTCCAGAAAAGCTCAAACGAAGGGTAACTTTTTGTGCAGTGTTATCTGTGGATGAATTTTTAGATTTCTCAGTTAAAAGCCAGATTGGACTTTTTTGTCCAGCAAAATCTTTCTGCCTTGGCAACACTTGCATGCTTGGCACAACTGTCAGATTCCCCAATCTGAGCTCCCTGTACAATAAGTTAAGTCTGAATCTGTGCTAAGTACCCTCATATTGTAGTGAAAGTCTGATAGAGTGAGATCTAGAGGGAGGCACAGCACTAACATACCTAGACATCCTTTCTTTACTGCACCAAAATGTTGGAGCTGGGAGAAGAAAACAGAAGAGCAGTCTAGCACTCCTTTATCGTGTTCTAAAATGAGGCTTAAACCCTTAAATAATTTCTATGGATATCATCTAAGACTCCTTCACGTGTGAGCCATTAGACTGCACTGTGCCTCGATGAGTTTGAAATGGATATACCTACCACTTACACAGCTTCCCAGGAGATTCCTGGAAACCTAAAGTAGTGCTTCATGCTCTTGTGAATGTGTCCTTAAAGGTGAGCTGATCAGCACTGTTGGCCACCACCTCATGGTGCTCCAAGAAAAGGAGCACAAGCATAGAGACCTCCAATTGCTGGTGTGAAGGAAGGAAGAGAAAATAAAAGGAGGAAGAGAGAATAAAGGTTATTATGCCAAAACATTCTTGGCTTCGAAACTCAGTGTTACTGTGAACTAACAGACAAACTTGAAGAAGGTGGCATGAAACATCTCCCCTCACAATGGAAATTTCTGACTGTGAGACTCCTGTGAGATTCTTTGGAAATAATAAAAACTAGCTAGATTGAGTGTACATCCCTCCTGAAAGAGACAGGCTTTTCTTGTGCTGCTCCTTTAGAAGCACAAAGTGTAATCAAGTGCACATTAATTTCTGCGTCAAGGTGCAAGGTAGTTTCAGGACTCTGAAATGTAAAATACAAAACCTGCACCACACAGCTTATGTTATAACTTCAGTGATGAAGGGACAGTGACTCAGCTTCTGCTTGGATGCTGCATTCTCAGCTGTAAATCCCTACAAATGTGTATCATCTTCAAAGAGCTTTAACTGGTGCCTTGCTCCTGACAGCAGGGACCTTCAGGCCAGAGGGCGGGTGCTCGCTCGCTTGCAGGCCACCCAGTCAGAGGAGGCCTGAGCACAGACTGAGGCTAACTGAGCTGGAAGGTCAACTTGATTAGTGTCTCTCTCAGATAAGCCATGAGTGAGAATGACTGGAGGATTAGTTAATGCAGAATCTCTCAGTGGATGTGACTGTGTTAGTGGAGCTCAGACAGACTCTTCCTCAGCCTGACCTCCCCACCAGGCACAGAGCCATGGGTGAAACTTCATAAGGCAACGCTTTTTGCCATCTGGCAGTCGTGTCTTCTGGGATGCAAGGTCTCCATTTGCCCAGTGGGACAACCAAGCGCTCAGGCTGTGCACTCACCTGCGGAGTCACATAGCTGGTTCTAGGCTGTTTCCCCTTCAGCTCTGCCGTGTACGAGCACCCAGCTGCAACTCTGTCCCCACACTGGCAAAAATAAGGGGATGTGCTCAGGTCTGAGCATTGTATTGAGTAAATCCTGTCTTCTGGGTACACCCGGAGGAAGCAGTGACTTCCTAAACGGGATAACCAGTCTAATGTGATAGCAGTCTTATCAAAGAGGTGGTATGTTTTCCCTTGAAGTTAGCTCTGGAGACTTAATCTTTACAGCAATTTTAAAACTACGATGTTGTTTTTAATGACTCTTCAAAGCCATATGCAAAATCCTTATATCGCAAACCCAAGACTCTTTGTACTGTGTCACTGCCAGTCAATGGCTCGGACACAGCGCTAGGGGGAAGAATTTCTCTATCTTTCAGGTTACAATGAAGCAGTCTATGAGCAGCTGTATATAGAGGATCTTTAAGGAGAGAATAAGACAGGTCTTTAAGTCAAGTTACAAGAACAATGGATAAACCTCCGTTTCCAGGAGCTATGTTTAAAACTCAAAGTTAATACTAATTCTAGGAGAGAAATCTAACTTGGGTCATGAAACAGATTTCTGAAATCTAAAGTCTTCAGTAGCTTACCAACAAGTTAAATTATTTTTTGTGCTTTAATATAGACTGCAAGCCTTCCCTGAAACCACGTTTTTCCTTAGAAAAGGTATAATTGGCTGTCCTCTTTCTTTTTCCCTTTTTCCCTTTTTCCCTTTTTCCCTTTTTCCCTTTTTCCCTTTTTCCCTTTTTCCCTTTTTCCCTTTTTCCTTCCTTCCTTCCTTCCTTCCTTCCTTCCTTCCTTCCTTCCTTCCTTCCTTCCTTCCTTCCTTCCTTCCTTCCTTCCTTCCTTCCCTCCTTCCCTCCTTCCCTCCTTCCTTCCCTTCTTTCCTCTCTCTGTTCCGTCACTCATTCGTTTCTTCCTTCCTTCCTTGTATTATTTGAAGTGCAGGTCGATACTACTGAAATGCTTAAAACAATAAACAAATTGAAATTCTCAGTAATGTGACCTGCAAATATATTGTTCTTTCCTTACAGTCTGCAGCCTAAAAATGTAGAGGTAGTTGGACATATCCTGCTGGAATTCATGGGTGAGTGTAAGCTAGCACCGGAGGCTTTTCAGAAGTTCCATATAATGTAAGCTTTTGCAAAAGGAGTGCAATAACACTGCAATACAGTCCCTCATATTTATTCCCAATGTTTTGTCTTCAGAATCAAGTGCTCTTTGGCTTGCAGGTGTCCTACTGACAACAGCAAAATTGCTTTTATCTAAGAATGTCAGTCATTTGAACTGAAGTAAGATGTTCTTATATCTTACCTTTCCTCTGGGAAATAGTCAAGCAAACTAACATAACTGTGAGTATTGGTAACTCAGGTTGGGGGTGGTGGTGTTGTGGTGTGTGGGTTTTTTTCATTTAGGATCAAGAATCTCTTGATAG
Source organism: Phaenicophaeus curvirostris (assembly GCF_032191515.1). Classification (NCBI taxonomy): domain Eukaryota; kingdom Metazoa; phylum Chordata; class Aves; order Cuculiformes; family Cuculidae; genus Phaenicophaeus; species Phaenicophaeus curvirostris. The sequence goes on along the minus strand of NC_091393.1, from coordinate 9,643,148 downwards.
TCCTCACCTGCTGTGCTTTGAGCATATAAACCTTTGGGGTGTGAAGTTAAACTTGAAGGCATGCTCTGGGAGTGCCCCTAATGCACTGCCACAAACCAGTCGCTGGGACCAGACTAAAGCCAGTCTGAAGTAACAACCACTGTAGCATGTGTGGTGTGGCTGTCCAGTCCTCAGCACCAACTGCTCTGCTCTGCAGAGGCTGTGCCACTTGCAGTTGTAGCCGCAGACATGGGTACTGGATGAAAAGTGAATTTATTGAAATAATCTTTAAGTTGTGTTTCAAAAGTCTTTAAACTGTCAAGCCCAAACTGCGCAATTACACACTCTGCATGCCTACTAAAACCCTGGATAAATCCTACCTGCACTTCCTGCCCTCTCTTAAAGTATTTGTGTTAGCCTCAGGCTGTGCTAGCCATGGCCTCTGACTGTTCTAGGGAGGGAACTGGCTTTCTGCAGCTGCAAAATTGCAAATCCCACCACCATCTCTACTGCAGATAATGTTCAGTTGAACTCTGTAAAACCATCTGCTTTTATTGGATAATTTTCTCTGGAGAAAGCATTACTGTCACTGGTTCGAGTACCAAGTTTCATCACTGACTTTTGAAATTTGCTTTTGTAGAAACATGGTAATGGCACCTTCTCTTTTTCTTTTCATCCTCAGAGCTATATTCTTCTCCCCTCGTTCCTCCCCACCTGGAACTGAAGAAAAGACAGTTTTTATGTGATCGGAAAGTGCAGATAGGAATCTCTGTGACCCTAAGCTCACTAACAGCACCATGATTCTGCTCCGGGAAGGGCCTCGTAAGCTTCTCATCCTGCAACGTGTAGAAAAAGCGGTCCTGTAGATTTTTGTTCTCTTGATAAGTGTCTTGCTATAATTGCTGAGCTGAAGGGTATTGATTTTTTAAAATGGGAACACAGAAGCCATATTAAGAAGCCCCGTTTGCTGGAAACGTAAGATTTCATGTTGACCTTTGCAGGATTATTTTGATGCCTGCTCCACAGGCCTTCCCGAAGTGTTTCCCACAGGTGATGCTGGGTCTCATTGCACTCTGCCTTTGTATACATGCTGAGAACGTGGATATAATCCTGCAGCTGCTTGCCAGGTAGCGTAGTATCATCTTAAGTTTACTGATATGAATAACTCATCTGAGGACACAGAGGAAAAAAAATTACAGTCTCAATCTTATTGTGATTCCAGCAGAGTACTCTCTGTCGGACACTTTAAACCATAGGGAAAAAACCTAAACGAGGTGAAAACTGGTGCAGCTTGTCCGTTCTTATCCCTGCATTCCCTGTGCCTTTTGAGCTTACTTGATTGTGCTTTTTAGGGACAAGGCTTTTACATTTAATTAACATGCTATTACTCTTTCCTCTGTCTGACACGGGGAAAGCTTGAATAATCGAGTATTGACTAACTGAACTAGTTAAAAAAAGGCATTGCTTTCATCCACTGTGTGCCCACTGGTGTGCACAAGAGCTGAGGATGAACTTGGGGCTCACTGAGCTGCTGCTTGCAGGTTGTAACCCCACCACACTTGGGTGACCTGGTGTCTCCAGCAGCAAGCACAAGACCTGAACGCAAGCTTGGCTCTCTTGCTCATGTTGCAGAGGGAAGTTACCTCATCTGTGCCACCTCTGCCTCCAGCGCTCACCGGGTACCACACACACATTTTGTGTACGCATATACAGGTGCATGGATCTCTGTGCTATAGGCATTTATAGGTGTGTATGGATTTATCTGTACCAGATACAGCTGGGATGGAGTTAACTGTCTTCACAGCAAGCCCTGTGATGCTGTGCTTCGGATTTGTGGCTTAAACCAGCGCTGATGACACGCGGGTGTTTGGGCTGTCTGCTTGCTTGTCTGGGTTTTTGTTTTCCCAAGCAGCCATCCCAGCAACTAGGCTGGGAACAGGGAAGAAGCTGAGAGGGGACAGAGCTGGGATAGCTGGCCTGAACTGGCCAGAGAGATGTTCCATGCCATATAATATCATGCTCAGCTACAAAAGCTAAGGTAGAAGAAAAAAAGGCAGGGCCTTGGCTTCAGGGTTCTTGTCTTCCAAGGTGGTCTTTGCTCAGGGACTGGGCATCCATCTGCTTGTGGGAGCTGGTGAGTGATAGCCTTGGAACTGCTTGAGGTATTTTTCCTCTCTTCTTTATTTTTTAATCTGTCTATAACTCAACTCCCAAGTTTTCTTGCTTTTGTTTTTCCTGTCTTCTCCCCAGCCCCACTGCAGGTGTTGAGAGTCAGCAAGCAGCTGTGTGGGTGCTTTGCCGGTGAGTGAGGTCAATTCACCACCGTCCTTTTTGGCAGCCAGTATGGCTTAGGGTGAAGAGATCCCAAAGATCAGGTCGGTGCTCAAAGGAACTCATTATTTGTCAGCACAAGATGTGAGAGTTCAGCTACTTGTGTTTTTACAAAATGGAAGTTTTAGCATTAAGGCGGTGGCCTTGCTGAACTGAACTCAACACTCTTCCAAAATATTGCATACGCTGTTTTTCACTAAGAAATGACCAAGCGAACAATTTGTAAAAATAATAGATAAGAAATATTACCTGTTACCCTTCTGGTACAGTACAAGAAATAGCTAAGAATGTAAGGGCTTATAAACAACAGATTGGGGAAGATAGTAATTATGTGAAAAATAGCTTTGGTGTAGGTTGCAAACTTTGAGAGAGGGTGGTCTTGCCTTGAAAGAATTGGCATGAAAGCTGTGAGGTTTTTGACAAAGGTTCAGCACTTTCCTTCTTGCCAGAAGGATGCACTCCTGTGGTTGCAGTCATGGATAAATACTGGTGCTTCCCAGGATGTGTGCCTCAGTTTACCCATTCGACTTGTGTTTCTTACAGATGTAAGGCCAACCGTGTCCTGGGCTGCATCAAAAGAAGTGTGGCCAGCAAGGCGAGGGAGGTGATTCTGCCCCACTGTTTGCAGAATCATAGAATCACTAGGTTGGAAAGGACCCACTGGATCATTGAGTCCAACCATTCCCACCAATCACTAAACCATGCCCCTCAGAACCTCATCCACCCGTCCCTTAAACACCTCCAGGGAAGGTGACTCAACCACCTCTCTGGACAGCCTCTGCCAGTGTCCAATGACCCTTTCCATGAAAAATTTTTTCCTGAACCTCCCCTGGTGCAGCTTGAGGCCATTCCCTCTTGTCTTGTCCCCTGTCATCTGGGAGAAGAGGCCAGCTCCCTGCTCTCTATCTACAACCTCTTTTCAGGTAGTCGTAGACAGCAATGAGGTCTCCCCTCAGTATCCTCTCCTCCAGGCTAAACAACCCCAGCTCTCTCAGCTGTTCCTCATAAGGCCTGTTCTCCAGCCCCTTCGCCAGCTTTGTTGCTCTTCTCTGGACTCGCCCCAGAGCCTCAACATCCTTCTTGTGGTGAGGAGCCCAGAACCGAACACAGGATTCGAGGAGCGGTCTCACCAGTGCCGAGTAAAGAGGGAGAATAACCTCCCTGGCCCTGCTGGTCATGCCATGGGACATCATCTGGAGTACTGTGTCCAGTTCTGGTATCCCCAGCGTAAGAAGGACATGGAACTGTTGGAACGGGTCCAGAGGAGGCTACAAGGATGTTCAGAGGGCTGGAGCACCTCCCCTAACAGGACAGGCTGAGAGAGATGGGGTTGTTCAGGTGGGAAAAAGAGAAGGCTTTGAGGAGATTTTATAATGACCTTCCAGTACTTGAAGGGGCTACAGGAAAGCTGGGGAGGGACTGTTTATAAAGGGTTGTAGTGATAGTATGAGGGCCAAATGGGTATGAACTGGAAGGGAGAAAATTTAGGTTAGACATAAGGAGGAAATTCTTCCCGTTGTGGGCAGTGAGGCACTGGCCCAGGTTGCCCAGGGAAGCTGTGGCTGCCCCATCCCTGGAGGGGTTCAAGGCCAGGTTGGATGGGGCCTTGGGCAGCCTGGGCTGGTGGGAGGTGGAACTGGGTGATGTTTAAGTCCCCTTCCGACCCAAACCGCTCCGCGATCCCACGTGAGCCCAGACAGGCCGCGGCCGCCCCGCCAGGCCCTCGGGCCATGGGCGGTAACGGGCGCGGCCCGCGGTCGGTCGGTTTCCTCGGGGCTGGACGCGGGCGTGGCGAGCGCCCTGCGGGAGGTCGCGCGGCGCTGCGGGGCCGCCGGGCTGCCCCCGCCCTGCTGGAGCGGGCGGTGAGCGCGGGTTCGAGCCCCGGGGGTCCGAGCGGCTGCCAGAGCCCCAGGGGCGGCGGGGGAGCGGAAGGACGGGACGAGGGGCTTAAGCTGAAAGAGGGAGACTGGGGTTGGAGATCAGGGAGGAATGTTTACTGTGAGACTGGTTGCCCAGGGGAGCGAGATCTGCCTGGTCAAGGAGTTCTGAAGAGTCGGAGCTCGCCTGGAGTGCTGTGTCCAGTTCTGGAATCCTCAACATAAGGAGAAGATGGAGGTGTTGGAACGGGCCCAGAGAAGGGCTACGAGGATGATCAGAAGGCTGGAGCACCTCCCATCCGAGGACAGGCTGAGAGAGTTTGGATTGTGCAGCCTGGAGAAGAGAAGGCTCTGAGGAGACCTTATAGTGACCTTCCAGTACCCAAAAGAGGCTACAACAAAAGTTGGGACGGACTGTTTACAAAGGCTTGGAGTGATAGGATGAGGGGATGGGTATAAACTGGAGAGGGGAAGATTTAGACTAGACATGAGGAACTTCTTCATGGTGAGGTGAGGCCCTGGCACAGGTTGCCCAGGGAAGCTGTGGCTGCCCCATCCCTGGAGGTGTCCAAGGCCAGGTTGGATGGGGCTTTGAGCAACCTGATCTGGTGGGATGTGTCCCTGCCCATGACACGCAGTTGGAACTGGATGGGCTTTAAGGTCCCTTCTAACCCAAACTGTTCTGTGATTCTGTGATTCAAACTCTGTTACGGACCATGGAGTATTAAGTCAAATATGCATTGATAGCACAGAGAGCAGAAGTTTCAAGCCTGGGTGCTCACAGCTTGGCAGTCCATATGGGTGTTAAGGCTTTTGTGAGGCAGGGACTGAACTTCACACAAGGTGAATAGTTGCCCTGTAGTCACTGACTAGTAGCACTTGGACTGATGTGAAGCAAGGACAGAAATAATTACTTTGGTCTTAAAAGTCAACGGACTTCCAACAGCAGCTCCACAGCAGCATTCCCAGCCTGGGATGGCGGCAGCCAAGGCTTTCAGGAGCAGCTTGAACTTTGAAATAGTTTGGTTTCTGGTTGCCTGCACTGAGAGGAGTTTTAGAGGGACATTCAGGGATATTCCATATAGGGTCTCAAAAGTCTGAAAAAGTTTTTAATTCCTCTGCAATCCTGTCTGTGTAAATCTCAGGCCTTGAAAAGGCTGCAGGTCCTGAGTCCTGGGAACTCTCGGAACTCTGACGGAGTTCTCCCTCAGTTTTCTCGTACAGGCAGATAAAGCATTTTTTCTTTCTAAAATGAAGGAGTATTCCCAAATATTAATAACGTTTCTTCCCACTCCCAAAAATGAACACAAGGGTATGACACACAGGTGAATATTTATTACAGCAGCTATGTTTATTCTTTGATGTTTATCTCTTCCCTCTATGGTGATAGATTCTTTTGTTTCCTTCTCTGCTTAGGCAGGACCAGGCACTACAAATGGGTGGAATATTTGGAGGAGTGGGCTTGGATCCCACTTTTACTAAAAATGAAATTGAATTGATGTCAGTGTTGTCCTTGGTAGACAGTTCTAAGTATCCTAAAAAAAACGTTATACACTTTGACATCTCCTCGTAGGAAGCACGGCACCGCTGCAGAATGTAGTCTGGATGCACCTGCAAAGCTCTGTCTGAAGATGGAGCTAGGCTCTTTCTTTATTGATGGTATAAGACCATAAGCAGCTCTTGATAAACTTGTATGTGAAGGTAAATGTTTCACTGCAGTACTGTTAGGCTACCATTCTTTTTCCTTAGGGTGACACTGTGGCCTTAAAAAATACACTGGATTCAAAAGCGGTATTAATCAATTAAGCACAAAAATTTTAATAAGAACTTGTGTACAAGTGTCTGGCAAGATACCCAGCATGCACACTGGATGCAAACACGTGTATTTCCCTGTATGCTGAAGAACACTATGAGTTTTTTATCCGGATGCTAAACATTTATACTGATGTGTACAACACTGAGGTGTTTATAAACAACCGTGATGGATTTTTATAAAATTTTACTTAGAAAAATATTTTCCCAGGACATTTTTATGGGAGCTGTATGTCAGTATTTCCCTGGAAAGTTTGCATCACAAATAGATTGAAACTGAAAACTGAGATTGAAACTGACAACACATGAAATGAAGTAACTTTGTTCCATTATCAAAGGCTGAAATGGGGGAAAAAATAAAGAATGGTAAAGAAATATTGTCTGCATCTTGAGGTTTTTCAGAAAATATAAGGTCAGTCACAGAGCATATGTTGAGATGTAAATTAATACCTTTCTTTTTGCAATTTCTAGGTGAAAGCTGTTGCTTCAGATCCAAGAAATGACTTTAAAGTGGATCAAATCCTTACAAAACAAGATGTGCAAAGACTTACCCAGGTAATTCTGACATGATCATAGGAATCATAGAATCATAGAATAGTTTGGGTTGGAAAGGACCACAAAGCCCATCCAGATCCACCCCTCCTGCCATGGGCAGGGACACCTCCCACCAGACCAGGCTGCTCAAAAGCCCCATCCAACCTGGCCTTGAACACCTCCAGGGATGGGGCAGCCACAGCTTACCTGGGCAACCTGTGCCAGCACCTCATTGCCTTCAGCATGAAGAAATTCCTCCTTGCATCTAGTCTAAATCTGCTCCTCTCCAGTTTATACCCACTGCCCCTCATCCTATCACTACAACCCTTTGTAAGAAGTCCCTCCCAGCTTTCCTGTAGCCCCTCAGGTACTGGAATGATGTCAAGAGTCAGTACTTCACTCAGACTACAGCATTATTTCTTCCCTGTTCCTGTAACTAAAAAGCCTTTTTATTTTTCCATGAACGCTTTCAAAGTGTTAATGCTACTTTATTCTCACAGACCTGTAGCTAAAGACTGGTCTATGTGTTCCCTCATGTGAATAAATGCCTTGTTCTTATAAATGCTTTATATAGCGTAAATGGTAGCGAGGGGTCTGGACTGCTCTCGTGAAGCCTGTAGTTTAGTCACTGTTGGATTGGCTGTTTCCCCAGTGACAAGAAAGAACTCGCTTCTCTGTCTCTCCTCTTAGCTCTCTGTTGCCAGGCTGCTTGACACAACACACCCATCCCTGAGCACAACGAAGATGCAAGTTTACTTTAATATGAACTATGCAAAGCAAGGTAATTTTTAATATGTTTTCATAGAAGTTGATGCTGAGTTTAGGATGTAATATCTCTCTCGGGCTAATAATGATTCCTGTTTAATAACTGCTGGCAGTAGAGCAAAATAAAAATCCATGGAGAAATGCACTAAATAGGAGTACGGTGTTTCACTGTGGATATAGCAGGGAAAAAAATGTACGTTAGATTTGAGAATACAGTCACCTCACCCTGTCTGAGAGATTTACTGAGTGCAACATATTAGATCACTTGAGAACAATTATGTTTTCAGGTGCAGTGGCCAGCTGCCTTCAGCAAGAAAAACTTGCACTGCACCTGTGTATCTGAAAAAGAACTGATACCCAGAGCTTCGTGTATCTGGAACAGAACTTGTTGTTTTATCAGTGTCCTTAATTGAGAGAGATAAGCAATCTCAAACAAATAGTTTTAGCTGAGTATGTTTTGGTCTTATAACTTCCTGTGGTCTGAGAATGGGAATGTGGAATTAAAATCAGATAGTGAAAATGTCTTTGCTGTAGCTGGAACTTCAGATCTCAATGGGACAGTGAGGGCTGGCTGGGAAAAGAGAAGACACAGAGCAAGAGTAGGCAAAAAAATAAACATTGCTGTGTGGGGAGGTCATGAAAATGTTTTCTTGTTAGCACACAACAAAGCTAAAGTTAGCAACACTAGGAAGCTGCTCGAAAGTCTTCTGAACTCAATAAGCTCAATAAGTCCCATAAGATTCTGAGATACTGGGTAGTGTTCAGATTTGGGTGTGTAACTTCATAGAATCATGGGATGGTTTGGGTTGGAAGAGACATTCAGGGTCATCTAGTCCAACCCTCCTGCACTGAGCAGGGACATCTTCAACCACATCAAGTTGCTCGAAGGCCCCGTCCAACCTGACCTTGAATGCTTCCAGGGATGGGGCATCTACCACCTCTCTGGGCAACCTATGCCAGTGTTTCACCACCCTCATCGTAAAAAAATTCTTCCTTACATCCAACCTAAATCTGTTCTCTTTTAGTTTAAACCCATTACCCCTTATCCTGTCACAACAGGCCCTGCTAAGAAGTTTCTCCCCATCTTTCTTATAAGCCCCCTTTAAGTACTGGAAGCTGCTCTAAGGTCTCCCCAGAGCCTTCTCTTCTCCAGGCTGTACAACCCCAACTCTCTGAGTTTTCCTTCACAAGAGACATGTTCCATCCCCCTGATCATTTTTGTGGCCTTCCTCTGGACCTGTTCCAACAGGTCCATGTTTTTCCTGTGCTGAGGGCTCCAGAGCTGGACATGATTATCCAGAAGGGGTCTCACCATAACGGAGTAGAGGGGCAGAATCCCCTCCCTCAACCTGCTGGCCACACATCTTGTGATGCAGGCCAGGATATGGTTTGCCTTCTGGGTTGTGATTGCCAGCTCATGTCCAGCTTTTCATCCACCAGCCTCCCCAAGTTCTTCTTTGCAGGGCTACTCACAATCCCTTCGTCCTTCAGCCTGTATCAATACTGGAAGTTGCCATGACCCAGGTGCAGGACCTTGTACTTGGCCTTCTTGAATCTCATTAAGTTCACATGGGCCAAATTCTCAAACTTGTCCAGGTCGCTTTGGATGGCATCTTGTCCTTTGGACATGTCAACTGCACCACTCAGCTTGGTGCTGCCTGCAAACTTGCTGAGAGTGCACTCGATCTCACTGTCTGTCATTGATGAAGATATTAAACAGCACTGGTCCCAGTACAGATCCCTAAGGGACACCACTTGTCACCAGTCTCCATCTGGACATCGAGCTATTGACCACTACCCTCTAGATGCCACCATCCAAAAAATTCCTCATTCACCAAACAGTCCATCTATCAAATCCATCTCTCTCCAATTTAGAGAGAAGGATGTTGTGGGGAATCATGTCTAGAGTCTTACAGAAATCCAGATGGATGACATCTATAGTTCTTCTCTTGTCCGCTGGTGTAGTCACTCTGTTGTAAAAGGCCACTAGGTTGGTCAGGCAGGACTTGCCCCTGGTGAAGCCGTGCTTGTGCCTCTGATCATCTCCATGTCCTCCATGTGCTTTAGCAGAGCTTCTAGGAGGATCTGTTCCATGATCTTCCCAGGCACAGAGGTGAGGCTGACAGATTGGTAGTTCAGATGTGTATTAAATGTGTGTGTGAGGTCCTACTGTGGTCAGAGGCGTCCAAGGAGTCAGATACTGCTGCTTAATTTGGCCTGAAGAGTACTATGGACTCTGCTGACTGACGTTAATCATACTAATTATGTGAATATTTAATCCCAATACTGTTAATTATAATGGTATGGTACCTTGAACACCTGTTCCACACATCTGTGCTTCAGAAACCTTAAGCTGATGCTCTGACTGTGGAAATGAATTGAACATTCTGTATAAGCCAAATTCCAAGAATTTTGATAGAACTTTCTAAGTGTCCTTCTTTCCTAGGTGAATTTCTCAGTCGGCAGCGCCGTGTTCTGGAGGGAAGGCTGGCTTCTCTGCTCAGAGCTATCACAGAGAGTTGTCTTCCTGTGGAAGAAGAAATGGGGAACGTGTTTCTAAAGATATTAGCATACGTGCTGCAGAGCTCTGGCTTGGGATCCCCAAAAGATGTTGAGTTTTTCAGGGAGGTAACAGGTCAGTAAAGTCCCAGCTGTAAAACTGGGCTTTTCTTATTGAAAAAGAAAACATCAGCTTCTCTTTGCTGATCATTAGACACAGTTGTGGTAAACTGTGATGAATGCTTACTCCTCCAACTGTCACTGCTCAGCCTTGAAGTCTAAATTTGCCATGGATTTCCTACTTTTTGCAGATGTTCAGGGAAGGTATTCTTGCTTGTTCAGTGATTTTCTTCTCTGCTCCTTCATGCTGAGGGTCTTCTCACCCTTTGTAATGTTTACAGCTGCCCTGCAGAGTGTGTTCCCCCGGAAAGAGATGACTACTTTCATCTCACTCAGTAAGAAGAACAAAGAGGAACAAGTGAAAAATCTTACCATGATAGTCACAGGAATTCTGTTGTACAACAAGGAATGTGGGAAAGGAGGAAGCGGCATTGATGACGGTAAGTAGACAACTGCATTTAGGATGTGTATTCCTAATTAATTCTTCTTGGCCTTTTTCACTGGAATGGCTCCACTAACATCCCATCTTTGACTCAGGGTTTGTAAACCTGAAGGAAAAGTACAGGTATGGTGTTGATTACAGGTTCTGTGTAGACTTTTTAGCTAAGAGGGAGCCCTGTGTGGTTGGTATGGAAGGATTATATGTATTAACTTCATGCACTAATTTACCTTATGATGACTTGCTCTCTGATCCTTTGCCATTAAGTGAATTAAATATGTAATGTTTGCCTTTAAAAGCAGTTAATTGCAATATTGAAAGGACCCTGTCAATCCAACTACAATTTTCTGTTGAGTATGTGTAATACTGTTGAGTATGTGTGATACAGGTTGCTGGGGCATTAGATGGATCTGGTGACTTAGAGTAACCTCTTCAGATTCTTACTGTGCTGTCAAAAATACTTTGCATTTTGAATATTTCTGCTTTGATGATAAGTGAAAAATGTCAACGTCTATCCTGGAATATTTCAAATGCTGTATTCAGAGTAGGGCAGGACTTTCCTATTCCTCTCCTTTTCTCTTTTCTCCAAAAGCCCATTATTTCTGTTAATTTTACAATTAATAATCATTGGAAATGTTTTTGTGAACGCACATGTAGTATTTTAGCTCAGTGTGACCTTTCTCCATAAGAAAGGTCTGCAGCCCAATTTTAGGGGAAAACCTTTTATTTTAAAAGACAAAAGTTTCTGGAATAAAGGCTACAGCACATACCTCTCCTGATAAGAAAATTATACTTTATTGGAAAGCAAAGCACTTGCTTAGCTAGACAGTTTTTTAAGTAAAGCGGTTTAAGTAGGGAAAAAAGTATTTACTTACGATGTCAGAGAAAGAAGTAAGCAACTTCCTAGATTTTGGTGATACTTTTTTTTTTTCTCACGATGCATTTTGGTTTTCTATTTTTATAAAATATGCTTTCACACAGATGTCACCTTTCTGTGTGGTGGCTGGCTCTGTTCTAGGTTCACTGGGCTTGGGTTGCAGCATGAGAAAACATTTAACTACTGTGGGTATACAAAAGGCATGATTTACACCGTGTTATGGTCTTTGTCACTATAATATCTCTGGGTTTTGTAGTTGATTAAAATACAATGGTTAATCCTGTTATATTTGTTAGCTTACTATAATATGGACTGCTTTGCAGTGATCTGTTTGTATATCCCTTAGGAATAGATGGAAAAACACAGCATAAATACTCTTAGGTCAGGAGATAAAATGGATGTCTTTACACTTAAGGCCGGTAGTTAGACTGCTAAAGCCTTAATTTAAGTGCTAGCAGCAGTTTTGCTGGGGTAGGGCTCTGCCTTGGCTTTTTACCCTGCTTCCAAACAAGTAAATCAGCTGAGTGCTAAGCTCTTTCCACCTGTGGTTAGACTGCTTGTAATATCTGTGCAAATTTGCTTCCCATTCTAGCTTTGTTACAGCTACCCTTTCTGTGCTCATGGGGGTTTGAGTAGCCGTACCTCGAGCCTAATTACTGCAGTGCCGCTTGCTGATATTGTAGCATTAAACATTCAACACACTCAACAAAGGGCTGCATTGTGCACTTGAAGAAAGTGGCTGGGCCTCTTTATCCTATTTCCTAGCATAGATGCCTGCTTAAATAACAAAACATACCAAAATATTCAATGTAGTGTTTGTCCACTGATGATAATGAAATTTTAAAGAAAAAAATGTATTATTTATAGTATATTTTATATTAACTAAAATATGTGTTATTGACCTGTGCCACTTGGGGGAATTGTAGGGGTTTTAAGTGTTAATGCTGGATTTTAAGAAGTGCAAAGGTGCAAATTTTTTTCATTTGGCATCTATCTTATGGTTTTAATAATAAGAATCTTTGACTCATTCTTAGAGCACTGTTAGATCTCAAAGTGCCCGGGTAATGGGAGGCCTGTTGTTATCTGTATTTTACAAATGAGAAAAATAAGAAGTGAAAATTGTGCAGACTGCCTAAAATATCTTGGGGAAGCTCATGTCAGTAGTAGCACTTGAACTGCATCAACTATAAAGCGAGTTTTCTCATAGTCCTTGACTAGATTGTGGTATTTCCACACCTGTAGTTCACAGAATCATACAGTCACAGGATCATAGAATGGTTTGGGTTGGAAAGGACCACAAAGCCCATCCAGTTCCAACCCCCCCGCCATGGGCAGGGACACCTCCCACTAGACCAGGCTGCCCAAGGCCCCATCCAACCTGGCCTTGAACACCTCCAGGGATGGGGCAGCCACAGCTTCCCTGGGCAACCTGTGCCAGTGCCTCACCGCCCTCAGCGTGGAGAATTTCCTCCTCACGTTTAGTCTAAATCTTCCCCTCTCCAGTTCATACCCATTGCCCCTCATCCTTTCACCACAAGCCTTTGTGAACAGTCCCTCCCCAGCTTTCTTGTAGCCCCTTCAGGTACTGGAAGGTAGCTAGAAGGTCTCCTCAGAGCCTTCCCTTCTCCAGGCTGCACAGCCCCAACTCTCTCAGCCTGTCCTGGTATACAGAAGGTGCTCCAGCCCTCTGATCATCCTTGTAGCCCTCCTCTGGATTCGTTCCAACAGCTCCATCTCCTTCTTATGTTGAAGATTCCAGAACTGGACACAATACTGCAGGTGAACTCTGACTTTTTGGAACTGCTTGACCAGGCAGATACAGTGGTTGAATCCAGTACACAAGTATTGGGAAATGCATGAATATACATAAAATTCTAGAAATAAAAATTTTATTGGCAGACTGCTTTGCTCAAATACCGCTCTTTGACTATTTGCTAGCAATTTAAATAATTCTTTTTATATGTATCTCTTATTTATTCTGTACAAATAGCGCGGGCCATCCTGAATGAAGCCATTCTGTCAGCTACGCGAACTGCTGATGAATGTCTTAATACTTGCCATGTGCTAGCCCACCAGTACACTGCTCTGCTGGAATCCATGGAGGGAGACCCACTCAGACGCATGCAGCTCAGTTCTTTCAAATTAAAAGAAGCTCTGTTCAATGTGAGACAACACGAGGCCTTCCTTTGCATCCTTCTGGTGAGATACCATCAGGTTATATCCTGTGGGGTCTTTTTTCAGATGGAATGTATTCAAGTTACCTACCTGTACAGGGTAGCAATAGAAGAAAAACGATTCAGAAATAAATGAAATAAAATTTATCTCTATATATGAGAACCTACATCATCTGTACTGAACTTGGTACCTAACTTGCTGGGTCTGGCTACAACGACAAAATGGATTAATAGTTTGTTGCAGTGTGAATATGCTTCCATTTAATTTATGGAATTTTCCTCCTTCTTTTTACTTTCATTAACAAAAGACATAAAACCTAGAACCCTTTTCCCATTGGCATACTGATATTCATGCTGCCCCAAAAGGCATGAGAGAAAAAAATCTCCTTGTTCAGTCAATAAACTCTCTCAATTTTAAGTCTACAGACATCCCCAGCATGGATGGAGTCAGCAGAAGTCTTTGAAGAATATAATTTAAATTCTCGAAACTTGTTCTGTTTATGAAGACCTTTCCATTTGTCTTTAGAGAAAATGCAGGGTTTTTTTCAGTCTTTCTTGAAAACTTGGAAAAATATTTCTCAATATTTTTTCACTTCTCTTAATTGTAAAAATGCAGATGTTTTCCACCAATATTACCAGTATGTGTTTGAGAGAAGCACCTGGTTTTATACCTGAGCACTTAAGGAAAAATGTCTTTTATGGAAAATTAGGGTGCATTTTGTTCCTTAAAACAGCTGTCTCAAAGCTGTTGAATGTAGAGATCTAAGTAAATGCTTACTACTTGATTTTTTTACTGTCATACTTCTTACCTCAAGTATGTTCTCTTTTCAGTCTGATGCTACTACATGCTCTCAAGAAGTTGAAAAGATGAATGTGAAGTTTGCAGCAGCAATGGAGACGTTAAAAAAAATAGTGCCAAATAAGATTTCTGTAGACAGCAAAGAAGCTTTTGTAAGTATTTTGAATGGCAAACCTATTTCTTCTTAATTATAGAAAATTACTAAATTATTACAAAATACTTTGCCTGTATATTTTTGCATAGTTTGTGTTAAGAGAAAGACTGCATTGTTTTCTTTCTATTGTAACAGCATCTGTGATTTCTGAAGGGACAACCAAACTAAAAGACTTAATCTCAAGGTAAAAGAAAAGCAAGGTACAAAAAGGGAGAGAAGGAATTCAGTGGTATTTTTACTTCAATTATCTTGAGTAATTTTCAGTATTTGTAGATTTACAGGGATATTTTCCTGTTTTATGTAAACATTCTCTGTTCCTTGCAGAGATAGTAAGAAAATAATGACAGATAACAGCACATCAGAGTGTGATTCTTTTAAAGTACTTTCAGATAGAAATCCCTGTAAATATAGATGGCTCCTTGATATAGTTTTTCTAAAGATGGGGGTTTCAGCTTCTTTCTCCCTCTCAATAGCTTCTGAAGCTGTTGGCCACTATCAGTCAAATTTTTTAGTCTGGAGAGCTCAAAGTATGTTATTTTCTGCAAGCTTTGTGAAAAAAACAGGCAACTAGAGAAAAGTAATTATGGCCCTCCTAACATCAAGTCTGAAATGGGAATGCCGCAGCTCCCCGATGGTTTGTGTGCTGTCAGCCCAGTGAGTGCCTCTGCCCAGCCAAGTTCTGTACCATTTCACCCGTTACTGGGAGCTACAGGACATGGGAGGAAAGTGTGGGAGGAAAAGGGAATGAGTGGTATGAACTGCAGGTAGTGTGAAGGAGGGTGCTTGATGACCCCATGAAGACCTGAGGTTATTATGATGGCGTGGTGTTAAGGAAATGGGGTAGAGATATATCAAAACCCAGCTTCATTTAATTTGCTTCTAATGGGAAGGTTCATTATTTTGTCTAGTGTGTCTATGATTTTAATTCCTTGTAGTTAGTTGCTGAATTAGCATGCAGTTCATGCATATGTTAGGTTATATCTCATCCTTCTAAAGAAATAATTAGAAAGCAAAATAAATTCTAATGTGGAGGAGGGAGGAAGGAAGATCATGCTCCCACCACCTACTCAGGAATACTTTTTAGGCTTCCCATAAAGGCATCTGAGCTGGAAACTCATGGGAGTGGCAGTCTGACAGAGGTCCATCTCAGATGTGAGCTGACACTTCAGTTTATGTGTGTTTGGGATTTTATAAGCCAGATGTTCTCATTTGGAGAACACTTTCTGCTCTCTTCCAGCTGCTCAAAGCAGTTTTTTTTCTTTGTGGGACTTAAGTGACTGATACACACGTTACCCTCCTCCCTGGCAGCTGTCTGCCGTTGCTTCCTTCCTAGATTTTCATCTCTCTTCAGGTTCGTCAGTTGTTTTTTCATCTCTGCTGAAGACAAAACATATAACGTCTTTTGATTTCAGGGCTTTTGCAGATAGAGATTTTCCTATTACAGCACCATTTAAGTAGGCCTTGTTTTTGGCTAGGTACTGAGAACCTGGGTCCTGCAGGAATGTAGAGAAGAAGGACATTCTGCCATTTCAAAACAGAAGGATAAGGCCTACATATGTCATGACCATTTGTTTTAGGAACCATAGTAGATTTCATAGAGTTGTTTGAGTTGGAAGGGACCTTAAAGCCCATCCAGTTCCAACCCACCTGCCATAGGCAGAGACACCTCCCACCAGACCAGGCTGCTCAAGGCCCCATCCAACCTGGCCTTGAACACCTCCAGGGATGGGGCAGCCACAGCTTCCCTGGGCAACCTGGGCCGGCGCCTCACCACCCTCAGCATGAAGAAATTCTTTCTTATGTTTAGTCTAAATCTTCCCACGTCCAATTTAAAGCCATTGCCCCTCATCCTATCACTCCATGCCCTTGTAAACAGTCCCTCACTAACTTCCTTGTAGCCCCTTCAGGTACTGGAAGGTGTCCTCGGAGCCTTCTCTTCCCCAGGCTGAACAACCCCACTAATATTCTTTGTTTATTCTAGTAAGAATTATTTTGTTCTTGCTGACTTTCCTTTAGTTTCTTCCATTTTTGTAACCATAACATTTCCATAGCATTAGTGATGCAGATGAATTCCAGAGCTGATTCTGTTGGCTGTTCTTATAATGATGTTGTTAACATGCATAAAAATAATGTTGTTATCGTATATTTCGGGTTTGCTGAATCTCTTTCCATAAATGCTCCGTATGTTAAGATGTAAGAGGGCACATTTTATGTCACTGTTGCTGAAATCAGTGTTCATTCTCAAAGCTCATGTTCTTCTTGTGTATGTGTGTACACCTGTATGTCAGCAGCAGTGCTGGGGATGGCAGCTTCCAGTTTTGTCCTCGATCCCATACCGCTCTATAGAGGCTTGCACACCGTGAATTGGACACACGTGATGGCCTTGGGGTTGTGGTAGCAAGTCATTCTGGGATCAGGGCAGAGAAAATAAGAAAACCTGATAGTTTGTACATACAGGTGTGGGTTTACTTAATTTGGCAGTTGAACAGGTGCCTTTCTTTGCATGCCTCTTATTTATTTTCAGTTATAAAACTGCACTGTCAGTGAAGCACTCAATTCCAAGCATGGTCTCAGAGTAACATATTTGGGCAAGACTTTGGAGTAAAATGTAGAATAGTACTATTCTGGCCTGTGGGCGTCCATGCTGACCTTACATACTTGAGGCCTATGTGATGGGAGCTCCTCTTACAATGCCAAGTGTTCTGGAATTCACCAGTGCTGAAAGCTTTGGAGATCAGCCCTGCTTTGTTCGCAGCAGGGACTGTTGTGCACAGCACTTGGGTTACATTGCAGATATAAATCAATTCTGGATTTCAGGTAATTTTCTTTATTTTCTAGCCTGTCTTTGTTGCGCTTTCTAACCTCTGGACCAGGTTTAAGGATAAGATACTACTGATAAAGTTCCTCACAAATATGATTAATGATCTGCAACAGTTCTCGGAAATCCAGTCACAGCTTTTTCCTAAAGAATTGCTGTCATCTCTTCTGGAAGGAGTGGCTGTGAAAAGCGATGAGGAAAGGATAAGAGAAACCATGGGTATTGAAAATTATTGCTTTTTTGTTTTCCTTTGTTTTCCAAGATTTTGTGCTTTGAATTTTATTTACAGAAGGTGCTATACATTGATTGCTTAATAATCATAATTTACACAGTAAATTAAAATGAGTCTTGTAGCTTGTGTGTTTATTTTTCATACAGTATAGTTTGGACTTTTATATATGTAACTAAAATACAGCTGTTAGATACAAACATACCTTATAAAAAATAGCAGAATGATCAGAGAAGAGTATTTCTCCTTTTTTTTTTTTTCCTACATTTCTTATGTTTATGTCTTTTTATACCTTCCAGAGCTTCTGAAAGGGAAGGGGGAATAAAAAAGCTAGTTTAATGATGCTTTGGTTACCAGAAGTATTTGTTTGCTAGATGGTATCCCTAGTAACCAAGTTGTACCCCAGGGGGTTTGTAATGCATGAGTGGGTGAAAACAAAATCGAAGAATGAAGTATTACCTTCCTGTTGTCATCCTCTGTTTCCAAAGAAAACTAATGCTACTAAAGAAGCCTCCTGCAGGACTGATTTTTCAGTAGGATCTCTCCTAAGGCAGGGCTAATGTTTGGCTTTGGGGATCTTGGCACTACAGGTTATCCTGTGCAAACCACAGTAATCCGGTCATCCGGTAACATCGTTATGTTTAAAACATCTCATGTGTTGTTACTGAAATCCTTCCTTTGTCAAACCTTTTCTTAGGAACCAGAGTGAATGTTTCTGATTTCAAGGACCAAGAATGGCTTTTTCCAGAGACTACCGAGAATTTTGATCAATTGTTAATTGAGTACCATGGGTTCTGTGCGCATGCGATTGGTGTGAAAGGCCTCCTCCTCCCAGGTATGCTTGTAGTTAGGTCTTTTTGCTACTTTATCTGTACACAAGTACTAGTGAAAATGTAAAGACATGTTCTGAATGCATCCTCTGATGTGAAAGCTGGAGTACTGTATTTTCATGTTTTTATTTTTCACCCCAGATAACTTACTTACCCTGTTAAAGTATTTTTCTTTTAAAACTACCCTCATAGACTGCCCTAAATAGAAATTAGGAGGGCTTCAGGACAAAGCAGGCACAAACAAGCAGAGGCAGAAATAAGATGGGATGGATAAATGTTTGCCCCTGCTATATGTGCATCTGTATAACCTTCACTGCAGCTGAATGCAGGTTTGTTTATTGTTGTTAATGTGTTTTAATACAGGCATAGCAAAATGGTCATTCCTTCTGTTTTGTCTGTCGCAAACACATCCATTCATGCCTACATCGTATGTGTTTTTAAACAAAGATCTCTGAAAAGAATGCAAAAGTGCATTTGATTAAGTCAACTAATCATAAGATTTTTTTTTTCAATATTCTAGGGTCATTTGTTGTGAAAACAAACCTTCTTTCAGCTACCCCATCAGTTCATGTTTTCTGTCTCCCTATCCTTAATGGAACCTATCCATACAGAACTTTTCTAAACCTACAGGAGGTTGGGAGGAAAATACTTCCATTTCATGGCAGTATTAACAAAAAGATATTTTAATGACAATGTAGATTACTTACACTTGTGTAGTATTGCATTTGAGAACAGCTGTCCTGGGTTGGACTCCAAGTCTCTGTAGCCCTGTATCCAATTTCTGGATGTGGTCAGTCATGAAGACTTGAAGATTATGAGAAATCAAGAAGGAATGATCCTTCTTTAATTATATCCTTCCCTGTTTGAGCAGACAGTGGTTATGGGATTTCCTCAGATAAATATTGTGCCTGTACGCTTCTGTAGAATAATCCATGCTAGAGGTTTTTCATTTATCTAATTGCTTTTTGAATCCATTCAGTGTTTGCTGTTGGATATTCTTATTGTCAAGAGTAACACAATTATAATTAAATATACTATGAAAAGGTACCTCTTTTTGAGATGGTTTTAAGCTCTGGCTTGATAATTTCATCTAAGACCTGATAGTCTTTCTATTAGGAAAATTAGCAAATAGTAATTTTCTCTTGCACACAATTCATGGTTTTATAACCCTGTATCATATTATTTCTCCTTGGTTGCTTCTTTTTACTGCTGAAGAGGCCTCTTTCTTTAACCCCTCCTTCTATGAAAGGTATTCCAAGCCTCTGATCATTCCCAGCTCCTTTCATCTTCCTTATTCTGTTGTGTTGGAACAAAATGTAATATTATAGTTGTAGCATATAGCTTGTTAGAATGTTTTTTCCCCTCCCCCTCTCTTTGCATCCTAATAATTCCTTACATTATTCTTGCTGTTTTGATTGCCACTGAGTAGTCCCATTGAAGATTTTCAGGGCACTGTCTGTGATGATTCTAGGTCTTTCCTGGGCAGGGACAGATGAAGCAGAGTCTGCCATTATCCTTGAGCTCAATTCGTGTTTTCCTGTATGAATTATTTGTCCTTTATTGACATTTCATTTTCTCCATTAATTTACAGTCCAGCTCCTCAGCTGCTTCAGCTGCTTCTTCAGTTAATTTCAGTGTTATGCCCTTTGGTATAAATGGACTGCTGGTCTGCAGTCAAATATTTGCTAGAGATTATAGGGGAAACCTTTGTGGGTATGGGCTGGTTTTTTATGCCTTTGAGATAGGTGTTTTATCTTGTTTTTCAGACAGATGTGCACTAAAGCATGCCTGATGTGAACTGATCAACAGCAGCTGTACTGACCTAACAAAACAGACTTTTCTGTATTTAAAAAGCTTACTTCCAGGAATTTATTCTGATTTTAGAAAAAATGGAAGTGAAACTGACTTGAGGAAAACACAGAATCGTGATTACAAACGTCTTTTGCACTGGATATCATACTGTTCACTATTTTATTTTGTGGGATTTGTTTGGGGCTTTATTTTCAGGAAATCCTGCTATTGGAATTTTGAAGCACAAGGAGAAATGTTACGTTTTCCGTTCCAAAGAAGCTGCGTACATCTTTGCTCAAGATCCAGATAAGTTCATTCAACTGAATATAGAAAAAGCAAAAGAACATGTAGAATTGATGCAGCTGCTCGAGCTTCAGCATCATTTGGTATACCTTGCTCCATTTGCACAGGTATGTACTGCCCATGCCTCTTGCTGAGTTGGGTTACTGGTTGGTCTGTCCTTCCTAGAACAGAAAGAGGAGAGGTGATACCCATCTTTAGAAAAGAAATACAATCATCTTCTTATCATGCAGAACGTCTGAAGGTCCATCTTTTCCAGGTCTTCAGGGTGCTAATAAGAAACATTTTCCCGTAATGTTTTTCTCGCCTTACATCCTCATAGGAGAATTATGTAGAGCCAAAGGATTGTGGCAGCAATAAAAGCTGTTTGTCTTGGCCTAGGAAGATCCTACATCTGATGGGTTCTAATCTTCATTTTTGTAAAAGTAGGTAAAAGGGGCAGTAAATAAATGTAATAGAAGATAAGCCAGATGCCATATTAACTGGAGCTTTAGCTCAGCAGCTCATCAGGATGTGCTGGATGAGTGTGTAGTGATATCTGAGGACAGGAATTATGAAATATGTTACAAAATGAAAGGGAACTCACTAATAATGAATAAGGCAGTGCTACCATGTGAAATCCAAAGACTTGATTTGGATTGGTAGACATTTTCTGTGATACATTGTGAATTTTAGGTCCCTAATAATAGGTAGTCTTGAAGTGATGCTTGGTGAGAAAGATACGGTTTATATCCTCTCTCTGGAAGAGATGTAACCACATCTACCCATTATGATTTGTAATTTTTAGTCCATTCATAAAGACAAACTGATGTGTCTGCATCATAAAATACTGGTGGTCATGGTAGGATCTGTTTTTACCAAAATCCAGTGATCGAGCACTCACTTGGCATGCAGGAGTCTGAAATTCAGCTGTGGCCTCTGCCTAAAGGGTTTTCTGTCAGGAATTTAATCCATGTAAATACTTAATGGTTTCTTCTTTTTAGTGAGGACAAGGGGAACAAAAAAATTGTTGAATGTAAAAATCATTATCCATTTGTGGTCTGCAGATTTCTATTTGCCTTTAAAAGTAGCATATCCGGATGCTGTTTTTCTTAGATATCTGTATTCTCATTAATGCCGTGCTTGGTTTTGGTTTTTTAAATCCAGGCCACAAGCGGAGACGGATATTTGATGAAACCCACCGCAGGATGTGATAGCACTACTCAGACTGATACTCATATCTTGCCTCCAACTATTGTGAAGTCCTATGAATGGAATGAATGGACAATGAGAAAAAGAGCTATAGAATTGGTTTGTATTGTTATTGCCAGATTTTCATTATTGGATAATGAAGTTCAGGATAAATTATTGTAAACTTCAATTCCTTACAACATAAATATATCTGTATTCAAAGATGCATACTTCTAAGTATTTTTCCCAGGTATTTTCATATTTCTAGACTTTTCTTATTCTCGCACTTTTTCCATACTTTTCTCCAGTTTTCTTGAGCAGCACTTCCACTGCCATGTCCATTCACTCCAAATTTTTATTTGCTTTCTTTAAATAATAACAATTTGTTGTTTAGCATTGAATTTGAAAGCTATTACTCTGCACTCGACCCTGCAGAAACTTTCTCTGAGCTAATGTACCATCTTTGAAAGGTAACAAGATACAAGGCCTTTATCTTTTTCATAATGAAATACTTTTAATTTTATCAAGATTCTTTGTGTTTGCTTAAGCCAATTTGCTTTTTTTTAAAAAAACAAACCCAAAAACCCCCAAATTTTCCCTCCTTCACGTAGGTCTGGAGGCGTAAGAAACAGAACAAGGTTTTCTGTTGTTTGTGTTAGCAGAGGAAATGTTTGTTCTACTGTCATGATAATTTTCTGATGGAAATCACAGAAGGTTAGCCACATACATAAAAGCTTCTAAACTAACAGATTATATTTTAAAATCTTCTTGCTCTGGTTTGCCAGCACACGTGGGTGTCAAGGGACAGCACCTGATTTTCACAATTTGGCCTAAATTAACTTGTCCATACAGGGGATGTCACAGTTATGATTATCAACTGGACACAGAATACTGCAGGGTTGATTATTTTCTATGAACAGACATGCAATGGAGGCCTGTGGTCTCCTGTCCAGCCTGCTTCTTTTCTGTTCTTTTTGCCATGAAATCTCCAACGTTATAAATGGAAACCAAAATTTTGGACTGAGAAACCTTGCCAGCGTTAACTGGCTTATAAAGGATTCTAAGTAATAGTTATTACTTGAGAGGCCAGTTGGGTTTCTGCTTCTGTAGTGGACAAAAGTACATAAATAAATGCAAGATGTGGGCGAAGGTGGATGTTTTCCAGTAGCTGAGCATGAGACCATTCAGAAAGAAATTTGTAGCTCATTAGTTTGAAACATTAAGACAAAGTACTTAAAGTACTAAGGATGTTTTAGCCTCAACTGTCCATATGGGAGGCTGGAGCACCTCCCGTACGAGGATAGACTGAGAGAGCTGGGGTTGTTCAGCCTGGAGAAGAGAAGGCTCCGAGGAGATCTTATATCAAACTAATACTTTGAGGGGAGCATCGGGCATATTAGATTTCATTAGAAGATGAGTTCAGATGCCTTGGGGTTTTTTTTCTGTTGTTCATACAGAAAAGTTGTAGTGATGTGAAGTGTTAAAATATGACTTTGTTAGAACACCTGTTTGATGTTAGAAGTAAAATTTTCAGCTCACATTTGTTTCTCTGTGCAAACATCATTCCTTGCAATAACACTCATCCAGTTGTCAAGAGGGATAACCTTAAGAGACACAGTACCTCACGCCTACACTGGCTTTAATTGTCAGCAAAATCCTTGCGGAAAAAAAAACCAAACCTGAAATATTTTCCTTCTTTCCGTGCCATCTCTTCTGTAAATTCCTTATTATTCTTTTCTGCATTTTGCATGATGACACTGTGCGTAAGATTCCATTGTAGATTAAGATATCAAAATGTGTCTACATAGAGGTCCTCCAGCCGCTATTCCACTTGAGAGAGCTCTAGCTAGTGGAGTCGGGAGAGTATTTTGTCTCACCCTGATACGAACATTGAATCTGCCCAACTACATCACTCTCCAGCTTCCACTGACTCCAGTCTCCACTGAATGGACTGGACTCCGGGAACTGTCTCAACACGTAGGGATCTGGATCCCATCACATGGGACTGGATTTTGTGTATTGCGATGACAAAATTATGTCATATGATTTATGGTGTTGTACAACATTGCTCACGAAGAAGACTCAGTGGAACAAGGAATATTTTATTGTTTCTAGTGCTGACTTTGTAAAATTAACACTTTGTGAGATAATTTTGTTGCTGTATCTAGAGCAGTTTCTGAGATTAAACAGAGCTTTAATCATAAATTACCTTACCTTTTGCCCCTTGCTAAGCAGTTAATAAGCAATGTATTGAAAGAAGGCATTTCTTCCCTTTTATCTGGTACTTTGTGACACCAGCACCTAAACCTCATCACATTTGGTTTGAAACCAGATGCAGTCTTGGTCCTGTAGTTTGTTTACCCACACTGTTTGGGATCCTCAAGGTTGGTTTAGGTTTCAGATGCCCAAAGAGGTCTGCCTGCCATCCCATTTAGCGTGTTTTCAGACTGATGGAAATTAACCTAAAGCACTGGAAGAGCTCAATACAAAAACGTTTTATTCTAACAAAACAAAGGCTCCAATATTTAACAAATTTTGAAGCACAGTGACCAAAGGAAAACATGAAAGGAGTAGTAGGCAAACTTAAAATTTTGTGGGCTACATACAGTGCTGTTCACACATCCTGTTAACTCAGGAGTTACCAAATCACAGTAGCAACCAAGTACGGACAGCAGGGTGAGGCAGGACGTGTTCCAGGTCTGTGAAACCAATAAACATAAGACAGACAAACATAAATGTTTTAAATGTTCTAAACATGCTAAAACATACAAATAAAATTTTGCTAATCTGATTATTTTTGTGGTTTTAGGCCAATTTGCGCCGTAAATCAACTCACAGCATGCAGACTGACCTCAGCCATATGAGAAGACAGAGCTCCACCCAAGTGTACTTGCCAAAAGACGTCGGCACCCAGACTAAGCGTGACAACTCAAGCAATGTACCCAGATCACGGGTATTCTTGAAAGGTCTCCGAGGAGAACCATCTCCTACTACTCATATGGTCAAAGTAGACTTAACAAGAGCAGTAGATGAAACCTAAGTGAAAATGAGAAACATAAACATAGATATTGAATGAATATAAAAACATGCCTGCATATATCTGAATTAAAATACACAAGATTTTACTGTGTCTGCTTATTCTAGGAGCAGTCAATTTATTTCGTTTACCTTTTGCATTGGGGCTGCTGGCTGGCATTCAGTGGTAGAAATTATAAGCCTGAAACACCCAGATTTTAAACAGCAATTTAGAATCAAGATGTTCCCAAAGACTTAAACTAACATTTAAATGTTTCATCTGCGTTCTGGGATTTTCTTCAGCTTTTATTAGAATGATTGCTTGCTGAAATACTGTCCTTAAGAGCCATGTCTTTGGGGTGTGACAAGGATAATGTAAGACATATAGCTTTTATGAGGTTCAAGGCCAATGCTGCAGCTGCTGTGGGGGTATAATTCCCATTGCTGTGAAGTAAAACTGATTCCAAGAGACCACCTGAATGTCATAGAATCATCAAGAAGGTAAAAGCAGCAAAATGGCATCAATCTAGGCCCTTGGGCCTGTCCATCAGGGCTGTCGTTACCCCAAGTGTCTCCGCAGGGTAACAAGCATTATGAGCACAGGCCGGGGCAAGGGCTGAGAGGAGGGAATCCAGCTTGGATGGCTCTGGCAGCCTTTTAGGTGTCCAGTAATTTCTGTTCTCGCTGGCTAAGCAGTGTGCTGGTGAGCACCATGGAAACCATAGGAAGTTGACTTCAGGGCTCATTTTTAAAAGCTCCATTTCACTTGTGTTTGAAAAACTAAAGCACAACAGGAAAAGGATTTTAGCTTTATTTCATTGTGGCAGTGAAATACGTGCCAGGTCTGACAGACACAAGTGTGGCTCCTTTTTCTGTTGGTGCAAACCTGAGTAATTTGAGTTTTAAGGTGAAACATTGTCTCAAATGGAAGAAGGGAGTACTTCAAACAGAGAGGCTTTTCAAAACTAAAAAACCCAAACCGTTTAGCTATCTGCACAATGTCCAGGTGTGCAACTGTGAGTGCATATGGGGTTTGCTGAGGTTCCCAAGTCTCTTTCTCTGGTCAGCTGCACTGTGAGGCATCAAGGTTTCCTGGGTCGCAGTTACACAAACTTGTGATAATAAAGCTCGAAGATGCGAGCTGGTGAGTGATTTTTCTGTGGCACTGTGCAGGACAGCGTTCTCTTCTTGTTTCGCTGTATCCAAGGCTTTGCTTTTTCAAGTTATGGGACAAATCCACAAGGCATTATAAAAAAACAGGACTAGGAGAGGAGCCCAGAAAAAAGTTAAAGTAGTTTTCACTAGTTGATTTTTCTCTTATGAAAACAATAATCAGTAGCAGCCAGATGTGCTACCGCTCTGTGCTTTTCAATGACAAGCTGGCACCGATTTTTAGCTTTATGAATGAAAACATGAACACTGTTACCAGCTACAACTTTTTCATTCAGAGAAAACACCCTGCTGCTGCTTAATGAAATAGTTTTTGTTGCTGTCATCTCCATGTATTTTTATCATGATTTGCTTTAAACCTTCTATGTTAAAGTTCTCACGGTGAACCAACAAAGCGGTATTTTTTCTTTCTCTGATTCTGGTTCTCCTGTTCTGCTGGTGAGCGCACTCGTGATGGCAACACCATGAGATACACAGGCAGCCTCGTAGCCAGCGATTTGGTAACAAAGCGCAGTGCCTGCAATTTTGAGGCGTTAAGGTCATCTGAAGGGTTGCTCGTTGTAGCACGCTGGCATCCTTCGAATTTACAACCAGTTTAGAAGGCATTTTCCTTTTTAGATTTTGCTGTTTGGGGAGCACAAGGCAGGTACACAGACAGCAGGAGATGTGCACATTGCAGCCAATTTGACTTGAACGGCTTAATTACTCAACAATTTGCATGCATCCACACAGTCATTATAATCACCTTGTGGTTTATGGCCGGGATGCCATGGGAACTGCCTGACACAGGGCCTGGCCTGCATTTTCAAAGTCCTACCCTTGTGCGCTTGCTCACAGCACGGCCGAGTGCGAGGTCCTACGCCTGTGCTGGGACATTCCCCGATTTCAGTGCAGGACGGGGATGACGTGATTGAATCACAGAATCATAGAATCACTTGGTTGGAAAAGACCCACCGGATCATCGAGTCCAACCATTCCTATCAAACACTAAACCATGCCCCTCAGCACCTCATTCACCCGTCCCTTAAAAACCTCCAGGGAAGGTGACTCAACCACCTCCCTGGGCAGCCTCTGCCAATGCCCAATGACCCTTTCTGTGAAGAATTTTTTCCTAATGTCCAGCCTGAACCTCCCCTGGCGGAGCTTGAGGCCATTCCCTCTTGTCCTGTCCCCTGTCAGTGGGAGGAGGCCAGCTCCCTCCTCTCTGCAACCTCCCTTCAGGTAGTTATAGAGAGCAATGAGGTCTCCCCTCAGCCTCCTCTTCTCCAGGCTAAACAACCCCAGCTCTCTCAGCCGCTCCTCATAAGGCCTGTTCTCCAGCCCCTTCACCAGCTTTGTTGCTCTTCTCTGGACTCGCTCCAGAGCCTCAACATCCTTCTTGTGGTGAGGGGCCCAGAACTGAACACAGTACTCGAGCAGCGGTCTCACCAGTGCCGAGTACAGAGGGAGGATAACCTCCCTGGACCTGCTGGTCACGCCGTTTCTGATACAAGCCAAGATGCCATTGGCCTTCTTGGCCACCTGGGCACACTGCTGGCTCATGTTCAGTCGGTTGTCAACCAACATCCCCAGGTCCCTCTCCTCCAGGCAGCTTTCTAGACAGACTTCTCCTAGTCTGTAGCACTGCACAGGGTTGTTGTGCCCCAAGTGCAGGACCCGGCATTTGGCCTTGTTAAACCTCATGCCATTGGACTCTGCCCAGCGGTCCAGCCTGTTCAGATCCCTTTGCAGAGCCTCCCTACCCTCCAGCAGATCGACACTTCCACCCAGCTTAGTGTTGTCCGCAAACTTGCTAAGGGTGCACTCGATGCCTTCATCCAGGTCATTGATAAAGACATTGAACAGGGCTGGACCCAGCACTGAGCCCTGGGGACACCATTTGAAACTGGATTGAGAGCTGCCCTGTAGAGGATTCATTGTTGAGAAGCTCGACATGAGCCGGCAATGTGCCCAGAGAGCACACCGCGTCCTCAGCTGCATGGAAAGCAGCGTGGCCAGCAGGGCAAGGGAGGGGATTCTGCCCCTCTGTTCCTCTCTTGTGGGTCCTCATCTGGAGTGCTGTGTCCAGTTCTGGAATCCTCAACATAAGAAGGATATGGAGCTGTTGGAAAGGGCCCAGGGGAGGCTACAAGGATGATCAGAGGGCTGGAGAACCTCCCATGAGGACCGGCTGAGAGAGTTGGGCTTGTTCAGCCTGGAGATGGGAAAGCTCTGAGGTCTTACAGCGACCTTCCAGTACCTGAAGGGGCTACAGGAAAGCTGGGGAGGGGCTGTTCACAAAGGTTTGTGGTGATGGGACGAGGGGCGAAGCTGGAGAGGAGCCGAGTTAGACTAAACACAGGCAGCGCCACAGCTGGCCCCGGGTTCCACCCCCTCCCCTTGACGCCGCGGGGCGCGCCCGTCTCTATGGTGCCGCGGAGGGGGCGCTCTAGGCGGGCGCTCGGCGCTCTATGGTGCGATGGGAGGAGCGGCGGGGCTCGGCGGGCGGCCCCGGCCCGGCGCTCTCGGCGCCTTCTGCGGGCACGATGTCGCCTCCGAAAGGTGAGGGCGGCGGGCGGGTTCGCTGGAGCCGGCGCCGCGGCTCCGGCCGGTAGAGAGGGGGTCAGCCCGCCTCCCTCCTGCGAGACGAAGCCCTCACCCCTCCATTCCCCTCCCGCCTCAACGCCGAGACCCGCGCGGGCGCTCTCCGCGCTCCCCCCGCCCCGGGGACAATGAGACCGGCCGCCCCGGCGGGGGCTGCGGCGCCGGGCGCCACCACCGCGAGGCAGAGCGGGGAGGGGGCTCTCGGTGTCCCCTCCTGTCCCAGGGTGCGGCGCCGGGCGGCACCACTGCGAGAAAGGGGAGGGGGGGGGCTGGGGAGCGGGGGTTCTAGGGTTGGATGCGAAGGAGGAGGGGGATCCCCAGCAGGAGGTGGCAGCGGGCTTGGTGGGACCGAGGAGGGGGATCCCCAGAAGGAGAAGCAGCAGGAGCTCAAGCTCCGCCAGGGGAGGTTTAGGCTGGACATTAGGAAAAAGTATTTCACAGAAAGGGTCATTGGGCACTGGAACAGGCTGCCCAGGGAGGTGGTTGGGTCACCTTCCCTGGAGGTGTTTAAGGCACGGGTGGACGAGGCGCTGAGGGACATGGTTTAGTGTTTGATGGGAATGGTTGGACTCGATGATCTGGTGGGTCTCTTCCAACCTGGTGATTCTATGGTTCTGTGATTCTATGAGATGGCAGCAGGCTTGTTGGGACCAAGGAGGGGGATTCCAAGAAGGAGCTGGAGCAGGAGGTGGCAGCAGGCTTGGTGGGACCAAGGAGGGGGATCCCCAGAAGGAGCTGGGCTGGGAGCAGGAGATGCCAGCAGCATGTGAGCCAGGGTGGGCTTAAGCCCTTCAGCAAGGCAATTCCTGCCCCCTGACAGCTTTGCACCTGGGGACCCTGCCCAGGGCTCCCTGGCAGCGGGCTCGGTTGGGAACGAGGAGGGGGATCCTTGGAGGAGAAGCAGGGCTGGGAGCACGAGGTGGCTTGGTGGGAGCAAGGCGGGGGATCCCCAGAAGGAGCACGAGATGGCAGCGGCGTGTGTACGGCTGGCTGCGAGGTGCTCGCTGCCCCTGTCAACCTACCGCTCTGCTGCGAGTGCCAGCTGGGCCCTGGGTGCTGCGTGGCAGAGCCCAGCGGGGCGAGGCGAGTGTCCCGAGGGCTTTGGCTGGAGGTCCCTTGCACTGAAAATCCTTTCATTTGAGCAGGATTTACTGAAGGCACTGAGAGAAACTCTGGGGGAGAAACAACAGCTTCTTTCAGCTCAGTATTTCTTTTTTTGTAAGCTGATAGAAGCTCAGGCTTATCCACAGGAGCAGTGGGCGCCTCAGCCGTGCTTTCCTTCTGCCCCAGAGCTGCACTGGTACCAGTGCAGACATGGGAGCCAGACTGGAGAAATATCCTGGCTGAAAACTAGCTGCAGATAGCTTTTATCATCACGCTACAGTTACCAGATTCATTATCATGTCCTGCTGCATTTGGTTTAGCCAAGTTTGCAAACTCTTGCCAAACCAGGGTATGTATTTGTTGGTTTTTTTGTTGGGTTTTTTTTTCAAGAGTTGTTAATATAGGCAACTGGTAAGGTTGGTTTGAGTTTGGTAGCGCGTAGACTTGAAATCTTAATGTGCAAAACCACATTGTTAATGATATTTTAGCGCTGACAGAAACAACGTTGCAAAATGCAGTTTTGTAAAACTGGAGTGGGTTACTTTATTTCCTGTTTGTTGGGCCCTTGGATTCCCACTGCCCTCCCCGCTCTCCCTGCAGTCCAAACTTAATTTAAAAATGGATTACAGCTTGTAAGTCTCTTTTAAGCATTGTTAGTCCAAAAACTAATTGGCTCTGCCTTTTAAAAGTGGTTACTGACGTGGGTTAAGATTTTTATCTGTGAGGAAGTAGCTAATTTAAATGATTGCTGTAGCAGGAGGTATTAACTGTACCTTGCAGAAATGTTATGCAATAGAAGACATCACTGGCTGGAAAGAAAAATGAACCAAAACATGGTTTGCAGTGCATTCAGTAATTCATTCCCATATTAAATGAACAAAGTTATTACAAATCTGCTCAGGGCTTATCTGTTACTCATTCCTTAATCAGCAGAGGAACATAAACTCATACCAATTAAAGTGCTTTTCTTTAGGATATTCAGAACATGACAGGTAATGCCCCGAAAGCTGCTGCTGAGTGACCAGCATCCGCCTGTCTGAAGCCATTCGTAACAAAGAATAATTTACCAGTTTGAGAAGTGGTTTTGTAGACACCACATGTTTGCTGATGTCTCATGTTGTGGGTCATGACTTCATGCAGAGGAGTCCTGTTTGGAGTCATGTGCCGCTCTCTTTGCTGGGCACGGGAGCGAACAGGCGTGGGCTGACCGTGTCCACATGATGAAGCTCTTGGGCCTTGGAGGGGGAATCTGTTTGGAAACCTGCTTTTCTCCAGTAGACCTGGAACAGGCTCACTCCGGAATTAGGCAGGGTAGTAGTTGGACCAGGGTGAGACTGTTACAGGAATTGCTGCTGTTGTAGGAGTACGGCAGTGGGGAAGATGGAGGGGGTGACACAGATAATAATACATAGTCCTTGTGTGGTTTAATATACTCAAACAGTCATAGCCTTAGCATTTTCCTTTGAATGAGAGCCCGTTGTGTGAATCCCATCATCAATCATCAATCTGAGCAAAACTCTTCTTTTACTAACTTAAGCAGAAGATAAAGCTGAAGGAAATGCTACCCCGTTTATTAAAGTTTGCTGGGTTGAGTCCCTTCTTTGCTGATACTGAACCTTCCCTCTCTTTGCTTTTGCTAGGCTGCTTCTCTGTGTGTCAGGCTTCAGTGCGCTGTGTGGAGGCTCAGCTGCTGTTTCAGAGCGAGCACTTCCTGTCAGCTGAAGAGCAGGAGAGTACAGACTTCTTGATTACTATTAGGTAGATATAGGCTGTGATTAGTTTTTCTAGAACAAAGGGTGAGGGCTGGAGGACATCTTATATTCAAACACATGGTGTTTCTGTGCAATCTTCTTTGAGAAGAAACTTTGAAATTTAGCTTAGACTTTTAATAGGAAGCATTTCACAGCATTGTAATTGTTAGATGCTGCCACCATAGTGTTTAGTGCAGCCCTCCAGCTGGGGAATACCCTGTCTCAGTTCTTAAATTAAAATGGATGGCATGCTCTGTCATCATCTTCATGGTTGTTCTTCATGTTTTTTGGGTTTGGGTTGTTTTTTGTTGGTTTTTTTTTCAGAAAATGTCAGCTTACTGTTCAAGCTGTACTGCCTCACCGTGATGACCCTGGTTGCTGCCACGTACACAGTCGCGTTGAGGTACACACGGACAGTGGAGACAGAGTTGTACTTCTCAACGACAGCCGTGTGCATCACCGAAGTTATCAAGTTGTTCTTGAGTGTGGGCATCTTAGCTAAGTAAGTATGGGAACGCTAATCAGTATTTTGGAAATGAATCCCGGCTTCTAACCTCAGATTCTCAGATACTGAAGTGCAGATACATTTGAGGACACTGTTGAAGAGTGATTTCAGAGCGGGTTAGAGCTTGAGTCCTCCTCAACTGAAACTGCTTTGTAAACACCACAGTGTTCAGGTGTGTCCTTTCTGCATATTTTCTGTTTGTGTACGTTTTGGCATAGGTTCAAAATGTCACCATATATTACCTGCAATGTTTTGGGTCTTTAAAATACTGGTTTAGATGAAAGCTGGATGGGCTGCGAGGTTGTATAAAATAATAACGTTTCTACTCATACATTTTCTCAAACAATGTTACAGACAGACACTTCACTGTCTCTATTAACCTGGGGAATCAAAGCAAAATATTAGAGTTTCTGTAATCCCAGACTACTGCTAAGAACTAGAACTTTAGTCCCCCTGTGAACATTTGAAGTAGGGAGGCCATCAATCTGCTGTCTTCCAGCTTCCCTGTGCTACATCCTTGGAAGAAATGTCATATTCTTGACTTCTCCAAAGCCCAGTTATTGCTGTTGTGGTAGAATTTGTTCTTTTAGGGTCTCTGCCTATCTTTTTCTGGCTTTCGGTACATCAGAAGGCTGTTTGTTTTGTGCTAGAGGATCACAAGGTCCCATGGATTACCAGATCTTTTCTACTTGACATCAGAACAGCATTTTACTTGCTTTAGAAATGAGACAGTATTTGAATTCGCTAATGTAGCTGTGGCAAACTGCCTGTTGTTTTAAGCTTTCACTAAACATAACGTGTTAGAAAAGGCAGATGTGACCTGTGGCAGGTTTCTATTTTTCTTTTTATACACCCTGGGCTTCTCGCTCTGACAGCACAAAATATTGGCAGCAGCGTCTCTGCTGAGGAGCGACTGCACTGTGGTTCTCACAGTGTTGGGGCTAGTGCGGATCCTGATGAGCGACTGCTGTCTGGAGTTGGCAGCAGCCCACGTTTCTTGAGAGTGAAGGACCTGTGGGTGGCCTCCCCTGAGCGTATAATTTCTCAAATCTGTTGTAGTGCGCCTGGGCCCCAGGCTGTTTGTGATCCAGCAGAGGGGCCTAGTTCAGGAGGGTAAGCAGTGTGACCTTTGTTAAGGATCAGTAATATTGTGTTCATTAAATGTACGAGCGGTCTCTTGTGGTTGCAATAATTGAAAAGGCAATTACTTTTAACTCAGAAGTCTATTATGTTTTTAGAACAGTCAAAAATCCATGTAGCCCATCATCGTCCCTTGGACAGTAGTCAGCGAAGGATGCTTAGAACAGGGGGACAGAGCAAGCACGGGCTGAACTTTCCTTCGCTGCTGGCAGAGGCGTATGGATTTCCCAGCCGGGATCTGTGTGCACAGTGCAGCTGGAGTGCCCGATGGTCCTGTCCTCTGTGAGATTGTCCAGTTTCTTTTTAGTCCCTATCATATCTGTGAAATGACTTCTGCAATATAATTACACGGCATATGAAAAAGTACTTTTTAATAAACACTTTATCTAGCAGTGCCACTAGATTCTGTCTTCTTGTGTCGACAGACACCATGAATAATCTTCCCTCCTTCGTTTTTATTTTCATATATCTCTACAACTGTACTGTGTTTTCATCACTCTTATTTTCTAAGCTGGAAGTCCCTGTCTTAATTTTCCCTGATCATCCTAGTACCTGTCTCATAGTGTTTCCAGAGTTGTTACATCCCTTTTGAAAAAAGACTGGGAGCTGTACACAGCATTCAGGATGTGACCATGCCATGCGAGCAGGAGTGAAGGTGCTTTCTGGCTTAGTCTCGGTTCCTTCCCACAGGGTTTGTAACACTCTGCTCATTTCTTTGAACGCAGCCGAGCCTTGAGCTGGCGCTGTCAGAGGGCTACTCATATCTCTTCCCCAAATGCCCGTAACTGGTTTAAAGATGGTTGCTGTATTTTGAGGTTGTCATTTCCTGTGATTCTTTCTCATTTATTGACACCTGAGCTTTATTTGCCAGTTAAAATAGGACAAATCTGATTCACTGAGGTGTTTGAAGCATAAACTCTAGCACAGTTTCCTTCAGTGTCTCCTTTGCAGCTTCCTCCAGTTTTAAGCCCTAACTGTTTTGGCTCACTCAAGGCAAGGTGCCTTTGTAGTTTAATAACCACTTAGAAGATGATAGAATGCAATCTGTTTTTCGGTACCGCAGGATACCTCTGCGTAGGTACCTTTTCCCTTTTGAAACAGCCAGCACTGATGACTGCAGGTACGCAGGATACCGGAATATGACCCTCGCATTGCTCTGGCTGCAGAATTTTTCTTACATATCATTACACTATTGCCTCTGCTGTGTTGACTTTTAAGGTTTCTCCTGGAAGGCACGTTGAATGGATGAATGCCAAAAGATTATCTTTCAAAAGAGAAGTTTATGATTGTTTAAACTGTGTTCATTGTTTACACAGCTGTACTCTCAACTTGTTATGTTTATTTAAAATCCAGTTTGCCATCTGTTAATTACGTTGCCTACATTCTCAGATGATACAGAATTACTTAGCAATGGGTAAAGAAAAGCAGAGCCAATATGTAAACTAGTTTTAACTTAAACTTTTCTAACAAGTGCATGTTTCTGTTGCAGAACTGGTTGTCATTAGTATCTCACGCCTATTCAGACCTAGGAAGAAAACAGAATATGTTTTTTAAGTTGAATCTAGATTGACATCAAGAACACTGAATTCAAGCTAGATAATTTTTTATTTCCTTATTTGATTTTGCAGTGTACATCTTCGGGCACCGTATGTTGCATTATCAGCTGCACACAGAGGCTTGTTCTAAATTCGTTTCTGTTTAGATTTAAATCTGTCTCCACGTGGTCTTTGTGCTAAATTCAACTTACAGTTAGAGATTCTTGATAAGTGCATGCTTCGGAAAGCACACCCCCTGCAAGGATGAACTATTAGATAGTTCAGCTTCTTGTTCTCAAACACTAAAGTGAAAATGGTGCTAACTGGATGTCTCTTATTCTTCATTGCTGAAATTCCATGCTAGAAGTCAAAGTACACAGAAACAACTATTGCTGCTGTGATTTGACATTAAATGTGTGACCAGCTAAGTCACTGAGCATGGTCTGGAACAGAAGCAGGTATAGTTTAAATATCATTTTGTTATGCTTTCGGCTAAAATAGAATCAGTTTTCTAACTTCAGCTAATCCTCGTCTAAGTAACTTTATCTTCTGAAAATTAACTGCATGTTTTTCAGACAGTGTTTCTCTCTAGAAGTGGTAACACGGGGCACCGGCACTGAGAAAGGCCAGTGCTTATACCTCTTTATTCCTATAGAAACCAAGGCCATCCTTGAGCTGGTGGATGCCATAAGTCAAAGTTGAAAAAGGATTGCACCTGCAGGGAGGGGCAGACAGGACAGGTGACCCCAAACTGACCAGCAGAGTATTCCATGCCATATATGTCACACTCAGTATAAAACTGAGAGATCACGAGGTTCTCGCTCCCTCCTCTGACGGCCAACGTCCAGCAGGGACCTTGTCTGTCTGTTCGCCCCTGATCCCGGATCTGTGCGTTCCCGAATCCTATTCCTGTGTCCAGCTCTCTCCTGCCACTCACCATGTCTGCTCTACAGCATTTGTGGTGACGTACAGTCATCAGGGCATGGGGGTGCAATTTCATATATTTGTATATACTCTATTATTCTCTTATTGATACTATTTTATTCATTGTTATTGTTGTTGTTTAATTAAAGTGAGCATTTTCTTGTTCAGCAGCCCACCTTAGTTATGATAAATAGGAGAAGCCATTACTGTGTGGGATTTTTTGACTTCTTATTCTCACTGAGTAGAACTGCATCTGTGCTAATTGTATTTTATTTTCAGTTAAGACATTTGAGATAGAAGCACTTTAATCCAGCCATATGTGGGTATTGCCAGGAGCTCTAGGTTTTCTTGTACCTCTTCTCTCCCAGTGCTGGGCAATATAATAAATACATTGAGGAATAAGGTAAACCAGCAATTTTGCCTATAATGTCAATGAGTCATTATGTTTTATGCAGTTCAGTATCTGGTGCAATTAACCACAGTGAGCTGTGCCAGAAATTCTTCTCCCTGTACTGCAGACTTTAAGTGCTACTTGGCTTCAAGTCAGTGGTTGTTCCTTGTGGCCAGACATGTCTTGCAAAAGACACCTGCGTGACGTGCTCGGTGTCACCAAGTCTGTCCCAAGCTAAGTGTGCCCTTAAGTTAGGAAGAGCTTCGCATGTGACCTCGCTTGCACTACAGGAGTTTGGGAAACCATGCTCACTTCTGTTTGGTAGCTGTAATGCCCCAATTCTGTTTTCTTGTTCTTTGTTATGGGAAAAAGACAAGAATCCCATGCAGCTGCCTGTCCAGAGACTGCTCTCACTGTAGAAAAGGTGAAAAGGAGCTATATATCCTGGTGCCGAGCAGGGAGGAAGGCAAGGGAGGAGAGAAACTTGGCTAGAAGGATCATGAGAAGTAAAGCTCATAAATATTAGGAGTGGAAAAGTCTTAAGAACCTGGATCACGGGGTCAGGGTTTGGTCAGGAATGGAGAATGTGCAGGAGCAAGGTGCTTGATGAAGGAGACGGGGGCATAGAGAGATTGCTAATTTTGCATAGTTAGTTTGGAGTGGGTAGGTTATGTGCTTTTGTAAAAAGAAATAATTTGGGGCCTAGGTGAAGTGTAGGGAACTGGGCTCCTGGGGCACTGTGGGGGACGCGAGCAGTTTGTTCATAGGCGTGTGTAAGGGAAGCAAAAGGAGTGTTAAATAGAAGAGCAACACCGGATGCAAATAGAGGCCTGTGGGAGGACACAGGAGTGGTTTTGGGTGTTGGTATTTGAGAGAAGCCAAGCAAGAGTATGGAAAGGGAGAACATGGGATTTGAGGAGAGCTGGGAAGGGAACTGGAGGACTTCAGTAGCAGAGACAAGTAAGTAATAAATGTCAGTTGCTGTATGAATGATAAGGGAGAGCTAGCAATGCAGAGATCAGCTTTAATAAGCTGAGGAGCAAGCCACAAAAGGGGACAGTGGCAAGAAGCAACATGTTCTTCCCTACCACCTCCTCTTGTGCTCACTGTAACCACGTGAAGGGGATGTGTGAAGATGCAAGGCTACGGGGAGCTGCCACGTGTCCTGCCAGACCTGCTGCCGGTCCAGCGTCTCCCGCAGCACAAGCAAGAGGAGCTCAGGGCTGGCTGAGGAATTAGAGGTGTTTCCAGCTTAGTAGTGTGAAAGGATACAATCTTTTTCTTGATGTACTGTGGGGCTCAGCTTAAAGGGGATCTGGAAAATCACGGGCATTTGACATCACAGGCAAAGAGCAATAAAATAAGGATCACACACACCTGACAACAGCCTTCTGTCCCACAGCCTGTGTACTTAGTGACTTACTCCACTGGTTACAGTGTTTATGGTTGGTGGTGGTATTTAATTTATTACACATTAATGCTTCTAACCTCCTGCTTCCAGAATGTCTTCTTCATCTTCAGGGGTTCTGAGTTCTTGCTAACCTTATTGTTTTTTCCCCAGTTAATTCATCTTTAATGAACAGAAGGCAAAACTGACTGTTAAGAACAAATTTTCAGCCTGCCCATATGATTCTTTGATTTGATTTCTATTTTCAAATTTCACTTTCAGAGAGCCCTCAGTTGTATTAATATTTTATTTTGCAGAGAAACTGGAAGTGTGGCAAGGTTAATAACATCTTTAAAAGAAAATGTATTTGGAAGTCCTATAGAATTGCTAAAATTAAGTGTTCCATCTTTGGTGTATGCTCTCCAAAACAATATGGCATTTGTGGCTCTTAGCAACTTGGATGCAGCAGTCTACCAGGTAATACATGTTTTTTGTCAGTAACTAATCTGCAAAAGCATTTCCCTCTGCTGTCAGGAGGCCTGTGTGTTTGGTGTCCGTCTGCCTCGTGCACAGTACCTTCTTCAGCCTTAGTGTTATAACAAAGCATCGCTTGGCTTTTATTGAGAGCAAACTCTCTTGTCGTAGAGCTCTGGTTTTCTGAGCAAACCCTCTCACTGCTGGAGTCACTTAAAATTCAGTGTTGTAATTGGTGATGGGACATCAAGGTAGGAAATCAATGAAAACAAAATTTTGTCCCTCTGTGGCTGAATCATCCATTTTATTTTTTTGTTCTTTTTGGAGGAGTTTATAAAACCTCATCCTCTGTGCTATATTCCTGTGTTCTTTAGGTGACGTACCAGCTGAAGATCCCTTGTACAGCTTTGTGTACGGTTCTAATGCTAAACCGCACCCTCAGCAAGTTGCAGTGGTTCTCTGTCTTCATGCTGTGCGGTGGTGTCACCCTTGTTCAGTGGAAGCCGGCTCAGACTACGAAAGTACAGGTGAGAGCTTAGTTTGCCACTACACGAGGAAGAATAAACCATCTTATACTTTGTATTTCACTTCACAGGAGCTGCGATGAAGGTAAGGTCTTACATCCCACACAGCAGCACCCGTTCCCCATTTCCAGCTGCTTCATCTACAATGTAAACACCAGTTTGATCATTCACTTTCACATTTATCGTGTACCAGTTTAGGCAGGCTCGCTTCACTTTCACTTGTCGGCAAGGCACCTAATTGCTGCAATTAGTATGAATTACCCCAGACGTCATTATCAGCCTAATGCACCCTCCTAGAAGTATCTGAGTAATACAGTGTTTCCAGCAGCTGGTCCTGGTATTGTAATTGTTGGAGCAGAGAACTTGGAATCGAAGTACTTGATGGAATTAGGAGTGAAACTCGGATGCCTTGTGGGTATGGGTATGTCATTTAAACACACCCTTCAGAGACACTGACCTAATCCCATTCAAGAAAGAAACAAGTGTCTTCTGTTTCTCAGGCCTTAGTTGCTGGCCAGAGGCATAAGTGGGAAAGGCAGCGGGGAAGACTGGCCACAGGCAAGGGGTGGGGGCTGTGAGCACTGCTGGGTTCCAGCAAGTACATTTCATATGCAGCGGAATGCTAATAATTATGCTGTATTTATTAAGTAGCTTTAGAATTGATTATTGTAAATTACAATTTACAATTTGTTGCATCCTTTTTAAAATAACGGTTGATGTTGCAGGTGGAGCAGAACCCGTGGCTGGGGTTTGGAGCGATTGCTGTTGCTGTATTATGTTCAGGATTTGCAGGTATAGTAGTAGCACGAGGGTCATATCAAAAGGACTGGAGAAGTCATGATGTTTAAATCAGAACATTCTACATTAGTTAATTGTCTTAACCTATCATAAGATTAAAAAGGACTTCCTCCCCTCTGCCCGTAATTACCTTCTACTTGAACTAATTATGACAAATTCACGACATGATTACTTAAGTTGTCAAGGAAATGATTAGGAGCACAGACTATTGGTTTTACGTGCTGCAACTTAGAAGGCTGGTTTGTAAATGGAATCATCTTTCAAATGCTTAGAATAATACTTTGGGGAGCGTCCATAATGACTCACTCAGTGCAGTTAATTAACGTACATCAATTTTGGCTTTCCAGTGAATGGCTCCCTTATGGTGATCACGTGAAATGCTTGCATTTTTTTTTATAAGGGGAACTGACCTCCTCAATCAATTCTTGCTCGTATCCCCAAAACCCACGTTGCCCTAGTCCCATAGGTGGAGGGAGCATAACTAAGGCAGACAGCACGATAAGTAGCAGGAAGCCTAGATAAACTCCATGAAGGATTTTGTTGGTGGGTTGGTTTTTTTTATTTGGTAGTGGTGGTGCTGTTTGGGGGTTTTTTTACAAACAGCATTTCCCCTGAGAGTAGTTTTTCTTTGGCTTCTAAGAAAGAGCCCAGAACTGGAGGACAAGTGAGCTGTTGCTAAGGAAAAAGCAGATGTACGTTACTACTTAGTTTGAAATTTGTCTCACACGGGCTTGTTTTCCTGTCTGTAAACTGGGTTCTTCCCCCCTCCCTCTGTACGAAAACAAGGTACTATCACCAACCTCTAGTATCATACAGGCCTGCAAGAATAATCTTGTGCTGTGCTTGTTACTCTTGGATAACATCCTGGCTGGCAGAGGGGAGTGAGGATGTCATTCTTTTGTTGTCTTTTCAGTGAAATGGGCACTTTGAAGCAGAAATGAGACTGTGTAGAGGTCAATCAGCTTTTCCTGGAAGGTTACAGATTTACGCATTTCAGTAGATGCTCCCAAGCCATGACAGAGAGTGCAGCGTTTGCAGTGAAGCCTTCAGAATCTCTTAAAGCTCTCTAGCTTCCTCTGATAATGTGGGGACATAGCTGTGCCTCTGAAGGTCTGCAAATTCAAACCACTGAAAGGGCTGACACGGGCAGCTCTAGAGGATTTAGACACATACGGTTTTCTTCTCCTGCAAAAGGAGTGCAGCTTGGGCGTTTCCTCCCGGACAGCTGCAGCTTTGAGGCAGTTGGGAGGACAGAATATTTCATCCGTGGAGCACCTTGTGCCCTTGGAGCTTTACATATTGAAAACATAAATCCTATTCAAACTCCTTTCCTCTTCTTCCTTCCCCACCCACATTAAGAAGTTATTTTAGCATTAAACCTTCAATTTCTGAACTTTCCATGTTAAATGTTTTATATTCGTCTAGCAAAATCAAAGAAGTTATGTGGTTTTGTCCCTTAGAGATGGAAAAGAATTTTTTTCTTCAAACTGCTGATGCTGATTTCTAAGTGTCCATTGGCCCAACAACGCTTATATAATTAAAGCGTTGGATAAATATATAATGGCAGATCGTTTGTGACTTGAAACAGTACCGAAGAGTCATTTCTTCTAAACGCACCCATTCTTTCTTTCATCTTGTCTAGTGGAGTGATTTTTATGCTTTTTCAGAAATCTGAAAGCATCACCTCACTGGTTTGTTTCTGTTTTCTTAGTTTATAAAATTTACAAGTACATTTCACACTCAAGCCAAATTTCTGGTACTTTGATTACATCTGGTTGTGCTCTGTGGGTCTTCTCGGTGGGTGCAAACCTCAAGATAGATTACTGGGGGTTCTTTTAAGCACTGCAGTTGTTAACAGTACTATTTTTTGTTTAGACTTTTAAAATGCATATTCGTGTGAGATAATATAATATTTCCTTGGGGTTTTTATTGTTTTAACCCCCAAAACAGAAATCTGTTCTCTAATTTATTCACCATAAATATTCATTGCACTGTGCTAAATTATAAATTGCATTTTTCATGAATAAAAGAGTAGCAAGACCTTCCTTGAAGCCACCTTAGGGATTTCAGGAGGAGTGTGTGCCTAGGGCTTCTAACCCACAGGCCTTTTCTCTGTGCTGTCTTTCTCAGTTCTGTGTACATTTTTTATGTATCTTGGGTGCTGTTAATGAGCAGTAAACTCTTTGTCAGTAGGACTCACACCAGAAAGTCATAGAAGGGGCTGGGAAGATCCGAGACCTGCAAACTGTTGTCTGTGTTTTGAAATGCAGAGGAAATTCCAGAGATTAGCAGAGCCCTGTTACGGGAACAGTGGTTAAAAAGGCAGCGAGCAATGGCCTTGACAAATGTTGGCCTGATGTACCCCTCCCGAGAAGAATAATGAAAGAGTATTTGGGGAATTTCAGTAATGCAGGGCGTAAAACTAATGCTCATCAGCATCGTACTGTGAACGAGAGCTATAGATTAAAATGAATTCCATTTCCTCAAAACCAGTCTTGTAGTTTCAATTAGCAGAAGGCATCAGGTTTGATTTGCTCTTATAATGCCCTGAAGCTGTGGTTTCAAAACGTTTCCACTCTGCCAAGTACTCTGCAAGCGCAAGGCTTCCGAGGAATTTTCAGTCTCAGTACTGAGGTAACATAGTACCACCCCTAGTCTTCATTTTTTACTGCTAAGCACCCTACTGGAGGGAAAAAAAATGTTCTACACCATAATAAAATACATAAATACTGTCCCGGGGATAAAATACCAGGTGCTAAGGTGAAATGCCTTTTTCTGGTGTAGAATTTTACAGAAGTAACTGCTGGAGTTGCCAGAAGCCGGGCAAATAAAACAGAAATGAGAATTAGCTTAATTGTCTATGAGGTTCATTGTTACAACAACTGTAAAGAGAATCTGTTTTTGATGTCATCTACTTATTAAAATGATCCTGTCCTGCAAGACACGTTATCAGGATTTGGGTTTTGGGTCTTCTGCACTGGGAACTGCTGTGAAATGCAGTCTGCGGGGAAGGATGATTCCAGTAGCCTTGTCTGGCTCTGAAACACTAGGATGACACTTCATTTCACCTTTTTTTTTTTTTTTTTATTTTGTAGGAGTTTATTTTGAGAAGGTCCTAAAGAGTTCAGATACTTCCTTGTGGGTGAGGAATATTCAGATGTACCTCTCTGGGATTGTGGTGACTTTGTTTGGTGTGTACATGTCAGATGGAGCCCAAGTTCTCGAGAAAGGATTTTTCTATGGCTATACCTACTACGTCTGGTTTGTCATCTGTAAGTATGGTGCGGTTTTAGGGTCTTGTTACATTGCTTTGATTTTTTAACTATGATGTTACTGATTGCAGGAAGCTACAACTTCAGTTTGACCCACTGCTCTTTACTGTGTTTTGAGGGAGTTTTGTAAAAAGATTCATTATCTTGGAAACTATTACACGTCCAGTTTAGAATTGTGCTGAAACAGCAGTCTAAATGATTGAGTAGCGAGTAGATCACCTTTAAATGAGTCGGATCTGACCTGCCAGGTGCCACGTAGGCATCCTGTTTAGCTGAATGTTGTATTAAGTCACCGATTGGGATGACGTATCCCAAATAAGGAGTGGACCAGTGGGGTAAAATGCATCATTTAAAGAGTAACCTACTGCACCTTTACTAATAGAAACATGTTATCTGCTTTCCAGTTCTCGCCAGTGTAGGTGGCCTCTACACTTCAGTCGTTGTTAAGTACACAGACAACATCATGAAAGGCTTTTCTGCAGCTGCAGCCATTGTTCTTTCTACTGTGGCATCAGTCATCCTCTTTGGCCTCCAGATAAGTAAGTGCCCTTTTTGTCTTTGACTTTTCTGTACATGCAAGTCTCCTTCCTGCTGTGAGCAGAGCTAACAGGGCACAGCGCAGTTTCTGTGGCCGTTTGTGCAGCGGGGTGTGCGGAAAGGGCGTAGTCACCCAACCAGCTCCAGAGGCGAGTTCAGTTGGTGGCCACCAGCTGCTCAGGAGGCTGGGAAAGCTCTGTCCTCTCTGCTTGCCAGAATGGATGTGGCAACTCCGACAGAATTCCCATGACACCATGCAGCTGTCCAGGCTGGGCTATTTTTTTCAATAACTAATCTGAACCTCCCCTGGCGCAGCTTGAGGCCGTTCCCTCTCATCCCATCCCTTGTTACCTGGGAGAGGAGACCAACACCCACCTCGCTACAACCTCCTTTCAGGCGGTTGTAGACACTGATAAGGACATAACTGGGAAACTTCCTAGCTTGGTGTGGCCCTTGGACTATCATTACCCATTACTGCTCTTCCACAGAGGTGGTGATGAAGCCACAACACATAGTCAAAGGTGATCAAAAGAGACTTCCAGGCCTTGGGATGGTTGGTGAGGGAATTTAGAGCACAGGTTATTTTTGACTCTCTCCTATGCACTGACATCATCCCTATTGTGTTATTTAAGGCGTCCAATGACCCTGTGCTTTCAGAGACATTCTGCAACCTCAAAGGGAAAGGTTCTTTCTGATTTAAAGAGCTTAGAAATTTATACAGCTTTATTCATGGATCACTTTCTGATGCAGCGTAGTGTGTGATTTAGGTGTTCACCTGAGGCTGCTGTTGATGAGTTATCATTTCTTGTTGGTTTTAGTACAGGCAGTGCCAAATTAATTCTTCAGCTATTTAGAGTCACTGAATGGTTTGGGTTGAAAGGGACCTTAAAGATCACCCAGTTCCAACCCTGCCACTAGACCAGGCTGCACAAAGCCCCACCCAACTCCACTGCTCCAGGTCTCTCTGGATGACATCCCATCCTTCTGGCATGACAACTGCACCACTCAGCTTGGTGTCACCTGAGAACTTCCTGAGGGTGCACATTAAGTTGTACCTGCTACTGTGATAACTTTTACCTTCCCACAGGAGAACGAGTCAAGCAGCAGCTGGGGTCATAGATGATGTGGTGAATGTTTTTGAGAGGAAGCAGGAGGTGGCTTTGGGCTCTACTGGAGCTACAAAGGATATTCTTCCTGATCAATTCTGATACTGTACCCAGTAGCTCCTGCTCAGTCCTTCACTGTTTAGTTTTGGGTATTGTTTTACTTTCCTACTGTAATCCAAAGATGGGATGGTGTGACAGCGGAAGAAGCAGCTTTCTGACGTGGCATTAGGGAGATAAAACTTAAAGGTAAGTTTGCAGCAGGAGAAAATCTTAAATGTTTGGCTGAAAAAGAGCACCTTAAAGCAAGTGATGGAAAAACACAGGTCGTTCAGGTAGTTTAAAGCCTCATTTGGGCAGAACATTGTCTTGATGCTTGATATGGATCAAACCTGGACCGGTGATCTTGTTGTGAAGGCCTCATTAATAGTGCTTCTAATGAAAGGCAAACAAAGGCTACTTTATCCCACCCACTGTGTCGTTATTGGTCAGTGTATTGCAAAGTCCGTCTGTCAGAGGGCATCTGGAACCACAGGAGATGCCTCACACTTGCTTTTCTCACCACCACCACGCTCTTGACGTGATGAGACTAATTGAAGTGGTGGAGGGATTGTAAACACTCGAGTTCTCAGTGACAGAGAATAATTCTAGGTTCTGTGAATTATTAACAGCTTGTTGTCCCATTTAGTTTTGAGAAATTTAATACTCTCATTCAGATACCATCATAGCTTATGTAGCTTAGTCTTCTGAAGGTTTCCTCTTACATGCAGGTGTTTAAATAAACTACTTTTGTCTCCTTTCAGCTGTTACCTTCTTCCTGGGTGCTCTCCTGGTCTGTATTTCTATTTACCTCTATGGATTACCTCGACAAGACACGACTAAAATCCATCCGTCAGAGACTAAGAGCTCAAAAGAGAGACTTGCTACTGTGTGACTTTGTCCATAAAAATGGACGGACAGACAAGAAGGAAAAAAATGGCCTTGAAAAAAACCACTGCTTTTTTAAAAAAACTAGCCTTAAGCTGGTCATGGAATGGTTTAAGCGAGAAACACTAAAAGCAGAAGATAATTCTGTTTTATGTGTGAAGGTTCCAGTGGCTGATGCTGAGGCTACGTTACAGCAAGGAGCTGGTATTTATCGAAGGTATTTCTTCATTCACATCAGTAATGAAGAGTCCTGTTTGCAAGGAAAGCAGAATGAAGGAACTCAACACTCAGT
Organism: Phaenicophaeus curvirostris; assembly: GCF_032191515.1. Taxonomy (NCBI): domain Eukaryota; kingdom Metazoa; phylum Chordata; class Aves; order Cuculiformes; family Cuculidae; genus Phaenicophaeus; species Phaenicophaeus curvirostris. Next base: position 9,598,218 of record NC_091393.1, on the reverse strand, counting down.
TGTATATAATGTATATAATGTAGGGAAATTGGTTCTTTGTGTATTTGATAAACTGTCTTGCCCTTCGAGGGCAGAAATGCCCAAAAGCTTCATAAAAATATATTAAAAAAAACAAGTCCTGTCAGTATTTTCTCTTCAAATAGTCAGCAATTGCAGTTTAATGGCAGGAAAAGTTTCCCTTTTAGGTGAAGATGAGATGAACAGAGTACGTCTCCAGTGTTTTTATGATGAATTAAGAGTATTTTTTTCCCCCTCCATGCAATCACGTCTTACATGTCTGGACGCAACTCCACAAGGAGAAACATGCTTCAAGCATCGCTTACCTAGAAGTGATCAGAAGCAGCACTTGTTCTTTGGTTTAAGAAGTCAGAACAAAAGTTTTGTGTTTCTCCCAAGTTGCAGATTTTCTTTCACTTTTCAGATGTTGTTTATATGGCTGTAGCTGGTAGAAGGATCTTCTGTTCTCTGTGCTTTTTCAAACCCCAGTTGTACAGGAGAAGGTTCGTATGTCTTCTTGCATCTCTGCCTTACTCCAAGTTGTCTTTCATACTTGTCAGACTGGAAGATTTTTATCCGTACATTTTATCTCTATAACTTTCTGCACGTAACTGATGCTTGAAAGAGTTCCTGCAACGCAGGAATTTGAGTGGCAACTGTCTTAATTTCAACCTCCTCCCTCATTTCATAGAATCACAGAATCACTAGGTTGGAAGAGACCCACCAGATCATCAAGTCCAACCATTCCCATCAATCACTAACCATGCCCCTCAGCACCTCATCCATCTGTCCCTTAAACACCTCCAGGGAAGGTGACTCAACCACCTCCCTGGGCAGCCTCTGCCAGTGCCCAGTGACCCTTTCCGTGAAAAATTTTTTCCTAATGTTTCCTGAGGCCTCACTGAGTTTTGTACTCAGTTCAGCCCTTCCAGAAACCGGAACTCTGCGCTACCTGCCCCCTGATGCTCTGCCTCTCTTCGCTGTGTGGTGGCTCAGGGCTGCCAAGTGGCACCTGCCAGGTCTGAGCGAGTGTACGGCGCTGAGGAAGCACCACGGTTCCTGTCCCACCAGCTGGGCGGCAAACCTTCTCCCTGGTCATCACATCAGCGTGACAGGAGGAATGGGTGAGGCACAGGATGTGGCAGCGGGGTGTTGGGCTTGGCTCGTGTTACTAGAGGGGGATGCAGTCCAACACAGGGAAAATAAATTCTCTGTCGCAGTCTGAGTCAGTTTGTTACGGTATATGGAGTTCCTGCAGCTGTTGTACCCTTAGGCCTAAATACCCAATGGCAACCGCAGAAGGGGAGAATGTGATTGCTTAGGGCAGCACAGTTAATACCACTTCCTTGACTGAAAGGATCTTCTTTTGGACAAAGGTAAATACAGGGCAGTTCTCTTTTATGGGAAATACCAGCGTCTTAAGTTTACACTGCTCCTACTGTGTGCCAGGCAGAGAGCGATTGTGACAACCCCAGCTTCCCTGAAATGGCTGTGCCCTGCGAGCACTCCTGTGGTTGGTGTGGTGGATACACACCTCCAAGAGCAGACAGCGCGTTTCCAATCTGCATCCACAATGATGCACGATATTCTCTTGAAAAAATTCCTTTTACTGAGAAATGTGACTTCCCTTTGCACGCAGCCTCGTTACATTTGAGTCACGGGTGTGATACCCAGAAGTTTCATTCCGCTGGCTAGAACCAAGCGTGCAGCTTGGAAGAGACGGAGCCGTGCCTGGAAAACAAGAAGAGCCGTCAGCTTACAGGTTCCTTGTTTCTTGGACTGTCTTAGCTGTTCTTCCTAAGAATGCTTGGAACCTTCTTCAAAGGCAGGAATACCTATAGCATCTAAGCTTAACTACAGAGTGCATCTCCAGCAATTCCACTGAAATTTTTCCCCCCAACAACACAGCTCAACACTCAAATGCAATTTTTCTACCAAAACCAGACAGGTAACTGCTTCTGAAAAGTATAGAAGAGGAAATTAAAAAAAAAATAGTGTAATTAGTGTATCATTTACTGAACAGTTAAGGGGTCAGATGTTGCTGGGGAGATGAGTAGAAAATAGTTTGCATCTATTTGGATCTGCATATGAGTTGTCAGCCTCAGTGCTTTAGTGAGAAAGGCGGTACAGACAACCTGGGATCCATAGGTGGCAACAGCGAGGAGATTCAGTTACCTCCTAATTTTCTCTCTTCCCACATTAACCACTAAAGGAAACCATCAGCAATTAACCAGCAAGTCAAATGCTCTTTTTAAAGTTCAGAAGGAAAGGCCGTGAGGAGGAAAGGGGTTTGGGTTTGGGCGCGATGGAGCATTCTGGTTTGGCACGATCAGGTAGAGCAGAGTCACAAGCAGCAATCCCTGCCCTCCCGCAGCGGTGCCACCCACGGGACATCGTGCCTGTTGGCTTCTTAGCCTGCAGGTGCCTATTGCCCAGGTTGGCAAAGCCCTAGTGGATCATTCCTCGGGGCCACCCCATGCGGACTCCGGGCGTGTAACAGCGCCGTGCCGTACCTGCGCTAGTTCAGGGGCGCTGCCTTTCACAGGGAGAGTTTTGTGTGCCACGGCTGCGAGATGGCTGAAACAGAAAACACAGTGAGAATGGTAAGAACGAGCAAGACTTGCCAAGAGCAGCGCTATGGGCTACAGAAAGCGGCAGAACTGGAAGAGCCACAGCTGCAGCGTGCCAGAGGCTTCTTTCCAACGGCTGCTTTCACCTGGCCGAGGGAAGGCATGGTTTTCTGTAGCCTGCATGTTGTCGGGGCATGTCATCATCAACTTAATGATTGTAAAAAAACCTCCAAAACAATCTCTCCGCTTCCTCCCCCCACCAAAAACCTCCCAAACTGGTCTGGAAAGGTCCTTGAGAGCCTACCCTGTCATTCCCAGGGTGTGTGATCCCTTATATCATTCTCCTTAACTTGTTAAAGCCTTCCCCATACACAGGCTCTACAGATTTCTCTAGCAAGCCCACGCCAGTGTTTCCCTGTCCTGTTCAATCAGACGTCCCTAAGGGGACACTCCCTGTGGAGGTCACACAGGCAGTATGACTCACTGTAATAATATACTTTGTCCATCTCGGCACCTCAGCTGAGATCAGTGGTTAAAAGGGGTTTGGACAAAACTTCCTAGCTGAAATTTTGAGATTTGAGCATATTATTAGCTCAAACCTACTCTTCGACTTATGAGCCCAGCATGATTTTGGGTAACAGGCAAGTGATTCTTTCTTCTTGAAAGCAATAAGCTTTCTGATAAGGCTCTTTGCTCCCTTGGTCCTGGTTCCAACCTTGATCTCTATTATTATTTATAGATTATTTATTATTATGATGATATATTATTTGCTAGCCTTCTTTGTACCTTTCCTGCTCCAGAGAAAATGTCCCACAAATTTACATCTTCCCACAATTTTTACTCTTCAAAGCAATGCAGATGTGAGGGCCGCAGAGCCAGCTCAGGAAGACCTCTCTTTACCAGAGACAGACGCCAGTACCAGCCATCACCTTACCTAAGTGTGAGGAGGTAGCTGACAATGTGCTTGGGTTGCAGATCCTGAGAAGATCTATATAGGACCTCATCATACCTGTGAGGAAAGAGAAGGATTGTTTAGTGTTGGAGTGGTCAGGTGTATTTGGACATAAGGCTCATCAGACTTGCTTAAGTCAGAACAAGCACACAACCACAACTGCAGAATTAACAAAAATAATCTTCTGAACTGGACCTCAGTTATAATTAGCACACAAGTGATTATTTCTTCCTCTTTCACTTATTGAAGGAGGTTCCTTTGGCCCCTCATCATGCAAACACTAGATGGCTGAGCTCAGAGAGGCAGGCGATGGCAAAGAGAACATGAGCTGTATTTGCCCCTGAAACATTACGTCTGGTTTTACATTTCCACACCAACCATAAGTTCCTGGGAGCCAAAAACATACATTAAATGACTAAGGCAGTCAAAACAGTCCTTTAGAAGATGCTGCTTTTAGTAAATGCAGCTTAGAATTTTAAGTAGCTAAAGGGAATCTTGTAACATTAGAAAAGACAAAACCAAAGTAGGTTTACATAACCTTGGCATAAAAATGACTTATGTAAGACAGTATTAAACTGGTAGAGGCACATTCATGGAGATCCATACTTTTAATTCATACGTTCTGCTGTCCACACCCTTTTTTACAGCCAGTAAAAGAAGTTACCAACATCTCTGGGGCTGAATAGATTTCGAATTCAAAGTGGGGAGTGGATTTCCTGGTCTCTTAGACCTGCGTTCAGCAGCTCAACTCTGCTGGGACGCGCCGGGTGGCCCCCATTCAGACAGAAAGGGTTGCTGCCTTTACACCGCTGTGCAACAGATGTGTGAGAGAGAGACACGATCAGGGGAACCTCTGCAGCTTGGAGACCATCAGCTGCTGGACCTCAAGAGACAGGCACAGAAAAAATTACTATCAACAAGCACCAGCAAACTGCCATTAATAAATCTTCATCAAGCAACAAAGTCGGTATCAAACAAAGCGCCTCTCTTTTGATACCATCTTTATTGCTCTGTGAAGCTGCCATTTCAGTGGTGGCCTACAACAGCCTGTTAAATAATTTTATCAGTTGAATAAGTCAGCTTCCGCAGGGATACATATGCTATCTTCAGTCTACTGTTGATTACACTGTGAAGTTAACGGTACTCGGAACTGGTCAGCTAATTTTAAAAGCAAATGGTAGCTTTTCAAACAGCAGAAGCAGACCCATCAGAAGGGCTTCTGGTAGCTCAGGAGTGCTCATCATGGAAACTTTTCAAGAAGAATCTATTCATGCCAACTCGCAAGGAGGATTGAACAGTAACTGTTACTCCTGAAATCATGAGGTATTTAAATGTGAATGCCTGGTCTAATGGATAACCTAAATATTGCTTTCTGCTGGAAGTCAAGGTCTCAGGAGATGTTTCACACAGATTCCACGTGGTACTTGGCCAGACTCAAAGGCCTTTGCAATAAGCAGACCTGGAGCTCTACAAATATAAGAGCCCTGCAGTGGAGCAACAACCTCTGTTGAAAATGGACACGTCTGGGATGCAGTGATGCCTGCACATCAATCTGAAACAGATTAACCTTGTCAGCTTTTCACACACAACACCAGCAGCTATACACTAATCTGATAAAACCCAAGAAATGACCCATGAGGTTTCTGTGAAATACAACTGCACTGGATAAATAAGATACTACCAGTCTTTAGAGTGCTGGCTGGCTTTGCCCTGCCTCAAGGGAGCACGCAGCATCCGATAAACTGCAGGCAGACTCTTGAGGCAATTACGGTTAACAGTAGGGCTCTACAGCCCACACTGCAGACCGAAAAGAGCCACCTGGGACTCTGACGTGACTTTTGGAAGTCTGAATTTTAAACAGGTGCCCTCAAAAAGGCCTTAGTGCAGCCAAAGCAATTAACTCTCTGGCGCTGTGCAGGGCATAATGTGGTATACAGGATCTCTCACTAGGAATCCTGAAAGCCTCAGTTACTTTCAACTCCATCAGAGGCTGCTCAACATAGACAACTCCCCTCTCTCATATTTTAATTACACGCCTATGAAAAACTGAAAACAGAAACTGCCCAACTTTAAGACTGAATTCATGACGAACACAACTGCTATTAACAGGCTGGGCATGTTCAGTACTCCAAAGGATGCTGAGCTCTTGAATGTGCGTGAACATACTCCATCTCTCCTCAGCCAGGACCACTTCCTCTCCACCTCCTCACATGACAAAAACAGAATAAGAAGGACTAAGCAAATCTGCAGCTATATTTATATAAAGCTCAGCATTTTTTTGTGAAGACAAGGAATAATTAAGAAACTTGCACACATGAAGTATGTTCCAAATATTGCTTTTTCCCTCATATGGCTTCCAAAGTCCATAAGGATTTCAAGTGAGAGCTACTGTTGCAACCACTGTGACTCAAGAGAAAGGCCATTGCCTGAAATAGCCTTTTTTCTCTCATGATCACACAGTCTGTGATTGCTCAACAGCCTGGCTGCAAATCCAGAAGTTTATTTTAAGCGAACTGGTATTTGAAAAGAAAACTAGACAAACCTGAGAAGATGCTGAAGAACAGAGATGGCACCTGGCTCTTGCAAGCACGCCACGTTAACGTCAGTTACCTGCTCATTCCCATGCATCTGTTCTAAACTAAAATGTAAGAATGAAAAATGCTGGATCAAAAACTCATTAGGAAAATCTGAACAGGAAAATCAGTACTTTGTGTTTTGAAGAACAAAGGGTAGGCATCTTTTGCTAAAGCCGAATGGAGCACTGAGACGGGCTAGCTGACTTCAACCAAAGATGAAAAAAATTAAAACTTGTGCTACCCTTTCAATATCAACAGGATTAGAGACGTGCATGGACAACAGGTCCAAAAGCTGATGCTAAAATGACCAGGGAGGTAGTCAACTCCCTAGTGATGGGACACAGGTACCATCAACACCTAGAAGACAAGGGAGTAAAAAAGGACGAGACTATAAAAAGGGATCAGAAACAGAATACCAGGCTGATACAGACCTTTGGCCTAATCCAGCTTCTATGAAAACACATAACCATGTCTGCATTCAAAATGCTCTGACAGAGCATAGTGATCTGTCACTATAACCAATAAAACTGTTCAAACTGGACTTCCCTGAAATTCTGTTAAAAAAATAATCAAACATGTCAGGTGTTTGACCTGATTCAACAGGAAGGGGTTTGCTTTTAACCCTGGTTACCATCAGTGAGAAGTAACAGAATGTTAAAAAGGCACTTACAGCAGTAGCCAAAACCATCTAATTCCGTGATTTGGTGTATTTTACAGTTATGGGCGTTTTGGTTTTTACAGCAATTTCCTTAATCCTAGGGCTGCCGTTATTCAGCACTGACACCAACTGCACAGAGAGGCTGTTCTGAGAACTGAGAAATCACATGGACAGTTAGCTTAGCTGCTAGTGGAAATGCTAGCATTAGTGGAAATGATGTGGAAATTTTAAATGGCTTGCTCTTCAGGGAGTCTCAGCAATTCCTATCGTAAAGTCACACATCTGCTGAAAAAGTGAATATGTGTCATATTTAGGGAAGCAGCTAACAGTACTACTAAGCAAAGCAGTAAGCTAATAAGGTTAAAATATATGTCAGACTGTACTTTTTCATACAAATGGTCCTCTTACCTATGGAGTCTGGCATGAGTGTACTGCAAGAACACGCCCGTATCTCCACGACTTTGAAGAGCTCGATCCCAGCTAAACTGATAATCAGATGACAGAAGGCCCTGAAAGTCCTAGAACAATAGATTAACGTCACCTAGATATGGCTCTCCGTCTCTTTTTTTTTAACTTTTCACAGAAGATGCAAACACCTTGGGGTGTAGCTCTGACTCACCTGAATTATTAGTGCCGCAAGACCAACCTTCTCTGCTGTCTCCATGGGGTCTTCTGTTTCTTTGGTTGCTGAAGAGAAACAGAGAAAAAGAAATTGTAAGTCCATAGTAGCATAATGACTCCCTTGCTCAGACCTGGAGATGCCAATAAAACAGCATCTTCTAAAAAACTGTCAGGATGCATATGGCTGGACTTGATGACCTCAAAAGTCTTTTCCAATTAAGAGATTCTATGATCCTACGAAGTCCAGGATGCAAGTCTTTTTTAAAAGCTGAGGTGCAACTGTTTCAGATGGGCTTTTTCCCACTTCCCCTAGCATATGTAATGCAGATTTAAAGGCCAGAAGGGTTCATTACAACCAGCTAGATAGATACAACTTCACTGAATTCTTCTTCACAACTCAGACAGACTGTCAGTCCCTAAGATCCAGAAGGGAATGACAAGGCAATTCAGATTCTGTTTAAAAAACAATAAAAACCACTCAACTGACATGGAGGCATAAATGGTCGAAGAAAAATTGTTACGATGGCTAATGGAGCATCTGGATGTACATTTAGGAAGTATAGACAACCTGTGCCAGTGCCTCATCACCCTCATGATAAAAAATGTCTTCCTTCCAATCTAAAGCTACTCTCTTTCAGTTTGAAACCATTGTCCCTTGCCCTGTCACTACTGCCCTGATAAAAAAAGTCTTTCTCCATCTTTCGTATAAGCTCCCTTTATAGAATGGAAGGCCACAATAAGAACATTTCCTTCTCCAGGCTGAATAACCCTAACACTCTCAGCCTTTCCTCACAGGAGAGGAGTTCCATCCCTCCCATCATCTTTGTGCCCCTCCTTTAACAGGTCCATGCACTGGATACTCCAGACCTGGACACAGGACTCCAGGTGGGGTCTCATGAGAGCAGAGTAGAGGGACAGAATCACCTCCCCTGATCTGCTGGCCTTGCTTCTTTTGACACAAGCCACAATATGGTTGGCTTTCTGGGCTGCAAGGTAACGTCCAATTTTTCATCCACCAGCACCCCCAAGTTCCTCTCTGGAGGGCTGCTCTCACTCCATTCATGCCCCAGTTAGTACTGATACTGATGATTATCCTGACCAAGATGCAGGACCTTGCATTTGGCTTACTTGAACTTCACAAGATTTGCACAGGCCCACTCCTCAAGCTTGTTCAGGTCCCTCTGGATCCTATCCTGTCCCTCAGGTGAACCACTGCACCACTCAGCTTGGTGTTATCTGCAGACTAGCTGAGGGTGCACTTGATCCTGCTGTCTGTGTCATCAATGAAGACATTAAATAACACTGATCTCAATATGGATCCATGAGGGATACCTCTTTTTACTGGTTTCTACCTTGGACACTGAGCCACTGACAAGTAACTGTTTGGTCACGGCCACCAGCTAATTCCTTATCCAGCTAACAGTCCATCCATTAAATCTGTATCTCTCCAACTCAGAGGTAAGAACATTGTGGGCTACCACGTCAAAAGCCTTACAGAAATCTCAAACACAAATATGACAAGAGTTGGGCTTGGCATTGCAGTTGCTGCATGGGCAGGTTGTTATGCTTTTCACCTTTGAAACCATTGGAGCAAGCAATTAGAGACAGCACAGACAACTTCTAGTCTTTCATTGTACTATAAAATTGTATCTCAGCAGAAAATGAGAATCTAGTCTTATTTTAGGTGTAAGTCCATCTGCTGGCAAGGTCAAAATCAGAAAAGCCCATAGAAGAATCATGATTCTGAATCATCCTGATAAAGGTGGATCGCCTTACTTAGCAACAAAAATAAACAAAGCAGAAGTCTTGTTGGAATCCTCTGCCAAATATTTAAATCTGAAGCCTTTGGTCAAAAAAAGGTTCAGCATTGTGCAACAGCTTTCACATCATCTTGCTCTGCACAGTTTCTTAACACCGCATTGATTGTTCCTATTCATTGTCATAATTCAAAGCTTAAGATTGCTTAAAAGCAAACTGAAATCTTTTACAGTCATCTAAAGTTACGTACAGTTATGCTCCTGCAAGAAGCAGGGAGTTGAACTCAATGATCTCTATGGGTCCCTTTCAACTCAAGATATTCTATGATTCTATGTTTAGTGTAAATTATTACACTTCGTAACTGAGATTTATTTCAAAACAGAACAACTCTCTCAGAATTTAGGCTTCTGCTTACATGCTTGAGCCAAAGCTTTTGAAGAAGAAGTGAAGTGGGAAAGGAAATAATAGGCACTACAGAGGGGTTTTATGTGGACTGAAGGATTCACCAAGATGAGTAGAAAGAAAAAAGATGTCAATAATGAAACTTAAATACCAGAACTGTGTACGGTTACTAGCAAAGAGAGTTTATACAAAGGTATTGAACTAACCACCTCCTGCTCCACAGAGGCCTAATTTTTTAAGCTAGCATTGGCTGTTAGGATGTCCAGCTCTCAAAATCTTTTCAATGACAGTTAAGCATTTTATACAAGTTTGCAGTATCTTCCACTTTGTACCCAACACTTTTCAAACACGGCAGACATTGCTATGAGTCAGGGATCTCAGACTTCTAATTTAAGAAAGGGGAAGTAAGGCAGGAATTCAAACACTGCGGAGAAGAAATTTCTACAAGCACAAGTAGGATTTAGGATCTAATGGATAAGCTCTGGGGAACGCTGCAGTGCCATGTGAACACATTACTTCTTTTGGCCGTTCTGTCTACTGTTTGTTCAGTGGAACACGGGTCTGTACTTCTGCTGTGCCAGTTCAGTCCAGCATAAAAATAGGTTTGCTTTGCACTCAGCTATGACACTAACCTTCAAACTGAAGCTCTAAGCTCCGTTCCTCTCTGCAGTAAAACTGGTTTGAATTGAGGGTCACCCTGCTACCTTTCTGTCTGCTCCTTCCTTCTCCTTGTCCGCTCTACAAGCAAAAATACCTCGATTAAAAATGCCGAGGAGGCAGAGCAAGGAAGATGAACACTACTTAACCTCATCGGTTCACAGATTCAGTTCACACCTAACTCCAGAAAGCACAAGAGGGGGCAGCATTTCACCAGTAACTGCCTGAATCTTCACTGGTCAAGAGGAAACAGCTCTAGAGCCACAGCCCGAGGGGCAGATAAACACTCCCTTCAGCAGATTCTGCTGCAGAGTAGCGACCTCCTGGGGACACCAGAAGCAGTCGTGAAGCTGGGAGGATGACAAGACAATAGTTATGGGCAAGCTACCGTCAATCTTGGTAGAGAAAACTGTCAGAGCTACAAATCCTTTGGATGAAGTCTGACAGTTCTCTGAACTCCAGCCCCAACTCCACTATGGACTAGTTTGTGCCTCCAGAAAAAAACAACTGTTGTTCTCCAAAGGCAGGGGCTTCCTTCCCTTTGCAACACCAAGATGAAATAATTTCACTGAATGTTAAAATTTGCAAATCTGTAATTTAGGGAATTTCATAGAGTTGCAAAGGATTATTTTAACATTGTTTATATTATGGGAGATATAAGAGGTGCACAGAACAGGGCACATTGCTGCAAATAGTCTGATGCAGGGAAAAATGAAGGGTAGAAAAGATGACACATTTTTGATCAATACAGAACATCAAAACAAATTAATAAGATCTGAAATAGCTAACTTTTTGCGGAAGCCATGTTTTGCAACACCCTTGAGCGAACTTCATTTAAAACATCTTCTAGGAAAATTACTTCTCCTCTCCGAGTCTTCATCCCTTGAACTAGACCAAAAGACACATGCTGGCACCTGTGTGAAAAAGCAGCAGGACCTAAAATTACATTTTAATCAAGAGAAGTGTTTGCAGTGTTTGTTCAGAGCTGGATTCTTACCAGGAAATAGCAATAACAGCTGAATAAACAGCGCTCCAACGTGGGAAGCTTGGTGATATAATCAGTAACTCTTATTTCAGCAACCAAAGCTCCATAGTTATTATATAATGGGAAAATTATGATCAGAATGATGATAACCTGGTCATTTGCGTACTCTTGGGAACCACTCTTGCTACTAGCTTTAGTATAGAGGACTCAATGCAATAAATTGCAATAAATTGAGGAGAGGCAGGATGTAGACAGATCAAATTACTGTGGCAACACAGATCCGTTAATAACATTAGAAAGGGAGTCATAATAATACTATTGTGGCCACATTAAACTAAAAGCATAATTAATCATTGCTAATAATAATAAAACATTCATTGCTTCTGCTTACAATAATCCCAAGCATTATACTGGTTCCATAACCTAAGGTAAGGAGACAGACTGATATTCCTGAAGGCTAAAATCCTATATTTAACTAGAAAAGACACACAGTCTGTCTTGAGAGGAATGTGATTTAGTCTGCAGATCCACCATTGACCTTTGCTCAGATTGCTAACAAGATTGGTAATTATGATGAATAACAAAGGGGATACATTTCTCTGCAACAGATATTTCAAGACTGAAGCATGATTCAAACTCAGATTCAGGTCTTTGCTAAAATATCATGCCTTAAGAAGTAAGCGGTTAATATGCAGTCACACAATATCCCAGAAGCTATGCCATGAAGTCTCGGAAAGATTGTTTACCTTTTTCCCATTTTTACATCAAGCAGTTATGCAAGATCTGTTAAATGAGAGACAGGGCTGTTTTTCACATCCTGAACGCATGGCGATGTCTCTCTTCACAAATAAAGCAGACCAGCAGGAGCAGATGTATAGAGTGAAAAAGCTGGTGCCAAGGACCCGAGGGCCGCAGTGCGCACAGTTCTGAGAGTTTTGTTTTCTTATTTTTATCTCCTTATTGGACTAGGATTTGTTGGGTCCTACAGGCCAAATGTCTGCTTGCAGTCTGGAGTTCATTAGTTGCATACAAGCAGCACATTGTAGCTTAGTTTCATCCAAAATACCTACATGATGTGCTACAACATGGTGGTAAGCTGGACACAAACAGAACACTCCACTGAAATTCCCATGTACATATTAGCCATTCTTAAAAAAAAAAGAAAGAAAAGGAATATAATTAAGATTCACAAATACATACCTTTCTGCCCAGTCATAACCCATGAGCTTCAGTATTTGGAACAAATGTTGAAAGTGACTACTTTGACTTTTATCTGTCTAAGGAACAGAATTGGTGCACATTAGAAAACACTCCAAGCTTGATAAGAATTTGCAACACAGATACTGTGCTAGTGAGTCACTGCAAGCAGAATTAAGACCTATCAAGACAGACAAGACTTGAAAAATATAACAGCTTGAATCAACAGCAAATGATTTTGCACCCTGTCAGAAAGTTATTCCTAGGTCATGAAGGCAAAGCCACGAATGGAAGTGAAACACTGATGTTCTTTAGTTTCACATAACCAGTGAGCTGCCCATCACACAAAATACCTCCATTTTCACGTCAGAACATTGATGCTCTTGTTATATTCCCTTGTTTTAGGTCAAACTTTAAAGTTCCTTTGGCTTAAAAACAGAACACCTGTTTAAGCTCTCTGTCTCCAGAACCCACTGGTTTCTTTTGTCTCTAGCATGCTTTGTGGAACATGATTTGTAAGTCAGGTACGTAATCAAAAAAAAAAAAAAGTGTAAATGATCACATTTTCATATTAATGATGCATCTTATGCTTTCTCCCACTGCCAGTTACTCTCTCCTATGACTCAAGGCAGTTTCTGACAGATGATCTTTGTGTTTCCAGCTACAGCTGTTGGTATGAAGTTCACTTCCCTACGTAGTTGCTTTCACAGCAGTCAAAGATTTCTTTGTTCCTCCTTAAAAAACAGAGCAGCGATAACCAGATAACCACTATTTCCTTATTTGTTTGGTGTTCCAAGGTAGCAAGTGAGGACTGAGTGAAGCACTTATCTATGTTTTTTCTCAACTCTACCTTTGTATCAAGCCTCAAGCACCCGCCTACTCTTTCACAGTTCCTCATAACCTGTCCCACTCCTACGCGTCACCTCTCTGTGCTGATCCACAAACAAGGCTGATAAATGGACTGCGGTGGTCAGCATTTCAAACAAGGCCTTCCAGTCTCTTTTCCATGCACCTTACATATGAGAGAAGCTCTCTATACCTATAACAAAGAGAGATCTCTCTCATTAAACAATCTCACAATAAATTTCATAAAGTTTGGATTAAGGCCAGGTCACTGTGACAGCCAATGCTGCCTGGCTGTTTCCTCTTTAGGTCTGAATTAATCTCGTTTTAATTTCCCATTTTACAAGAAATTATACATTCCATGACAGAAACCAGTTTTGTTTAGTGGGCACATCACCATGTCCTTTACCACCTGGACCACGATCACAGCATTTAAAAGTTTCTTTGGAGGACTGTGGTCTTTTGTGAGCAGATATTGTGACAAATCATGACAATATTCCCTCACAAAACACTACAGTCCTGAATTCAATTCCTTGTTTGTCACTGTTCACAGAGCAGAATTTTCAGCTAAAACTAAACTAAAAGCCAACTTGAGTTTGTAATTACTGGTCTTAACCAACCTATATAGAAATAGCATACAGAATAATATTTAAAAACATTAACAGAAAATAATCTAATAGCCTTTTTTAATAGCCCTTTCAACTGCCATGGAAATAAGAATACGAAAAGAGAGCCCAAGACAAAGATGCCTATCAGGCAGTGCAAGCTGAATTCCAGGTTTCAGCTGGCCACGTGAAAACTAAATCTAAACTCCTGTGTTCTCAGGATGCTGTGTGACACTGCAAGAAGCATAATAATTAGTATTTTATTACGCTTGAACAATCCACAGAATTAAAATTGCATGAAAACCAAATTATTTAAGAAGAATGGAAATAAACACTAGGATTACCACACAACTTCATCTCTGCCTGAAAGTAATACTCAAAATGTGGATGCGTAAGTAGGCTAAAAAAGATGAACCTGTAGACACTATCATCTCATAAAACTACTTATTTTTCATAGCTTTATAGCACAGCAAAAATGCTCAAAAAGATTAGCATTATAAAGAACGGCAATTATTTCCTTAAAGGCCCCAAAGTTATACATGTCCAAATGTTTGTGTTTAATAATTAAAGACTAAAACCATTGGTGCTCTTGCTTAAACACATTAAGTCCTCCCACCTTCTGTAACACCAAGTACACTCCTAACTCACTACAAAGCACTGTCAAAAACCAGCAGCAAAACTCAAAGCTGGCAGTTCCCTCATCAAGCTCTCTGTCCCACAAACTCTCCTCAGAGTTCATGTTATTGCCCCCTCAGTTTATGACCCGCTTTCTCAGCCCTCCAAGTCAGAAACGATAGAAACGCTACCTGTGTAGAACTATGCAAACTTAGCAAAGCTGAGAGAACACGACTGGACAGGCTAATCTGCCATTTCCAGCTTGAATGGGACATTGATTACTATGATCACAATGATCACACCACAGTCTGGTTTTGCTGCCTATATTTTTGGACTAGGAGTAGATCAAACTGGCCCAGGCAAGGAAGTAAACAGTTACTGGAGTTCAGCTGCAAGCAGCCAGTCAGCTCAAGACTAAAAAGACTAAGCTAAAGCTGAAAAAGGTTCACACAAGTGAGGAGATAGTCCTGCCTGCCATTCATTCCTAATACTGCTGGAATTGTTAAAGAGCAAAATAATCAAGCCAAGGAACATAAGAAGATTCCCTGCCTACAACTGCTCCATACTAATTAAGCAGTACTTCACGTGTGATTTCTACACAGTGAAACCCAGGCACTGTTCAAAACCATAAGAATTTACGTTTTGGATAAGCTATCAGACCTTTACAGTAGGCTTAGATTCATTTTAGAACATTAATTTCTAAATCACTAAATTAACATTTTACAACCCCTTATAACACTAACAGCTTTTTCTGACTTGTTTAAATATTAATTACATTTATATAGAAAATACAACGTCAATTGAGTAAAAGTTCATTTAAAATTAACTGCAATAAATTTTTAAAACAGAAAGTAACTCCAGCACTGAATTTTCAACTGTTCTGTGGGTCACGAACTGAAATAAAACCAAGAAACACTGCCACATAGAGGGACAGCTGCTGGGCATAAAGGCATCTCTTTTACTGCCAAAAATACCATGTGTCAAAGTCATATTGGGACTAAGAGGCCACCTGGATTATTGGCGAGAGCCAGGCTCAAAAGTGCTTGGTGAATCTAGAATTACTTACCACATAAATCATGGTATCCCAGCTATGCTTATTCATTCGGTCTATAGCAGCAGCAAGATCCCTGAAAAAGATAATGAGAAACTATTTGAACTTTCACTCCAACATACCTCATTATTTCCCTCTTGGGAAAATAACCTACTTTTATGGAGAGAAGAAGACTGCCAGATTAGAGGAATTCACATATGCTTTACACAAAAATGAGGACAGATGTACTTTGTTCATGATGTGTTTGAAATGTTTTTTTAAACCATCAGCTCTGAAAACTATTACTGAGGAAAGAGTTATTATGCACAGAGAAGTCTGGTCTCCGCCTGCCTACTGGAACAATCAATCAGGTGGGAGTCTTGAAAGAAACAACCCTCTTCTGGAACAGTAACCCAGCACTCGGTATTAGGTTATATGATAAAAACCTCATCTTCACAGACACACAAAGCAGTACAAAAAAATCAAATTGCTTGAGCCTCTCCCAGGGCTGTCTCAGGAAAGCAAACAGCCTCACATCCCAGTCTGAAATCCACCTCAGGGTTCCCCAGGACAGAGGGAGGTTACTGCCTAAGGGACATGGGACACATGGATGCAACGGAAAAGCAATTGGCCAGGACTTATTATGGAATGCTTATCAACCAAAGATGGGAAAAGAGAGGGAGATGATCATAAAAGGGGCAGGTGGCTTGTAAACCTATTGCTGGTTAGTATGCTTGTCCAGTTATGCTCTGCACCTGACAGTCTGCCCTGTCTTCTCACTAAAGTCCATGTCAAACTTTTCCTGGATGAGGGCACCTCTCTTCAGGGTGCATGTGTGTTTAGAGGTCAAGATGCCAGCAACTGGAGTTGGGGACTACAGGACTTATTGGCCACATACCTGTGATTCCAGCAACTGAAGAGACTGGAGGTAAGTGAAATTAACTGATAGCAACTGGAAACTTACCATGGGTTACAAGGGCCAAACTGTCTCTGCTGCCAATGACTGGAGTGTGGGCACACATGTCCATGTGTGATTGACAGCAAATATCTTGCTGAACTAGGCTGCAAGTAGGTGAAATGCCCTTCGTGCCCGGTTAGTGTCTGTCTTCAACGATCAAGCACCCAGAGGAGTCTACACTGGTGGTATCCAACTGCAGGTTAACTGAGAGACGTGCCTGTGCACACATGTGTCTGTGTAGGAGGCAACAGGGGAGACTGAGGATCCAGGGCCAGGTCCTGGATGGACTGTGTCTAAGGCCAGTTACCAGAGGGATTTACTGTGTCTGTACCAGCAACTAGAGTTGGCCTTGGGGGCTCACGTGCCCAGGTGCTAGCAGGTGGGGAGAACCTCGGGATCCAGCGGTCAGCTAACCAGAATGCTGAAACTCAGCTACTGCAGAGATCCACGTTGTGTAAACATACTCTATACATATAATACTTATGTAGATAACACATATCACGTACATACACGTATATGTATACACACACACACACATTGCTTCACACTATTACACCTGCATCCTAATCAGACAGAGGGGAACATAATTAAGCCATTCACACTGTCCGAGTGCTGTGTGGTTTTGTCTGTGTTGCGCTGCCCCGTTGGCTCTATGTTATCATAGAATCATAGAACAGTTTGGGTTGGAAGGAACCTTAAAGCCCATCTAGTTCCACCCCTTGCCATGGGCAGGGACACATCCCACTAGATCAGGCTGCCCAAGGCCCCATACAGCCTGGTCCTGAACACCTCCAGGGATGGGGCAGCCACAGCTTCCCTGGGCAACCTGTGCCAGTGCCTCACCACTCTCATGGTGAAGAAATGGATGTATGTGTGTGTGTTCGTGTGCCTCTTGGGAACAGCTGCTCAACCTTACTACTGGTCAGACCTATGGGTATGGAGCTGTGGCAGCCTTGTCTCTACCTGGCTAAAGAATTTGGCAGCTCCCTGATGTGCAGGATTGACTGCAACATCTCTCCAATACCCTTGTCCTGAAAAGCTGTACACAGTTTACCCTGAGGGGTAGACATCCGATTTATTTACATTATTGACACAAAGAAACCGTTAAGGCTTCCATACTAAAATACCCAAGAGGAATTTCAGGATACTGATGAGCAGGCATGAAAACAGTGATAAACTTGATGGTAGAATGCTGGTGGTCCACTGAGTCAATGGTGACATGGCTGAACAAGCCATTCTTTTCTGCATCACACAGCCAATAAACATTTTAAGCAAAGGTCTTTTGAAAACCTTCATTATTTGGCAAGCGTTTATTAGATGAAAAGACCTCAGCTTTTTTTCAAAGTCAGTAGCTGTATAAAGCATTACAATTTATGGACAGAGACTGCTTATGGGGAGGAAAAGGATTTAAAAGCAGTTGTTTTTCCTGAGACATTTTCATCCCATTGTACTTGCATTGCAAGTTCAGTTACAATTATTCATTTGTCAAGGTGCTCCATCCCAGAAATAAAAAGCTACAAAATCTGTACTATCAGTTACAAATGTAATCATGTACAAAAGTTTACCGGCAAAATAAATGACAAGAACACAGATGGGCTTACTTGCCTTGTTATATAAAGCGATGTCCCATCACTACGCATGACAGTGGAAAACAATGAGAGGTCTTTCTCTTCTGAAAGATCCACAATTCCTGTCCCTTCTCTGTAAGTTGAGAGAAAATGCTTGAGGAAAAAATACACGCAGAGTTCAGGTAAGAGAGAGGTCAGAATCAAAATGACAACCTCTTGCCATAGAATCCCTCTCGCTTTAGACAATCTCACTCTTTTCTTCGAATGACTGTATCCTTTAAGCCTTTTCAAAGGCCAGCCCTCTAAGTTCGCCCACATTCTGGTGCATCCCATGGCTACAGCTTCTGTCCCAGTTCAGCCAAGCAGTACATCAAGGCAAGGATCTCATCTAACTCTGCTCATTAAATGGGGCATGCAGCTACCAAATTAATTAACAGCTTAAAAGGCCACTAGGAGTTGAACACTGTCATTGTACCTAATTTGTCGCAGCCAGGCTTCTGTGCCTGGAAAGGAAAAGGCAAGCCTAATTTTCAGCTGTGATTGCACAAATCCTATTTGCCTTCTACTAGAACAGCTATCAAAACCACCCAAAGAAAAGTCTTCCCTTTAGATGACATGCACACCTCACTCATCATATTTAATTTCAAATGCAACTGAGTTGTTAAGTAAACTACATCAACAGATTGAACATTGAGTTCATACATTGTTTTCTGAAGGAGTCCTTTATCCTCCAACATCTTTAGAACTTCCTGGGACTTCTCTTGGTAAAATGATTCTCCGGAATATTCATCAAAGTGCACTCCTAGACGCTGGAAAGTTCCAAGAATATCAAAGACAGGAAATGTTAGACTGAGGGTAACTATTTCTTCAAGTTAAGTCAGATGACAGGTCTGTGTCACAGGTCAGACAGAATGCAAAGATTAATTTTATTCCAGGAACTGTCACTTCACTGTTAAAAGGAAAGGATTTTTGAATTTTGATTTAATCAATTTCTGCATTAGAATTAATCTCTCTCAGTTTAATACAGTGTTGGATGTAACACACATGAGTAATTAGGATTAAACTGGAAAAATAATTAGTACAAAAAATCTGAGGTAGGTGTCTAACTTGCTGCGCTGGAGGCAAAAAAACAGTGGACTGCACAGAGAAGTTACTTGGACTTGGAACTGATACTATTTTAAAAAGATGCTAAAAGAAATTTAAAAAAGCTCATGAACAGTGCTGAGCACACAGGAATCACCACTGCTAGGAAGGCTGAGGGTACACCTAGGAAAGATAGTGTGACCTTAACTGTCAAAACCAGGTAAAATGTAACAGTACAAAAGACATGGTTTTTAACTGAGGGCAACAAAGCTGTCAGTCCCTTGGCTCAGTACTAACTAGTTTGAAAAGGATTTGGGAGAGAAAGATCTAGCTGTGCCAGTCATCAGGTAATCAACGATGAGTGACCACCATGACGCAGCTGCATACCCAGCCCAACACCCACTTACCCTACCAGGTCAGCTTTCCACTGCAGCTATCAAGGCTGTGTCCAACTTAGATCTCAACCGAGAGTACTTAGCGTGAATCCAGTGATAGGATTCGGGTTAAAAATTAAAGCACAGCCAGGTTATCTGGATTACTGAGGGAGAAGCAGGCCACTTCTCTTTTAACTTTGCAATCAAGGATGAGAGAAGATCAATTTCTACAAATACATCAAGAAGAATTTGTAGCTGTATGTTAGGAGGAAAAAAAAAAAGTCTAAGCCCATCAAAACTGGATGCTCATTCCAAAATTAAATTCCAAGAATGTGGGGAAACACCTATCTGGTTTTCATATGGACACTCGAGTAAGATTACATAGTATTAACACCAAGAGACTGGATGCACTGACAGAAGGTGCATCTCACTCCTGTTTCCAAATTCACTTTGTGGTCAGTGACACAAACATTCCCCGCGAGACAGTGGACACCAGCTCCATTCTTGAGAACACAGCATGCGCCAGATGGCTGTATATTAGCTCAACTCAACCTGCAGGTAACTTATGCACTGATTACTATTGTAAACTCCTGCTGCTACAATTACTTGCACTCAGTTTAACACGCAACATACACAGCTCTGTTACAACAGTAGATCAGAAGTGTGAAAACAGAGTTCTCATAATAAAATTTGTTACACAGAAACAGTTAAATTTAGGGGGTCATTGCTGACTTCAAAGATAAAACAAAACTGAACAGGACTTATCTAGCACTGATTTGCTGTGTTGCCCAGCACCTAGCTTCAGGGCTTCTGAGAAAGGAGAATCAGTCAAAAGGTCAATTATATGGACTCACTCCATTAAACAAAACATACCTAGGCTGTTAGCAACTAAAGCGACAGTCTGCTGGGATGTTAAATCAACTACCGTGCTTTTTCCAAACAGGATGGGGCATATTTAGAAGCATCTTCCCCACAACACTGTAAAGTTTACTGGAAAGGCAATGCATTGACATTACAGCAACCTCTGTTCCCAAATCAGTTCACTTCTTGGTAGCCTCTGGGATGAAAAGGTGCTGGCACACTCTCAGACTGATGGAGCAACACATAAAAAGAGACCATTTTACCAACAACACAGAAAAGTCAGTGGACGATTTGTACCTTGTAAATTCGGATGTATTCCTCGATGCTGAAGTCTCTAAATTGCTTCCAAAGTGATAGCGTCTGTTCATCACGTTCCTCCAGTTTTCTAAAGAAATCCTTAGCCAGTTTTTTTGTGCTTTCATCTTTTGCTGCTTTGTTAATCTGCACATACACCTAAAATATAATGGTACCGAAAATGCTGAAGAAGTATCTTCTCCAATAAAACTAAAGAGCAAAGTTCTAAAGGAACAAGACAAATATATGTCAAGACGACATCTGTAACATCAAAACTTTAAAGCCGTGTTAAAGGAACACATTTCCTATGTAAAGGATGAATGACTAGTCCAAACTCCAATAGAAAAATGTGCAGCTTATCTTGAAACAAGACTAAGGCCACAATTTCTTACTGCTGATGCTACTGTCCTCTTTATAACCTTGAAACTATTGCAGCAGAAGAATATGGAAGAGGTAATTTAAGCATGAAAGGGAAAGCATTGCTTTCCACATATAGCATTGGGAAAGCCCCTGGAAAAGTTTTCAAAAAATTTAAAGAAGTGCACAAAAATAATTAACTAGTGGTTACACTCTGTATTTAGACTAAAATAGTCAAACAATAGCTTATTTAGACTCAATATTGAGCAATAGTTCAATGCTGTAAGAGAGTTTTGATCCCCAAACCATTGCAATCTTGATAAAAATAAATTATTATAACAACTTCACTCCTGCAATATTCAGACAGTGAGTCTGACAACAATACTTCACTTGAATGGGTTCCACCCATTAAAAAAAAGCTTCCACAGCAAAACTCTTGAACTTTTCCCCTTCCTTTCATGTCCCAAGATTTTTAGAGATTATAACAGGCAGTACTGCTGACAAGTCTCAGATTAACAGCAGAAAAAACGCCACTTTGAAACACATCTCAGTTTTTTATATAAACCAGGAATGCAGCTGAATAAACACTTAAAAACTGGAAATGTTTGAGAAACTAATTTGGTCTCAAACAACTACTGTTTTAGAACCTTTTGCAGCATGACTGAATACTGTTCTCTACTCTTCAAGGTAAATTTTTAAGGTCATAAAGCCTACATGCTGCTGCAGTAGATGGCATTTTAAAACAAAATTCAAGAATACAAAATTTAAATTATAAGAATGGAGAGAAATGATAAATACAAATTAAATAATATGCTGCAGTGCACAACCATAAGAATATGACTATTTCTTGTCACCTCTTTAAATCAATCCTACATCTCTAAAACATTTCCATGTTGAGAATCTATCACTTTTACTGAGCAGGCCTCAGGGATGTGGGAACAATTGAACAAAATTTATCTAAGTCAAAGCTGACCAACTCAGAAGGAGCTACTCTGCCACATAACAATCTGCCTAACTTATTAAGTCGTACAGTATCCAAGTATTCAAACAGTTTGTTCCTTTGGCAGTAAACAGATTTATGTGGAAGAGTTATCTTCTGACATCCTGTCCCAACGCCAGCATTAGCAACAGCTCCCATATCCAGCTCAGAGCATGAAGTGCAACTCAGCTTTGTAGTAAGAGGACACTTGATGGGGCCACACAAGAACCCCAACAACGTCCCATTACCATATGAGGACAGGCTGAGAGAGTTGGGGTTGTTCAACCTGGAGAAGAGAAGGCTCCGAGGAGATCTTATAGTGGCCTTCGAGTACCTGAAAGGGGCTACAAGAAAGCTGGGGAGGGACTGTTCACAAAGGCTTGTGGTGAAAGGACGAGGGGCAATGGGTATGAACTGGAGAGGGGAAGATTTAGACTAAACGTGAGGAGGAAATTCTCCACGCTGAGGGCGGTGAGGCACTGGCACAGGTTGCCCAGGGAAGCTGTGGCTGCCCCATCCCTGGAGGTGTTCAAGGCCAGCTTGAATGGGGCCTTGGGCAGCCTGGGCTAGTGGGATGCCCCTGCCTGTGGCAGGGGGGTTGGAACTGGACGACCTTTAAGGTCCCTTCCAACCCAAACTATCCTATGATTCTATGAGATCTTTCTTTTAAAAGGATGAGGGCTTGATCATTTGCCGTGCACAAAATTTTGTCCACCCATCCTTATGGTTGCCAGATTTGTGCAGGCAAGTACATAGGTCACATTGTCTTAGTACATAAGTCACTTTCTCTCATGTATGACATACATGTCACACTCAGCACAACTGTCAACCTGAGATGACTTACAAATATCACAAGATTTATGAAAACCTTTTTTTGCTTATTGCACTGCCTGAAGTGAGATGTGACATAGGAACTGGTAATGAGGAAGAAATTAATACTAACTCAATGATATGTGTTATATTTGAATGGAGCAAACCAACAAACAAAACCGTGTTAGTCCTGGAAAAACAAGACCTGCCAAACTACCTCAATCTTTATTGCTAACCTGAACAGTCCATTGAGTCATTTTTATCCCTGACACACAGAAAT
Source organism: Phaenicophaeus curvirostris (assembly GCF_032191515.1). NCBI lineage: Eukaryota > Metazoa > Chordata > Aves > Cuculiformes > Cuculidae > Phaenicophaeus > Phaenicophaeus curvirostris. The sequence continues at coordinate 9,575,188 of NC_091393.1, read as the reverse complement.
TCAATCACTTGCACCATGCTGGTGGGCACAGTGGGCAACCAACAGGGCAACCTCCTGCAGTGAAACAGCCTTCCCTACTGCTGAAAGGCATTGCCTGAATGGCTGTCAGCAGAAACTTAAATGCTCTAATGCTTTTGCCTCTTTCACGCTAATAGAAGAAACAAGAGTATTCTGCAGAGCCAGAACAGTATTCCATAAAGTGACGGTCACTCCTCCTTACCTGCAGATGCTAATATTAATATGTTCCATATTAGATACAAAACACTTTAAAGATCCTTTACCCCAACCACAGTGGATTGTGCATTGAGCAATCAAAATTAAATATTATTTATTCTAAAAACACTAGCAACAAGAGGATTTTACACTATACATGCCACTTCTTTGCACGGCTTTGGTAACCACATACTACAGCACCAGGTGTGAGACTCCATTTCCACTGCAGTCAACACAGTGAGGTCAGTGGCTATTTATGCCCAGTTAAGATCATTAATATTGGTCAAGCTGTCTGTGGTGGTAGCAGCAATCAATACAACCTAAGTATCCATATCATATGATCCATTATGGAGTACAGTTTTCAGCCTAATGAAGCCTGTCTCTGCTGCTAAAGCCCAGGCTAGTACAAGTCTTTCAAGCACAGTCATTTAAATCTAACATGTGCGTCGTCATGGTGAGGCATTGGCACAGGTTTCCCAAGGAAGCTGTGGATGCCCCATACCTGGAAGTGTTTAAGGCTAGGTTGGATGGGGGCTTGAGCAGCCTGGTCTGGTGGGAGGTGCGTTAGAATCAGATGATCTTTAAGGTCCCTTCCAACTCAAACCATTCTACAACTCTATGATCATGACCCTGCAGATACACCATTCTGTACAAAACTGAGAGATAAGTTAAACGGACAGCTCTCTGAAGACTCTAGTTGGTCTTTTCTGAACTTACCTCAAAAAGGTGTTGTAAAGGATTGGATTCTAGCTTTTCTTTGTTGCCAAAGTGCTGGAAACCAACACCCAATAAGCCTTGAATAACAAATAAACATAGAGTTAGACAATAGCTGGAAATATATTGTTTTGATAAGTTGTTTTCATAAGCAAGTCTAATCTTAAGCAAGAAACTGGAATACAATATGGTATTCCACATACCACTCGTAGTATTTTCAAGGGAACTTTTTGCTGCATACTGAGAATAAGCAGCTTTTTTTTTCACATATCCAATTTGGATTCAGCACTTCACAAAAGCTGTCTTAAAGGGCAAGAAATCTAAATCCCTACCTTTTTATCTATATCAAAAGAACCCATTAACTCCTTCAGTGGTCCAGCAATATTAACCCTGCAGCCTCTTCTATTTTCTGAGGCTGCTTTTAAGACCATCTCACTCCTCTGAGCTGAGAAGGACCAGGACTGATGTGAACACAGTATTTGAGGCACAGGTATCCCTTTAAAAAGTCCTCTGCAACTAAACAAACAGCACTGTATCAAGAACTTCCATCTTGAAAAAGGAGTGCGACAGAGGCAGTGACAGACGTAGGTAAGAAGTTCAGGTTTAGGAAATAAAATGAGTAATCCAATTGAAAAGGACTTTCTCTATGGACAATGTGTTCTATGAGGACTCAGATCTTGATTTCCTAATGATCTCTCTTACGTATTAGTGTACCTACACATTCTACTTTTCAGTGCTGGCTTCAAACTCCAACCCCCAGCAAGACTGATAGTTTTTATTCAACCCAACCACATCCTTCCACATGCTTCTGCCTTCCCCAAACTATCCACAGCCCTTGTTATATTCACCAATTACTGGCAAGATGCAGCATGTGTTGGGACTGATTGCAACTTAGATACGCTGAATGGTTAGCCGGCAGGCTAAACACAAAAGTTAACTTTCTCTCCCAGAGGGCATTATGTTGTATTTCTATCCCTACTGGGCTGCCAACTGTCACAATACCAAAAGAAATTTGTTCTCTTGGAGACATTTTTCTTTGTCAGATCTGGCTGAAGTTGGCCAATGGGTTCAAAATTTTTTAGGAGCAGAGTGACAGGAAGACGGATGGACAGACAGCGTGACTGCATTAAGTTTTGTTACCTTAAGAAACATGCCCCAAAAATGCCTAAAGGTTGAGGACTTCTCTGCCATGTTTCAGAAAACTGTGTTTTCAATTATTAACATCTTAAAGCCTCTGACAACTCAAGTTGTAACAGAAATGCCGACAGATCATTAATTACAGCTCTTCTTCTGGGAAAGGAGAATTACAATAACATTCCTATGCTGTAATTTTGTGAAGCACAACTATATTATTTGTTATAAAACCTGCCATATATTTGAGCTGAGCCATCCCAAATAAAGAGGGGAACCACCCATTTTGAAAGAAACAGTTGGAACTACTAAGTCAAAATCATGATTCTAACAGTTGTGTGCTAGAAACAGGTACACATGTAGACAATAGGCATTGTGATCTTTATACCTTCAGGCAATTCTGTAGTAATAAATAAAATTCCAGGTATCCAGACTAGGAGTACAATTTATTATCCTCGGAAACAAGAGTGACTGAGGTCAGCTGAGAAACCCTTTAACCACATTTCATTGCTTAATTATCATTGCCACATCCATTATACAATAACATTGTGATAAAATTATGTCTAAGAGGAAAAATGAATGAAATATGCAATGATAAAATTTACTCAATTTTAGGTAAACTCATTCTGTATTCATTTCCTATGAAATAAATCCCAAATGAAGTAAAGCTCTGCTATAAATCATTGTGTGATCAGAAACAGGATCAGGAACAATGAGCCACACGGGAAAGAATTTAACAAAGGAAAAAATATTCTATTATTGCTTTCATTTATAAGGATGTTTTATTCAACAGCTCTGCTCGTAAAGCTGGTTCATTAATGTCCCAAATAAAGTGGTACCAGTAAAACAGGAGGGGGCAGCATAAGGGCTGGAATAAGCAAAAGCGACTGCTTGAAAGCTGTTGTACTTTGTCTTTGCCACTTAAAAAACCCACATAGACACTGTTTTCAAAACCTAGTGCAAAAGAAGTGTGGAAGTTTTATAGTTTTTACAGGTATACCGACTTTCAAGAATGATGAAGTGGGCATGACTGTATTTTTTAAATGCCTAGAAATATGAGTAAAATCAGCTTTTGAGAAGATATTAGAAAAGGATAGGATAGTATGGATCAATTTGTAATGCAAGATTAACAACAGAAATCAACAAAGTTTGATTGCATGGTTGGGTCAACTGCCATATAAAAGATATTTATGCATCTAGTAACTAAACATAAATGATCTCTGGCCAGAGAATAAATACTAACCCATGCTGGGCTACACATGACAGGATCTTTCAGTCCTCACTTATCTGATGGACATTTCAGAAGAGGTAGGACCATGTGTGCAAACGCACACGCATGCAAGACAGACAGTCTTCTACGGCCTATTCACTAGCGCATTCTCCACCTACACATCTCTCTTTTGCTACATTTTAAAGAGAAACTGAGTATTTTGGGAGAAGTGTTGGGATATCTTTAAAGACTGAAACTCTCCAGGCCTCAATCCGCCTGTGTTCAGTTTTGAGGCCTTCACTACAAGAAGGACATGGAGGTGCTTGACAGCGTCCAGAGAAGAGCAATGAAGCTGGTGAAGGGGCTGGAGAACAAGTTTTATGAGAGGCAGCTGACAGAACTGGGGTTGTTTAGCCCAGAGAAAAGGAGGTTGGGGGGAGACCTTATCACTGCCTACAACTACCCGAAAGGAGGTTGTAGTAAGGTGGGTGTTGGTCTCTTCTCCCAAGTAAGAAGTGATAGGATAAAATGTAATGGCCTCAAGTTGCACCAGGGGAGGTTCAGGTTGGATATCAGGAAAAAATTTCTTCACCAAAAGGGTTAACAGGCACTGGCAGAGGCTGCTCAGGGAGGTGTTTGAGTCACCATCTTTGGAGGTATTTAAAAGATGGATGAGGTGCTTGGGCATATGGTTACAGGTAGGTGAGGTGCTCAGGCATATGGTTCAGTAGTGGACAGGTACGGTTGGACTCTATGATCTCAAAGGTCTTTTCCAACCAAATGATTCCATGATCCTAAGAAAATGCAGTTGCTGTGGAAGTTAATTATGATCTATGAATAATGGACTGATTTCCAGAGGGAAAAAAAAGACAGGTAAAGAAAATGCCACAACACAGAGACACCCAAATACAAAATACATACTTTGTTAAATTATTGTGCTTTTATGGACAGGTGTGGCATAAGTTGAGTTAGCAAGCTTACTCTTCCACAGCTGTTGCACATATAAAATCTGAATAAGGAAGACACGCAGCAGACAGTAGACATGCAACAACTATGATAATATGTATGCATTTTGTCTGGAGGCAACGAAAGAAGTTTGTTCAGCTATGACAGCTCCACAGGTATAATCAGCACACTCAGAAAATGCCATCTATAACCCCAAATTACACACACATGATCTGGGAGAGGAGCTACTGAGGGATGGAAGCACTGCTGGGTAAATTTCCTCCTGTTGTTTCTTGTACGGTAGCACAGGTCGTACTGATGATGAATCAATCTGGATTGTTTGGTTCATATTTCAAAGACATTAACTACACTTTAGAATCATAGAATCAGCAGGTTGGAAGAGACCCACTAGATCATCGAGTCCAACCATTCCTATCAAAACACTAAACCATGCCCCTTAGCACCTCATCCACCCGTCCCTTAAACACCTCCAGGGAAGGGGACTCAACCCCCTCCCTGGGCAGCCTCTGCCAGTGCCCAATGACCCTTTCTATGAAAAATTTTTTCTTAATGTTCAGCCTAAACCTGCCCTGGCAGAGCTTGAGGCCATTACATGCACAGAAACACAGTGCAACTCTTCATGAGTCCAGAGTGAATCCAACAGGCCTGCAAAAACTGAAGCTGGAAACCTAGACCATATTATACAGTAGAAAAGAGAATAGGAGAAGCAAATATCAAAACATACCAAACTGCATGCCCCAGTCACCAAGGTAATTTATTCTTGTTACTTCATGTCCCAGTGCAATTTTGAGATTTGCTATGAAATTCCCTGGTAAGGAAACAAACCTATTATTATTATTATTATTCAGATGCAGGAAGGGTCTCATCCCAAGAGAACGGTTTTCAGCCTGTGTATAATCTGTATTCAAAATGAAGAGGAACAGCACTCAGATGAACTACTGCACAGCATTCACTAAAACGCCTCACAACTGTCATGGTTCAGCCTCAGCCAGCAGCCAAGAAGCACACAGCTGCTCACTCACTCCCCACCCCTAGTGGGATGGGAAGGAGAATTGGGAAGTAAAATAAACCCCGTGGGTTGAGATAAAGACAGTTTAAAAGGACAGGAAAGGAAGAGAGAATAACAATAAAGGACAGAGAAAACAAGTGATGCACAATTCAATGCAGTTACTAGCCTTCTGATGACTTGACCACCAATTGCGCAGCCCACTGCAAGCTGCAATCACAGATCAGCAAGCTCTGGCCCCTGGCCAACTTCCCATTTACATACTGAGCATGGCATTATATAGTATCAAATATCTCTTTGGCCAGCTTCGGTCAGCTGCCTGGCTATGCTCCTCCCAACTTCTTGTGCACCCGTACACTTGCAAACCATAGGAAACCGAAAAAAGTCCCTTTCCATCATCTTCCAACAGTCCCGGAAGACTGGGGAAGTCCCACGGGACTGGAGGCTGGCTGATGTTGTGCCCATCTACAAAAAGGGCCGCAGGGAGGACCCAGGAAACTACAGGCCTGTCAGTCTGACCTCAGTGCCAGGGAAAGTCATGGAACAGGTGATCTTGAGTGCTATCATGAAGCACATGCAAGAGAACTGGGTGATCAGGCCCAGTCAACATGGGTTCACAAAAGGCAGGTCTTGCCAAACTAACCTGATCGCCTTCTATGACAAAGTGACCCGGCTACTGGATGAGGGAAAGGCTGTGGATGTGGTCTTCCTGGACTTCAGCAAAGCCTTTGACACAGTTTCTCACAGCGTTCTGCTTGAGAAACTGTCAGCCTCTGGGCTGGACAGGCGCACACTCTCGTGGGTGGAAAACTGGTTGGATGGCCGGGCCCAGAGAGTGGTGGTAAATGGTGTGAAATCCAGCTGGAGGCCAGTGACAAGTGGGGTTCCCCAGGGCTCAGTGCTGGGTCCAGCCCTGTTCAATGTCTTCATCAATGATCTGGATGAAGGCATCGAGTGCATCCTTAGCAAGTTTGCGGACGACACTAAGCTGGGTGGAAGTGTCGATCTGCTGGAGGGTCGGGAGGCTCTGCAAAGGGATCTGAACAGGCTGGACCGCTGGGCAGAGTCCAATGGCATGAGGTTTAACAAGGCCAAATGCCGGGTCCTGCACTTGGGGCACAACAACCCTATGCAGTGCTACAGACTGGGAGAAGTCTGTCTAGAAAGCTGCCTGGAGGAGAGGGACCTGGGGGTGTTGGTTGACAGCCGACTGAATATGAGCCAGCAGTGTGCCCAGGTGGCCAAGAAGGCCAATGGCATCTTGGCTTGGATCAGAAACGGCGTGACCAGCAGGTCCAGGGAGGTTATCCTCCCTCTGTACTCGGCACTGGTGAGACCGCTCCTCGAATCCTGTGTTCAGTTCTGGGCCCCTCACCACAAGAAGGATGTTGAGGCTCTGGAGAGAGTCCAGAGAAGAGCAACAAAGCTGGTGAAGGGGCTGGAGAACAGGCCTTATGAGGAGCGGCTGAGAGAGCTGGGGTTGTTTAGCCTGGAGAAGAGGAGGCTGAGGGGTGACCTCATTGCTCTCTACAACTACCTGAAAGGACGTTGTAGAGAGGAGGGTGCTGGCCTCTTCTCCCAAGTGACAGGGGACAGGACGAGAGGGAATGGCCTCAAGCTCCGCCAGGGGAGGTTTAGGCTAGACGTTAGGAAAAAATTCTTTACAGAAAGGATCATTGGGCACTGGAACAGGCTGCCCAGGGAGGTGGTTGAGTCACCTTCCCTGGAGGTGTTTAAGGCACGGGTGGACGAGGTGCTGAGGGATATGGTTTAGTGTTTGATGGGAACGGTTGGACTCGGTGATCCGGTGGGTCTCTTCCAACCTGGTTATTCTGTGATTCTGTGATTCTGTGATTTCTTAGCAATAACTGAAAACTTCAGCATTTTAGCAACATTTTTCCCATAATATATTTCAAAATCAGCAGCTGTTTGGATGAAAATTAACTCTATCCCAGCAAAAACCAGGACAATATCCACCCCTTATCTTATACTATCTATACCATGCTCAGGTCCCACACTTTCCAATATATTCCAATTAATCATTCTCTTAGTCCACGGGCCATTCCTCTAAAATCTCTGCTGAGTTCATTTAACTCATGACTTTGGGCTCCATCTGTCATAACAGTCTCCCAGGGCAGGAGAGATGGTGTGGGGTGTTGGATTTGTCACATGCTGCGTCTGGAGCTCGCAGTTGGTGTATCTGGTGAGGCGCATGCCCATGGTCTGCTAGACAACCTCATCTCAGGAGGTTTAGCAAGCACTCCAGTTAACTGTTAACTCTGATGTTAAATAGAGAACATCATTCTGAATCTCTATATACTGCTGGAGCGGTACTGAGCATGATAGGTCAAAATATACCATATCACAGAAGTGTATCTTGGTTCTAACTGTAACTACAACAAAAGCCCTTCATCTTTCTCCTGAGCTTGGCTACAACCATAGAATTACAAAGACAAAACACCTGCATCTCTTCCTCTATTTTCCTGTGCTTCAAGGGTACCTTTTAATTGCAGTATTGATGTAAAAGGATGCAAGAAAGCTTTCTCTTGTTACTCTGACACGATATTACAGTTTGCAATTACTTTCAAATCCATTCTCTGAAGTCAATTCATCCTCTTACTACTGCACAAACATTGAGCTACAGACTTTCAAAAACGGGCTTTTTTTTCCTATAGCAAAGGGTCCAGAATGAACACAAAGAGCCAAAAATATGTAATTTCACTCAACTATCAGACCATGAACAGGCAGAATTATTAATTACACACGATACATTAAATATAATTAAAAACTAATACATTATTAGCTGCACAGATGCTGTAAGATCTTCTGCTAATAACCTACTAGTTTCTAATGCAAGAGAGGGAAAGGAAGGAGAAACAGTGTTTTCCATATGCCATTACAGTACCGCACAATAAACTTATTAATTATTCTACTACAGATGACAGCAACTGTGTTATAAATAGTGGCATGAAGTAATTAACATATAAAAGCAAGCTTTTTGCAAAACAGCCACTAGACATAACTTATCGGACTGCTCAGCAGTCCAGTGCTAACTGGAAATTTAAAATTCAAAGGGCTCTCATAACACCTCAATGAAAACTGCCCCAGGTGTCTCTGTCAAACAATTTTAAACTATTCATTTAATGTTCACAGTCATAAAACTATATTACGTGTGACTTAATAAATCTGCCAGCAACATATCACATTCTTCTTCACTGTATAATAAGCAAAAGGGTTTTAATTAGCAAGGCGAGCTTGACTCCACTAAGAGTGGAAGGTTAGCAGTGCTCCCCTGTCAAGCGCAACAAGAAGACAAAGAAACCCATTTAGAAGGCAGTTAATTGCTTACTTACCTATTATTGTGGAACGCAAGTGTCCTACGTGAAACTTTTTAGCAATATTAGGGGAGCTGTAACAAATTTTCACAAGTAATGTTTGTTCAAGGTACAAGACTGTCAGATCATTAAGCCAAAAGAATTCAACTCATGCATATAGCAACAGAACTAAGACAAAACCAGTTTTCAACTTTCCCTTGACATTCCCTGAGCGCTCTTTGCTCTAGGCAGCAGATTTTCCTATCCAGCCAGCTTCTCCTCCACTGCCAGTTAACAGCCTGTTACAGGGGAAAAACAACCCCACAACCCCACACCAAAGAAACTTCCCAGATCCAACCATACCAGTGAACAAGGAAGTTACGCTACCTCCTCACTTTTTACATGCTTTGGACATACAGATGATTCTCCTCATACCTTTGTCAGAGATAGATCTCATACCAGAAAAGAAGATCTCATATACAAGAATCAGTAACTAAAACTGCATCTTTGCCTACTAACAGTGGCCTCTCAAAAAGAACTTGTACCCACAGCTGTTTACCCCAATAACAAAACAGAAGTTCAGCTGTGAAAATTCACCCTGCAAATTAAAGCCAAGTGGTTACTTTCCATGACTGGGGAGGCCTGCAGAGGGAGTTCAAGTGAACAAAAATATTTATACATAAAGAGATCCAAGTCAGACACTTTTCATTCCATGACCAGGTGACCATGAACAAAATTGCACTGGACAGAAATTTTGGGGCCAGCACTTGGGATAATAAATACCAAAAACATATTCAGGAAAAAGCCTAAATTCCCTAAACATAACTTTTATCCTACTTGGCAAATATGTCAGAGTATCAGACACAGCTGAATATAATACTATAAACATGGTTTAACTTCACAGGCATCTTACATTACAGCAATGCATATCAATCAGCAGACAAAGCAATTTCTTCAAAGTACTCATTACATGCACTTACCTGAACTCAATCACTGCCTTTTGTCTAGGCACTGCAGAGAAAAGTTCACTGTTTACTCCATACTCTGAGCCATCTTTCAACACCTGCTGCAATACAGTCTTAAAAAAAAAAAAAAGGGGGGGAAAATCTGTTTTAACAACAGAAAGCGTGATCAGGAAAACTGTTTAGCAATCACACAAGAGTCTGATCCCACAGCCTTTATTCATTGTAGCAATTAGGTGGCTGGTCTGCCAAGCAAACAAGAACTCATATGCAGATGAAAATGCCATTAACTTTTGAAAGCTGCATCTGATCAATTAAAAAGTTGGAGAAATTATAGGCAGAGATTTTGGTGAAAATCAAGGCTGATTTTGGTGGGAATTTAAAAGGAAGGGGAAAGCCTAGTTATTATCATTTTTCAGTTACATAACATGATAGGGCAAGAGAGTAAACCAGGGATAACTGGTGGGCAGGAAAGGAAACTAAGGCCAAGAATGTGGGTAGAACATTGAACTCATAAAATGAGAGAATTCTCAAGAAAACAGGCTTCTAACCAGGATCCTCACCTCTCCTAACTCGGGTAACACATTTTAAAATAGAGAGCACCTTGTAGAACTAGACAACAGACTTGAATGAAGAAGTACGAGAGCTTATGAGCAGTAAACTTGATTAGAGAATGTACCACATTGTGGAGCCAAATGTTCTCAATAAGCTTTTTTTTTTAAAATTAATTAAAAACATCTGCCTACCATGCCTCTGGGCTTCCTCCAAAGTGTCCTCTTCCCACAAAAACATCTTATCTAGGCACAGTTTGAGGTGTTTGGTTATTTCTCTGAAATTCCTAGGAGTGTTGTCCTATACCCAAGGTTTTAGTCAAAATATAAATACAAGAGACACCTGTTGTGCATAGGTCATGTACGTCCAACCCTTTGGGACATATCAGACCTCCCACACTCTCCTTGTGACTGAGGGCCTACGAGAAATCGCATGAGCTTTGACTTCATGAGCATTCCCACACGTACGCAGGTCACCTGAGTAGCACATGAGAACGTTTCTTTTGCTTCAGGAAATCTCACACAGAAGTACAGGAGTTCTAGTCTTCATGATTATCATTAAAGCCAATTTAAGGTCAAAACAACTGCTACAGAATCCTCCCCATCAGTTCACTGCAGCTAGGTTGCAACAGCAGCTTAAGGAGTGCTTGGTCATTCATAACTCTAACAGCATATTTAAACATCAACCAGTGGATTAAGTGACATGGACAGAAGAGGCTTAGCTATTTCTAATTTTGCTAGTATAAACTTAAACTGCTTTCATTGATTGTCCTAGAAAGTGAGGCAGATTAATGTTTCTACCTTTCTCCAGTAACCTAACGTCACCGTCCACTGTATTTCTTCATTAATCCTTTTTAGTAATAGCATCTGCCTAACATTCTTTTCCTGTTCCATTGGAAGAGAGCATGTATATACAATAGGGAAGGAGAAAAACAGGAGACCTTGCAAGAATTGAAGGCTCCTTAGAACTACCAGGTCATTTAAGTGTGTAAGAGGAAGAGGAAAAAATAACACATTCACATTCTACTAAAATTGCTAAGTTTTTCTAGGCACCAAAATCAGCCTACTTTCTACTCCTTTAGTGCCAAAGAAATACAACTGCTCAGTCCTCATGTGTACAAACACCCCTTCTTCCCTACCTGACCTGTGAGTCTATAGGGTACTGTGAATGGTCCCCACAAAAGTGCATCAATGTTGAAAGTATGGAAAGTGAGTAAAATGCCTTAAAAGATTTCTGCAACAGCTTGAACATGGTTTGTGGGAAGAGGAATCCTATACTGATCATACTATCAGTAATGCATCGATACAGCCAGGTCGGTCCCTGAACAGACCTTATGTACTTCTGTTTGTCACACAGATGCCAATACACTACAAAACCTAACTTATGAAGCTGTTTCTGTTGGACAAACTTCCTGAAGACAACAGACACCTTTTAACAATGTGAATTGAAGTGAGAATCTCACTCCATTCAGTGGAAACTCTTCTTTTTTCCCCTTAAAAAAATTACCTTAAAATTCTCCTGCAACAGATACTGAATAAATGAAAAAAAAAAAGATAATTCTGTTCTTATTATGGCACCTAAGAAGGTAAGCTACACACTAGACACACATACAAACAATCAAATTTACCCATAGACCTATTCTCCTTATTAATGAAAGTCACAGCTAGGTTTTATCTCCCCCTCTCTCCCCAGTGACATAATGCAAAATTACTTGTCCTAAATACTCTTTTTTCCAGCAATACTCTGAGGCCTGACACATATTTTTGTTTGAACCATTAAGCTTACTAGAATCCCTACAGCACTTTGTGAAATCCCATCCATGAAACTACCTTTCAGTGAGCAGTCTTTTGTCAAGATAAAATAGCTACTGAAAAATTAAAGAGATTATTTTAGGCAATAAACAAAGCAATTGATTGATAGGCATGCCTAAGCATTAGGAAATCACAAGAAGAAATGATCTCATCACTCAAGAAAAGAGGAATACAAGCTTAAGAGACTCAGTAGATGTCCTGATAGGAAAAGGGCTTCACCGGTGCTAGGTAAGACCTGATTTCTGGCCTCTAATTCATGTGTGGTTAATTTTCTAAGACAGCAATATCATTTTCCATGAGTTGCTAACCTTACAGAGTAAGGCTATAAACAATAGCACGATGTAGCTTCCACCACAAATCAACTGAATTGGCTTATCGAAGTTTTCATTCAGTTCCAAGTCTAACACTTCTATCTACTTACATTTACGAAGCTTTTGCAAATAACCCAGAGAGAGTACAACTGAGACACTACTCTTGTAGACTAAGTGGCATCTTGCTTTCATTAAGTTATTGGTTTGGCAAATCAAGCTTTACATTTCAGTCAGGCATTGGACTTTGAGGAATATACCCTCCTCTCCTTTCTCCAACAAAGACAGATGTAATGATAGATTTGCTGTCAAATATTTTTATTTCAGGTTATCTTATTATCCCTCTTTATTTTAAATAAGAGCTTTTACACGCAGATCAAAACTGTTGAGTTGTATGCTATAGAAATTCAAAGATGCCTTTTAAAGCAGGGAGAAGAAAAAGAGGAGTTATGATTAGCAGTGAACAGTAGATATGTTCATTTTCTTATAAGGGTAAAATTTTGTGAGCCTCAATCTGAATTATAGGCCTACACAACAAATCAGCAACAGGAATCCTCAAGCAGAACTTACAAAAGACAGTTTTACACAGAAAATACCTTTCTAAGACAGCAGTAGGTTGTCTTAGAAGCACCTTAATGCACCTGAAATACAATACTCACCTTTGCTAATAATTCCCTGTTTATTGTAAAGTTCACTGTTCCTGGCCCAGCACTGATTCCACTCACTACAGCATCACATTTTAGCTAAAAGAACAAAACAAAACAGAAACTCTCTGTGAAAACAGCTAAGTTGGAAAACTGTAATCTAATCCATTATAAATTTTAATTTAATCCACTATAAACATTAAATGTTATTTCTTGGTTTGAAGCAATCACAGACAGATCGTTTAATCAACTCTCTTGGAAAAGGGATGTTTTATTCCAGTCCATGCTTAACAGCTCTCAATGCAACTTAGCCTGAAAAGTGTCACATATGTTTTACTTCAGCCCCTGTGTGGGTACAGTCTGTGTTTTATTTTGACTGCAGCAGTGATCTCCTTGTACACACAAAAGCTGAGAAACATTTGGCAACTTACTCAGTACCTGACAGCACTTAAAGGAAAAAAAGAAAAAAAACCCAAAAGCAACATCAACGTCTTAAAGAAAACCTGAGATAGAAGTTGCTGTTATTGAAGTCAGAAACTTCAAGAAACAATGTTCTGTGGTGTCCAGTGATAAAAAATAAAGATGTTAAAGGTAAACATATTAAACATTTCATACACAATTTCCAGAAGGCATGTTTTGAAAATTCTGAGCCCAGAAGGAATATTTGGGCACCCAAACCCTAATGTCAACCACCTTGTAACACAAATTTTGGTCTCTTCACAGGCTGAGAGTTTTGGATCTCAACCTGCCAGGTTTGAAAGTTCCTTATTAAATTATAATAGCTGTTTTTCATAGCCAAGAAACTGCCTGGGAAGACACACACAAAAAAAAAAACCAAAAAAAAAAAACCAAACCAAAAAAGAGGGAAAGAAGAAATTCCATCCCCATGCTAGGTCTCCAGCTGACGCACTAACTTAACCAGGAGAGGAAACCATAGTTAGGCTTGATGTTCTTTAAACTTCACAAGCTCCAATGCCAACAAAATCCAATGTTTATGTACGAACTGCATGAAAAAATATTCCTTGTATTGACTTCAAATTTCCCACCTCTTCATTTTACAAAAGTTCCTTTTTACTTATGGGACAGAGAGAAAAATTTCCACTTTCTCCATATGATTCCTTCTACTAAATCTTTTTTCTCCATAATCTGTCATTTGTTATCTCAGTGTTTTTCGTCTCTCATTAACACGAGTGGTCATCTGGCCCCTCCATAGCCTTAACAACCTTTCCTGAAGGGCCCTGAGGTTGTTTAGTAACCAGGTCTCCCCATGCCTAAGGCTTGGAGCAGAATGCCACTATACAGTACAGGGGCACAAAAAAATAAAACCAATACAATGTCCCCTCCATGAAAAAAATAACAGTCCAAAGATGGAACAAGAATCAGCCAGCGAGATGAAATCAAAAGCCCAGGGAAACACGACCAGTTCTGACCATGTTGACAGACAATTCTCGGCACATCAGAGCACGTTATATTTCACTGAGTATCATGTTGCTGTATTATTTAGGCTATTTTAGTCAACAAAAAATATTTCCATCTTTTCTGCCTAACCTAAATACCTGTATTTTGAATATTGTGACCTATTTCCTCCAAAGTGACAATGAACATGCTGTCAAACCTTATGGCACTCAATCAACTGTTTATCATGACAAAAACTGATAACTGCCTTCATCTTCCTGTCTGATAGTTTTTGTTATGTAGCCATATTTTGCTGATTTCTACACTGCTTATCTTTGTGGATGACACAACAGTCTAAACAAATTATACTAAATACTAAATTATACTAAACCCATCAAAACCCATTCCTGGAGATTAATGGAGCTTTCTTTTCCTTTGTCTAACCACCATGGTCCATTCAGTTTTGGAGCTTACACTGATGACCTGTTCTTCTATTCTGTTACAACTTGGGTCTCTTCCAACCTGGTTATTCTATGATTCTATGAACTGTTCTTCAATGTAAAAGTGTAGGTCTAGGCGACCCAGGTTTATTCAATGAGCCACAAAAGCAATAAAGGAAAAAGACAATTTGCAGCTTTCTAAATACTGGGAATACTGACAAACTAGACACAAGGAAAAGAACTGTCAGCATGCTGTTACAGTCATTGTAACAGATTGCCCAAAGAGGCTGTCAAAGCCTTGGAAGCTTCCAAAACTGCATGGGATTTCAAAAGTCCTCAGCAACCTCATCCAAAAACCCTCGACAACCTGCACAGAAGAGGAGATAGGAACAGATAACTTCCTAAGGCACTTTTCAACCTGAATTATTTTATGGTTCTAGATCATGTACAACTTAAGCAACCTGATCTAGTTGAACATGTCCCTGCTCTTTGCACGAGGGTTCAACTAGATGACCTTTGAAGGTCCCTTCCCATTCAAACTAATCTGTGATTCCATAATTGCACCATCTCTCAGTTGTTTCGGAACTTTTGGTGGTACATCTATGCACCATCAGTTATTCTTTCCCGAGTCAGAGTATTAATCTGTTACAAGAATGCATCCAAGACAGGGATCTCTTCAACATCCAAGCAGTGAAGAATGAAATAAAGAAACAGTTTAGAATCTAGGTAGTATTACAGCTGGTTTTATATATGAAAAGGTGTTGTTCTAAGAAACCTCAATTCCAGGCAGTTAAGATTTGAAAATCTGGCCTGTCTGACCCACAAGCTGTATTTCTCCATTGACATCCTGGTGCTGGATTTTGCTGTCTTTGATTTTTCAAGTCACTGCACATTCAGTTGTTTCCTCAAGTTTTGGGCAACAGTACAGACCATGACATACCCTTTAGATACCCTCCTAATTTCACAAATATTATCTATTCTCAAACTACTTGTAAACAATAATTTCATACGAAATTCCCTGTGCAGATTCTGCGCACAATTATGCTAGGTGCAGAAATTAAAGCACTCTGACCCAAACAGATGCTCGGAGAAATAATATAATTTCTTGTGGCACCTCTAGTCCCCAAGTTTATTATTTCATCGAATATGTAAGATTGATGCATTAGCATACTTTTCCAGCTAGCTTCTGAGCTTGAAGCTGAAGATCTTGCGCCAAGTGATTACTAGCACTGTCTTCTGTAACAGAAGCAATGGAAAGCTGGAAATCCGCAGCATGCCTGAAAAAAAAGAACAGATGAAAATCAGAAAAAACAACCCAAGCTGTTGAAATGATGGGGAGATTTGGCTGACTCTGGGTATGACAAGTCTAATTGGTAAACACAAACTGGTCACAGATACTGGGAAGTTCAGTATGTTTAGAAAGCTGCAACAGAAGGCCAAATATCACCTTTGCTCTAACTAATACAAGCAGAAAATAGCTGTGGTGGGAACACCATTTTAGAATGAACAAAAATTATGCTTATGAATAAACATAATTTGCTTGTTAACATTGTTACACCTCTCAAGCAGGATATTGAAAAAATCCATAACTCCACATTCAGATCATTAATGCTAAAACATTTGCCATTCAACCACTGCCTGTAATTTGTACTGCTTTTTAAGCAATTATAATTGTTTTGAGTTTGCTTGTAAAAATACAGCCATTTAATTAGATTTAGGTATTTTTTTGTAATAGGATTGGTATATTAGCTAGGTTTGGTTTTTATTTCTTTTTTCCTAAATACCCGCTAAGATCTTGCAATAATCAGCAAAATAAAAAAAAAAAAAAAAAAACCCATAGTATTGTAATATAAAGTGAAAACAGTACCGTTTCTTGGAGACAGGAACTGCATATATGGACTTTATTAAACTTTCTGGCGGCAGATCCAAAACCTTTGAAAGCTACACAGAACACAGTGGCATCAGCAAGAAAGATCCAGGAAAAATACTGCTCCTTCTTTAAATTCTTTGGGGGGGGAAGGTGTGCAGCACTTGTATATGAAAGCAAATTTCAACTCAGGTAAAAAAAAAGCAAATATTTATTAACTATTATGAGCACTACAAAACAAAAAAAGAAAGCAGCAATATAAACCTGAGAAATGTCAAAGGAGCCTTAGAAAAGCAAGACAAAATACCAAGTATAGCTGCTTTTCATCCCAGTGAAGGATCCCATCAAACCTCTGTGTGCCTTTGTTGACTCATGTGTTACAGCACCTCACTCAGTTTCTCCTGCACCCAGCAAGGGGGGGACAAGCAGCCCTCACCATGCCAGGACCTCTCTAAAGAGCGAGTCCAGAGAAGAGCGACAAAGCTGGTGAAGGGGCTGGAGAACAAGTTTTAGGAGGAGCGGCTGAGGGAACTGGGGTTGTTTAGCCTGGAGGAGGCTGAGGGGAGACCTCATTGCTCTCTATAACTACCTGAAAGGAGGTTGTGGAGAGGAGGGTGCTGGCCTCTTCTCCCAAGTGACAGGGGACAGGACAAGAGGGAATGGCCTCAAGCTCCACCAGGGAAGGTTCAGGCTGGACATCAGGAAAAAATTCTTCACAGAAAGGGTGACTGGGCACTGGCAGAGGCTGCCAAGGGAGGTGGTTGATTCACCTTCCCTGGAGGTGTTTAAGGCACGGGTGGACAAGGTGCTGAGGGACATGGTTTAGAGATCGGTGGGAATGGTTGGACTCAGTGATCCGGTGGGTCTCTTCCAACCTGGTGATTCTATGGTTTAGTGATTGATAAGAATGGTTGGACTCAATGATCCAGTGGGTCCTTCCCAACCTAGTGACTCTATGAATGGCTGGATTCTTCCCCAGACGAGGAGTCTCCCGATTAGCCCAGGCTGCATGAGGCTTTAAGCAGCCTGGCCTAGCGGGAGGTGTTCCTGCCTGTTGCCAGGGGCTTGGAACTCGATCCCATTTAAGGTCCCTTCCAACCTAACCCATTCCATGATTCTGTGAGCCGTTCAAGACCAGGCTGGATGAAGCTACGAACAACCTGATCCACCGGGAGGTGTCCCAGCCCACGGCAGAGGGACTGGAACTGAATGGGCTTTAATGTCCCTTCCAACCCAAACCATTCCATGATTCTATGACCAATGGCTCACGGGCCCCTGATCTAGCGGGAGGTGTCCCTGCCCACAGAAGGAGGTTGGAACTAGATGATCCTTAAGGTCCCTTCCAACCCAAACTATTTTAGGATTTAAGGCCACGAGGCAGGGAAACGAACGTCCCGGACCCTCCCCCTGTTTCCCGCCAGGAGCCACGAGAGGGCCGAGCACGTGCCACCAGGGAGGGGAGGGGCGGGGCAGCGCGCGCCGAGCCCCTCGGCGAGCGGTCGGACCCACCCTTGGAACTGGGGGGGGGGGGGGGGAGGAAGGGGGTGGGCATGGGTGAGGGCGCAAACGGAAAGTCGCGGTTATAGGGCGCCCCTCCTCCAGCCAAGCTGAGGGAAGGGAGTAGCGTACCTGGGAAGCGATGCTCCTCCGAAAGGAACAGGCTGCCATAGCGGAAGGTCGCAGCCGCCCCTTCCTCCCTCCTCCCCCCACCCCGATTGCTCTATGCGCCCGCCCAGGGGCGGGCTGGACTGCGCCATTCTTAAGACGGGGGGGGGAGTGGGAGGATGAGCCTATTTATTCCCTTATCACAATCATACACACACACCCCCCTTTCCCCCACAGCTTTTCTCTAGTGTGCCCGCCCCGGGGCGGGTCGGACCGTACCATTCTCAAGACGGAGGCGGGGGGTAGGGGAAGGCGGTAGAGCCCATTGGTCCCTTTGCGCGCCTGCGGAGGGGGGAGAAGCGCGGAGCGGCGCGAGATGAGCACGTGCTCCGTCTCCAAGGTGCGCGGGGGGGGGGGGCCGAGGGGGGCAGCGCGGGGTCACCGGGGGGGGGGGGGGGGGACAGCGAAAACCCCGCGAAGAAACACCCTCTGAGGCTCCTTTTGGAGTTTTTAGAAAGCGGGCATCCTTTCCTCAGGCCTGGGAGGAGCTGGGGGGCTGTGAGGAAGCGCGTAATGTTCTGATTTAAGCTGAAGCAGAGCTCGGTTTCACCTCGGGGGTTGGGTTCTTTGAAGGTGAAGGCAGCACGTCCCTCTGACAGCCTGTTTTCTTCAAAATGGTGGGTTTTTTTCTTCCAGGCTTTGTTCGTTCGCTGAGATGAGAGCGTTTTGTGTGCGGTCTGGTCTGTGCTGAGCACAGGGTTCTTGTGCAGTCGCCTCCCCTGCCTCAAATGTGAGTCCGAGCACGGAGCTGGCTCCGAAGCTCGAGTTAGCAAGGGGTTTGACTGTTGTGAAGTTCATAATATTAACGCTAGCCTATGGAAAGAACGTGTGTCCAGTGAGAGGTGTTCCTGCCCATCGCAGGGGGCTGGAACTGAGTGATCTGGAAGGTCCAAACCATTCTGTGATCAAAGCTCACGGGCTTTAAGCCCACGAGGAGGGAAAACTGACTGAGAGTTCACCTGGAGTGCTGTGTCCAGTTCTGGAATCCTTAAGAAGGATATGAAGCTGTTGGAACAGGTCCAGAGGAGGGCTACAAGGATGGTCAGAGGACTGGAGCACCTTCCACACGAGGACAGGCTGAGAGAACTGGGGTTGTTCAGCCTGGAGAAGAGAAGGCTCCGAGGAGATGTTATAGTGACCTTCCAGTACCTGAATGGGGCTACAGGAAAGCTGGAGAGGGACTTTTTACAAGGGCATGGAGTGATAGGATGAGGGAGAACGGCTTTAAATCGGAGAGTGGAAGATTTAGATTAGAAGAAGAAATCCTTCACAATGAGAGCGGTGAGGCACTGGCAGAGGTTGCCCAGGGAAGCTGTGGCTGCCCCATCCCTGGGGGTGTTCAAGGCCAGGTTGGATGGGGCCTTGGGCAGCCTGGTCTGGTGGGAGGTGTCCCTGCCCATGTCAGGGGGATTGGAACTGTATGGGCTTTAAGGCCCCTTCCAACCCAAATTATTCTATGATTCTATGTATAAGATTTCTGAGAGAATTTACACATGTGCATGTAATTGGAAAATATATTCTGTCCCCACCTCTTTGCTCGCTGCACATGACTGGTGGAGATCTCTCCTTCATGTTGCCCAGGATGATAAAGGGTGCTCACTTTCTAAAACTCCAAATCTCATAGTTTATTTGCTGGCATTTTTGGTGTCACAGCAGGACAAAAGCTGGTTACAGAATGCATTTCCCGCTTAGATACAGATTTGTAAAGTTTCCCCGAAGTCTTATGTGTATTCTGTCACTTTCCAAGGACTAATTTTAATGTTATTATGAACTTAGCAACAGTCAAAATTCTTGCTGTTGGAGCTGGCTCTAGTTCTGCTTGACCTTGCATTTGAGATAGAGGAAGACTGCAAACAGAGGTGATTGTGGAAGACACATCTGTTCAGCACAGATCATACTTCACATAACATGTTATCATCTCCAAAGAATGAACGCTGGAAAAGCACTGTTTGAACAACATGCTATCAGAGGGACATTCTCTCTAACTTTCAAAAAAGTACAATTACTTAGGATGAAACTTTAGCTTAAAAAATATTCCACTTTCTGTAACAGTAACTACTTCTTGTATCACTTGGAAGTATTCAAGGCCAGACTGGATGGGGCCTTGGGCAGCCTGGTCTAGTGGGAGGTGTCCCTGCCTGTGGCAGAGGTGGGGTCTGAACTGGATGATCTTTAAGGTGCCTTCCAACCCAAATCATTCTATGATTCATCTGCTGCCATTTCCCTTGTTGCCTGTGCCCAGGCTCCCAAGTTGCCCTCTTCCATTGTCCGTTCCCTTCCCTTGCTGTGTCAAGGCGTGGTAGCCCTTCATCCATGCCCTCATGCCCACTCAGATGACCTTTACCTGCTTCTCACACCGAGCGCTCAGCCCTCCTGCCCCACTCCTCCGTCCTGTGTTGGCACACAGAAAGTGCTTGTGTTTGAAGTAAACCTCACCTAGACCTGAGCATTAGTGCTGTGGCTACAGGTTTCGTCACTTCAGCTGAGATCTGTTGGCATTGCTTGCTCCCACTGAAACTTCCACTGTGTCTTTCCCCAAAAATGATTTCACTGAATCGTAGAATAGTTTGGGTTGGAAGGGACCTTAATGATGATCCAGTTCCAAGTCTCCTGCCATGGGCAGGGGCACCTTCCACTGGATCACGCGTCTCGGCCTCATCCAGCCTGGCCTTGAACACCTCCAGGGATGGGGCAGCCACAACCTCTTTGGGCAACCTGTGTCAGTGCCTCACCACCCTCACAGGAAAAATTTCTTCCTAAGATCTAATCTAAATCTTCTCTCTTTCAGCTTAAAAACGTTAACCCTTGGTCCTGTCCCTGTGCTCCCTGATAAAGAGCCCCTACCCAGCTTCCCTGCAGGCCGTTTTTTCAGTACTGAGAGGCCACTGGAGCTTTCTCCAGGCTGAACAACCCCAACCCTCTCAACCTGTTCTCATATGGGTGGTGTTCCAGCCCTCTGATGATTTTCATGGCCCTACTGTGGACTCACTCTTGATAGGTCCATGTCCTTCCTGTGTTGAGGAGTCCAGAAATAAACACAGTATTCCAGATGAGGTCTAATGAGAGCAGTGTAGAGGGAGAGAAGTAAACATAAAAGTGCTGTCACTCAAATGTAATGTTATTATCTATTAGCACCTTGGTATTTCTGAGATGAAAACTTTTATCTGGCCTTCAGTCAGGGTTAGCAGCATCATAGTCTTAACATGTAGTGAGACTTTAAATACTGTATTGGAATGTTTAACTTATTTCCTGTTTTGCTTGATAGTGTAGTGAGCTATAGAAATGGTTCATAGCAGGAAGGGATGTGTTTTATCATCAGAAGACTCCTCTCCCTTGTATTGCTTTTCACTGAATGGTGTGATGTGCAGCTGGATCCTTCGGTGCAGAGGTCACTGTGCAGGTTATTACATTCAGGAGTAAATGGAAGTACTTCCAAACAAAGTCAAAGCTTAATCCAGAACAAGTGGATTTTCCTTTCAAAAGTGACAGTTGCCGTTAAAGTAATTTGGTACTGAAAGGCATGTCCCTGCCTTGCCTTCTGTGTCTTACATGTAATACTTTCCCATTTTATTTCCAGGTCTCTCTTACATTCAGTGGTGTAGGGAAATCGAGTGCTAATAAAGCATTAAATAATATTTGTGTTTCATTTGACTTAAACAGACATTTTTCTTTTATATAAGTGATTTATACTAATTTTGGCCCATTCCAGTTGCACTTATGTGAATTACTGTTCTGACGCGTTATGCGTACTGCAGCATAAATAAGACCATAGCGTAACTTTTTTGTACTGTTGTTTTGAAGTGTTTAGGCTTTGTAGAACAACCATAACTTTTGTCCAGCTGGTTTTAGGTGGTTGCTAATATATGTGGTAAAATGTATCTGAAGGCATTTCCAGTTCATAAGGCTGTTTTTCAGAGGAGGCATGTGTTGTTATCAGTGTTTTACTGGAACTTTATGTGTGTATCAGAAAGGAAATTATTATAAGTCTTCCAAAGACGTTAGGTTTTGTTTGAGAATATGGGGGAAGACATTTCAGATTTTCTAGAGGAAAATTAAAAAAATCTTCCAGAATTCAAAGCTTAATACTCGTGCTTTATTTTCTCCTCATTTGTGATGAGATGGTAGATGACTTCTGTCTGGAGGGCTTCCTTGGAGCCAGGGTTTTTATTTACCTGAACCTTTTCCAGACCATTTGTCATTCTACTTCTAACCATCTTTACTTTTCCGAGTTGGGATGCACTTGTCCTCTGTAGCTAGGGCGTGTCATTGGCTTTTGTAATTGGCTTAATAATTCCCATTACATTGTTCTGGATGACCTTTTCTATGCATCCTAGCCTCTTGCCTTTTCTTTAGTTTTGTTTTTAACTGAAACTGTACTGAGAAACCTCTGTTGATATGTCCCCAGGGAATTGTTTCCTCTTAATTCTAAACCTGTTAGAGGTTAGGAAATGTTTAAAGAATCTACTGATGTTCTAGTAGATGATTGAATTCAAGAACATAATGGAAAGATGAAAAAGTTCCTCTCAAATATGATGGGATACTGCTTCCATGAGTTTGCCAGCTTGAAATAGGAATATAAAGGGGCAACATGGAATCTGTTATTCTTCAGATGCTGGCAATTCAGTTCAAATTGTTGGTTTAATGGAGCACTGAAATTAAAGGAGAATAAAGTGGCCTCAGGAGCCAGTCAGAGTGATGCTGATAGTAAAGTTTTGTTTGTTTTTTTTTTTTTTCTGTTCTCTAGGGCTGCTTTGTTTTCAAACCAAGTCCAAAGAAGAGAAGAGTGTCTCACAAAACAGGTTAGTGCACTTTGATGCGTTCCTGTGCTTGAAGGTTCCTGGAAAGCTCACTGCATCCAGGTTCTGCCATAGCTGTGTGAGGATTTCTGTTGCTCCTTGATGTCAATACTCATGAAAAGTCACTTCTTTGGAGGAATAAATTGTTGATTAGTGTAAGTGGCTTCAAGATTGTAAAGAGCTATCTGTGCCTTTGCAAAGTTTTTTTACAATAGAACTCCTTTTCATGCCACATCTGAAGAGTTTCAGTGAGACACTATTAAGCTATGGGAGTCAGAAATTATAATCCCATTCAAAAGTCTCATCATATTCTGGGTATTTTGCCCAAGTTTCTTGAGGAAGAGAAGAAAGAAAAGCTGTGAAGGTCTCATACCTTCTGTCTGCTAGTATTTGTTGCATATATTTTTTCCAGCCTATGTGCTGCATATACAAGGTCTCCTGGAATTTAAGGAAGGCTGACAAGGACTGGCTCTTGTTGGGACCACGAATGATGCTGACTGAATAGTTGCTGTTTGAGACTCTGTTAGGAAACTTACTGTTCGTATTCCCAGGCTAAACTTTTTTTTGGCATCACCAGAGCTGTCAAAAGGTGTGACAATTTGTATTTAAAAAAAAAGTGGAGGGGAAAGTTGTAAGGCCAGATTTTTGTGGAAATTGCCATAGGCTCATTCATTACCAGAGTGTCTTACTGTAACACCTGCTTTAACAGTAATCCCAAATTATTTTTTATGTGTAAGTTGACACATAGGCAGCTCAGGGAATGGGAGGAAGAAAGTAAAATCCAGTCTGTCATTCCAAGTCCTTGCAAGACAAATAAACCAGCAACCAGGACTGAGGCACTTAAATCACATTGAAATGTTAACCATTACTGGATATTAATTTTTTGGGGGTTTTGCAAGCTTAATGTTGGTTAAATCATACTAAACATGTTGTTCTACTTAGCAAATGTGTTGAGACAGAAAAATAAGTGTGACTGAACTACCCCTTAAAGAGCAGCAGAAGTGAGGTGGTTTGGCTGCTCACAGCAGCTGGTTAAAAGGATGTTCTAGATAATCAATGTCTTGATGTGCATCCATCCAGTTTAGAAACCCAAACCTGTCTAGTGTGAGGTTTCAGTTGTGAAACATCACAGTGTTGATAGCTGATAATACTATTAAGGCCTCCTGTGCATATTTGCATATTTGAGTTTTGTTAGTACAAAAATAACATTATCTTTTCCAGCCTGGTGATTCTATGATTCTATGCCTTGCAACATTACCAGTAATACAGCGGCTGGATTTTCCTTAACTAAAAGCCTAAGACCTGTGTAATCAGTGGGTTATGTATTTGAAATGATTTTTTGTAGGGATACAAATGAGGTGTTAGTTTAGGGGGGACAGTGGAAATGGAGGATGAGGGATGGCTCTTGTTCACCATTGCTGTTAAGGGTGTTTTTAATGCTTTGCTAGACCGAATATTTTCATCACCTGGCTCTTTTCTAGATATCAGACCACTACTGATGCTCCACTGAATGGCTACCACATGGACATTAATGGCTAGCAAATTAAATTTTGTATATGCGTGAGTTCAGAGAAAAAAAAAAAAAATTATATTTAATGTCATAGCAGCAGTTAATGGGCTGCTTACTTAACCTTCAGTCTTCTTCCAGGTGGGGTTAGTGAAGCATTAAACTGACACCAGGCCTGCTAAATGTATGCTGGGAGTGGTGGTTCCAAGCTTGTGCTGCTTTTTTTTTTTTTGTTTGTGAGGTGTTTTTTTATTGTCGCTGTTACAGGAAATGTAGACTGTGAATGTGGGGGGGAAAACATTGGAAAAAATCACACTTAGTTGTAGCAGTTTTATCTTCAGTCTCCTGTTTTACTCCCAGCTCTGTCTTTCCTTCTTAGTTGGAAGCGAGTGGAGAGTTTCTGTACTGACATCAGTGAGGCAGAGTAGCACCTGGGAAGCCAGATGTATTCAGAAAATTGGCCAAGACACTGTATTACCTAAAAGGATCTGATTGTCCTTTTCTTTTTCACAAACAACACGTATAGAAGTGAGAGGCAGTTTAGAAGTGAGACACAAATGTAGGCCTTGTTTGTGCTTAAAAGTTTTGCTGGCGTAGTTGTGCTGGTTAAGTGTATTTTACAAAAAATAAATGTATCTGTATTTCACGTAACCCAGCCGTCCTTTCCTAATGTACCTTACTATTTTCGGGAAATTGGTGCTAGCTGTGTCTTCTCAGGGGAATGGAAAGGATTTTCATGTTCTTGCAAGACTTTATGGTTTGTATCTGACTTTACATACTCCTCCTTCACTATTAATAGGTCAAAGAGACCCACAAAACTTTCTGAAGCAAGGGAAAGATTTTTTAAAATTTTATTTAATTTTAATAGTAAAGTCTGTCTGCTCTGGTTTAGCCTTTAGCTCATCTGGAACTTGAGATGGAAGCCAGTTCTTTACCTTTTGCCTGCATACTTGGGTAATAGATTCTGCTTGTCCCCTTGCTTATTCTGCTATATACCTGCAGTGAATTAATTGGTTAAGGGGAAAAGTCATTTCCTTCAGATATATACATGTATTAAGTTGTTCTTGTTTCAGTTGACTGCTTCATTTTCTTCTCAACAACAACAAAAAATGTTTTGTTTAATAATCTTATTTGTGCTTTCTGTCTTTCTAGATCATGATTTCAGAGGAAGAAATGATGATTCAGAGGATGTCGAGTTGCGGTTTGCTAGTTGTCAGTCCTTATGGAATCAGATGAAATTGGAAACAGAGGTGAGTCTTACACCTACAACTAAAGCAGTGGTTCGCATTTACAACATTGCTGCTTGCTTCTTTCTTTCAGGAGATCTTTTTTACACCCATAGAAGGGCAATTAAGTAAAGCAATAAAAGGACAGAAATACTGACTAAGACTGAAATCTCTGTCCAGAATATAAAATAATAATAATAAAACCATCAATTACACATTACTTCTAGCCACACAACTATGTGCTTCTGATATTTCAAGCTGCTGCTTCGAAGCTTCTCTTCTTACTAATTTTCTTTTTTGTTAATTCCTTGCATACTGTTGTTCTACTTTCAGTTCCGTGCTTGCCAGCTTTCTCAGGCTTTGAGGCTGCCCTTGACCACCGGGTTCATAGCAGCCCAGGTTTCACAGTGGATTTATATGAATACAGCTGTATGGATGTCAAATACGGAATGACACAGCTGTGAGCCTCATCTGTTGAACGACTATGGACAGTGTCAATGGGGCTGGCTAGGTGGGGATTGGAGTTAATTTCATACTGAACTGTGGCCTCATAATTGTTGTGTATTAGATGGAATGCTGCTGTTGTGCCCCTACAGCCAGCTGGCTTGTGTTATAGTATGAATAACTGCTTCCCTAGAGCAGGGATTTCCTCCTCTAGTCAGGGTCAAGGATTCTGGGCAAGTATTCCATACTTCTCTGCCTGGTGTTGGGCTCTAGGTATTATGAGATGTTTTTTCCAAAGTTTGTTTTGGGATGTACAGTAGAAGCCAGCTGGATGTAGCTTACAGTGTGAACCCTTGGACTAAATTCCTCTAGTTTTATTCCAGTTATTCCATGATCCTGCTCACTTTGACTAGTCAGCACCCTTTTCAAACCACAACTAGCCAGGCTGAGCAATCATCGTGGTGCTGATACAGAGAACACACAGAAGCTTGTAAAGGTAATATTTGGTATCTTCCTGCCAGCTGCTCCAGCTCAACGTGTTAGCTACCAGCACTGGCAGTAGTATTGGCAGGTGTGCCAGAAGTTGCCTTGTCAGCTACACAGTTGACTACAGAGAAGGTAACATTCTGTAGCTTCTCTTGGAAGACGCTCTCTTCGATCTTCTTTCTTTGACACAGCGTTGTCAAGGCTTTTGAGAGAGTGCTTCTAGATTGCCAACCGTGGCTGCAGGATTTTCAAGCTGAAGAAGTGTTCCTTTTTCTCCTAGTGCTCTGCAAGGATTTCTCACAGAGCAGCAGGCACAGCCCAGCATAGCAAAAGCTCCCTTAACCACTCAGAAGCACCAAGTCATTGCTATCTGCAAAATCATCATTCTTCCCTGTTCTGAATTGCCCACGCTTGTTTTCTTTGAGGCTGCTAGGAGTTTGCCAAATACTTTACTCTGTTCTTCTCTTGATGGAAGTTCATGCTGCAATGACAAACTTAAATGGGCCTTGCCTTAGAGATTGATTTGCCCAAGGACAGATTATCTGCAGTTACTTTTGCTGCTAATCATAGAAAATTCTTTATATAGCTTCTGGGGAATCTCTGATATTTTTCATACTGAGTTTTGAATTGCCGTCATTTTATCCCGCTGTTGGCAAACTTAGAGGTAATAGTTGTTCTTACATATAAGACAACTGTGTAATAATTCAGGTTAGAAGGGACCTTAGAAAGTCTCTAGTCTGAACTGCTCAAAGCAGCATCATCTGTGTGAGGTCAGACCATGTAGGTAAGGACTTTACACAGTCAGAATTTTGTTTCTTATATACTTTCAAACCCTGGTGCAGTAAACCTGATCCATGTCAGAATGCCTGGGAGGTGTGTGGCTTGCTCATTTGGACTTACGTTCTAGGGGTTCTATTAGTGTGCTAAGGGAGCCTAGCAGGGTGTTCTCCAAAGTTTTTACCAGGATACTGCTACCTGATGATTTGTTGGTGAGCCGTGTGCTTGTGCTAGTGTTTTCCCAGTTCTCTGTTATCTACTGGAGGTATTGAAGAGGATTTGACCACCAGGTACTTTGTCGTGGAACACTCTTGGCCTTTGTATGTCCATCATAAGTTGTGCTGCGATCGTGACAGTAACATCTGTCATCTGGTGATGACATCCTTTCAGGCTTCTCACAACATTAAAAGCTGGCAAAAGTACTGCAGGAACCGTCCTTCATTTTTAGAAGGTGAATTTTGGACCTTTTTTGTTTCCATGTGGCGGAGTGTCCCGGTTTTGACCCCTGCAGTCAGTAGTGGCCTTGCAGATATTCTTAGTGTGGTACATCTCATCAAAGGCATTCAGAAACATTTCCTTCCCATTCAGAAACATTCCCTTCCCATAAGGTGAGAAATTCAGTTGTGCTACCAGGATCAGGGTATTAAACAAAAAGTCTAAGTACAGAGCTTTAATCTTGTAAGTTTACCTTAATGTGTAGATGATGGTTTTCAGACCGCACAACAGATAGTCATGACCAAAGCCAGTGTCATCGTGTGCTGAGCTTCCAGTTTGCGTGGCTTTTCCACAGTGAGGCTGTCATACAAGTCACTTGGAACACAGAGCAGCCTCGTGTGCTTCCTGGAACCCTACCGAAAGAGTGCCGGTAACAAAGTTGTTTTGAGAAGAAAAGACTGATGGATTTTAGGAAAGCTTAAGTACAAGTGTAGACTGAATTCCATTGTCACAAGTGTACATTGGAATAATAACGTATACTATAACTATGCAAAGTAAGGGCTTAGGTTATTCTTAGGGCAGCTGAGTGAAAATGTGCACAATGATGATCAGAAGAAGCTCAAGGTCTGATGGGTTCTGAAGCAGAAGCACTGAGGATTATTATGGGGTGTATGGTTGTAAAGGAGCTGGTATGATGTAGTTTTAAAGCTGATGGTGTAAACTCTTCTTATTAAAATGCCATTTAACTTTTTTTTCTGAGTTGCCATAAAATTTATCAGGTGGGACCTCAAAGGTACACAGTCAACATCAGAAAGGCCAGAAGAATATTTTTAATAAGTAATCAGCGAAAAGGGTAAGATTACTGTATGTAGAGTTTTATCAGTTGTTTAGGAGAGTGAGAGGAAATGGAGCTCGCATTTTTGAGCAGGCATCGTGTGCAACTCCCTGGAGATGTGACTAACTCCTTTTGTAGCTGCCTCATCAATGCTGCTAGTGACAGTCTTTACCACTTCATTTAAAATCAAGTTCGCTATTGTGTGTGTCACCTCTTGTTGCTAATAAATCTTGATGATTATTTTACTGGGGGCAGGAGTTTAATCTTGTTGCTAATATCTATGTTCTAGAGTATATATTGGTATCCTGAACTTCAGAGTACAGTTTATATTTTTGTCTGTTCTAGCAGAAGGCATATCTTGGATTAGAGGTAGGTTTTCAAAGGCACATAATTAATAAAATACAAAATTCTGCCTATATGTATCTGCCTTTAAAAGTTTTATCCCCTCTGCTTTTTCTTGCCTTTCCTATATTCCTGCGTATACATATTGTACAAAAATCATCCTGAAGGGCAAAAGACAGTGTAGTAAATGTGGCAGTCGTGTGGTTTAATCTTTTTTCGTGTAAAATATACTTAATGCTTTCTTTATTATTGTCTTCCATCCTGAATTAGATTTGATGGAGCTGAATATTTGCTCTTGATACTGAAAAAGCTGGCAAATAAACTCTCTAAGACTCATTTTGGAGTTTAGAAAGCAAGCATCCTTTATTACGCCTGGGCAACATGCGGGAGTGATCTCCATCAATCATGTGCAACGAGACAGGAGCTAGTTACAGAATATATTTCCCACTTACATGCATATGTATAAATTTTCCTAGAAATCTTATGCAAATTCTGTTACTTTCCACTGTCTAATTTGATGTTATGAAACTTTGCAACAGTCAAAACTCTTGCTAATTTGGAGCGGGCTCCAGCTCTCTGCTTGACCTTGGCTTTAAGATAAGTGAAAACTCCTAAGAGAGGTGATTACAGAAGGAGAGACATCTGTTCAGCACAGATCATACTGAACACACGACGTTATCATCTTCAAAGAACAAACAATGTCTAGAAAACACTGTTGTAAAGCAACCATGCTGTCAGAGGGACATTCTGTTTAACTTTGAAAAACCACAACTGCTTAGATGAAATTTTACTGTACTTTACCTTAAATCAAAATATTCCACTATGAAATATTCCACATATTGTATCACTCTCATATAGATTTCTCAGAAAAATATTTACAGATGTTTTTAAGCCTAGAGAAATAGTAGGAATTTTCATGAACATTCTTCAGAAACTTAATATATTGTTTTATTACGTTCCTACGTCACTTACACATTGTCAGTATGTTTCTGTTTTTTCTTCTTTAAAGCCTGAGATGTGACAACATGGTTAAGCTCATTTGCTTTCCAAGTTATTGTTGAGGCATTTGACCAGAAGCTTCAAGAGGGGAAACATCTCTGCCACGCAGCAAATAAATTAGTATATTTATAATTCACAGGAAAACTTAGTGTTGCTTAAAATTTTACCCTGGAGTTACAAGTTTTAAAAATTATGCAGGAAAGGATAGGAAATGGAAGATATTCTGGGTGTCCGCACTTCTATAAATAAAATCTCTCTATTTGTTTACAGCAAGTACAGGAAGACTTGAATAAGCAGCTATTCGATAACCTAGTAAGTTTTTTGAGGCGGGCTCATTCTGAGTTCCAAGAGAAGACAACAGAATGGACTTGTCGGATCAAGACCAGAGAAATCCCTACTGCAGCTCTTGTGTTAGGTAATTTTTTAAAGATACATTTTGCTATGTGCATGTGCTTAAAACTGACACAGATCAAATAAAAATACATTGCTGATTTCCAGAAATTACTGCAAGCAATATTGCTTCAGAAATGTTAATGGGAGGAAGCACTGTAAGCACTTTGTCTCCGTGCATAATAGTGCAGTAAGGTAACACCTCCCCGAAAGGTCTGTCTTAGGCAGCTGGCAGTGATTTGGATATTTTTTTTCCTGATGCACTGCAGATGCTTTGATTCTGTCCCTGTTTCTGCCACCAATGCGCTTGGTGGTTTCTGTGATTAACCATGGAATTACACAGCTTCTGTATTTCTGATATATGTTCTTGCAGTGCATCTTTACATGTAGAAAAACAGTGTCATTATGTTGGAAAAGGAGAAGAGAGTGAAGAAAATAACTGAAAATCTTATTAGTGAAGTTAGTGACATTCTGAAGTCTGTCTTTGTTTTTTTTCCTTTCCCCCCTCCTTTATTTCAGAGGGTTGTAACTAATCCTAAACCTGGGTCGAGGCAACCTGATTGCATTTTCAGTGGATTGTTTTGGGAGTCTAAAATCAGGACTGTGCTTCAAATTTACCATGTGAGCACTAATAAATCCTGGAAGGTAGTCTACTTTTGTAGGCAGTGGAAAGTGAGAAGTTCCTGCTCTGAATATGTCTGTGGAAGAAGCTACGAATTGCCTTCTGGAGGCGCTTGTTATTCCTTTTGGTTAACTAAATACGTTGGCAAAGCCAGTAAATATTGAGTAGTTCATGGTAAATTCAGGCTGTAGTTCTTAGTAACTCATCATTTTCCTCGTTATACAAGCCATGTGAGGATCTGGGTCTCAGGCATATGCACTACTCTTCTAGAGAAGGTGAATTTCATCTTGTCTGCAAGCCTTAAATGACTGTGGATGAATTCCAAGGGTATGAGGAGCAGGGAAGTTAGAAAACCAATCCCACTCCTTGCATGTTTGCACCCTTGAGAAATCTTTCTTTAAAAAAAAACCAGGAGTCTTTGTAGTGATTCCCTGTTCCTTATAATCGGCTAATATTAACATTTTTGTCTAATCTTGTGCTAGTTTTTCATCTTTTTTCTTAGGTGATGTGGTGCTTTTCATTCCTTCCTTGAATATTTAAGGTGTCTTCTGGTTTTTGTCTGCTGTTCAGTTTATTTTCTATTGCTGTGGTCACAAATCACAGGAAAAATGCCCTTTAAAGTTTGTCCTTTTTCTAGGTGTAAATGTTACAGACCATGACTTGACTTTTAGAAGTCTCTCAGAAGTCCTTCAGAATAATGTTACTCCCTACATAGCCTTGCTGGAAGCCAAAGATTGCCCAGGTAAGTACTGCAGTAGCTTTGCTTCTTCATCTGAATAAGCTGTCAGTTAACTAGAAATTCTAATTTTTGCCCCCAAATTTAAGAATAATGGGATGGAGGGATCTTGAAGACTTTCTGAAGATTTGCTCAATCCTATGCAAGCATAGCAGTAATGCCCACTGTATTGTAAGAGGTATCCAATTCTGATTAAAATATTTAAGTTTGAAATACTACTTAGTTGCAGCATAAATGTCAAGAGCACGCTGCTTGGTGTATAACATTTTGAAATTGTGGGTTGGTTTTCCTCTTGTTTAATTGAACAGTGTATGTATGTATTCTACTTTCTAAACACTTAAAGTCACATTATTACAGTCAGGGAATGGGTAGAATAAAATTTTGTTCCACTCTGTGCTCCTTTTTTTATTTTTCAAGTAAAAAAGGTAAAAATCACTTACAGTACCCCCAGATCTGTGGTTTGGCTGCCTAATTTATTCTTAGGTCACTCTAATAGTGTGTGGCTGGAGTTCAGGAAGGGTGCAGTTCCCAACTTGGATTGTTGTTATCTGGGCAAATTAATAGGATAGCTTCTGTTGCATTAAGAACGGGCTTATCATGAACACTTTCAAAGTTTCTGGAACACAAGATGTGTATTCTAGAGAGAGAAGGAGAGTAATTAGAGAATTGAAAAATATTAAGTGACAACTTGCATAATATTTTAGTGTCTGAGTTGGAGAAGTGTTATTGAATAACCAAATGTCTTTACTGTGTGTCTAAAAATGTGTTGCGAAGGCATAAAAAATCTGATGCAGAAGCTGATAGGGCAGCTGATGAACTGCTATGTAGATGTGGACTCATTGGAAGATGAGGACTATGTGCAGGTTTCCCAGAATAGGATACGTTGTTCAATGACTTCTCTTATCAACTGGTATGAAAGTGTAACAGAGGTATGATTTTTTTTTATTTTTTTTTTGTATTACCAGTTTATAAGAAAGCCTGATCTTTAGGTGGTTTTAAAAAAGGAATTGGATAACTCAAATTTCCGTGCCATGGTGAAAAAAATGCCAAAAGTTAGCTTCTCATTTAACACTAAGAAATAACTGAGATTGAGCTGATTCGAATATAAATCTGTAGCATATGTAACAAATGTTGAGTTACTTTCTGATGAGTTATCGGTGTTAGGATTCTGAAAACCAAGCAAAAAGCACTATTTTGTCATATATTTAATTGGGAACTAGAATCTTAAAATGCAGTATCGACTTCATGCCAGATGGTTTTCTCCCAGGAGAGCTGAGATATTTTGCTTATTGAAACAAAACTTTAGGAAAGAACAGCCATCCGGGGGAAAGGCGCCGTATTAGTGCTAATGTGCCATTATGTCATCCACAGCCCACGCCACATTGGCAAGCAGTGAGAAAATAATTTCTAAAATGTTTTTGTATCCTTGTGTTTAGTAAAGCTAATGAAGTTTTAAGTTTTGTTTCTAACATAAAGAGAAGTTGCAAACTGATTTTACGATGACTTCATCAGAGCAGTGTGTTAAGTTTAATGAGTACCTGATCTTCTTGCTGCTGAGTAAAGATACAGGAAATAGGCAAAGTCCAGGTGCATAACTTAGATCTTCTCCCATAATCCCAACAAAATTTCATCAGTTCTGTGTCACAGACCTGTTCTTGTCTTTGTTTGAATGTGAGTTTTTAAAATTTGTTTATTCTTTGTGCTTCCTGCTCTGCCGAACAGAAGGAAGAAAAATTGCATTTCTAGACAGTAATAATAAATAACAACTGTAACAAAAAGTCTGTTGTGTCACTTTGGAACATTATAATATTGTAGATTTGATTCAATCTTTTTATTTTCCTGTCTTCTTTTTATTAATGCATAACAAATGGCTTTAAAGAAAACAGATTCTGAAACTCCGAGCAAAAAAAGAACTTCCTCTTCTAGACACTGCCAATCTCCTCTGATTGTAGTTGTATTCAAAGACATGGAAAGTTTCACCACAAAAGTACTTCAGGACTTCATAGTCATCAGCAGGTAATGTGACCTGAAGTTCAGTTTGTCCACTCCTTTACACATTTTCTATTTGCAGCTGTTTTGAAGTGTCACAGTGAAGCTAGTGGAGAGTTGGAATCAAATATTGATGCTGCATCTTTGCAGCAGTGGTTAAGCAAAACCCCTGTTTGCTAGGTTTTGGGAATGAATAAATCCTGAAGCTACCTTGGGACTCTGAATCAGAGTCCCTAAGGGCTGGGTTGAGATCTTGGGTGGCTGATTTAGTTCTTTACACAAGAGGATTTATTCATACTAGTTGTTATGGAATTTGTGATTTTGAAACTAATTTTCTAGGATACCTAGATATTTCTTCTGTAGACTTAAAATTGTTTTCAGAGTATATTTTTAATATGATTGTGGATGTAGTGCTGCTTCAAGGTCACTGTCCTGCTAATAGGAAT
Source organism: Phaenicophaeus curvirostris (assembly GCF_032191515.1). NCBI lineage: Eukaryota > Metazoa > Chordata > Aves > Cuculiformes > Cuculidae > Phaenicophaeus > Phaenicophaeus curvirostris. The sequence continues at coordinate 9,540,960 of NC_091393.1, read as the reverse complement.
ATATAAAACTTATCTACGCATTTCTCAGCGTTGACCAGGATCTGTAATGAGTAGCTGGCTTTTTCAGGTGCTCCTGTGCTTCTGTCCTTCCTTAACATGTCTTCCTTAGTAGCATCTCATGCATTCTGATGAAAATCCCATGCTGTTCTCTGAAAAGAGCATCTTGCGAGGTTAAAGCTACAGCTGCAGCAGAACTGGGGCTGCACTTGTACAATTAATTCAGCTGCAGTGTACGTACCTGACGGCACATCCGAAAAGAGTTAGGCAGTTTCACTTGCTCAGAGACCCACAATAAAAGTGTTTTTCTACTTCAGCTCTGGCAGGTAGGTTAGGGAACACTTTGAGAAGTAAAATCAGAAGTGCAGAATTATATGGAAACAATTAGGGCATAAGGCAGGGGAAAATGAGTTTTTAGTTGTTTAATTGTTGTGCCTTATTTTGTTTTTTGTGGTAAGGATAAGCACCTGATTATGAGCATGCACAATATAGATGAAGTGCAGTTTATGTCTGTCCATTTACTATTTGCAAATATGCATTTTTTTTCATTGACTATGTCTCTTCAGAAAAAATGTTTAGAGGATTTAAATGATCCTATAACTAAAGATTATGTTGATTAAAGTAGAAGGGGGTAACATAGAAGCTTGGCAGAGTTGCATAATACCTTGAAACAGATCTTTGAGAGAATTGTAGAGATTGGTTTATTCTCTCTGTTTCAGTCATAAACCTTTAGTAATAAGGGTGAAGTGAGTAAATGTGAGAGGTTCTTCTCATTTTGTTAATCATGAGATTCAATTACTCTTCAATATTCTTTTATGTTATCAACAGTGGACAGTAGTCTGTGAAGTTTATTATTTGTTGTTATTTAAGTCTCTAGCAACTACTTTTGAGGAGTTAGAGAAATGAAATAATTGTGCGACAATAATTAAAATGGAGAAGTCAAAAAATTGCTTTGGTGAAAAGAGAGGAAAGGAATAAATTATCAACTTTGACCGGAAGGTTTTTAGGATATCAGAACTTTTATCTCCTTGAAACTAATGAAAATGGAAACTGATGATGAAATAACGCTGAAAACACTGTATTTTATGTAATTTCTATGCTGTTCACAAGGAATACAGTAGTCAGTTCTCATTACCAGTTCTCATAGTATATCCTAAAAAGTTATCTGAAGAGGAAGATTAATCTGCAGAAGCTGGAATTCTTTTTTTTTTAAGTATAACGGGAACATAGAATGTTAGAGGGGTCTCATATTTATTTTAAATTTATTAAATGGTCTAAAATTTGTTAGTTGTTTAATGTCTCTTCTTACGTTTTCTCTGTTTCTTTGGAAAAAAGTTCACAAGATTAAGTTCTCTGAATATAAATTTGGGGGAAGATGGGACCAGTACAGTCCTATAACTGAAAAGATGCTTTTTTTATGCCATTTCCTGTAATTTTAATCCTAAAATATAATTTAATTTGCTTTTCTACTTTAGGTCTTAAATAGCTTCTGTTCTTTTCCATTTTACTCCACATTAAAACTCTTGATTTATTGGCAACTAGTCTTAGATGCAGAAAGAGGTAAATTCAGAGATCAGTGCTGTAGTAGGAATGCAATGGATTTGTTTCATGATTTTCTATAATGTAACTATTATGTTTTTTTTTTCTCCCTTCCCCCATAATCTAGTCAGCATATCCATGAATTACCTCTAGTACTGATTTTTGGAATTGCTACATCTCCAATGATTATCCACAGCTTACTTCCTCACTCTGTTTCCTCTCTGCTGTGCATAGAGCTTTTCCAGTCCCTTTCCTGTAAGGAGCACCTGTCTACTGTAATTGACAAGGTAATTCTTTTCTAAATAGGAGTAGTGTGTATTCAAGTACAGCATATGTGTGGCCTTTAAAAAGTATGTTTGTCTGAAGCTTTTGAAATGGAATCTGTTCCCGAAAGCTGTGGATTTTGGATATTTCTACTCATAGCTGCAGAGTAGCTTAATACTGAGAGCCTCCTTGTCTCTATGAGACACTTGCACATCTGCTTTCATCTTTCGTTGGCGTTGACATCTGTGCTTGCATACTCGGGCAATTACACTTTGACATCCCCACATCTTTTTTAAAAGTAGTGCTTTGAACTGAGTTTTACTTTGTTCCAGAAAAAAAAGATAGCTTTAAACAGAAAAATTCAGTTCAGCCTGTCTGTCAGAAATTCGCGGAGTTATCCAGATGGTTGAGCCATGTAGATGCTGTGCCTGTGCGATTCATGGTGCCCTGCTTTGTGCAGGATTTCCAAAATCAATGTTACACATGCTGAAAGTGGTGGTATCCCTGGCTGTTGCAGCAATCTATGTTCTATTGTTAGTAATTTAAAAATAAATACAAAAATAGTCTTAAGCAAAACTAACTTCAACCATTGCATATTAGTAAAAGGTACTTACAAAAAATGTGGTGAAATAATAAACTGAAAATGAATCTTTGCTTGAACTTTTGGTGGAAATAGTGTTGTTAGAAGTTGGCGGTGTATTTAGTATCTCATTTAGTTAAATGCTAACACATGCTGAGTGTTGTATCAAGTTGTATATATAAATTTTGCTGAGCTGAATTTGGGAAAGAATTTCTACTATGGCTATTTTTCTCTTTTGTCTCCCTTAGCTGCTTCTGACAGCCCACTTTCCCTTTAAACTGGGTGAGAAAGTTATGCAGGTTCTCATCAACGTATTCTTGTACCATGATTTTTCTGTCCAGAATTTTATGAAAGGATTTCAGGTAGGCAATGGTAAAAAGAACTCAAATTATGCTTGTGAAAACAGAGGGTAATTACGAGGCACTTGGGTCCTAATCTTGCTGTCACTTAATTGGATGAAAAAAAATCTCCTTTATAAACAGCTTAAATCTATGAACAGGTGGGTGTTTTAATGTTAAAAACTTAGCTGCTAAGGTTGTAAGGGAAAGCTCGTAGGATGGATCTGAAGGAGCGTGTAAAAACTTACTCTGCCACAAAAAACCTGTATTTAAAGTTTGCATTTAAAAGGGTGACCTGCCTTAGTGGGTAGAAAGACCTTCATTTTACTGTAGTTTACCTTGTAGCTTCTGACATCCCTGGCAGAACTTTCCAGCTCTGATCCTCTGCACCATATCCTGGTTCTCTGTTTTGTCGTGGGGCGAGTAGGCTACAGCAGAGTCTCTTCTCCACCTTAACTCTACTGGCACAGTTTCTAGATACAGACTTCTTACATTTTCAGGGAGACGGGAGCTGTAGGGTCAGTTAATTTATGCCTTGAAGTAGGTGGTGCTTGCGCTCCAAGAAGCTTTGCAGCAATGCAGGAGTTCTATTTACCCTCTTAGGAGGCAAACTGGAAGACTTAAAGGTTTTCAAAAAGTAGTCTATACAGAGCATGATAGTTATATTTTTATTGGCATATATATCTTCATATCTAGATATATTTTTAGAGTGAAGTAAGCCTCCTTGTAGCATTTGTGGATTGCAGACAAGTTCTTAGAGGAATGTGTAGTCCCTGTAATCTGTTTTAATGCAGGACTGTGAAATTGTTTCTTTCTTGCCTGTTTCCGTGAGCGAACCCATTAGTAAAACATGCCCTTTTGGTATCATATACCCTTAGAGTGTCTCATTCTTTGCTATCTAAGAGTCAATGCCTACACATGGGATGGAGAAATATCTTTGCTGTAGTACCTCTTCCTGCAGACAGACCTCTGTCGGCATTCATAGATTTGAGCTCCTCTTACTGGAAGGAGTCACCAGGATTTAACAATTTTCCATTGGCCTGATACAAAAATACAAGTCCTAGCCCTGACAGCATATGGGTGTGTTATTATATGCTAAAAGTATTTAGGGATGAAGCAATAACAGATCAGATTTCCTGAGTGATAGGTACAAGGGATCCATCACCTCATTATGTCTAGGAGCGATGTTAACTTTTCCGACAGGAAGCCTTTCCGCTTTGACAGTTCTTAAGTTTTAAAAGTTATTACTGAGGTAGTCTGTTTGAGTTTTTGTTTTCTTTTTAAGAATAGATATGGTGAGTATATTCTGCAAGGCTCTAATGCATTTAGTGCAGCTGAAATCAGTGATAAAGTGTGTTTGTACATACGCATGGTAAGAGCTTAGCAGGGTAGTTTTGTGTACATGAAACAGAAGTTGGAATTGGGATGTGTGGTAAGTTTGCTTGTGTACAGTAGTTGCTTTTCACATCTTTAAATATAGTTTTTGTTATTTGCGAGCACCGGAGCACGTACAGCAAAAAAAAAGGTAATTATGTGACTGTATTTAAAACTGAATAATCAGTGTCCTGTGGTGACTTATGGGAGAATTGTAAACTGTAATGAATCTTTTTAAAGGAATACTGTTGCTACCATTCTAGTATATGCACTGTAGTAAGAACAAAGCATTTAAAAGGTAGGTATAGCAGGTATTATTAACATCTCTGGCTCTTGCTTTGTTTTTCAGCTTTGTATTTTGGAGCATTTCTATTCTGAGCCTCTTAGTGTACTGTGTTGCCAACTGGTAGATGCTAAGAAGAGGGTGAATTCTTTATCACATAATCAATGTGAAAACATTCGAAGACTGCCCTCCTTTAGAAGGTAAAAGGCAAAATACATTTTTTTACAATATTGTATTTAGTTGGCTTTAAAAAAATCATAGAAGGAATCTGTAAATATAGTTCTGTGAAAACTGTAGATCACTTGTGCATATTTTTCTATAGAAAGGTAAATCGATCAAAAGGATGACTGTTCTAACTAATTTCAGGAAGCCTTGATGTTCTGGTCTAGAGAGTGCAGCTTCTGGCATATGTAATCCCTTGAAGTTTTTCCGTCTTGTCCTTAATAAAGGAACTAGGTATTATGACACATGGACATAAATCACTTTTGAACTTGTTAAGCTGACTCGGAGCATAATCTCTAAGGGTTTGGAGTGGCCTTTCAACTTGCTGGATTTGACTGTCCCTTTTTTTGAATCTTTCCAAATAAATCCTTACAGCAGCAGAAACTTTTTGAATTTTTTTAACCCTGTAATCTTTAATCATACTTTACATTATAATTTTTATGTTCTTGGTTTTTTCTTGCCATCAGGTATGTGGAAAGTCAAGTATCAGAGAAACAGATTGCACTACTGACAGCAGACGGCTTCTTAAAGGTAGAATTTTAGAATGTCTTCAAAGAGAAAAACAACTTTTGCAATATATTAGTTTGTCAAGCATAATATAGTGCAAGACTAAGAGGGTAGTTCTGTATAATGTCTTTCATACAGTACATAATGTGCTTCATGTCCAGTAATGGTGAACTATGATTGGCAGGTCAAAATTCCAGGTCTCTAGGGTTGCCAAGTATGCCTTTATACAAAGCTGCAGAACTTTTCTTGCATCAACTTTTACATATGTCTAGAAATATAACTGCTTATAAAGAAGATTACAGGGTTTATTTATGGTCTGGTCTTCTAATGCTTACTCAGACTGACTTGGAGAGTCAGTGAAGTGTTTGAACAGTAATTAATATTTTACAGAGGTTATTTCATAAGCTCTTAATCCTCCATACCCTCTGTGCAGTTTCTGGATGAATTCAGTAGGGCAGTCTAGGTCCTGAGCCACGCATTCACACCAGATGTGAATTAAAACTTGTAATTTATGTTACATGTTTATCTGAAGGTCTGTCAAGTGATTAAAGTTTGACTACCACTATTGTGAGACCTTTAGGAATTCACTGACAAAGATCTGTTGGTTATTTTCACCAGCTTAGGGGAAAGGGTTTCTCCTAGCTCTTCATCTCAGCTATAGCTAACCAGTCAGGCATGTGGTACCATGAGAGACAAAGCAATTAATTTATCATAGCAGAGAATCCTGGTCTGCGAGGACTTTGAAGTGCGAAGAGGATTGTTAATGGCTGGAAGAGATATTGGTACCAGGCAAGTCTGCAAGTGCAGTGCAATTATAGTAGTCAAGGCAAGACATGATTTATACATGATTTTATGATCCATAGCCTTCAGTGGCAAAACCAGCTTTAGCTACTGCTATTCGTTTGCTATTTATTCACACCTCAGCAAATGTGCCGGCACAAATGCTTCAGTGGCTCTGCAATGTATGTAATTTGAGAAACAATCCAATTAAAGTAATCTGACCAAAAAAGAAAAAAAGAAAAGACAAAACTTAGGATGCTTTGCTGAGTTGTTTCTGCAGTGTGATTTCCTCAACGCTGTTTGCTCTGCAGGTGCATAAGTGCTTCTGTTGAAACAACAGGATGAGGAGGGAATGAGCAGCTGAGACTCTGTCTTTGTTTAAAGACTATGTAATGGGCTGTGACTTTGAAAACTAACAGCTCATCAACTTAAGATTTGTGTGTTTTAAGTTTTATGTTTAATAATATACCCTTTATCTCACAAGCCACACTCTGTAAGTTTAGGAACGAAGCTGGAATTCTTCTATGTATGCGTTTATCACGCTTCTGACAAATTTTAACTGAGGGCATTTGTTCTAATCTCTACAATAAGGGTAGGAGTATTGTTGCATTGCCAAGCTGGCAGTGTAGTCTGCTTGGGGAGAAAAGGCCCTACTGCTGCATTTATGAGGTGCTGTTTATTCTATATGTTGTGCTAATCTACAATGTCATTCCAAACTTTGGAAACGCTTTCAAAATAGCTATGGTACTGCTTCATATACATTTACTGTTCGTGTTCAGGAGCAGGTAAACTTGCTGTTCAAGCTTAGCACCTAAACCTGATACCCTTTGTCCTGCAATTTCTATTAATGTTGCTACCACTTTTTTAATAACCATGGAAAAAGTTCTGCCTATTCAGAATAATCAGTTTTAAAAGCAATTTTACATCCTAATTCTTGCAACTCTGAAAGTTTTTGTGGCAAATTTCGTTTGAAGTTACATAAATATGACACTGTATTTAGAGAGGTAACATTGCATAGTCTTCTCATAATGTTTTCAAAATCTTCTAAAAGAGAATATGTCTTTTCACTGTTATTTGCAAAATAAGTAGTCCTACTGCATTGCAATTTGTGTATTAACTGCATCAGTCTTGAGCTGGGAAAGATGAGGGAAAAAGGTGCTATTGTGCTCTGAGTGTAGGGAAATAAGATTGGTGGAGCAGCATTAAAGAAAACTTGTTTTCTTCTCTTAGCTTTTTTTTGTAGTGGGGATATTTTGTTGTTTATTGGGGTTTTTTTTAATGATCCTGCTTAGAATTAAAATACAGACTTGTGACTGTCTACCCTAAGGTCTTGTCTTGGAAGGCATTTAAGCAACTGTTACATCAGTGACCCTTATATTTTAATAGATGAGAATCTATGTGGAGAAATGTCTTTAATGTTTTTAATAATCTGGAACATCTTTAGCTTTCTGCAGCACTGAGTATCTTTGTTACATTCAGTCTTTGCAGTATGATACTTAACCTTTTCACAGGCCTTCCAGTACATGAAGGGGCTACAAGAAAGCTGAAGAGGGACTTTATACAGGGGCATGGATTGATAGGACGTCAGGGAATGGCTTTAAATTGGAAGGGGAAAGATTTAGGTTAGAGAATATGAAGAAATTCATCCCGCTGAGAGTGGTGAGGCGCCGGCCCAGGTTGCCCAGGGAAGCTGTGGCTGCCCCATCCCTGGAGGTGTTCAAGGCCAGGTTGGATGGGGCCTTGGGCAGCCTGGGCTGGTGGGAGGTGTCCCTGCCCGTGGCAGGGGGGTTGGAACTGGGTGGGCTTTAGGTTCCCTTCCAACCCAAACCATTCTACAATTCTGTGACTGATTCTATGATCCACATGTCCATACTTATATTGCCTGCAGATAGTTTTGCCTTTTTTTTTTTTTAAAGCATTGATAGCCTTTGTTCCAGTTTAACTGCAGAGAACTCTGGTGGCTCCTTTTTATTTTTCTCTTTCAATTTGGAACAGCTTGCTCAGAGCTGAGCAAAATGGCAATAAATTATGTATGGAATCCTGTGGGTTCTTCCTCTTTATCTTTGACCAAAGGCAGGTGAGAGAAGATCTTCAGTTCACAAACTTAAATGTAATGAGCCCAAAGTACTTCTTAATACAGCTACCAGAAATTTTGCCTGTGTTTTTCCAGAAGTGTTATGTACCCTGCTATGGGAGGCCAGTGATAGTGAGATGCCATCCAGTAATCTCAGTAGCAGCAGTTAGTAATTTCTTTTTCCTAATACATGACTTCTTTTCCTGCACTTCTCAGTCTGTAAATAAAAAGAAGTCAAATTAAGAATACATAGGAGCAGCAATTGCATGTTTTTTTATTTTCTTTTCATGTATACCTAAGTAATAAAAATAGCAATATAAGAAATTAAGTGCATTTGTGACATAAAAATGCAAATAATAACGATTTGAATACAAGTAGCTATATAGTTTCTCATTGCCCATTAAAAGTGTAGTGTATAGTATTATTTTTCCAAGATGACACACCAAATCCAAAGGCTAAATATAGTTGAAAGTAGTAAAATCATACTGCTGATCAATAATAATTTTCCAGTGAGATGGAGGAAGAAAGTAAAGTTACTGATATGCAATGTGATTGCAGTGAATTGTTGAAATACAGAATTTTTTAAAATTTTTTTTTTTGTGCACAGTGGTCTTAATTTAACACTGCTGATTTAAATCATAGCTCACCACAATGTCGAAACTTCAGTGTAATTTTAAATGCTTTATGAATGTTTTAAATAAATGGGTGTCAGTATGACTTAAAACAATTACTCTGTCACTGCAGGAAGTAGTACAGAAGTTGCTGGAGGACTTGCATGTTTACCATGAAAATTACATTCCGGTTCTAAGATGTCTTCATGTTTTCACGTCTTCTCTTCCAAAGTATCCTTTGGGCAAGCAGGTGATGTACTGTTATTCCATTTTAGTGAAACATGTTGGGGTTTTTTGTTTCAGAGTGTGACATCTGAATAGATATGTATTACTTTTGTTTACTATTCTGCTGCTTTGCCCCCTGCTACTTAAAACGGAGACAGACGCCTTCTTGCTATGGTCAGAGGGCAACAGCATGTGATTTCTTTTAGTGGCACGGATGATATCTCGTCAGCCAACAGGAAGGAGTTTCATGGAGGAGGCAGATGCACAGATCCGCAAAAGAATCCGCACATTTCCTTTCCCCACCTGGGATTTTCTGAATGCATTGCAGACAATGTGTTCTCTTCTACCACCTTTTAGCTCGCTAGTCAAATTCAAGTGAAGAGGCTGAGTTTTAACAACCTTCTGTGCAGAACAAAATGATAGTAAGGGAACAGTGATAATTGCCATATGGCTCTACTGTCATTAAATGCACCTTCTTGAGCTAAGCAATTTCTTCTGCAGCTAGAAGAGCAATATATTCTGTGTATGTGCACTTGTCTGTCAGTTCCCAATGTATTCCACGCTGTTACTGGAGTCTGTCCCTAACTACAAAATCAGCATGAACTGTAGCAGTATTTGAGAATGAAAAGATGTTTTAGCTAGAGCATTTGATTGGGGTTCCTCTCTGTTCTCCACGTTTATCTTCATCTGAATGTTAGTTGTTTGAAACCTGTTGCAGAGCAACATGAGGAGCTTGGTTCTGTAAGGTACCAAATGCTGTCATTTCTTCTGTAATCATTCCACATCTCTGGGAAACAAGCACCAAATGAATTACACATTACTTTGAAAAGCTTGTTGTAAGAGTTCTGTGTTGCTTTGTTTGTAAAACACTTGATCCTTTCTTCACCTTCTGCATAACAGATCAGGGAGCTGCACTGTGCATGTTTGGAAAACCGAGTGTGGGAGACAGAGGAGTATGAGTCATCTCTTCAGCTAGCAAGGTGATTTTTCTTCCTCCATTTTGTTTTAATACCACTATACTCGTGGAGAATATCAGTCATCTGTTATTCTGAAATTTAAGGCTTGGGATAGTGCCTGTTCACAGCTAGTTGTAGAAGTGTTTGTAAGTATAATTGACTACTGTTTTCAATTTGTCTTTCTACCATTTCCCATGAAACTCAACCAGGTTCTAATACCTTTTATGCCCCAGTAATTATGCTGAAACCACTGAGATTACTCTGTGCAAATGAGAACGTCAGTTGGGTTTTGTTTTTTAAAGTATGATTGTGTTAGATATTATCAACCAATTTAAATTTAGTTGGCTTAAATTTTAATGTTGTGAAAATTAGAATCCGTTCCAAATGAGTAGCTGAGGCCTTTCTTATTTTTCTGTTTTGCTACTGCCTCCCTGCCTCCTTTGTCTAACGGTTTGTGCAGGGACTGAGTTAATTTTGTGTGTTTTGTGAGTTTAGGACTTCAGGAGAGCCTGCACTTGTTTTGTGTGTCAGTGTTTAAAATGGAAAAGTAATCTAAGCCAATTTTCTTAATAAAAAAAACCTTCAATTGCAGTGTTGCAGGACATTTATTTATTCAAATAGTACCTCAGCTCTCTCATACGAGGAGCTGGTGCAATGCCACTGCCATATAACTGCCTCCAGAGCCTCTGGGTTTGTGATATTTGTTGTGTCTTACAGTAAAATTGCATAGAAAAACCATGTCAGTGCTGTGTGGAGGATAACTTTCTGGGCTTATATACACAAGGAAGCAGTGTCAGACTGTACCTTCGCCATACTGAGAGGTTCTTGTGCACCACCACTGCGCTATGTGCTTTACCCTCATCCCTTTTAAAAGATTACATCCCACAATCTTTCCTTCTTAATTCTTTTCTGACTCTCCTGAATCTTGACAGCACTCCATTACCTATCAACCCTTGCCCACAAAGGTGTCATTTTGCTTTCCTGTACTGTCTGTTCTGTAATCTCTTATAACTCTTGGCCATTTTTCCTCTCCTTTTTCTCCTCCTATATTTAATTTGCTTTCTTCCACTCTGAATTCATCTTCCTTTTCTCCTCTGTCAAAGTTGATGCTGCTGTTATATTTTGGCTTGATACCCTTTTATTCTTATGTGTTCATCCCCCTCCTGTTTTTCCTCTGGTCCTGGCTCCTACTGTGAGAGCTTCTGATAGAAATACAGTGATCTTGGACATAAATGATTCTCTTTTTGAATACAAGAATTCTCTCATTTTTCTAACAAAACTCCTTCAATGCTATTCCTTCAAATATTTGGAATTCTAGCTGTGATTTGTTATTTTTTCAGCTTTTAACTTTTTCTTTAACTCCCTTTTGCATTTTACACATACTTCTTCTTTTCTCTGCTTTTTCTATGTACAATCTTGCTTGCTGTCTTTCAGAAGAAAATGATAAAATATCTTCTCTCCACTTCTCACAATCATCCTTTTTATTTTTCCTGTTTGCTCAGTTATAGAGGTTATCCACTGTTCTTTATGTCTTCCCAGGGGCCACATCACCTATTGATATCCTTATGTTCATGCTCTCCCATCCTTTGTTCTTCTTTTCAGTGTTTTTCTGAGTCCTTGTTTTTTTGTTGTATTTAGAAAGTAAAAGATAGAGAAGCTTTTGATCAGCTTATTTCTCAATTTGTGACAAAGTCTATCTTTTGCCCTTCATGATTTGTTTGAATGTAGGTTTTCAGTTGTTGTATTGAGTTCCTTTTGTGATTGGTTGATTTTTCCTGCACTTCACCTTCTCTTTGGGCTGACTTTTATCCCTGTTGCTAAAAGTCCTCTCCCAAGTGATGGTGTTTCAGGTGATCTAACTAGCAATCTGGACAATAGTTGTTCTACTTTAAGCTGGTTGTCTGGAGTCTAAAAATATCACGGGGAGACAGGAGGGAGAGTGTGTGAGCTTTGGTTCACATTGGATTAATCGAATCAGTAGAGTGATAAGATTAAGAGGTGTTGGAGAGTGTCTCACTTGATTGGATCTGAGGAGCTAACTGGCTGGGACATTGGACAAGATTTTAGGTGGACTGTCTGACCTGTTGTCTTCTGTCTAGATGGTGTATTCTGTTTCTGTCTGCTCATCGCTGCTGTAATTAATCACATGCTGCTTGTCTCAGTCCTGCCCTTCCATTACTGTTGTCATTTTGTTGTTGACCAATCTCTGTTATCGCTTTTTCAGATAATGCCTCATTTCAGCATTCAGGCTGCCTTGTTTAGGCCGTTTGAAAATGTTTTGCAGCCTTTTGTGTGGTCAGGGTCACCCTTTCTGTTAACTCCTGATGCTTTTCTGTACAAAACAAGTGCATCTGAAGGAAACACCTGAGTTGCAAAAATCCATGACCCTGAATCGGATAAACTGAAGTTTCAAATTCTAGCCTTTATGAGCATTTAGCATCAACTGTTGGTTAGAAACTAGAGCTCAAATTGCAATTGTCCCTCCAGGCATCCATAAAGCTTCCCCAGTCTCTTCTAAATTCTTCCTTAAATCTCTCTTAGTCCATGTTTAGGGGGTTGATATGGAGACCCACTGCCTGACACACTGATCACCATCATTTGATTCTTTTGTCATGCAGCCTTTTTTGTGTATTCAGGTGGGGTTTTTATGTCTGCTAAAATCCTTAAACTATTAGCGTCTTTGTTTTGTATTTTTGTATTAGCTCCTCTGTTCTGTATCAGACAAAGCAAGAACACAAGATCAGGCTGGGAAGGTTCCTAGTAACAGTGGCTATTAGAGAGTGTTTAGCAATGGGAGCCTCTGCGCTGCACTAAACAGTTACGTGCACGGGTAATGGTACTGGCTCTACGCAGTGACTCTAGTTCTCAGTTACTTGCTAGGACTTGCTTTGATATCTTTTAAATGAAGATTTTTAGACTGAGCAGTGCTTGGTGACATTTATAAAATGCCTTAGTACATAATTAATAGTAAATAAATACTAGGCTGGAAGTTAGACTAGATGATCTCAAGAGGTCCCTTCCAATCTAAATGATTCTTGATTCTAGTGAAGGTTAGCTTTATAGGTAATACAGAAAATGGCAATTCAGAATTTATTTGAGCATCATTCTGAATCACACAGAGTAATGGGTTTTGTGGATGCTTGTATACATACTAATGTATTGTATACATACTAATATGTGGGGGGTTTTTTTACTGTTTAATTTACTGTCCTTGGGAGTGAGTTACAAACCTTGCCATACTTCTTTTTTTTTTAAATCTGGCTCATGGTTTCAAAAATTATAACACTGAATCTAGCAAATATTTTTAAATAGAATATCAGAAAAGCTTTTATTTTCCGTTCTGCAGGAGAATGTGAAGGTCGTAGCCAGATTGATTTGTTTCTTTCCGCTATCTGCAAGGATGAAATTGACTTTGATGCAAGACTGAGTGCTTGAAATATTGGTGGTTTTCTCTTTTAAAAGGAGTTTTTCAAAATATTTTTTATCTTTTTTTTTTTCAACTAAGAACATTGAAAGCTGTTTCATCATTCTGTGTTTCTCAGCCAACAATTGTGTCTTTTAGGATGTTGAATAAATCTGATTTGGTAACCATGCTTCAGCAATGTGTGGAAATTCTTGTGTCATCTTCTGGAAAGGAGTTTGATAAGACAGTAGAGAAGTTGAAGGAGTTCTTGACCCAGTTTCAGCAACTAGAAGGTGGGTGTGTACTGTCATATGTTCCATTGCAGATTTTATTAAAGCTGCTTTATAATCTGACCAAAGGGTATCATTTTCCCTGGTGATATCCTGTCATCGTTATCAGTCAGATTTCTCGGATTGTTTTTTTAAATCCATGCACAAAACCAGGTAATGTTTCTGTTCTTTATTGGTGTGTGGTTTATGGTTTTTATAATACAGAAGAGTGATGCAAGATAAGAAATTGGACAGATCAGCAAACATCACTCACTAATCTGTCATATGTATATTTTGAGCAATCATTTAAAAACATTTAATAAATGGATACTGAAAAGTAAATAGGAGCAGACGTCCTTATGACATGGTATTTAATCCAAATGTATGTGAAGTTCTTCTAGATACACCTGCAGTTAAACTCATGTAAGAGCTAAGGCACCGGGTGCCAGTTGCAGGGCTCTGCTGACGTGCTTTAACTTGTCAGGTCCTTATGTTTGGTTACTCATGGTAGACGACATACTTGAGAGTTTAGTAAGGCAAATGAGTAGCAGCCTTACGTCTTTCAGAGGCAGGCTCACAGAAACTGCCGTATTCCTTCTGAAATAGGAGTATGGCATATTCCAGCATTTCTAGAACAGGAATTTCGTTGAACTTCCCCTGAACTTCAGAGAAGTGTTCCCTTATGATTCCCTTTTGAAGATTAGATATTAGGTGGTTGTCATCTGGTCTGTTTTATGCATATTAAATGAAGTTCTGTATCAGTGTGCAGCATTTGGACAAGTAGAATGAGCCACCACGTGCAGTCTAATATTAATTAAAGTGGTCACGTAACACTTTAGGGTTGACTGAGGCTTGTTTAGAAGAATTAGCTCTTGCCTATACTGTGTGGTTTTGGATAGGTGTAGTAATAGCCAGGCTGAGAAATAGGTGATCACTTTGAAAAAGCTATATATGTCACTGAAGAATCTGAACTATGGTGGAAAAGCCTAAAAGTTCATCTGCTTTGACCAAAAAACTGAATTGAAGCAAAAGGCTTTTTAGTAGTTGAGTTTTTACCTTGAGGGAATAAATAAAAAAGTAAAACTTTGGCAATTCAGGGAGATGCAGAACTATGAAACAAAAAGGCAGTATTAATTTTCAGTTATTTTTGAAGAAGTATTTAAAGCAGAGAGGGTCTAATGAATCCATGAATTATCTTCATTTGTTTTCAAAGTGGATTTAAACTCTAACGAGAAAGTGAGATGGGGAAGTTAAGATAAACTTTACATGAATAAGCTGCTGAGTTAGGTGACTTCTTCCTGTATGTTTCTTTGATTGGGTTGATATTCAGCAAGAGTTTTCAGAAGTCTGCCAGAAATGTTATGCACCCGACCTCCCACAGAGCCTTTAGAGAGAGAGGATAGTCCTGGTTTAACAACAGCAAAGTTCATCTTCCTGACTGAAATAGAAAAAATAAAAGCATGAAGCTTGATGAAACAGAAGATGCTTCTGTTCAGTCTATTTGATAAAAAATACCTCAAGATATATTGGTGTAATAGTGGAGAGAGGAAGTTCTCTGTTTTGAAGTCTTAAACACAAATACGAATGTCCACAGGGCAGTGGAAAGTACGAACTCATCCTATGTAGGTCACCAAAAAGCTTTTACATATCATGATTGTTACTGCTGGCTGGAGATTTACATGTGATCTGTAAGTGGAATCTCTGTGTTACTACCGTCTTCATAAGTTAAGGCAAGAAATCTAGCTACGTTTTAATTTTGATTGTCACTCAGCTTGGCATGGATGGTGCTTTGGGAGTTTTTGCTTCTTTGTTTTTACCTAAAGATTACTAATAATTGGTGTGATCGATCAACAAACTACATGGCTATGAAAACAGAATTTTCTTGTATATTAAGCTGGTAACTAGACAATTAAATATCTTTGCATGCTTTGCTGATGTGCTGACAGTTTCTGGGTTAAGGAGGGAGAACTTGATTTCGTAGTGTTATCTTGCACAACAAGGAAAAAACACAGTGTGATGCTTTTTGAACACTAATAAAACAATAGTAATTTCTAGAACTAATTGGTCCAGTTTACATACGTTGAGAGTATGACCTGGGATGACATATGCAGAACTTGAGTGATGTGCAAGGCTTGTGTTGGATCTTTGCTCAGGGCTGAGTTGCTTCAATTACTTAATTCCTGCTGGTTAAGCTGCACTGCAGACTCCTTTGTTAACAGTCTTCTACAAGGTGCAAGACCCAAAAGCTGCCTATGTTTGGGTCTTTAAGAACAAGTAACTGAACAGGTCTTGGATAGGGGTTAGGGGGTTTATATAAGTAGTCAGGAAAAGTTTACCCCACATACCAAACACCAGTTTTGTTCCAGTAGGAGAAGCTATCCAAGAGCAGGATGTATCTGTATCGTCACAAAAGGAGCTCCAGAAGAAGACAGACCTTTATCATCTTCAAAAGGTTAGGCCTGCATAGGCTTTACTGACTAGTTCCTTAACTGAATCTTTTAAGATTAATTTGTCTGTGGCTAGTTCTTCCCACCTTGCTGGAGGCCTGAGGGAAGGTTGTGTATGAGTAACTCTTCTTAAAATGAGTGAATAATGTATGTCATACCCACTTGACGCATAGAGAATTGTAGAAAATATCTGTCATAAAGTAGGATTTTAGAATACAAATTAGGGGGCTTCTTCTTATTTAACTTGTAAGTTACACATTCTGCCTAACACATATTTCTTTGAATTTCCCAAACTCCTACCAGTTTGAGAACTGAATACACTTGGCCTAAATAAAAATAACTTCACAATCACACTTTCAGACATTATCGGTGAAGACAGAAAAATAATTAAACCTGTTAAACATGTAGATTGTGTTCTCCAGAGAGCAGCTACCTCCATGTATGTTTATGAACTGCTTTTTTTTTTTTAAAGAGTTTGTTGGAGTTGAAGGAGTCCAGGCGGTCTAAGAAACTGACTAAGTTTGAAATGCTTCGGTTTGAAGTTGTTGACTATATAGACAGTCTTGTAAGGTGAGCTTTCCCATTTTATATTCCTGCATTAATTTGCACCATAAATTGCAACAGAAATTTCTCTCTAACATGTTAATGTGTTAATCTTGTCAAGATTGTGTCTCGGTCCCTGCGGTATGAAGCACACTTTTTCTTTCCCTTCCTACTCTTTCTTTGACAAGGGCTCTAAAAATAATATATTTTTAAAAATCAGTAGAAGTAATTGGCACAGGAATTGACCAACTTATTTTGGATGCAGAAAAAAGCTGAGGGGAGGACTGGGTATATGTGGCAAAATAAAGTCAAGAGCTTTTCACCCTAATCTTTGTTCATCTTTTCTACTTATGAAACTGTACAGATGTCGAGTGTGATATCCTGTCCATTTCGGGAACTGTTTTGGTGAGCAAGGTGTAGCAGATAGGGTTTGGGAGGCAGCTCTGTAGCAAAATAAATGTGACAGGCTTGGGCTGGGGGAAGAGATGAAGGCACTTGTTAATTATAGAGCCTTGGGAGGGGGAGGCAGAGAAGCTAACAGAAGTATGACTGTGCCAAGAAAAAAGCTTCAAGTGTGAAGACAGTGATGAGTAAAGACTCATCAGGAGGCCTCAAGATGGATAAGCAAGATCTGTGGAGTAGAGTACATGACTGGTGTTAGGATTTTGGCTGCTGCCTTAGCTTTTAATTTGTCAGTGGCCCAGCTAGAGTTCTACACTAAATCCATTAGATGTAGGGTTGATAATAACTGAATTTCCTGCTTAAAAGTTGATTTGGCACTGTTAATCTTGTTTTTTTCAGAGATTTGTTAGTACTTTGGGGAAACGCATTCTGCCTGACAGCAGGAGAATTCTGTCGTTTCCCTTAAGGTAAAGCTTGTGTCTCCCCTTTTCCACATACCTCACGTTGCTTTTTCAGGAATTACCTTGTTCCTGCAGACCACAAGACTCTGCATGAGATAATGTATTTCAACACAGCCAGCGTTCTCCGTGAGCACTTGAATGCTGCCCCTAGGATTGCGCTTCATACAGCTTTAAATAACCCATACTCCTACCTGGAGGTAAGAAACGAGTTTTAGTGGTGCTGGGGTAGTTTCTGAAGGCTGCACATGAGGATGATGTAAGGCTTAGTTTTGCCGTTTCATGAAGCTTGGCACTCATTCAGCTATTTTGCAGAGAACCAGCAAGTTAGTGCTGATAAGCAGCTGGAGACAAAATGCCAGGGAATCTTGTTTGGTTGAAATAAAGCAGCTTATTATGGAAAGAATTTCAGACGGAAAATCCATTTCCCAGAGCCTGTTCTAGTCATGATCTTTTCTTTCGCCTGTAGGTGTAGCAGAAAAGTCATTTTTGTCCCCCATTACAATGGGATGACTGTCCGTGGGGTAAAATACTGGGCTCTTTCCAGAGACTTTGTTTACAGGGCTGGTGCTTAGTTGTCACTATGTAGACTTGCTGTAAGGTGAAGGTTCTGTTCAGGCCGACTGATGACATTAATGACAGCTTAAGTACAGCATATTTAAAGGAGTTGTTTGTTTTTCTTTTTACGTTTATTTTAATATCTGTTGTGTTTCGACATCTTACCTTTGTGAAGTCCAAGAAAAGGACTGTCATTGATTTTGTTAGTTAACCTTGCCCTTTTCTAGAGAAGAAAAGCAGCCTCTTTTCGGCTTTCATAAATCAAAGGAACAGGATCATGGAAAGAAGGGACTTGAGCGGGATTTGGAAAAGGAGTGAACATACATTTTGTTTCGTCCTTGATTATAGAGGCTATTTGGAGTTCTCCTCATGCCTTAACACTTTGCTTACAACTGTGATTACAATTTTGAAGAAAACATTGGGTTTAGCTGCATCTGAGTGATTATATATTGCTCAAGCAAACACTTACCAGGAACCATACTTGATAAAAATCAGTCTTTAAAATCCACAGCCTCATCTGTATCGGGTTTGTTGGCACTGTGCCTTTATGTGGATGAGGGTTGTCAGTTTTGCTGAGTGCAGGAGTTATTTCTAAAACCACTTAAAGAGCTTATTTGTGAAAACAGTAGTTAGCAAGTGAGCCCTAGTAGATACTTAATATGAACCTCAGTAATTTATATTTTTAGAAAACCTGTAAAAATATAGATTAGGAGAGCTAGCAAAGTCTAGCTGCTGAGGTGTTTAATAAGTATTCTCTGTGATGAGCTGACAGGATTTAAAGCCCTCTGTCATCCTGCACTTTGTTCTTTAACTTATTTTAATGTATTTCTGATGTTTTCGGAGTAGATTGTGAAGGTTTGGCATAGTTTCTAACAGCAGCGGTATTGGCTGTGTATCTTACTTAGCATTTTAATCCATGTGAGTCAAGGAAATATTTTTTCTTAATTGTATCCACAACATCTGCGTGGCTTGTACTTTCCTGGGCCGTGACCAGAGCAAAGTTCTCTAGAACTCTTCCTTCCAGAAGGTGAGGACAGAAAGGGATCTGCTTCAGTGGGGTACCAGCAAATGATTAATATGTGATGCATTTCTTACAAGAATCTAGTGTTGTTATTTATTTGGCAAAATGTAAACTAAGGATCATATACTAAAAAAAAAACAAACAAAAACCAAACCAAACCCCAACCCACTGTCAAAAAGTCTAATCCTGTTTTCACCGATCTCTGGAAAATCCAACAAGTTGTAGCTTGGAATACCAGCCAGGGACTGCTTAGTATTGTGTCAGCACAAGGAAATCTGACCTTGGATCTTCCTAGGGTTTAGATGGTCTCGCAAGTTTTGTTCTTGAGCTTGGCTAAGAAGGGTGATGTTTCACACTGATCTTGACAAATGAGCCTTGTTACCCATGAAAATTCCTTGACTGCTATGAAACAAAATTCCTTGAGTTGCAATTAAGCTCCTGTATCAGGGAAAAGGGGATCCTAGCATTTGGTCCTTGGAAAAGACAGGTAACATTGATTTCCCAGTGAGGAACGAGTCTGTCCTCTGTCTCACATCTGGAGCCAGAGTCACGCAAGAGAAACTCCTCCCCAGCAGCGTTCTGGGTAGCTCCCACTCCTCTACCCTCCTCTTTCTGAAACAGCAGCTCTGTGCCATATGGGTGGTTTCACAACTGGCTGTTGGTTCTAGGGCAGTTTCCTGCTTCTCAGTCGAGCTGTTTCCTCTCGGGGACAATGCGTGTGCTGCTGCCCCAGGAAGCTGAGGTTTCCCTGCGCGCAGCTGGAGCTCCCTCCTGCTTTGCTGTAAAGGCTTGGCCTGCTTATCACACGTGAGGCCGAATTCTTTCAGGTGCTGGCAGAGATCCTGCAGTGCCAGCCAGTCGTATCTTTCCTGGATCACTCCTGGCACTTGTGTGGGGTCCAGCTAGATAATAATTTCTACAGATCAACTTGTTCCAGGACGGTGCAGTGTCTCTTAGTTGTGATAATTGTTCTGGTGTTAAGGTTAGAAAATCAATGCAAAGTGTCCAGCAGAGTTGGCAGGTGGGTGAGAGGTAGAAAGACATAGAATTGTGTGAAGTAGCAGAGGGGAAAAGAGAAAGGCATAGGGTTATCCTGGGCAGTGGTGAGCTGCTAGGTCAGCCAGAAGGTGTAACTTCACCTGTGCCTGTTGGTAACGGTCACACTTGAAACTTGCGTTAGGCTCCTGCGTTGGGGTCTGGTAAATTAACGTCTGGATTGTGCCATTGTGAGGGTTTAGCCACATTACGCTGAATTTATCTGGAGACCATCTGGACTGAACTGACAGACATAAACCCCACATCTGCAGCTTTTCTATTCCTTCTACAGAATAAATAAACTTGAAAATTGCTAGGCTTTCTGGAAATGCCTCATAAATCATAGAATCATGGAATCACCAGGTTGGAAGAGACCCACCGGATCATTGAGTCCAACCAATCCTATCAAACACTAAACCATGCCCCTCAGCACCTCGTCCACCCGTGCCTTAAACACCTCCAGGGAAGGTGACTCAACCACCTCGCTGGGCAGCCTCTGCCAGTGCCCAATGACCCTTTCTGTGAAAATTTTTTTCCTAACGTCCAGCCTAAATGCTAGAGTCTAAACTGAATCAGTCTCACAAATTGCAAGGATTGATCTATGGGAGGCAAGGTAGAGATTTTTGAGCAAAGTTATATTCTTTGCCCAACCTTCTTTCCTATCTTGAAAGGTATTTATTTGTATGGGATCCTTGCTAGGTCTTTGAAGAGTTTCCCAAAAGTGACTTGCATATTTCACTAGCAAATAAAAGCACTTCAGCAAAAATTTCTGTGACCTGAAAGAAATGATCAGTGTTTTTTCCCCTGCTACAAGAGTTGCCGCCTTAGAGCACGTGAACTGAAAACTGGAAAAAAAAAAAAAATAAATGAATTGTTGTGAATTTCAGCAGCTGTACGGAGACTTTTGCTTCTGGCTCAAGTGGCTTTTTTACTTCTCACGTGAATGTTTCAGAGCTGAGGACTTGAATTTCCTGAACAACAGAATCATTTGTGAGAAATCATACTTCTGCCTTTATAGGTGCTGAGTTTCAAGGCAGAGAGAAATGATGGTTACATTTCAAAGATAAAACTGTGAGATGGGAGAAGCAATTTTGCTTTTTAGTGCATCTGATAGATCTATACTCAGATTTCCTTTCCTTTTGGAGGGGTGGGGAAGGGACACTTTTTACCTTTTCTACATAGGATTTGCCTCAGACTGTACTAACAGCTTTCTTTTCCTGAATCCACAGAACAGAATATTTATCTCTGATACATAAACAGAACTAGTAAAAGAATCAGGGGAAAGTTTAATCAGATATGCAGTCTCTAATGAGTGATTAAATGCGCAGACTTGTAGAAGGAACACTAGGAGTGAAGCACCCAAGTGTTGGTTTTGTGGGGATTTTTAATGGTACGTTTTCTTATTTTCTTGTGTTAGTTTGGTTTTCTTCCGTTGTGCCATCAGCCTGCCATTAAACACACAACCAGACAACATTTGGTTAAAATACTTACTGTACAAATTTCCAGAAGTAACGTTCTATCTAGCCCTATAGATGTTCAAGACTAAAAACTGATCAAAGTTACTGCTTTCATTTTTTTTTTTTTTATCAGAATGAGGCTTTGAAAAGTGATGGAGGAAGCATTTCTAATAAAGCCCCTGACATCTGCATCGTGTACAAGCTTCATTTGGAGTGTGGCAGACTGATTAATCTCTCTGATTGGTTAGAGGTATGTGACAATGCCGGAAGCACCCTTACCTGCTTTCAGCGTTAGGATTTATTGTTGTGCTGCATGTCTGCTTTTCTTTAGTGCCCCTTTTGACAGCTTAAATTATGTCATACTTCAGTCCCTCCTGTGCAAGCACAGTTACTGTGATTCCAGCCCACAGACTCTTCCTCTGACTACTGTGAATCATTTATTTCCAGCATTATTCCTCTGTGATGCAAATCTTTTGCTTCTGCTTCCATTTTATGCTCCGCACTGATAAGATTTTTCTGCTTCACAAAGCTACCTTCCCCCACCCCCTGCCTTGTTTTTTTAAGTATCCTGTGACATTTTTATAGCAAGAGGCAAGTGCTGCTGCTTTGCAAGTGCAGGGGTTTTGCAGAGAATGCTTGTGGGGAAGAACAGAGGTTCTTCTAGCTTGGATACCCTGTCTCATAACGTGACCAAAAGCAAAGACAGAACAGGAAGAGAACGTAAGTTAATGTAATACGTTTTCCAATTACTGCCTGGCTAACAGTTGTGTTTTAGCTCTGAAGTTTCCTCAACTGGAATGTTTCCTCTGTATTTCATAAGCACACCTGGATTACCTTAGCAATACAACTTTTCAGCACCCACAGCATCCTTTGGCAAGAAATTCTGTAGCTTAACTATGCACAGTGCAGAGGACATTCCTTTTACTTGTTATGTTTTGTTTGTTGCTGCCTTGTTTTCTATCGTAATGAAAGTGGACAGAAGATCCCTACCTAGCCTCTTGCTATCCCTCAGTTCTAAAGATTTCTTCACAGCCAACTTTGCTCCTTCATTTTTCCAGAACATTTAAGCACTCTTGAGAACATTTTTCAGTTCTGTATTTTTTCTGAGAATGAGTCAGGAACCAGAACTTGATTTAAAGTGGAGATGCAGGAGTTGGTAGTGATGTCTTTCATCCTGTATTCCTTCCGTGGTAACACATAACCTTGTTTGCTCCTTCCATTGCTGCTGAACTGACATTCTCATGGAGTTCCAGGATCTCATTCCTCCTGAGCTGCAGTCATCAGCTCAGAGCTCCGTTATTTTCTATGCAGCTCTGTCTATGAAATGTGTTAAAATCTGTGCTGCTTTTCCCTTTCTAGGCTTTCTCAACTGTGGTGATGGGAGCTGAGGATCCAAATGCAGATGCAGCTTCCTCAGACCAGGTGGATGATGTTATCCAGTATCCTTTCTCATTTCTCTTAGGTTTGATGTTCAAATGCTTACAGGATTAACAAACCAGGATTTTTAAAATACAATTCACATGCACTAATAACCAATTCCAGAAAAATAATATGACTAGTTCAAACAGTCTTAATGTACTGAAAATGTCACCTAAATAGATTGACTGGGCTGGGGGTGGCAAAGAGAGCAGCTTGTGTCTGTAGGAGCCACTTTGGTCACACAGAACCAACAGTCCTTAAGCAAGTTGAAGCTGTTCAACTCGGTTAAATCCTCTGAGAGAGTTGGTACAGCTGCTGTACGGGGGAGAGCATTACAGATGACAGGGTAGCTGTGACCTGGAGAGCACGTGGAGAACTAGAAACAGTAGCATATTATGAGGAAGATGCAAGCTTTAGCACAGGAAATGCTCCCAAAAATAGTATCTCTGTATAAGCCATGAATTCTAGTTGGTTACTTTGGCCTTTGGTTGATTTTTCCAACTCCAGTTGTACCATGATACATTTTATTCTCCTTTAAGTTGCTAGTACCTTAGAGTTGAGAATTTTAGTTCCCGTGAAACATCCATTCTGCTTCTCACTGTCTCCCGATTCTCAGGTGAGGTCTGCAGATCTTTAAAGGATCAGTGTTGGAACCAAAACTCATGGCTACAACAGTAATGCTGCCATGGAGAAGACACGACCAGTTGAACAGAAAGGCAGCCAGAAAGGTGTGACTAGCGAGTAAAGAGAGGTGACGCTGCTTTAGAAAACCTCAAAAAAACAATCTCTGAATACGTCCTCACATTTGCTTGTCAGGGGACATGAAAGCATAAATTCTTTCTTCTGAGAGGCTACACAATGAGTATCTTTGTAGGCCTTAAGCTTCTCTTAGCAGTGGAGAAAGGATTTCCTCCTTCATTGCCACATTGTATGCACGTAGCAAAAGAAATACTAGTTAGACTGAACAGTCAGGCCCTCATTTTCAACTGTTTTAGTGTGCAACACAAAGTTTTGTGTAATCTGTGCTCACCACGACCTAAAAATCTTCCCCTCCTTGAGAACTGTCTCTCCATCAATGCGTATCAAAAAGTGTACTTGGTTTCCTTCACTGCAGTGTCCAGTGCTCGTTTTATTCGAGCTGTTTCAGAACTGGAACTCTTAGGCTTCATAAAGCCCAGCAAGCAGAAAGCCGATCACGTGGCAAGGTTGACATGGGGAGGCTGTTAATGTGCCACTGAGATCCCAATAAACCTGTTCTCTAGATCATTGTGCAATGGCTGTTCCCACTAAACTAGTCCTTGCTAACTTGGCAAACTGAGTCAAAGTCAACGCTGACTGAACGTTGAGAGACACGTTCTGAGTGCCTAGACAGACTTGAATAGCGATGTTGTTTTTAATCCTCAGCCTCCCTGGGTGCTGTGCTGCCCTGGTAATGCTCGTGTGCAGAGTGCTGCATTGTTGTGCCAGTTTTAATCTTCTCTGATGTGTGATATTTAACGCTGTACTGCTACAACTCAGGCTAGCAAGCCAAAAGGACAGCGCTGGCTGGGCAAGCTACAGAAGCAATGAAGCAGTTTATAAGCTGATAGGATTTGAGTCATCATCATAAAATGCCTTCCAGAGCCTCGAACTACAGATTTAAAAATAAATAATACCAGTATGCTAAAAAAGACAGTAGCATCCACGTTCAGCCTCTGCTGCACATTCTTCAAACCTAAAAGTGACCATAACTCCCTCAGCCCTTCCTGAGGAGGAGAAAGGGACAGAATAATTGTGAAGATACAAATTTTTGCTCTTTGAGAAGAGCAAAAGCAAACTGTTTAACGTCATTCCCTTCTTCTAGTGAAGTTGAGCGCTGGCTGACTTTTGCTGTCAGGGCAACTTGCGTCAGCACAGAGCAAATGAGAATGTGGCACTCATGCACACTGGAGGAAAGCAGTAAAATCCACACCTAAAGTACACACTGTAATTTTTGCTGTGGATTTGTACTGTACACAAGCAAAGGAAACAGCTGTGTGAAAAGAACTATTGGCTGCCAGTGTTAAAAGCAGCACTTATCTGACAGATCTCCAGTCGGCCCCCTAGTGCAAGCCCAGGATGCGCCCTCAGAACTTCCTGCACCTAAGCAGAGGTTACCAGTCCTGTGCTCCCTGTAGGAACTCGGCAGGAATGGGCTCACAGCTGCTTTGGATTTGGTCAGGGTAGCCCAAAGAGCTGCTGTTCTGTGCCTGACACCGCAGCAAAAGCCACAAATAAAGTGCTGTGCCCGAGTGCTGAAAAACCAGGGTTGTTGCTGGAGTTCTGCTGCCCACGGAAGCCGAGGCTAAGAAAAACACACACCTCATTCCAAGTATCAGAATAACATGGGTATGTCCTCCCCAGCCCAGGCTTTTTTTTCTGGCACTGAAAGCTACACTGTGGATATTGCCACACTGAGCTTCACCTTCCTTCAGACTCTGTTTAGGGAGAAAAAAATGCCAGTATCAGTGTTCCACATTTTCCAGATTTGGAAAAAAACCTTGCAAACTGAAGGGAAAAAGCTGTGTTCCTCTCCAGAACAGCAGGTGTGCTACGTATTGATAAACTGTCCCAAGGGCTGCAACACGTGCCTTTCAGCACTATGGGTGGAGACTCCCGGTCAGTCTTATCACTTAGGAAAGGGCTGCAGTTAGTGCTTAAACTTTGTCCCTCGCAGACTACTTGGAAGCTGAACTGTAATTACTTAAGTTTATTGTAAAAGACTATTTACCGCCAAAAAGCTCCCAGACTTCCTCAGTTGACTGAGAGGCTATTGCAGACTTCACTTTCCTTCTATTTGAAGCATTTAACTTGCTCCTCATGCATCTGTTTAGCTGTCACTGGAATCCAGATGCTCCCACTTAGTTGCACCAGCACTGCAGCCTACTCGGAACAAGTGAAAATGATAGCCTGGAGTTCTGAAGATTGCATAAACCACATCTGTACTAGGAGGGGGGACAAGTCCTCTTAGAAAAGCCTGTAACTTATCAGGCTGTTTACCCAAGAATGTATAGGAGATGGGTTAGGCTTGTTTTAAACACCCTGGGAGAGGGGAGGAGTTACATATTCTCCAATTGCTGTAATTGCAGAGACACAGTAACACTTCCTGCTGTACTTAAGGGAGGGCCCAGTTCTATATCTGGCCAGGCAAATTAAGAGGCCAAGGAGGATAAGCAGTTTATCGGCCTTTATTCTGCCTAAATGTACAACTTGGGAAATCTAAGGAAAACTCAGAGCAAGATCTTTTAAAATGACACAGGAGCAGTTGCAAAAGTTCCTCTCTTCCACCAAGACACAGGGGTAACAAACTCAACTGATCTATAAGCAGGAGGCTTATATCCTAGTGGTCTTTGTATGTTAGGGATTTCACACAACAGAGGGAAGTGAGAGAGAAATTTCAGGAGGGGATTGCTGAATAGTCCTCCTCCATCTATTTATCTTGAAATGCACTTGACAAAGGGAAGGGAGCAGCAGAACAGCAAATGTCTCACTGACCAGCAAGAAGACATGGAGGCAAGTGCTCCTGTGCAGCCACCCTACCTCCCCATAACCACACCTCCCCTCCTCTCACCCCTGTCCAGATAAGCCCACATCATCCAACTTTCACACTTTTGGAAGGTCAAATATTTGGAAATAAAGAGAAGTGGGTGGCTCTTGGCACTGCGCAATGGGGCATTAACCAGAAAATATAAGTTAATGTCTGTTTATTCGTTTTCAACTAATAACAAGTGTTGAAGCATAAAGTCACACATTTGCAATGCTAACTATAGTTTCTTGGGATCAAATCTTTCATTTGGTACCCGGCACTTGAGCCTGTCTGATGCATGAAGGGGAAATACTTGAATGATGTAGGAAGTAAGTGTGTAATTTCATTTTCTTGAGCAAGGAGGGCAGGAAGGTCAGGCAGTTGAAAACACAAACTAAAAACTGGGCATACACAACATTTGCCTTTCTTCAGAGTCTGGACTTTGTAGTCAGAGCCCCAGCTGCCTGGGAAGAGCTTAACATCGCTAAATTCTGAACCAACATCAGTAAAACAGCAAACAACAGCAAACACTACAGCGATGAAAAAGCACCCAGTGCTTTTTCTGCTTTGATGAAATTCTGGTATGGGGACTCCAGTACCATCAGGCTTTCTGTTTGTAGATAACCTGGCTATACAAGACACCTTTTACATTTGTCTCCTCATATAATTTATTTTACTACTTTTTGTTGTACATGTTCCAAACTCACCCTCCCATTCCGTAGCTGAAATACACACGCAGATTTCAACTGCAAATATACATGTAATTTTAAAATGTTAGCTTCTACATCTGTCCGCACAGTAATAACATGTTCTGCAGCTACTCCAGGAAATCACCTCTAGCTGCAGTGTTCATTTAAAGTAAACAAGACCAAAAAAACCAACCAAAAAAGAAAAGCACGAATGTTTGAGTTGTGGCACTAGCACTGAAAGAGTTTCTCTGTTACAGATGCTGTTCTTTTACACCTCTTTCCAGCACTGCACCACTGGTTTCAAACAGAAACTTGGTAATTTTTCTTTAAGCCTGCAAGAGCAGCAGAATATCAAAATAAGCCAGGTGCCCTGTAAAAAGCCAAACATTCATTCTTATGTTTATCATCTCAGAGAACGGCTCCCAATACAAAGGTCACTGGCTCACAACAATAAACTCTTAATACTTTATCAGCCTTAGGCTTTTTTTTTCCTCCTCACTATGGAATCATAAAGCTAAATCCTTCCCAATTCCCATCTCAGGAATGTGTACGCCTAACTAACTGAAAACCAGAGACAAGAGTAGAATTAAGACACCAGCCATTGTGATCATCTCTGTGTCTCAGTTTTTACAACACACAGCTTCTAACCAGCATCTGCTAAAGGTTTTGCAGTACCAAGAGTACACAGGCAGATCTCAAGCACCAGCACACAAGAAGCTTGACTGTCCTTCCTTTTCAACCTTGAAAAAGGACAAATAATCTTACAGCCATATGCTGTCACATCAGGACATAAAAATCAACACACAGTTGGGATGCACAATGCTGCTTTTTAGTATACAGTAACTGAGATGTGTTTGAAAAGAATTTACCATCCCTACCTTAAAAGCACGTTAATGGAGACCTTTTGTTTCACACAGTTAAGCTGCAATTACTGTCCTCAGCTTGCTTTGCTTTTGGATAGACTGCAGTTAACATACAAATTGCAAAACCATTCTAAATGTGGCTACTATAAAATGTAGTTATTGAATCTTACCAATTTCTGCTTTGCTGGAAAGCCTTTGCAGGATTGTTTTTAAGCACCAGCCTGGCTGCTCCGCACAGCACCTCAATTTTCCTAATTTTCTCAACAGTGATTGAGCGGCCAACCATTCTGCTGCTGAAGAATAAATCACCTGTTGAATCAAGCCTTTCATGCACAATTCATCACATCAGATATTGGCACCGAGATCAGAAAAAGGAGCCAGTTCAAAGTCCAAGAGAGAATAAGCAGCAGGTTAAAAAATGAAAAATTGCAAAGAATGTAACCTTGTTTTCAAAAGAGGCACAAATGAAGCATTCCACGCTGATGCATAAGCACCCATGGTGGCATTATATTTAATCTGCCAGAAGACTGCTTATTATGCATTTATTTGGAGCAGCACAGGAGTGGCTGGGTGCTAACATGACATCATGTCTTATTTATAATAACTCTTAATATCCCAAAGGAAAAGATAAGCTGAGATGCAGAGACAATCACAATGCTTGGTATCTTAATTCTATCTCCAATTACCAGTTAGCCATACACATTTCTATCAAGTCAGAACAAGGACCTTCCAGAACACAGAAGGTACAGGAAATGTATCAGGAGGCTGGAATTTGGGTAATGGTCCACCTAGAAGCAGTGGTTTGCCTACCCTGGGCAAGCTAACAATAGAAGGTCAAAAACTGGGGAGCAGGAAAGAGAGGGACAGAGAACCTTGAGGCAGACAACATAAGTTATAGCCCTCTATCATCTTGGTTTTATCTTCAGTAACAAGACCTGAGAGAGGACCCTAGCAGAGATTTCCCATATTTGAGATACTGAAAATATCATAAAAGAATCCAAATACTTACTTAAGAGAGGTTTCAGGAAAGTGAGCAGAAAATACTCTAATACTGTTGTGATGTGCCTAATTCTGAACCTGTAATCTCACTAAGTGAATAAATTCACTAAGAACTAGAGCTCATAACAAGGCTTCTCTGAAAGGATAAGCACAACTGTGACCCAATTAATTCATGTATCTACCAGCTGAAGTTTCAATTACATTTCAACTAAAACTCTTCTGTTTATCCAAAATGGTACAAAGATCTACCACACAACAGACATCCACTTAAACAGAAGCTGAGAAGTTAGAGAAGGCAACAATTTATAATCAAAAGGATTACTGTGAAACTACTTTGAAGTCCCCAAAGCAGACACCCCAAGGCATCTGGTAAGCAGTATTTCTACCCTACAGCATACAGATCTGGACTTGCATGGAGTAACTTTTCAGTAATTCACACCGAGGCTCAGAATGGTGCAGCCAGCACTGACAAAGCTCAATGCATCCAACAAGCTCCTCAACCCTGAACACAAGGATTACACACCTTCAGCTCTTCCAATACCTAGGTAGTTCCAGCTTGTGGCATAAGCACCTGCTCTACCTTATAAAGAGCTTCCCTTTGATGTGTCACTTAAATCTGAAGGAAGATGAGTGCAGCATTTGAGTCAGCTGCAGCAAGTTAAATCAGCAGTTTCCTGTCAGTTCTGTACCAAACACGCTTCCACAACAGGAAGCAACACAGTCAAATCTAAGGAGGACTTCTTCGCCTCTGAAGAATCACCTGTGAGGAATCCACCTCCTTTCTCATGATCTAAAATTCTGACCCACCCACTACTGCTAGTAAATAAAGTTTTTCATTTAAACACTCAGATTTAAGTTTATTCATACACAGCAAAAGTTCCACCTGCATATTAAAAACAAACAGATTAGAAGTAAATGTTTTATTCTTCCAACTAAATTCCAGTACTACAAGGGCAGTAAAACAATGATACACTGAAAAATTGCAGCAATAAACATTTGTTAAAGACTGATAGAATAAATAAAAACTACAAAAATGAGAAATCATATAAACCCATTCTTAACCCCCAAAAAGGTCATGGAATACAGAAATGCCCTCCTTCACTATTTCACAGGCAGTACTGTGGGCTATTTGCTTAAAATTGTCCTGGGATTACATTCTAACGTAACTGTGATTACAGCTTTGTTGTAGTGCACAGTTATGAAAACCACACTAACTTCAGTCAGAAGTGTCATTCTACATTTTTATTTAAACAACCAGTGAAGGGCAACTGCTAGAACACCAGCTTTAATCCTTTACTTTTTCAAACTTATTAACATAAGAAGCCAAATTGTAATGAAACAGCAAATGAGGCCACTGGTATTATTACAGGTAGCAAAGGTCCACATCCAGGTGGTACTGACATCAGGGAGCACTCCAAAACCAGTTGCTGCATAAGAGTGGTTGCCACTGACAAAAGCTTGAAATAACCTGTGTTCATGGGGAGGGGGGGGAAATATGGCATTGCTGCAAGTCTTAACTGGGACAGCTTGCAACAATAAAACAGGGTGTACAGGGCAGCCCACATATGCAGAAAGTGTGATTCATGAAACGTCTGGAAAGAGAGAGGAAAAAAAATGTTAGTGATTGAGTTAATAAATGCCAGCTCTGTCACAATCCTGTTACGGCAATACCAAAACCTGCTTCAAAAATGAAAAATCAGCAAGTTACGGGAGACAGTTCTAGGTGTTTTAAACAAAAGGGGCATTTTATCTCACATCTTGCTTTCAACCTCAGTCTTCCGTACTACCAATTTACAGTATCTTAACTTGGGTCTAGCTGAAACTTAACAACAAACAATGGCTGCTTAAATTATTGAATATTCAGTAATTTAATGCTTACAGGAACCAGAAGAAATAGATACTCACAACTGGCAGGCTGTTCTCCATACCGTCGCATGATTTGATCATGCGTGAACTTCACAAACGCGTCGTATTGTTCTGCAAGTATGAAGCATTAGAAGTATAAGTACATAAAGTTTACCTCAAGCTGAAAAATAATCAAGGCTACTTTTTTTATACACACAAATTATAAAAACTAAACACGCATCCACTAACAGTAGTTCCAAGTGACTTTACACAGTTCACAGCTGCCATTTCCTTTTCAGCCCCAAGAACAATGCAGCACATGTCCCTTTAATTAAAAGACTTTCCCTTAGAAACACGTGCCATGGGAAAGACGGTAATATGCTCAAAGAGAATTATGCTGCACGTACACAAAGCCCTCAGTATACCTAACACCTGGCTAGGCATCAAACACTGTGTTTTGAAGTAATCAAGTGTGCCCATTTCACAGACCCATAAGCAGGGCAGAGCAGTTAAGCAAACATTAGGGTCAGTTCTAAGGTTAGAAATGTAACTTTTCTCTGCTCCTATCACTACCAGATGTAAGAAAATTAATTTAGTGAAACAGACACAGAAGTACAGAGAAGGGAGTTGCTACAAGTTAGAAATTCTTTTTGGTGACCACCAGAAAATCAAAAGCAAATGACAAACTAGAAGGATGAAATGCTAAGTGACTAAAACTTGACTAAGAACAATCACAAAAGTAGCCACAGTAGGAGACAGTTTACTGTGGACTTCATGAAAACAGCTACTCTGATCTGAAATTGTATTTAGATATCCAATGTATTAATTTGGCTTCAAACTAAGCATTGCTGTTTTCTAGAAAAGACGACTCTTTCCATACACGCAGACATACATTCGCAGTATTCTGTTCAGATTTAATATTTCACTCATCAGCAGGATATCACCTTTCAGAATTAGGAAATTGAACAAGGAGAGTAATATCTACCAGATGCCGCTCCTCTCCATTCCCCTTCCTCCCTTGTGGAAAAATACATGTGCAGCAATGTGGGGTGTTCTGAGAAAAGGGCAAGGTCAAAGAAGGCAATCTTCAACCAAAAATGCAGTTAGATTTGTAGTGGTTCCTAGTCCCACAGGTTTGCCCCATTAAAGTCCCCATCCTCTTGCAGGGATGAGCTTCACCTTCGAAGTAAACAGGGTATCAGTAATCAGCAAGCAGTGCAGCAGCAGCCCCAAGTACGGACCCAGCGACCTAAGGACATTCAGCCCTGACCCGAGGGGCCCAGGGTCACGGCAGCCAGGCCCCCTCTGCCCACAGGCAGGACCTCTGTCTCACTGCAGTCCTGACCGGTGGCTTCTCAGCAGCCATGCGAGAATCTGAGCCAAACAACAAAATAACACAAAGCAGATTGAAGGATTTGTTGCCCAGAATTCATTTCCAAAAATAACAGCAACTAGAACCTTTTCCTCAAAGTATGTACTGAAGGCCAGGAACCAACCTGGAGGATTTAAAGGTTCAAGTCAACATACACAGCTGCTTTGTAGCATCACCTGTTTAAACTATGGCTTTGGAAATTTTAAGAATCTATGGTTACTAAAAAGATCCCCTTTCTTGTGGCATTCAGATTGGGAAAGTTAAGCAATCCAAAAGTAAGGGCAACCTACAGTGAACTGTTTGAAAATTTAAGCGAACACTTGTAAGGATACTTACACCACAAGCATCCCATACCATACGTGTTCTAAGTATCTATTTTGCTTCAAAAGATGGCTAAATGCCATGAATACAAACGTGATTACTAAACTCTAAGACTTGACCTTTAAGTATAAAAAGGTGTTTTTCACAAACAGGTTCTATAAAACCTTTCAAGCTGAAGTTTCCCTCAGCCCCTTACACTCCTCGGGTTTTAAAATCTGCAAAGGATCATGCAAACACAGCAGTTTCAGATATCAGAGGCAGGAGGGGAGAAATCAAGGCATTACAGTGATCTGAGTTTTCCATTTATCAAGTGCTCACTCTGCATGAAAGGGATCGGCTCCCAAAGAACACGAGGAGGAGGAAAAAAAAAAAAAAAGGCAAGAAAACCATGATTCAGAAAGAAATGAGGAAAACACTGGAGAACCAAACATTTAATTATGTCACTTGAAAGAAGCTATTCAACTGAGATTTATTACAGAATTTTCAGTTACGCTTCCATTGACTTCACTAGTTTCTGAGTATCACCTTACTGTACAAAGTTTAGAAAAAGATACGTTTTTCTGCTGACAGAACGGTTATAACAGGCCTTCTATGTAAGGCTTTTTAAAACTCTTTTGGCAGTCTCCCTGAAATTCCCATATAATGCCAAAAATGTATTACTGGCTTCATGTATGGGATACAGTAACACAGTCTCTCTCATTGCTCTTTTGGTGACTGCCATTGTAAGAACAAGTAAACTTATCTTGCTGTCAACCACAATCCTCCAAACAGAAACTATCCCACTCCCTTGCAAAAAAACAAAACAAAAAATGTTCCCTTTGGGACTGACAGATGGAGCACATGGAAGGAACTTGCCAGAGTGGTTCCTGCTGTAAAGAACTACAAGTTTGTACTCAGAAAGTGTCTGGAACAAATGTATATATATCTGGTCTTCAAATGCTTATGATGACTGCTAACTAGAATGCATTTAAGAGAATACAAGAAAATACAGAATTCCTAACATAAATATGTTAGGAAAAAACCTCTACAGAGTCCTAATTCATCAGTCTGAAGCAGGTTAAAAGGAATAATGTAGAAATGGAGCATTAGGCCCAAAGCAAGAGAAGTATTTAGGGTTCTAGTTATTGGTGTAAATAGACATAGATGCAAGAGAGACCTAGAACTAGAGTCATTTCTAACATAGCAATGGCAGCTCAGCGAGCACAGAACATGAACAAGCTCAGGTTGAGAGACAGTTGTCATAGCAACCCACAAGCCTGACACACGTCTGGTGACCTTCTGCACTGGCATGCCTGTAGAAGGTTTTATTCCCAAACTTTAATGCTGATGTGTTTTCAGGGGGAAGCAGAACAGCCGTAGGTATTCAAAATCAGGTTTGCTGCCGAAGATTGCACTCAAGTTCATTATCACCACACTAAATGTTAAATTAGACACTGAATTGTATGTGAAGGCATTACCTCTGAAAGCAACAGACCTTAGGTGCTCAAATGCTAACAAGATGCTTAGAAGTAGGGAACTCCAACAACTAAATGAAGGTTATATTTACAATGCCAACATTAATGTGGTTCTTAAGCTGGCGTAAGGTGCCAAAAGTATCAGCCAAATGATGTGAAATGCAACAATTCAGCACAAAGCACCAGAAATGCAGCTAAATTACTGACGCTCTGGCAGATACCAAACACTGCTGGCAATAGCACAGTGGTAAGTACTGGGAAGGGAAAGGGAAATCTTAGGTACTGTATTCTTGCCAAATACCAGAAAAAGGAAGTCAGTTCCCAAGCAGGGGTGGGGGGGCGGGGGGGGAAAGGTCCTTCACAAAGAGCTCTTAGGCCAGTAGAATAGAAAGTCTTTCTGGCAAAAACTGAAGAGGAAATGATCAATGCAAACATGACAGCAAGAGAAAGCTCTGTCTGAAATAAAACCACTGTTTCCATTGATTAGTAATACCCAGGAGTCATAGTTTCTATGCAAGGCAGCATAGAAGGAAAAGACCAAACTATTAAAGAGACTACACATCGGGTTTTTTTCTGTCCTGTATGCAATCTCATTCCTTAATCAGATTAAGTCAGAAGAAACAACATAACACAAAAATGAAAAAAGGGTTTAAGATTTCAAACTCGTCCTAACACATTATTTTGAACTATAGCATACCTGCAAGTTTTGTGGTCAAAATTTCTTCATACTCTTCACGGATTTTCTCTTCACGTTCTTTCAGCAAACGTTCACAGATCATTCCAACTTGTCTGAGAGTAAACAGGGGCTGTTCTTTTTTCAATGGTGATGATGCTGCAGATGAAGTACCTAAGAATAAACATCCAGGCACACCAATTTACACTTGCAAGTAATTCAGTACCATTTCTATAATCAGTTTTCTTCACATCTTTTACATTAAAGGAACTTTACAAAACATTTGGAGAAGTCTTTCTCTGCCATATTAACACTTTACCTGCTATGACAGCAAAAGGAAGACATCTATAATGGACAATACATACAGGTATCAAAATATCAAGAGCTGCACAAATACTGTGAAGACCCTTTACATGGCAGTTGCCATTTACAAATTTAAGCTTCTATTTTATGTAAAAATCACAGTACTGTATATTTTTGCAAAGACACCTGCTTATTACAAGCCTATTACAAGCTTTGCATCCTAACTATTCTGAAAAAGAAAAGCTAGGAGCTTCCAGATCAATGCCAGCATTGCCAAGAAAAGCAACAGTAACTGGTGAGAAGGTGCCATAATCCACTAAATAACTAGGCAAAATGACTTATGCAACAGAGTCTAAGAACACACAGCAGAATTACACAGAATTTTCTGGGTACCTGGCAAAGCTGGTCCAGTAAGAAGAAATGCATGTGGCTGCGCATCAGTAGAACAACAGGGATCTGTCTGCTGGAAACTATTTTCTAAGTGTCTCCTCTTCTGCATGCGTTTGTACTCCTGTTTTATGTTGTACACAATTTGCTCTAAAATAAAAACAGTAAGACAATTAAGCCTACAGTAGTTACACACCAGTATTTCACTTAACTTCTATCTCCACTCATACACCAAAGACTATAGATAACTAAGAGATGGTAAAAGTTAAGCTCTCAAAACACAACCTGCAAAACCTGCACGTTTTATGTAAGACACCTAAACTGAAACGAACTAAAAAAAAGGTAACTCCAGACTGTTCTCACCAGGAGAACGCTAGCAAAAATGTTGTTAGCGAAGGTCAGGTGCTGCTGCCAGAGCACTGCTAACAAAAATAAACAGCATAAGGTTAAAATCTAAAAATTATCCACTAGACAATATGCACATATAAAAATTAGGATACAGAACTTCTACTGGCACTCATCATCTTCCCTTCATACTTTTAAATTTGCAATCATCTTTCTCCACCAGACAGCATTTATTGTTCGTATAGTTAAGGGTAACAAAAGGCTCCAGAAAAAAAGCATGTACATTAAATACCATTCTTCTCCATACAGTTACTGGCATATAGGCAGCAAAGAGGGGAGGAAAACACAATTTACACTGAATATGCATGAAGCAACTACTGCTTAAAATATCAAAAACCTGGAAGCTGATAGACAAAATACAAAAGCTTTCCACAACATTTCTGATGGCCTCAGATCTAGCCAATTAAAAACAATGGATGGATCAATACTCTGTTTCAAAGGAGCACGGCAATACATAGTCCAGAATTTGGTTGCACTGAACAAAACACAGTAAGCACTTCTAATAATCTCATCTTGATTGCAGAACTACAAGAAAAATAGCAATCCTTGCAATAAAACATTAATTCTGTGTGACTTCTCTGTAAAATTCCAGATACCAAAAGGCTCTCAGGTACATCAGTGTCCTAATTACATATCCTCTAGCAATGTAAAATATTAAAGAAAAAAGCCACTTAATTTTTCACAGGAGACTTTAACAGAGATAGACTTCCAAAGACTCCCTCTTTATGAGAATTCTTACTTTCAAACGCTCAAATGCATTTATAAGAAGTTCCCTACAGTACTGTCTTGCACTGAGATTTCTAGGTTTCTGACAGAAACAGCTTTCAGTATCTCAGGTACAGACAAATGAACGTGATCATGTCAGAGTTGCAAAGGACTTTGCTCACTCAGTACCTTCCTACTTCTGTTTGGCATCTTACCAATACAATAACCACAAAAACATCTCAACTAATTTTCAGGTTTGCGAGCAGCACGCTACCGAGGTTCCTTATCTGAACATTTTCTAGTAGGCAACCATGTGAAGCAAGTACTTCAGCCATCAGTTTAATCAGACAGTGGCTGAAGCCTATGCTAGACCAAGCAGAAGCAACCATTTGCCAATTCCTAGTTCAGAGGTTTAACTATTGCAGTGGTTCCTCAATTCCCTAGATCAGTCTGAGGGCTTCAAACTCATAAAATGAGAGGAAATTGTTTCAAGAACACCAGCATTTTCAGCGAAGGAGCATCTTGTTTGGATTTTGTTCGCTGATGAAGATCTTGCAGTTTACACCTTTTTGGTCCTATGCCTACAGTGCTTGTACAATTTTCAGCTCCCTAAAGGAGGATCAATAATCATTTAAAGAAGCAGCAAATGTAGAAGACTGAAGTATAGCAGAGAAATGAAGAGAAGGAAAGAACAAGAACCTGGGGAAAGAAGTACTCAAGGGTGGCCAGAGGATTCATTCTTTTTGCAGTACAAAGTATATGCTACATTCCAGTGTGGTACAGAAATACATAAATCAGGTTAAATCAATATGCAGTCAGGCTTCCAAAATTAAACAGAATCCCATGTAGAATTTATCACGTGCACACACTGCATCGGTAGGAGAATGGCCCCACAACATTATTACTCAACAGTGTTATGGTGGTAAAACAAAACTTTTCCTCAGAATCAAGCGCTGAAGTGACAGTATAATTTTGAGCAGGAACCAAATTAGCTCATAAGGTAGAGTCTATCCTAAAGCATATCTACAGTATGAGAAACGTGACTGCAAACATTCACACTGTATTTACGTTAACTGAAGAATGTAACAGATCACCTGCATCCTTCACTACGACTACTCCGTCTTGGGCATACTTTCCAAATCCCGTGTGAGCTGCAAAAACATAAGCCAAATTTGGGGTGTAACAACTTTGATAAAAACCTCCTCTACAGCTCTCCTTTATATTATCTTTTTGCAGAAACAGTCTCAAACCACATTAACCACCAAAATCATTGATAAAGAAACCCCTAAATACACTCTGGTTGATGGATAAAACTCCAGGAGCTAAAACAACAGCCACCAGCCAGGTTTCCTCCAGCCTGCAAATTAAATAGGGAATAATTCTGAGAAAATGTTAAAATATCAGCCAGAACAGAAGGAGCAAAATGAGGGTGGGTGGAAGCATGCATGATGACACGGAGAGGAGGCAGAGAAATCAGGTACTGACTTTGGGAAAAGAGTGACAGCAGGGATGGAAAAATTAAGATTTGTACACCAAGGATGTATCATTCTATTTCAGGTTACATTAAATTGTGGACAGAGAAGTCTCAATGGTATTACAGTAATTTCATGTGCTTCTACTTTGGCAACACTTCTTAACTTGCCACCTTCAGATCTTGCTCTAAAAATCAAAACTGCTGACAGATACATCGGGATTTGACAAAATCACTTTGACAGTTTGTAGCATTACAACTTCAGGTAAAGGCATAAAACTAAGCAAAGTGGGATGGAGAAGGGAACTACTCAAATATGACAACACATTGTGTGTGTTGCAAACAGTCACCAGGAGAAAAAAAGCCTGAAGTCCTGACGGAGCACTTGTTGAGCAAATGCACAATGTGGTTTGCTAAACAGCATTCCTCTATTTACTCTAACTTCAGAGATTTAAGGCACAATTGCTCAGCACAGAGAACTGGACTACAAGCTCTACTTAGCTCAGTACTGCTGGTAGGCAAGACGACTGTAAGAAGGACTCATCTCATACTTCCCAATCTCTATCATTTGTAAAATGGAGACTAAGAGTCAAGAAATGTTTTACATAGCATCCAACTGCTCAATGACTTCTCGCATGAATGATCAGATTAGTAAGGCCTGACGTTAAGCACACTCCTTTTTGCAGCAGCAAAGACTGAGTAGACACTTTTAGTAACATACAGTAGCATAAAATCTACAACACTGTGAGGTGAAATGCAAGTTTGTAAATACTTGACTGACTTCAAAGGAAAACGTGAATGTCAAGTTGAATTACAGTGTCCTTTTTTTAAAGCAATCCAAGAGAAAAAAGAAAAGTTGTTTAAACACACCATGTTACTTCTAGCATTCACAGTTTTGCCTAATAAACCCACAAAAATATGTCGGGTGAACAAACATATTCAGCTCAAACAGTTTTTGCAGCATGTCAGCACTTGAAAGAAGCATGAAATATTAAAGCAGTGCAAGCCAGAATTTTTGAACAATCCTTATATTGAAGACATCTAACTGTAAAGCCCCTTAAAACACTGGCCCAGTTAAACAAAGCTTGGAGTTAGCAGATACCATTCTCAAACCTAATTTTGATTCCAAAAAAAACTTCCTGCCTTTTCAAGATCAGTTTCTTAACTTTCTTTACTTCAAATTAGCTCTGACTATTCTCTCCACAGCTGACAACTGAATTAAAATGCACATTTAACTGGCGTCATACACAGGACAGGTTTTTATGTATTCTTCTATGAGAAGGCCCAAACTGTCTTCTTCAACACTGACAGGCATTTTAATTAACAGATTATTTTATATATAAACATTTAGAATCTGAAAATGCACTCATTAAAGAAAACCTAATCGAAGCAAGCTTCCCTAAGGCTGTAAAACTGAAGTGAGAACTTGAATTACATGTATTAGATCTCATTAGATGGACTTGAATCCATGTTATAGGTGCTGAAGTTCAAATCAGACACTGTACATCAGGCAATAATTTCATTTATGAGATGACAAAAAGAATATATTTAACATGGGTCAAACATATGTCACTGTGAGCTATCCTCAGTTTCTTTTCAGTTTCACTTTATCCCCTGTGCTCAGCATTTCCTACTGGTTAGAGGTACCCCTGGATGCATGGAGCCAGCTCACACGCAACAACCAGAGATGCTGAAAGTGAAAATCAGGCCTGCTGAATCGAGGGTAGCAGCAAGAAAAAGCCATACTGGTAGCACCCTGAAATGCATCAGTACTTCATAAATGACATTTCAAATTCAAGATGACCATGAATCCCGGCCAGTTACACAAGACACTATCATATGCTGCCCTCTCCTCCTTCAGGTTCAAGGCTAAGGTAAAGTATGACAATGAAAGATTGTTACTGTCTCACCATGGCCACTGAAGGCATTGGAGATCCAGTTAAATCCACCTGAATGTAATGAAATGCACAGACACTCCTTTTTAATGTTGAGCTCTGTGTACCAAGAGCATAAAACTGAGTACACAGGTTCATGAGACACTGTGTTAACATGAGGGACAGTGTTCACGCCAGTCTTCTTTCAGAATTTGATATGATTTGTGGAACCAAAATTTCACATTTCAGCTGCTTTCACACCCAATGACGTGTGGATGAAACATGAAGGGGGCAATTCAAGTTTGGCATCTCAAACATGATCTGTCATGCTAATAGATTATAAGGCCAAACATTCATTTCCAAGGAATTTTAATTCATGATAAAAAGGCAAGTTATTCTTTTTCAAAGTTCTGTCATCTAATTACTCCATCTTGACCTGTAATTACCTACAAGTTATGCACAGGGAAAACAGCAGTTCAACTTGAAAAAGTAAAGCAAACAATTATTTTCTTCACTTTAATGACATCTTATCAATGATGGAAGTGCTGATTGTTAACCCTGAAAGGACTTCTCCCTCCTCTCCTCCCCCTGATTTTTGGAGGGTGGGTGGGGAGGTGAGGGGGGTGGAATGTCTTAATTTTTACACTTACAATCTCTCATCACAATTCCTGGCATCTCTCATTTAGCTGAGGGAACCTTTGGCAAAACACGTAGGAAGGTGACTCAATAGGCTGAAAAATCAGAGCAGCCGTTTTCCTGGCCTGAAATGGAAACTAAAGCTCAGGTTTCAGTTTGCAAAGTCACCGTTCAATGTATGCATTCAAATCCAAACCATGCCCAAGATTTCTTCTAAGTGAATCAATCAGATGCTATTCTGATTCCAACAGCATATATCTTCAGGGATTTCAGCTCCTGATAAAGCAAAACTGCCTCACCGTCCTAGTTCAAATTTACAGCATTTCCATTAGGTCACCACCCCTAGTCAACCTCCAGTTGATGCTACCACATTCCTAGTTTTGGCTTCCCCACCAGACTACTGACATACAACATTAAGAAGCTAGCTTCCCCTAAGGGCAGCACTGCAGCAAAGGATAACAGTATTATTCACTTTTTGTATCGACTTAACCAGGGAATCCACAGGCATAACAGAAATTAAAATATTCCAGATATCCCTCTTACTCTCTTCTTTTGGTCACAGGCGTCAATCACTCCAGTTATGCTTCGTAATCAGGCACCATCTGTCAGACTTCAGTAACAGAATGCACACTTTTGGAAAAACCATGCTCACCTCAGAGGAGCACACTCTAAGCACCAGAGAGAATCCTGTTGACGGGTACACGCTAACACTTCACAGCCAGCATCTGCAGCTACAGACAGACTGAAGCAAGTCCCAGTGGACTCTGCGGCACAGACCCGGCCACCTCACGAGATCCAATTACACAAGGTCTCAGGCTGACAAAGGTTCTGGTTCTCCCACAACAAGTCAGATGCTCACATATGCATTAGCTCATTCTACTAATGTGTTATTTCAGGAAATCCCAGTTCTCCTGATCAAGGGGTTGAGGAATGAAAAATAAATCAAGCAGTGCAAAATATATTAGACACAGCAATTACATCTTTCTCTTCACATACAAAAACGTCACATTGCATTTATCAGACTTGCCACTGAAGTAAAAAAAAACTCCTTCAACATTTTATGACATCTATGACCAAAGGGTATCTAACATTTACAGTCACCACAGGCATCCATACAGAAATTTCTTATAAATTAAATTATCAAGTCCAGATGCAGCCATTATGTGCCTTTTCTTTTTTTTGGGGGGGGAGTGGGAATGTTTTGGTTTTTAAAACCCTAATGATTTCTGCAGTACTGGAGCACAATGAGAAACTTGGCATCTCACCAAGATAATTTAGCAATAAATACACATGTGGATAAATGTTAACAAAACAGAAATTATGCAGAATGAGATGCAGTACTACTATGTCACATTCCAAAGCTACATTTAAAAGCCAAACCTGTAGTTGGCCACTGTATGACCAACATTCAGATATAAGTAGTTAGGTTTGCTCAAGAGGGGAACTGAAAGGTCACGGGAGGACAGCCTATGGGGAAGGCTAAGAGGTCTTCCTGTTCAAAAAGGTCCAAGTTATTTTCTTGCAATAACTTTGAAATTTTGCATTAATTAGATCCATTGTTTCCAGATCATCCTGTGAAAGAAAAAGGCATACACTAAAGAAAATTTATCGACTGTCTGTGTGTAAAGAGTCCATCATGAGAGGTACTCTTACAACCAAATCCATTTGCCATCTTTAACATAAGACATACAAGTGCCATTACAGCAGCAAATGCTCATTATGCATAATCATTACTAAATGCTGCATAAATATTAGTTTCCATTTTCTGTCAAACATTCAACGTTATCTCTGCATGGATTTCAACCAGTGACCCGAGTTGAAGAACTTTTCTCAGTAACTCCACCCACTACAGCTTTTGGTTTGGAACATGAGTTTGTTGCTGGGGAAGTGCTGAGGCAGAGGAACGTTTCAGGTGGAAGAAAAACTGCATGTGCAGATGCAAAAGCCTGTGGACTTACTTCTCAGTGATTTCACAAACTTTTTAAATACAATATTCTTTTTGATTCTACAAAGTTCTAGCTGTAAGATAACCTCTGTTTTTTGGGTGGAGAGTATGGAAGAAAGCTACTGATGTCCATTTGTCAACATAATCTCTTCCTTCTCCCCCACTCCATTTTCTTGGGGGCTGTATTTGTCACTGTACCTTCAGTCTCAGAAATATTCAGATATCCAGGCTTTCTAACAATGACCCGCCTTTGAATTTAAAAAGCAAATGAAAAGTGGTTTATTCTCTCTCCCCCACCCCATAACCTTTCACCTGCATAAAACTGCAAATAATGGTTCTAAAACATCCAAGAGACAACAGGAAAAAAAATACTGCCACTGCTTCCTCCTTTCACCTTCTAGGCTTCATTTAATAGCTTTGAAACAGGACAGCACACCTAGGACCTCACAGGAATTAAACATGTACACTATGCGCAGGCATCCAGACCTAAGTGCAACTACTCGGATCACACAGAGCAACCAGAACTTACATGAAAGTAAAACTCATCTGTAGAACTCAAGCAGGAGAAAATTTCTTAGAGGAGCCACTCTTTCAGAACTGAACCCGTTTTATGCCAAGTAGATACACTCTGCACC
Organism: Phaenicophaeus curvirostris; assembly: GCF_032191515.1. Lineage (NCBI taxonomy): Eukaryota > Metazoa > Chordata > Aves > Cuculiformes > Cuculidae > Phaenicophaeus > Phaenicophaeus curvirostris. The sequence continues at coordinate 9,498,077 of NC_091393.1, read as the reverse complement.
ACGTACAGTGAACACTATTTTAAAACATAATTCTAGATGCAGGCAACAGTACCCAAAAATTGGCAAACACACTCAGGAATATGCTCAAACCATTAAGTACAATTCCACAAAACATATAGATGGTAAATCCACAAATACAATTTGGCTGCCAAATTCACTGATAAACTGGAAGTAACCTAACAGCCGTTCAAATAATCACAAAATATTAAAATGCTCTTGTGAGCGATAAATTTCATCTTGAATAAGCCTATCCTCTCTCAAACAGATACTGTTTATTTGTCTATGACCACTCCATAAAGATGGCTGTCTTCTCATCTGACTACCACACTGTATTCTTAGTTCTCAGCACCCCCTTCAATTAATTCACATTCTGCTTCCAGATAATTCATTTTTTACATAATTTACCATGTGCTAAGAATGCTGATACAGTCTCCACTAGGTGAAGTTAAACATTACCAGGACAGAGTATCAGACAGAAGAAAAATGCTTAAGCACGAACTTTATTTTAAAGTATCAGTATCAGGTTTTATATCCAGAGCTCTGATTTCATATGACCATTAATTTTCATTAAACAGAATTCAGATGGACACTTTTTAAGTGCTAGAAACCTAAGGATTACAATAACATGCAGAGAAAATAATAAAATTAATTGAATTCTGGCTATTGTTACAAAATTTCCCAATATAAAAACTGAACAAAATGGTGACTCAGTGGGAACACTTAAAATCTGACTGGAATTCTTCTCACACAGAGAGCAAGACTTATCTGACCCAAATGCAGACATCTCTATCAGATAGGGTCATGTAAATTAATCTGACAATCAATGGAAAGGAATACATATTTCTACAGCACATTTTGCCTCATTCTAAGTCAGAGCTCTAGAATGAGCCATCTGTTTCTTCCAAGTGACTACTGAGAAAACCACAAATTATTAGGTCATATGTACATTGACAAAATTAGATGAGACGAATCCCACACAATCTTCAAAGTAGCCACTTTAAAATTATAAGCTCTATGCTGTTCTCTGATGGTTGATATTAAATATACACAAATTTCATAATACTCCTAAATTCAACTCAAAAGTTAAAATTAAGCAAGCTGCTTACAGTCACATTTGCACTAGCACTGTATGAAGATATTCTTTTTCTTGTAACAGAAACCACAGAGGGAGCTTCTAAGCAAAGCCCTTGTGAATGTGCATAATTTATAAATGCTTCAAGTTTTGCTCAAAAGCATTCAAGTGCTGTAAAGGACATTTTGAATTACTGCCCTTTGGTTTTCAATGTATTACACAAATGGACTACATAAAACTCACCCTTGTGAGTACAGAATCACCCTTCCACATGGATTATCACCTGCACCTCTGATTTTCTCAAGAGAAGATGAGGCCTGTATTGGCTCAATTTCAGTAAGATTTTAAGAGCTTCAGAATCGTTAAGACAGGAGTTCAGGTATGACCTCAAATATTTTTATAGGTAACCCCTGCTGAAAATTGTACTGATTTGCTGTTTTTCAGCAATACACATTCATGGGCCAGATCCTACTTATATTTAATATTCAGAACCTAAGCTCTCCAAATCCCAAAGAAACAAACCAAAAAACATTCCTTGCAAAGAAGCAACATTTATCTTCTAAAAAGAATCAAATTAATTCTGATTTTGACCATTATCTTAATGCATACGTAATGCCTCACTGTACCAGGGAATGCCATCCATCACCAACTCTCACCCCAGACCGCTGACTCATTCAAGATCTTTTCCTAGAGGTGCAAAAAAATACCAAGGCACCGACGCCAAGTGCAAGTACTTTGTATGCCCTCTATATGTTACCTCCATAGCAGTTCTTTTTTTTTTTATTTGATTAAAACCTGTGAAAAAATTCATTCTACTATACAGTTTTCAGAATTAAGACAATCGAAACAAGGTACTGAAGGCAATTTGAAAACATACTCAAACTGCTCGGTAATATCAGCAGACAACTTCTGTATAAAAGGGAGCACCGAGCAGCAGCAGCAGAAGGAATTCAGCTGCAACAACTGCAGAGGGCTTTTTTCCTGCACACAAAGGACACGGATCCATACCTCTGCGCTACTCATGGCTGCGAGCTTAACCGTTCTTAAGTGCATTACTGGAAGCTACCCACAGCCATGGCGAGGCCCAATCAATCCTGCGTGTCCAGCCGAGATTCAATCCCTTTCTTCTCTCCCCGCTCGCTGGTAAAACGAACTCGGCTGATTTTTAATTGACAACAATTACACAAGCAGACCCGGAGCTTTCGGGGCCACCGGTTGACTCATCTCTTACACGTTAACAATGGAAAAGGGTTTCGTTCTAGCCCAACGCCTCCGAGACGGGGAGACGGCCCGATTCCATTTTATCTGCCCTCAAGGCAACTCTCACCCTCGCACACAATCGCTTTCATCGCTCGGTTTTCCTAGGAAACTTTAAGGATGCCACAGAATGGGTCATCTGGGAGAGAGCCGCACATTAAGGGACTGGAAGCGGAATTACCCCTTTGTTTTATCTGCTTTTGCCTTTTCCCACTGGCGTTTTGCGGGTGATTGATGACAGGCCGCGCTCCCCGCCCTCCCCCCGGTCCTCCCCCCGATGTCTGAGCAGCGGGAGGAGGAGGAGGAGGCGCCGCCGCCTCGGCTCGGCCAAGGCTCGACCCGCCGGGAATGGCCGCGAGGGATCGAGGGGGGCCGAGCCGGGAGGGGCTCGGGGCGCAGGCTGGCAGCCAACCCCGAAGCCACGGGCCCCCCCTCCGTCCCCAGCCTTTTCGCAGCCGGGCTCGCCCCTGCGGCTCTCCTTGCCACATCCAGGCACTGTGGAAGAGGCGGCGGCGTTGGGGGGGGGGGCGGAATCCTCGTTGCCCGTCCCCGAGGCGAGCAAAGCCGCCCCCCTCCTGCGTCCTTTTTTTCTCCATCGCCCTCCTCCCCCCCATCGACCCCTTTCCTACGGGCACTCGCCCGCAGCGGCTCAGCCCGCCCCCCCTCCTTCCTCCCCATCTCCCTCCTCCCCCTCTCCTGCTGCAAACGGCCATTTCTATTGTGTCTCCGCCGCGGCGGGGCCGAGCCCGGGAGGGTATCGCCCCGGCCCCCACCGAGCCCAGGAGGGGGTAGCCCCGCTCCTGCCCCTCCTAGAGGGGGGCCCAGTCACCCCCCCTTCCCCCCCCCCCTTCGCCCCAGTCCTGCCCTGCCTCACCTGTCGTGAGCCGGGACGAGACCTCTCCGAAGGGCGAGGGCTCCATGCGCAGGTATTTCTGCGGGGAGGAGGCGGCGAAGGAGGAGGCGGCGGCCGAGGCCGGGGCGGACAATGGCGCGCATCGCCGGCGCTTCGGGGACGCCGGGCTGAGCAGCGGGTCGAAATCCAGAGTCCTTTTCAAAGTGGCGCCGCAAGCCATGGCGCGGGCCGGCGGCGGCGAGCGGAGGGCACGGGAGGCGACGGGCCCTGCCCGGAGGCGCCTTCTTCCCCTCGGCGCGGAGAGGGAGGGCGGCGATGAGCTGGGGGGGCGGCTGCGTCAGGGCCTCGGCCGCCTCCCTGCCGGCCTCTCTCGGGGGGGAGCGGCCCCGGCCCCGCCGGCGGCCCCGGCTCGGCGCCCGCCCCTCGGTCCCCGGGGCTTCTCCGCCGCCCGGCCCCGCTCTCGCCGGGTAGATTCCGCCCTCGTCCGGCGGCGGGGCGGCGGCGGGGCCGGCTGGCGGCGGCGGGGCGGCGGATGAAGGGCGATGGCGGCGGGCGGCGGGGCGGCGGCGCTGCGCTCCGGGTCCCCCTCGCCAGGCAAATATGGCGTCAAAAACAACGCCGCGGATTCAAAAAACCCAATCCCTAGCAACGCGCCTGCGCGGCGCGGGGGCGGGGGCGGTGGCGGCGGCCCGCGGGGGCCGGCGGGGATCGTAGTTTCTCCGGCTGCCTCCTACGCCGTTGGGGCTGGGGCGACGGGACTACAAATCCCAGCGTGCCTCGCGCCCGCCGCGCTGGCTTCCGGGTTCTGATTTAAATCCCCCCTCGGAGGCTGCGGCGTGGGTGCGCGGTCGGGGTTTGGTCCTGGGGGCCGTTGCTGGGGCCGTTGCTGGGGCCGTTGCTGCCACCGCGTACCCTCAACGGCTTTGGGGACCGGGCTCGGGTCCCGGTGACGCAAGGGCGAGCCCAACGGCGGCCGCGTGCCTCCGGGGCGAGGGCAAAGCGCGTGTGGTGGCGTGTGGGAGGCGGGGGTCGGTAAAGGCCCCACCGGGCCCGGGATCCGGTCTCGCTGGCGACAAGCGATTTGCTCGTGGCCAAATCGCTTTGGCCAAAATCGCAAAAAAATTTGCTTTGGTTGGGCAAAGGGTGATGTGAAAAGGCCAAACTCCATAGTCGATGCCAATTTGGTTACGAAGCAGGTATTGCTTTAACACATAATACGACGCCGGGCACACAGGGAATCGTTTCACCTAGTGTGTGTCCGTTGAGGCTGGTTACAGGACTTTTACACTGGTTAAACATACATATTCCTATAGATTCTGAGAAATACTGGTTGCATGTTTGGGAAATACTGGTTAAACGTCCATAGAACTCATATCAACCACTCTCGAATGTACATCACAGTTCCTTTGTGTCTTCAGAATCCTCTGTTGCTCTTTATCTTACCACCTTCCTCATTGTCCTCTTGGTGAGCTTAGGTCTCTCCTTTGTTACCGCTGGGGGACTGTCCTTGTTTCAGCTAGTAAACAAGCTAAACTCCTGTTAGAATCATGTTCATTCTTACTGCAAGCTGGCCAAGATTTGATTCTTATTATTCGTATTGTTCTTAATGATTTGTACCTTCCTTCAAGGGCTTCCTCGCTCAAAGAACTGCAGCTGCTTATGGGAGAGCAGAGCCCTTCCCTGTCCGGCTTCCTAATAGAATAAACTGTGTCGCAGTTCACCCCAGTGGTAAAGCTAAGAGGCCGATAGGCCCTGAAATGTTCATAACCTTCAGCTTTTCTGTATCTAATCCTGTTAATTTAACTATTAACATAAAGATAAGTTGTATTTGGAAGATAAAATGAGGAATATGCCCGTGCAAAGTTTTAATGCCTCAGTGTTCTTTATTGTTTTATGAAATATAAGCTGGAATTGGATGATCTTTAAGGTCCCTTCCAATTCAAATCATTCTAATCATGTTAAAAAAGTACCGAGACAAACACTTTGGAACCAAGTTTTTCCTTTACATGTTTGATGTGTGGCTTATATTCTTAATTAAGCTGTAACAGCACCCAGTCAGTCTCAGCGCAATGTGATATTTGTGCTGCTTGTAGTGTAGCTGAGGCTTCAGCTGGTGGGGTGACCTAGCAGAGTCTTTCTGCCCAACAAAAATAGAAATAGTAATTAATAATTTGCTTTCTGTGACAGACTGCTTGTGACACTGTTAGAACAATTAGGTGAAATTCTCCTTAGGTTTGCCTGGCTTGCCTTGGCCTAAATGAATTATAGAAGACAGCAAAATGACTCCTCTGCTATTACCTTTTTCTGCTGTAGCGGAAGTACTTGAAGTATTTCCTTGGCAAGAAGGATGCTGACAATCCTTTCTAAAGCTAAGACAAATTCTCGTTCTTCATAACAAGGCTTAGGAAATGTACTGATGCTATGACAGTCTTATAATTGTCCTACTATTACTATACCAGTATAACTCCTTCCGTGGATACTCTCCTTTGGAGTAATGGCTGTTTTTCCGTTCATTAAATTCTTCATTTCCATTACATTTCCCTAAGCAGATAAGTTTCCCTGTGTTCGTGCAATTGTCTTAAGTAGTCTTACCAAGCACTTCACCCAGGAAGACTGAGGCAAAGTTGTTCTTGCAGGCTTTGAATTAAGGAAACTATGTGTTTTTCATATGCACTTGTTTAGTTTGGAATTTCTTGTGCGTGCATGAGACCAAAACAGCTGCTACTGCCTTCATCTGTATGCTGGAAAGTGCCCATGTTTGGGTGCAATATTGAAAAAAAATATTAAATTTTAGAATAACTAGCATTTTCCCACTGAACTTAATTTTATATATATGTGTGTGTGTATATATATATATTCTGTGTTCAGAAGCAGAAAAGATTTGATTACATTAACTCATGTGACACCAGATCCTAAAGACCATTCAGGCACAATTGAAGCCAATTAAAACAGTCTGAGCAATCAGGCAAAACTTCATCAAGATAAGCTACCAGAAAGCAAGCTTTTGCCAGTGCAGGCAGCTCTATAATTGTAAGCAATTGATTAGAACCATGATTGCCCTAATCAGCAGAGTTGCTCAGGCTTTATCTGACCTTTAATTTGTTGAGCTAAAGTTAAATAAGTTTGATTTAAGTCAAAATAAGAATTCACACAGCCCTTTGCAGCAAATTAAACCCAGCTAGACCAATGTAGCTTTGCATGTAGACAACCCCTAAGGCAGCAAAATGTCCAACAGCACTGACAAAGTGCTTGGTGGTTGTCAGGGAACATGTGTTTTTACTTTCATTGTGGCAGGAAACACCATAGGGTCAAGGCTGCAAAGCACTGTTTATATTGTTCTTTCTTCCACTTACTTATTATATAGCTGATTTGCAGTGTCCCATTATGTGCAACGTGGGGTGTCTTTAAAATGATATATTATAAGCATATTTTTAAAATAAGTGATGTCCCCAAATTTTATTAATACTGGGAGTGGGAGAGCTTATTTATAACTGGTGGTGTGCTAGATTTTATTGGAGCTGCACTTCAAGCATGACACCTGTTAAAAAGACAAGTCCAGATGTAGGACAATATTTTGACCTTTATATAGCTCTGAATGGGGTGGGAAAGTAACCCTTTCAGTGTATTGCTTTGGTACAGTGATGGAAGTGCTGTAGTTGACCAAATGTTAGTCTTTATGCATTCTCTTTTCTTCCCCTTCCTTTGCCATTGCTCCATTCTCTCATTGTTTCTTGGGTTTGGTTTTTTTTTCTTCTCTTTTTGCTGTCTTCCTTTCATTCTGTTTATATACAGTCTTGACTCTGCTTCCTCTTCCTTTTCCTTGAGACATACTATTCATTTGATGCAGGGTCCACATCACAGTCCTTGTATTTTCTTTTATACAGTCTAACCGTATTCCTCCTACTTCACACTCATAAACACAGGACCACTGGTTAGCTGAGCTGTTTTCTGGGGCTTGTTCCATCTCACTTCAAGTAAGCAAAAGTCACTTTAAGCAGTGTCATTCCACTTGAATTTAGCCATGCATACTGAAGGTTTCTTACTGATGTACAAGGCGTGCATTGTGGTTGCAGATTTTGTAGACAAAATGCAGCGGAGTTTATCTGTCAGGACTTCAGTGAAGTGTTTGTGTGGTGCTGAGTGAAAAAGGATTAGTTAGGTGGAAAAAATGGGGATCAGTGCAGGGACTGGAAGGTGGGGAAAACAGCCAAAAGAAAATGGAATAGATTTCCAATTTCCAATCTGTTTTGCTAATAGAATCACACAGATTGTAAAAAAGGAACCAGGAATGAAAGCTAGAGGTTGGTGAAGGTCAGTTCTGCTTCTTTAGATGCTGACTTATACTGGTAAACAGTATCAAAAATTATGATCTGAACCTGCAACGTGCAGTGACCTTCAGCAGGACAGGTCTTAGGCCTAAAGTACTAAGGTGTTTCCAGCAGAGGTACAGCAGTATATCTGCCAATGTGAGAGACACGCAGAACACCTGTTTCCTCTAAAATGCTGTATGTACTTCCACTCCTACAAATTCAGAAAAGATTAATTAGAATCACAACTTATCAAAAAAAAAAAAGATGACTGAGCAGATTAGTAAAGTAGAAATAGAAAATTTACTTATTGTAAGAAGTGAAAGGATTGTTAGTTAAAGGTTATTGGCCCAACAGAATAACTGTTGAAACCTATGATTTTTCTCTAAAGCACAAATAGGAGATAAGTTCAGGAGATTTTTAAGATCTATTTTAGGGATGTGGACTGTGTTGATACAGGTTACATCACCCAAACTGGAAATAAGAGGAAGATTAATAAATGCCAGTGGAATGAATTTCCAGAGAACTCTTCCAGCAGCAGAAGTAGTATGAGTGCAAATAAATAAAAATCAAGCCCAAATATTTAGATGAGGCTTAGACAGTCTTTAGATAAAATTTAATCTTTTAAGAAAAGGGATTGTGTGGTATGGCTGCTTGCAGTGGTGTGAGACTATCATGAATGACACAAGAAGTCCTTGCAGTAGTTTTGTAATATAAGGTGACAAGAAAGAACTCACAGTGGAACTAAACTTTCTACTTGCAAGGAGGTGAAGCAGTAATAACCCACTTGAGTCAGTTCACCTATATTCAGGGTAACACATTGAGGCTATACAAGGAAAATTACTAAACTCACTCGTGTATACTCATGAATTGTGCTAACGGACCTGGATATAGAATAATTAGGAAGCAGTGAGCAAAATTTCATAGCTCTGACTACTGCAGCTACCTCAACAATTTCAGGAAGTCATCAACACTATCGAAGTGTGGATCAGTGCACTTATCCACCCGTTGTCAATCACAACGTTGAGTACATTCACCAAAAAAAGTAATGGGGTATAGGGGGGCAGTGTCTTGAGATACTGGAAATACTACTGCAACCTAAAGAAATAACATCCCTATGTCCTTCACACCCTTGGCCTCCACTGTCTCGTGTTTTAATACACAAGCATTTACATTATACATATCTCCTACCATGCTTCCCTTTTCTCTTGTAGAAAATTCACATTTTTAAACTGCATATATAGTGTTCTCTACCTGAATTTTTGGAGAAACACTGCACCAAACTAAACTCTGCTTTGCTTGTGATCTTAAAAAACTGTCACAGTGCTTTAGCAGAAGGAGAACTACACTTATTATACAATTTTTTTTCCCCAAAAAGTTCAATCACATCTTTCAGAACAATTAATTTTTCATAAATGACTGTAAGGGTAAAAGAGCAGTATGGTATTGCATATTAACTGGAGAGCAATAGAATTGAGTCAACCAAAAATCCATTCAACTGGAATAATGAAAAAAATCACAGGGCAAATATTAATTATGTGAGTAATACTGAACATGTGAATTAAGAGCCAGTTAAGTCAAAGAGTTGCGAATATCTCGACTGTTGTGGTGGACTGGAGCCTGCATCCTCCAAGAGCTTACACAGTGGTGTAGACTGAGATGCAGTGAAGGTCAGGCTTTTCTTCTGCACCAGTATTGCAGTGAATGAACCAGTGTAGGGCAGGATGACAACTCAGACATATTGACTCTTTCCTACTAGTTTCTTCAGGTCTAGGAGGAGGTTAGAGACACTGTCCATTCTGTTCACTTGGAACAAGTAGCCCTGTAGTCTGGTGTGCACATTGAAGAAAGAGGCGTGTACTGTTCATTGCAGACCTGTGGCTTCCTAGGAAATTTTGCATGGAAACTTAGTAGAAGCCAGTGGAAAATTTTGCTTTTATTAACCTCAGTGTTCTACAAAGAACAGGGGTCTTGAATTAACTCATATTTTCCCAGGTCATTTTCTCAGGGTTCAACTTCTCTGACACTGTCTCACTGGTATTTTCCATCCTTCTCTTCATTTTTGGATAGTATCTGGCTACGTTTTGTTCTCAAAAAACTCCTCTCTCTGCAGCAGACCTCTGGGACGTTCCCTGGTTTTGCAGGTAGTATGGATGTGCACGGTACCATCTATGGACACCTACTGCTTAACCTACTTCACCACTGATTCCTCCACCCTTCAACTTCCTCATCTTTCCCCCCTCTACCAGCCCTGTGCAGTATCTCTCAATTAGCATACCTTTTCTGTTCATAAAACAGAAGATGATGACCATCTTCTACTGGCAAATCCCTTCTTCTTCCCTTCTAAATCACCATGGGTGGTTCTGTTGTGCTCCGAGCTCGTTTGTTCCCTTTTCTCCTCTATATGAACACTGAGTTTTGGCCATGATTGTTCTTGTGTGGAGTATTTCCAACAACCTGTTTCCCCACCTCAGACCTTGTTTCCACAATTCTACCCCAGACTTAGGTCACCTCTAGCCTGAAGATGCTCATAAATTACCGGCTTTCTAGAAGTTTCTCCTGGGAAACCTTTAGCATCTCCTTTCCACTCAGGTCAGGGTCTCTCTGTTCCCCATTCCAGAAGATAGGTTTTCATTTCCCTCCTCCCCCTTCTTCCTCACTGAGCAGCAGCATCTCACCACCATTGTGCCTCTTCTTGGGTTCAGGCTCACCTTTGGGGCCTGGCATTGTTCTGCTTCTGCCTTTATTCAGGATTTGCGTCTTTGCTCCCACACATTCTGGTCCAGCCCAGATTTCCTCTAATCCCTTCCTTCCTTTATTCCTCCTGCTTTCCTCCAAGGGCTTTCATTCATGCCACCCTTGTTGTTTAAGCCTGGAATGACTGCACCCATCTTGTGAACCAAATTCACTTGGTCTTCATTCAGATCTCCCCATAAAAGGTACCTCTGCTGTAAAGCCTAGTCAGCTTGGATTCCTCTGCTGAAGTATATCCCATTCCTCTAGGATGAAAACAAATCCTGTTTCAAAACAAAACAAAAAGAACTGAGAGAGAGACTGACTAGCAATTAATTTTTGCCAGTTGCTTTATGCCAAGAGCAACATGCTTGTTCTTATCCCACTCCTTCGGATCGTCCTCCCCGTGTGCCTCCTGTTTTTCCTCTTGTTTTGTTATCTGCAACGATTCCTTCCTGAGGGCACCTGGCCTGATCCTGTGCTCACGCTGGAGCAAAGCAAGGAGTAACTCCGCTGCAGCCAACAGAACTTTGCCAGGTGAAATTTCTGTGGAAGGCAAATCAGCCCTTTGTTTTAATATTAGCTAATAAAGCCTGTGCACGGCTCCAGCACAGCATTCTGGTTTTAATTAATATGAATTAGCATATACATCTACATACACTTTCCCCCTCCGCCCCCTTTGTGGTCTCAGCTACTTTGAAGAAAACCTCTTTATATGTCTTTTTGGTTATTCTATATCTTGTCATTAAAAAAAACCCCAACAAATAAAACCCGAAAACCCAAGTAACATCAAACTCCCACGCAAACAAAAGGCTGCTGTGGGTGACAGGGAGTGCTGGGAGCAGCCCTTCCCGGCTGCTGAGAGGGGCCAGCTTCCAGCCCGCGCTCCCCGCTGCTGGGGAACCATCCAATTCCCAGCCCGCCATCCCTTCCTCCGCCTTTGCACAATCCCACTGCAGTGACTTCCCAGTCCTAATTGGAGCCTCTGGGCATTATTGTATTATTATTATTTAATAAACAACCACATAAAACACTGGTTGACATTTAAATAAGAGTAAAGAAAGGAAAGCTCTGACTCCTAGACTGTTTTGCTTTCCTGTTGACTTGGGTGGAAGCAGGAACAGGTTTTCTATACAATACCCACGCTCGCTTGACACATGCTTACCTTTAATGTTTTAGGAAAGGCACTGCTAACGTGGGCCAGATCTACTGCATCTGTCAGGCCCTGCTGCAACATAAACTGTAAATATAGAGACATAACCTGGACGTCCACAAATAAAATGCACTAACGGCTTTTCTTGACTGAGCTACGACAAGCGAAGATTCAGCATGATTTTCTGCATTGTTACCAGCAGTGTGTCCTTTCAAGTACTTATCTGAAATGCACGGTCATCAGGATGCTATTAAGAAGAATAAATGGAAGGGAGAGTTTTATTTTTGCATTTCATTGTAGGTTTGAGACATTTCAGAGTGAGAGTTATCGTGACAAAAGAAAATGTGGTGTCCTTGAAGTGAACACAGAGCAGCACAACTCATCCAATAAGGTTTTGAAAGAAAACAAAGAGCTGAAGGCCAGAACTGACTCCTTTAGAAATAACTATAAAACGAGACAGGATTCAAAATGCTTAAAATACTTGGGTGACAAGCAACAAAGAAGCGTCTGTTACAGAACTGATTCAATTAAGGAAAGGGAAAGAAAATCCTAAGAACTTTTTTAAACAGTGGAGATTTGATGTGTGAGGAGTGTAAGAACGAAATTCTCCCAGGCCATGACCAGAGCTCTGAATCAGCATAACTCTTTTCCTTGAAGAACGTGAAAACTAGACATGGATGAGTATGTACAACCTTATTATCCTTTTTCATTGTGGATCAAAGAGGAATAATTCTTGGGGATGCCAGCGTTCCACTTTCCTGCAGCGAGTCTGCAGCGTGGGCTGGGTTTATTTCTCTTGATTGGGTGATGCCTCTCTAATACTCAAATGATCAGGTCTTATAATGGATTTCTTGTGAGATCTGAATCTTATTTACTGGTTTGTGTGTGGTATATTTTTAAAGTATTCAGTAGGATTGAAACATTCTTGCCATTTATAAAAATTATATATGTATACACTTTAATTCTAGGGAGTTCAGCCCTCGTTCTTCCCACCAGTTCATTACATGCTTGCTCTCCTGTATTATATATTAAAAGCTTCATGTGGTGGCTTATTTGCATTTACATATGTGGACTGTAATAATTCTGTAATGTTGCTTGGAACTTCTGCATGAGCATGTTATATAGAGTCACTGTGGGCATGACAAATGTATTGCAGATCTTCCATAGATAAAACACAATGAATGCAAATATGAAGGTATTTGTATGCAAGTTTTAATATCTAAGCAGGGCTGTAAGTGCGTAACACCTGTAACCACAACTGTCAGTGCAAAACAGGGAAACTAGTTTTAAGGCATTTGTGCTGATTTAAAAGTGCTGGACGCTGAAATACTTCAGCTGTAATGGTGGAGATGTGTTCATCCTCCGGCAGGTATTTAACTGCATAAACTCTGTTATTAAAGAATACAAACTTTACTAGCTGCTGATATGCCAAACTCCTTGTGGAAACAAGTCCCACGTTGGTGAGGGCTGCCTTACAAAGCAACCTGTGGCTTGTAAAGACATTATGGAAATCTTGCTGTGAAATGGATTAAAAAGTGCTGGCTGATGGTCTTAGGGAGATGGGTGTATGGAGAATTTTTGTTGAAAGTAAAATGGGAACTTACCAGAAGGGTGCTGGATTTGCATGAGTGGCCATGCAGCTGGTAATGGGTTTGATCTAGAAGCAGGGAGCTTGCTTAAGAAAGACACTGCAGGGGCATATAAAGAAAGAAGAAAATGGAATCTGAATATGGAGTGTTGTAATCTGCCCCTGAAGGGAGACTGAGTGACTGCTTTTTGTGAGAGTACTGAGACAAGAATATATTAAATTGTTTCCAAAGATACAGAGAAGTATGTTCTGTAAAGTTTTCTGGTACATTTTAAAAACTATTCATGTTACAAAGAGAGATCCATGGAAGTTCAAGATTTTAACGAACAAAAAGGCAAAACAAACTTCTTTCAGCCTGTTTTTTTTTTTTTTTTTTTAAATTCATGAATACAAACCTTTGTTTGTTTCTGTATCTGGTGGAGGTAAAGTTGGCCTGAGTTGGTCTGCAGACTGTTTCCTAGTTAGAGAGTCCAGGTTCAACATGTGAAGGAAATCTGTTCTGAATTCACTGGAAGTCCACCTGCTCATTCTAAGCATTAAGTTGCTGTAGAACTGTTATAAGAAAAATTATGTTTTGCAGAAAGAGGAAATTAAATTGTCTTTGTATTTGCAATTCTTTAGGGGTCAGTCCGAGCAGTTTACTCATGGAAAATCAGAAGGACACAGTCTTCAAAATGGTCAGTAAACTGAAGAAGCTAGGCTGGGAGCGTCTGTATCTTCCCATTTGAAAACCTCGCCTATTGCTTGCTTCTACAGAGTACCTGGAAACACTGGTAAAAACCAAATGACATTAGTTCCATTGTATTTTAGAAGTTCTTTTGTCTGTATAACATTAGGATGACGTCAGAGGTTGATTATATATTAGGTTGTTCCAATAAGAGCAATTAATTTGGGGGCAAAACCCAGTGAGGACCCTGTCAGACACTGTACAATGGTTTTTGATTTCATGCAGTGAATCATCAGTGTTTACAGGCCTCCAACATGTAAATCACCCTGAGGTAATCTGGAAGGGAAGGATATGAATAAGCCAATTAAATTGGCAAAGAGCCTAAGGAACACCCTGTTTAGGGATAAAATCACATGCCTGTCCTAGTGCCAGTAGTTTTGGAGAAGGAAATAAAGTTGAAATCTTTATAGTTCATTTCTTTGCAGAGAGAGATGATTTAGAAGACTTTGGTCTTCTCCTTTTGTACGTATGTGGCTCAGGTGACTGAGATAAGGTAGTAAGTGATATGTTTTCTGCAAGTAAATTTTATTCTGATGACACAGAAGGATGTCATCCAGGTTGCAGAGGGTGTAGGAACTAGTTGCCTCACTTGTGGTAATTATTTCATATTCAGTATTATGATATCAAAGGACTGAATTGCCCTTTATCTTTCCAAGTACCTCCTTTTGTTGTTTCTTTTTTTTTTTGAAAGAGAGGCACAGTTTTCCATCAGGAAGCTTCCTCCACCCAACTCTGCAGTTAAAGCTTACTTTAAGGTGTTCTATATCTAAATAGTAACAAAACCAACTGCTCTCTTCATATCACCTGCCATGCCTGTGCCTTCAAACCTGTGATGTCATGGGAAAAAAGGGCTGAAGTGAGGACAACTTTTCATTGAAGGTTGTGCAGAGGGAGATGTATTTCCATTCTTAGTTTACTTCTTTACAGAATGGATTCTTTTTGTGTTTTTAAGAGGCTTGCTGTATTTGCTGGAAGACTAACTACGTATTTCTGTCATCTTTGAACTCATAGGCCAGTTCCTATCAGGGAAGTAGCTGGCTCTCTGGAAGAGACATACCCCCTACATGCCTTCATGGGAGGAAAGGCTCACACAGGATTCGTAGCTGATACCAGATACTTTACATTATTAAGCATCAGAGAATTTAACTGTAAACGGAAATCTGTACGAAATCAGGAGTTACCAGTTACACTGCTCACAGAGCTACTCATTTAAGGGCAGTTTTGGGGCACTTTTCAGACAGTATTAAGAGCAGGGGAGATGCAACCTCCCCTTTTTCCCTTCATATAGCCCATCATCTTTGGACTTCTGGAGTCATGTTCTCTATTGAAGGGATGTAACTTTCTGAGAATAAAACCAGCCAGAAAGCAAGAGACATGGGGGCACTGCCAGGCACCATCTAAGAGCCTTCTGGATGCCTTGAAAGTAACAGCATTGGGAGAGCCTAGATACAAATGCACAGACTGGCAAAAGATCCAGCTAAGCACAGGGGTTCAAGATGGTTTTAATGCCTTTTACCTAACCCCAGACATCTGATAGCTCAGCATCTAGCCCACATGTCATTACTTTCTATGGAGACAGAATCATCTTCCAGGATCAATTCGTTCTAGCCCCAAACAGGCATAAAACAAGTGTGATGAACCCTGGTTTCTCTATCTATCTGCATTGTGTGCTGAGGAGGCCTAGATGAGGGTCTGAATTTTTTAGACAGCTAATGTTCAGTGATATGAATCCCAGCCTTAATGTTCACCTCCTGTGCAGCCTGACCAGGTGTGGCTGGCAGCAGAGCAAACTCCCATTATTAGACAAAGGCTAGAAATTTGGCACCAAAGAATTAGCTCAAGGATCTTTGGGCTGGAGCTGGAGGTTCATTCAGCCTCTTGGACATATCTCTAGCCCTTATTCACTTTCAGGCATTCTGGATGTGTTCAGAGCAGTGGAAAGGAACAGAAATAGCTGCTTTCATTTCTCTTGTTGGTGTATGGGCCCTGCAGAGAAACAGGAACCAAAGTAAGGTTAAGCACGGTTTAAAGGAACAAGATAATTTTCAGTAGAGGAAGGGAAAAACACATAAGCTGGCCAGGTCTTCAGAACAGTGTACAGAAACTGTTGCCACGTCCCCAGGAAACAAGGCACTCAGGGAAATAGTCTAAGGCTAGGCTGCATGAAATAAAGAGCACATGATGCAGCCTGAGTGCCTTTGTCTCGATAGACAGCAGTCCAGAATCAGTATGACCTTACTCCCGCCCTTGTTAGTCTGAAATATGTAGCACAGCTGTAAGACATAGTTCATCATTTATCAAGGGTAAATACAGTTCTGGATGGGAACACGGAGGTGAAAAGTGCTCTGCACGCAGCATTTGCTTGCACGTTGTAACTTGCTGCTTGGAAAAAAACAACACTGTCTTCTTTTAACACTGGTGAGTGACTCCTTACCATAACCTTGTGAGAGGTTTCAAGTGTGTTCATGAATAGGAAAATTATTAAGATGACACATCAAGTTTTTCTGAATACTTTTTAATTTTCAGCCGCATCCTCATATTTTTCTTAGTTTACATTCTGAGACAAGGTGTTTCTAATCTCCAGTGTGATTGGTAGACCACATCCTTTCAGGCTTGGTGGCTCAGTTTGCTGTGAAACTCAAGCAGAGCTGTTAAGAAAGTGAGTTTAGATGAGGGGATGTCAGAACTAGAGCAGCTAATTTAGCTGAAAGGTCCTGTGATGACCTCTGCAAAAGAAGCCTCTATTGCTCTGAGCAGTTACTGTGGCAAAACCCAAGGCTGAAAACAAAGTGACCTCACTAAGATTTTAGTGGGAAAGAGGCTAAATGGGGGATTTAGAGGGCCTAGTTTGTAGAGAAAAAGGAAGATGGCTGTTTAGCTTGGGAACAGTTGAAAGTCTTGGTCTGAGCACATCCATAAATCATCATGCCAGGTAGGGTATTTTCTCTTCCCCTAAGTATTTCCCAGGTCAGGAGTCTGCTTTGGCCACAGCTGCTTCTCTTCAACAGTCCATTAAAGCCCCGAGACTGGGTTTTGAGCAGGCTATGTAGGAAGGATGTAATTCTTCTCTCTGTTCTGCAGCTGAAGAGTTAGGTCTGTAGCCTGACTAATATGTCTTTTTTGAAGAGAGGGCTCATATTAATTACCCTACATCTGAGGAAATCTAATTTCAGAGCACAAGGACACAGAGGGAAAAAGAAAGCCTGATTTTTCCAGTGTTCAAATATCGTATTTGTGCAAAGATTTGTGTCACAGGGAGCATCTCTGGGCCTTCTTGCCACTGGGGTTGTTAACAGAGGGCAAAAAAATGACTGAGGCTACTGGCTTCAGTGACAGACACTGGAGGAGTACAGATGGTATCTTTGGCGTTAGGCTGAATGGGCTGCATAAAACAGTGCAAGAGCTTAAAGGTTTACCCAGGGTCTCATTGTTTCTAGGACTGTAAGCGAGTGCTGACCATACAGACTAACAGAACAAGTTTCACCACACTTGGAAAGTAAATGTTTGGCGTGTATATGGTATAGGCTTGCTCAGTTCAAAGGAGGCAGAGGTAGTAGAAGAGGTAGGTTAAATTTTGCATTGTAGCCTATTTTCCTTAATTTGACAGGGCAGAGAGAGAAATCCCAGAAGCCTTGTATCTTGAGATTTAGTCAAAGTTGGTTATGAAGAACAAATGAAAAAATAGGTATGCTTCTTGACATCATCGCCCTGACTCTCCTAACTTATAGCCTTTCCTGTATACTTTTCCAGCTCAGCCCGTTGTTTGTGTCCCCTCAGCTCTGTAGCCCCAAAAACTCCATTAACAGCTGCTCCTTGCTGTCTGGTGCCATCTGGTGCTGCAAATACATGTCCAGGCGACATCCCATCACATCCTCCTGCAGCTGTGGGAAGCAGCCTGTACCCCAAGAGGGGACTCATGAACTGGTATCTGCTTTTTCCCCACTGCAGCCTGGCTGTGGCAAGGGCCCTCCGATATGCCATGGAGGTGGGACTGGTCTGGATGGTAGGAAGAGCTAGTCCTAGCTTCCCTAGTCCTTAATCAAGGAGAATGGAAGTAGAAGGCTGTCACTGTTCCTCCCTCCACTTAACATTGAAGTCCCACCTCCAAGTTTCTCTCTGTCGCTTTACTCTCTCCCCTTCTCCAGCTTTAGCCCTCTAACTTCTTTCACCTCTTCTATCATCCATCCCTTTTTATTATTGTTATCTTCACATAATTAGTTGCCTGTTCTCACTGCAGAAAGCCTTTCTTTCTCCTCCAAGATATAACTCCTTTTCTCTTAGGATGCTATTCCCACATGCAGAGTCTCTGATCCCACTCCAGACACCTCATATTACAGGGCCCATGGTTCAGGAATGCTCGAAGATTACACATGTTCAGATCCATTATTCAGAAAGCAGGATTACAGTATCTTTGCTGTCCTTCATCTCCCCTTTAATTAATCAATGCTAATTGATTGGTTGATGGTGGCTCTCTGGCACGACAGTCTCCCAAGTCTGAGAAGTAGCCACATGTCTGTCATTCACATGTGTCTTCCTGGAGTATACGGAACACATTAACCTCCAGAAATTAGTTAATGCCTCTTCTAAATTAGTTTCTATGATTTGGCAGGGCTCATTTCTCTGGACTAAGAGAAAACTGATGACAGAGCCAGATAGCAAGGACAGGCTCACAGGTTGCTCTCTTGGTTTTTGTCCAAGTAGACTTCACTCTTGCAGGGAGTAAGCGGATCACCTGTTGACCACAAACTGCACACTGATGGTAGGCTCTTGCCTGCAGGCCTGCTTCCTCATGCCTAATGCCTGTGCCCCTTTCAGTTTAATGCTCCCTTCCTGAGATGGTCAAACGCTGTTCATGATGATGTTGTCATAGGACTGCAGCAGGTGCCATGCAGTATCAGCGATGAATTTAGAGGGTCTGAAACTGAACAGTCCCTGTTGGTCCCCAGCCTGCTCTCTCTCTCTCTGTGAAACCTCAAGTGACTGAGTATTTCTCTTCTGTTCCAGCGCCCGACTCAAGATTCCTCAGTCTACTCTCATTAGGCTCTTTTTGGCCAGACTAGTTACAGGGATAACTGAGTTGTAGGTAGGTAACAGTGCTTCCACATTGTTGGTGCACGTTACTGGGAGTAACTGCTGTAAGGAACAACCAGCTTCACCTACTGTGTGGGCTAAACCACAACGATTTGCTGGTTTGCAATCTGATTACTACCAGGAGTCCATTTGGCATAGACTTTCATGGCAGATTCATGACCTGAGGACCATCAGCCTGACAAATTTCTGTTCTCTGCCATTGGGAGCAATTATAAGAAGAAAGCCACATTTTTTTTATTATTATTATTATTATTGACAAATCGGTCTCAGAAACAGTTGAAATGAACTAAGACATCTGCCCCAAACCCAACAAACAGGCAATGAGCTGTAGGCAGGCTCTAATCTTGAAAGATGTGAGCTGGAACAGATAGAGGATTGGCAGAGCTGTAAGCAACTGAAAATGGGCTCTTATAAGGAGAAGTTGGACGATCTTCAAAAAAGTGGTGCTACCAGTCCTGTCAATGAATATTTAGATATGGCCCTTGCAGACTGCAGGTCCCTTGGTGCAATACTCACTGGTGAGTCATTTAGAAGATCACTAACTGAAGGATAGAAAATGGCCTCTTGTGGCCTGCAGCCATTATGAGCTGCACTCTTTTTTTAAACGGTGTTTACCCTCTGTTTTCGGCAGATAGGGTGTGGCACTCCCATTCCTGGCAAAGTGGCTGGTGCAGCCTTTGGTTGGGAAAATATGGGTGCTATTGCATGACAAGCTAGGTTTCCCCTGTGGGGATATCACCTTCTTCCTCTCCAGCAGAGCATCAGGGGTGTGACAATTCCCTAAAGCACAACGGAACAGCACTGAAATCTGGCAGCTTTATCTGGTTTGTACTTATATGGATCTGGCTCATAAAAACATCTGAATCACATTTTACACTACCTATCTAGCTACATAAACACAACCAGAAGGCCAACCGTACCCTGGGCTGCATCAAAAGAAGCGTGGCCAGCAGGTTGAGGGAAGTGAATCTACCCCTCTATTCCTCTCTTTTGAGACCTCATCAGAAGTTGTGTGTCCGGTTCTGGAATCCTCAACATAAGAAGGATATGGAGCTGTTGGAATGGGTCCAGAGGAGGCTACAAAGATGATTCCAGGGCTGGAGCACCTCCCATAGGATGACAGACTGAGAGAGATGAGGTTGTTCAGCCTGAAGAAGAGAGGCTCTGAGGAGACCTTACAGTGACCTTCCAGTACCTGAAAGAGGCTACAAGAAAACTGGGGATGGATCGTTTACAAAGGCTTGTAGTGATAAGACAAAGCAGATTGGGTATAAACTGGAGAGGGGCAGATTTAGACGAAACATAAGGAGGAATTTCTTCACGCTGAGGGTGGTGAGACACTGGAACAAGTTGCCTGCAGAAGTTATGGCTGCCCCATCCCTGGAGGTGTTCAAGGCCAGGTTGGATGGGCCCTTGGGCAGCCTGGTCTGGTGAGAGGCGTCCCTGCCAATGGCAGGGGGGTTGGAACTGGTTGATGTTTAAGGTCTCTTCCAACCCATGCTGTTCTATGATTCTGTGATTTTATGTTTCTATGATTCTATGTTTCTATGATTCTATGAAGCTGATCCTGCTCTTAGGATATGAGCCTTATATTCTCAGACTATGCCTCCTCTTCCTTTTTTCATCAGAGGTCTTGTGACCTTCACTCCTTGCGTAATTATTTGGGCTTGCATGAAAGCTGCTGTGTTCAAATTTCTCAGCCTGCAATCAGAAGCGGCACTGTCACTCTTTGCTCATGTTAAATGCAGGTACCCAAAGTTTCTTTGGCTGTGATGTATTAGAGAACTCATTCTTCATGCAGGATGGGAGGGGCACCGCACGCAGCCCGGCGGACAACAGAGCATGGATAGGCAGCAGTCCTTCTGCTGTGCCTGTGGTGGCATTGAGACAACCCCTACACCTCCCTGACTCTTTTTTTTTGCCTTTCTGCCTCTCTCTTTGCCAGCTGAAGACTGCCCAGTCAGCTCTGCAGGAAGCCTGGGGTCATGGAGCAGGAGGCAGGCTGGCACTGAGCTGCAAGTGTGGGAATCATGGGCTTAGTTTTGTGGAGGCTGCAAGGAGAGAGCAGTCTGGTGAGTATTCACTTTGACACTGCATCCAGTATAGAAGGCAGAAGAAGAAATGCACCCTGCTTACTTATAGGAAGATGGACGTTGCTACGTTAGGCCAGGCTGAATTAAGTCTGGTGTCCTGCTTCAGACAATGATGAGCACTGGCTTCTAGAGGAGATGCAAGAAATACTGTAGTAAATCAAAGATAAAATCACTCAATGTAGACATTTCTGATCATCCTACCGATATCTGGGTTGCTTGTTAACTGTGTCAACATCTAGTGCCCAGAATTAGGTGGCAAGGATGAAGGCTTTACCCTAAACTATTCTAATTCGGTCCTACATGATTCTTCTCACTTGGCTGAAATAAGAGTGAAGAATCATACCCTCCCCATCCTATTCCTTCTGAAATACAAGACAAACTCCATATTGTTATCAGAGGTGCAGGATCAAACCTGTCATTATCTCGTATAGTGTGCAATAAATATTGTGACTAAGAGTTAACAGTGCATGGAAAATTATCATCTCTAACCCTTGTTGGCAAGCTTTACGTAAACTAAACCAGTTTGTTAGCTGCCTTCTTTAATGACAATCTAGCAGCTACTCTGTATAATCATTTTCTGTCACTGTGTACTACAGGTGAAAAATGCAGGCGAACAATACATGAACGCACAGATATGTAACTGATTATATTGCAAAGAACTATAAGAACAAGGCTTTTATTTTTCTCTGTTAGGAATTTGAATGAGGAGATCTCATTACCCAGAATCAGGATGCATCTTGCCTGGTGTATACAGTAACAAATGGGTTCTTCAAATCCCTAATTCACAGGCTTTTTAGAGAGACGAAGTTCAGCAGCACAAGAAAGATGCACTATTACTAGAAATCTCTCGACTCACCTCCTGTCCTGTGTGTGTCAGTGATTCAATAGCATGGAAGTTACAATTGACTACAACCATACTTTTGTTAGCAAATTGGAAGAAGCTGGGCAGAAGGGGCTGTGGAGGGGTCAAAGTGGGCTATCAGACCCGAGCAGGGCTGTGAGAATGTTGATGTGGGTAAGGTGGTCGGGCTTGCAGAGGGAAAATCTGAGTTGTCGCTGTGTGGAGATAAGAAAGGAAGATGGACCAGGAGGATCAGAAGTTTGATGAGCACTTAACAAAATGAGAGATAACAGTGCTTCATTTCTAATTCTTTAACTTGTAATTTGCTTACTTTTTCCTTTAGATTGAAAACTTTATATAAGAAAGCACTGGCTGCAGCATTTAGACATAGTGTGTAGACTTCTGTATATTTACAGAGCCTGTGTGACACAGTTGCAAAGAAGATGGATTACCAGCAGGTAGCCGTCAGCCTGGAAAGAGATTCTTGAGATTTGTGTGTTTCCATGTGCATCTCCTCAACTCTACCTGGTCTGCTGGATATTTGGAAAAAAAATACCAGAACTGTGCTCTACTTATGAAAGCAATAGTGACAGGACAAAAATGCATGATCTGTGTAGTTTCTGAAGCTAGGGATTATTCACAAGATATTGCTAGGGAATCAGATAAAGATTTTGATGAGTGTAAAAATTTCATCATGAGTCTGTCTTGAGGAACCCAAAGAACTGCTCCTATTTTCCAAAGTGTGAAATCTCTGACAACTTCATTCCACTCTTATTTCATCAATGGAGTAGGACTCAGTCATTCCGGCTTTGTGGGAGTCATTCCACTTGCCTGAACAGGTAGTATGCACAACAAACTGATAGGATGGGTCAGATACTTTTACTGTCTTTTATTTGAAGTTCTTTAAAATGATATGTCTTTAGATGCATAAGCCATCAAAATATAAATAAGGAGAAGTGTAAATTTTCTGTTAAATGTTCCCTTCCTGCCCAGTACAACCTTCTGGTTGGAAATTCCTTCCTGTCAGTCAGCTCCCTGCACCAGCCAGCGTGCGAACACATCTCTTCTGCCTCCCAGTGACTCCCTGGGGAGAGAAGAAGCTGCCCAAATTATCCTAAAGAAAGATTGTGGCTTCGCGATTGAACTCCATGGGGTACTGATGTGTCCAAAAAAGCTGATGACTGCAAGTGATGCTTAGTTTCAAACGTAGTTCCAGGGGTAAAAAAAGGGCTTCCCCTGCTAAATTTGGTTATTTTTTCCAGTTGAAATGTCAGTTGATGATTTGCATATGTGAATCAGTCTTGTTGATAAACTGTCTTCCTTGAACAATCTCAGTTACATTGGCCTTATTTCCCCACTTCTGTTGAAAGCCTTTTGAAGGGAGGAGAGGACATCAAGAATGCAGAAGTGCATCTTCATTAGTTAGGTCTTTTTCCCAGCACATGAATCTAAAACAGTCCTGCTGTCTTGTTGCTGCAACTTAATTACATGAGTCACAATTTAATTCACATTAAGTTTCTGGCCCTAAATGTTTGAAGTCCAGAGTTATTCCAGAGAATAATTTTATTTTGTAACAGCCTCCTTTTCCTCACTGGTTCTTACTCTCTGTGTGATCAATGCTTCTTGATCGTCTGTATTTCAGCCATGCAGAGGCACATACCTGAGCTATTCTTTTGATAGTAAAACAGTTTCTGGGAGTCAGTGCTTGAAGACTTTTGGAACAGGATTATTTTGGCACAGAAACATTGGGAAAGGTTGGGAGTCCATTGGAGACCTGATTGCAAGACAACATTGTCTTGATTCTTCCGTTTTGTAATGTGGGAAGATCCATCTGTTTGACAGCCCCAAATCAAACTTAAGCCTTGGGTGGTGTAACTGATTTCCTGGTGCGCTCAGGGTGATCAGTGTTCTGAATGAGACAGCCCTGGCTGTGGCTTTTCTCCCTGTCTGTGGGGTACAGGTTTCAGGGAACTCCTTCTCTATTGCTGAAACAATTGACTTTGTAAGTTCAAAAGCGGACCTAAGCTTCCAGCCAGATCTGCTGATCTGTGGGGCGCATCTGAGTGTATGTGGCATGAGCACTGAGCAGAGGCTGTCATTTCTGGGCCTGTGTTTGGAAAAGAGTTGTAGGAGTGCTACCAATAAGCAGCCGTTGTCGACAGCCTTGTCCGTGGGGTGCTCTTGAGGGTATGTCCCCTTTCTCTTAAGCAACTGAGCAAGCACCCAGAAAGACAGACAGATGCTGCGCTGCACACATCGCTTCCTAAGCATTGCCCTGTCTCTAATCCACAGCTGTTGTGGGCTTTCCTTCCAGCACAAGGTTGCTTTGTCTGAATAGGCAACAACAGCATCTAAAGAAGCAGTAGATTTTGAAAGAGAGACAACTAGAGCAATCATACTTTGATCTCTGGAACAGCCTAGGGGCTTGATTATTATCCAATGGAAGGAGCTGAGATAAATGAGTTTTTAGGAGGAGGGAAGTCAAAGAGTTCAGGCTGAAGGTGGATTAGAGTGCAGGGTGAAGGGAGTGTGCCCTTCTCCCAGCATAATGAGGTCAGTCATCAGCGAGCCACAGAGTCCTCTTGGAGCTTGGCATTTTACAGGGCTCATACACATTTTCTAGGAGCAGGCAGGAATGTTTCTTTCTATAGACCTCTGCGACCTCCTTGGAAGCTAATCAAACCCATTTTATTAAAAACCACCATTTGACTTCTAATGTTTTTATAGTGATTAAGAGCATTGACTTGGCTGACTGAACAAGAGAACCGATTGTAGCTCAGCTGCTTCAAGCTGGAAATGCTTTGATCGAACTGAGTGGGAGTTTATGTTAAAGGTACTCTATAAAATGAATTTTTGTGATAAGCTTATAAACTGAATTTGAACCTTGCACAGGCTCCAGAGAGAAAGAATAATAAGCTCAATTTGTATTCTTTACAGATACACACCAAGATGTCCCTTTAACCTTTGGTTATTTTACCTAGGGGGTCAAACTGTGTCTTAAACTGTTTGAAATTGCTTGTCCAGATTAGCTGTCCATGCTGAGGATGGAAAGCTTTCAGGGTGGCTCCCAAGAGCCCTGAAGCCAACTATAATGAATGACTTTGATGTTTTACTCAGAGGAAAAAAAAACTGAACGAGTTACAGAACTGCCAAACAGCCCCAGTTCATTCACACAAACTTGAGGATAATGTGCTTCTCTCGATCCCAATGTGATATCATTAGGATAGCTTTTCAAGGGCATTTATGTCGGACATCTTCCCTCCCTCATTACTTATTGGCCTCTACAGTTATATACAGCAGTGAATTGCAACTAGAAGACACGGGAAACCCTAGGGACTGTGTAGAGTTCACGTCCCCTTTCCACTGAAGTTGGTGACCAAAATTCCGGGGGATCAAGTAGAAGCAAGGTCACGTGGTCATACTGTGAAATCCTCTGATCCAATGCAGCTGAGGAGGGTGTACACACATAGGAATCTATCTGAAGGGTTTGGTAACTGGTCAAGTAATTATTCACCACCAGTAGTATGTGCAGCATGGATCCCAGGACAGTCATCATAGAGAGTCTGAGGCTGCTGCAAACCCCAGGCGTAAAGGAATCGCTCATCGTGGCAGCGATGGAGTCTTTGCCTGGGAGAGATTTTCTTTAGATGGTGAGCTTGTGATCTGTCTGAACAGATGTCTAAATATTTTATCAGAGCAGTCATCCAGCTGATGTGTAAATCTCACAGCTGTAGGAAAAGAGAGACTTTTTGTTTGTGTTTTCTCAAGGCAGAGAGCTGGAAGTGAGAAACCTGAGGTTTAGCTCTGTGATGGCTTTCTGCATACCTAGGGGCACGTCAGTCCCATCATTATGCTGCTCCTGCAGTCTTGCTACATCTGCTCTGATAGGTATATGCTGAGACCTGGCAGAATCCTGAGCTTTCAAGGTCATTCTCCATTCCCTACTTCACATAAAATCCACTTAATTTATCATAATAAAGAGAACATTTTTTAAACTTAGCTTACAGTTCATGCCCTGTGTATGTGTGTCTACCTCTTCATCCCTCCCAGTGACTCCTACCCTAATGCCCAACTCCAACTAAGTATAGAGGCCTCAGAGGTATCAAAGTTACATTAAATTTCCAGAAAATTGGGAGAGTGAGTAATTCAAATATTGCCTGTGCTGAGAGAGAAGTCTTACCAGATATCAGAGGATCCCCGTTGTGAAGAGATAAGAGGGACAGAGAAAGGGACATAAGCAATGAGGCTTCATTTGCTCATTCTGTTGCATGCACTTGGTTTATGTTGGGTTTGCTGTGCGTTTTCTCATAACTCCTTTTTATCTAAACCTTACTCAGGATTTGAAGTGTAAGTTAATATACTAGCAACCAAAAATTCCTTCCGTTAGCCATTGTTTGGGTATCCGTCAGGGTATCCAGAGAGGACTAGAGCTCACTCACTGTTGACTTTCCACCCCTGACTGGGGTAAAATATAAGCAGCAACACTGAACATGCTTAGGGAACAGGTCAGCTAGGAGCTGGAGCAGGCCCATTCATCAACCAGTTTCACCATATGCTAAGGGAATGCAACAATATATGTCTAAATTGGTCACAAATTGTGAAGACTAATTGGTGAACTGGAGCCCCATTCCTTGGAGTAAAAGTCTTTTACTTTGAAACTATTCCCACTGGCTTTTCCTGTATAGAAATAACTGCAGGAAAAGACATCAGAAACGATGAGATTCTGTAAGCCTTCTGAGGGCATTATTGACTTCTTCACATGGTCCCATTCAGGAATCAGCGACTCTCTGGAAAACTTAGTTTCAATCTGAGTAGCTTTACTCTCAGCCTACTCTCTTCATCACACATTATTTTTTTCATCTGCCCTGAAATAAGAAGGTTTAATTGGCAATCTGGCTTTGATTTAGTAATATCTCCTTGTGTATGGCAAGAGACTTCAGATTCTATGCACTCACTCTCAATCAATGTCAGCATGATATTAACTCAATGTTACTACAGTATTGATTTTATTCATCCCAGGAGCTACATCAATTTATCATGGAATTTACACTTCTTTAACAACCAACACAAATCAAGAACATTTGTTATGCTTACAATGTAGACTTGAAGGTTTTTGGAATCTGATCCTCATTTTCCTTTACATTTGTTTAGATTTCCAGTTAATCTGAATTCCTATCTTGCCCCTTTGAACTTTTAAACAACGGTAAATACTTTTGATAAATTTCTGTGCTAAAAACTATATTGCAACATAGTTCTGAAAAAAAACCCCGACTGACTGCAAAATAGCCAGTGCTTTCTGATGTTGATGTAACTGGTTTGGGGAAATAAATGGCTGGGTGTTTTATGTCACTCAGTGGCCACATGTAAACAATAAAATGTGTTTGTAACCTCAGTCATGCATTTGGTTCTGCTATGCGGTGTAACCATTTGTAGTTTTAACTCAGGTCTTGAAGATGTGTAGCAAATTGAAAACATAGCAAAAAGCTTGTCCTTTCCCATTGCATTTACAGACTGACTTATTTGCAACAGATGATGAAATTCTGGGAAAGTTCATTGTCTGCTTCTGCATTTGCTCAGTCTTCCTCTCTGGCTGGACTCTGTGGTGGCCGAAGAGATATGAAAAGATGATGTCAAAAGAGTGGGAAGTGAAAGCTGAAGGGGATTTTAGTCAGATGTTTTGAGCTGTTGATTTTTTTAAAAAAGAATTGGTTAAAATCTGCATAGCTGAAATGCTGATTTAGCATTTGGGAGAAATTTGGGACACCAGAGCAGTCATAGCACTGGTTTATGTTAACAGAGATACTTTTTAGAGGGCTAAAGCATCTGTACTATCTTCCTCCACATCACAGAGAAACCCACCACTGGCTTGAGTGCAAGGTGCGATTGTAAATTTACTATTCTGTATAGTTATTTATTACTGCTTCTGAATGTTGAGCCTGTTTCTTGAGTCTGGTACCTGTGTACAGTAAAAATTAAACTTGAAGAATATACTGTTGCTTAGTAGTCAGAGGAAAGATACCAGTCAGAGACACAAAGATGGACTTTACTGAAAATAGAAGGACAAATTCAGCTGCATTTAACTTAAAGTGTGTGAGTAAGCTAGAAAAGGGAGGATTGCAAAATCTGTGTGTCCATGGCAATGCCACCCTTCAGTGTTACCTAACGTGGCTGGGTTTACGTCATCAGAACAAACTTTCATCAGTTCATCACAGTTTAGTTATGCGACACTATTTTGAACTCAATGTGGAAGTGATGCTTTTATGCAAATTTGTGCTTTTCAAAGTGTTTCAAACACTGTTAGAAACTCCACCCAGCCATAGCTTGCCACAAGGTGCCTTGGGGTAGAAGGCCATGCTACCCAAAAATATAAAATGAAAAATTCTGGAGCTATAGGATTTGCATGGACTTTCTTGGCCATGTTGCTCAGAAGAGTTTCAGGAACATATAGTACCAATAGTTGCCACATCAACATCCTTCTGGTTTGGGTCTCATCATTTCAGATGGTGTTGAAAGATGGGTACCTAGGTACTTGAGTGCTTGTGAGGTTTCAAATAGAGGCATGCAAGAGGCATGGAAAAGAAGACCAAGAACTTCCTTTGGATTTGCCTGGGTAGACTAAAGTTTCTATTATGGTTTTACTGTACAGATAGCACAACCGGCTTGCATCTGGTCCAGAAGCCTTACACATGGGCTGTTTATTGCATAGTGGTTGCTGTGACAGGCAAAAAGTCGTAGTGAGATGGAACACCTCTTCTCAGGCTGAGTGATACAGCGGGAACCCTCCTCCAGGTCAGATTTGGGATCACCAAAAAGCCAGGGAAGCCATGAACCGGAGCAGTGCTGTGGCAGTGGGGGCAGCAGGAGGAAATAGAGCAGCTACAAGAGGTGTGATCCTTTCCTGCTGTAACACTCTCTCCTGGACGTGAGCAGAGACTGAGCTAGAAGCTACTGCAGAGCTGTAGCAAAAGTCTCGGCACTCGTGTAGAGACCAGACAATGCAAGATGAGAGTTGAGGTGATACCCTAGCTGCTGCTTCAAGGAGCACAGAGGGTTGGCAACTTACCCCAAGTGCCAGGTGTACAGGTAAGCAAGCTCTCACCTTTGCCAGCTTCTCGCACCAAGCCACAGGTAGCCTGGCCACACTTATAAACCCGTGCTGCAATTCCACAGGCACTGGCCAAGGGCAGGCACATGACCACACCACTGTCAGATTAGCTGCTGAATTTATGCTGCCTTTACACCATTTGTGGGAGGATGTAACGCAGCAGAGAGACAGAGCATTATGAGCAAGTGGCATCTAATCCAGCACCCAGCATGCTCATCCACAGTCAACCCACTAACAATTTTAAACAAGCATGAGTAGCTAGAGCTAATTTATCAACTCTTTGTGCCATTTGGCATTTGGCTTGGTGCTAGGCACCCTAATGCTGGCTTAAACACATTGCTGGGTCATGACTCTGAGCTGCGGCCTGGTTAGTTGTTTGGATGGGTTGGTAGAGGTGCTTGGCCAAGCAGTGGAGGTTTCAGCATGTTCACCTTCGCTGCCAGCACCGCAGCAATGTGTGGGCTCCAGCTGCTGTGGCTACAAGTCACTGAACCCTCTGCACTGAGCTCTTGGGCTTCTCAGGGGTATCTGACTTGCACCAGTTGCACTCTGTGACCTTGGACATTAAAATATCTTGGCTTGTTGCTCATATTCCCTTGTTTTCATTTTGCTGGCTCGGCACAGCTTAGTGTCATCTCAGGAGTCCGCCGCAGCAAAGGTCGCCCAAGACAGGTTTCCACACACAGGGAATGCTTTTCTCACCCTACACTGTAACTATAGTGATTTGTTTTCTTTTAAATTCCTTTCCCTAAGGTTCAATGCTATCTTTAGATGTCATCCTGTTTTGACAAATGTCTCTGTAGTTCCTGATACTATCGGGGAACTGTGGCATGACAAGGACTGGCTTAAGTAACAGCTGCATAACTCTGTCAGGAATGAATGATGTGACTAGTTCCCTTTCTGGAAACACTCCCATTTTCAGTGATTCTTACAGCATCCGGCAGCCAGTCATGGCCCAGTCTGCCCAGGTTTTCATCCTTCCTGTTCCCTCAACCTTGGACAAGCACGTCATCACTGCAGTTTTGCGCATGTTTTGGGCTTCACAGCCTGAGAGGCTGGAGAGTTGGGATGTAAAAGGCTGATGGGGTGGGTGAATAGGAACAGTAAGTGAGACCTGGAATGGTAAACTCTGCTGAGAGTTGGGCTCTTGACCCAACAAATTCCCAAGGCATGGGTTTCTTTGGGGGTCACAGGGCTGGAGTGTGGGCCTAGAAACACTCTTCCTGACTCACAAACCAGTTGTGTTCTAGGCGCTGATAAAATGGGCTTCCAAGCAGAGGCTGTGGAAACTGAGGGTGAGTGACATATCATCTCCTGAGCTTTTGTGACTGGTGCATGGCTGATGTATCTTTGTTCTTTAAAAAAAAAAGAACCTCTGCTTTGTGCTTTATGCAGAAACTCAGAAATGTGAAATCTGAAGAGTTTTGTTGGCTTTTTTTTTTTCTTATTCAAAGAGAACTTTAAAATTGTGTTGATGAAGCAATGCAAACTTTTTTTTTTATTTTTTACAATATTTTGTATTAAGCCTTTGATGTTCTGGATCTAGTTGTCTGTCTCTTTGCAGGTGTGTGCTTACCAGGGGCAACTCAGCCATACTACCTTTGCTTATTTCAAAGCCACAGTTTTCCTGATGGTTTTCCCCCAGCGGCACGGATATGAGGAGACATGCTTATTCTCAGGCTTCCTATCATCTCTTGCTCAGTTCTTGACGAGGTGTGTCCATCATGTGCAGCCAGCAAATACAGTGATGCCACCCTGGACAGCTGTTTGACAGCCACCGGAGGTGCTTTGGACACCAGAGGGGCAGCAAAGCTGTGAGCTTCCCCTTTGGCATCTCTGCCTATTGAAGCACCCTGTGCTTAAGGGTGCTCAGAAGCCTAACCAACCAAGTTCATACTTCAGAATCATCAAAACAAACTATTATTGGAAATCTAGCCTAAATGATAGACCATGCAATCTGACATCACCTTCAGCTAAATCATAAGATGACTTTTCCTTCCTATAATGGACTGTATAAACCTTAGCTTAAAATGGTGAACAAAATTATCCTGTCATTACCCAGCTAATTTTATGCCAGTATGCATTCAGAGGCACAGAGGTGATCTTTAGCATCACACATTAACTTCATGTTTCTTTAATTAACTGCATCATACTGCATGTTGGCAAGTAGCCATAATGATAGTTCATCCTTCCATCAACCAAATAGCCGAAAGTTGCAGAGATAATACTGTCAAGAGACAGCCTAAGTCTTCATTTAAGAACTGCTCTAAGTACCACAAAACAAAAGCCCTTTTTAACTGTTCAATATTATCTACTCAAAATACATATACTGTGCGCATCAGAGTTCCTTAGTATAAACAACTGGGAACAAAATCAGTGGCACAGCTGGGTCAAATGTAGCCTTCCAAACAATTTTTTTGGATCCAGATATCTACAAGCCTTGAGCATTGTGCAGGTTGTTGTAGGTAGGAGGTTCAAAGTATGATAAAGGTAGGTCAATTATGTTTACTTACAAGGACGTAATTGGTTTTTCCGAAGACATAGTGAGGGTTCAGGATGTGTCAGGCTTCCTCTCCAGGGATTGCTCACATGACAATTCTCAGCTTTTTTACTGTCTGTCAGCGCTCAGCATGTGCCTGGTTCCAGCTCCTTGCCAGTCTCCAGCCCTCCTGCCTCCTTTTTGCTGCCTTTCACTCAACCCCAAGAGCCCTGCTGTGCTTTTTCTCTCCCTGGCTTGATGCTGAGCCAGGCTCAGGAGCCCAGCCCGTTCCTAAGCCTTTGAGCACCCATGCAGTCACTCCCCTGGTCTCCAGCAAGGCAGTACTGAGGCAGCCCAGGCTGGCTCTGCCCAGGGGCAGCACAGGTTAGAGCTCTGTGCCTTTGTCTCCCCCAACATCTCAGGACGTAAGCCGAGCACTCCTGGTCTGCCCTTGAGCTGACATGCTGGCAGTGGAGCTGAGAGCTCCAAAAAGTAGCTGTCTGTGGTGCAGCTGTCAGCTACGATCTCCTGGAAAATGAGCTGACAAAAGGTCTCCACTGATGGAATTGCTGCATGCACACCTCAGTTTGCCTGGAATGGCTTCGTAGGCTGGGAAGCACAATGGTTTTTTCTCACCCTGAGCCAGCACAGCCACACAAGCACTTACATTTTCTGATCTGAATCCAACAGGTCCTCTCCTATGTGTTGCCTGCTTGCTCCTTCCCATGATGCGTGCCCTGCACTCAAGGTGATGCACAGGGTGCTCCCTTTCATAGGAAGCCAGAACCAGAAATTCCCCCCACACACACACTCCCTTGCCCAGGGCAGGTCATTCCCCAGGAGAGCCCCAGCCTGGTGCCCCAGGGATGACCATCACCAGGCAGAGGGCATGGGAAAGGAGTCTCACCCTCCCAGAAAATGCATAGGCAACTCCACCCATGGCCCATCTTCTCTGCCCAGAATTTAGAGCAGCTTCCTATGTTTGCTTTTGTTTGGGGTTTGAATGTGTACTTAGCTATCTCTCAAAGCTATCTCAAATGCAGGGGTGTGGTGAGACTGCTTAATTTAACCCAGCCTGTGACATCTGCAGATGGATGGCCTGTCTCCATGTAGCTTTTTTATCTGTTTCATTTAGTTTTGTTTAAAAGCTGATAATTTGAATCCTTTGTCGCCAGTCTTCTTTTGCCTTAATGAGCAGTCCAATTTTGCTGGCACTTGAGACTAACAAAGTAAACCCTCCTAGAAACAGAAAAGGCCCCTGCACAAGTTTGCACTGCTTTGAGAGCCTGTCTTTCAAAACACTGCTGCTGTTGTCTTCCCAGGAGGGATCTAGTTGCACACTGGGTCATGCTTTTAGGAAAAGAGAGGAAATGGCAGGATGTTCTGGTTGCTTGTGTAAGGGCCCAGTTCCTCCCCAAACTTTCCTCACCCTCCTCATTATTTCCTGTCCCAGGGTCCTGCAAAGCCCAACAGCAGGCACAGTCACCTCCTTCACGCACCAGCGAAAACATTGGGGCACCAAACATGAGGAGTTCCCTCCCCAGCCCACTGGAGTCACTGGAAGAACATGCTTGGCTTTCACAAGGTTAGGGTTTCAGCTGAACCAGAGCTCTTGAGATGAAAAGCTACAGGCCAAACACACCCACGAGATCTACAGCATACATCCCTAGCAATATGCTCTAACTTAAATGTATTTGCATATAATCTTCTCAATGAGGGTTTTCCCACTAAACTTTTGCTCTGACATGATGAGGAATGTTTTAAGACAGCAAGGTGAAAAACATCCAGGGAGATACGAACACCTAAACAGAGACAAGGAGGGTAAGTGTGGTTACCTTTTACTCCACCCTGCTCTCCCTCCTACTGGCCTCATCACTATGGCCCCAGAGGGAGGACTCATGATAAATGTGTGTCAGCATCCTGGTCTTCATGCTTACACTTTCTCACTGTACATTGTGATGTGCTGCATGTTGGACACCAACCCATTGATTCTGCATGGAGCTTGTGTGTAAATCACTGACTGAGGGTCCTAGGGTTGGTTTTACTTTTCTCCAGGACAAGGTGGATCTCCAGATCTTCAGAGAGATGACTCTTTTTCAAGAGAGCTGCTTGCTGGCAGGGACTCATGAATTACAAGGGGAGTGATGTGTTGTCTGTTGAGGGCAGGAGGCAGGAGGATAAATACAGTCCTGTCACTTTTCATAGCAGAGAACAATATGTCACTGAAAGTGTTTGGTTTAGACCTCAAGAAGATGATATTTCCATGTCTCAGTCTTTCATGCATTTACCCCTCTATAGGACAGAGAAGTGGTACTACTCATGGGGTGAGGTCATAGAGCATGTGGAAACTGAGAAATTGAGATCTAGGTTAATGGCATAAACATGGGTCTAACCATCCCCCTTTAATACTGGACTCCTTGGAAAGAGGAAGGAAGATGGGCACCCTTTCTCAATTGCAGTCAATCCCACCAAGCCAATGGCAGCTGCACACATTTCTTTCTATCTTTCTTATTTTATTAAAGATATATTCAGTTCACTCCTGAGGAATACTGGCCACATCATGTTAGACTGTGGCAGCAGCTGTGTGTGGGTCCTGTATGGGGTTCAGATCCTCTGCAAGGTACCCTGTGAGTGCCACAAGTGCTTCTGTGGGTCCACCACAAGTTCCTCTCCTTACTGGCAGAGTTGCCAAGACCCTGCTTTGCTTTCTAGATGTGTGTCAAGTTTGGTCTGAAGAACCAGCTCTAGGTGTGAATAGACTTCAGTGGCCAGTTGCACACGACACTTCTGATTGATGCCTTATTTTCACCCAGATGCAGCCCTTTCCAAGACAGACTAGACACAGACTGTCATCAATACAGACTGTCCATTCGTTATATCATTATTTTTTTTCAGAAGCTGTTACTTTGAGATATATTTCAACTAGTGACCTTGACTGGGAGAGTACCAGATCCCATGCTGTGTATCTTGGGGGTACCCTGTCTCATTAATGAGTACCTTCATTTCAGAGTGTTTTCTACTTGTTTTGGAAGGCTTACCTCCCCTCCCTGAAAAAACAGAGATGAATTGGGATAAATACAGGCAGGAAATGGTTTCCCTGGCAACACTAAGAATACATAAGAACAACCTCATCATTCACTTTTATTCCTTAGATATACTTTTAAAAGAAGTTTGAGTTACATTAAAAGACATCTCCTGTTCACAGCACAGTACCCAAGTCAACAGAATTAATCAGCCCCGATTCCACTTTCAGTGAGACAGGAGCTAAGTCTCTTTAAAAACTAGGGACATAAGGTCTTACATTCCAGGGAATGAAAGCTGAGTCAAAAGAGGAGTTCATTCAGATTCTACACTGGTCAAAAAAAAGCGCCGCTTTATGCAGCATTCAGCTTTGCTGAAGTGTAGCTTACACTAACAAACTTCTAGCATGTCCTGTTCAGAAAGTCTTAGGCTTTTGTGAAGCCTGGGTCAGGTTGTCTATAAGCAAAATCTAATCTATTTGTGTGACAGTGCCAGAAAGGAAATCAGAGAGACTGTTTCTGAGAGTTTATTAGGGGAGACATCAGAGCTCGGTGTGATGTAATTCCTACTCCTGTCACGTTGCACTAACACATCTCCCCTCCCTCACGATCTGCTTGCCATTCCTGCCAATCTCCCCACATGCCGTAAGGTGCAAGAGAGATGTTTCAGCAAGTTGAATGACTTTGCCCTTCATCTGGAACAGTGTGTCCAGCCTCAGAAGCTAGGGGAGACCTCACTGGGCATGTCTTCCTCACCCAAGTTCATCTGTAGGCAGGAGGGGTTGTTCCTGAGTGGAAGCCGTTTGGGAAGCAGGGTTTCAAGCTTAGCCCTGCCAGATTTCTAGCTCCAGGGCAGGCAAGATCTGCTCTTTCTCCTTGTTAAAAACGGATCAGATTGGACAGCAAAGGTCACAGCATCCCAAGGATCTGGTGTTTGGCCCAGTTTTAGGCTGCTTCCTTGTCTCATGACCTTTCTGGGATCACTGCTTCCCAGACAAGGTCCTCCATCCTGTATGTAAGACCTACTTGCTTGGTTCTGATCTGCCTAAACAGATTAGAATTTTTTATTCAGTTACTGCTGGGGATCAATCCATAAGCACAGATATGAATTAACATCCAGAAGCTGTGTTTCTACTGAACATGCAGATGTGGAAGGAGGACCCATTGCTGGTGACATCTGCAGATGATAAAAGAGAATGTTTGAGGTCAGGGCATAGGAAGACTGGTTGTTCAGCTGAGTGCAAATGAACAACATGTACTTCAACATGCGTCTAATGTGAAGTCACAGATCTAGGACCAGAAGTGGCAGTACATGAAAAAGTCTCCAGGGCCTCCCTCTACCTGGCTTATTGAAAAGAAGAGGCTGAGAAGCAGTATGGTCACTACTTACCATTGCCTGGATGAGAACAGATATTTGATGGCAGAATGATCTTCATTCTAGCAGATGAACAGAAAAAACAGTGGGTGGAAGCAGAAAGTAAGTGAACTCAGACAAAAATAAGATGCATTTTCTCATTGTGAGTGCAATAATCATTGGACTTAAATGACTTCAACCAAGGTTATAGTGGTTTCTCCCTCACAGGCAGTTTAACATTTATAGTGTCTTTCTTAAAGGTGGACCTTTCATCACTTTCAGGAGGTCCACTGAGACAGGTTGTGTAGGAGATCAGAAAAGACAGTCACGATAGTACCTTTCTGGTGTTAGACTCAATTACACAAGAGGCAGAGTACTGGGAGAAGGTTGTCCAATGTCACGACCAAGCTAATAAGTTTAGACTCCTGGAAGGACTGATTGGAAGATATGGTGTTTCCACATCATGGAAGGGCTCTTATATTTGCAGGAGTGTGCCGATACATATTTTCTTTTTCCTCAGACATGTTTGAAGTAACGACCCTCAGGAAGGAAAATGTCTTGTTTTACCAGGCCCACTGGCATAGCTCTGGTTGTTCAGTCTCAACACCAACCTAACTCCATGCTTAGTAATATTATTGCTGTTTTGTATGAGAAGAATGGGTTGACGGTCCCTTCTGGCATAGATTAATAGCATCTTTCTCTGAAGCACCTCTGTATGGTCCAGCTGACGGTTTGTGGAGAGCACAACATGGCAGCTCATGCTAGAAGACGTTGGAAGATGATGGTGGTTACTGGGAAGGTTGGGGATTTGCAAAGAACCTCAAGATGTGGGTCTGATTCCCACAGATGTTGTGCACACTCTGGACTAGCTCATAATAGGAAATGTTGCTGTGGCCAAAGACAGCCTAGAAACTAACATAGTCACTTCCTCATGTCCAGGGGTCTGATTAAACTCAAAATGGTTTCTAAAACTGGTTCTGCATTTTCCATCTACAGTATTACTAACCTCAAACTTAAAAAAAAAATAAATCCAAAATGCTGCAATTCTGTATGATGAAATACTACTGAGGTGTGGATAGTTTTGTTCTGTAAATGAACATGAATTATATGTGTCAAGATCGAAATTCAGCAGTTGTATCCAATAACAGAATTCCTGCTGTGTGTGGGGAAATTCCCCCACATACACCTTATCACCCCACTCTCCTCCTCACACAAAAGGCATTTCTCAAAAATATAACTTTGTTCAATGAGGCTTTGGTCCTGGGAGGTCCAATTAAACAGGTTATGCAGACTTCACTGGATACCTGCAGCACTCTCTTTCTGGTTTTAGGCTGCAAAAAAAAAGGATTTTCTAAGCATGAGGAGCAGGGCAGCTAAGAGAAGTAGTCCAGCATCATATCCAGACTCCTAGACCCATCTTCTGGGAAGGAATGATGGAAAGAAAAGAGAAGGACTCTCCCATGGAAGACTTTGAAGGGCCTGTGCTCTGTAGACAGGCTCCTCAATGCGGTGTGCAAGCCAGGCAGCAACCCAGGAGCAAGAGCAGCAGGGAAGACGGGGTATGGCCCAAACCCACATGATCGACAGTGACAAAATGTGACTCCTCTTGCAGGAATGAGACCTTTCTAAAGGCCTGGCTGTGCCCCTGCCTGCCCCAGGCGTGTAGAAGGAGGAGGTGGTGTAGCTGCTCTCCTGGGCTAAGACAGAGCAGGGTTTGACTGGAGGGTCTCTAGTGCCTCTGCGCCTGCCCTAGTTCTGTTCCTGCCCTGGATTAGCTCTGTGGCAAAAGCTTCCTTGATTTCAGCAAGTGCTGCCTGAGCCCCTCTCTCCATGCTTCTGTGCTTCCCTGCCATGTCGAGCAATTAAGCAGAAGCCCCAGACATCCCCTTGCTCATACAATGCTTTAATTATAAAGTAGTTTGCTTCTGATTGGCAATTACTCTGCCTGGGAATGGACCTTGCAAGCAGGTGGGCCTTTGAGACCTGGCTGCTGCTTTCATCAGCCTCATCCCCTTCTCCATCTGGCAGCCGGCAAATAAGGTCTTGTAGGCTTTTCCATGAAAGAATAGTACTAAAAAAAAATAAGAAGTGGATGGAATTGGCTTTCAGTGAGGCTTTAGCTTTAGCTTATTTCTTTGTGGCTTTTTTTTTCCCTTTTCCCTCTTATTTGTCAATGGGAAATGTCGAATTCTTTACTGTTGCTGGGCTAATCCCATCACACTGTGGCACCCGGCTCCTCCTGCCAGAAGTGCTGTTAGCAGAGAAATGAGATAGTGGTGAAACACAAATAACCCACTGCTGTCCTGCTTCTCCTAAATGCAATGGGACTACCCTGAGAAGTGCACTTTTCAGAAACACAGTCTCAGTCCCAGATGCTGGGGTCTACGTGTGGTCTGAGGGGTTGCAATGGGGGTCTCTGTGATGGGAAACAGAGGGGCAGGCACTGGGTGGAGGGTGCAGACTGGATCTTCTTGCTCTGAGATCCCTGAGGCTAATGACCAGGGACAGAAATACAAATGTGGAAGTCTCTTCTGTATCTAGACATAGGCTGCGCAGCTTTGCAAGGCGCCCCGGGGTCAGGGTTGGGTGCAGGAGCCTGGGGAGTGTCTGTGGTCCTGCTCCTGACCTGGGGAAGGCTGCTGCCTTCTCCTGACCTTGCCTGTCCCCAGTCCTGCTCTCTCTCATCCCACGACATCCTAACTGGTGGCACAAGCCAGTCCCAGATCAAAAATATCATGATGGACAGGAGTGCCGTAGGTTTGGCTTCTGACATGTTCAAAGGCCACATGTCACCAGCAGGAGTCATCCACAGCCACTTTGGTTTTCCCATAAGTTTTCTATGGCCAATGACAACTGGGTTGTGCAGCATGCTCTTCCACACCAGTTAACCCTTCGGACACTATCCCAGCCCCTTCCCACATCAGGAAGCATGTAGAAACAGAAGTAATTTCATTTTCCAACTAGAAACCTCATGGGATTAGATCTTAACACCATGCACTTTGTTTTTTCTTAGTATAATCACACTGCTTGTAGTTGGTAGTTCAATAGTAAATATTGGCAAAGAGCAAATATTTAGTAGCACAGAGATTAGGAACTGAGTACCTTTTGGTTGAAACTCTCCTTTTCTTCAGCAGCCTGTGTTTTTTTGAGCTATTGAAATTTAGCCACTAGAGAGCAAACTTCTTCTTTTTATCGAATGGCAGCTTATATACTTCTTTAAAAATGAATTGTACAGTTCTTCAGGCTAAAAACCATAAAAATTGAAAACACCTTTTAGTTTACTGAAGGGGGTAGAAACTTGCTTGCTTGCTCTCTTTTTCTTATTTTCTCTCTTCCTTTCCTTCTGTCTCTCTCTTTCTCTCTTCATAAGCTGTGTTTTAGGAAAGGTGAAGAATATACGAGAGTGTTCTCTTGTAGTGAAGGCCTCTGCTAATGACTGTTGAGGTTCTCTTCTTTCGTGTCAGTCGCTGGAGGTAATTGTCCATCGTGGCATTTGGCAGGCTGTGTGAGGAGCATCTCAAAAGGAGGCCTTGGGATGGCAATAGGTGCTACTGTGTTGTGCATACGATTCTGCAAGAGTTAGAGAAGGATGCAAACCAGCAGGATTATACCCATTATTGTTGCATATTGCCTCTTTCTGGAGCAGCACTGCAGCAGCCAGGCTTCTTAAATCATGTGATTTAAATTCCCTTAACCTTTTAATGCAAACAGGTTGGAGAAAAAGCTTTCCAGAGAGGAGCCTCTAGCCATGGACTTTGCTTGCCCCTTGGTCTTTCACAGCTCAGAGGTCCCCTGCTCTGACATTTCTGTGCAGCCTTGCTGGAGGAGCAAGGTCAGGGCTGGGGTGAGAAGAGGAGACCATTTCACTGTGGTGGTTTGGGAAGAAAAGTTCATCTCACCTGTTCTTTTGGTAAGAAAAGGTTGCGTGTGAGGACTGGAATAATTGTGAAGAATCTGAAAACAATAATAAAAAAGCAATACCATTTCACTAACTTGCTTCATTGCTTCAGGAAAAAGCCCATACACAGTGCTTCTGGGCTACAAGGACCATGGGCTTAGGCTCTGCCGAGTCTTGTAGTAGTTGTGCTATAGCTGTATGTCCTTGACAAGGTAATGATCATCTCAATGCTGCCTGCAAGCTTCCTCTAAGCCAATTCTAATAACAATAAACCCTGCTGAGGTGCTCAGAGAGGCTTCCTAACATGATGGTAGTGGCAGAGGCAGAGTTGGTGGGGACAGTCTGGGAGACAGCTGGTTTAACAAGAGACAAGTCCCAGATATGGGTTGGGACTGTGCTGCATGTCTTTTGGGTTGCCAGCCCAGGTAGCAACAGCAACAGGGAAATGACCTTCCTGGACACAACCTCCAAATGGCCCAGAGCACAGATGAAGCAAATGCCCATCAGCACATGATCTAAAGCAGCTTTTCCTGGGAAAATGAAAGGGGATTTTGTGAAATACTTAGTGTTGTCATTGTTGTGTACATAGTGGGTTATCTCCCTGCCTTTCTTTGTGAGCCGTCCAAGGGAACAACTGTAGATACACACATGTTGCCTAATGCTCAACGAGGTGGGGTTTTATGGTGACTCGCAGACATGACATTAGGGCCCATGGCCTGACATGGACCCTTACAGAAGGGCACTTCGATGGGCTGTGCATGGTATGTGATTTGACTGCCAAGAGGACAAGTCCTACCGTTTAATGTCCTATTGACATTATGAATTGCCCCATAGGGTGAGGTGGCCCAGATTTAATCAGTTTTATCCATTGCACCGATTTGGGAGCCTGTGGTTTATAGTGAAACTGCTTTATTGTCTTTGTGCTGCATTGGACACGATGAAGTGGCTATGAAATGACTTATCTGTACCCCTACAGCATGCTGTGTAAGCCAGATGTTTTGCCAGCAAACTGGGACCTTAGGATTTTGGATTCAGTCAGAGGAGCTATGAAAGTCACGGCTGGCAAATCTCACCAGGTCAGTCTGTTGCAATGTAAGATTTTATATCACGGAAAAGCCGAGGCCGCTGATCTTGAGATCAAATAAAGCTTGGGCAAGTGCTGTGCAAATGCAGGCAGAAGGTGATAAAATCCTTTCTCTTCTCTCTTGGAAACATCAAGGTGTTAGGGAGTTAATGCATCAGTTTGGAGAATGGGGTCCTACCTTCCCCCTTTTTGGTGCAGTTTAGCTACAGGTGTGACCTCAAAGAGCCATTCCTTTAGGAACTTGGCTATGAACAACTTGACTGTAAGGTCCCAGATATTGCACAGATACAAACCTTGAGAAGTGAGGACTTTAATGGGATTGGAATGTCCCATACCATCAGGCATCCAAGACCACCACAGAGGGGTAGATATTGACCTGTCTGAGCAGTGGTCAGAGTGGGTGTGACATCTCCTCTAACCCTCTACTAATGCCTGTTTCGATCTCTTCTGAAAGTAACTGATAACCCTTTGCAAAGTGTGGCATTGGGGAAGCTCACTTCACCGGAGAAGCTCCTAACTGGTGCATGCTTGGATAAAAAACAGTCACTACACAAAACAAACTGCTCCCAGGGCTCACTGGCAGCAGCTGCATGTCTTGTGTCTTTGTTCTTTGTAAGACAGCACAGGCACAGTCTAGTGTTGGCATAAACTGAGCCCTGGGAACGTCCAGACCTCTTGTACACCCATACCTGTCCATCTAGATTCTAAAGCTGTGTCAGAAGCAAAAGCTGATTATCAGCTCAAGCAGCACTGGCTCTCCTCTTTGGATGTAAACATTGGTCACAAGCAGGGGCAAAATCAGTACCTCAAACATTCTCTGGAAGAGGATTCTTGGTATGAACTATTCGGGCAATCATCATCTACTTCATTAAGGCATTTAAATGTGCTTTATGCAGCTTCCATATAGGGCCAAGGATCATTGTTTTTCTCTTTTCTAAAAAGATGATTACAGTCTTCGTAATTTTTATTTTGTCTCTGAAAACCTATTTTCTGCACGCATTCATGCCTTTGCAATTAAATCCCATGAACTCTGGGATGGCTCTTGCATACTTTCCCCAGACAACTTTTCTAAACCCCCTCATAAGCAATATTTCTAGAAATGCTCTCTGCTTTTCAGTATTGCATTTGGTATGATATCTGCTGGTATTTTCTGCAGCCCCTTTGGAATAGACATCATTGCTATTACCATGCTGTAGTTGATGAGTTCCACACCTACAGTGTGTGTTGGTGCCAAACCACCCTGGCACCTGAATTTTGTGCCTCCCACATGCAAGAACCTGTGTGCAGGGATAGGAAGGAGATGCTTGGCTGGCACTGTGGGGGCAGGACCATGCTGCTAAAGCTGTGGCCAGAGAGTGCATCTTCCCGTGGACTCTGGGTGACTTTAAATTATGGTTTTCATACTCAAGACCTAGAGCTAAAACACTTCTATGTAATTCTCTTGTCTTTTCAGGCTTGGAAATTCCTCCTATGGAAAATTTCCTATGGGAAATTTAAGGAAATTTCTTCTCAAATCCTGCAGAAAATATTCTGCCAAATCCTGGGTTTTGCCCAGAGACCAGGATTTCATTCTTGGCTTCTGTTCATTCTAAAGAACTCTTTTTACCTTCCTTCCTTCCACCCAAGAAATATACTGATTTTTCTTAACTTTTCTCTCTGTCTTTCTGACTAAAATTAGACAGATGCTTTCCTTGTCTCTAGCCAGCTCTGTGGTACTACACTTTTCCATTTCTTACCCTTTTTTTTTTTTAACTCTTTTCTGCAATTTCTTTCTGGAAAATGCAGTGAACATTTGCTGTTGCTGGAGAGGAAGACAGGGATGAATAAAAACTGGACTCAGTCTTACTTTCTTACTCTGCATGTTATGGGAATGCTCGGTTATTTGTCCTCCAGTCAAACCTGTGAACCTTTTCCTCTTTACCTTTGTTTCTTACTCCCAAAAGAAAATTAGCATCTCTGGTTTGGGGAGGTGGCAACCAACATCACACTGCCTTCTGACGTGCTTGGGTCAGTCTGGGGTCTTTGGTGACATTTGATGTAATTTCTGGTTTCAGAGGGGTAAGGCTGGTTGTACCTGACCCCAAGCCTTGCTTAGCAATTCCCTTGTGTGGTTTTAGGCTTAAGCTGGCAGTTAAAGCTGCTCTCATTTCAGTGTGTCAGCACACTTGTCATGCAGAGAACATCGCTGGCTTGGAGTGGTCCCAGACCTAGCCTGGGGGGAGAGGAGGAGGGGGAAAGGAACGGATGCTGAGGGTGGGGGAGAGAGGCCAATCACCTCCGGCATTTATGAAATTTATGCCCTATAAAGTACTGCAATTATATTGTTTTCTAAATCCAGTGGGAACCATTGTTTCTCAAGCAATAAATATCCTCCTGCAGTGCTGGCAGCCGTAATATGGCAGCTCTGACAACCTGAAAGTGAAACTCATTCCAGTAACATGAAACTGATGCTAGTTATTTTCCATTAGCCAAGCTGAGAGAAACAATCAAAAAAGGTTAAACAAATTGGATGTTTAAATTTCTTTCTCTTTTCCCTTCTAATTACCTCTTTCCAAGGGATAACGCCCAAGACCTTCATTAGGAATATATTTTTGATAACATTTTGATAACGGAGCCTTGAAAGATGCAGAAGGAACCACTAATGACTGATATACCCAATACAATGATTTTTGTTAAGACTGATGCTCAGTTTTTTTATAGTTCAAACATTTCAGGGCAAGATGATGTAGGCAATCACTCATTCTTTGAACACTGACAATATTTCCTTTTCCCACCTTTCAGCTGTTTTCATTTGGGATACACAGGGTATTCTATTGATATTCCTGTAGCAGAAATTCAAAAGAATAATAAATGCCTAATAATGAAAACTAGCATGCCGAGGATAACAATATCAAACTGAGGTCCTAAAGCAACAAAGCCTTACTCAGCTCTCAGCAGACCAGCCCTAGAATTAGGCGCATCTTGGCACAAATGGGAATGAATGTCCTGAGAATTTCACTGTAAGCTGCTGTCCCTAAGCCACATGTACTGCTGCACCATTATAATTA
Organism: Phaenicophaeus curvirostris; assembly: GCF_032191515.1. Lineage (NCBI taxonomy): Eukaryota > Metazoa > Chordata > Aves > Cuculiformes > Cuculidae > Phaenicophaeus > Phaenicophaeus curvirostris. The sequence goes on along the minus strand of NC_091393.1, from coordinate 9,454,375 downwards.
AACTATTTGGTATGGAAACATGTTTATGGATTGATCTGTTATTGGTTCAATTACAAGATCTGTAAGCTAGGTTTTCACATTTATGGAGAAGTGTCTTTGTGCAAAATATCACTTGTTTGGTGCAACTTTGGACCTTCAGGAAAATCAGTAGAGTCTATGTTTACAAACAAGCCCATTGACATACATTAGACCAGATGATAAAAATGCAGTAGAAATATAATTGTCTCCCTAAGGCGATAGCGTTGACATGTAGCATTCCTCAGTGCAGATCATGTGGAGAGAGCAGTGATGGAGCCATGTCCAGGGCCTCCTGCCTCCTCCATAAATGCTTTCATCCCCTCTTTGTTAAACTACATGATTAATATGTTAAAGATTTTTAATTCTGCCTTGACACAGAGTTGTCATTATGTGCCAGTAAAAGCAAGCTCCCTGTGAAGGGCAGAGGTGTAACTGTTAAGCCCCAGTGACCTGTGTTGCAAACCCACGTGACCTCAAAAGCCCCCTTGTTTTTATGGACTGTTAGATGTACACGTTCACAGCTCTTGGTCATCATGACTGCAGATCCCAGCTTAGCCTCTGACGCGAAAGAAAAAAGTAGACCTAAAGGAATATAACTTCATGTTTCCGAGTTAAAAGGAATGTATTTTGCTCTCCAAACCGTTTTTCTCTAGCCCTGAACACCAACTAAGTACTATTGTTACCTGGGCATTTGTGAAATACATCCATAGTTCTCACACTAAACTGTAGTTGACAGGCTGTGTATTGAAGTAGTTGATCTTAAATTAAACCTTTGGGGTTTTTTCCTCTGTGTCTTGCAATTTAGAAGCTGCAATTGACTTTGAGATGTGCTTAAATGAGAATAAAGTTCCTAGCATAACTTTTCCTGTTACAAGATCCTTGCATGTACATTTGTAATTATTAGCCCATTACTAGAGATGTTAGCATACACATAATAACAGGATTGTTTTTATTTTCTTGTCAGCCCATGTTTATGTCTTAATTGCATATCGATGATACTCTTAGAATCCTCTTTCATGTAAATGGACTCATTGGCTAGTAAATATTAATGCTGCTCTCTGGCTCCAGCTGTGAGAAGATCTTATTGTTGTGTTAGAGGTTTTGATTAGCCTCCAAAAGGTTTTGCAGTGTCTACTCTATTTATCTGAAACACACAGAACCGCTGCAAGCAAGAGTTGCTACAAAGAACATCATACACATTCCCTCATTGTCTTTAATTTAGTCTGTGCAATTGTAATTATTTCTGCCTGTTTAATGCTTCAGAGTCATCCTCTATAAAATTCCAGAGGCAAGGAATGAGCTGCCTGGTACCTTTTAGTTCCAGTTTTCAGCAGACAGCGCTGAAATAAAAGAAACATATGTCACATCTTCCCATTATTCTCCCTAATTGTCATGGCAATTTACCCATGAGCTGACATGATAGCCATGGAGGGAAATGGAGCAAAACCTTTTGCATAACTCCAGGCTCTAGGAAATCACAGAGGCAGATGGAAGGGGGAGCTCAGTGTCTGCGGGGGCTTGTCTTGGTGAGATCAGCTGACAAGGTAGGTCGGAGGCCTGTCTTGACCCCCCTTCATCCAGCTGAAGGAACAAAATCCTCCTCAGCTGTTCCTGCCATGTCCCTTACTGTGGGGTACATTGCTGCTTCAGAGTGACCTGAGCCATCACTGCCAAACACCACCCTGGCTGCTGAACTGGAGTCTGTGGGACTGGTGTCTACCCTACGCATAGATCCTGGTGCTTTTGCCCATGCCAACATGGCTATCAGTGGTGCAAAGCACATCCCATGGCTCCTAGTTCTCATATCACAAAGAGAGGGAAAACTTATGTTGCAGCCTTCCTGCCTCTGGAGGGGCTTTCTGGGGGAGTGACCAGCCGCGGTGTGATGATCCCTCACACAGGTGACCACAGACAAAATATTGAGCTAGTGTAAGCTCCGATCTGTGCTTCTTTAGCATGAGTTCCTGTCTCTGCTTCTTCACAAACCACCTTGTGGGAAAGGATTTTGCAAAGAGATATGTCTTTGAGCTGGTGCAATGGCTTGTTGGGGCAAGTCCAGTTAACCTTGCAGTTATGATACAACTTTTGCCCTGTGATTTGATTTTTAAAACCTGAACTAAACATACCCAGCAGACATTGACTTCTGAGCTAGGAAGCCTAGCACTCTCCTCTGTTGATGCAACATCTGGGACCATCATCAGCATCTGCTCCATGGGCAGCTCAACCCAGGTCAGCCAAGCTGCACGCTTAGCCTCTGGCTTCTGCTGAGACTGTCATCCAGGGCTCGTGTCTGTGAGAAACTCAGACCATCACACCCTAGCAGATACGCCACTCGGAACTAGCAACTCTCAGAATACAGACTAGGTCTGTATTCAAGCCAGTTGTCTGGAGCTGAATTGTGAGTTCCCAGTGTTTGTAGTTCCTTTTTAACCTGCTGGATGTTAATGTTCACCCCACAGCCTTTATAGGCAGGACTTTTCAAAACACATTTGCTAAGCTCCGTTAGTAAGTCAGTTCTCATGCAGAGGTCACCAACATCTCTAACATCCACTGTTACTTTACATAAACCTTCAATATAAAACCACAGTAGCTTTCCATGCTGAAGGCTAAGTCTTATTTGTATTATGCAGAAATTACCACGCTTTCAGCTGATCTCTTAAGTGGTTCCTAATAAAATTATTAGGTGACTGGAAAATCTTCAATAACATTTTTAAATACAGTCCAGCTTCACAGTCACAAACTCAGCTTTTAGCAGCCCTCATTTATAACTATTCCAACAGCAAGAACTAATTTTCCCTTTGGTAATGAGGCCTATTAGAAGAATTGTTCACACAGAGCTGACCTGGATTCAACAGTCATATTTTTTTTTTGCTGTTTCCAAGGCACGCTGTGTTTAGCATGTAAACGCACAGCTTTCCCTCTTGTCCTTGCCTCTTTAAAAATTGTTTGAAGGTTGCTAAATGGAAAGCACCGAAGTAAAATACAGAGATGTTCTATGCAAATAGCAGGTTTTTTTCGTTATTGTGATGCAGCTAATTGCGGGACCCTGCTACAATGTGTACTTTCACAACGGGAACATTTATCTGGTTCCCACTGGGGTTTGTTAGAGTGAAAATACACCACTTCAGCTTTTAATATGTGGAAAGGGCACAATTATTTTATTATGTTGACAGCATTTCTCATTCTGTGCACCTGCTAGCTGTAGGTTGAAGAGCTGGAAGGTGTTGTCTCTTGAAAGCCATGTTGAAACTCCACTTCCCATGGAGTAAGAAGAGTGAGCAGTTACCAATGAGCTTTCTGCACCAGAACTGTTTCTGTCCCCTGCTTGCTGGGCCCAGTATGGGGCCAGGGGAGCAGCTTAGCATGGGCTCTCTGCCTGTGACCTGCTCATGACTCCTGAGTGAGGCCAGCATGGTTGGGGGCTGCAGGACCAGATCAATGCTTCTGGTCCAGGGTTGCATCTCCCTGCCTCCAGGCAGCTTTGCACACGTGTCTTTCAACTGGCATCCAGCATCTTGTAGGGATGAGGTCTGCATGTACCCACTTTCTGCTGAATGGGACATCAGGAAAAAAATTTTCACAGAAAGGATCATTGGGCACTGGCAGAGGCTGCCCAGGGAGGTGGTTGAGTCACCTTCCCTGGAAGTGTTTAAAAGGTGGGTGGATGAGGTGCTGAGGGGCATGGTTTAGTGATTGATAGGAATGGTTGGACTCGATGATCCAGTGGGTCCTTTCCAACCTGGTGATCCTATGATTGTATGATCTCAGCCTGAAGAAGCTAGGTTTGGTCCTATTGCCCTCTTGTGGCTGCCCAAAAGAGGCTAAAACGCTCACCAGCTGACATTTTCAGAAGTGGTACATGACTATTCAAGCTAAAATAACTTTCCTATTACTTAAAAACACAGTGCCCATCCCCAAGATGCAGCTACCTAAGGTAAGGTGGGACAGCAGTCAGGAGACAGTGACATTTCTGAAAGGGACACAGGAGTGCTATCACTGTAATAGCAGGAGACCAGCCACAAGGAACTCCCTGGTGAAATCTTCTTTCCCTTTTCCTCCCTCACCCTCATGGTTGCCTCCTATTTTTCACCTGCATGGGAATGAGGAAAAGGGCTTGGCAGCATGCCCCAGGGTGCTCACATTCAAATATGACCGTTAAAAATGCCTTGGCAGGACACTCTTTCCTTACTGTCTGGCCTGGAGGCCATTTGTGATGCATACAGGAGTGGTGCTTCTGCCCTTGTAGGACATATGTAGAATCATAGAATCATAGAATAACCAGGTTGGAAGAGACCCACCGGATCATCGAGTCCAACCATTCCTATCAAACACTAAACCGTTCCCCTTAGCACCTCGTCCACCCATGCCTTAAACACCTCCAGGGAAGGGGACTCAACCACCTCCCTGGGCAGCCTCTGCCAGTGCCCAATGACCCTTTCTGTGAAGAATTTTTTCCTAACGTCTAGCCTAAACCTTCCCTGGCGGAGCTTGAGGCCATTCCCTCTTGTCCTGTCCCCTGTCACTTGGGAGAAGAGGCCAGCACCCTCCTCTCTACAACCTCCTTTTAGGTAGTTGTAGAGAGCAATGAGGTCTCCCCTCAGCCTCCTCTTCTCCAGGCTAAACAACCCCAGCTCTCTCAGCCGCTTCTCGTAAGACCTGTTCTCCAGCCCCCTCACCAGCTTTGTTGCTCTTCTCTGGACTCTCTCCAGAGCCTCAACATCCTTCTTGTGGCGAGGGGCCCAGAACTGAACACAGGATTCGAGGAGCGGTCTCACCAGTGCCGAGTACAGAGGGAGAAGAACCTCCCTGGACCTGCTGGTCACGCCGTTTCTGATCCAAGCCAAGATGCCATTGGCCTTCTTGGCCACCTGGGCCACTGCTGGCTCATGTTCAGTCGCTGTCAACCAGCACCCCCAGGTCCCTCTCCTCCAGGCAGCTTTCTAGACAGACTTCTCCTCGTCTGTAGCACTGCACAGGGTTGTTGTGCCCCAAGTGCAGGACTCGGCATTTGGCCTTGTTAAACCTCATGCCGTTGGACTCTGCCCAGCGGTCCAGCCTGTTCAGATCCCTTTGCAGAGCCTCCCTACCCTCCAGCAGATCGACACTTCCACCCAGCTTAGTGTCGTCCGCAAACTTGCTAAGGGTGCACTCGATGCCTTCATCCAGGTCATTGATGAAGACATTGAACAGGGCTGGACCCAGCACTGAGCCCTGGGGAACCCCACTTGTCACTGGCCTCCAGCTGGATTTCACACCATTTCCCACCACTCTCTGGGCCCGGCCATCCAACCAGTTTTCCACCCAGGAGAGTGTGCGCCTGTCCAGCCCAGAGGCTGACAGTTTCTCAAGCAGAACGCTGTGAGAAACTGTGTCAAAGGCTTTACTGAAGTCCAGGAAGACCACATCCACAGCCTTTCCCTCATCCAGCAGCCGAGTCACTTTGTCATAGAAGGCGATCAGGTTAATTTGGCAAGACCTGCCAAACCTGTACAAGGTGAGGGGACCAATATTGAAGAGTTTCACTGAAAAGCAAGGGTGAGAATCAAAAGAAAGAGACCTGGAAGTGGAAAGAGCAGAAAAAGTGGCTGATGTAACCTTCCCAAAGCCTTAACACCTTTCCATCCTTGCATGTGGATGTCCTGGGTTCAACCACAGCTGAGCTGCTTTCTTTCTGCTGCTTCTCCCGTGAGGCTGACAGCATGCAAGGCAGTCCACACACCTCACTGGTACTTCTGCTGGTGCTTACACCTACAAATAGCTTGAAAATTTACTCAGAGATTCCTATGAGGACCAGCAATAAAAATCGAAGAAGGCTTGCATGCAAGTTAAATCTTCTGATAAGGAGAGGTAATGTTATTTGGTTTTGGCCAAACAGGGCAATAAAAGCCAAGATGTTTAATGAAACTCCACCAGGTATATATTGGCTGTGACACAGTATTTTTACTCAGCATAGCCTCCACTTAATGGAAAGCCTTGGCAGACAATCAGAGCCAGGACTATAATGTTTGTAAAATAGCTGTTGCTGTCAGTGCGATTTTCCCCAGTGAAAGTCATGCAAGAATGAAAAAAGGAAGATTCAGTAACAGTGTAATTGTGTCACATAAAGACCACCCCTGGGAAGCCATCTGAAGTTTTAGTGATTTAAAATTAATACTGAATTCAGTCATCTTTGATAAAGCATGTGGTTCCTTCTTCTGCTCCCAGGCGCAGATGTGCGCGCACATTGAAGAGCTACTGAAGGAGAGCACAACAAACACCATTTGCAATTCAACTGCCTTTAGACCCCAGATGAGACTGTCTTGTAACCACTTGTCTGCTATTCTGTAGCCTTGATTAAGGCTGAAAATTATCCTTCCAGTCCTGACGTTTGCCAGTGACTACTGAAAACCTGACTCCAATCTCCTGCTCATGCAAATGACAACCCTCCTCGAGGCAGTGGAGGCACAGATTGACATCAAACCAGTGAAATGACCAAATCAGGCTGGATTCTTAAAGGGGGAGTTGCAGTGGGCCATCACATACTCCTTGTCCTGCTTGCTAAAATAAAGCATTTGAATCTTAGGATTTTGCTTCTAAAATCATCACCACCAGGGACCAATAAAAACTCTTCCCCCCAGGACCAGCCTCCGTTGTGTCTGTCTGTAATTGAAACACGGGCTCCTAGCAGGGACAGACGTTATGCATGGGAGTTTCTAGGTTGAGCTTTGCGTAGAGCAGACTTTGAGGCAGGTTTACTTCTTTAGCAGGGCAGAGCTGGATCTTCAGAGCCTCGCAAGCTCATCCCTGGGATTTACTCTGGGTTGGGCTCCCCTTGTGTGTCCTGCATGCTGTCAACAGCACCTCAGAGCTACCTCACACTTTCCAGGTTCATGGTCCTCTTTTTTTCAGCTTTCAACTTGATCATAAACACCACTGGTTAGCAAAAGACATGCCATATATTTAGTTTCTGGAGGAATTAATTATTTTTCATCAATGACTCTGCCATTGATGCTGTGCCTCTAGTCACTGCTATTCCCTTGGATCTCCAGACACTGACCCAGCCTCTGCTTGGCTCTGGTTTCCAACTGTGCCTGATCCCATTCAGCATCTCAGTTTTAAAACCTTCTGATGCCAACATCCCTTTTTCAGGGGCCACAGGACCAGTTAATCTCTCTGAATCACACCTTACAATATTAATTTCTGTTCATTAGCAGCAGACAGATTTTGAAGCTGTTATATTTTACTGACCATTACTTATTCAGATTATCCACTGCCGTTGTTGAACACATCTCTAAGTACTGGCGGATCACCACAGGTGTGAATCTGTCCTTGTGAGCCAAGGCGTGAACCTGTGCTTGCTGCTTATCCCCAGCAGCCCAGCAGCTGGGGCAGGAGGCTGTGTTCCCTCTAGTGTGCACTTGTAGGAAAATGTAGCCCCACATCTTCAAGGCTGATGTTCCAATAGCCTCGTATTGATGTGTGATGCTCTGCTGTTGGGCACCAGAGACCACTGCATATTGTGCATATTTTAGAAAAGCAAGTTGCATTGCGTTGCCTCTCCCCAGCTGCTTTCTTGAATAGAATCTTGGATATTTCTTTACTGTGCATCCCAGACATAAACAGTATTGTCAAAGGGTTGCTAGGAGCAGCAAAACAACAGACGAGGCATATTGCAGACTCCTGAAGAGTTCCTTGTCATGGGGCAAGAGTTTTCATTTCTTCACCTGGAAGCTTCAAACGCAGCAGGAAAATGCTGAGCTTGTTGCCTTTTTCTTAAAGGCAGGCATTTTCTCTTCACCATCTGAAGCAAGAACTGTACAGCTGTTAACATGACTTTAAGGAAAACACAGAGTTGAACTGCTGAAGTTAAAAATGACCGAAAGCAGCCAGGCATTTCTTTCCAGGGGAAAGTTCTGTAATATTGAACTTCTAAAGGAAAGAAACTGCTGTCAGCCAGGCAGGTCAGGGCTTCCCCAAGCATGCCTGGAGCAGCTGAGGATGTGAAGGGGAAACAACCAGTGTCTTCCACAGCAGAGGCCAGCGCCTGTGTGTGATTTAGTAGCATCCTTTTGAATATGAGCTCTACATGACACACAAAGCATTTAATGAGGATTCATGGGCCACCATGGACCAAAGGATTGCTGACTAGGAATCCAAGGATTAATGTTTTGTAATCACTGCTCATTGCCTAGTGGCTGTGTTGTCTTTAGATTTGGACAGCCCCTAACACAATGGGGTCTTGTTCCTCTGTGTCACTTTTACTTGTTCCTGACTGGTGCTTTTTCGATACTACCCCTAAATAACCCCAAAACTGTAAATATCTGAGAAAAAAAGTGACCTTTCTTGTGGTGCATGGTGTGCTGCTTTCAGCAGTGCCTGGCATCCTGCTTGGGTGGAATTTGATGGGAGTTATCCTGTTGGCTTCTTTAAGACGCAAAGGGAGGCTGTTTAGTCAGCCCCAAAGTCTGTCCTTTCAACAATAGACAGCATTGAGGACTTCCACACCCAGCTCTTATGCCTTCTTCATGCTTCTGACGTGTCAGAAACAAGAGCATCTCCCTCTTCCTCATCTCCAGACGTGTTTTTCTGCTACATATTCTGAGGAACACATTCGAGAGGCATCCAGAAGAGTGAACCTAGGCTTGCGCTTGGGTGAGTGCAATGTCAGTGGCGGATTTTGCCATCTCAGTGACCCTAATAGACCAGCCAAACTCCTGGTAGCCTAAGCTGTATAATCCACACCAAATGCTGTGTGTGAAGCACAGATATATTTAAGGGGGCGCTTGGAGCTCTGAGCCAGCAAAGCTTTCTGTGTTATGCACACGTTGCATGGTTCTGCACACTGATACTGCTGCAAAACCAGCCTGTGCCCCTGTGGCTCCATCCCAGAGAAGGCAAAAAGTGCACCTGAAAGGGACACAGCCCTTCCTGGGGGAGATCCAAGAGTGAATTTCCTTTTTCACCCTGCCCAGCTGTCGCTGGGGGATCCCCGCCTTGGTCAGCATTAGCAGCCTTCTGATTTTGTGTTTTAAGAGAGCTGGGAGTTTGAGAGGGAAGGTTAACCTAAGCTGTGAACTCACTTTGGCTGGGTTGCTTTAGAATATTAATGTGAGTGTTAAGGTCAGAATATTAATATTGTCAGCTGCGCAAGTGTGCTGCTTGTAATTAGCCATGAATACACTGAAATGCAGTGGCCATTTTCTACTGCAAATATTCCATTTTCTGGCCCCATAACTTCCACATCGAGTGGGTACCTTTCCTGACCTGGCATATATACTGTCCTTCCTGCCCATGAAGGGCGTATGAATGTTGAAAATCCCTTTGTTGTTTACATTTTGCATCTCCAATAAGCTTTCAAATCAAATAACAGCTTTTTTTTTTTTTTTTTAAGAAGAATAAGAGCATTTTGGTTAATGTGGGCATGAATAATACCTTTTTCACAGTCATATTTACTTGCTCTGTTTAATTTCTCTGAGATGACTAATTGTTTTAAGAGCTGGATTCCCAGAGCAAAACAAACAAACAAACACCCTCCCTGTGTTACATTCCCCAAAGCTTAAGCCAGCTCAAATAAGAACAAAATATATTTTGCCCTCTGTAACTGTAAGTTTTCTCTTCCATCAGACTTTATGCTTGAAACAGATAAGGTTCTCTTTACATAAGCAATTATGGAGATATCTCTTTTTGGATAGATCTGAATTAACCATCGTCCTAAGCCAAGATCAGAGGCATAGGTACTGAGGATGAATGCAAGTTCAGCAAAGGAGAAATTCCAGTTCAAGGAGCTGTTTATGAATTCAGATTTCTTTATTAAAAAAGAGAGAAAAATTCTCCTGGGATCCAGCAGTCTTCAGGGAAAATGTGTTCAAGTAATTTTGACTGTCTACAAGTTTCCTTTCTCTTTGACGTTATTATCAGGCAAAGCAGGCTAACAAAAATATTACATTTTGTTTTATAAGGCTGTTTAATCTGTTCCACAGGTATCTGCTTTGGTAGCAGGATGTGTATTCATTATTTATGATGCCAAGGGCTGTCTCCCTGAAGGATTTCTCTTTAGTCCCATAAAACCTAGCATTTCCTTCCTTGTGGTATTGGCTTAGCTTCCTAAATTTGTTTTCCAATCTCTGCTGCGTTTTCCAGACACTGCAGCTCAGAGAGATGCTATTGCAATGTGATCGGTCTGCAGCGGGTCCTGGGGGGATGGCAAGTGATGGAGCAGGGCTTTGTCCCAGTGCAAGCAGCGGAGGCAGCCAGTGGGGCTCATACCATATGTGGTATAACAGCCCACCAGCATCACACTGGGAGTGTTGGTGTAGGGGCAGGAGAAGGTCTGGCTCAAGGATTTTTGGCTCCAGTGTATTCCTGCCTGTAAAGTGACAGCAGTGCAACATGGAAAATCTGTGGCAGCGCATCCAAGCTGGGTGGAGTTTGCTCCACGCCACTCACTTTTGCCACCCAGGTGGTTGTCAGTGGAGGGAGTCAGGTACCTATAGAGGAGGACTCAGACCACCAGCTCAAGCCCCTCATCTCTATAGCAACTATGTTGAAGTACCTAGCTCTCTGCTGTTCTCACAGGGGCCGGAGACAGTGAGACACCGGAATTCTGGACAGCTAGACCTGGGAGAGATGAATACTGCCATGGTGAGGGAATTACTTCCATGTCAGCCATGCTGCTATTTTGGAACAAAACCTTCAGATTTCTGGGACTTTTACGCACTAGGAAGCAACAAGATTAAGGGGTTTGTGGTCCAGTTAGATAATCCACATAATTTCTTTGTTTTATCCTATTTCCCTCTGGTTTTTGCAAATCAGTAACAGCAATTTCCCAAGTGCTTTCAGTGAGGAAGTACTCTGATGCTGAACCTCATCAGCCTGCTGCAAGGACATTGATATTCATGCAGTAACTTCAGAGCCACGCTCTGAGGAGGATGAGACTAAACAAGCAGATACTTCTTTCAGACTTGTTTCTTCTGCAGCCCTCCTAGGGACCAGTTTCGTGTTCTGACATATGAGAGTCAATACTGCTGCTTTACTGCAATGTGTGTCCCAGCAGACCTGGGACGAGCTGGAAAAACTGTGCAGAGGTTGTGAAAAAGCTTTGTTATGTCCAGTTGGGCTGCACTTACTGAAAGGGGGAACCTGGTTGCCCCTTCTTTGTGTCCTCCTGGGAGGATTTGGACTTTCTCAAAAAAAAAAAAAAAGAAAACCAATTCACAATGGTGCTGCAAAGTGATCTGTGTGGTTGTTGGAGTGAATTAACTCATATGAGTATTACTGAAAAAATCCCAGGCAGGAGGTTATCAGTGACTTTCTGAAATGGGCAATGGGACTTCTGTATTTATGTACTATGGACTTCAGTGCTTTCCCACTGCTACGTTCATTGAGGAACACAGTTACTCTTCTAGTTCACCAAAGCCTTTTAGTGGCCATTTGGAGAGGAAATAGGGATCCCTTTCACCATACTATGAGTAGCTGGAGGATGACCAGAAGAAGGAAAAGTGGGTGGAGGCGGATGAGGGTTCTCAGCTTAACAGAGCATCTTCCTGTACATTCTACAATTTAAAAGAAAGGAGTGAGGGTCCTTTGCCAAAGCATGGAGAAGGCATATGGCAGAAAATAAATGTCTCTAGGAAACAGTTCCAGGTCTAAGAGCACCGTGTACCTAGTCAGAAGCCATATGTCAGCTAGGTGCTTGGCTGGTTTTATGTTAGACATGAATCATCGTAACTTCCCATAAAATAATGTATAACTGCAACAGCATGAAGCTTACCTCAGCCTTTGTGGGAGATGGTGGTAGGTTTAATAAATCATCCTTAATTGCTTGATGAGCAGAACCATGAATTTAATGTCAGTAATTTTTTGGTGTATACCAATAAATATAGTAAGGTAAAATATGAGAGAAGTGAAAATATTGGACAAGCTCAGAGCTGGGAAAAGCTAAAAAAGCTCTTTAAGGTGGGGTAGTGAAGTTTATGCTTGCAGAGAAAGCTTGCTGTGTCTGTCTTCTTGAAGAACTTTTTCCCAAGCTGGGGATAAGAGTGACTCTATGATTGCATGATGTATGCTGTTAGCTGAGTTAGAGTATTTTTTCCTTTTTGTGGGGGTTATTCTCCAGTGGCATGCACAATCTATAAGAACCCTTGCTTTTGATTGTCTTTATGAAGAATATGTCCAAATCTGCAGCAGTACCAGAGGCAAGGAGGTTAACATGTAGGTCAGTGGATGGTCATAAGAAGGCTGTGATAATGTCCTTTCAACTCAACGAGAACATCTTACTGCTTTAGTGGCTTGGTCCTGCAAATGTGGATTTTGGCTTTCCCTTTTCAAGACACCTACTTGTACCCTGGATAGGATTCAGGGGAATCCTGACAATTCCTACACATAACAAGTTTTGCTGTGTCCAGAGAGGAAGAGTCTCTCAGTTTTTCACCAGGGAAGCAAGCCAGAAGATTGGAGTTCAAGGGCTTCTCAGGCAGAACCCATGGTGAAGGGCTAGCTCTGCTCTAGCCATGGTAGAGAGGGTACAAAGCTAGGGAAAGCAGCCAGAAATCCCCTCAGAACAGCATGGCACACTGAAAATATGTATAATACCTGTCACTGGCGTAGCCCTGTGTGAAAGCAGAGTTAAATCTAATGTGATACACCACATAGCCTGAAACAGACACTCAATGAAGGCAAGCCTGAAGTCAAAGCTAGTACTTCTGTGAGTAGAGAAGTGCTGCAACTAACCAAGCACCAGTGATAACAGAAGCTGAAATCTTCGCATATGGGAATCTACAGAAATATTAAATGGGGAGCCTGAAAAAATCCACAGGAAATTCTGCAGATTTATGAGTGTTATTATCTGTGAACTTTAATTACATCGACATTTAAAATGAACAGAAATGGCACTTCAACTGCACTGTAGCCACACTTTCATTGCATGCATTTAAATATGTTAGAAAGTAGTTAGAGCTGTATTATACTGTATGGGACCCGTTCAGGCAGTTAAACACTAAAAACGTGGAGATAAAGTAGATTACAGAGCTGCACCTCAGCTAGGGAAAACTGCCTCTGTAGTTCTTTTGCAGTGCTATAGAACAGTAAAAAGAAGTCTCCTCCCAGCTTTTTAAAATTCTCCAAGGCGGCCCAGGGCACTGGATCCTGAAGCCTGCTTGGGTGAAACTGAGTGTGGACTTTAGATAAATGGTCTTCTTTGTGCTGCTGTCTTCAAAATAGGTAGTGTTCACCAGCGCAACTTTGCATAATCCTCTATAATTGCGGCCATCAGTGTGGGAAGGGTCTTACACCAGCCTCTGAAGTGCCTGAGACCGCCATCCTTGGAGCTAATGGGCTGAATGAGGTAGGTGGTACTTCAGATCCAGTGAAGATCTGACATTGCCTATCTGCTAGGCTACAATAGGAACCAGGCTCCTGTTGTGCTTTAATTTTTTTGGTTGAAAATACTGCCATACAGGGTTGGATACTGCACCTCTTCCCTGCAATCTTTCTTCCTACTCATGGAAAGCTGTTAGCAAGAAATTAAAAAAAAGAGTTCTTCTCTTTGACGAACCCTTAGGACCCTCTGGGAACCACAGCATTTTATTCATTGTCCCACACATCCACCTGGTGCCTCAGATACACAAATCTGAACTCTGCCCTTGTGTTTGAGAAAAGCACAAATGTCTCCACTCCTTTCATTGAATAAGCAGTCATGTTGAAACTGCAGATCATAGGTGCTGATATGCGTATGATATCATAAGATAGCTTATGATATCTTGCAGGTGGATAGGTATCTCAAAGAAGTGCATTGTTGGTCTTTTGAAAGAATTTTCCATTTAATTTAAACTTAGGAAATATTTATGTAGGAGACATTCTGACTCTTTAAAAAAGGTCCCTTCCTTGGATGTCTTTTCTGCTTCGTGATTCACTGCTTGATTATACAAGTATTGTTGTTATTCTCTGCTGCTGTATTACTTCAAGATACACTTTCAGTGGGTTAAATCTGTGTCACAATTTCTAAAACACACTTCCTCATCCCACAGGTGTGACCTACGTTCTTCATTTCTAAAGATGCTTGTGATTTGCATTTTGGCATATTAAAATTCATGCTTGTCAGATTAATTTAGTTTACAAAATGTTCCAGATCTCTTTGTAGAGCTGACTTGTCATTATTTAGTATGTCACTGTTTGTACCACCTGTAAATGTTACGGGTCATGTCTTTAATTTTTTTCTAGATTAAAATGCTAACTACTAGTTTATGCTAGAAAGACATTCTAGAATGATGACATAACTCCGTTCTGTGTTCCAACTGAAGCATTGGATGATGGATTAGAATATGGATGCTTGTGTAGTCAATATGAACCTGTGAGGGGCTGCTAACATGCTGAAAGAAAGGACATTCACAACAGTCTTGCCAAATCGGAGGCACGATTTGAAAATAGAGAGGGAGATTTTCAAGAAGGAAAAATGCAAGGCAGCACACTTGGATAGAAATACCTATCTATAGAAATATCTGAATGCTTGATTTTCAGCAAGTTTGCAGAAAAGATTGGAATTTTCAATGTATTGCAGGTTCAGTATGAGTCAACTCTGTCTATAAGGTGGAAAAAAAAGAGGTAAATGTTACACTGGGAAATATAGGCAGGTGCATAGCCTGCAAAATAAACGAAATAAATATTCCTCTTGGTCTGGTCAGCACTGGAAGAGACCCTGCTGCAACTCTAAGCTTGGTGTCAGATGCTGCACTTCAAAGAAAATGTGAATCAGCTGGAGGGAATGCAGAGGAGGACACTGCCACTGACAGATCTCGAAAACATGGGCTCCACAGAAGGACTAAACTCACTGAGTCAGCAGAGTGTAGAGAATGAAGGACTGAAAATAGCCTTCAGTTTTACTAAGAGTGCCTCTAAAGAGAAAGAGAACAACCTCCTTGCCATGTCCATAGGACAAGAAGTACAAAGCTTAAATTGCAGCTACTGGAGGTTTTAAATGTGGGTTAAACAAGCGCTTGTGGCCAATGTATTGTTGACTGTTTCTGGGGATAAGGATGATTTGGATGACCTCTTAGGTTCCTTCTGGTCTTCTTTTGCTATAGCCCAGATATTGATGTACAGTTCTATTGGTGATCTCTTTTGCTATATTTGCTATAAAACTGAGTTCTGGAATCAAACAGACAAACCTTGCTAAATACCTTTAGAAACTGACAGTGGATTCTGGATTTACTTTTACTACTGATTTTCAAATCCATCCATCCATTTAATGTGTCCTACAATGACTTACACAGGTGTAGACTTTACACTGAATGCCATGGCTGGGAGAAAATGCAGTAAATTCCCTTGGTTTTGACACAATTGTCTTTTCTCATGCTCTAGTATTGATCCTAAGCTTCTACTGATCAAGGTGCTAATGTAAGGCCATTCCTCCAGATATGCTTAGCAAAACCAGTACTTCCTGAACTACTTTGTATTAGAGGTTTTGGGGTTTGTTTTTTCTTTTTCTTTTTTTTTTCCTGACAACTTAATTTGTTATGTTTTCAGGGCAAACACTCTGCTATGTGGATTTCATGGGACAGAGGTCAAGTATGCTTCTCTTTGGCACCTGTGAGTGTGCTACTTTCTCAAAGTAGCGATCATATCTGACTTGCTTCAGCTACCTTATTCTGGGGCTAATGAAATCCTGAGTACAGATACCTGTAATGGGAGGCAGCTGGGCACAGGGACGTGGGGAATGTGGGATATCCCAGCTGAAGAAAACATGCAGAGAGTTTCAGACCCGAGATGACTTTCTAGAGCATTCAGTTCCCACGGGACTCAATTTGCTCTGCAAATGCCTGGCTCAGGAAGCCCTAAAGCTGTATTGCTCTGGCCCCATGCACGATGTGCTGATGCCCACCAAACATGACCTGGATTCTCTGCTCCCATGGCACCATTTACCCCCCACAAGCTGCATGGCAGCCTGGAGTTTGCTCCCACACCGGCCGTGCTTGTGCAGCCATTGCTGTTCCTGAGATGCAATAACACGAAGCACCAGGTGGGATGGAAGTTTCTTGGGGCCCCCTGGATCAGTTCTTACATATTCGCTCCTTGCCATGTTTGCCAGCTCCTAAGGAGTGAGCTGTTTCAGACATGCTTGTTAAACTGGCAGTGACTGACATTTATTGCAGGTACCCAGGGATTCTCTGTCATTCGAGAACTACTGGGACCTATCTAAAGATCATACTTTTCACATACACCTTCCTATCCAATCCTTCCTTCAGTTGGCACTGTCTAATGTGATCAAAGCCTTTACCCATCACATACTCCCTCTCCACTTTGTCGCTGGTGGGGTCTGATGAATCGTCCTCGTTATTATTCTGAGCCTGCAGGTCACCCAGACACACTACAGTGCCAGCACAATGGTGACAACTGAATTATAACAATTTCTCAGCTTCCTTTGCAGAACAGATACAATATTTATGGCTCTATTAATGCACAACACTGTCAGGATTTTTAAAATGAGAATAACTCACCTGTCCCTGTCTCACATGCATGTCCTCCATGTTTCAGAAGTGTCAGGAGAATCCTTGTCAATTTTTCTCTCTTAATAGTCTTCTGCCATGAAACTCAAGTCAAAAATGGCAGGTTCCAGCACTGATGAATCTTTCTGTGGAGACAGCCAGAATAAAACTTTTAGCTGTGCTGCTTAAGCAAGTTACTTGGCCTTCAGGCCATGGAGATGTATAAGCAATTTTTCCCCTTTGTCTTCTGATTTGAAGCAGAATTTGAGTTCCTGAATGTCTTAATGGATTTGTCCTATAACCTTACAGGGCAACTGGTACTTTACAAAACTACTACCTGATGCAAAACTCACTCTGCTGTATCAGAGGGACCGAATGATGCTGAGAGCTTTATGGCAGGGTGGATGTCAGCTGCCTCCTCAGGGCCAGTGATGGAGCTGGAATCAACACTGCAATTGTGTGCTCTGGCTACATTAGCAGAAATATGAAAGATTGCACTTGACCGTGGGTGATCTGAAGAGTATATGTGCTGTGAAGGGATGGGAAAACACACACATTTGGCATAGAATCATAGAATCATAGAATCATAGAATCATATAATCATAGACTCATAGAATCACTGGATTGGAAAAGACCCACCGGATTATCGAGTCCAACCATTCCTATCAATCACTAGCACCTCAACTTTAATGTCCCATCACTTTTTCGATAGGATGTACACCTCGTTAATACATAAAATTCTTTACATCTATAACCATATCTTTAAGTTTCTTCTATGACCAGTGAAGATAAGCCAGCAAAAATATTTTCTTTTGATAGAGTTTCTTAAACTGCTTCAGAGAGCATAAAAAACTTCTAGTAGTGAAAGCATCCCATCTGGGACACACTAAATGCACCAGAGCCAGACTCTTTGGGGTCCCTCTCTAGTTAGATGGCATCTGGTTGAAGTAGCGGATGGAGTCTCCACTGTGACTGAAGTAAAAACTAAAACACAACACAGAATTAAGAGTTTAGAAGAGCCTGCTCTCCAGCAGTTAGGGAGAAACCAAAATCACAAGGATGTTGAGGCTCTGGAACGAGTCCAGAGAAGAGCAACGAAGCTGGTGAAGGGGCTGGAGAACAGGCCTTATGAGGAACGGCTGAGAGAGCTGGGGTTGTTTAGCCTGGAGAAGAGGAGGCTGAGGGGAGACCTCATTGCTCTCTACAACTACCTGAAAGGAGGTTGTAGAGAGGAGGGAGCTGGCCTCTTCTCCCAGGTGACAGGGGACAGGACAAGAGGGAATGGCCTCAAGCTCTGCCAGGGGAGGTTCAGGCTTGACATCAGGAAAAAATTTTTCACAGAAAGGGTCATTGGGCACTGGCAGAGGCTGCCCAGGGAGGTGGTTGAGTCCCCTTCCCTGGAGGTGTTTAAGGCACGGGTGGACGAGGTGCTAAGGGGCTTGGTTTAGTGTTTGATAGGAATGGTTGGACTCGATGATCCGGTGTGTCTCTTCCAGCCTGGTTATTCTATGATTCTGTGATTCTATGATCTATGCTGCTGCTCTTGAACTTGGGTGAGATGTACCTTTGCTTCTCCTTAGCCCTGCTCCTCCCTTATCTAGCAAATATTGATGACTGGAGAGGTCATTTCTTAAACTTGTTTGCTGCTGTTCTCCTAGCATGACAATTCCCAGCAGAGCTGGCAGGGGTGGATTGTGGACAAAAGAGCACTCCACCTGATTTTGCCTGGAGTTGATGAGGGCCCATGGTCATGAACCATTCTGCAGCAGTACAGCAGTACAGCGGGACCCCACACTCCACCTGGCTGTGGTGAAAAGGGCTTGTACCGACAACCAAAGGCTTTCTTAGTAACTTTGGGAAAAAAATATTGTCTTGACTATTTCCTGCCATCATTACTCTTCCAGAAGAGGTTTTGGTGAACCCTGACCTGACTGTGGACTTCCAAGTTATTTAGGTACTTCTGTATTACTGCTCTTTTACTCTTCTCCTGTGAGTTCATATACAACTCTAGGAAAGAGCCAGGATAAAGCTGCAGAGGAAGGGGAGCCAATGAACAAATGGCTTTCCTCATAATTTGTGGTGAAAAAACTTGCTTTTATTTTTCTGCTTGAAAAACTGGTTATTAAATTTCTCTCATGCCTTTGCGCTGACCTGGACAATAACCAACCTCTATTTCAGTCACTGAACAAATCTGGTCTGAGAGACATGCATGTGCCAGTGGTGATGGACGTTTCAAGTCACAGCGTTCCACTGCGCGCCCCAGCCCCTCTCTTTTAAAATGACAAACCTGTATTTAGGAAAAGGAAATTTACTGTGGCTTTTCTGTGCAGATGGTGATAAGCATGAGTTAGCATTTGTAAGCTTATAAGCACATATGGTTTTGTACATATCAATTAAGGCAGTTGGCTAACCACTCTAATATCATTACTGATTCATCTGTATTCCTTCAAATAGACATTTATGCTCAGCCTGCTGTTTTTTGTACGTATGGACTGGATTGTGCCATTCTCCCTGTCACCATTTGTAGTCAATAACGTCTCTTTGGCACCAAAGGGACTAAAAGGGTACACTTCAGATCTGTGTGGGCAAGTCGTTTGGCCCATGCCTTATGTATAAGGCACGCACATAAAATATTTGTGGGTGTGTGGTTTCTTTTTAAAGGCTTTGCTAGTCATGCCGTGGGCTGAGTGACAACAGCACTATGTCTGTGCACATGGGACATACATGCAGACTCATGCATGCACTCATCATGCTGTTTAAGAGCCTGCTGTGCATGGCCAAGCATCCTGATGCTAACCAGCCTCACCTCACAGCTCTGACTGGGCTCACCACCACACCTCCACCGCAGCAACCTTGGCAGAGCTCATCTTTTCACTCCAATATCTCCATCCTCCATGCAGATACAACAGACCCTCAAACAAGAGGCCAAATAGTTACCACCACCTCCCTAGTGGTAACTGGAGACAGTTCTGAGAGCTTCCCCAAGAGGACAACTGCTCTTTGACGCTCACATATCCTATTTGAATACGTGTAGATTTACCAGCACCCCTGATGTGAATGTACAGTCAGATCCTTTAACTGCTGAGGAAACTCAGCTCAGAAGATGGGAGCTGAAGTTTTCATATGTTGGGGAAATCACTGCAAATGACAGCTATGTGCTTAAATCCCTTTGATTGTCAATAGTTAACAATTAGTGACCGTGAGCCTTTGAAAACCACCAGCTCCTTCAGATAAGTATTATAATATGTTCCAAGGTATCAAAGTCTCTGCTTGGGCTTTGGGATGTGTTCTGGATCAAAAAATATATGAGAGCTGAAGCTGTTGGGAGGCTTTAGGAATAGGATTGCTTTTTCAGTGCCATAATGAAATGACCTGGGTCAGCCCCTGGCAGAGGAGACCTGTGGGACTGGCAGGCTCATTGACCAGAAAAGGTCCATCCCATCTGTCCTGACCCCACATAGTTCTCAGAACTTGTCCCTGTGTGAAAAAAAGTGCATACAGGCTAGAAAGATGACCAATCTTGTAGGAAATTTTAAAATGGGGATATGGGGATTTTTCCAAGTTTTACCTTCAGGCTACATATTGTTCTCATATTACCTAAACACTCTTTGTTCTTTTTTTCTTCCTTTCACTTTTCAAAACTTCATGTCCACTTGTATTTAGCTTGCAAGTGAATGGTGCACTCCAGAGCCAGGAACAGATGCATTTTGGAGTACATTAGATTATTTTTTTGGCATCTTTACCTCTGTCTTCAAATTGTTTTTAAACCTCAATAGTACTTGTAGTCCAGAGTTTTCTTCAAAAAATTATTTCTGCTTCTGATGTTGAAGAACTATCGCTGTCTGGGCAAAAATATTTAAGTTCTTAGATGAAAGAAAACCAGAGGGCATATGAGTGGTTTGCTCTCCCAGCTGTAGTCCAAAAGAAAATTTCTATGCTAGTTCCTCATAGGAGTTTATAGACTTGCTAGCCACAGTGTTAAAAGGTGCTATGAAGAGGTTGCAGGATGGTATTTTTAGCACCTTACCTAGAACCTGGCCATGTGATTTCCTCATAATCCTCTAACAATTGAATAATGGAAACTCCATTTTAGCTAAAGCAAAGTGAAGATGAAACTGATAAACCTACAAACGCCCAGCACAGAGCTCTGCTTTGAGTGGTTGTGGGTGAATTTGCTTATAATCGAGCTCTCCTAGAGCACCGGTGGTGCAATGCATAAAATTCCAGCTTTCCTTATCTCCACCAGTACTCCATCCTTAGTTAACCATTTAATTAACTAGACCTTCATTAGCCTAGAGGGACCCGAGCCCTGCCAGTGCGGCATATTCAAAGTTCCTGCTGACATTAATTGAAACTGGAGGCGCCAAGTGTTCTGGAGGCTGGATGCAGTGTAAGACTGGGCCAGGTTCCCATCTTCACATTTGTCGTGAGACTGGGTACAAATTAGACCTTGCTAGCAAACAGGTAATTTCCTATGACATTTTTCAAAGAAAGTGAAAGGGAGATGGGCAAAACTGTTCAGCAGAAAGCATCTGTATTTTTGAGAAAAAAGCTTGAAATACTTTAGATCTGAGATGCTACCTAGCAAGCAAGGTAAAGTAGATGTGTGTCACTCCCAGTCTGGCTCTGTGGTGTGACTGAGTCTGCTGAGATGGATCATCATGTCTCCAGGGGACTCACCTGGCTGTGGCACCTGTTTTTTTGGCTGGTGGCTTCACTGATACTGAAGCACAGGAACATGAGAAAACCAGGCTGTGTACAAGACTGGAACAGCTTTTCTGAATCGAAATACCTTAGTTTTCTTAGTTGAAACAATAGTGTACTTGTGAACGAGTTTTTGCAACACTACATTAAAATCTCTGTGGAAATCATATAGTGGTGAAATATTTAATAGAAATTTAATTCAAATGTTTTTATCATCAGAAAATTGATTTCCTTTCAGCCCAGAGCAAATCTTGCTATCTTGATTAAATGAGGCAAAGAGAATATTTGCTGGTTGCTTGCCTCTCTCTGGTTCCTCATTTATTTGGCTGTGTATTTTTGGAGGGCAGAGACTTCTTGGATAACTTCTTTGCAGCTTGAGACTACCCTGGCTACTTTGTGTCACAGGGCTTAGCCTAACTGAGATTGTTTATAGTCTATTTTCTCCAAGACATCTAAGTCCCATACTCTTCCCTGGAGTGGTTTTGAACAAGATGCTTAAAAATCCCAGCCTTCATAGCTCTCCAAAGCCACCACAATGTGATTTCCCCTCATATAAGCATAGCTACTGAAACACTGTGCAGTTCATCTGAGGTAAATGTCTAAGCTTCCTCTCCAGCCAAGCAGAGATGGCACCTACTGGAGAGCTAGTTTTCTCATCTCTTTTAGGAGGGGACAATTGGAAGTGCCTCTCTCACTTCATTGCCAAGAGGCAGAGACTGACTTGTAGATGGGTAATGTCAGGTGAGAAAAACCACATCCAAACTGATCTGAATTTCAAGCCTGTATTTCATTTTCTCTGTGGCCTCTCACCAGCTTCTTATACCCAAAAGATGATTGTATCACCCTGGGTTGGAGTGCTTTTTTGTAGACAGGTGAAAGGGGTCCAAGAAATGTGAATGCAATTAGCAGTGATAACAGCTTTCCTCACTCTCTTAGAAGTTAGATCATCTTCAGCAAGTTCTAGAGCCTTAGCCACAATTTTGGCATTACCAGATACTGAGAGTTTCAATCTTGAATTGGAGCATTTTCTCAGTAGACTAATTTGTACAGAGCACTCACAGAAAAAGCACCTGCTTGCTTGAAACTGAGTCTCACCCATGCTTTACTTCGAGCAAAATTAGTCCAGGGGAGAAATCCTGCAGTCAAGGGATGGAAAACTAGAGGGGATGTGACCCCTATTGCAGTTTCATTTTTAAAGGTAAAGTCCCGTGCACCTTGTATAGTTATGTTTATGGTCAGGCCAGGAGGGTGTCCAGTCATCCCCCTGATTGCCCCTTGTTATCAGACTGACTGCAGCAACATCTTCCCACTACCATCTGTCCCATGACTCCACGGGACAAGGACAGGCACACAGCATCTGGAGGCTGGAGAAGCATTGCCCATCTGCCCAAGGCTTCTCCCCAGTATCTGCAGTGCCAGTTGGAAGGACCACTCTCCATCTTCATTGTCACTGGGGACAGGCAAGTCTGTGAAGAAACATGGCACCCAGCACTTTGCCTCCCTGCCATGGAATTTCCAGCTGGGATTGCTCACACACAGCATCTCTGCCCTTCTGAAATCCAGGCTTGTTCCAAAATGGCCATAAATTTTCAAGAAAAGCCTTCAGATATATAGAATCATAGAATCACTAGGTTGGAAAAGACCTACTGGATCATTGAGTCCAACCATTCCTATCAATCACTAAGCCAAGCCCCTCAGCATCTCATCCACCTGTGCCTTAAACCACCTCAACTACTCAACCACCTCCCTGGGCAGCCTGTTTCAGTGCCCAATGACCCTTTCCATGAAAATTTTTTCCTAATGTCCAGCCTGAACCTCCCCTGGTGGAGCTTGAGGCCATTCCCTCTTGTCTTGTCTCCCTGTCACCTGGGAGAAGAGGCCAGCACCCTCCTCTCCACAACCTCCTTTCAGGTAGTTGTAGAGAGCAATAAGGTCTCCCCTCAGCCTCCTCTTCTCCAGGCTAAACACCCCCAGCTCTCTCAGCTGCTCTTCGTAAGGCTTGTTCTCCAGCCATATAATGACCTGATTTCATGGCTAATGTGTATTTCATGTTAGGGTTGCTACACCTCAAGTTTTGGACTCGATGATCCGGTGGGTCTCTTCCAACCTGGTTATTCTGTGAGTCTGTGATTCTGTGAAAACCCCTGAGTTTGTTCTCATGGTCACCAGCGTGTTCACTGAATCCCTCAATAAAGTGCGTTATGGTGATGCCTACTGGAAATATTATACTTAAACTTTAGGA
The DNA here is from genome assembly GCF_032191515.1 of Phaenicophaeus curvirostris. Classification (NCBI taxonomy): domain Eukaryota; kingdom Metazoa; phylum Chordata; class Aves; order Cuculiformes; family Cuculidae; genus Phaenicophaeus; species Phaenicophaeus curvirostris. The sequence goes on along the minus strand of NC_091393.1, from coordinate 9,430,954 downwards.
TACAGGGCCATTATCATGCTCTGCTTTCACTGACTCCCTCACTCTCCTCACTGGACAAACAATTTCTTTTGAGCTGAAACCTGGCTCAGAAGATCTCTCAGAGTGACTGAATTTGATAATGTTCACTGTTGATGTTTTTGACTCAGAGAAATACAAAATAAAAGAGAGCTTCGTGGGTTTGGATTTCTGGGTGGATGCTTTTATACACTCACAACTCTTTTGTCTTGAAAAATAAGTTCTTTTGAAGAAATGGATCATTGCTATGTATCTGCTTTTATTAGGGAATGAACCAAAGACAGTAATGACAATACAAAAAATAAATAGATTATATTTTGATTGCTTTTCTTTTCCTTTAGAAAACAGAATTGTTCTGGAAAACAAAAGCTGTGCTTGTGTATTTTGCTGAAATTGAGTTGTGGATAGCACACTTTCTGATGCCTCTGGCCTGCCATAATCCGTAGCGCTCATGGAATTAATTTTGTCTCAAAAGTTGATTCTTCTTTCATTAACATAATGCTTTCTGACTGATTAAAAACACATATTTTAAATCCTTCTCAGAAGAAAGGACAATCATATAATAACATGATTTTACTTGTGGAGATTCCACTTGGTATAGTATCTGATGAAAAAATTCAGTTTAACCTGTTGAATGACTTTGGAAGCCTGAAGAAATGTCATGATGCTGTTTCCTTTAGGCGTTGCCATGTTCAGACTCTTTCATATCCCACCTCAGCTGCTTCATCTCCCTGTAACAGTTGGTTGTAAGAACTATGTTGAGCTTTAAGAAGCTCTTGTTTCTGTTTATCTTCATGTTTTATCCAGTTTTGCTTATAACTCATCCACTTCTCTGTCTATCCTGCTGAGCATGATGGCCACATGTTTTTGGTAGAGAGAGAGGGTGCCTGACTGCAAGAAGAACAGGGGTACCAAGAAAAGAAATCAGCTTTCAAGAAAGCCTTGCACTTCTACTCCAAGTAAGTACACTCTGTTGCTTGTGGGTTTTACAGCTTGACATTTCAATAGGTCTCAGTTCACATTTTGTTTATTGTACAAGGTTTACAACAGGTTGTGCCAATAGAGCAAACTTGACTGAGATGGAGATGGAGCCCTTCTAGGCTTTGATAGAAATGGATGTTGTTGCAGCAGCTAATCAGACAGACCTCCTACTTTTTTCCTGTTTACCAAACGGGTTTCAGAGGTATATTCCTTGCAGGAACTGCATTGCTGTCTGCTGAAAGCCTCCAATTTTGTGTGAAAACTTTCTGCTTACCAAAAGCATCAGCAGTGACTTTAACACCTGAATAAATGGACTGTAAGATCCAAATTCTCTTGAAAAGATGCACTGTTTTGTGCTAGCTGAGCATCTGTCTTTTCAGTAGTGTAGCACAAGGATACCAGACAGATTCACTGTCCCGAAGCAATGAAAACCAGACCATTCCTGTGCCCACAGCATGTCCCTGAAGCAGCTCCCCATGGCTTCAGTGGCTGTGAAAGTGGCCTCTCAAGTGAGGTTGTTTCCCTTCTTATAGCTACAGTGCTAGAGCAGCAAATATTAGTCCATGAGCAGAGATCCCTGGGGGTCTGTAAAGTACTTCAAGGGGTATATTAGAACTAAACAAAAGAACTAAACTACCACTAGCAGTTGACAGATCTGCCTTCTGAGCTTATTCACCTTCCTGGAAAACATATAGGGATCTGAGATAAATAAAGCCACAGGCTGAAAATCATTGCCCCATAGATAGCTGGCAGAAACCTCCCCTCCCTCTTCCCCCCCCTTTTTTTTTTACTTTTCCAGTTTTGTAGTGTATTAATAACATATTCCCTCATTTGCCCATGGGACAAAACCCACCAAATCTATTTGTACTCTGTCAAATGGAAACAGAAGAGCTAAGCACTTTCCAAGGGCTGGCAGTGCTGCCCAGCTCCGTCCCAACAAAACAGGCTGGGATGTCATTGACTGGCTGGTTTGAGGAACCACTTGCTCTGGTTTATTCTGAATTTATAAGTCCTGAAGTGTCACTGAATGACCAGCAATTTCAGTGCAACTCCAGACTTGGTCTGTTCAAACCCTTGAGTACCTGGGGGAGTAAACATCAGTGACTCCTGACAAACGTTGTCCACAGTAGCCCTTCAAAGGATGGCTTCTCCCACACATCAGTGATGGTCACACATTCCCTGTGGTGAGTGGGAAGGCACCTTCCCATTTAGGTTGTCTGAGGGAAAAGAGCATCAGCTCTCTGATTCCTGCCCCAGCTGCCCTGCCCTTCCCCACCCAAGAGAGCTGTAGCAGTTCAGATTCTGGAAAAACTTCATCCCAAAGACCTCTGGTGGTTCCCCTCTGCATTTCCTACAGACTGCCTCAAGGTGCCCTGGTGTGCAAAGAGAAAGAACACCGAGTAAAACTTTATGACCACATTTGTAACAATTTCTTCCTAATACCCTAAGCACTAAATTGCATATTGCTCCCACAGATGGGAGACAAATGGTACTGCTGAAAGTATCACTGACGTCGCTGCTGAATTTGGCCCAGAGACTTCCAAGAAGATTTTGTCTGCCTACTCCAAGCTACATTTAGCACAAGCCAGTCATTTGTGACTGTAGCTTATAAATACTCTTAACTACTGGCATATACAATGGGAAATATCATACATCTTTATCTAAGGGCCAAGTGTTCATTTATTGCGGTCATTATTCATTTCCATCGTAGTTACTAATGGGGCTTTAATGCTTGCTGGGCCATTAGCCCAGCTAAGGGTCCCAGATTTCCTTGGCGTAGCTATCATCTGCTCTATCTGATATGTGGTTCCTGACTGGTACATACACAAAAGGGAACTGAACATCACAAAAGGAAATTTACACGTATTATTATGTCCTACAGTTCATTATAATGTCATAGTTCATTCCTTTTTTTTATGTTTTCTTCATCAAGTTCCTTGTAGCGAGATGAGGATCATTAGCTTCTGAAATGAAACGTTTTAATTAAGCTGATCTGTGCTGTGCCTTCTAACTCTTCAGATAGCATTGTCAAAGTAGGAAGGCACAATCACTTCTGTGTTTGGGTTTAATAAATATTTCAGCACTCCTTGATAAGGCTGACACTACTTCATTAAAGACCCTTGGACCCATGTCCCACTGTCTCATGACTCTCTCTTCCCTTCAGAAGCCGGCGTGTGAGACTGAATCACACCACTTAAGCTGTATATACAGAAGGTTGAGCAAGGAGACTGTAGGTATGACAGGCATGTCCCTTGTTAATCTAATGGAGTGAAAAAGTGGGTGGTAATTAATCATCTTCATTCACTGCCTCCAAAATCGGCCAGTTGTATCCTTCTCATGAGAAGAGAACTGATGGGAGCTTAGTTCCTCTTCCCCTCTCTGGAAGTTCAAAAGGCAAAGGAACTACCTCTTGGCATGAGTGTAGTGGGAAACAGGATAGCTAAAAACTGACATGTTTTTGAAAGGTTGGACTGATGTTAGCAGCTCCTGCCTACTTTATTCCTAGCCAGGGGTTCATGAGAGCTCATTGCCTCATAAGGTTGGCTTCTTCATCTGCCTATGGGACTGTGTGTGGAGCAGGCACAGAGATTAATCTGGCTAAAAAAAGACAAAACAAAAGAGCAGAAGACTATTCTCCTTGCAAATAACTGCTCCAGAAGAAATGTGGAAGTGCAGCAGAGCTGAGATGGAGTGGTTGGGTTGAACTTGAAACGCTCACAGGTTGTTGCAGCCATGCCTGCAGATATTATTCTTTGATTCACTAGTTGTGCACAACCATTTACAGCTGACACCAAGCCACCCTGGTCTGTCAGCACCTTTAACTCATTCTGTACAGCAGCAGGAGGCTAGGGGGAGTGTACGATGATGGGGGCCAAGACTTCACTTCCAACTGTAGAGCACATTTAGGACTTGTTCAATTCAGGGACGGCAACCAAGTTAGAATCAGATCATGGCGAGAACATGCGTGGGACCAGACAGCAATGGAAACAAGCCTGAAATATCAAAGTGTTTTTAAGCCCAAGTGCAGACATAACTGATATCTCCTATCTGTTGTGTCCAGGCCAGTCATTCACCTTTTGCATGCCTCTGGGATATTTCTTCAGCTGCACCTCTGAAACATCCATACATCTTGAAAAGGGCCCAGACAAAATTTTGGTGGAGTACCTCGCAGAGCCCAGAAAATAGGAGTCACACTCAGGGACTTGAAATATCTTCCACCAGTGCAATAGGAAGCCTTTCACTGCTGTAACTCCAGGGAAAGCAGAAGGACCACCCACTCTAGTAAGTGGTGGTGATGTAGATGCACTGAGCTGAACCACTATTGTACACTTGGCTCTCACTGCTGCTCGACAATGGACACACTGAATTTTACTCATTCTGTCAATAACAGTATTTCCCAAGCGCCGCCGTTGTGTCCTAAGAGGTACAGACCATGGAGGCAAGTGCCATATCTTCCCTGGAGACTTCACATGCTTATGACATCAGGCCCCTGTGGAAGTCAATGAACCACTTAAAACTCCCTTCAGAGGGAGTAGAATTAGGAACATGCAATCACACGAGGGAAAGTGACTTCATAGAGTATCAAATCCAGTCACCTGCAATTACAAGCAAATACAGCCCCTAAGTAATGTTAGACCACCCTGAAATTAGACAGATTTCTTTGCTATCTGTTCCAGAATCCACAACCAGTTTAATTAGAAGACAAAATCTTTGGCTACTCAATGATTATTTTGTACCTTTATTTAATCACCTTTTCAATTCTCCGCACGGAGTGGAATTTCAGGTACCTTGCTACTGACATATCCACTCAAAACTTATTTGTGGCACAATAATGCAGGCATGGTTTCTCATCAGCACTTGCAGAAATGGAGACCTAATTAATCCTCTCTTGAAAGCGAGGCCCCGAAGCTGGCATGTACCAGGGGTGGAAACTTGTTTACCAGCTCTCTGAAATGCCTCTTCACTTTGACATTCGCTTGGTGTCTTTGTCACCCGGGCTCTGATTTTTTTTCTCTCTCCAGTGAATCATTTATGCACTTTGCTGCTATCAAAGAGAAGTCTTCATTTTCATCATGCTGTCAGGAGAATCTCCTTTGAAAAATCTTACTTAGGCAAGCCTTTCAAATGAAAGTAAAAACACACAGCATCACTCCTGCTTCTCAGGTTTATAAAATGAAAATATTTCTAAATGTAATTTTATCCATTTTTCTCCTACTACAGGACTATATATTCATTAGTATTTTCCCCAGGGTCAATCAAATAGTTTTTCATGATGATGTTTCCAAACAAAATAATCACCCCATAGGCTGTGTTGGTCTGCTCTTTCTCTGCATAGAGTTGTTGACTCTTACTAAGTTTCCTTCCTAGGTAGTATCTATTGCATACTTTATTCCTCTTTAGGCTTTGTCATCTGGCAACCGCCTATGTAACTCTACGAATCTTCCCACAGGAGTCAGTATGTGTTGTGCATAGGCTGTCATTACCATACCTAAGCTTGGGAAGTAACAAAACTGGTGTTATTGGATTTTTCCCTGGTTTCATAGCTCTTCTTTGAACTCCTGACTGCTGATATCGTAGCTCTTCTTTGAACTCCTGACTGCTGATCAAAATCTTTTTTTTTCAGTGAAAATTACACACGGTAATTTTCTGTGTGGAGAGGTCATACAAGAAAGAGTGGGCCCATTACCGTGAAACAGAGAAAACATCCTGTCTTCCAACATTACAGCCCTGCCGAAAAAGCCAAAAATGATATTAATCTTTATTTGTCTCTAAAATTCATTGTAGCTTAATATCCCCTGAGGATTGCTACTGCTTGGTCTCTTGGTATTGCTGCTCCTTCATGGACTGCTCCTTCTAGCGGGTTGTTTTTATTACGCATAGCTGAACCTCCCTGTGTAATTGCATTCTGCCTGTAACTCTATTCCTCTTGATTAGTGAAGAATGTGAACTGGAAACGACCACGTGGGTGCAATCCTTAGCAGTTTCTGGCAATTGTGCTATGGAGGTAGAGTGCCAAACGGTCTCAGAACAGGAGCTTGTGCCTTCCCATAGGTGTTTCCCAAACACCCTCCAGCTCTCTGGACAAGGAGTGTTTAACCCTTGAGACTCACAATTGTTAGTGCGACTAAGTTCTGACTATGAAAAACGCAGTGTTGGACAGTATGTCAGGAGCAGTGCTGGACAACTCTGCTGCCCTCCAGAACACTAAGAATAAAAGTTCATGTGGGTTCGTGGATTGAATCGTCAAAACAAAGGGCTGCACAGGGTATTCATGGCTGAAACAAGAGAGCAGGGATTTTTTTTTGGTAATTATTTGCCATACCAGTCTGTGCATTCATTGTAACTGGGAAGGGGCATTAAGAAAAGGAAGGAAAATACCAGCTTGATTAATCCTTCACAAAACATGCAGTGATGCCAACGGGTCACTGGAGGTGCTCCAAGATGTGGGAACCTGTGGGATGAACGTGCCATAGACTTACTATGGCTTATGAACAGCTTTTCTGGTACTCATGCTGTGGCCTTGCTGCTGCCTTCAGCAAATAAGGAAATGTGGCACTGGGAAAATAAGTGGTATTGCTATAAAATCGCTGCTTATAGTCACACTTAAAAAATGCTCTTGACTAGCTGTGGTATAAAAAGCCTGCTTATTACAAAATACTAATGCATTTCAGACTTAATGAACCTGCCTTGTGCAGATGGGTCTAGGATGCAGGAGCAAAGTTAATATAGGTAAAATTAAGCCTCAACTTTGGGCTAAGAGCTCTCCCAAGTTTTAGCTTGGCTGGTGGGAAGGTCAAACACAAAAAATTCTCACTGCTTTGGACCTGGGATGATTAATACAAAACATGCACAAATCCCTGTTACTCTGAACACTGCTGGTAGGGGTGGAGGTGGGAAGAGTGATGCTTTGCTGAGGTCTCCTGGTCTTTATCCCCTCCTCATTCCAAACACTTGGTCATATTTACTCTATAAACTCTCTCTGGTGGGTTCTTGCCTTTCTGACTGCTTCAGTGACATTTCCCACACTTGTCATGTATCTCTGTCTCTTCTAGGCCAGTGGGACTGGGTTTGCTTGGAGATGATGAGCAGAATGGCCTCTGCGTAAGTAAGGTACCCAGGGATTTTGCTGCAGATTGTCCTCTGCATCTGCTCAACTTTCTCCTGCAACCTCCATCTACTTTCCCTTCTTTGGTGTGGAAGCAGGCTCCTGGATTTTTCCTCTTTGCTCTAACAAAGCCTGTGGCTGGCTGTTTGCATTTGGCCATATGGAGTCCCTCCTGCATGCACCGCTGGTTCTTGACTTTGCTGTGCTGGGTGTTCTGAGCAGCGACTCCCACAGTTTCAGCTATTTCAGCTCACACAGGAACATTTCAGCCCCTGCCGAAAGTGCAGCTCTTGCATCGACCAGCTCAATGGGGCTGTACGCAGCTGCTGGAGAAACAATATCTTTGCTTTGTGGTTTCCTTTACTGCCCTCCTGATAACAAATGTAAACCTTAGTTGTACGTATTTGATTAAACTCCGAGGGAGGCTATGAGGTGATGGCTCCCCACACTTCAGAGCACTTGCAGTGGGTTGTTTATCTTCTGCAGCTTCTTTAGTAAAGACTGTATAGAGTCAGCCAGCAATTTAATGGTTTGTACTCTTAGCATCCCCCATTGCCAGTGAAAGCAACCTTTCAGAAAACTCACCTTGTTAGCATCTTTGTAACTTACTAAAAACATAAAGTGTCTTGTGTCACAGCCTTGCCCTGCACACCCTAAACCCGACCTAAACATGGGAATTTGGTGTCTGGGGAAATGAAGAAAAAATGTGGAAAACTACATAATCACTCTCTCTATTTTCCCTTTCCATCCTCCAGCTAAGTGCTCTGACCCTCAGAGGAGGGTCACTGGTTGTGCTACTTTTCTTATCTCTGCAGTTGCTGTTCCATCTTGCTATAAAGCCAGGCAGCAAAGGAGGAAACAAGATGGGTTTTTTGACTGAGCATAAGTAATTTGGGAGAAGAGGAAACACAACCTTGGGCAGGAAAGATAACGACATGAAACTCTTTCTGAACATCTGGTAACCTCAGGAAAGGCAGACCTTCCAAATTAGGAACCAGATCCTGAGGCATTTGGGGCCAGTTAATGATGTTTTTGTACTCCCACTCCATGAAGATTAAGACGACTATGGATTGGGAAAAGTGCATTTATTCACTACCATTTTTAATGATAATTTTTGTAACCTTGTTTAGTTTAAAATGCTGTTTCATTTGTTTGATAGCATTGTTCAAAGTCTGCAGTATCCTAAGGTTTAACAACCACACCATGTCTTCACACTTTTATATCTGTAATGAATTTTTGCATGCAAATAAAATACCAGTGCTTCAGCTTCCAGAAACCTCAGAGGCAAGGATTTTATTACATCATGAAATTAATTTTTATTGCCCTTCTGTTCTGTGAAGCAGAAACACAAAGCAAAATGAAAAAAAAAAAGTCAACCAAAGTGGCCTTTTCAGCAGCTTTGCAGCCAGAATTTCTTTGATTATCTCCAAGGCAATACGCTCTTCAGATCGATGATCAAAATCAAGGGGGTAATGACACATTGCACGGACTGAGTCTACAAAAATACTCTCCACGGTAAGGGAGTGTTAACCATTATGGGACCTCATGGACTATCTTGCTGACTTGTTCGGAATCATGACGGAGTTTCTGCCTCATAAGCTAGCACTAGATGTAGACATTAGCATCTGCTTTTTCGCATGGTCAGAGTGAGAGCTGACCAGATCCTACAGACTTGGAGTGCTGCAGTAACATCTGCTGCAGATTTGTGGTCTGACAGCTGCTGTGTAAATGCTGAATTATTGGTTTAAGAGAATTGCTTGTGTTTAATCCTCTCCATTTGCAGGAGTTGTCAGCCAGAGAAATGCATCCGCAGGCACTGAGGCAGGGCTGGCACTTTACAGGCAGAGTTTGGGGGATACTGTAGCTCTTGGGGATGTTCAGGGGCTGCAGGTAGGGTGCAACATGAACAGGCTGCTCAGACAATCAGCTGGATGCCCACAGGAGGTGGTATCCAAGGCTGTGGCAGTCTGGGAGCTGCTGCTTAGCAGACATGGGTATGTACCACCAGGTAAACCGGCCATTTATGTAACCATTTATCCCTATTTACACAGCTATTTGCTGCAGACCATGGCTAGGGAGGCAAAAGGGGCCATGTGTTTGCAGTGTCTGAGCAATGAGATGTCTCCGAATGCAAATGGGAGCTCTGCGCATCCTGTGCTGTAAACATGGTGATTTTTGTGTGTGCTCACGCATGTCCTGTCAGCGTTTGTTAAATGCTTCAGTTGCACTAGCTTTTTCTCTTTTAGTTTGAATTTTAATGCGCAGGCATTTGCTGAAGTATACCCACTTAGTGAGCATCTGGCCTTGCTGGAGTTTTAAACTGAACACACATTTTAACGACGTTTGACTTCTCAGTTGGCACCATGAAAATTAATAGACCCAATATTCTTTCCTTCCCTCCTGAGTAGGGCTGACCTGTCCGTCTTCCCTAGTAGATCCTATTTCGTGTGTCCTACCTGGGCCTCGGGGGTCACAGCAGTCGGTCACAACCAGGATTTTGCTCTAAAGAGCACAGTGTGTCATAAAACCCTGCAGGATCCCTGGAGCTCGCTCGTGGCCTTTGGATGTTATGAGCTTCTAAGGTCAATTGATTGAACATGGGAAGCCTGACTCTTCTTCAATGGACTCATTGCTTTTATTTGTTCAGTGCACTTTCAAAACTCACCTTAAATTAAGCATTTACTTAAGGATTTAGATTAAATGAAGACCTAATTGTCACAATTATGCATTACCAGGCAAGTTAAAGGGTGAAGTAATTTGCTTTGTTGGGTTAGTATTTGGACTGGTTATGTGAGGTAAAGTGACATTAATGAACAAAACAAGATCCAGTGAAAGTCCATCAGGGAGCCTTCATTACACAATCAAAATCTCCCTCTCTTTGCTCGGTGTGATGTACCACGTCCCAACCTGGTCTTTAGCTCTTTCCTCACAGATCACTAAAAGACTGAATAATTCAAACTCCTACAGCCTTGTGCTCACTATCATGAACCTATGTGCCAGATACAACCCCTAAACTCTCTGACTTCACACGCTGAAATGAGGTAAGCATACAGGGGGAAGCTCCTGCATCTCCAGCTAATGCCATCAACCGCAACTCACAGCTAGACAGAATGGTTCATCACTCCCATGTCCAGGTCTGGTTTTTTTCCCAGGTTGGTGGCTTCCTCTCAAAGAGCCTTAGAGAAGGACTTGCTGCTAATCACAGCAGCATCGCTGCCCAGCGGTGGGGACAAGACCGTTGGCACTCGTCACAACGTCTCGTCACACAATGACTTTGAGCTCCACCACCTGCACGGTCCAATTTCAAACCGCTTCACAGGAATGCTCATGAGTGCAGACTGGAAATATTGCATTTACAAGTCCTTGTGCTGATAAAAGCCCATCATATGAATATGCAAGAAAGCAAGCACTAAGAGAGACTGCTGGCCAAATTCATTAAAAACTGTGAGTGACTCTGTCTGCGAACATTCTGGCAGAGTTCATCTAGCTCTCAAATATGTTAATCCTTCCAGTACAGCCATTACACAGGAGGTTAGGGGGTGCTGATGATTAGTTTTATCACTATTTAACAGTTAGATTAACTTTGGCAACGCAAGACAGACTTAAAGACTCATTGCATGCAGTTTAATGCCAGCTGAAAGACCTCGGCTGGCAGCATGATGTGGCTAACCCCTAGAAGACACTGAGCTTTCCCTGCTGCTATAGATGTCCTCTTTCATTCTCTCCTGTGTTGATGCAGAGGACACTGATAACCAGTTTCCTCACTCTGGGAAGGGCCCCTTCCAGTGCCTGCAATTAGCTGAGAAGATTCTGGGCCAAAACAAGCATTATTGGCATAATTATCATGATTTGAAGTACAGTTTAAAGGCAGGGTGAAGGAACAAGAATCCAGGTCACCTGTGGCCAAAGATGGCTCCTATGATGTAGGAGTCTTTGTAGACACAGTGCAGGATAGTCCTTGGAGGAGTTTGGAGGGGTCTGAGCTCTAGGCAAGTGACAGGCTCTGGGAACAGGAATGAGTTGTCCTTATATGACTCATTAACTGGTTTTACAGATATTTTCAGGAAGTGAGAGCTTTTAGAGGGAAAGACAGACATTTCCAGTTCACTTGTTTGAAGGCCTTTTCAGCATCAATAAGGGAGATGAGAAAGATGCTTTTGATTCAAACATGAGATGAAGGACACTAAGGAAAAACTGTAACAGGAAGGTGTGGCATATGTAAGTAAATGAACAGAGCAAACAGATCTCCAGGTACTAGAGGCTGTGTAAGTCTTGAGAATTTCATCCTTACCATTTTCACAAGTAGGTCATAGAATGTTGCTGATACAGTCAGCTTTCCACTTGATATAACTCAATATAATTGATTCTAATGGGTTTGTTAGATCATAAAAGGTGATTTCCTCTAGGTCTTCAACCCATGCTCCCTGGCAGCATTTCCAAAACCCTGGATAAGTAAAAAATGCATACTGCAGTGATTCCTAATACTCAAGATTTTGATGAGACTGCATGATGATGAACAAGCACTCCAATTTTGTCTACTTTTTTTTCCCTAGTATAGAAAAGCAGAGGTATATCTCACTACAGCTCCACAACAGCAAAAGAGAAGCACAGGTAGAAGTTTCCATAGCATACATTTATTCAATATGTACATCTAAAGGAGACTCTGTCTACAAGAGACATATTTCTGCTAATAGCTCAAGCTTGCCCACAATGGTCTTAGGCCAAAAGTTTCCTCTCTCGTTGGAGAAAGTCAGTGTGGCCTTCCACAGTCCAAAAGGATTTTTCCTGGTGGATCTTTCTGGCTTAGTGCCTGGGGTTGTCACCCAGTTGTGGAGGTTCCTCAGGCATCATCTCATCATCCACCTGCTTCCTGACTTGGGGCAGCACACTCACCTCCACAAGAGCTTGCCCAGCCTGCAGTGTGCTGCTGGTGGGGACAGGGATTGACTTGTAAGTTGAGAAGGGTTGACTGAGTTAGGCAGAAGGACTGATGGCTGAAAGGAGTCTGGGGGCCTGAGATGCCTGAATGTGTGCTGGGACAGAGGAGATTAATCTGAGATACCAACAAGAGCATCAGGCGAGCCCAAAGTTGGCAATATATGGTGGGGTGTTGAGTGCGGGGGGACAGAGGTGATAACTGCACCTCCCTGAACAACAACCACTTCCCAATAAGTCCTTGCCCATCTCTTCTCAGGCATTCTGCATCCTTCAGATGGAAGTACCTTGGACAGAAGGATTTCATGGTGCGGCAGTTGTGTCTACCCAGAGCATCAGGCTGATGTTTCCAACAAAACCACCTTGTAAGAATGTGGAGTTCTTGGAGGTGGGAAGAGGTTAACTGTGAATAGTAATGCCACGTTCTCCCAGGCAATTCTTCTGGGTCATTTAATCCAGACAAACAAAACCCACATCAAAGTTAAAGGCAGCCCCATAGTCTGGCCACAGCTATGAAGGCCGTAGGTTTAGGAGTGGGTTTGCTTCCAGACCTGCTGAAGGTGTGGAGAAATTAACTACAGTACGTTGATGTGAAGATTTATGAAAGGATCAACAAGATATGAAAACGAAAGAGACAACAATATAAGGGCATGACATGAGATAGTGAAGCATTTAGTTTCCATTGCTTTCAATATTATCTCTTGGTTGGCAGGAAACAGTCTGAGCAGGGAGACTGCATAGCAGAGGTACAGAAAATAGATGTGATCATTTTACACAAATGCAATGAGCACCACTCTTGATATTTTATAACTTGCTAGTGTTTTATGTCATTTCTTCAGACATCTGTGCATTAGACTGACTGAGAACTGCAAGTGGTGTATAGTTAAGATATCCCCCTATAATTATGCTGAAATAATGCTGGATTATTCTAGCGTAATTATAGGGGGCTATTTTAACTATTAGCTCATTAAAAAGCTATGATGCAAATCTCATTCTAAAAGAGAAGAAAAATATGAACAAAATGTCAGTGGTCCTCTGCTGAGACCAGATGGAGAGGTATAACTATACTCAATTTATCAGTCAATATATTTAATTATAGCTTGGCTTGGACAGAACCTGCAATAGCCTTTTATTATGTTTAGTGTTCACAGATGGACCTGGTGATCCAGAAATGTTTGGAAAGGGAATGCAGTACCTATGCAAAAGAGTGGATTTTGGCTGAAATTTGTCTGGTTTTCACATGAAGACCTGCCATGTGTTCCTCTCTAGATGGGAGCTGTCCTTGTGCTCGCCTTGTTCTTCAGGGATGGCACACGGGGTTACAGAAGTTGGTGCTGCAAGGCTAAAATGCATGAATCAATGTTTTGGTCCTATGACAAGGCTCGCCCCAGGTTGTATGGCCAACTTAGTGGCTTTCTATGATGAGGTAACTGCAGCAGCGGACATGGGTAAACTGACACTTGTGATCTATCTAGACTTCTGTAAAGCCTTTGATAAAGTTCCCCACAACATCCTTCTCTCTAAATTGCAGAGATACAGATTTGATGGGTGGATGGTATGGTGGATAAGAAACTGGTTGGATGGTCATATTCAAAGAGTAGTGATCAATGGTTCAAAGTCCGCATGGAGATCCGTGACAAGTCGTGTCCCTCAGGTGTCCGTACTGGGACCAGTGCTGTTTAATATCTTCATCAATGATATTCACAGTGAGATTGAGTGCACCCTCAGCAAATTTACAGATGACACCGAGCTGAGTGGTGTAGTTGCCATACTGGAAGGACGGAATGCCATCCAGAAGGACCTGGGCAGGCTGGAGAAATGGGCCTGTGAGAACCTCATGAGGTTCAACAAGGCCAAGGGCAAGGTCCTACACCTGAGTCGGGGCAATCCCCATTTTCAGTACACAACGAGGGATGATGTGATTGACAGCTGCCCTGCAGAGAAGGCCCTGGGGGTGCTGGTCAAAGAGAAGCTCAACATGAGCCATCAATGTGCACTCGCAGCCCAGAAGGCCAACCGTATCCTGGGCTGCATCAAAAGAAGTGTGGCCAGCAGGTCAAGGGAGGTGATTCTGCCCCTCTATTCCTCTCTTGTGAGACCCCATCTGGAAAATTGTGTTCAGTTCTGGAATCCTCAACATAAGAAGGATATGGAGCTGTTGGAACGGGTCCAGAAGAGGCTACAAAGATGATCGGAGGACTGGAGCACCTTCCATAGGAGGACAGGCTGAGAGAGTTGGGGTTGTTCAGCCTGGAGAAGAGAAGGCTCCAAGGAGACCTTATAGCGACCTTCCAGTACCTGAATGTGGCCTACAGGAAGGCTGGAGAGAGACTATTCATAAAGGCTTGTGGCAATAGGACAAGGGACTATGGGTATAAACTGGAGAGAGGCAGATTTAGATTAGACATGAGGAAGAATTTCTTCATCATGAGAGTGGTGAGACACTGGAACAAGTTTCCAAGGGAGATTGTGGATGCCCCATCCCTGGAGGTGTCCAAGGCCAGGTTGGATGGGGCCTTGGGTAACCTGATCTAGTGGGATGTCCCTGCCCATTGCAGGGGAGTTGGAACTAGATGATCTTTAAGGTCCCTTCCAACCTGAACTATTCTATGATTCTAAGCATGGAAGCAGTCTTCGCCGACATATGCCCAGCCTGAGCTCAAGGCACTCATCTGTGTCTAATCAGTTTGGGGTCAAGGTTGGTCAAGTGTTATGGAGCAGCAATATTGCCTGATTTTGGGTAACAAAAGCAAAGCAGCATACTTGGCTAGTCCGATCTCTGACAAAGGGCATCCTGGAAGGGAGCTGCCTGCTTTTCCATTGCTCTCTTACAGCAGCCAGAAAGTTATCCTCCATCTCATTATCACTCCCCCTCTTCCCTAATGACCCCAGTGGAACCAAGGCACCTAGAGCAGCAGGAGGGAGGAACTGCTGCCCAGTTCCCTGCACTCATTAGAGCCCCTGCTTGGTGTGTTAACCAGCAGAAAACTGTCCTTGGAAAAAAGCCTGATCCCTCTGTGCTTGTGAGGACAAGGGCTTTTCTTGCCTTGCCCTGCATATAGGGTGAGATACAGTAACAGCACGATGTAAGCAATCATCTCCATTGAAACTCCATATTTTGGGCTTTCTGAGACCTCCAGGATCTGATGGAGGGGAATCTGTGCATGTCAGGATCAGCCCATGGCCTATTGCTAGGACATAGCTTTACAAGGGTCAGGTTTTCCCTCCCAATTCAGCCATTCCTGCTGCTTCAGCCAGGATCTGGTTTTTGAAAAGAAAATGGTTTTCTTTACAACTACGGGCTTGTGCTGCCCAAAGGAGCATCTCATCTCTGGCATCTGACAGCAAATGGTAGGGCAAAATAATAGAGTAGAGGCTAAATAAGAAAAATGACTTCTTGCCCTTGAGCATTATGGCAACAAATGGTGAAGAACATGCCCTCAGGGAATAGCAAAATGAATGAGATGAATGCGTAATGTCCAATAACTACATGACGAATCAAAGAGCGTCCTCTAAAAGCATGAACTTAGCAGAGGCTGGTGAATGCACGAAGCAGGGAGTTGGCTGGGAAATTTATTGTTGCACAGGATGGCATATTATGTAAATCTTGCTGGAGAGCTCTTTGTAGTTGCTGTTGGCTTTTGAAGGGGTGGGTAATGAGTGTAAGACTTTGTTTTATAGGAAAATAATGAAGGAGGAAAACCAACAGAAAGGTAGGGATGGCAGCTCAGGCAAAATGAACAACTCACTCAAGGCTCTTTGTGGTCTAAGCCTCAGCTCTGAGGGCTGGAGATGAGGAAAGGAGTGGGGTAAGACAGAGAGGAACGGGGAGGCAGACTGGGAGAGGACATGGAGCTGGCTACAGCTGTACATTGGCATTTCTTTTTCTCCTCTCAGGCTTCCCCCATAGCTGCCTGCTCAGCCCAGGAGCAGAAGTGTGAGGCATTGCGGACCTGGTGACCCGGTAAGGGGCTGGAGGACATTAGCACAGGGTATTTTTTATGCTTGACTGAAGGACTCATGGATAGACACGATTGGGAAAGGATGTTCCCAAGCTTGGCAGAAGGGGTTTTCTTTCTTTGTTTCAATTTGGTTAAAGGCTTTGTGGAAACTAAGAACGTGACCATGTGCCCAGCTGAGCTGGCTGAAAGCATTTCTATGTGCATGATGGATGCAAGAAACTGGAAATGGTGTACACATAGCACCGTCGGCTTGTGCTAACTTAAACAGTGTGATGCCGCACCCTGAGACTGCAGAACACGGCGAGCAAGCAATGTGGTTACACGAGCAAGCAAGCAGTGTGACTATGTGCATCAAGGTCTGGAAGGAGCTCCATAGGACCTTACTGTCTGCAAGCCCTGGAGAGAGCAGCGCTGGCCTTGTTTGTCCTTGCTGCTAGGGAGATGCTCCATGGGAAAGCAAATTTGGGCATCTGAAGGGACTATAACTAGTGAGAGCAGCACCCAGGGCCTCGGCAGCCACTGGGTGGCGTATGAACACTTACATTCAAAACAGCAGGATTAGTGGAAAAAAACAAAGGCAGAAATAAATGTAGATAATTACATGGACTCTCTTTGGACTGGAGCGAGAGTAGGTGAAACCAACCTGGCGTACATTATGAAAGTGGTTATATGTCATGCCTCCTTTAACAAATAAAAGTCCAGATGATCAAGCACCAAGGAGTAAAGTTCAGAGGCTGTAAAAGCAATCAGGTAATGAAAAATCACGATGCAGCCTCGCCTCCGCCATGCAGGGCACAAACAGGGGACCACAGGGGCAATGGTGGCTGCAAAGCCCCTTGTCAGACAGCTGCCCAGAGTAATTCCTGGTGCTGAAATACCGTGCTGGCAACAGTCAGGAGTTTCTCTTGTTTGTGCCTTACTCCATTCGGCTCTGGTTGTGCCATGGCTGCAGTTATTTTGGTTGTGCACTCCCCCCAGTCTTGATGCTGCAGGATGGCTGTGGGTTCCCGAGCACAGCCCTGCTCAGCCCTGCTCTTCAATGCTTTTGTTTCATAGAATCATAGAATCATAGAATCACTAGGTTGGAAAATACCCACTGGATCACTGAGTCCAACCATTCCCATCAATCACTAAACCATGCCCCTCAGTACCTCATCCACCCATCCTTTAAACACCTCCAGGGAAGGGGACTCAACCACCTCCCTGGGCAGCCTGTTCCAGTGCCCAATGACCCTTTCCGTGAAAAATTTCCTGTATGAACAGCCTCTTCTGGGCGGTTGCCTTCACCCATTGGGGCTGAGGACAGGTAGCTTGGCAGCAGCTGGCTCCACAAGCTGGCTGAAGCCACGAGGGAGATTTCCGCAGCAGTCAGGAGCCAGAAATACTTGATCTCAGCACCCTCCAGACTCCTCATGTTTTCCTCCCCCACCTGGTTTGTCCCTGCCTGATCTATAACCCTTGCTGCCTTTCGTGGGCTCCTTTCCCTATAACTGTTTAATGTGATTAAGAAAATATTTGTAATGTTTCTATCTTGGTTTTGCTTGTTGCCGGCAATTCTTCCTGCAGGAAAGCAAGGGGTCATAGCACCGTGCAGCTGGGTCTGTGAATATTAGAACAGAGGGTCACTCAGAGGAGTCATTCATTCCTGTCAGGGCAAGGCCCCAGAGCAAGAGAGAACAGGAGAGACTACCTAGCTGTGACAAGCATCTTGAGTCACGTTTTATCTCCTCTTATCAACTGTCAATACAAATGAATAAGAAGCTTACTTTAAGAATATTTCATTTACGTGATGCTGGAGTTGGGATGGGGAAGGGGAGAGCTGTACTAAGATAAATAATCCTATTTTCAACTAATTCAGATAAGCATGTGTTCTGAATGCAGCAGCATTGATATGAACTCTCTTTAGCATCTCTGAAAACCCCCATATTTACAGTACAGGAGCCACTGATATGCTTTCATTGTATTCAGGCATCAGCACAAACATCTCACAAGTGGCGAAAGGCGGGCTAGAAGATTTATCAGTCAGGCCTGGGCTGTGTTTGCTTATGTGTTAGTCACGGTCAGTCATCCACCTTCCCTCCTTTGCATGAGATACGATCATTAGGTGTATCTGCTCTCAGCTACGAGTCATTCATCACTCAGCACTCACCATCAAATCATTGGCAGGCAGCGGCTGTCCCCTACCTACAGCTGTTACAGGGGTAAGAATGAGTCTTGGGTGTGCAGGGCAAAGGAAAAGCAGGTCAGCAGAGCAAAGCGATGATAGCCTGGAAGCACACAGGCTCTCCTCTGCCAGCTAAAGGAATTTTTTCTCATCCAGCCTGGAGGAAAGAAGGAAAGTGGAGGTGAACAGCCTTCTGCAGTTTGTTGTCCCTCAGCAGTTGTCCTGCCCTGCTGTGGGATGCTCTTTTCCTGCCTCTGTGACCCACCGTCTCTCTGCAAGAGGGAGAACATTCCCTCAGGGAGCTGAAGTCCTCACTGTCTGTGACTGGTTTAAGCATGAAGGGACAGTACTCTGTGACTTTTGGGGGTTTCAATGGAAGGATAGGTTGATGCTGTGGCTGCTTTTCAATGGAATGCCTGGGAAGGGGCAAGGTTACTGGGAGATGGTTACTCTTCCAGAGCAATGTCTTAACATGTGAGCCCTGATGGAAAAACAATGCTCCTGCTGTGAGGGGAAGATCTCTCATTCCTTAGAAAAGGGCTAGGAGGGCATACACACTGTAGTCTCCTCCCTTCAGAGGCACAAAAGTGACATCTTCCCTGTCTTCCAGATGGGAAGCTGAGGCAAAGAACAAAACTGAATTAATTTTTATCCATTTCAGGGGAAGTTCTTGGTGGAAAGCAGACTGGGGGGCTGCATCTCAAGTTGATGCCCTCAATATCTCCTTTTCACTGCAGGCTCTCATGAAGACCCCTGTGGTTTCTGGGGAAGTCACTTCATCTGGATTGAGATTAGGAAGTACCATAAGGGATTTTTGACTAAAAAATGAGAGTGAAATAAGAAAGGAGAAAGCAAAGTTTGGCCCTTGAGCAGACAGACATTTACACATGTCCTTATCTGTAAAGGTTTCCTCAGCATTTAGAATGGATGTCAGCTCTCTCCTCTGAACAGCACCCAAAACGCCAGCTGGCTCCAGCAGACTGCAGGAGGCACACGAGTGAAGTCTAATGAAAACCCAGGCACAGCATCCCCAAAGTGACAGTCACTCCAGTCTCAAGTAGGATTGTGAGCTGCTGATTCCTCCTGGGCTACCAGAGAGCGGCCTCATTTTGGAGGGCTTCTCCAGTGCTGGAGTGTCACTGTTTAGCTGAGCATCTCCTCCAATTGATTCCTTCCCTACCGCCTTCCTGTGGCTTCAGAGTTGATCATGCTGTATGATCTTGTGTCAGCAGGAGAAGAAAAGATCATTACTTCTTGCTTTATTTTTTCTTTTCTCCTTTATTCCTTCCAGAACAATAGAGTCCTTCTTTCCACAGTTTTGTTGTTCACACAAGACCATGCAGTCCAGGACAATCTGTCCTTAAGGAAGAAAAGAAAAAAATAAGAAGAAACAATAATATAAGTCAAAGAATAAATATTGTAGTTAATAAGCAGGACGGCCTGCTTTGCCTCTCCCTGCACTGTCTAAAAAAATGCTGATAAAACTAGATAGATGTGTGACTTGATGCTGGTGCCTGAATACATTAGTCAATTTTAATCTTTTTATTTTGCAATAATATGGCATCAACTGTGCCCTTTCTGTCTGAGGAAAGTTTATCGTGTTTGGAAGCACCTGTATGAGAAAAATGAGGTTTATTGATATCTCTCCATAGGATGTTTTGGCACAGTGTTGCTTAGGGCCTTGGTCCCCTCAGAGGATGTATTCCAACACAGCACCAGTCCTGAGCTCCCAGCAGCTTTTGGCTGGGTTTGTGGGAGAGCAGGGCTGGCCTGGCTGGGATGCTAACATAAAATGGGGTACCCCCCTTCACTCACACCGTAAGCCTTGCTTTCTCCACAGGTTTGAATATCTCCCCACTTCTGTTCCAGGGGTGAATGCTGGGATGCTGAATGTGGCCTTAGGAAAACGTGTTCTCCAAAGTTCCTGAGGTCTAGGAATAGGCGCCATTTCAGGTGAACTGGTGGGAAATCTGAGGGGCTTTGCATGCACCCTTAATGGCTCATGTGAGCTGGGCAGCATCCCTGTTTACTTCTACTTCTACGTTGCCACATGGAACTCACCTTCCACCTTTGAAGACTGAAATGTAGAGCTCTAGGACTGTAGAAGGAGATGATGGTGACACTAGAGTTTCTATTTGCGTGTATCACGAAACATACAGCACAGCCTCCTATTTAAAAAGCAATTTTTTGCCAGAGCACGAATGCCTCCTACAAGGCTCGGGGTGCCCTCAGCTTGCACTGAAGTGACTCTCAGCCAAGGGCATTTGCCACCTCCCAGGAGGTGCTGAGTGGTGGGTAGCACGGCATCAGGAAAACCAGGCTGGGGCAGCAGAGGCGGAGCTGATTGATGCTGAAGGATGTTTAAGTGTTGGATGATGGAAATGTGGCATAGCACCTGCTTCGTGGGGTCTGGCTGAAGTTGATGCTATTAGTCCCTTGCTTTCACGAGTACTAAACACACCCACACAATGTAAATGTAGCATCTTGCTGATCAAAGTCAGCTCCCTCTCTTTCACATCCATTTTGCTATTATTCATGTTTCACAGCTGGATCAAGGTGTGACACATTGCAGTCCTTAATTTTTCTTGCTTTGGGTTATGAATATTTGTAATGTTTACCTGCTTGGAGAAATAACACATCTTACCTAGTGATAAATGTACCTTATATTTACTCAGAAGGCCAGCTTGGATTATGAATCCAAAGCTGATTAATTAATTAACTACTTGATGGATCAAAGTAGAGCAATATGCTTTCAGTGTTGGTGACACCAGGGACAGTGCCTAGCAAGTCAGTCCATCACAGATGTTGCATTTATTTTATTTTAACATTTCTTGATTCCAAAACAATAAAATGCTGCTCATGGGTAAACTTACTAAACAAAGGAGACTGCCAATGGGCCTGACAACGTTTCCTTGGTAACATTTCTTAGCTTTTACCCCAGTGATTGATATCCAAGGATAGCCATTTGCTTTCTGCAGAGGAGCAGGAGAATATGGCTCAATGATTCTCTTCCAGGCTCCTGAAAGCATAAAGAGGAGAAGCAATCCATTATAGCTGATGTGGCTTTACTCATTATTTAAAAAAAAAAAAAGGAAATGAAAAAACCCGACAACAACCAAAGGAAAAAAGGAGACAAATTGCACTTGGAATCTGATCCAAAAAACTCGTTGTACTTGACAGAAAAACTCTTTGAATTCACAGGGTTTCAGATCAGATTCCTGATGTGTGTTTAAGACTGACCGTGATCTGAACACATTTCTCTGCTGTGCTCTTTGCTTTCCTTGATTAAAAAATCTTGTGCAAGCGATGTTTCTTTTTCTGTTTGTGCTACTCAGCCCCGGTGTTCATGGGGAGCCCCAAATACCTCCTACTTTGGGAAAGACTCAGCCATGGGGGGCTAGGTCCTGCTTTGATGTAGCAGTAAGATATCCCCAGATTTAATACAACTGAGGAAAACTGCGTTTGCAAGCTCAATGAGAGCTGGGTGTGTAAGGGAGACAGGCTGGACAAGTCACCCTTCACAGATGACACCTCCTGCATTTCCCTCACCCCTCATTGCCCTTCCATCCCTCTCCAGCAGCTTTGCAAGCATCCATCCTGTTTATTTGTAGAAACACTCAAATAGCGCCACTCATGCCAAAGCCCTTTGCAGTCACTGAAATGGCAATGCTCGTGCAGTGATTGTGACTACTAACAGAAGTACCCAGCTGCCAGGGCTCCAGCAGTACTGCCAACTTCAGTCAATAATGGCTGTGTCAAACACCCAAATCCATGTTAAATTAATGCTAAAGACCCAGTAGACAGCTTTCCCTTCTCTGCAGACATGGGACCGGCACTCTGTGTTGGCTTCGGCTGAGTGGATGAAGAAGGGTGACTTCACAGGTCCTCATGGTGATCCAAGCATCCGAATGAAGAGTCGAGAGGGCTGTGGTGCTCAGAAGCAGCAACATTTCTGCCCTATTTGCTTCTGCTTGGCCATGCCCAGAGCTCAGTCCCATCTGCAGGAGGCTTGAAGGAAGTTGTCACACTGCCTCTGTGCTATTTCATAGAATAGAATCATAGAATCACCAGGTTGGAAGAGACCCACCGGGATCATCGAGTTCAACCATTCCTATCAAACACTAAACCATGCCCCTCAGCACCTCGTCCACCCATGCCTTAAACACCTCCAGGGAAGGTGACTCAACCACCTCCCTGGGCAGCCTCTGCCTGTGCCCAATGCCATGTCCTCCTCAGGTTTCTTTTCCTCGCTAAGGATTTTTCCCATCTTTCCCTTTTTTAGGAGCTGAAGTGAAGGGAATGGCAGTTCTGCCCCCCAAAATAGGGGCTGCCAGCTTTGGCAGGGCAGCAGCAATATGTGTTTTCCATGGGGTTATGGGAGGAAATAGGATATAGTTGTTCGAATGTTTCAGAAATCATCGAAGCTGAGCAAAAAGAGGAAAACTCATGAAACAATACGTATTTTTTGGGGTTGGTTGGATGCTTGAGAGGTTCACCCTTCCTTTCTTTCATGCAATTTATCTATTGTGGTTCTATACCCCAATAATAGCTTTCT
Organism: Phaenicophaeus curvirostris; assembly: GCF_032191515.1. Classification (NCBI taxonomy): domain Eukaryota; kingdom Metazoa; phylum Chordata; class Aves; order Cuculiformes; family Cuculidae; genus Phaenicophaeus; species Phaenicophaeus curvirostris. The sequence continues at coordinate 9,408,236 of NC_091393.1, read as the reverse complement.
CCAATCTTCCCCCAAACAAATACCCTTTTCTACTCATGTCTCCTAACCATAGAATCATAGAACCATAGAACCACTAGGTTGGAAAGGACTCACTGGATCATCGAGTCCAACCATGTCACAGTACATACAGCCCTTCCCCATTTTTTCTTTTCTTCTGCCATAGGACCTCCCACTTCTTTGCAGCACCCCCAAACCCGCCAATACCACCAGCAACCCCAAGGTCTTTGGTCACTGGCAGAAGAGAAGCAGAGGTGAGTGCGACTTGGCCTCTTCTCCGAAGTGACGGGGGACAGGACGAGAGGGAATAGCCTCAAGCTCCACCAGGGGATGTTCAGGTTGGACATTAGGAAAAAAATTTTCATGGAAAGGGTCATTGGGCACTGGCAGAGGCTGCCCAGGGAGGTGGTTGAGTCACCTTCCCTGGAGGTGTTTAAAGGACTGGTGGATGAGGTGCTGAGGGACATGGTTTAGTGATTGATAGGAATGGTTGGACTCGATGATCCCGGTGGGTCTCTTCCAACCTAGTGATTCTATGAATCTGTGACTCTATGGTTGATGGCTCAAACACTGACCCTTGTGGAGGATGTGGGCCCTTGCAGCTCTCATGGCTGCTGCAGTCCAAGGTACATGTGGCAGCCAGGAGGCTGGGCAAAGGGCTGATGGATGGGTGAAGGACAAGAAGTGGGTTCACAGCACGCCTCACTTCTGTCAGGCAAGGCGCTAAATCAATAAATACACAACAAATCAATGCTGGTAAGATTTTTTGGTAATGTGATCTTTTCCATTAGGATGCTCACCACTGCTCCATTAATAGTTCACATTCAGCCGCCAGTGCTGGGTGGTACCAAAGGCCTGAGGAAATTTAAAATTAAAAAAAATATGGACTGCAATTGATCCAGCAAGTTGTATAATCATATGATACAAGTGGGAGATTTTATTTTTGTAAGCCGAGCACCTTATTTTCTAAAGCCTGAGATACATTCACACATTACAGAAGCATTATATTGCTTATAAAATTATCCAGTCCTTTTTATAATCTAGCATTAGTACAGCCTGTCCCATATAACTCTTTTTAAGATGCACTCTACAGTCGTACTGTGTATATAATTATTTGCCTTTGTTTTTCTCTGCTATTTGTTTCATCTGGTGTCTCCCTCTTTCCAATGACGGATTGTCTGTACCTGCAGACGTAAATAAAGCCTCTTAGTCCTTTAAGTCCATGTCCCAGCATCAGCATACCTGTTGCTGTTTCTCTTACCCAAACAGAGACATTTCAGTGGATGCCTTTTGAGGGTTTGGGGAAGCAGGCTGTACCTGTGGAGGAAGGGAGTGGGGATTGGTGGCTCCCTTCTCCTCCCTTGTGTGGAAAGAGAGAGGTGGCCAAAGGGCTGCCCCCCATGGAGACAAGGAAGGGCCAGAATGCCTTTGCAAACAGGGAAAAGGGGCTACTTTCTGCTCATAGGGAGGATACCCTTTTCCCAGGAGCAAGGGAAAACTTGGCTCCATAGGCTGAGTTTTGGTACATGCTGCTGGTCAGCCAGGTTGGTACTTGGCATCCTGCTGGGCACCAGGGAGAGAAATCTCACTGGGGTGACAGGCACATGAGCATGAGCTTTGGGGTCATCTCTTTTACCTTTCCCTGAAGTGATCACCAAGCACTCCAAAGGTGGCAGCTGGATCACCGAAGCTGGGTTTTGCAGGAATCCAAACAAGACTGTGGCAACTCCTGAACTAGGGAAGCTCAGAGCCCTGGGGACGACAAAACAGAAAGAAAGGCAGTAGAAATCAATGTCTTCTTTCCTGGTCAACCTATCCTTCCCTGCAGTCCTGCTGTTAGGCTGTCAACTTTCATGAACCTCTTGTGTCTTTCATCTACAGGTGAAGTCTCTGTCTACCCACCTCCATTCCCTCTAATCCCTCTCATGCTGTCCAGCCCCCACAGGACTCAGTTCGTGTTGTTATTGCCAGACCCTACTTCCCACTCTCAGCCCCATGCCTTGCCTTACCTTTCATTCCAGGTGTTTCCACAGGTGACCTGCTCCTTTTCCCCCTCCTGACTCTAGCTACAACTACAAGAAGAAAAAAACAAGCAGCTTTCTGCTTTGCCAGCCAACTATCCCTTTCAGCATAGAGTATAACATGCACGGTCAAGTGCAAACAAATGCACTGCAACAGCTACACTACCCACCACAGCCAGTATCTGTTTACAGCACCAAAATGAAACTTTATCTTCATGCCTCAGAAAAGGAGGAAGTTTCTGAAAACATTCAGACTCTGCAGATCTAGGCAAGCATCCTTGTGTTGTTAGGTCCATGCTTCGTGGACCTGCTCTCATATAGATAGGAAGCATCTAGAAAAATTAGCCTCCAGGAGCAAGGTAGCATCTTCAGAGGTGTTCAGGATCAATGGCTTGATCCAAACCTAGCTCGAACTGATGTGGGCTTGTCCCATGGGTTTATGAAATACTACTATAGCTAGTTTTGAGGGGGATATGCCACCATTCTCCAGAGAAGGCAACTCAGCCTTCAGTGACCTAGTCCTAAATGTTGCAAGGCAGAGAAGGATCACCCCAACTGAAGGCGATATCCCAGGAACGAGACTCCTCGTTGCATTTTGATTATAGTCCAGGGCTTTTCTGACCTGGAAGAGAGGACAGGAGGGACTTTCTACCTTAGGCACAAGATCAGACTGACTGAGGTGAAGAAATCGAAGTTAGGCAGCCCCTATTCGTGTCTCGGAAAAAGGATACATGATCTTAGGCTTGTGTGTACAGCCTGAATTAGTGAAGTAAGTACACTATAACCATCCCCTTCCTTGCAGCACTGTTTTTCTCCAAATAATGAAAAGCAGGAACTGGAGACATGCTGATATGATAAGGGGGGTGGAGGAGAGGCAAGGTCAGACGTACTCTTGTTGCTGTCTTCCTGGCTCTATACATACACTCCTTGCTTCTCTAAAAGCCAAGGAAGAACTTAGATACTTTAGAAAGCTGTATTAGCTGTGTCACACCCCTGCCCTTTATACCTAGACGCATATGGCACGTAACTAAGGAAACTAAACATGCTGCAGATACCTTGGTTTGAAATGTCTCTGCTGAGAGCCAGTTGAAACATAGGACTTCTCTTCCACAAGAAATCCTGACATTTGCAAAAGTTTGTTTCAGTAGAAAAATGAGTCATTTTACCCCTGAAAAGGAAACTGTGGGGAGGGAGGAAAAGGGAAAAAGATTGCTTGGAAAAATCAAACCATTCCTTTTTTTTTTTTTTCCCACAACATTGAACAGAGGAACAGCTGCCTCGGTCTCCTGAGGATCTCCCCAGCCACGAGCTGAGCAGCCTCAAATCCCAGTGAGCTGCTGCCTGCACTGGAGCTCCTGTGGATTTGTGCTTCCTACAGCAGAACTAAGCCCCATCTGGGGCTGGAAGATGCTGTCCTCTCATCAGCATCACCTTGAGCCGGCAGGGAACAAACCCTGCCATAACCAACCTGCTTCCACAGCCCAATTTCAGTTTTATATTTTTCCTGGTTTTTTGGGTGAAAGTTTGTTTTGCTAGAAAATGCCTTGCGAGCCTTTCTTGACACATTTGCATGTTCCATAGTCACTTGTAGGTTTGCTACTTAAAAAAAAAGTATTATTTATCTGAAGGGAGCAAAACAACCCCATCAATGCAAACTCTCACATGGTTGTGTCGAAGCTCTGAGCCTCACTTATTGTCTGCAGAAGGAGGCCACAGTGACAGTACTTGTGTACGATGAAAGAGAGTGTACAGCGATGCTAGAAGAAACAACCTGTTAAGATGACTGGCTCACTGCTCTGCCCAAAATGGCAACAGTTGAACACACAATACACTCAAAGATGATTAAGCTGAGGAAGTGTAATGATATGTGAAACCAATTTTTATTAATACCAGACTGAAACGCACAGTCTTGTATGAGGGAGAGAAATCTCCACGCTCCTAGTAATGGAGATCAGAGCCTTAATGATCATTACACTACTAAAACTGTACACTAATACCACAGCAGGTCATGGGGGTCAGAGCAAATGCTTCTTTCTTTGTATTACATGCTTTTATGTCTTCATTTACTCCACCAATTCTCTCATTATTTCCTCCTCATCTGCTATTCACAGGCATAATTTCTTTGGCTGACATTCCCCTCCTCTCTCACTAAGAGACAATCGATATTACATCATCTGCCTCACTGCAATGCCTCATACACCATGAGATATGTTGGAGCAGGTTCCTCTGGGACTTGTTTTCCTGCCCTGCTCTCTCTGAATCAGTAAGGAAATGAGGATGCTCTACAAAGCACAGAGGTGCGGCTGGAGTGCAGCCCAGGCAGCACATTGGCTACCGTTTCAACCTCGCTGTCTGGGAGGCAGTGCCTGCCCAGGAGAAATCCATATGCTGCCATTTGCTCTTGTAGCCTGCCTTAATAAGCCGTTAATGAGGAGAACAATGTAACAAATTAATTGAGTCCACCCATTAATTAAAAAAGGTCAATGGAGTTACTGGGGATTTACCCCAATGTAGCAAAGCAGGATAACTTCCTGTTTGTCCCTCGGAAAATAAATTAATCTAATGATCATGCATGAGCCCTTACAGCCTCAGTACAGGAGCAGCAACACCTGCCCATCTTCACTTGGTAAATATATACCCTCGGAGCGGCATGACCATTCTCACAGCTCTATCCTCTTGGCTGTGTTACTGTAAATCACTGGGTGATTAAAGCCAGTTAATTTCTTACAATTCTATTTGGTTTTGTGGTGACTCCTGCTCTTCCACGCACTGCTGTCTTGTAACAGGGTTGTATGAAAGAGGGACCTCTTATAATTTTGATATATATTGTCAGATGGTTCAGGAGGGAGAACTCTACCTTTTTTTTTAATGTCTTTTTTTCTCTTTTCATTTTACTTCTTGATTCAATACTGCCTACCTTCCCTTGCTCTTAACTAGACAACATTTCCTACTCCTGGGCTGTCTGCAAAGGAAAGCTCTGAAATTTAATAAAAGCCTCTTAAGTGATTTGGGAGTGTGTAGGAGAAAGAGATATCTTTAAAAGCAAACATTATTGCTTGGGTGTACATATAGCATAATACGATTTTCTGCTTTGTGAATCTGAGCTGTTAATAAGACAATCTGAGATTAAGGAAGAATGGTAAGGTTTTTATTTAAGTATCCATTTAAACATGTTTTGGCTGTTTTCAGTGAAAAGTATGTCAAAAGATACCCCACATCCTAATAAAATTAAGATGGGATTGCATTTTTTTCAACAATTCATTGCAGAACACCTTCTCTCTTCCTTTGCCTGTGATTTTCCTTTTTCCTTTACTGAATTTCTCCTCCAAATCTTTTTCATCCCTCTCCCATTTTATTTTTTTTTTTCTTCCTCTAAGACCAGGCTACTTCTTTCTAGAGAATGACTGAGAGGAGTGTGAAAATGAGTCGCCCAAGTCTTACTCACAGTTTCCTCTGTGTTTGCCCTGCATTACTGGGACAGACCAAAGCTGTACAGATGAAAAGATGCTCACAAGCTACTTTGAGTAAGCTGCTGTTTAGGATCCTTTAGTGTGCTGCACCTTCTGCCTAAAACAGGATGCTCTAGACCAGCGGCCCCTGTAAAAGATAAGCAATTTAATTATAGCAACAAGATAAAAGCAGAAATGGCTCTCAGACAAAACCTCTGATGATTAGATCAGAAGTGATGTGAAAGGACACCCACTGAGGAAGAAGGAACTCAGCACTGATAATGTGGGGCACTACCCCTTGGACCTCAGAATATATTTTCCTTACCTTTTCCAAAAATAAAAAGCCTGGGACCTCATATCAAAGGGACTCATAGCTTTGTGTGTCAGGTGATTTTTCCTGTTTTTAGGCCCTCTGTTGCATCCAAGCCTGATCATGTTCTGATATAGTGAAGATGAAGTGTAAGAGAATAGTAGAAAATGCCATATTTTCAAACACAGTTACTGCAGTACGTCAAAACTAGGGAGAATTGCAAAGAACATCAGAAGGGTCTTGACACAGCAAGACAACCAGGCAACATTATGGCAAATGAAATGGAGTGTAAAAACTCCAGGAGGCAATGCAGAATAGAAGAAATAATTGACTGTAGTCACTCCGAGAAAAGAACATATTGGTGTCATGAAGGGAAGTGAAATGAAAGTGCCAGTCAGTGGTGGTCCAAAAAGAAGTGGAGAGATGCTAAATTGTAGATGGAAATTGTTATTGGGTAATGCTGATGCAATGATGTAAATAAATGGTATGATCAGCCTTTAGATGCTGCATATATATGTTGTCATCAGATTTTGGAAATTATGTAGCAGTAAACAGAAAAGAGTTCAAGAAGGCTGCCACAAAGGAAGGGACAGGGACAGACTTCCAAAGAGAATGAAAACATCAAAATCGCTTGGCACAGAGTGAAGATAACAATGAGAGAAAAGAAAAGAGAGAAGAGACACAGGAGAGCTCTCACTTAGCTGTCCTCAAGTCTAAATACACGAAGATGGAGAGAACTCGAAGAATGTAAAACCAGGCTGAAAAACAACTCTAATCCAGCACACAGATCACCCTGGGAATTCAATTGCCTTGTGAATATCCTAGAGTTTTCTTGCCCTGGAGGGGCATGTGATCCGCGTGCTAGGCTAGGTAAGGAAGACACATGTGCAGGGGTTTTCTGTTGTCACCTCTCCTATGCAACAGCATCCATCCCCGTCCTGCAGCACTGTAGCTGAGGGCTCAGCATTTAGAATCATAGAATCATAGAATAACCAGGTTGGAAGAGACCCACCGGATCATTGAATCCAACCATTCCTATCAAACACTAAACCATGCCCCTTAGCACCTCATCCACCCGTGCCTTAAACACCTCCAGGGAAGGGGACTCAACCACCTCCCTGGGCAGCCTGTTCCAGTGCCCAATGACCCTTTCTGTGAAGAATTTTTTCCTAACGTCTAGCCTAAATCTCCCCTGGCGGAGCTTGAGGCCATTCCCTCTTGTCCTGTCCCCTGTCACTTGGGAGAAGATGCCAGCACCCTCCTCTCTACAACCTCCTTTCAGGTAGTTGTAGAGAGCAATGAGGTCTCCCCTCAGCCTCCTCTTCTCCAGGCTAAACAACCCCAGCTCTCTCAGCCATTCCTCATAAGGCCTGTTCCCCAGCCCCCTCACCAGCTTTGTTGCTCTTCTCTGGACTCGCTCCAGAGCCTCAACATCCTTCTTGTGGTGAGGGGCCCAGAACTGAACACAGGATTCGAGGAGCGGTCTCACCAGTGCCGAGTACAGAGGGAGAATAACCTCCCTGGACCTGCTGGTCACGCCGTTTCTGATCCAAGCCAAGATGTCACTGGCCTTCTTGGCCACCTGGGCACACTGCTGGCTCATGTTCAGTCGCTGTCAACCAACACTCCCAGGTCCCTCTCCTCCAGGCAGCTTTCTAGACAGACTTCTCCTAGTCTGTAGCACTGCATAGGGTTGTTGTGCCCCAAGTGCAGGACCCGGCATTTGGCCTTGTTAAACCTCATGCCATTGGACTCTGCCCAGCGGTCCAGCCTGTTCAGATCCCTTTGCAGAGCCTCCCGACCCTCCAGCAGATCGACACTTCCACCCAGCTTAGTGTCGTCCGCAAACTTGCTAAGGGTGCACTCGATGCCTTCATCCAGGTCATTGATAAAGACATTGAACAGGGCTGGACCCAGCACTGAGCCCTGGGGAACCCCACTTGTCACTGTCCTCCAGCTGGATTTCACACCATTTCCCACCACTCTCTGGGCCCGGCCATCCAACCAGTTTTCCACCCAGGAGAGTGTGCGCCTGTCCAGGCCAGAGGCTGACAGTTTCCCAAGCAGGATGCTGTGAGAAACTGTGTCAAAGGCTTTACTGAAGTCCCCTTGCAGCCCAGGGAGTAGCTCTGGACCTCTGCTGGAGAAGCAATACCCAGGGCAAACTTTGACTGGTCCCACTGCAGGTTTAAACCCAGATAGGCAAGCACACTGGCACTGAGGGTGCTGCTTGCACACCTGGGGTCCCACCTGCAACACGGAGGTGATGTAGCTGACAGAGCTGTATCCCTGTGCAGGGTGCTATGAGGAGAAACACAGTGAGGTGTCAGATGCTCAAACACAGCTCCTGTGTGAGAATCAAGGCCAGAGAGAGATGCTGTGGTGATGGGTTGCATGGCACAGGCCAGGAGTCATCCCCATGTCCCAAAGCATGCGTCATACTGGGTCAAGGTGAAGCTCAGTGGCACACAGGGGATCAGCACCAGTGTAGGCAGGTGGCACAGGAGAGCAGTGGGTCGTGGCCTTCAGGGGGGTTTCTTGAACCAGCGAAATTCCAAGGGAAGCACTGAGACCTACAGAGATACACCAGGCAGTGGCAGCTCTCAGGACGGAAGCTTTTGCAGTGCCAGCAGGTCCAGCAGTAACAGTGGCCACCCTCACCCCCACAAAAGGCAGCCCTAGGGAGCTCCAGTGACCAGGAGTGCAGTGAGCAGGGTGAGCAAAGAGTATGTGGCGCGTTAGCCAGGGTGAGCCAGGGTGTGCCATGGCAGTTTGTGATGAAGTGCACAAGGAAGGGCAAAGGAGGGAGAGTACCTCTCCAAAGAGAGCATTTCACTGGTTGAATGCGAGTCCTGAGGTACTCAGAATCTAGCGCCCAGCCACACTCTGTGATGATTTGCACAGGTCAAGGACACTCATCTTGGCTTCACCAGGGGCAAGTCCTCCATGACCAACTTAGTGGCTTTCTATGATAGGGTAACCGCAGCAGTGGACATGGGTAAACCAATGGATGTGATCTATCTAGACTTCTGTAAAGCCTTTGACACGGTCCCCCACAACATCCTCCTCTCTAAATTGGAGAGATATGAATTTGATGGGTGGATGGTCCGGTGGATAAGAAACTGGTTGGAGGGTCATATTGAGAGAGTAGTGGTCAATGGCTCAAAGTACAGATGGAGATCTGTGACAAGTGGTGCCCCTAAGGGGTCTGTACTGGGACTGGTGCTGTTTAATATCTTCATCAATGATATTCACAGTGAGATTGAGTGCACCCTCAGCAAGTTTGCAGATGTCACCGAGCTGAGTGGTGCAGTTGCTACACCAGAAGGACAGGATGTCACCCAGGACCTGGACAGGCTGGAGAAGTGGATCTCTGAGAACCTCATGAGGTTCAACAAGGCTAAGTTGCCCTTGGTTGGTCCTACACGTGTGTAGGCACAATCCCCGTTTTCAGTACACATCAGGGGGATGATGTGATTGAGAGCTGCCCTGCAGAGAAGGCCTTGGGGTGCTGGTCAAAGAGAAGCTCAACATGAGCCATCAATGTGCACTAACAACCCTTAAGGCCAACCGTATCCTGGGCTGCATCAAAAGAAGTGTGGCCAGCAGGTCAAGGGAGGTGATTCTGCCCCTCTATTCCTCTCTTGTGAGACCTCATCTGGAGAATTGTGTCCAGTTCTGGAATCCTCAACATAAGAAGGATATGGAGCTGTTGGAACGGGTCCAGAGGAGGCTACAAAGATGATCGGAGGACTGGAGCACCTTCCATAGGAGGACAGGCTGAGAGAGTTGGGGTTGTTCAGCCTGGAGAAGAGAAGGCTCCAAGGAGATCTTATAGCGACCTTCCAGTACCTGAAGATGCTACAAGAAAACTGAGGAGGGCTTACAAAGGCTTCTGGTGATAGGATGAGGAGCAATGGGTATTAACTGGAGAGAGGCAGATTTAGACTAGACATAAGGAAGAATTTCTTCACTGTGAGAGTGGTGAGGCACTGGCACAGGTTGCCCAGGGAAGCTGTGGCTGCCCCATCCCTGAAGGTGTTCAAGGCCAGCTTGGATGGGGCCTTGGGCAGCCTGGTCTGCTGGGAGGTGTCCCTGCCCATGGCAGGGTGGTTGGAATTGGATAATCTTTAAGGTTCCTTCCAAGCCATTCTATGATTCTATGATTCTATGATCCTCCTCTCAAAGGAGAATAGTGGGCACTCATCTCAGAGCAAAGGCTGCAGCTCCAGCTGGGCAGTCTACACCACCTACTCCAGTGGTAGCCAATGCCTCTGTGCAGATGGAGCCGTTGAGGGCGGATGTTGCAGTGCAGACCTTAGACTGCAGGAAGTGCCAGAACCTTTCTCCTGGGGCAGGGGCAGGTGGCAGAGCTGCCTGCAAAATGTGTTCTCAGGTGGAGGAGTTCCTGTAGCAGGAGGCAGTGCTGCAGGGGGCAGTGAGAAGAATGCACAGCATCAGGGAGGCTGAGAAGGAGCTAGTTTCCATTTCCAAGTGCAGTCTACAGTGGATGCACAGCCGTTGGTCAAACAGCTGAAAACTTCTCCATCAGCCCTGAAGAGTAGGACTTGAGGGTGGTGGTGGATGAGAAGCTCAACATGAGCTGGCAGTGTATGCTTGCAGCCCAGAAAGCCAACTGTGTCATGGGCTGTATCAAAAGAAGTGTAACAAGCAGGTCAAGGGAGGTGATTCTCCCCCTTCACTCTGTTCTTGTGAGACCTCACCTGGAGCCCTGCATTCACTTCTGGAGTTCTCAGCACAGGAAGGACATGGGTCTGTTACAGTGAGTCCAGAGGAGAGCCACAAAGATGATCAGAGGGCTGGGGCATCTCCCATGCAAAGACAGCCTGAGTGATTTGGCTTGTTTTGCCTAGAGAAAAGAAGGCTCCTGAGAGACCTTATAGCAGCCTTCCAGTACTTAGAGGAGGCCTGCAGGAAAGCTAGGGAGGGGCTTTTTGTTAGAGAGTGCAATGATAGGATGAGCGGTAGTGCTTTTAAGCTGAAAGAGGGGAGGTTTAGATTAGATATTAGGAAGTAATTTTTACTGTGAGGGTGGTGAGGCACTGGTACAGGTTGCCCAGAGAGGTTGTGGATGCCCCAACCCTGAAGGTGTTCAAGGCCAGGCTGGATGGGGCTTTGACCAAGTGGAATCTAGTGGAAGGTGTCCCTGCTGATAGCAGGGAGATAGGAGCTAGATGATCTTTGAGGTTCCTTCCAACCCAAACCATTCCATGATTTTATGCTGTGAGAGGAAGGAGGAGTACAAAATCTCTGCCACCCGCTTCTTAGCAGACTTGCCACTGTACAGTTTTCTACCTGCAGTTTTGCTATCTTCCTCTCCCCTAAGGAGCAGGTAACTCACCTACCTGTCTGCCTCCTCCATCACAGATACTCCGCTTTCAGTTAATTCACTGGTCTCCATTTCGCTAGCTTCAGATGCACTTAAGCCTTTGAGCAGTTGCTTTAAATTCAGCAAAACCATTTGCAAAAGTGAGAACCACCCAAGTGAAGAAGAGTTTACCTACAATTTGCAGCAATTGCTCGCATTTAAACTCTGGAGTGCATAGCTTTTTGAGCCAAAAAGATTTAGACGCTCTATATGCAGGATTGTTGCATTCTCCTAAAGCAATGAATGATTCATTCCAGTCGTGACTGAAAAGCTTAGGGCTTGCCTACAGTTGGAAATTTACCAAAATAGTTATTCTGGAAGAAGCCTTGGGGTAGCGGCTCTTCTTCTGGAATTAAAATGCCCACACAACGTTTGATAACAACGTTGTTATTCTGGAAGAGCTGTTCTGCCACATTTGCAAGTGTTGATCCTCGTGTCAGAGGCTGCCGAGTGGGTTATCCTAGCTGTGGGATTTAAAACAAGGAGGTAAGAAAGGGTTTGTTTTGGTGTCTGAACATAATAGTAGGTCTGATCTGCAAATGTGTTTTTGAGACACCCATAAAACTAAATGGGTGGAAACAACATAGCAGATTATTAGCACCAAGGTCCTCTGCTGTACCGGAGGCGTAACAGTGCAATGGAACTTGTTTTATGACCTAATTTCTAGTTTAAGTTTTCCATCAGAGATTGCCTGGGACATAAGGACACATTGCTATAATTTAGTAATATTTCTTCCTGGTGTCATGTTACAGTTGCTACCAGAGAGAAAGATTTGGTTTGGCCCTTTCTACTTCTAAACACCCTCATTGAACCACATGCCCCTCAAAACTGATGCAGTACAGGGCCAGAATATGATCGGGCCAATGTACTGCTTCTCTGGGAACACAAAACCTGGCAAGCCACTCAGATGCTTTATTTCTCAGCCTTTTGCCATAATGCTAGCTGTGGAAGTGAATCCAAACCCAGCAAGACTTCTCTTCCCTGCAAATGTAAGGGCCACTTGTGTTGACATGGACCATCAAGAGGGCTGCTGCCCAGCTGCACCCTGGGCTGTGTGGTGCTGCTCTTTGTGGGCACCAGGTTTCTCATGTTGAGACTTCCTTCAGGCTAGGTGAGGACCACATGCATGAAATGTTGCTCCAGAAAAAACATCTGTGCAACACCTTCAGGCCCCTGCCTCCCAGCCACATGGAGACCTGCAAGGCTCCTGCTATTACACATGTCAAAACATGAGACATTAAACTCAGTGCAAAGTAATTTTGACCAAATCCTTTGGTGCACAGGAGTACTTTGTGATTTTGTTAATGCCTAGCATTGCAGCTGCTAGGCACTCTCTGCTGTTAGAAGGGCTCTTGCCCTTGGGATGGCTCTTGCCCTGTAGAAGAAAGACCTCCAGCACAATAAAGATCAGCATTCCATATCTTTCCACATTGAAAATGCACAGCAACTAGTAAGACCAAAAAAAAAAAAAAGCATTTTGGTCCTAGAAATATGTGAAGAAAAGTGCCAGAAGGCACAATTCCTGCCTTTCACAGCCCCTTCCAGTTACCTCTGAAAGCCAGCTGCTGTTAGTGCCATGGGCAGATCTAGTCTCCAAGTGCCCCCCTTTCCATTTGGTGGACACACCAGAGCAGACACTGACTGGAGAAGGAATGAGAAATAAATAATTTTACTACCTGTGCACTAGCCTTTATTGTCTGGTTCGTAAAACATCCCCGTGGCCTAATATATGCCATAAAGGCAGTTTAGGCTCTTAATGGATAAACAAACATAAACAGCAATGCACAGGCAGGATTTAAGACCATCCACAAACAGTTCATTTTCAGGCATTGTAAACTGGCAGGAACACATTAAAATCTATGCATATTTCTGGAGAAAGTATAACTGGGAAGGGAGCCTAGAACATCTCACATGTTTCTGCCCCAAGACAAATGTATTCTGGGCAAAGATTACTAAAGTAATGACTAAAAATTACATCCAGGCTTGGGAGGACTCTTTTCCAGGTGGTGATAGGGACAGAAGATCTCTGAAAGCAGGGAAAGGGATGCAATGAAGGACTCAAACCCCTAAAGGTTGAGTACAGCTTTGCCTAGATTTTGTGTTCCAAAGATTTTATGCAGGAGACATGAAGAGCAACAAAAAACCTCCAAGCGTGACCAAGCTTGTGGCTCCAGGCTGCACGTTTCCATGGGGCAGAGAGTGGGTCTGGGAGCAGGGCCAGCTCCATCTTCCTCCAGGCAGCAGCTTACAGCAATGCAGCATGTGAAGAGGACAGTAAGGTCTACACAAAGGGTACCATGACATTCAAATGAAGCAGCAGCAGGTCAGTTTTGCACCTATAGCCCAGATACTCAAGTGGAACTGAATCCCATATTCCCCAAAGCCTTTTGGCAGCACCACATCCTCAGGCATTGTGCACGGTACATTGCTTCGTAACTGCTTGAAGTAGCCCTGACACTCAACAACCCTTTCTACAAAGGGTAATTACTTTCTGTCTCCTCTGTCTTGCAAGGGCTGGTGGCACGGCTGTAGCATTTGAAATGGAGAGCTGTGCCTGGCCTGCTAACAGAGGGTCAAATGCAGTCCTGGAATACTCAGGGAAAACTGTATACTTTTTGAAAGAAACACTGCAGTTAGATTTGGGTATGGGACTCTTTAATGGCCAAAAGCAGAGAGCATTTTTATTCCTGCTCTGTTGTAGGGTCTCAGGAGTCACTACTGCATGTCATGAGGAAAACATGCCTTCCTTGGCAGATGGAGGCGAGGAGGGTCATATTTTCCAGATATATTTAAACTGATTGGATTTATCTGTAAGCCAGATATAAGCATGGTGAGAGAGAACTTGAGAGAGAAAATGAGATGCATTTTGCCAGTAAATTGTGAAAACTGAGATTCAACTTTTTATGCATGTGTTCATTCCAGGAGCCTGCATTCTTTGAGTTAGTATTTTCCTAATCACCACTATTCTCTGTGTAACCTCCTTCAGATCATTGCATTCCCTGGAAAACTGATGCTGGCTCATGAGTAGGCAATTGCTTGTTTCCTCCTTCCTATCTGGAGGAGGAAAAGGAGGGAGATGCCCAAGTATGCCTTTCCACTTCTGGAAAATGGTAGCTTGCAAATGTAAATGATGCTTTTTTTTTTGCTTTTATCCCTCAGGAGACTCTAGGTAGAAAAGACTTAAAAAACCAACCTAGTACAGGCTTGCCTGCAGAGCTTAGCAGTGAGATGTGCGCAGGTTGATTTGAGGGGTTTTAGCAGTAGACTGGGATTCATCAGGTTTCAGGAGAAAGCCATTTGACCTGAAGGATGTCCCTGGTGTTATGAAAGACCAGCCTATGGCTTACCAGAAGAGTGGGATAGAGGATTAATGGGTGATGAGGATACTCTGAAGGGCTGGAACATGCAAATTGATTTCTCTCCTGTTAATAACCTGAGTAAAGCACCCGGATCCTGCCTGAGGAAGTCTGTGGGAGAGAAGTGGCGGTGCAGCAGTGGCCAAGAGGGATTTAAAACCACCCACGCCAGGAAGATTTTATCAACGTGTCAAAAAAAAATAAGTCTGCAGGCCCCTGAGCTGAGCTAGAAGTCAGCAGGGTAGCCCATGGCATTGGCATCAAAAGGCTGGTTGGTCAGCAGAGTGGGAGGACACAGAGGCTTAGTGTTCATGGGGGTAATGCCTGGATCCTGAGGACTCCATGGGGACCCCATGCTGTGCTTATTGGCTTGCAAGGGCACAACACCCTTCTTTCGGTCAGTAGGCTCAGGGAAAGGAGCTTCTCTGCTCCTCACCAAGAGCAAGGCTGGACAGGCACTGGCTGATCCTAACCTGCTGCAAATCATCTTGCCCTAGGAGTTGAGAGATCCCCCACAAAGGGTGCTTGTATTTGCATTTACTGTGCAGCCAGCTGGACAATGTGCGAGAATAATATGTTCTCTTTATTTGCAGGAACTCGTATACCTGGAGGTTTGACTCCAGCTTGCTTTGGTATTCCAATAACAAGATATTAAAACTGTTATGTTTGTTATGCTAACAAGCTGTGGTGTCTGATATAGTTTAAGGCTTACAATTTCTACAGTGCAGCACGAAGCTCACTGTCCTCTATGAAAAATTTTAAAAAAGCGGTTGTCTCTCAGTGGTCTGTTTATGTATTTGTTTTTCAATCCTTTATTAAAGTACTATTAAAAAATAGGAAGTTGCATAAAAGAACCTGTATCTCTTTACTGTAAGTATGCTGAATGGGTTTACCAACTCAATGAACCATTAAAATACATTTACTGACCTGTTTACCTTCCTGAAATTGATGTATGCTTTATATTCAAGCTTAATTTAATTTCCATATTAACGTTATTATCTGTAAATACAAAGGGCATGAAGTCTCCCTTTAAGAGAGAGAAATAGATCAAATTGCTTGAAATGGTAGCAGATGTTATTTTTCTCCAAGAAATTCATTTAAATGAATTGCATAAAAACCTGCAGAAAGAACTGGGGAACTGAGCCTATGCTTCATGTAGAAAAATCAGTTTGTAGCAGTTGTGTTCTGGAAACATGGCCTATTATAAAATAATTGAAAACTCCAGTTTCTGTAGGAAGGGGCCCATTTTTAAATACAACTGATTTGCTGGTGATGTACCCAATGGACTGAAAAACACTTGAAAGCGAAGCCATTTTCCAAACCTGCAGAGAGTCCTGCCCTGATCTCAGAGGCCATTTTCTGCCAGATGACTTTCAAGAATTTTTAAATCTGTCCTTGACATTGCAAGGAGAAAATATGACTGCCCCAAGCACTCAGTCACAGCTTTATCAGCAGGTTGAAGCCTGCATTTCCATAGCAGAATTTCTTTCTCCCTGAACAACTAATATATCTTTCAATGCCATCCGCATAGATACATCCTGTGGTGGCTTTGCCAAGATGTCACTTCTGTTCAGGTGAATATTCATCAGGCTCTGATTTGCTTACGTCTGTCCCATCCAAAACTGCAATGATTGTTTTTTATACCTGGAATGGGGTTTGACAATGCTGCGTGCAACCTGGAAGAGTGGTGGGTCTTTGTACAGTCAGCTTTTCCATCTCATGACTGCCAAGTATCTCAAATATGGCTGCATCTCCAAGAGCGATTAGCACAATAAGGAATAAAGAAAAAAGAACTATCTGGTCTGCAGGTTAAGAAAGAGGGCAGAAAGGGCAACAAGTTGAACCAACACTCATAAATGTTGATTTATTTTCCTTTCCATCATTGCTCCTATAATTTAACCTGACATTCAACCTGACAGGGAGGTAAAAGGCAGGAACATTGTGCGGTTGAGGAAAAGAAGATGAAGGAGCAGTTCTTTCTGTTTCCAAGAGAGCTGACAATCCATCTTTACACCACCAGAGGAGACACCCCATCATCCTGCTTCCTGCTAGCCGGCTGTTTCCGATCTGTGCCCCGGCTCTCACTGCCTGGCACATCTCCGTCTATTTGCTTTAAAAACTCATCACCCTAAGCAGAAGCAGAGTAAACTCCAGGAATATCCTCTCTGTCACTGCTAAAACAGACTGACGAGAAATTCGCCCCTTCTTGCCTAAGATTGCTTTACCATCCCCTTATCATGACAGGCAGATCCAGCTTGTAAGCTCAGCTGTGTCAGCTTAGCAGTTTCTTCTTAACACCGGCACTTGTCAGGGAAATAGAAACCGCAGATTTCCTGGTGCTTACCACAGGAGAGACTCCTCCAGTAACCCGGTGGGGTCCCTCAGAAAAATCTCATCATGGTAAGTGGGAGGTCGCCCACAGTTTATGTCCTCCTTATGGGCAGGAAATGGTGGCAATGAATCCAGTCCCATAGAGGTAAGGATGTACCAAAGTTCCTTAAGACCCATCATTCCCAAAAGATAGTGAAGCAGACCTAAATAACCTGTTCCCTGCAATGAAAAGCATATGCAGAGGGAGAAATCCTCAACAGCAATTCAACAGAGCAACAAAGCTTTGCTGACCTCTACAATGCTTCTCAGATCTGGTTCTCTTTTTTTTTTTTTTCCCCAGTGTACCCTCTTCACTATAAGAGTAGACTTATTCTAGCACTATAAATCACTATAAAAGCCTATAGGAATAATTATCTTTATTTTCAGTAAGTCAGGCCATAGTGGTTCTGTGGCTGGGCCAATCCATAGCCAGGTGTGTTTCACAGGACTGTGATAATCCCCCGTTTGGAGGCTATCAAAAGGCACATATAGCCTGCAGGGGAGGAGGGATTGTGTCCATGCAGCCTGGTGCAGAGCTAAGCATGCCCATTCTTATTCCCTGCATCTGTTCATGCTGCCCTGGCCTGATGCAGCTTCTACCTGCCACCCTCCTGAGACACTGTGCTTAACCTGCCAGCAGTGGAGGTACTTTAAAGGTTTACCCAATGAAGAAAATACTAATGCAAGCATGGAGATTTATTAACAAAGTCCTCTGGTAAATCTGAGAGGGAGGGAGATGTATGAGGCAAGGATGGCTGCCTGAGGCTGTTGCCTTTGCTGCAACCTGAGACATCTACACCTGCCATCTAGGGGAGGTCAGAACCTCAGCAGTACTGTTTCAGCAGAGGCAGTGTGGAGTAAAGGGCAATGACTGAGGAGGCCCTGGAGTTGGAGACAAAGTGAAGAAGTTTTCAGTCCTCACCAGCTGTGGATAGGGATGCCTGGTACCTTGAGTGACCTGGGGAGGACAAAGAGAGCAGGGACTCTATTTTTGTGCCCTGGCAGTGGTCTTCCCTAAAGACCTGCCCCTCTTCAGCTTTCCAGTTATGGCTCTTGAAATTTCTCCCAGAGACAAGAGGGCTGGTCACCTCTTCTCTGTGTCTCTGCATGGGAGGTGAGGAGCGTGTTCCTCTCTCGAGGGAAGAACATGGGAGAAGCAATCCAATAAGACCATCACAAGAAGGTGTTGCCTCCATGGTCACTGTCAATGGACTTTCCAATAGGGACTGGGGAGGGATTTCCCATTCTCTTCTAAGATTTGTAAAAACTGCAAAAGCAGATCATATGTGGGGTAACAAAGGATTGTGAATTGTCATTTATTTTCCCAATGCATTTTGAATGTAGTCCATGGAAACAGCTTTGGGGTTTAACAGAGGGTTAAAAGTATTTTATTGTATGTGAGAATAAAGATACATCTTTAACATCTTGTCACATATTCAGAGGAGATAGCCTCAGCCTTGACTTTCCTTCCAGCAGCACCTCCCTCCCTAATGGCACATTCTCTTTGTTCACATTTTAAAACTGAAGTGCTTAGCAGCAGCCAGAGCCCAGCAGAAGAAACGTTCGGCAATGGAGCATTTCAATCATGAGGAGAAAGCAATAAACAGGCTCAAGGATTTGAATAGAGACAAAGAGACCAAAAGGAAAAAAAATCATCTTTTAGTATAGTTGAAAATAGGTTTACTGCTTTCTTCTCCTTGAAACTGGATTACCATATTTCAGAAAAAAAAAAACATTCTCAGACCCATTTCTCATGGTATTTTTCAGTCTTCTGGCTAGGAAATATGCCTCAGCTTCAAGCTAAAGTCTTGGAGGCAATATGCATCTCATTCTACAGGAGATACAAGTTAATTTGTTTTGTTCTTTGATTCCTGAAGCCCAGGTATGTTAAATTGGAGAGAAAGTAGTATTCCCAACTAATCTGGATGCCCAGTATCTGATTTTCAAAAGCTTCTCAGTTCCTTGAAGGCTCAGCTTGAAAGACTTCCTCCAGCAAAGCCTGGATTTAAAAATGTGAGTGGTCTCATTGACTCCAGCCAAACTCCCACAGACTTCATCAGTGACTTTTGTGATTTGTTGGATTAAGGCTTTCATGGGTTTACTGGACTACAGACTTCAATGCCACTACATGTTCCTGAAAATTAGAAATTGCTCTCTTTTCCACTGGAGGCAGTGGGACTCCGTACCTGGCCAGACCTGTTACAGAGGAAGATGATGTTCTCAAAGTCAGTGCTGCCACATGGACCCATCAGATTTTTCCGACTGCAGGTTGTTCTGCACATATGCAACAATGAACTAACTTTTAGCTACAAAAACATAGTGTTTATAGAAAAAAAAGAAGACTCTCACCAAGGTTCCCCATCCCTCTTCCCAGCATTCCCAGTCTTCCTTGTTTGGTTTTAGCACTGGCATCAGACCACATTTTTCTTACTCTCTGAAAAGTTATGGCTGGCTTGGGTGAAATCTGTTACTTGTGCTGCCTGAGAAGAAATGCTCTGCAAATATTTTGTTTTTTTCTGACTTGCAACCCAACCAATTCTGTGCTGAGTTTAGGGCTTGGAATAAAAATCTGACAGTGCTCAGTGTGGTCCTCAGTCAAAGCAATTTCTGCTCCTGACTTGAAAGCAAAAATTCAGTATAGCCTCCACGTGAACCTATAAACCACCACAGGCATAGAAAGGAGCTTTATGGACCTTTCAATCCACCTGGCTGCTGAGATAGATAAGTATATAATTTTACAATGTTTCCAAACAAGGCAAGGCTTGTCTGTTTTGCTTGTGAACCTCTTACACAGCTTCAGCAGTAACACAAAGTCCTGAACTGGTGGAAGCTGTTGCTGAAGGAATGGCCTTATGCCAGTTTGTACCGTCTGAGATGAGCTCTGTCCAGTATGCATAATAGCAATTATAGCGCAGGGTGCGCTGTACATCTGACAAACTGAGCTGTGGCATAATCAATAAACTTAATTACCTATCACAGCCTGCCCACGTAGTACACAATTTTAATTCAATTATAACTCCCCAAAAATGATATATAGCAGAGCAGATATATTTATCACTGAGGTCTAAATCAGCTGTGCATGTCAAGGCTGACACTTAAAAATGAAGACGTTTATAGTTTCTGGAGCCCAAAGAAACCCACATAAAAAAGCACATTCTTTTCTTCTCAAAATAACTGAAAATGATCTGTCACTGATGGAAGATTCTCTGCCCAGACAATGAACCCAGAACCACAGTAAGTAGCACATGGCCTCCTCAGAGCCCTGAGCATAAATACCTGCCCTCCCTCATACACACAGCAGTGAGGGGAACTGCAGAATCATCTCCAATGAAGCCAGCAGACTGCCCATTTCTCTATCTCCCCAGCCTCCAGGACACAGCAAGCAAGGAAGATGCCTCCAACAGAGCCAGAAATGGTCTCCACAGCCTGCCTAGTGTAATACTAAAAATCAGAAACCTTGGTTACAGCTACCAAGTGCAAAAACTTTCCCCATGTGTCCTCACCTGAGAAATTCAAGTTTTCATCTTTAGGGATCCCATTCAGCTGTATGTCTGACCCTGCAGGTAAGCACGTTTCATCAACTGCCTTGCTTTTTAACGTTTGTGTAGCTTTTATTGTGAGGTGTGATTTAGGTAGTCCCTTCTCTTTTCTCTCCCAGCTCTCTCTCACTGACATCAGGAACAGCTTTTCCCATCTCCTGCATGACTTGGGATGTGGGCGGGGAGGTGGGTTAGGTGCTCTTGCTCTAAATATGTCTTTCCTATGACAAATGAACTGGGATGTTACACCCTGAGGAATTAAAAATGACTAGCTGGCAAGGAACATGAAGCTAATAGCAGAAAAATTAGTCAGGGGATTTACTGCACAACTTAAAAGCAACGGGGCGTCCTGGTCACTAAGGCAAGTCCTTTGCTATTGCAGGCACCATGTCCCTTAATCACATTCACAAATGTATTCATGGCCTGTTCATACCCTTTTGTTCTTGTGCAAGTGCTGTCCCGTCAGCTTAACAGCTGTTTTCCTTCCCTGATGTCTGCCTCCAATATGTTTATAGCGAGCAATCAGATCCTTTGTTTTGCTAGCTTTCTTCTTCTAAGTGAGGCTTTCTGTTCTCTGTAGCACATCCTCGGGGATATTCCAGTTGATTCTGTCTTTCATGGATGTGAGTTACCAGCCTGGCATGGCTGGATTGTGGTCTTACTGGTGCCTTCTACACCAATGTGGATCTTTCTGTCTCTCTTGTGCAAAATACCTGGCTTCTGAATTGCTGACTTTTTTCCATAACCACACTAGATGGCCACAATCACTCTTAAGTCAGGTTCGGTAGAAACCAGAACATGCCATGTCACCAGATGCTTCCCATCTCAACCCCTGTTTAAGTCCTTTCAGAGGCTGTTTGTCTGAGATACAGTCTTGTAAGGCTGGGCCCATGCCCAAATTAAAAATTTCACCTTGATTCTTTCTTTACCCTTAGGCAAAGCCTATTTTAAAATCCATTTGGGCTTTCTGGTCTAAAATTGTATCTCATTTGCTGATCGCAATTATGTCTGTCTAATGCTAGTGACTGCAATGCTGGATCCCTGGGAGCCTCCATCCATCCTGGAATGAGCCATGGCCACCCCACAGTGGTGGGAATCCAGTAGGGCCTCTCCAACCTGCCATGTCCTTTGTTCCTGGAGTCTTAAATCAAGGCCACTCTTTGGACAGGTCCTACTCCTATAGGCTTGCTGAGGCTCCTACAACCCTTTTCTTCCATCTGTTCCTGTGGAGACGTGCCTTTTCCGTATTGGACAGGCAAATCTCATTTTTTCCTACTCCCAGTCCTGACTTGGCTGTGGCAACAAGGGGGCACCAACAGTCATTTCAGCTGGAGGCCTCCAAGTAGCACTTCTAGGAAACCTGGTCCACCATGCCATGAGCTGGGACAGCCAAAGGACCGCTGAATAAATGAAGCTGAGAGAGGCTCTTTCCCTACAATCTCCTTGTCTCCAGGACAGAGGTGCCAAACACCTGCACTGTTGGCTCACTGCATCAGGAAGGTTTATGTGCCTTTATAAATTGGCTTTTTCTTCATCAAGGAAAAAGACTGTACTCCTGCTATGTATCAGCTGTGGCTGAGGCTATCAAGACTATTTGTAGAATTAAAACAAGCCACTAGGGCAAGACACAATTTTCTGCTTCCCCATTCTGTTAATTTTGACAAGTAAACAGGCATGAAAGCTACAGATTGTCTTGGCTTCAGTAGGGTTTTACCTCAGCAATACTAGACACAGTTGCTGATGAAAGCAAACAGCATACCTTTCTCTCCCTTGCCAATCCTCTACTTCTGCAGAATCAGAGCTGTCATTAAGGAAAAAAAAAGCAACTTTCCAGCCTTTTTGATTACAAATTAACCCCCAAATGTGAGCAGAGCGTAACTGATGCTGTGCAGGCTTCCTGCCGCTCCTGGCAGCCTGAAACAATGGCTTGGAGATGTGTGAAATCTGCTGCCCCTGTTAATGCACCAGCAGTGCTAGCTGCGATAACCCCAAGCCTGCCAGCATTATAATTTCACTTTATTGAGAGGGGTGTGAGTCGACAAGGAGCCAAAGGCCTATGGTGAACAGGGTGGACAGGGAGCCCTAGGGAAGGAAAGGCAAAAGGAAGAAAAAAAGCAGGGGTAGGTACCAGAGGGCTCAGTGTTGCCACCTCTTCTCTCACCCAGCTCCCTCGGGGGTCTCCATATGTAGAGGGTCTCCTCCTGTCTGGTTACACATGACCACTGGAGGAGACCTAGTGCTAATGATCAGTTACTATGTGTTTTCACTGTCACTCTGCCTGCCTGGGGGTTTACCCCTGCTCCCCAGTTCTCCTGACACCAGCAGCACACCTCCAAGGTTAGGATGAGGATTGATATTTATGGAATACCCCACAGACAGGGGTCCAAAGACCTTCTGAAAGCGCACTTGTTGGCTCAGACTCAGAGTGCTCCCCATTCTTTGTAACTCAGGATGAATATGATGGACGCAGACTAAGATCCAAAGACAGTCATTGTTCTTTTTAGATGTTCTAAGAGATAGAAGAAGGAAAGACAGAGCATACAGGGAAACCTAGAGAAGACTTCTGTGGGTTGAAATTAGGTGATCCTTAAGGTCTCTTCTGATCCAAACTACTCTGTGATTCTATGATTTTATGATTTCTTTCATTTATTCGTCTTTTACCTGTAGCAGGTAGTGAGGAAAGAGGTGAAGTTTAGGGGAAGATCTCTGTGGTGACGGATGAAGGCGGGAGGGAAAGTCCTCCCCTGTACCACATGCTGCCCCAACAGAGGTATGAAGAAAGGAAATGAAAGGGGCAAGAAATGCTTTGAGGAGTCTGTAGGAATTGGAAGAAAGTTAGAAAAAGGGCTGTGATTACTGCTATGTTTGGAAAGATTTTATGCTTGGACAGTGGTGGGAAGACTTTTAAACAGAGTGAGAGAAACCAGCAGAAAGAGGATAAGGGAAGAGTACAGATCAAAGTGAAGTTCAATGAAGTGCGTTTTGTCAGAAGGATTTTGGATGACAGGTGATATGGTAGGGAGGCTGGAGAATATAACGGACAATTGTGTGGAGCCTGGGATAGCTAGTCTGAGATGCTATAAAGCCAACAGTGTCTGGAGGTGTCTCTCAGCTGACTTGGGGCAGGAAGATTAAAAATCTGACCAGTTGCCGAAAAATAAATATATTGGATGCATGAAGGGGGTGCAAGAGTCAGATCTACCCACAGACTAATAGTCTGGTAGCAGA
Organism: Phaenicophaeus curvirostris; assembly: GCF_032191515.1. Classification (NCBI taxonomy): domain Eukaryota; kingdom Metazoa; phylum Chordata; class Aves; order Cuculiformes; family Cuculidae; genus Phaenicophaeus; species Phaenicophaeus curvirostris. Next base: position 9,384,577 of record NC_091393.1, on the reverse strand, counting down.
TGAAATGGTTGGGAGACATTAACCAGTTTTAAAAGAAATAATGTGAAGAGGTTTCTGCAGATAAAACTAACCTGGCACTTCTACTCTCAGATACAAGGATATATTTATGGTGATTACGGTGGATGAGCAATGAATGTTCAGTTTTTATATTTTCTCTCCTGACATCTATTCTGATTTGCGAATGATAGGCCACCACTCTACTGATTACAGGATTATATGACTAACTTCCAGCAGAAAAAGAGAAATCTGTCTTTTTTTTTTCTGCTTGAGATGGAAGAAAATCATCAGCACTGAAGATTTGGCATCAGGGCTCTAGTTTATTTTCAGCTGAATATTGAGAATTCTGGGCAAACTCAGCACAGTCCATCACATCCAGATCTTTTCATGTGAGACTTAGCAAGACTTATGGCACTGATGGAATAGAGGAGAATGTGGGAATTATTAATGCCAGTAGTTTTGTGTAGTGGTTGATATGTACCTTCCAGGAATAGTAGGCAACATTGTTGACGTGCAGTACAGTTTTATTTATTTTTCACTACTCAATCTGTTTTCAGATTTCATGAATCCCATTTGGTAAGGATGAGATATGAGGCAGGATGATCTAGGAAGTGAAGGGGGAGGAATTTGCCTGTGTGCAGATATTCTGCGTAAGATGGGGCTCAGCGTAAGATGTGCCTCGCTGTGATGTTCTGTGTGAGTCCTCGTCCCAGGCGGAACTAGCATCTGCTGCTTCATTTGATATGTCTGCATCCTGTCTCAGAAGAATATGCATCGTTTGGAAATCCCCCGGAGGTCTTGAGGACAGTTTTATCCCTGCCTCTGACCCTGCATGGCCATTAGCCACTCACTATGCTTTCCTTTTACTTTTCCATAAAACTACGCTTAGTAACGTTTTTAGCATCACAGCTGTGCTGTGGGGCTAAGCGCGATGATATTGGGGATATATGCTGTGAAAAAAACCAGTTTGTGTGTGTGTCATGAGTCTGTGTACCATGGTTTGGGTTGGATGCAGGACCACAGCATAAGGGTTTTAGATAGAAAAGTCCCTGCTCCTGGGTAACACATACAGTCCCAAGAACGTGCGGTGAAGGAACAGGGGACAAGTGTGACTGACTCCTCACATGTGAGTATAAGGCAGGAGCTGGGGGTCAGAGCAGAAGGGGGAGCTGTCAGCCTTCCCAATCCTTCTGATAAATCGGCACCGAATATTCAACTCCTTCACAAGTCCAGTGTGGTGATCAGGGTTTGTGCAGTTCCTGGAGAACTAAATGTTCCAGGTAAGTGCTATTATTAGGTGTCCTGCAAGCAGAGGAGCAGAACAAGCGAGCAGCCAGCTTTGTAACCTATGGATACTGAATTTGAAAAGTCAGGAAGGACAGAAATGACAGGGACTGGGGAAAGAAGATGCTCCTTCTGCACATACAGAAGCTGCCCTGACAAGGATGTGCATATAGAGTGAGCAGAGACACAGAGTGACAGCAAGGTTTGAGCTTCGTCTTAAGTGGTTTGAATTTAGATCTGCAGAGAGCAGTCTTGCAGGAAGAGAAATGCCTTGGGATGCCACAGAGCTGGCTCTTTTCCACCTGGGGAAAGAGTCACCCTAGGAAATCAGAAAAGGTGCATGGGCGGCAGTGAATAAGGAGTTTATTATTCACTGTTTCTCATAACACAGGGTTGACGTTTCCCCTGAAACAGGCAGTGGATCTATTGCTCACTGTGTATATGCATTTTTTTCTCCCAGCTCATTGCTAAGTCACTGAATACTCTTTAATAGACATCACATTTAATACAAAATGATCCAGGTACAATCTGCTGTGGAAACAGCTGAAGCACAGCTCCCTGAAGCCTGGAAACCTTTGTCCGTGGAAGGAACCCTCTGTGTGCCCTGTTTTGTATTCATAATGGACCTTTTGCAGGATAAACTCTGGTGTTCACCCCCGGCGTGTGTCAGAGTGAGAACAGGTGGGAATAAAGAGGCAGAGTGAGCAATTCTGCCGGGCCTTTGGGAACTGTCGCTCCTGTGTGCTTTGAAGCAGCTCCTCTGATGCTCTACGCTCACATCAGAGGTTAGCAGAGCTGGACCTAACCCAGGGCCAGCTCCTCCCGTGCTGCCCAAGCATCCTCAGTCTGCATGTGTCACTGCTGGGAAACTGGCCTCTGGCACGACAACTGAGCAAGGTTACTTCCCTGCCTGAAAAAGACTTTTGGAAAAATAAGACCAAGTGAAAGATCCAGACATCTGCCCTGCCTTGCAGTGACAAGTTCAGTTCTTAGTACAGTCCTGAGTTTGGACCTAAGTTTGGTCCTGAGTGGTCCTTAAATACCCTCCAGACACTCAAACTTTTCTTCTGAGCTGGCTGGTGGGGAACACAGCTCCCGCATAATTAATCCAGAGGTATAATTTAGCCCCAGAGGAGCACAGCCTTGCGAGCATCCCACAAACAGGGATAGCCCAAAAGGACTGGAGAAATTAAAGAAATGATCCCCTCCCCCCAGCAAGCCTTACAGCTGCTGCTGCCTGCTCAGCTGCTGCCCAGACAGCAGGCAGCAATGCCTCTGGGAGCTGAGGAGAGGGAGGCGAAGCTCCCCGAGTCCCTGGCTCATGAGGAGGGCTCGTGTGACCTAGGAGCTGTAGTGCTACTGCAACTCGCATGCAAAAGCAGGACAGGGAGACAGAGGTACAGGGCTTCTCTGCAGCTTGTGGGTTTGTTTGATGACCTGCAAGCCCTGCTGGCTGTCTAGTCTGTGTTTACAACAGGGAGCCTGGCTTCCATGCCTCCTCAAGTGGGGCTCAACGTTGTACCCCAAAGAGCTGCTTTAAGACCACAGAAAAAAGCGAAAAAACCTACTGGCCGTCTGTAACCCTAAAGTGCAACGGTCCCCAGTCCCCAGGCTTGGGGCTGTATGCACATGGCAGCCAAACCAGAGTCCTTGCTGTGGAGAGCAGAGATCCTCATCTTCTTCCTGCTCCTAGGAGGCTTCCCAGGGGACTGACTAAGGCTAATGGCAGAAAGCAATAATTACTACTGTTAAATCAGGACTGTTTTAGGATAAATTCTATTTAATGGGGATCCATTTTGCATGTAGCAGGTAATTAAAGGTCGCTTAAAGAAGAAAAAGGGGTGTGAGATTCTGAGCACAGCTTTCTGAAGGGACAGTGTGAAACAAAGACAAAAGCATATATTTTCTGAGTGTTTCCGTCAGCATCCGGAAGGATGAAAAATGAGTCCCTCTGCAACCCATGTCACTTCATCTTCCCCAAGATGGTGCTCTGAGTGTGTGTACGTGTATGTGTGTGCAGCCACATCAGAGAGCTACGCTCAAGCTCTGCAGGAGACCTCACGCCTCACTTGGCACCAAGTGGTGAAAGGCAGCCCAGTGACCAGAAAAACCTGCAGCCCACCATTTGCATACTCCAGGGATCACTGCGTGAATCAGAGAGGGATGAAATAACTGTGAATTGACGGATTATCTCTCTAACAGGACAAATGGATGAAAAAAAGAGAAGCCATTTCCAGTTTCATTATCCTTAATATCCAATTCACTGTTGTGCCTCCTTGCTTTTTTCTTTTTTTTTTTTTTTGCATTTTCTCCCCAGTTTAGTGTGTGCTAGCAGGCAAGGAATGCTCTGACTTTGGGGTAGGAAGACAAGCTGGCTTTGGTACAGGCCTCCAAGACTTGTGTGCACAGCATGGCATTTTTGTTCAAAACCACGTCCTTCCTCATCAACAACAGTGGTATTTACTGACAGAGGAAGGGAAAGACTTCAGGGAAGACCATGGCTTAAACGGCATGTAAATTAAAACGACACATTCAGATTTCAGTCACCCTTGGAACACCCTCCTCCTGGCCCTGTCTTCCTGAGCCTTCCACATCTCTGGAGGCAACATTTTAAAGCCACAAAAATAGACTTGTGAGAATGAGGAATGGCTGAAATCATTTCAGTTTCTCTCAGCTCACATTCTTAAGGAATCCCAGACTCTTCCACTCCTCAGCAGCAAATAGCTCTGGAGGTCAGCTCATACCAGCTATCTTATGTGTTTGTAGCTGAAGGCGATGACCAAGATGACCAAGATGACCAAGACCTCTGGAAGTGACTGTTTCTCTCTGTCAGCACGATGAGGGAATGAGAATGACCAATTTAGATTAGACACTCAGAGAGGGATTCATCTCACCAAACTTTAAAAGCTTGTATCATAACAACAACAGGCTGGATGATCTTTATAGTTGATGGAGAAAAATCCACTTCTGCATGTGATTTGCTGGATCTCTTTTATATGTATTTTTTAGGATGAGATGTGCTTACGCATCAGAAGTGCCTGTTTCTCTTCATTGCCTATAAAGGAGTCAGTATGACTAGCTCAGCTGTTGACGTGTGCACTGTAGGAATCTAAATTTGGGCAGATGAATCCCATTTCCAACTTTCAGACCGCTGAAGTTAGGTAACATGTATTCCACTGTGGGCATGTGCTAAATATTTGAATAGATGCTATTTTTTAATTCACCCTCTCCTTGCAAGACGACCACATCAGTAGGGTTATCTGTAGGAAGAGGAAACTGTGTGTGTCATTAAAACCAGAAGACATCCAAATTCTGTACTTTTTTTCTGGCACAGATTACTGTGTGAGCTACAGCAGATTCCTTAATCCCTCTGCATTTTAAGCTTTACCACTTTTCAATTTTGAAATGTTAGCTTACAATTTCATCACTGAACATGCAGACAATACTTTTTAGCACTTCACTGTTCTGTTTTTTCCTCATGGCATTTTTATGTGAACATGTAATTTTGTGTCCAGATTCATTACATTTTGAGCGTTTGGCTTTTCCACCTCCTCTGGGAACTGCTACGTATTTCTTTCATAAATCTGAACTCTCAAGCCTAAAGAATGGCACTAATCTTTAATATCAGAGCAGTACTCCATATTTGCTAGTCGTGAGAAGAGTGTTTCTTATTTTCTCTCTCTTCTAATTTTTCTATTTTCCTTGACTCTTCAGTTCTTTGCTGATGTGTAGGGCAGTATGTTCTGTTCCAGAAGATGACTTGGGAACAAATGCCTGCCAGAGAAAAGGCTTTTATAATCTATTGTGTGCATGCCATTGTGATACTGAGTAGTTTGACACCTATTTCTGCTTGGCTTACAGTTTCTTCAAGGAAAGGTTTTTTCACTTTGGAGACTTGAGAGAGAACCATGGAGGGCAACCATTGCTTTCAAAGAGATAAACACTCACCTCTTACCCCATATGGTAAAAATGTGACAAGGGATTTTGTATTAGTGGTAAACATTGGTTTTAAAAAATTAATGGGTGAGGCTTAAAATCCACCAGAAAAGATGCTGTGTGGGGAGGCTCGTCACCATATTCAGATCATTCTGCCTAAGAAACTATATATTTTAAGCAGGAGTAAACATCATTGCAAACACCAGCAAGATGTTTACCATCACTGAACAAAGGTGTAGGGAAGCACTAACGGTTCCCCAAGGAGCTCACAACTTACAGTGCAGCCTAAAGAGTTGCGATATCTGCCGTGCAGCCAGGGTGAAACAGGGAGGGAGGGCACTGGGGCATCTCACTGAGGTCATGGGTGAATGGCTGGAGGGCGTCTTAAGAGCTCGAGACAGACTTTGAAATGAATAGGAGTATTTTTCACATGAAAGAGCCACAAACATGGAGAAAGTGTAGAACATGCACCCACAGACTAAATTTAAAAGATGTGCTTAGCAGGGAACACATGCATAGCATATGGATGCAGCTGACGGAAGAGCTGTTGGACTCCATTCAAGATACCACTCACATAGCAGATGAACCGTCATAAATTTAAGCTACACATGTCACATCCTTACTGCTAAGGTTCCCTTTAGTCATGTGTGAATGCAGTTTAGTTGCTGGATCCTGGCTCACAAGCAAACTTAGTTGCTCTCTGAGTGCGTAAGTGTGGTGGGCAGAGCACGTAACAGAGAGAGATCCTCAGCTGTTCATTACCTTTCATGATTTATTAGCCTGTGGGCTTTTTGCAGCCCCTACCTTGGCATTTGTTAGTCCCAGCACTTGCTGCCTAATGGGTGTCACATTCTGTCCTTTAACTCTTCAGCTGCTCACTGACTGACAGGCCAACTTCTTTTAACATTTGCTTTGATACATTTTCTTGTATTAAGTTAAGCTCCTTGAGCTGATTAAAAGCCTCCCAAGATTGTATCATTGCCAAGCTTTCTACACGTGCACACGCACACACACACACAAAGACAATCATTCGGAAAAGGAAGATAAATAATAAAACCTATTCTGAATCTCTGCAATTAGGATGCTAGTAGCTAAGCCTCTGTCCTCTAGCCAATTTTTTTATATTACTGAGCCAATCCATGTTTCTGATGGATATGTAAGGATGCCAGGTTATTATTCTTTGGTGATTACTTTCAGCTATCAAAGTCTTTTAATCCAAAATACAATATACTGACAAAACTGGTAGAACAGGTAAACATTTACAGTGAAAAAAACCAGTCCTTCTTTCTCTTCCATGCAGCACTGAAGTTCTTAGAGATTCCTCGCAGCTGCTTGCAAGGAATTAAAGATTTGCACTGTCCTTTTGGAACCTAATTTTATAAGCAGCTGCCAACAGTGCTTTAATTTGAATCCAAGATGTCCTCTGAGTTAGACTAGTGCTAAAGAAAACATTCATTTCAATTCCAAAATGTGCTCTATCACGCATTCCTACTGCCCCTTTTGCATATCCATTTGACTCAAGGTGGTAGCAGCATGGTATTTAAGTGCCTATTACATTTTGTTAATTCACACAATACTTTAACAGGGAGATGAAGACTGAATGACCTTAAACCTTGTTAGGATAAGAAAAAAGTACAGATTGTTTTGGGAATTGTTAGGGATTGTTAGGGAAATCTTGCATCTTTCTTGGTAGCAAAGCTTTTCAACATTATGCCTGACACTCAGATTTTGTGGATATACAAAATCGGAACGAAATTTTCTGGATTTTCAGGTTTCTTTTTCTTTAATGCATTTAAAGGAAATAAAAATTCAAACATATTATCTCCTTTTTTAAGTGAAGGTTTAAGCAGAATACTGATATTTGTCACTAATGAACCTATATTATGGTAGCAGCCGGTGATACCACTGGCAGTTTCTTTTAGATTTGGGGCTGTATGGTAGAAACACAGATGCAGAGGCAGTCATATGATTTGGGGCTGTATGATAGAAACACAGATGCAGAGGCATCTGTGATATGATTTAGGGGATAACCTGCTGTTTGATGACACTGGAGCTGGTGTAGGATTTAGAGGTTTCTTCGGTAGCAGGTTTTGTTGCTGGTATTGCTGTAATTGACTTGTGGTAAAGAGATAATGAAGAGAAATGGCATGAACATGAATGTCAGTTGGAATGGCAAGTGTAGGAAAGAAAAATCATCACTGAGTTGAGAAAAAACAGCAGTGTTTTGGACTAAGCCACACACTTGAAGAGCAGTGGGTTGTGGCCAGAGATAAGTCTGAAAGATGACCTGAACAGTTAATATTTTAAATTAACTTCAGGGACCTAAAATTGCTGCAATGAAAGACAATGAGAAAGAGAATGTTAATGTCAAAAGAAAACAAGCTTCTGGACAAGTATTATAAGGATGAAAAGGCCAAAATCTAGATGTGATTTGGGAAGACTGAGTCAAAGTAACACACCTGTGATACTGGAGAAAGATGGGAAGAAGTCAGAGTTTCGTGTAGGGGGAAACCAAGGAACAGTTTAGGCATCCTGAGTTTAAGATTACAAACATGCAATAAAGTCAGAAAGAAAATCAAAGGTGTTGTTTTCATCAGAGGTCTGGATTTGTGAGGCAGAACTGAAACTTCTCAATCCAAATCAGCTAAAGGGGTTCAAGACTTAAGACTGCAGGAAATGAGGTAGGTCAGGTCCTTATTGGACTCTTGTAACCACCAGAAGTACAAGGGGACCATGACAAAGTGAAGGAAAGCTGAAAATCGATAAAGAAATATGTCAAAAAATCCTCAAAGTGAAAAGGGCTTCAAGAGCAAAATGGCAGAGAAGTTTGAGAAGGGGGAGGAAGATGTAATAACATACTGAATCATTGTATTTGTCTGCATCTAGTTAGTTATAAACTTGTTTTTGCATCACACGTAGAAACTCTGCACCTCAATAATTTTTACATTACTTTAAATTAAATTGACCAAGATGTGCCTGCATAGGATTTATAATATTTCCATCTGCCTGGAATTTCAGACTTGCGGGCCCTTAAAAAGAAGAAAACATCTTGTATTATATTTTCCAAGCAGACAAAATGTTCTTAATTTTTTCCATGCAGTTTATATTTAAATTTATGTTTCTAAATTTACATATTCTGAAACTTATTCTGAAACCTGTTTGGAATTTGGATGTTTCTTTTTATCACATTTCATTTAATTTCAGCTATTTCTGGAATTAAGGCATCACCCCTGCAGCTATTGGATGTCAAAGGACAAAAAAATAAATTGCTTGAAAGAAAACTGAAGCCGCATTTCTATTCTGCATTTGAGCTGCTGACATTTCCTAGATAACACCAAGAGATGTCAGAATACGGGCTGTTAAAATAGTCTGTGTTTGGAGCCTATTAAGTTGAATTCTGAGAGTGAAGGGAAATGTGAAGACTTCTGAAGGAACTGACATATACCATCACTTGATTTATTTCATTTTTATAGGGGAGAAAAAAGGAGATTTTTTTCCTGCATTTCCCCCCAAGAGTTGCTCTTAAAATGTGGCAGGTTGCTGAGAGCCTGCAATTTCACTTTAATTCCATTGTGTATTAGAAGGCTCCACAATACAGCTACTGCCCTTCTGATGATGAAAGACTGAGAGGAACTTCCATCAGAGCCTCTTACTCCCTCATTACTGTCAAAGGCACTGCTGACCAGTCTTCCTCTTTAGCACCAATAATTCTGCCTCTTTGATGCTCCCACATTACATTGCTCAAGGGGTGCAGTTTGCCTTTTCTTGTTGATAAACCTGTAGTTACACTGATGTCTTTAGAGTTACACCAGGGTAGAATCATAGAATCATAGAATCACTAGGTTGGCAAAGACCTCTAAGATCATCATGTCCAACCATATTTATCTGCTACTAAACCATATCCTTAAGCACCTCATCTATCCACCTTTTAAAAAACATCTGGACAGGACATCTGGAAGGAGAAGGGGTGCTCTGAATGTCTTGTTCAAGTCACTTGTATGTCATGTAAAACAACCAAAATTATCTTGATCTTGCTTCCTAAGCGACCTCTTGTTTTCATAGAATCGAAGAATGGGTTGGGTTGGAAGTGACCTTAAAGCCCATCTAGTTCCAACTTCACTGCCATGGGCAGCAACACATCCTATCAGACCAGCTGCTCAAGGCACCATCCAACCTGGCCTTGAACGCTTCCAGGGATGGGGCAGCCACCACTTCACGGGGCAACCTGTGCCACTGTTTCACTACCCTCACTGCAAAGAATTTCTTCCTAATGTCTAGTTTAAATCTTTCCTCCTCCAATTTAAAGCCATTCCCGCTCATTGTATTCCCCTGCATCGTATCACTACATGGCCTTGTAAAAAGTCCCTCCTTGCAGGCCCCCTTCAGGTACAGGAAGGTTGCTATAAGGTCTCCTCAGAGCCTTCTGTTCTCCAGGCTGAACAACCCCAACTCTTTCAGCCTGTCCTCATAGCAGAGGTGCTCCAGCCTTCTGATCATCTTTGCAGCCCTCCTCTGGACCCATTCCAACAGTTCCATATCCTTCTTACATTGAGGATTCCAGAACTGGACACAATACTTCAGGCTGGGTCTCACAAGAGTGGAGTAGAGGGGCAGAATCACCTCCCTCAGGCTGTTGGCCATGCTTCTTTTGATGCAGCCCAGGATGCAGTTTCTCATACAGTGTTAAATTAAGGGAGGAAATAGGTTTCCTGTCCATTGAGTTTTCCCTGGAGCTCTTTGGCATGCACAGGCAGTCTGGCAGGGCATCCCTCCAGAGACCACATTCCTGTCCCTCAGCCCCTTGCTCCAGTGCCTCTGTCCCATGCACAGAAAGAGATGTCTCAGCACAGACCTTTCCCCATCCACTGCACAGGACACTGAGCCTGGAGCATGCTTAGAAAAAGCATGAAGGAGTGAAAAGATCACAACTGCAAACAGCTAGTGCTTCCAGATCCAAGGTGCTTTCATACAATGCTAGTGTATCATGCTCTTCCACAGTCATAGCCCGGAAAGGATGCATGGGTTTGGGTAGCGTGCACAGGACTGAGTAGGGTTGGGCAGAGCTGAGGCATGCCTGGAAGGCCCAGATAGATTCCTTCGAGACCAAGATGGGATGTCTCTGCCCATCTGCTAACCCTGATCTTAGATTAAGAGATTGCTGGTGGCATTTAATCAGAGGCACCATTCATGTATACCCTCTGCACCAATGAGTCTCCTGAACTGTGTTGTGCTGGATACTGCAAGTCTATCAGTTGCTTCCTTCAGCTGAGCCCAGAGCCTGTTGCCAGTTTATAGATTATCTTAAATATTGTTTTTGACTTCAAAGGTAAGTGGGTGTCTTCAAAGGTGTTTGAACATCCATCACATCTGAGCAAGAAATATTACAGAACAGCTTCTCTCTCTGTGTAGCAGTTGGCCAGAGGTTTTCTACTGAAGCTCCTGCCTCAGCTTAAACTAACCGTAGCACAGATGTTCCCCATTTGCTTCCATTTGCCTGCTCTCGTGGCTTGATTCTTCTTTGATAGTACTGCTGTTGCCTGCCTCAAAGGCAATGAGGGACTGACTGGGGCTGTTACAGGACCACATGGACCCTTTGCCAAGCTATTGGAAACCTAGAGATGCAATCTGAGCAAGTAGAGCTACATCAAGCAATGCATATCTCCATCTGGAAGGTTCCAAGCAGAAACAGCCCAAAAAGTTGAAACCCTTTCTTATATGCCCATGTTACTACCATGTGAAGTAATTTGCAGCTAGTTTCACCAAATTTAGCTTTCCAGTGATGCTTTTTCAGGAGCTCATCCAGTGTTTCCTCAGTTTGGATCTTTGTGTTATGACTTGTAGTGATAAAGGGTGCAAGTGGGTGGGGGTAGATAGCGCTGTCTTTACCAGCACTTTACCTTAATTCAGAATCTAAGAAGATTTGAGTGCATTATAAATGGCTCAATGCTTACTGCAATAGCTCTAGGACCCTGATTAGTTAAGACAATATCAACTTGAAATTCAGTGGGACGTGTGCTGCTTCACAGGGAAACAGAAGAGGCTGAATGCTTCTCACCCTAGGCAGCAACATTTGATTCTTCCCAAGAGCCAGCGACTGTCACCTTGTACAGGTGAGCCAATCAGGAAAACACACCTCATCCTCTTTTCAGACTGGAATCATGCAGAAGATAGTCCACCAAATTTTGCAAGAGGTCATTGGGCACTGGAACAGACTGCCGAGGGAGGTGGTTGAGTCACCTTCCCTGGAGATGTTTAAGGGACGGGTGGACGAGGTGCTAAGGGGCATGGTTTAGTGTTTGATAGGAATTGTTGGACTCAGTGATCCGATGGGTCTCTTCCAACCTGATTATTCTATGGTTCTATGATTCTGTGAAATGTAATGCAATGAAGAATGAGGTCCACAGATACTAAGGTTTAAATTCTCCTCTTAGTTTGAAGGAAAAAGAATACCTTGAAAATACCAATAGATACTTCAGAGGAGATAAGAGAAACATTACTGAAATGTAATCTTTCAACCAGTACTGAAAGCCTTCTAGAAGGAAAAAGTATTTCTCAGAAAACTGAGATGTTATTCCACAGGACAAAAGAATGAAATAAACTCCTGAATTACCTCAAGCTGCATTCAGGGACATAATTACATTATTTTACTCAGTCCATACTTTATTTCTAATCAGATTAATAAATATACCACCAGATAACATTAACATTTTGTATATGTGGGAGCTGATTTTATTCAGTATTTTTAAAATCCTTAAGCCTGCTGTTTATTTTGATTATTTTGCAAAGAGAACACAGGTACCCAGAGCTCAGAAAAAGATCAGAAAGTCCAGTTCTCCTCAGGGCTATTTTTACTCTTTAAACCTCAGGGACCTGATTGAATTTTTCTCTGTAAATTATTATTTTATATTTCTTCTCCACATTCTATTTATTTGTTTAGATTTATAGATTATACCACCATGCTAAGGGCAACCACCCTCTCTAAGTCATTCCTCTTGTGCCTGTGACATTTGTGCAAACTTCATGTCTACTTTCTATGTTCCAGCCTTTGTTCCCAAACTACTTTAGGCCACTGTAGTGTTTAATTTTTTCCTCACTTGGCCAAGCAGCTTGAAACCAGCTGCATAATATTCTATTTGACATTAAGCCTCACGTATACTTTACAATCTCCAAGTTCTCTGAGGCAATATCTGTCTTTTTAAATTATGCATAGTGGGGCCGTCATAATGGGGCCTCAGGCCTCGAGATGGCTCCCTCAGGCACTGACACAATGCGGCGTGTATTTCTAACAGCAGAGGAGATGAACCTGCAGAAGAAGTGGTGAATTCTCTGTCCCTTGGTAACTTTGCATCCCTGCTGGAACACGTGCTACAGCTAAACAAGAGTTCAATGTAGGGGTAAGCGATGACATTTAAGGGCTCATGGAGGTCAAAAGAGATGATCCGATGGTCCCTCCCAGCCTTCGATCCATGAATCTATGAATACAGATAACAGCAATTAAAAAGCAGCTCTGTGAAAAGGTCTCCAAAGCCACTGCTGCATTGACACCGAGAGCTGTTTTGCTGGAAGACTCCTTCGGAGTGAGGCTGTGGAGCAACTCTGCTTTAAATGAACAGGCACCACTGCAAGGGGAGAAAACATCTGCCTAGGGTGGCAGGAAGAGATGTCTCTAGAATGATGTCATCTTAACTAAGCTGGAGGGATGATGACTCTATTGCTGATTCCACAGTGGTGCCACAAATAAATGAATCAAATTCTCCACATGTAATTATTAGGAGTGAGCAACCAGGAACTGAGAGTGACATGGAAGAATTTTGAGTTGTTTACTGACTGGCTGTTCACTGACTGGCTGCCGATCCTCCTTTAAATTCCCACCAGTTTTGGAGTTGGTCATTTCTGCTGGCTCTGGATTTGCACTGTAACTGAGAATAAGCTGCAGCTAAAAGACAAAAAATAAATAAATCTGGACATTATTTGTGAGTGTGGTCCAGGCAAAAGCAGAACTAGGAATTCCAGACTGCACAGGTATGGAGAGCTTGTTAAGCAAGGCAGAAAATATGCAGGTACCCAGGAACTGGTCTTTGAGGCAGAATTGAATCTCACCTTGTAAAGAAGAGGTGAGAGCGAGTATATGCCCAGCTGTTAACTTTATGCCTTTGCTATACCTTCGCAGACCACTACCAAAAGGCAGTGGATCATTTATGAACATGGAAAAAAGGAGCTGCCTTTTTCAATCAGCCTACCTACTTCAGCAGCGGGCATCAACTGTAATTGGTCATGAGAGCAAATTATAAACTTTGAGTAACCTCACCCTCACACCAAATCCCTTCCCAAATATGTAGTGTTTTGCAGGCAGATAATATTCCTAGTAATAAGACAACAAAGCAAACACAGTTCAGTGCTCTGTAAACATGAATGCACGCAGACCAGTACATGAGCCTTGGAATAAAATTCTTCAAAAAAGCACCTCTTCACATGCTTCCCAATGATGGAGTACCTGCCAATGAGAAATCATGACTTTTCAGAAATTGCTTTATAATGCAAAAGCACTGGAAATCATAGTTATGACTTTTCAGCACAAATGGTGTTTAGACTCTGCTTGGTTCAAAGATGCAACAGGAAAGGGTAGAACTGTGAGGCTGTTAGCTGGTGGGTCTTGGCTTTGATTCAGCTCAGAGAATGACCCAGCAACAATTCTTCACTTACCATGCTCAACATCATTTTGGCACAGAGATATTGCTAGTTCTCTGGCGTGATTTCATAAAAAATTGTTTGATCTTTGCCGGCACATTTCTGCAAGGCCCGTCTTGTTTCTTCTGCTGCAGCGTGACACATTTCTGATTTCTTTCTGTTGGTGCTGGTGTTGCTGTTGCTCTGAGGAGCTAATAAAGATATAAGTCTGGGTAACCTCAAGCTGCCCCAAGTAACCGTAAGCTTCTCATAATGCAAGTCAGCTCCAGACATCTCAGAAGTGCTGGCAAGACTGAATTTTGATGCAGAAGAGCAGTAGCTGAGCCTGGAGAGGGTCCTGGAGAGTCATGCTTTCCACCTCTGCTACGGCAGAAGTGTCAGGGGAGCAAAGGGTGGATGACAACAGTTGCAGAAGGAAGCCCTAAAGACTTCACTGCTGCCACAAAGAGCCATGGCCCCACATGATTCTTCCAGCAACAGCCATCAGGCTGGCTCTCCAGGGCACTTTCACTGACAAAGGCAGCTGCAGGAGCCTGAACTCACTTTGGTTTCACCAGCAGTCTGTTGCCATAGGCAACTGCCTATTTTGCCTGTACCTAGAACTGGCCCTGAGCAATATACACAGCAGGATTGCTATGATGAGATTAGCACTCTTTATTATACTATCCCTGCTCTTATCACCAATCCCAGCTCTCACAAATTCAAGATAAGGAAATTTCCCTCATGCACTTACCATGGTCTTGAACAGTACTTTAGAGAGAAGCAATAAACGCCACTGTATTCACATTTACATGGGAAAAATTAAAGAGTCGTGCCTATTCTTGTTTTCAGGTCCTCTGAACCCTTCAGTGTCCCAGTTCTGGTCTGTTTGCTTATCAGTTGACCCAGCTTGAGTAGCTTGAGGGTGTCCTCACTGCACTGGGCTAATGTTACTATGGGACCAAGGCATCATAATCCCCTCAGTTGAAGCCCATAATCTTTTCTATTTGTTAAAAGAAAAAGTATCTTTCTCCTGATTCTTCCAAAACACCCAGGAATGGCCTGTTTCATACTCTGCCTTTAGTCTGCACGTCACTTCACTTTTGGCATCTGGGATAGAGAGTTACATCATATAAGCGTACCTGTCAGCTTAGAGAAAGGTAAAACATCTCTAAAAATGCTCCAGGTCTCATTGAAAGACAAAATAGGACTTATTCTCTAGACACTGAGACATGCAACCAGATTACCTTGGCTTAACACATTACCATCCACCAGCTGAGCAGCTCAGCTGCATGCACAGCTGCATTGCACTACCCCAGCCTGCCTTGGGATCAAGAGGAAACAAAGTGGACTCTGAATTAGAAACGGCAAGCCTAAACCCTTTCTTGCGTACATTTTCCATTTAGGTTCTATACTCCTTCTTGAAATGCCTTATTGATTCTGGGAAATATCTCATTGAATGTAGCGCAGGTTGTCAAAGATATTGCTTTTTAATCAGAGCGGGGCACCTAATTTCTTTGAAATTCTTGGGTTTTAGATCCTTGAGTTCTTGCACAGCTCTAAAAGTCTGGGTTCTGCAGAAAAATACTTATGCAATATGAAACCCCATTGTATTAAACAACAAATACAGGCCTAAATTGACCTGACAGTGACCTTTTTAATAATAGAAAATCATCAAAATAAACAAAGCACAATGCAAATGCAGGCGATTTGGTTACAGTAGATTTGATCAAATAAAACAGACAATCTAATTAACCAGTGATTAGATTAAGTAGAAGCCTCTGTACTGAGTGATGGATAATTGACTAGAATTGTATTTACTTATTTTTATTGTACTAGTGAGCAAGGCACTAATCTTTGCCTGTTTTTCCTTTCACTGCAGTCTTTTAATTAAAAAAAATTATTATTCTGAATGTTTTACACAGAATCTAGACCTCTAAGTAAGCATGGTAGGTTGGAAAGGGAAAGGCAGCCCTATACTGAGATTTAGTCGTGGATCAATACTGTTTGGATAAATCTTGTCCAATGGAACAGTTACAACCCTGGCTTTTCAGAGCTGTTTGGCATCTACCTCCAGCTGAGTCAAATGTGAGCTGCAAGTGCTCGGCCCTGTGGAGAGCCATGCCCTTATTGTTCAAACATAATTTATGCTTGAGAACAAACAAACAAACAAACAAATGCATTCAAGGTAACTCCTAATTTCTGCACCTGAGTCAATCAAGATTTTTTTTCATCAAGGCAAATACATGTACGGGAATGGTGCACAACTGATCAACATCTAAGACAGAAATGGATCTTGCACTTTGGAATCTGTCTCAGAAATGGTTATAGTGACTTTCAAGTGTAGACTATGTAAGAGACAGTCTTTTGAAGTGATTTAATTCCCTCCTTTTAAGAACTGCAATCTGGAAGATTGGTTTGGCTCCCTATCACTACCAGGAAAATCTTATACTACTGAAGAAGTGCTTTTAATAGCACAGCTTGTCAAATGTTAGATGCCATTTTAATTTTTTAAGTATTTTGTTAATTGCATATTTGCCAGCGGCTCTGTGATACTCTATAAAAACTGTCATAGCAGGCAATCACTAGGTTCAGAGTACACATGGGCTGCATATTCACATGTTCCTCTGTTCAGAATACATAGTAGTTAATTTGATGAAATATCTGCTGGCAAAATTTCTCTCCTAGCTGTGGGACTACTGTCTGTTTGTCTGTCTAGACACTCTTACTGCTCTCATTACCATGGTATCTCAGAGCATCCAGACCCATGGATATCTGAGGAGAAGTTAATAAGCATTAGCTCTTGCTAGGTCTCTTCAGAGGATGTTTCTGCCAAACTGCAGGGGACAACAGATGAAACCAGCATGTTCCCTGAATGCAATGAACTGCCTGATGGGGACAGCGTGGAAGCTCTGGCATCTTTTTAGCAGTGCCTTGCAGTCTGCCTCTGGCCAGGTGGCAGGGCATTTGTGTGTTGGCTTATATGCAGGCGTTTTTCTCGCTTGTGTGCAGAGAGGAGCAAAACTAGAGTTATCGCAAGCTCTGTGCTAGTGAGGATGCCAAGGAACACCATGTGGAGGCGGGTGAATTCTGGATGAGAGAGTGGGTAAACAGAAAGGCTGAAGTGCCAGGGGTAGCCTCTGGGGCATTCCCTTAGGGAACAAACAGCAGTTGAGCTAGAAAATAAGACCTCACTACAGCAATTAGCTTCTCGAGCTGATCTAAGGTATCAGCTAGAATCTTAACAGGAAGAGCTGGTTGACTAGGCGATGTTCGTGCCTGCAGCTGCTGTATTTTAAGGGTATAATTTTGGTCCTGAAATGCCAGTCTATAAATTTACCCGTTTATCTATAAAACCCGGAATATCTTTTATGGTGCAGACTTTATTTTCACTGGTTCTGAGTGCAAGCCAGAAACAGATAAAACTGAACCTTCTCAGCACTGTTGATACTCAGGACTTGGGTGCGGGTGCTTGTGATGTTATTAAGAAAACTTCAGTTGTCCTTCACATGAGCAGGCTTTGAACTAATTGGACTAGTGTGCAGTCCCTGTTTACACATGAACAACCACTCTGACCAAAATCCATGAGACCAAATTGTGACCTCTGGTTTGTACTCTTTCGGCAATGATTCTCCCAGCTCTCAATCTCTCTCTCCTCACATAGAATTACTGTATTTCTACCCTTTCTCACCATGCTCTGTTCAGAGTAACATGAGAATGGATGAGACTGTACCAGAAAATCTAAAAATACATTTGATATTTCTGGCATAAAATGTTTAATGGGTATTGTTGAAAAAGGCTGGGTGACAGAAAGGTGTGTGTACCTCCTAAATAACATGGGCAACACACATCATCACAGCATGCTGTTGCCCATGGACAGAAAACTCAGTTGAATTCCCCTGTCCTTCTCTTTACAAGGCCATGAAGACAAAGGATTACTTACAAGCCACAGGACTTGAGAGTGTTTTCCAATGTTCAGCAGCCTGGATGCATCCTGACTGTATCCCATGACAAAACCCAGGCATGTATCTTCTCCTTCTCCCCTTACTCCTTTCTCCTCGTCTTCCTTTCTGGAAGGCCAGATGTGTGGATCTAATCAAGAGGACCTTGCAGCCAGCAAGGAAGAGGAGCTGTAGAAGATAAAGGAAAGCTCCTTAGGTTTCAGTGGAAGGGGGAGTATAAGTAGATATGAAATACCAGATATCTGGAAAAATGTCAGAATAAGAGGAAAAGAGGAAGTAGTGCCCAATTTTTTTTGTGCTCAATGGTGATATATGCATGCAGATACCAGCCGAGGAATTGTGGGGGAACTCTAATGAATCTCTCCAAGTTGCATCTATAGTACTGATTGCTGCTGTTCCCGCAGAAACTACTTGTATTTGTGACTTGGAGATGTTTTCAGCAGGCAATGAAATATTAGTCACTATTTAAAAAATGTACCACATAATTGCAGAAGATAACATTACCATTCCAATTAGAAGTAAACAACTGTAATACCTGAAGGAGCTTTGTGCAGCATCTGTAGGTAAATACCGCTCTTTGTAAAGGAATCTACACATAGAAAAATGCATAATAGTCTTGTGAGTTATAAGGTTTAGATGTGAACTACTGAAGTAAAAGAATCACTACCCGATGGAGAAATTCTATGCAGAGTTTGAGATGTTTTTCCTAAACAGATGTAAAACTGTGCTCTCCTTTATTGCTTGTACATCAATATTGCAAGCAGAACACTTTCTACCTCAGAAGAGTCTGTCCTCAGCTCTTCATGTTAAATTCACAAAGACTTTTAGATATAGCAGTGCTTTGTGTTAAACCAAATCGTGTTTCCATACATTAACGTGCTTGTAGCCATTCTCAGACAGAGGCCAGCTAGCATGAACAGCTCATATTGACTTTAAAAACTCCTACACAGCGTGACTATTGCAAACTTTTTACTGGGAATGGAATTGTTCCCAGTAAACATCTAAATGATCTTATTGCAAACGCTGAGATGTGCCCTCACTGCTAGGCTATGTAGGGGAAATGTAGGGGCCTCTATTCAACATGTACACAGTCTTTTGGCATGTCTAGAGCAGATGGGCAGATTCTGAGGATCTGCATGTTGAAGGTGGTAGCTGAAAGCAGGAGTGCAGTGACTAAATCCATGCTTTTGTAGATCCGTCCCTCAACAATTTAAGGTAAGCTCCCATTTCACTCCCATCCTAGAATTAGTAGCATCTAGCTCGATTGAACCTATGCTGTGGCAATACACCAGGTGCCGATACAGTGACCATGAGGTAGTGAATGAACTTTAAATTAACTGAAAAAATCCCACTGATTTGTGAATGGAACTACATCCAGACCCTCAGCAAAAAAATGCAAGCAGTTTTGCGGCTTCTGTTAGTTCCTTACAGACCTTATGAGGAGCGGCTGAGAGAGCTGGGGGTGTTTAGCCTGGAGAAGAGGAGGCTGAGGGGAGACCTCATTGCTCGCTACAACTACCTGAAAGGAGGTTGTGGAGAGGAGGGAGCTGGCCTCTTCTCCCAAGTGACAGGGGACAGGACAAGAGGGAATGGCCTCAAGCTCCACCAGGGGAGGTTTAGGCTGAATATTAGGAAAAAAATTTTCAGGGAAAGGGTCGTTGGGCACTGGCAGAGGCTGCCCAGGGAGGTGTTTGAGTCACCTTCCCTGGAGGTGTTTAAGGCACGGGTGGATGAGGTGCTGAGGGGCATGGTTTAGTGTTTGATAGGAACGGTTGGACTCAATGATCCGGTGGTTCTCTTCCAACCTGGTGATTCTATGTTTCGATGATTCTATGATTCCTGCATTTGGAGAGGCGTTGGTAGGCCTACAAGGGCCACGTTCGGTGCTTTAAGCAAATGCAACTTTACTGTCTAAGCAGAGCTGCACTTGTCTGTTAGAGGCCTGATTCTGACTCAGGATCTTTATACACCATGTTTATGTTCTTTGTTCACATAATTCTATAGCGCTGAAAGATCTTTGAACATACTTATTTTATAGAAGGGAAGAGAAATATATATGGGATATGACTGCAGGCTTGCAAACAACAGAAATACCTGAAAAACCCTGTGTTCTGCTATTGATCCAAGGGAGTGCTGGAAACATTACTATGGCAACAATTCTTACCCAGTGGAAGAAGCATGCTATTATCTGTGTATAGGAACAAAACAAGACAAGGCATTTTTCAAAACTGTTGCCCATCTCCCTTTGACCACTACACATGTGCTGACCTTCTGGCATGAGTTCCTGCTGCAGGAGCTTTCTGTGAGATATGAGTTACAGAATTATTTATTGGCCATGCACAGAGAATAAAGAAATTGTATTGGCCAACAGAGTCCTATCACAGACAACAGCACTGCATAGAACTCATGTTTTCTAAGTGTATCAAACATTTTTCTTACCTTGTTAACAACCTGTGTTATCAGTGTGAATAAAAGAGATAATACTCCTCTGGCTCACTGTAGATGCGGTCTATGTAATTTGGCGGCACACCACTTGAACCTTTCACAAGTACAGTTATTAACTCAGAAAACTACTGAGCATCTAATCTAGCCATGTTCTTGCTGAGAGTGAGTTCAGGCGAAAGTACAAGTCTGTTGGCATTGTGGCAATGGTGCTATTTGGTCTATTAATTAGCAACTAGACTAATAAAGTCAGCAAGAAACCATTTTGCATTATATGGCTAAATTGAAAGTTCACATCCCATGTAGCCTGAAGGCAGAATCAAGAGCTAATCATATTCCAGGTGTTTCTCACACTTAAGAAGCTCTGCCTGCTGCCCCAAACTGCATCTCTCATCCCCAGCTTCACATATGAGTAATTTTAAAGAGTACTGTAACTCTGCCCACTGTTCCTAACCCTGGGAAGGGGAGTGATACTGGCTACAAGTCCAGGCAGACTGTTCTTCCTGTAAATGGCTGAGGAAAATGATTGCGTGGGAGATGGTGCCAAGCGAGGAGAGAAAAGGAGCAGCCTGGAAGAAAGCTTCCAAATACATACTCCCACTGCAGAAACACTTTATGGCTGTCCTGAGACTGGGGAGAAGAACAAGCAGCTGCAAGCTCTTTCCAATCTGTTTGTTTGCCAGTCTGCTCTCTGGGCAGCCTGTGGTACAGCCAGCTGTGAGAGCAATACGAGTAGGTGGAACAACCCTGCCCACTTGGGAGCTCACTACTGCTACACAGAGCCACTTGAAAGCATGAGCCAAGTGGATATTGCCTGTCACCATTAGTATTGTTATCTTCTTTTAAAAAAAAAACAAAACAGAAAAATAAGAAGGGTCTGTAAAAAATCAGAGGGTCTGAGCAGAAGATAGACAATAGAAAAAGATGAAGACTCACACCAAGTACGTGAAGTTCAAGAAAGGAACTGAAATGACCTTGCTGCTTACTAATAATGTTGAGAAAATACACAAAATGCCATCCAACCTTTTACTGGGTCTCAGCCTAAAAAGTGGAGTTTCTGCTTATTCTGTAGAGATGGTGAAGATCTATTTCTCCCACAGCAGTACATAGTCCCACTTTTCCGGAAACTGTTAATCTTTCTTTCATGGAAAATGTCTCCTGCATCCCATCACAAACAGCCACA
This sequence comes from Phaenicophaeus curvirostris, assembly GCF_032191515.1. NCBI lineage: Eukaryota > Metazoa > Chordata > Aves > Cuculiformes > Cuculidae > Phaenicophaeus > Phaenicophaeus curvirostris. Next base: position 9,363,106 of record NC_091393.1, on the reverse strand, counting down.
GTGACACAGAATATATTTGTACCTTTGTGTATATATAGATATATATTACATATGCATACAGATTAGAAAGTGTGATGAAAATATCTCGATGAAAGAAAAGCCAGAATACACTCTTGAATTTAATCTAATTTGTCAACATTTTTCCCTTCTCTGAAGACAGCTGGTTGTATTCAATATTGATTTTTTTCCTAGTTCTAGATGACGTTGTGTCCTGAAGATATAAAAATAGAAGCTATTACTAATAAGGATATAATTATTATTTTGACAACATCAACTTTGACAGTTTCATGAACTTTATTGAATAGATGATGGTTCATTACCCATCAAATAGGATTTTCCCACTTCTCCAGCTTTCTCTGCCTTCAACATCTGAGGGACTCCCAAGTATTTTATAAAAGTAATAATCTTTCTTCTAGCCTTTAGGGAAGTAGCATGATCAGTTCCAGGAATTTTCTTCCATATTCGCTATTGCACATGTGAGAGCAGGTGTCCTGGGAAGAAGTTATTCTGGTTATGTCAAAAAGATAAGATACATGGGTAATCTCAAATGCAGGGAGAGCTCTGTTCATTTTCAGCTCCCATGAAAGCAAATTTCATGCAGCCCAGGTCCAGCTCTGCACTCACAAGGCAACCGCCTGTGGGTTGTGCTTCTTTATTCTGGGGAAATGTGGTGGTTGATGGAAGTCATTCTTGCTGAGGAGGAAGTTCTCGCCCAGATAGCTTGGGGCATCTGCAGAGGCTTTCTGAACATCAAAGCAGTGACTATAACATGGTTTCTGTGTAAAACGTGGGAGCATCACTGGCAGTCACTGATTTTGGATGGTAGGAACACTCATTGCAGGCAGGCTCTTATATTCTCTAACTTCTGGCCTGGCACAATCAGAACTGTTGTCCAATGTGCCCATTGTTCATGACTGCAAGTTTCCCGCACTGAAGATAGGTGCATAGGACAGAAGGGAATGGAAGAAGCTGAAAGCTGAAAGAGGGGAGATTTAAATTAAATATTATGAAGAAATTTTTTTACTGTAAGGGTGGTGAGGCACTGGAACAGGTTGTCCCATCCCTGGAGGTGTTCAAGGCCAGGTTGGATGGGGCTTGGAGCAACCAGAGGAAGGTGTCCCTGCCCATGGCAAGGGGGTTGGAGCTGGATGATCTTTAATGTCCTTTCCAACCCAACCCATTCTATGATTTCTTCAGTTTGTACCACCCCCATGCACCCAACCCCACCCGCTTTGCACAGGGCTTTGGCGTCAGCGGAGCTGAAAGGTGTGGTGGAAAACCTAGGATAAGATTCTAAGAAAAAGGAGTCAGCCACAAAGATTTGAAACTAGACCCGCACTTCTGGGCTTAGGAGCAGCAAAAGCTTTAGTTGCAAATGCAAATATCATTACTTGGGACCACCTTTAGCAGGTAGCCACAAAGCTGAGACGCCACAAAGTTTGCCATCTGTTTTATTAGAAAGAGGGGCTTGTGCTCTAGCATGCGAATGCAGCATTCCCATCACCAGGGAATGGCAAACAGAGTGGCTGCAAGCTGTTCTCACTCTGGTTCCCTGCTGCAGCCTCGGGGCGCCGGAGCAGCCACCCTGGCTACGGGGTGGAAGTGTGGAGGTGCGGTACCATGGTCAGGTGTCGAGGCTTGTGCCTTTTCCTGCAGATCCAGTCCTTCCCACTCCCTGGAGTTCCCCCTTTCCCACCTGGCTTCCCTCTCTGGAGGCAAGGGGTGCAAGGAGAGCAGGGTTTCGTGTGGAAGAGCTGATATTTGCTGGGCTGTGCAGAGCTGTGCTTCCTGAGCAAAGCTAAATCACTGCCAGGATGGAATGATCTCTCCTCAGTGTCATATGCAGGCAGTGGGAAGGTGTTGGAGTGGATTTGGTGCTTTATTAAGCAATGCAGCATCACAGGGGTCCCCCTCAAGGAGGGGAGGCTGGGGAGACGGGGAAAGCTCCAGATCTGCTTGTCACTCTCATAGCCAAAAGTGTGGGCTAAGGAGATTCGGATACGTGCAAACCCTTTCCGTCTGTCATGGAGCAACGAACCGCACAGGGTCACAGCTGATGTGTTTTAAAGCACAAAGCCGATTGTCCATAGAAAGATTTCCATCCTGGGAAAGCTGCAGCCCCTCAGCTGCCCCTTGCAGTGCCCCTTTGGGGATGGAGCCATGCTACTTTCCCTGCCTGCTGCACTTTGACCTCCAGGACCCCGTGAACACTAAAGCCACAATACTTGACAAGTGTTGTGAAGATGCCAGGCTCCGGGGTGAGCTTGTTCCCCTGCAGTTCACAACCATGACTTTGAGTGCTCTCTGTTGACATTTTTGGTAAGAAGCGCTTGTCAAAATATTCTGCATGTATGCTGTGATGTGGCTTGTAATTAATATGGTGTATAGTGGCAAAGATTATCTGTTCTACATAGGTTTTACAAGGCTTCCAAATGGAGAGAGGAATACAGACTGCCTGTGCCGTGCTGGTACTAATTGCAGCCCCCTGATAGGAATGTAAATGCAGTTCCTTAGCACATTCTTATCAACATGTGTGGGATTTACATATGTAACTCCTATTAATGCTAATGGCAGCTATATACATAATTTTTTTTGCAGAGGCCCGACGCTATATTTTTATCTGAACCTGATGCAACCAGAACCAGCTATCTTACATAAGTGGAAAGGTCTGTACTTTCTTATTGGAAGCTTTCTTAACATTTTGGTTCATTTAAAATGTGTGGAGGAAATGCATGTAAAAGAAGCAATACAAAACTTTGCATTGCAATATTGGCATGGAGGGTTCGTGCTTTTCATTGCTTTTTTTTTTAAAAAAAAATCATTAAATCAGAAATCAGGATTAGTGATTCCTGATTAACTTGTTAATTTAGAATCACCCAGCTTGCAATGTTTAGATATGTTTAAAGGTTTATTTGGAGTATTACTACTTAGAAAATACAGTATCTTTTTTATTTAGAAGTATAGTCTGTTCAACATTATGAAACTCTGATAGAAGTGTCACATTGCATATTGTGGCGCTTCTGAAGCCAGAAGCAACCTGAAAGGGTATCATGGTTGATATCTTCACCTATAATTAGTATATGTTTGCTTTTGCTAATTGGCGAAGCCCCTCAAACTTGTGTTAGTAATATCTGAAGTTTTGTGTCCCTTCTTGTTTGTGAAGCTTTTTGGGGTTTTTTTTGGTTTTTTTTGTTGGTTTTTTTTTTGTTTGGTTTGGTTTTTTTTTTTTTTAATTTAAATAGATATGTCTGGATTGGAAAAGGCAGCTTTTCCTTTCAGATATGATGACACCCTGCTGAGGCTACACTCAGCTTGTCACCTCAAGACTGAACCACTGTAAGGCATACTTCCAGGGTAGATGTTTGGGGTTTACCATGACCTGATATGATTTGTGAGAAATCTGTTGAGTTGAGAATTGACATCATCTGAAGATACCCTTGCCCTCTTTTCCTTTCATTGTTGGATGTTTACGTTTATTCTGCGCACACGAATGAGTGTAACTAACACAGTACAAGGTGAAAACAGGACTGTATTTAGACTGTAGACAGGATCCTTAAATTCCCCTCCTTTTCTTTGCTGTTGTTGTTAGATAAGACTGTTGAATGACTGCGCCATTGATTTAAAAAAAATAAGGGAAACATGATCGGATGTTCATGGTGGAAACCATCTTCTAAAGAAGTTGTTATTTTTTAAGTTCCACTACAGATAAAGTTCGAGGATACACTAGCTGTTTTAAAGTTTGTGTCTGTTTTCATAGGATTTTAGTCTTATCATATTTTTCCTTATATTTTGGCTAAGGTTGGATTTTTTTATCATTCAACTGGATAGTCAAGTTCTTGTTTAAGGTTTGTTGTGCATGCACTAGAAGACTGTTCTGACAAGCACAGCTTATATGCTGAAGTAAATGTCAAAGCCATAGAGACAGTTAGAGATAACTGAAGAATAAGACTGATGGTTCACTTATAACTTTGGGAAAAGCAGTTCAGTATCAGTGCATCATTGTGGAGAATGCACTATGCTGCTGTAGTGTAAATCCTTTGCAATGGAGGAATTCAGGGTTTATATCTGTATATCACTGACTGCAAGAGAAATGGATCTGTTCCTTTCAGCCTGAGAAATTTAGAGTTTTGGATACTGTGTGAAAAATGGAAATGTTACTCAGAGATTTAGTAGCAAGAAGTGATATATAAACTTGCATTGCTGCACAGAAAAAACATTTTGTAAACATAAATCTTGAATATAAAAAAAATGAGAGACAGTGAAAGCAAACTTTACATTGGTAAGTATTTGTTATCAGAAAAAAAATAATCTGAGTAGGCGGGACTGGCAGTGTAGACTTGTAAAAACAGTCATAGTGCTTTCTCTTTGCATTTGAAAGAATTGAAAAGACCTATTGCATATTTAATGAATAGTTTCCAAAGAAGCTTCACGAAGTTAGTTTCACTATAGAACATTTACTGTATCTCAGCATCCTTATAAACAAACATTCAAATTGCATGCCATAAGGAATAAAATATATAATACAGATTTGAATCCCAGATGGAGATGAGAACCTTTTGCTTTTGTACATTCTGTGAAACCCATTCTGTAACCTCGAAGTACTACAACAAAATGGAAGGAACCCAATCATAGTGATTAAACCCCAGTATCTAATTAAAATACTGTACCTGGTTGACTCATCTTTGTGCTAGCTGCCTAAACCTGACCCTGAAGTGTGATGGGGAAAAAATCATGTGGGAAGGTATATGTTAGCCAGAAAGACCAAGGAAACTAGTTAACTAAATATTGTTCAATGAAAATTTTTCTTAACTCTTTTCAGGGAAGACCTATAATTTGCATAGAACCTAGACACCACACTTCTGAAAGAATTCAGTAGGCTAATTTAACATCATAGCGTGGTTTATAAGAAAAATATTTTTTTTTCTTTTTCAAGAATCCTCTTAATGTTTAAACATGAATGCTATTCACACTGGATTTTATGATAAATTTTTCATAAATGTCTTGCTTTTCTGGTTCAGTTAGTGAAAGCAAAAATTTGGCAAATACCATTTCAACTAAAAAGTAGAAAAGATTTCAAGGAGTGAGTTTCCTGTTAATTGGGCATTTCCATCCCTGTCTTTGTATTATAGATGTAACTTCAGACTTTACATTCAGGTCTGAATGCCAGTGTCCACGGAAGTAGAATTTGGATTATGCAGTTACATGTGGTAAGTTGCAAAGCAGATGAATAAAACATATTGTCATTTGTTTTTGGAAAAAAAAAAAAGTGCTAACTGTAGCAATTTAGCAGTTGTAATTTGCTTGCCCTCATTCACCTCTCATTGATTTCAATTGCCAATAACTATAATTAACAAAAACAATCAAGCTGATTGTCATTAGGAGTTTAGGTCAGATCTGTTGTTTTATTAATTTCACAGCCTGCGAGCTCCTATTTTAAACCAGTTTCCTACATTTATTGGCACACGAGCTGCCTTCCCCAAAGTAACAATTTTCGCTATTTGTGAACATCTGTGAGATGTTCAGAAGATGAAAGATCTTCTGATGCTTCTCACAGATGTCTTCCCACATACAATATTGCCAAAAAATTGCTTGCCTGCAGTAGCCTGTTCTGTATTCCACATTTATACGATTTGGAAATTGTGCCATGGAGAGGGAGGTATCATTCTGGAGTAGGAAGGGAGAGAGGAAAAATGAGATGAGCCTTAAGAAGATAACTCTGCATTTGAGGTGATGATAGAAACTGCTGTGAGTTGGTAATTATATTGCTTAGGAAGCACTCTTGAATCAGAAATGATATTATTTTTGTCTGAACAAATTTGCCTTCTGGTAAGGCCACAAAAAAAAAGAGAGAGTCAAGTTTTTGCCCTTATCAGTCTGATGTTTTCTAGAGTATGCCTTTTTATTTCTTCCAGCCACTTTTTCAAATTTCCAGTGACAGAACTTCCTTGATTCTCTCCTATTTCACATCTGAGAACAGGTTTAGGAGATTGTTGGTTTTGCTTCTACATACTTAAATATTTCTCTTTCTTTACTTCATCACTTCAAATCTGCTTTTATGTTCCGTATACTGATGCTGTATTTGTGTCTCCATACTCTTAATAACCTCACTTGCTCTGATGCATGCATATTCTGGATCTAAGAAGATCTTCCTTATGTCCCATCCCTTAAGCAGATGTCTCAAACGTTCCATATTTCCAGGGAATTTCATTAAATTTTGTCTCCATTTTATCTTTGGTCCCTCAGAGTTAATGTTGTGGTGGGTTAACCTTGGCTGGATGCCACCAAGCTGTCCTATGACTCCCGTTCTCAGTGCAACAGCAGCAGAAAATAAGATGAAAACCTCATGGGTCAAGATAAAGGCAGTTTAATGAAGAAAAGCAACGGCCGTGCACCAAAGCAAAGGAAACAGATAAACAATTTTTCTCTACTTTCCATCAGCGGATGATGTCCAGACACTTTCAGGGAAGCAGGGCTGTGTTCCTTTCTAGCCTCTTGCCCAGCCCCAGCCTGCTGGCCTTTGGCGGGAGTGGAGTGTGAAGAGGTAGAGAGACAGCCTTGATGCTGTGGGAGCACTGCTCAGCAGTAGCCAAAACATCAGTGTGTTATCAACACCCTTCCAGCTACCAGTACAAAGCACAGCACTGTGAGGGCTGCTATGAGGGAAGTTGATTCCATCCCAATCAGATCCAATATAAATGTTTGACTCCTTTAATACTGAAAAGTGTATAGTCTTACTGAAGAACCAGGAAAGAGAAGCTCTAACAAAAAAGAAAAGGGCATATCTGGTGTTGTATCTGGACTTCAGATCATGTTTGTAGCCTTCATTCTAGTCTAGGCTGTTCAATGCATGACATGTTTGTCTGTTGAAAGGCTGAAAGGTAGCTTCTTGGTTCTTCCAGTAAAGCTGTAAGCTCTTTGTGTCCTTCATACTCCTTCTTCTTCCCTAGATTCATCTATCTAGCCCTTTCTATTTCTTGCTTTCTGAACTGACTCCATTATTTTTTCCCTATAAAGTCCAGATTTACAGAGGTCTTAAAGCATACTTAAAGCATATATTAATGATGTAATGTCATACCTGCCTCAAATTTGCCTTAGTCTCATTGTGGTCTAGTTGTTTTGGCCACTCCTAACTCTAAATTTGTCTAGTAACTGCTTTTTTTGTAATGCTAAGTATTCAGTTCATTGTGGAGCATCCCTTTTCATCCCCCCACCTTCCACCAGTCTATTAATTTCCATTTCTCTGGGTGAATTTCATTTGGGGAATGTATTTACTGCATAGTGTCCAGTTTTCTGTTAGGGTGGCTTGTATAGTTAAGACTGCATTTGTTAGAGCATCTCCGTAGACTCATTCATGTAGGTAAGACATGGTGAGATTTTTCCTGATGAACGTGACTATGGTTAGCCCAGCACCCAGGTTTTATCAAGCCAGCCTTTTGGGTTTTCATAGGTTTCTGTCTCTGTATGTCTCTGTATGTCTCTGTCTGTCTCTGTATCCATGAGATGAGACACTCTCTGGAGTGGAGAACGATCCTCATTTTGTGTCATTTTCAGTAAGTGGTGTTGCCTCCCTCTGTCACTAGATGTACGGTTTCACGAGTTACATGACATCTCTGAGACATTCTGAAATCCATTGGTTTATATAATACACATTGCAGGAAGGCAGATGCATCACAAATGCAATATTCAAACGAATTTCCTATTTATTATTCTACTGCAAGATGAGGGTTAACTCTCCTCTTCCCATGCCTATTAGTAAACAAAATGCTTCTGGAAAAATGGCAAAACCTTCAGTGTTTACTGGCCCTAAACATATTATTCTTGCCTCCCCCACAATCTATGTCATTCCAATGAACTGTGTACACACTGTTTGGCAAAAACAATTATAGCACTTGTTTTGAATTTGTTTGTAATTGTCAAAACGGGGATGTTCCCATTGAAATCCTGATAGGGAGAGTGAACATTTTTTTTGCTTCCTTGAACACTGTGTGGGAATTTTCCTTGATTTACACAATTGTGTTCGGTTGTCTCCTGTTCTTTGTCTTCAGCAGTACCCTCCATGTTGCAGATAGAGTCCTGGTGGGTAAGAATTGATTCCATCTGTTTCTCACTGACCACAAGTCTTCATGCTCAGAGAGGCATCATTTTGGAGGCTGTTGGCATATCACTCATTGTTGGTCACTGTTAGGTAACTTGAGATGTCCCAGTCCCGGTGCCAGGAGGTTTTTAGAGCCTTCAGCTTCTGTTGACCTTAGTGGGAGTTGAAGACACTCAGACAGTCACAAGACTGGAGGCAGACTGAGTTGGCAGTTTGTACAGGATTCTCTGTGCCATCTGATTTGAGCATTTAAAGGCCAGGAGCCTAAATACTTTGATATTTAAAGTGAATTAACTGTTTTGCAGAACATACATTAGTGTCACTTCAAATTCTTTTTCCGTAAGAAAAGTTTTGAATTCATTTTGAATCCTTCTTCTGACACATGATGATTCTAAGAATCTGGCTCTCTGTGATGCAGAGTCTGACAGAAGTAAATGTTATCTTGAAATCTTAGATACCAACATGGGATAACTTTAGCAGGCACGCTGTTAAGATCTAGTTTGCCTGGTATTTGGTAGATAGATCATATTAACATCCAGAAAAAAAGAAAAATAAAAACCAGAGTTCAAAGGAAATGAAGACACAGAGAGAAATACATTTTTTTTTCACCACAAAGGGATTGGCATTCAAGAAGTTCTGTTAACCAGTAGATGCCCTGGGACTGAAGCAAATGTATTGCCCTTGTGGAGGATTGCTGGGGGACTGCAGACTGTGGATGTAACTGAAACACTGTGATACAGTAATCTAGAGCAAATAAATTGATTGAAGGAAACAGCCTTATACTCTGTTAGTGTGGTGGAAGTGGAACACGGTGATTGCATTCCACCCTCCAAGTACCCTGTTGAGCAATCCAGTAGTTTCAGATCTCATTTCTGTACTGATGTCTGTTTGATTTCAAGTCCCTGTAAAATACCATTTTTCTGCTGCATGCTTTGTTCCAGATATTAGACCAAGCAAAAAGTATTTGAAGTAATTTTAAGGGAAAGGATAATTTCCAAGTCCCATTCTGTGGTTTGAAGAATTATTAACTTTATGATAGTTGATGATGTACCTATTAAAAATTCCACCTATAGGGGGAATACCAATTTCTGAGGGCCATGCCAGCGCAAAGATGCCTTGTATTTATATACCTCCTGAAAATTGATTTAACTACATTTGGAAGATGCTAATTCCAAATAAGGTGAGTAATTGAACCCCACTTTGTGCTGAAAAATTGCATAGTTCATCTATTTACTGTATGCTCCATCTAAACTGTACAGACATCTGAGCAGATTATTTCTTTTGCTGTCATAACCCAAATAAACAGTGATTTCTCACTGGCAAGTTGGTAATATGAGGACTCAGATGGGTTTGCTCCTTAATGCAGCTTCAATTTCATGGGGAACGATAATTTTAGAGAGTAATGTTTACTGTTATTTCAGAGAAATGGGGCATAGTGTCTGGTGAGTGAATACATGCCAGCAAGTCACAACGACTTTGCCCTTCCCAGTTATTAAAGTAGGAGGTGCTGGTGACATGTGAGGAATTTTTCCAGGGGCCAAGAGGTCTTGACAGATTGAAAGCTGTTGAAGTAGGATAAGCACTTTTCTGTGAGTCTGTCACAATGCAACTCGTCTTTGCAGTTCTGTATGTAAAAATACACCCCTCTCCTTTTCTTTGATTTTATATATGACTAGACAGTGCACATTCTTCCCAGTGATTCAGCTTTTATTATGGAAGTTTGCAGAGGTGCCTATTCTGTTACTTTTCAGTGTGAAACTCAAGAAGATGGAAATACAATTACCTCTGTGAAACACGCAGTCTACACAACAACCGGGGATCTCATAGAGATACTTACAGTCTTCTAGTGATATGGCCTTGTGTTTTTTATGTTGTATTCAATCTTCGTAAGATTGCATGTCACCAGTAGTATATGGGTAGGACCTTGTGTGCTGTGGTAATAACTGTCATGAAATGCAGGCCAATAAAAGAGACACATAAAGGAAAATGGCAGGATGGGAGTGAAGAGGTTCCTTGTGTTAGGAATGAGTATTTCCTTTATCTTCTGTAAAAACTCAAGCTAAAATAAGGAAGCTTTTCTATTACCTGCTTATTTTTTTACTGCACCCAGGTTGGTTAACATAGACATCTTTTTGCCTCACTTAGCCACATAGGATGAGTTCTGCAGTTAAATCTCCTTTCCACTTCAATACTGAAGCAGGAAAACAACCTTTGAGTTTTTAATTTTTGTGGCCATTTGGAATTAGATTATACACAATGGATTTAGCAAAGTTTAACATTAAAAATAATACATCATGAGGCAGTTTCCCAGTACTGTCTTTCTCACTTCCACTACTAATGGGATTTTTGCTGAATTGATCAGGAAAGGTAGCAGTGTGCTGATTTTCTCAAACCATGAGAACAGCCGCTCAGAAACTCTACCTTTCCTAATCAGAGAAAGGGTGAAAGTGGCTTGCTCATGAAAATTTTAAGCTTTTCCTGAAATAATGTAGATTCAGGTCTTATGTAAAATTATGGCAGACTAGAAAGAAATAAATCTGTGGAGAAATCCTCATGTTTCTCCCCTCCATGTTGCTTACCTAGGTAAAACCGTCTGGCTTGGAATCATGCTTTTTCCCTCACTCTCTTCACAGATAGGCTGTTTTTTGTATCTCTATTGAAGTCCTTTCTGACATTGTACATAACATGGAATTTGTTTATTCATTTTCTAAATCCATCTGGCACTCATAAGACATCCAAAGCTTTTTTTTTTTTATTTTTTTGTCCCAATATTCAGACTCTACATTACTTCTTGTACAGAGGAAGCTTCCTTTTTGAGACCTGAATTAGCAGAACACATAATCTGTGTTAGGTTTAGGCATGCAAATGGTCTCATTGACTGAAGTCAGTGAGTCATCAACAGGAGGACTCACACACTTGTGTTTAAGCTGTGACTGAGTAGTCCTGGTGAAAAGCGGTCAGATGAAACCTACCCAACAGACCTACCCACTGAGAACTTCTTACAAGGATTGAGATTTATTGGTTCAGAATATATTTATGGCGATACAGAAATCTGAACTCAAAAGCTTGTTAAGTAGCTTAAAAGGAATGGGTTGAGCTGCTTAGTGCCAGATCAGCATCCTTTGGCTGAGGCTGTACTGGGACTTTCATCATACAGATCTAGTGTTGCGCTCTGTGGATGGTCAGAAGTTTAGCCAGATCAGATTGCCTATGCTTTTCCAACAGGATCAGGGTGAAATGAGAAGGATCCTTCTGACAGCATCAGTGGATGTGGTAAGACTCCTTGTATTCAGACATAGACTTTCTTAGCTGCTGCCTTGTATTTTGCAGAACTGCTCTGTCCTCTGGAAGCATAGCATGCTGTGTTGTTTAGACTCTGGAGAGGGGCAACATTTCTGCCCATGGTACAGAGCTGCCTTTCCCAGTTCCTCATTAAAAGATTATTTTAAATAAGGATTATGGAATTTGAGGCAAGTTTATCACCCCTGGCAAGTGAGATGGCTTCTCTCTCTACCTCAGAAAATCTAAGTCTCTCTGCTGGGCAAACATCTTTTTCTTTGCCATTTATCTATCAGGTCTCCAAGCTGCAATGTCAAGTAGGGCAGAATCATAAAATCAGCATCAGAAACAGGACAAAAGTCTCCTTTTGTAGGTGATCTACAGGACTGAACTGGAATTTCTTCCAGCATCCAAAACTGCCCATGAAGATCTCTAGTCAGCACAGGTTGGGTGGCTGTGGTGAGCTGCCCTAGCTGGCTGCCATCCCCACCCGTTTGGATCAGCTGGAGTTGCCTGGAGCTGGCTGTAAACAGCTGTGTCCAGGACAGGGTGGTCCCAGCTGTTCCTCCCGAGAGTCGCCCTGCCAGTCCCTCCCTGTCTGGGCACCAGCACCTTGTACAACAGGCCAAGTGGTCTATGGGAAGAGGGTCTTGTATAGATCTTGGGAGATCACAGAATCATACAATCACCGGGTTGGAAAAGACCCACTGGATCATCGAGTCCAACCATTCCTGTCGAACACTAAATCATGCCCCTCAGCACCTCATCCACCCATCCTTTAAACACCTCCAGGGAAGGTGACTCAACCACCTCCCTGGGCAGCCTGTTCCAGTGCCCAATGACCCTTTCTGTGAAAAATTTTTTTCCTAATGTTCAGACTAACCCTCCCCTGGTGGAGATTAAAGCCATTCCCTCTTGTCCTGTCCCCTGTCACTTGAGAGAAGAGGTCAGCACCATCCTCTCCACAACTTCCTCTTAGGTAGTTGTAGGTCTCCCCTCAGGCTCATCTTCTCCAGGCTAAACAACCCCAGCTCTCTCAGCCGCTCCTCATAAGGCCTGTTCTCCAGCCCCTTCACCAGCTTTGTTGCTCTTCTCTGGTCTCGCTCCAGAGCATCAACATCCTTCTTGTGGTGAGGGGCCCAGAACTGAACACAGGATTCAAGGAGCGGTCTCACCAGTGCCGAGTACAGAGGGAGAATAACCTCCCTGGACCTGCTGGTCACGCCGTTTCTGATACAAGCCAAGATGTCACTGGCCTTCTTGGCCACCTGGGCCACTGCTGGCTCATGTTCAGCTGAAAGGTCAAATCGGTTCTAGTCAGGAAAAGAGTGGGTCTTCTCCATTAACTCAATTACCTTTTTTTTTTTTTTAAATCCACCTGAGGCAATTCTGACCACCTCTCTGCCTCACTCAAGTCAACCAGCTTAAGTTTCTATGTCTTTCTCATCACCTAGATCAGTCTTTTCACTATTTCACAGAAGTACATTTCTTCATGTCAGTGCTACAGGATGGGGTGGGGGAAGTGGAAATGTGTTTGCTCTGCGAGCGGCCTTTCTTCTTGGCACTTTCCTAGAGAGAAAGCCTTGAAGTCATTGACAGAGCTAAAAATTGTCAGTACAGCAGAAAAGGAGTGAATGTGTTCACTTTTGTCCCATCCTTTCTCCTTTTCCCAGAGTTCTGATGTTTTACCTGCATGAACAGCAAGGTCCAGATTCAGTGACCAGATCTGCAAGCCTGGCCCCAAAGCCACCATTTGAAAATACATAGCATGACACCTATGCTTCAGATTTTGAGGCGTGGGCAGTGGAAGAAAGGAAAGATATTGCAAAAGGGCAGGTAAAACCTCAGAGGAATTTGTGTGTATTTGCCATGTTGCAAAACTACATAGGAGTTCATTTTAAATCTATGCAGAGAACATCCATGTGTCCTTTACCAGGGATCACTGTGCATCTCAGTGACCTTTTGGTGAACAGTCATAATGACCTTTTTGCATAAGTGAGTGGTCTTTTGTTATTTGGCTCTTCCACTTGTTTTCATAACTGTTAAGACCTATGAGTTGTCTTTGTCTTTTACAGTAAGAAAAACATAACAGGGAAAAGGTATTTTGTCTTCATAAAAAAATATTGGGACCTTGGCAAGAAAAATCCCATATTTTAATAACTGACATATCTATATGTCCTTCTTACAAAATCACTGCCCTGAGACAGGATTTCACAGTCCCGCTTGTTGTGATGTTCGGTGTTTTGTGAAGACTTGGGAGTTGGAAGGTGATTTATTCATATTTGCTAATAATAGTCCTGTGAGGAGGGAGGACTCTGCAAGGGAGGAATGCAAGAGCAGAGAATGATCCTCATTAGGGTGCTGTGTGAAAGGTGTCAGCCTACTGAGATCCCAGCTGTGCTCCAAGCTTCTCATGAGCGAGAGAGCGAGCGGTGTCTAGCGGCACTACTGTGGAGATGAACACAGTAATGTTTCTGCATCTCAAAAGCCATTCTAGCCCCCATCTCTCTTCAGTATATTTCCTGCTGATGACTCCAGTGGAATATCTTCCTTGAGAGAGAAAAGTCACATCTCTGTAACTGACTGCTGTACAAACATGTAATCAGCATGGCCACATTGTCCTTGCATTTGCACAGAAATGAAATGCAGAACTTTACTACCCAAGATTAACAGCCTGGATTTCCTCTGTATGTAATCCTGCTCTGCCATTAGAATATATCCATACACTTTCAATACATAAGAAAAGTTTATGGCTAATCTAGAAAGGAAACAAAAACCTTCACAGCACAGTTATATTGGAGGGGGGAAGGGAGGAAACCAGTCTGTAGGTGCAAAATCTCATTCCTCTCTGCCAAACTAATACATACTTTCTGCATCTGAATACTGGTGGAAAGAATGCCTATGGCTGCTGGACTGTATAAATAACTGCATCTGCTTGTAGACAGAGCACTGCTTTACAGTCAACATCATGGTCTAGGAGGAACTCCAGCTCAATGAAAAACCCAGGGGAAGACGAGGATCAAGAGGAGCAGTGCAACTGGCAGAAGTAGCAGTTTTCCTTTAGACAGAACTGGTGCTGAAAAGCAAGTGTTCCACTTTCTTGATGCGTTACGATATACTTTATTATGAATCTGTTTCTTATTGCAGAAATTACTTAATAGGATGCAGGGACAGAATTTGTATTGCTGATATTTTCTGGTGGGAAATGCTAGCAGTGGTAAGAAATGCTTCTGAATGTATTTGGATTTAAGAAAATTAGATGTGAGTGTTCCACAAAGGCAGAGAACAGTCCAGTGATGCACCGCACTGCATAGAAATCAAAGCAGCTTTGTTAAACTGGTATACAAGGCAAATACTGTTACTGGGCCACACCACTGGAGAGTCTGGGCTGCTGTCCTCCTCTGGTGCTTGGTGTGAGGGAGGTATGCAATGTATCTTTTTCAGCCCAAATAAGAAAGCAGTCATTTTCTACGGTCCTATTGTTCTGGTGGTGCAAAGATGGTATAAAAGCTGTCAAGCTTCTTAGCAGGCTGTAATAACAACAGATATAACACTTAAATTTCCCTTTAATCCAGCCGGTTGTCCCCCCGTAGGCATAGCAGATCGGCACTTGGGTGGAGGATATATGCAGTGCTTGGACCATTTGAGCTGTTGGAAAGTCTGAGTGCAGTTGGGAGCATTGCCTGGACTTTAGACATCCAGTCAGGGCCTTAAAAGTGCACCTGGTGTGAAGCACTCTTTACTCATTGTAGATCAACTAATTGGGAAGCCACTTTCCTGTCTGCTTCCTACCTGCATTTTCAACACATGTTTATATGGAGGCTTCCCCTTTGTATTATCCTGTTGTCTCTTGGGCAGTTCTGGTTCTTGACTAATGGAAGAATTTCTTGCCTAGGAAGAAAACTTTACTAGATTAGCTGTGGATAACATGAAACTTGCTTTTCTCTTCAGCAGGCTCCTGTTACAGTCAGTAAACAGACCTATTCTTAGAGTTATAAATTCACATCTTGGCAAGGGGAAAATACATTACAATAATGAAATTGCAAAATCAAAAAAAAATTTCATTAACCTCCATTCCCCACAACTGCATGTAATTCTAAAATGACACCATCCAGTCAGTAAAGTGAATTAGTCTAAAAGCAAGTAGCTCTACTATGAAAACCCCAATATGCAGACTTAGTCTATATGATATTCTCAGCAAGTTCACCATTCATTCTTACCTGTCCTGTATCTTGCAGAAAGATCAGCAGAAACCTCTAGATGAGCTGTATTTTAACAATTTCAGAATGAAATTTCTGTGATGTAGGAGAACGGAACTCAAATTATGTGATGGAAAAGTTGCTTAGATACTACAGTAAAGACAGTGCCACAGGACCCTATATAGGAGTAGAAATGAAATAGGAATAGAAATTCTGCTACACAGAATTCCTGCCAGTGTGTACACAAATTTTGCATGCCAGTTAGCAATGAGCTAGCAACTTATTGCTCTGGAAATTAAGTGAAGGAAAATGAAAGGGTGATTAGGCTTGGCCTGTGTAAAATTGTCAAAGCTGGAATGATCTGGGAAGATGCCTGGTGGTTCGTTGATTTAGTTGAATGAGGCTGAACAAATAAGGTCAACTGAATTTCACAGCAGGGTGACTGGGTTTGGTTTCCAGGTGTTTCTTTTTACAATGACAAAAAAACAGATGAGGGAAGCTGGTTGACCATCTTCAGCATTTTCCACTCTTTCTCGGTTGTTTGTTAGAGTCATCTCCTAATGGGTATGTTTGGTCTTAGAGAAACATCCTAAGTAATCCAGGGCCCTTGGTTTCCTTAGATGAATTGTCAAATAGGCTGCAGCATTACAAAATAGGTTTTTTTTAATTTATTTCCTTGCTACATTTTTCATTTCTCAGCTTCATGCAGCTCCTCCTTGCTATCTGTTTCTGGGCCATGTAGAACAATCCCTTGCCATGCTCAGGGGTTATTTATCTTAAATAAAGGCTTTGCAGGTCTAGGTAGAGACAGGGAACTGAAAAGCAGCACTTAAACCCTTGAATCCAGTCGTTTGTTAGCATACTTTCTCCTGGTTTCATTATTATCATTATTATGGCAGCAATTACCATTGTTAGAATTATTCTATAGCATGGTGGTACCTCGGTGCCTCAGATCTGGATGATGGAGCACCTGTTACCAGGCACAGAACAAAGAAATCAGCCTGCCCTGAGCAGCAGACAGCCTGTGGTAATTCTCCTGTCTTTATCATTCATGTATATTACATGGATATGTCATTAAATTTTTATATTAAAGCATTCCTTAAAGCAAAAAAAATTATTATATTAATCATTCTTAATATGTATCAAACAGATACCTTTCCCACTCTAATTTTTCCTGTCTTTAGGAACTGCAGTTCTTTGTGTTTCATGGCTGGTAAGTGACATGTATCCCTTCTACATAGCTTGATCTCCATTTCTTTGCATCTTCCTTGATTAGATATGCCTTTGTAAAGAAGGTATAGAAAGTTGCTACTCTAACTTTTGCTGATATAGTGAAAGCCTGAAGGCTGTGAAAGATGTCAGACAGTAAATAATCATGCCCTGTTCCTTTTCAGTCCTGCACATTGGATTAAATTCCTGATTACTTTGAAAATATAAACGTTATAATGACCATGTGTTTCTTTTCTTCAGAAATGCAAATAAAAAACCCAGGGAGAACAATGATAGGTGCCGTTCTGACCTTTGGCCTGTTAATTGGAATCATTGTGACAGTTGGTGTAATCTTTGACACAACATTTATGATTCTTCACTGGGAGATGGACAGCATACAATGTGATTTACATTTTGTTTGATCAAAATATGGTTTTACTGATGACGAACATGACCTACGGTGAACTATTTGAGTTTCTCTGTGGTTTAGTATTTGTGTTGCCAGCAGAGGAACAGGAACAAGCTGCTGGAGATGGGAAAGAAGTACTTCCTAAAGCAGTTACGGTGATTGTGGATGAGAAGGGAATGATTCAGAGAAATTTCTGTAAACCTGCTTCAAAGTATGTTTTCATTTATTTTTTTTTTTCTCCCATTTCAGGGGTGGTGTAAAATGTATTTGGAAATCAAAATCTGGGGAACACAAACAAACTGAGAAGCTGGCCAACAAAAGAGCACTATGTAACATTGAATAAATAGCCCCGCTCCTCAGGGTCTGCACTGGCCTTTCAAGGAACTGGAGACTGAACCTATAGGTACAGTGTTCTCATCATCTGCATTAGCAATAATAGAAGAAGTGGTTGAGTCCTCACTCACAGAGGTGAAGTATTTAAAGAAAATTAGGGGAAAAATGGATTACATAGAAATGCAATATAAAGAAAATTAAAATATGTTTCAAATACTGGTCTGAAGAAGTACTTTTTACAGTTCATTCATTGTCTTGGATTACTGAGCTTTAAGTGAAATGGGTAAAAATACTTCTATTTTAAGGTGGATCTCGTTCCTTAGGTAGTTAATAGTCTGGTCACCTCTGAACCGGAGAACCAAAGACAGATTTCTGTGAGGACATTAAATTTATGTGTTTAACCTGTCTTAATTTTGTGAAGTTATCAATCTAGACTACATGAAACTAGTCATATAGTCTAAGCAGAGAATATTTTTGTAAAGTGCCTCTTACCTCCCGATGATCTTCAAACACAGCACCTACTATATAATCACTATAATCCAGTTTCTTTTTGAAACATGGAAGGATTTGTTATGGTAGGGAAGATCATTGAAAGTTTCTTCTTAAGTTTCATTAAATTTTACCTAAACATCTGCACATGTAACCGTTTCTGCCATCAAGGAGACCAAAGTATGCAAACAGAAGAGCAGCCCCATAGGGTCAGACCAAGGATTTACCTGCCTCTGTAATCAAATCAATGGACAAAAAAGCATGTATAGGAAAGAGTACAAAACCAAGACAAGGCTGTATGATATTTCCCACATATATTCCTCCAGCTTCCAGGCATTTGCAGGTTTTCTAAACCAGATGCAATTTTGAAGCAGTTAGCAATCTTGAATAGATTTCATGGCTTTGTTCAGCATCCCCTTGTACCTATGAAAGCTTCTGTCACATAAAACATCCTGTGGCAAGGAGATCCAAAGCGCAACTGCATCTTTTGTCAAGCTTGAATCCAGTTCCTGCTAACTTTATTTGTCACACCTTACCTGAAAATACAATGAATTGTCAACCCACACTATCTGCTCCCTGAAAGGGGCTGTCTTTTAGACCTCTAACATACTCCCTGGTTATTTTCTTTCTGGCCTGAAAAGTGCAACATTACCTAGTGATAATTCACTCCAAAACCACACCATACCTCTAACAATCCTTGCTGACCTTCTCTAACCCTCTTCCATTACAGGACTGTCTTGTTTATGAAGGAGCTTCCTGTTTGTGTAAATAAACATTGTTTGATGCAAATAAAAAACTGAGCTGATGACATGTTGAAAAGTGGACTGTAGAACTGATTAAAATGTTTAATAGATTTTATGATTAAGATTTTCTCTTGAGTATAGTAGAAGCTCTGGAAAGAGGCCAAATATTGAGCACTTCAGGGTAGAGAATGCTTCTCAATAAAGAACATTGTGAAAAAATTGTGAAAAAATAGATTGGAGGTAGTAACTCATCCTCTCAAAGAATTCCTGTTCTCTTCAGATTCTCCGCTGCTGCAGATGTTCTAACTGCACCATCTGCACATCCTTAAAAAAGCATTATCATATTTTTCAGAGATACATTGCGTTGTTTGCTGTTCAGTGAAAAGATCATTTACATTTTTGCAAATAAAACATCATCTTCAAAAATGATGTGCACTTAAGTCTATAAAAATGTCTTTTTTAAAAAAGGAAATGATATTTTTGGTAACACTATCATTAGCTATGTCATTTTAAATCATTTGGTGGACAAACCTAGAAGTCTTGCAACTTTAAGAAGAAAATGCATAGAGAAGGAAAAAGCAGACAATAACAATTTTGCAGTTTACAAAACTAGCTTACATGTTCAAATTGAGTTTTTGATCCCATGAAGTCAAAGACACTGTGTTGTGGTGAGTCTGAGATTAGGTCTGGAACGCTGGTCTTAAAAATAGACCAAGGTGAGCTGTTATTAATCAGGAAAATGCTTCCACTGAAAGTATGGTAAAAATGAAGACCTGCTCTGTGATTGACTTTTGAATTCGTGCTTTCATGTTGTAATTAGAGTGTAGCATAACTGAAAGAGAAAGAGAGGGAACTAGAATATTCTTTTCTGTAATGATGCAAAGATGTAATATTATACAACTGTTTTGTGTTTTAATAACATTTGCAAAGAACCTCCAATCTTATTTGGGTTAATATTTTGAAGGTTTTAAATTTCCATGGTCTGCTGGCAAATCCAGCAAAAAGTAATAGATACATAAGCAGAGTGGCCCAGAAAATGAAACGCAGAAACAGCTGAACTAATCTGTACTGATGAGTGTGGGTTCCTTAGGGTAGATCAAGGAGGTTTTGTTCACTAGTGGCTTATATTTTGGAAAAAAGTGCTATTTTCTGCCTTTTTTTTTTTTGTCCTCTAACTCCTTAAAGCTTCCTATAAAATAGAGAAAAAAACTTCAGAAAATTTCATACAAAAACTGTAGCATAAAATACGGTAGCATGCCTTGCTGCTCAACAGATAGGGTAAACAGGCTGTTCTGTTGTTGAAGCTGCTATCAGAAACTGCAAGAAGTGAGGCAATTCCTGAAGTTAAGATTACTCTGTCCAAGCAGCCATCACACAACCACTATATTATCACTCTCTCACCCTAAATATAAACTTAAATGAATTGCCCTTTGTACTAGATGCAGTATGAAACACATAGAAAGTCCAAAATTACTATCTTAACACATCCTGTAGCAACTCTCCCTGATTTTTTATCTCATTGTCTGAATAATATACTTATTAATTTGGTAACAGGGTGGACAGCCATGATGGATAAAGGATATCCAGAAACAGGTGTTCTAACTGTGAGCCAGCAGTGGCCCAGGTGGCCAAGAAAGCCAGTAGCATCTTGGCTTGTATCAGAAACAGTGTGGTCAGCAGGACCAGGGAAGTCATTCTGCCCTTGTACTCGGCACTGGTGAGACCACATCTCGAATCCTGTGTTCAGTTTTGGGCCCCTCACTATAAGAAAGACATTGAGGTCCCGGAGCTTGTCCAGGGAAGAGTGACGAACCTGGTGAAGGGGCTGGAGAACAAGTCTTACGAGGAGAGGCTGAGAGAGCTGGGGTTGTTTAGCCTGGAGAAGAGGAGGCTGAGGGGAGACCTTATTGCTCTTGACAACTACCTAAGAGGAGGTTGTAAAGAGGTGGGTGTTGGTCTCTTCTCCTAAGTGATATGTTATAGGACGAGGGGGAATGGCCTCAAGTTGTACCAGGGGAGGTTCAGATTAGGAAAAATTTCTTCACTGAAAGGGTTATCAAGCACTGGCAGAGGCTGCCCAGGGAGGTGGTTGAGTCACCATCTCTGGTGGTGTTTAAAAGAAGGGTAGATGAAGTGCTTAGGGATATGATTTAATAATGGACAAGTGCAGTTGGACTTGATGATCTCAAAGGTCTTTTCCAACCTAGTGATTCAATGATTCTATGATTGTAGTTTCAGGTAGTGCGTTAATTAAGAGAACCAACAAGAGTTTCTCCTCTTCCATAGATTTCAGTATAATATTTCTATCTTCTTCTGTTTGCTGGCTGCAGTGGAAACATTATCGTTAATGATCACCCCAAGGTATGAAATTATTCTTATTCTCAGGCCTTAGGCATGTGCTGAACTCCTCTTTAAATCCATGGTATTTAAGCTCTTGAAGTGAGATTCTGGAGAATTTCTAAGGGGAGAAGCATAAAAGGACTAGAAGCAGAAGGGGCAAAGGTCACATAAAAATATCTTCACAATCTTGGGAGTTTGTTCTGCCTACAAGTGTTTTTGGACAACGCAGATTAGGCAGCCTCCCTTGTCTGTTCTACAAAGTGTGATCTGTACAGAAATCCCAGTGTTCTGGGAGCTCGTAGTTTTGTCCTCATTCAGACATCGCCCATACACCACACCTTCGAGGGCCATCAAGCTCAGTTCATCTGCCAGGGGAACTTCTCACCTGCCTTTGCTGTACAGAGGACTTCTGGTATCTCCTCCCAGTACTCCAGCTGCTGGATCCAGGATACAGGGGCCAAAGCAAAGGTTAAACTTAAGCTTGTACCTACGTTCCTTCCTGAACTAATAGGTCCTCACATATGTTTAATCAATCTCCCGTTCAAGGCCAAAATTACTATCATCCCTTCTTGCTTTCATTTGCTTTGCATTGTCTAATATAGCAGCATAATCTCGTGGGGTTTGTTTTAATTTAATAATATTGTAAGTATTTTTCCACTATTCTTTCACCTTTCCTTTCTAATTCTTCTTAAAGAAAAATCTTTTGAGAATGCATGTCTTGTCTGTATGTGATCCACCATTCCACCATCTGTCTCAGGAAATTTAGGATGCATTTATATAGTTATTTAAGTCTTCATGTATGTGCAGTTTGATTTATGTATTGTCTAATAGTATATACCATAGAAATGATTTTTTTCTTTGACAGTCTTACTGGCTCTTTCTGGAAATGACATTTTTATGGTGAATTGCAGAGATTTTCATTATTTTTTATAACTTCATTTAGTCAGACACACTTAACAAAATAATAAGTATGTACATTTTTTCTTTCTTTGCTGCTATGCATACAAGAGAGAGATTGTCACAGAAATATGGGTCATTTTTTAACCTGATACTCAATAAAATAAAATAAAATAAAATAAAATAAAGAAATGCTAGCTGAAAACTGATGCAGTGATCCGTGATTGGTGGCAAAATTTCAGCACTGTGCAGCTATTACAGGGAGAAAATAAGGAAATAATTTGATTTATGATTATATAGATCACAAAGTTACAGCTAAATGTTAAGTCAAATGTGCAGCATTTTATGTGGGGTTTGGAAATAGAGCTCTGCAGTTTCCTGTTATTTGTCTGTGAAGTGTAGAGGTGGATTTTTCAGGAGCTGAGTTTTCAGCTTCTACTTCATTATGAGAATCGTGTTATATTAGAGCAATATTTTTCACTTATGATTTACCAAGTTTTTGGCTTAGCTGTACAGAAAACTTCTGACTTAGAACTGGGTCAGAGTGCTCAGACTGGAGAATTCGTTATGGTGAATTCTCAGGACAATGCTACTTTAACAGGAAATTGTATTTCTGGGCTGTGAAAAGATATCTGGAGGAAAAGCTTGCATGTCTGAAGCAATTAAACCCCAAATCCAGCATGGCTGGATATGGATAATTGGTTACTTAAAATTACTTAGCCTACATGTGTTTTGCACTCTATCCTCGTGTTCTTATAATCAGAAAGTTACTGGGCAAAATCAGAAGACTTGAGCTGATTAAATCTTCATTTTGGACCATAAGCCCTTTCCTGTAGAGATGTATGCTGTGGTATATGAGCCGATGAAATCTTATAACACGATGTCCTGATCCTTGCTGAGAGTATCACATGTTATCACAACATAAGAATTAAATAATATTACGAAGTTGTCATGCAGATGAAGCAGATACCGCTTTGGGATAATATTATGTTGTATCACGCCTAGAATAATGGCAAATTGTTAATTAAAATCTCTTGATATTTTCAATGAGCCAATTTTCTGCTTCTTATAGCTGCCAAATTTTAGTCTTTAAGGCAGAAATCCATGATCCCCAGGCTACTCTCTCTCTTTCTGGGCATGCGGGAAGTGCAGTCAAATGTTTTATTTTTTTCTGTGAATCCACTCAATGGAAAAATAGGCTGCTAATCCCGTCCTGACCATTTCTCTTGCATTCTTTTTCCATTCCAGCCCCCCCCCCCCCCACGTTACTCTTCCATCATTAGCTCTTCCTTAGTGTAGTAAGACTAAGGCTGAACAGGAAAGGAATGACACTGTGACTTGAAGATGATGGAGGAGAGGCAGGAAAGAGCAAGAGTAAGATAGGCTGGGAGGGGGGAAACTGGGAAGGGAGCAGAAACCAGGAGTGCTGGACAAATCATCGTGGAAGGAAGGCTGAGAAGAAAAAAGAAATTAAGCAGCATCCTGAGATTAGTAGGACAAAGAAGCTGTGCTTAGTGACCTGCTGGGAGTGTAGAGAAGGAGCAGATAGCATGAAAAGAGAGATGCCTGTGAGCAAGATCTTCACTGAGGGGATGAACTGGCTGGATAGAAAGAACATGGCAGAACATCTGAATTGTCAGTTCAGAAATTAAGAAATCACGGAAAACTGTAAAAATGGCAAGTCTGAGTGTTAAGAATGTCACTCCTGTACGTGGGCTGTACAGGACTTGTCCAGCCCCTGTCTCTGGCGTGCACTTGAAGACAGAGCGGGGTGCAGGCTTGTTCCTGCAGCACACACCAAAGGAGCAGAAGAGCTGGGGAGCAGCGGACCAGCCAATGCTGTCAGGATTGGTAGGGCTGGTTAAGCAAACCTGGGGAACATACCCAAGGAGATTAGTAGGAAGGCATTTTAAAGGCAAAATAGAGGCTGAAAGGCTTCCCCCTCCCCCATTTTCCCCATTAACTTTGGCCATAGTCTGATAAGGAGCTAGGACTTCAACCAAACAACTGAAAAAGGAGGAAGAGAAGGCCACTGAGGAATTCAGTGGGGCAGGATGCTGAGAGAAAAACCTTATAAACTGGTAGATTAGTGTATTTACTTCACTGTAAATGGTCCTGAAACAACAGCCAGTTTTTTTTATCTGTTCTCAATTTTAAAGCCTGCAGACTTTTATCTTTGTAGATAAATGGATAAAGTTGAATTCCTTGTCTCGTAAAAAGTTCATCAGGTGAATGATGTACTTCTTTGAAAACATCAGCAGTCTTCCTAGTCCAAGTGGTGTTCACAGTAGGTTCCCAGCCAGTGGAAGGCAAAACTCCTGCTCTCTTTGAATAGCATAGAGGCAAGCTATGTATAATTGAATCTCTTATTTTTATTGTTGAACCACTGATTTTATCCAGGCTTCCTATGCGCTGCGCTTGCTAATCTCAGGGGATGACATTTGTGATTTTCAAAGAAAGCTTTAAAGACCTTAAGTTCTTCTGTCCACAAAGTGCACATCTAGAAGCACCCACCAGATTATCTGGTCTTATTGTCTGTCTTCTGTCTGTCTTTTATTCTGCTGAGGCTGGTAACTCGGCTGAGGTTGAAACAATACCTGCAAGAAGAGCACTCAGCCTTACTTTGGGGACACTGAAGGCCTGAAGTCCAGTGCTTCCTTTGGCAATTGATTTCTCTGCTAAACAATATGAACATATCTGGCTTCATTTTTTAGCCACTGGTTTCTGGTTCTGCTAAAATCACCAGTCTTTTACTGCTTCATATTTTTTCTTCATGGAAAATTTTTTCCTCACCAACACATACTAGACAATCACTTTTCAATCTTCTTTTATGACTAAGCTTCTTAAAGGTCTCTTCAAAAGCTTTTATCTCTCATGTTTGGATACTTCTTCTAACAGCATTATCTATTCAGGCAAGAACCATACATGCCCTGTGACACTGATGTCTGTAATCAGCTGCTTGCTATCCCTACATCCTAACTCCTTTGCAGACACGGTTTCTCATTTGGTAGATACAAACGACATTCCTTGTTCCTGAACCAGCTTCTCATTTGGCCCTGGTAGATTGCACAGGGATAAGATTTGTTCCTGTGTGTTCCCTGTACCATATCCTTCTCCTAACTTCACTTACTGCTTCATCCATCTTCATGTCTCCCACCCACTCTGTCTTCACCAGGAGCAGCTGTCGGAGCCCAGCCACTACTCAGAGAAGAATTCAAGACTCATTGGTCTAGATGTACAAAGGTGCTAGTAGGAACACAACCCTTGTTAAGCTTGGAGGGGATGCCTGTGTCTGCATCTTACATTAAACAGTTTTATGCTAAAATAACAGAAGATGCCTGGACTGCTGTTTCACCACTCACAGGCTGTTAGCAGCGATTCCCCTCATGCCCTGCCTCAGGAATCTCTCATGTTTCCATACACTGGTACAACTTGACTAGAGAGGGTAGCATATAGGATGCAGGGAGAAATTCTGCATGTTAGCCTCTAGTTTGGTAGTTGAGTTTCTCTCCTGAGAGAAGTAGCTTTACCTTCCCTTCAGGCGAGAAAACGGATCTGGGATGGGATATTTGGTTGCTGCACAATTAAGCAGAGCGGGAGGTTAATATATAGAGGAGCGACAATTAAATTGCACTCAGAAGTGCTTTTGGGTGCCTTGTCATTGCCTCTTCTCTTTGCTAGAGCTCTCTCTTATTCCTTTGCTACCTGCATCATATGGACTATCGCATGATGCATGCATCTAGGGAAGCTCTCCTTTGCCGCTGCCTGTGGCTAGTGCTGGACAAAACTGGATGGATGCTTCATTCTGGTTTTCATTCTAAAGAGTATGAAATTTGTGTTTTAACATCTTGAATAATGAACAAGCCATTTTTTTTTATTTCTATGAAGCTGGAACTCCACCTCTCTGTCTTTTTCCCTTCAGGATGAATAAAACGAATAATGATCCATGACTGTGCCAAAACCCAACTCCCTTCTCGAGTCTTTCTTTGTTTTTCCTTCTCTTTTTGTTCAAGCTTTTTTAACTGTAGAGGTGACAGTGTGGCGAAAGAAAGGCTGGAGACCTCTGAAGTTTCAGAAGTTAAAATGGCAAATTTCTGTCTCATTTTCACAGGGTTTTTTCCCTCAAAGTTTCCATAAAGCATGTAATGGTGGGGCTATACTCAGGCATCACTTGCAGCAGCTCCACACCAAGAGCTTTGGTGGGTTTTATTCCTAACATTTAACCCTTGTGATGAAACCTGCAAATCCTGGGAAGGACTTACCATACACTTCTCATCGGTAGGTGTTCTCCTGGGGCTTTGGACATGGGCATCTGGCTGGATGGGAGCTGACTGCACCTCATTGCATCATCCCACATGTCCCACGGTCCCACTTGTGTGTTTCTCCAGATGAGCTTCCCTGCACAGGAACTGCCCACAGCATTAGACACATCCTGTTACTTAGATCATTGTCTTGTGCCTCAGAAGATCTCACACCACAACAGAGCATGATGAGAGATTCAGGCAGCCAGCAGCCCTGGTGAGTTGGTGAGTGCAGAGGAGGGTAGGGTGAGATCACAAAGTTTTTCTCCTGCCATTCATAGTCATCTCACAGGAATTAATGCACTGTAGGTGATTGCAGATGTGTCAGAGCAGCACCAAAGAACTACATGACCTGAATTCTGGTATGATAAACACTTGTCAGATAGCTGACACTAATCAATAAGTGTCATCTAATAACAACAGGCTGACACCAGACATGAACTTTCTCCATGAGACTTTCACATTGGATTTACAGAGAAAACCTGTGGGATCAGCAGCTGGGCTTGTTACATTTCTTGTGAACTACAGCTTTGAAATTCTTGGCTTGCCTCTTTCTGCATGTCAAGGCAATTAATCTTTTTTTTTTTTTTTTAGTTTCAGTTTGGGTTGGTACACACATATATAGCAATGAAAATGATGCCAGTAGAGTCACATGGCAGGAACTATAATGTTAACTTCATCCTGGCTGTGCTTTTTATGCTTAACAAGAGAAGATCAGGAAATAAGGAGAGTGTTGGATTTAATTTTGAATTTCCTGGCCCTTTGCTGTTTGTTGTCTTGAAGATAACACCATCTAAATATACAGGGTCTTAAAAATTTAATTTCCTTTTTCTATTTCCTAGTTCCTATTGCTCAGGCTTTCAGGCTTCAATTGTAGCTCCTCTTGAAGTAGAGACTTTTTATAATTCTGAATGTGTTTTCTGATTCACACCACATTTACATTCCTCTTGTTCCTTTCCACTTTTCTCCCAAGCAAAAGCTCTGTTTTCCTGCACATAGAGTCAGCCTGTGGTGCCAGAGGGAAGGTACAGAAGCGAGAATTTGTTGATACTGCCAGTGCTTTTCCTTTTCACTCTTCTCACCATGTCACTGAAGACGGCTGTTGCTCAACAGGACACATCAGCAGACCTGACATAGGGCTTGTTTGATCTCAGTGTCCAAAATGTTTTGCAAGAGGGAGAAAGCCTCTTTCTAGAGGCCAAAAATAAACCAAACCTTGCCATTACACCTTGAGACCAATAGGCACAAGCACTGATGCTTTCTTGTGGTGTGACTGAGCTTACCGGTGTCATTTCCAACTGCTGCCACCTCAGTGGAGGAAGGAGCTCTGTCCACAGCCGTGTCCTGGCTGCCTTTGCTACCTGTGAGCTGGCAGCCACCCAAGGGCCAGGAAGCTCCATTCTTCATCTCCCAGTGGATTCTCCACAAAGGAAGACCAGCAAATTCGAAGGGATTCTGGCAAGAGACCTGGTTGCCTCACTCAGGGTTCTTTGAATTTCGGAGTTCACCCTTGTTTGGTTAAAACTCACAGCCTGTGCTATGTTGCGCTGACTTCTTCAGTGTTTTAAACCTGCACAATGTTTCCTATTATTAGATTTTTTTTTATATGAGCCATTCTTTTTGTCAATGCTAAAAGGTACCACCTATTTTTTTAGTGCCGCCTGGCAAATAGCACTCTGTAGAAATGGAAATAAGGCCACATTTTCATAACAGAGGGTCTTCTGGTAATTCTAGACAGGCACAGTACTTCTCATTTAAAATCTAAAACAAGTTAAAGTAAATGTCTTTGTACATGTGGAAATTATTTTCTAATAATGGTTAGATATTCTTGTTTATTATTTATGTGCAGAAAATTCTGGTAGCAATTAACATCTTAATGAAATCTTTATATAGAATAATTTTTTAAATGAAAACACAATTGTGAATATGATTTGCTGCTCCTAGCAAACCAAGCATAATTAGATCCAGTTTAATAATATGCAAAACTATTAACATATAAAGAATGTACCCTGAAAACCCTCCTGTGATGACACAGGATCATCAGAAGAAGCTGAACTTACTTTTCCCAAGGTCCTGCAACACAGATGAGGCTGAAATGCTGTTGCAGTTACATCACACTGACCCACTGGTGAGACAGTCAGTCATTTATTTGCAGAAAGCCCGTGCACTGTGAACCTTTATTTGCCTTTTCTCACCAGACGGTTTTACCTCTTGAGTGAGAGATGAAACCTCTTTCAAGTTTAGATTTCAGGAAATTCAAAACTCAATGAGAAATTAAGGTCTTGTTTGGTTTTGGGATTTTGCTATGTTATATCCACTGGTGACAGCCTCTGATGGGGCTTTGTCAGCGTTTTCCCTAAGTGCCTACATGCAAGGCTGCTATTTACACTAGTGGAGATTAGCCATCCCCCAAACAGGAGTAAATTGCACAAATGCAAATCGCAGCTTTCTGTGCCTTGATGACTTGCATAAAGGGTTTCACAAGTGCCAATATGTTGGCTCTTCAAGTGGAGCATTTCCCCGGGGCAACTGAAGGCTAGTGGCTGGTAGGTATTTGGATGCTACATATCACATAAAAAGCAGAGCAGTGGAAAAGGACAGGCAAGCCATGAAATGTGTTTCAGGGTGGCTTGATGCACACGTTGGCCTGGTGACCGATGATCCACCAGCTTCCCTCCCAGAGTACACAGAAACCTCTGCAAAACTTTTGATAAGTCTGTGCCCAAGATCTGAGTTTGTAGAAAAAAAATCATGATTTCTGTCCAGGGTTTTTTTTGGTCTTTTTTTTCTTTTAATGAAATAATCATACTGTTCTCAAACTTACACTGGGCAGACCAAGAAATAACTGAGGTGGGACTCCTTGCTGGATGCCTTAAGAGCTTAAAGGCTATTAGAGGCACTTTAGCAGGCTTTGGCCAAAGCTGGATCCAGATGGACTTTCTCTTGCTCAGATCTGTTTGGCCATGTCCTTACAATTATTTATACATCAGAACTCATATTTTCCAGTGTGGCTGTGTACAGGCATTTTTACACACCTAATTAAGCCCAGAAATGCATATTTAGTGTTCTAGTGATGACAGAACCACTCAATAATTTTTAGCACTTATGTACATATGAAATGGTGCATACAACATCAAAGCCATGTACACACATTAAATAATTCATGCTTACAATAACTGCTGGAGGCTTAGGGAGAGGCACTGGCTAAATAGCTTATCCCCATTCTTGCAGCATGTCACTGGCAGAGTCAGGGTTAAGCACTCCGAGGGTTCAGTGCCAAGTCTGTGCCTGTCTATGAGCTCTCACTTGTCTGAGGTGGATGCACATAGCAGCTCGTACGTTATTTGTAACATTTCCTACTCTAAGATATTCTCCTGTGGGAAGCAGCTACGAGTCCATATAAACTAAATATTCCATAGAATAAACTAGTTATCCTTGGGTTGGAGTGACTGGTGCTGTCGAGAAGAGGCAACACTACACAGATCAGTGGTGCTGCTTGAATCACTTGTGACGCTAACACCCACAAACGTGTTGTGATGCCGGCAGGCCACGCACCCACCTACTCTAGTGGTGGGCAGGGGCAACTGGGTGCAGGAGCATTGGAAAGTGCAGCATGGATATGAGCTGGTTGCTGGGCAGTGGAGAAAACCCCAAAAGAAGATAAGTGTAGCAGCCGTGTCAGTGGCTTTCTGCTCTGCCATGCTCACATATGTAGCACAGCCCTACTTTGGTTGCCCTCCTACTCCCTGTCATGGTCAAATTCAATCAGTTGGCACCAGAAGTGACTTAAAAAGCAACCCCAAAATCCCCTTCAAAATATGAGAGTCTGGAGACTAGTGGGGGCTGTCTTCCTCCCTCCCTCCCTCAGCATTCAGCTGAAGTGAGTGAACAGAGCACTACTGGAAAACTGTATTCCTCTGCTGATATCCTGTAGCTTTATGATCAGGATGCATCCTCCTGCTTTATTCAACCATTGCATAGTTCATTTCTGTGCCACATGTGTTGGCTTCTGTTTGTCTCTTCCACTGAGCAGCGAGGTGTCCCACACCTCTGAGAAAGTCCATCTGCAGAAGGCAGCTTTCTGAGGCTGGTGGAGGCAATATCCAATGCTCTGGGAAAGGGCCATCTCAGATGCAATAATAACTTGATGTTTCACTGGCTGAGGATAGTAATTCTTGCCATTGTACTGGAAATTGCAGGGATATGGTTCTTCATATTGTGAGTTTCTGACAGATATGGCTTTTTCCAAGAAGCCTTTGGACTTCAGACATTGTAATTGTGTTGCTGCTTTATTTTAATCTAGGTTGCCATTTGCTGTAGTTATCTTTCTACTCAATCCAAGTTTACTTATGAAGTTTATATTGCTCCTTTGAGATGTTTGCACCAAGTCCACATATTCTTTAAAAAGCCACTTTATCTTCAAAGAAAACACCCTACAAGTCCTGTATGTATTCCAGAGCGTTGTAGAATATACAATAAGCTCTGCAGAGACCTAGATAACAGGGACCATTTTCTATCTAGATATGTTTGGATGTTCCTTTACAGAGCATGTGGAAATATATTCCAATTTCAAATAGATACAACCTCCTTCTGTAACATGAGTCAAGAGGAGAAAGCCTACACAGTTGTTTTGGTTACTTAGGAACTTCCATGCCTGATTAATCAGTTTCTCCTCTCTGCTTCGAGGAAGATAATTGAACTTGTCATTTTATTCTTCTGAAATGTACTCATAGACTAAAAAAAATCTGGTATTTCTAATATTTATTTTCCACACTGCAGTTACCAAACGTACCTCCTTTGAGGAAAATACAGATTGGCTTCCATATTAGCTAATATCATCCTGTACATTTTCTGGTCTGTGCAATGGAGAATGGAGCATCTTCTGCCCTTTCAGTGCAGTTTGGCAGGAACTGAGCCTGTTTCTATATCATGGAGTCTTCTGTATCAGCAGTACACCTCTTTCTCTTGCTCCCACCGTATCTTCTCCCTCCAGCATCTTCCAATTACAGTATTCCTTCCATTACCATTAAATTTAATATAATACATCAAGTAGTCCCAGAGGGGGTATCTTTCACTTTGGATTTATCTGCTAATAGACACATGGTAGCAGATGATCTCTCTCTCTCTGTTTTCTGTGAGATTATTAATTACTAACGCAATTTTATCGCAGAAACCTGACAGTCTCCAAACAGTCCCCTATCTTCCTGTTTCATTTGAATTTCTCCAGTGTAAATTACTGCCTGACAGTTTTGGTTTCTATAGGCGCTTGCTGCATTCCACTATAATTCATAAAAAATGAGAAACAAATTATTTTATAGGTGTGTTTCTTCTTCCTTAGTTCCCCATTCACTGATTCTATTCACTTTGGCACATTTATACGCTCATTTTTCACAGGTTTATTAATGTTGCAGTGGGGACAATTCTCAGCTACAGGCACAGGCCTCCCATCTAGATGAATAGCTTCTTAGGTTTAAGGCCAGAAAGCAACATTAGATCATCTGTTCCTACTTTCAGTATAACACAGGCTATTACATTTCACACAATTACCCATGTATTGAACCTAACAGCTTCTTTGGCTAAAGTACATCTTCTAGAAAGGCATCCAGCCATGATTTGAAACTCCTTAGAGATAAGAATATGCAGACTCTCCTGAGGATTTGTTCCAGTGGTTTATTACCCCCCCTCTTAAAAATATATGCTTTATTTCCCATTTTAATTTGTCTGCCTTCAGCTTCCAGCCACTGGTTCTTGTTATGCATTTTTCTGCTGGTTAAAGAGCTTTTTAGTAGCTTGTATTTCCTCCCATGGGAATGCTTCACATGCTACAAGAGAGTCATCCTTCAGTCTTCTCTTTGAAGAAAGCCCCAAATATTATGAGCCAGGTCTCAGAAAAATGGATTCTCAAGCCACCAAATAATTTCTGTGGCTTTTTTTTTTTTTTTGTACCTTCTCCATTTTTCTCTCACAAGAAATGACATTCATTTCTGGTTTGTGATCTGCAGGAGGAAACCCTGCTGACTTCTCCTCTGTTGATTTAAGATATAGTCCAGGTGCCAACAGGACATGGTCACACATAAACATAACCCTTGGGTCCAGTCCTGGAAAGTGGTGAGATTTCTTAATCAGTTCAGCACAGCCTGAAAACTAAGTCTTGTCCCTCCCATGCCAAGGAGGCTCAGGACAGTAACATGGTGTGTATCCTTCTGCCTTCCCAAAGCACTGTGATATTGGCAAGAAGGACTACACTGCTATATACTTCCTTGGCCGATCTGGATGAAAAACCTGATGCACCTAGAAGCGTGCTTTTCCAGGGCCAGGTGCACGTCCCGTGACTCTCCTGGCCTCTGCTGCTCTTGTTCTGAAACAAACCTCCCATAATGGGGTACAAAGCCTTGGGTGATAAATGAGCAAGCACATTGTGGTGTGGTAGATGGATTTCCTGGGCGTGGTCCACTGGGATCCACCACAGAGAATCTCTTTTGGGTTTTTGTGTTGTGCTTTCCTCGGCCAAGAATTAGCAGCTTCTCTGAAAATATTGGTACTTCCAGAGAAGAGGCTCTGGAGTCATCATTCCCTCCTGGTAAGTCAGGCAAGGAAGAAGCAACTACTGAAAACGTGCACTGAGGTACATAGCCTGTCCAGACCTAATGTTTATTTTTATTAGCGGTAAGTAGCTGTGAGTGTCTCTGAATGTTTCCTCTACATAATGAAAGCTTCACTTCAAAAAACAAACAGTGAATAGCTTTAAGGAAATTTCATGGCCGAACTGGGAAGCACTGTTGTTTTTGTGGCTTGTGGACCCCAAGGGGAAGCAAGGACTGAAATCACTTTGCATCAGGCTAAGGCTGCCTCAGTTCCATCTGTGTTCAATTAAACCCTGGCCAGCTAGCAAAACTCATCACTGAGCCTACTGCTGAATTCGGCACTGCTGCTGCAAGAGGTTAGATGTGGCTAGAGCCTGAGGCCCAGGGTAGATGGCTGAGGCAGCCAGCCCTTGCCCATCTATTCACACCAGGACCAGGGTGCTACCCCAGAGCTCCTATTTAGGAGCATATAAACCTCTGTGCTCCAGAATGAAGATGGTAATGGTGGTCACTAATGATTTTCAGTGCTTTTAGATAGCAGATGCTCCAATGCAAGCTGAATTTATGAGTCTTTGGGTGCCTGAGGTTGTCATATGGTGGAATTTATATTTGCTTATGACTTGTTGCAGTACAGGATGGGGAACAAATTGAGCAGAGTTGTCTGCACAGGGATGCACAACCCAAACCCTGTGCCTGTCCTTGCTGGACAGCGTTTTGTGGCACTGTCTTCCAGCGTGCATGCAGGGATGGTGACTGGTTTCAGGCAGTTTCCTTCCACCTGTGCCAGCCAGCACGGAGAAGGTGCTTTGACTTTGCTCTTTGAGTTTCATTAGCAGGCTCCAAGCGCATATCCCCAGCCAGGAAATCAAAGGCAGTAAATACATCCAGACTTTCAAAGCAAGGTTAGATGCCGTGAGGTGCACTGGAATAGATTGTGTTTGCGGGCTGCTGAAGGCAGTGGGGAAGGAAGAGGCAATGGTGAGTGTTCTGCAAGACCTGCCTCTGGCTGACAAGCCATCAGACTCAAAGTTTGTTTTTTTATCTTGGAGCCCCACCAGAGGGGTTGAAATGTGGTTTGCTCTGTTACTCCCAAGTTCCCCCTTGGATCCTGAGCTCATGGATGTAGTAGAGAGAAAATGTATACGCTAATGATAGTCCTTATATCTTGGTCTTCTGCAAACCTTGTGGCCATGCAAAGTCCTCCATTTGGGCACTTGGAGACAGGAAGGATGAGGCAGGGACAAAGCTTTCTTTCATGTTGAAGCATTTTATTTTTCAGGGAGAGGGGATAGCTATTTATTTACTTTTGATGGAGCCAGGGCAAACCATTTGTTTGATGGATTAGGCAGTTAGTTTTAATTTGTCAGGTTGCCTAGGGTACAAGACAGGCAGGTTGGCTGGAGCAATTGTCTTTATACAAATGGAAAGAATAATGTCTTGAAAAGACAGCATTAAGGGGACTGCTCTCTCCTCTGCAGCCTGTTCCACAATACTTAACCTTCAAATCCCAGTCAAGTCTCTCGAGGAGACCTGAGTTAGCAGTAAGGAGTAAAGGCTTGTGTGGCCTTTTAGCTGCAGACCAAATACTGCTCTAATAACACAGTCTTTGGCATATGCAATGCCATTTTTTTCCCCTTATAGGAATGGTTTGATAAAGCCTTTTTATTTTTCGTGCTGTCGCTAATACCTCAAGCCTCTCTTAATATGAGTTGCCAGGTGTAACAGGCCCTTAGTTCAGTGTCTTGCAAAGGTATCCTTTGCATATCAAAATATATACCTCGTATATCACGAGTCTTCCCCTCTGTGGCCAGAGGGCTTAAATATTTCTGGTCTGTCTTGTTTGGGTTAGAGTGACTTAGGGTGCAGGAGGAACACACGTATGTTACTGTGAGGAAAGGTAGAGTCTGGACTGCCAGGGATGATTATGTCTACAGGCTTCCCATTTGCATCTTTGCAGCCCAGAGAAAATGTGGGGTGCTTTGCCCTCCTGTGAAAGGATATGATTGCTGTTACTCTTGCAGGGTAAACACATCCACACTCAGCAGCATGACCGACTGATGTATGACTGGCCTCTATGGTTTGCGAATGTGGTAGAACTCTTCTAATTTACAGCAGCTTCTCCTCCTGATTTATTTACCAACCCGGCCTCCAGAGAAGATTGATTTTTTTAATACAGAACCAGACAGTTTCCTTTTTTAATAATACAGGCCTGTAACATCAAAGTTTGACTTATTTTTTCTAAGAATGAACATTTCCCAAGTGCTCGTGTTGTCGTTGATAGGGATTGAAACAAAATTCGAGGAGCAAAAGGGCACCAACGGGTCATGCTGCTGAAGAAGCTGCAGTGGAGGTCCTGCCTGAGTGCTACAGATGCACCCGAGATGTAGTTTGCTTCCATGAATGCCTACCAATTGGTCAGCTACTTCTGCAAAGCATCTCCATGCCTCTCTGTGGTGATGAGAAACTAACTGCTTCAGTTCCCAGTGAAGTTCCTGTTTCAGTACCGCTTTGATTCTTAATAGGAATGACGCAGAACCAGATACAGCAGTACAGACAGGGGCAACGTGAAGCAGGCAGTGAGAGGAGCTTGCCCTGTAGGTGATGGTGCCCATGCCAAGGGTACCACACTGCAATATGAGGGCTGTGACAGCACCAAGCTCGCCCTGCCTGCCCTGGGACTTTCTGTACCAGCATGGAGAGGCATCCACCGTGGCACATCCAGCACATCCATAGGAAGTTGACCCTGGGGCTGATAGGCAGAGGGAGGACTTGCATGTTCTCCACATCCTCCTGAACATGGGCATTTCCAAAGACTCAACATGAATGTAGGTATTTTTCAAGAGAAGGAAAAGACAAAGGGAATTTTCCAATCGGATAGTTATTTTTATTGTTGAAAAAAATATATACATTTTTCCCAGCAAAGCCTCTCGCACTGACAATGGGAAAAATTGTCTTAGCTCTGGTGGGGACTTTGCTTTTGAATGACACAAATGCAGCCCTTGCAGTTTTGCTGCCTCTTCAATGAGGCTCTGAAACTCAAGCTTCCCTCAGCGCTCCTGTTAGGAAATGCAGAGCACTTTTATACTGTTCTGATAATGAACAATGAGACCCTGAAAGTCCCATTACATGCTTGGCACAGCAGGAACCTGGTTTGATGGAGCTGTTGAGTTGCCCATGTGACAAATCCTGTGCCAGTTTCCGGCTCTGAAACCCAGGCCATGCAGTGTGAAAATGACCTAGCAGGCATAACATGTCCAAAAAAGAAAAAAAAATAATGTTACTTTTTAGCTGGAGCAGTTCAGCTGGTTCTGACTCACCAGGAAGCCATGCAAGTGCTTATGTTGGCACTCTGGAGGAGGCAGCATAGAGAGGAGAAGGAACAAACTGCCAGAGGGCAAGGGACCACAAAAAAATGTACATCAGCATGTTCTCATGCTTTGCCATTGTTCACTTTCCTACAAGAAATATTTCTGTATTCATTCCCACCTCCACACTCTGCTCTCTAGAAGACAAGTGCCCTGTTCCTTTTTGAGACTTCAGTCTACACTTTCATAGTCAGCAGAAGGATTTAAACCTCAGCAGGGGCCAGCTGACACAGCAGCTAAGATTAGATCCCAAACAACTATTTAAAAAATTCATGTAATCATCAAGAAAAGTCAAAGAGCAAAAGCATAAGAATAGAGAAGCACTGAGTCTGAAGGCCCCACTGTCCTTTCTTATGATAGCAGATATCTTCATCACATGTGCAATAATAGAATAAAACACCTGCAGGGCCCAGTGACATTTTGGATGGGATTAAAAAGAAATGAAACGATGGACACTCTCACTTAATATCAGGGCTGAATATCTTGAATGAGAGAACTCAAAGATCTCAGCTCTGATATCTGCTTAGGAGGTCAGCTGCCAGTGGTCCTTTCCAGGACCACTGGAAACTGCAGCTGCTGACTGCATTGCCATTGAGTGAGACAACTCAGTCCTTTAACTAAGCTAAAGCAGGTCCTCAGCTTCCCCAGGGGAAAATGATGTTAAATGGTTTACCTGCAGATATTGCTTGCACAGAAACCTATTTGGGCTAAATGCCCAGTTTGTAGGTGGATAAAGTGGTCTTTTTTGAGTCTTTCATGACATTTTACTGTTAAGCTACTCTCCCTGTAATCTGTCTATAAGGACTGTAAATGTGTGGGTTTTTATCATCTGCACATAGCCATGTTTTGGTCAGCTCCAGATTCCTGAGTGAGGAACAATAAAGCTGAAAGTGGAAGTTTTTCTTAAAGAACAATTTGAGGTAAAGAAAGCAAACATTCAAGCTATGCACAATCCATACTCATGGTTGAGGAAGAACAGGCAGGAAGAAGCCAGCTCCCTTTTCAAGGTCCTTGCCATAGCCACTAACCCTTGGATGCGGCAGTTTTGGCTGTGTCTCTGCCAAGGAGAGTGGGAGTCAGGGGATTCAACCTGAAGCTTTCCTCCTCCTGCAGCAGCATCCACCCCACACCTTCCAGGGTTTGAGGGTATGTAGGACATCCCTGCAGAAGGAGCTGTGCCCTGGAAGGCTTTGCTCTTTTCTCATCTTCTACTAGGCTTTCTATGAAGAAACAAATACTCTCTCTTTTCCTCCTTGCCCAGATCAGCACTGTGCAGTTTGCGGGTGCCCTGGCCCTGCTGCTGCAGGCAACTCATCAACATCACCGGCCGCACGCAAAGAGAAGGTCCCTCCCTCTGCCAGAACTGTCAGGCTTTGCAAGTGCTATAATAAGAATAAATAAAAGCCCTCAAATAAATAGGAAAAGATAACGAGGCAGATAACTGTAATTCTCATGACTGATAGTATTATTCAATTTAGGCATTAACATTCTAGCTAAAGCTTTAAGCCTTGGATTGGCTGAGCATGCCTGTTATTAATTTTGCCTACTCAGACTGCACTGGTAGCAAGTAGGTGTATAATTTAAAAATGACTTTGAATTAAGTTACAAGTTAAGCATTGCAGAGATGATGATTATATTTTTTTTCCCAGGCTGCTGCTGAAAGGCTTTAAAGGATTTATCATTACCTTCATGAAGGCTTGGGAGGAGTGTTTACTGGATGGATCCATAGCCTATATAATTCCCTACATTCCTCTTAAACTGATACCTCTAATCCTTGTTCCTTAACTAAGAAATGATGCAGAGCTGGTCCCCACCTTTGCATTATTAGTATGCTACATCTTAAATCCCTTCTTTACAGAGTTTCAACCAGAAACTATTATTCTTCACCCCTCTTGATGAGGTTTCTGCTCTCGTCCAGGTTACAGTAGCCATCAAGCCATGCCTTGGAGGACAGGGGCAACACAAAGACCCTCACAGCATTACACACACAGTGGCTCTGGGAACAGCCTGTTATCAACAAGAACTGAGGCATTTCAGCTCCCTTCCCTTCTCCCTCTCTTCAGCTTGGTGGAAAGTGGGGTATCCCTGAAGGGACTTGCGGTAAGATCCATGGAGGTAAAAAATAGCAACGGCAGGGCTTGATCCATCTAGTTATGGCTATAAATGGCACAAGAGGTCTCACTTTTGCGAAATCAGTGGTTGTGAAATTGTTTAGTGAAATTATTATTAGTAGTAGCACTAGTACTGGTAGTAGTGAAGAGACTTATTTATTTTGGGGAAAGATTCTAAATATATGTGAGGCCCCTGTTTGCACCATGCACACACTTTTATGCTTATATTGGGAGAGAAGGAAAGAAAGAAACGTCAGAACAGCATTACTGCAAACAGTCAGGAAACAACTCTGTCAGCATTACTGTAAAAGCAGTTTTGTTCATGATGTCCTCTACCCCATCTGCACACATATGGATAAATAAATTGCTTCACTCCCATGACAGGTCCATTGAACTCTTGCCAGATTTTATGATCCCGCATTGACCCACCAGAATTCCAAATAGATTATCTTGGAGGTAAAAAAATCATGATGAAAATAGAGGCTGTTATTTATTCTCTCTCATCTCTGTTTTGATGCCAGTGAAAGTGCAAATACAAAGGAATATACAATTGCATTTTGCAAATGCAGGCTCAGTCTCTGAAAATCCGGGGTAAGACATAATTTCTGCTAAAGTAAATGAAAAATTCTTAGTGGATTTATCAAGACAAGATTCCATACCTTAAAATGCTTTAACATTAAACTGAACGCTGCTCTGAATACCAAAGATGATTTATTGGAAAGCAATACCAGGGCATGTCATACCCAGTCATTAAGATTGCCTTGGCCACGTTATCAGTCTCTCTCCTAACAGAATTTTAGAGCTTAGTATTAGATGACTGTTCATATTAAGGAGCCCTGTTAAAGGCAATCATGAGCATCATAAATTGTGCTGCTATTTAAAGAAGATTCTCTTGATACTCTTTATATCCATTATCTAAAAAAACCAATGGGCAAAGGCAGAACATAGGAAGTCATGTATTGTAAACTGTCAAATAAAACCATCCACCCTATGTTTTCTTAAACAGAGACAAAATGACCTTTTTCTCTTCTTTCATAATCTGTTCCCAGATATTATGATTTAATTTTTAAAGAATCCAGAGTTGGACTTCCACTGAATACGAAAAGCTTTTTTAAAAAATCCCAACAAAACGCAGATATTTTATTGACGATGTCCAGGATTATATTGTGACTTCTTAAAACAACAGTCAGAAGAGTGGAAATAAATAATGGATGTTAATGTGAAAGGCTGAAACGATGGCAGTGTATTTGCCTGCACACTTCCTAGGCTGATATAGCGTGGGACAGCAGTTGTTTGAAAAGTTGTCATTATTTCCTCTTCTGTTGTTTAGAATACACTTAGAGCTGCAGTTAGGTGTTACCAGCAAGAGGAACTGTTGATTTGTGGCAGTATAGCTCTTATTTTCCAATGAACATGTGAATGTAGTGGGAATTGTTTCCTGGGTGCTCTGGAAGTGACAGCTTTCAACAGGAATATTCAGACTTCTTCATTTAAACGTAGTATGCAGCTGAGGATTAAGATCTAATCTTTCATTTCTAGTTGCTTTTGTTCTGACAAGACTTCCTCAATTCATGAGTGACCTAATTTTTAGAAACACACTGTGTCATAACCATGATCCAAGGCCCCAGGTCATACTCACTTCATCCCCGAAGGACCTTCACTGTTTTCAAAGTGAGAGAATGTGGAGAAGGAAAATTGCCCAAGTAGCATGAATCCAAGATTAAGTCATATGGAAAACTGATCCTTTGAAATGGGCAGGGACCTTTCTACAGCATATAGTGGGCTCTGGATCAGGCACATGGGACCACAAAGAGATCAGAACTGTTTTCAACCCCTCCTTTCAGTTGTGGATGAGCAGTGGTGGGAGTGCTTTAGTGTGCCTCGGTGGCATGGCTGAACTTGCTCTCCCTGCACAGCCTTTTTGCATCCCTGCTGGATTGACACCCATCTTCCATCTGTCCTCCTCCAACTCTGTCCCTACTGGCACTGGCTAAAACAAGACTAACTCGTTATTTGTCTCAATCCTTTGATTACATTTACTACCACCACTAACTAATTTAGGTCATTGTTGCTCTTGGTGGCACTATTTTAGTATGTATTCCTTTCTTCTGTTCTTTTGTGTTTTGTGTTTCTGAAGTATATGGGTTTGTCTTAATGTGACATCTCTGTGGAAACATATGCATCTGAGGAAGGCAAAAGAGATTTATTGCATATTGGCTAATACAGAGGAAAGGGGAAATTGCCTACATAATGAAACAGGAGATTCAGTTTTAACTATATAATTTCTCTTGTCTCCATAGTACTGAATACACAAATATAAAATGTATAATCTACCTCCTCCTTCAAACATATCAACGTACAATTAAAACCCACAAAGCTTGACAACCTGTTGTCAAGTTGTTTAAGCAGTTGTTTCAGAATCTGACAGACAAACTTATAAACAAAACGTAGAGCACCAGATTGTGGAATGAGGCAGCAGCATCACATGTCTTCCTCAGTTATCTCAAAATTTGGAAAACAAAAAAAGTAGAGGAATACTTTTTCTCCTTGAATAAATAACAGTTTAATTACATTATAGAAATAAAATATGATATGGTAGGAATACACTGGGAATCTTACAGAAATACTATTCTGCTACTGGTAAGTAAATGGTCAAAGCTACTTTTCATGACAATCTGAACAGTACTTGTGTACAAACTATTATACAGGTTGCTAATGAAAAATATTGCAGCAGTTGCAAGGATGTTACCAGCTCAAATGAACATCTAATGATACAATATTCTTCTAAGAGGAAGTAATAATGTTAGATTTACAGACAATAAAGAGTTATGTTCTCCACTTTGAAACACTGGAAATAAAAAGCTCAGGTAATCCAATTTCTTTACCTCATATTATCACAAGGAAAGATTTTCCTATCACTATGAAAGAGCATTCCAAGAGACCCTGTAAACAGTTTATTCAAAGGTAGTATTTGAGATGTCACAGCAACTTCAACAACTGCCTAGTCTACAATTACAGACTTTTTAGGCCACAGCTTGTACAGATGACTTTTTAAAATTTTTTCACTTATTTATATACATTCAGCCCAATAACAGCAGGTAAAATGCGCTGTCTATCTCACAATAGACACACTAAAATTTTCATTGAAAGGCCAGTGCAAGAAGATGTGGATAGTGATCGCACAGCATTGAGGAGATTATATTATACAAATATACAATTAGACTGTTGAGATTAACTCTGCACACGTGTGACATAGACAGTCTTCTCAGTAGATACATGACATTTGAAGTTGGTGTGTATGTGTAACTGCAACTATTGATGGTTGGTTGATGATGATAGTGGTGGCCATGGAACACAGTATTGTTTAGCTGTGCTATCACTAAGTGAAGGTAGGCAACTGCAAATTAGGTATACCTAAAGCTGAAGTTTAAGTATAGCTTATCCTGGAATGGCAGCAGATTTTTCTGATGAGTGTAGTTCTACTTAGTGTGCAACATGTATGGAAATTGTTGCCACGTCTTTAATAAATGGTTCTAAGTGAACCGACACAGTTCCTAGAGCTTTAGAAAAACTCATTATGCAAATGAAGATACTGGTGATAGACGGTAACATTTCACAGGATGCTATTTCTTATTATATCAGTAAGCACCAAGTTAAGTGCCAAGACAGCCCCATTGTCCCATGATTTATCATGTAAAATTTAGAACTTGAATGCACAAAGAAAGTCCACAAAGTTTGCATTTAATTCACAAGAAGAGTTTAAAAAATGGCTCTTTAAATACCTTTCCCCCTTCTTCTCCAAGAGGACTGCTTTAGGATAGACTAGACCTCGATATGACAAAGGTCTTTCAGGAGGATAACTAACACATCCTCTGGGAATGCCACGCAATCTGCTGGTTTCAGCTGACTGCTGCAGCCCCCTTGAGAGCGTGGTGCCCTCTCTTACCACCTAGATAAGCTGCAGGGGAGAGGGGTGGGAGGATAGTACTCCAGTGTCTTCCAGCTCCTGCTCACCACTTCACCTGATGAGATCTTTACTCAGCCCCTCACCAAGCCTGAACTCGGAGAGTCTCTTATGCCTCTGCAGAGCCACTGGCTGAAATTGTCTGGGCCATTTGCACTACCAGCTGCTCTGGTCTGCACCGAGGTATTAGAAACACCATGGGGACACCATGGTGGCCAGAGATCCCAGGGCTGCCGCCCTGCTCTTTCCCTACATAACCCTGAAGATGGGCAGTGTGGATTTGGCTCCCCTTGCCCAGTGCCATGGAGTGAGCCGCCCCTGTTGTGGCAAGCTTCAGGCAGCTAAGGGGCTAAGCCATCTTTGTAGCTGTTTTGGCAGAAATCAGCCAGGAAAAGGGTGAGGAAATGGTCCACAAAGGAAGGCAGCAGAGGACCCCATAGCTTCTGATTCAGAGTGAAATCACAGAATATCCATGCCTCAAAGACCATCTGGTAACATGCTCTTTGTGAAAGTCCCAGGGTGCAGAAACAATATCACCAGGGAACAGAGATGCCACTTTCCCTCAATAACCTCCTTCCCTAAAGCTGGTGTCAAACCTTGTCATCCATATCCTGATTTCACAGTGAGACTCACCTCACTTCAAGCAACCAGATGCAAATATTGATGGCCTTAAAACCGATTATCATTTATTTCTGGCTTTCTTAGTTTTTCAGGAACACCCTTGATAGCCGCTCTAGTTGTCAGTGCAAGCTCATGGCATACTTCGCCTCGTTTCCCTTTATTCTCAAGTACGAGTGCTTTCTCTAGCACATGGACACACCTCTTGGAGTAGATCAGGATGTTCTTAATATGGTACTTTCATTAGGAATTAGTTGGAAGAACTCAATTTTAGAAACAGAATTTGTGTGCAAAGCGTGCAACAAGAAATACAGTTTACATTTGGTCATAGTGACCTGTCTTAGTTATGCTACCATGACTCACACTGATTAGTATACTTACACACACACACGCACACACACGTACACACATAGGTATTTATTTATATACACGCTCACACAATAAGAAAATGTCCAAGTCTGACAATATTTCCTCCTCTTTTAGTGAAGATGGGAGTTTGGCATCTCAGGCTCTGAATCTGTTTAAACCTGGGATACAGGAATGAGACAAACTTCAAGTATACATTGACTGCACAGGGATAACATCGCACATTGAGTCTGACACATGCTGTCTTCTGCGGTGCAGCACCAGCACATGACTTAAAACTGGTTGGCCATGAAAGGAGCCAATATCCAGGACTTTTGCCTTTCAGTGTTCATATTCACTCTACGCCCAAGAGCAGGGCGATAATCAGTACAACCATAAATGTCCTTCTGTATAAACGCAGTCGTATTTAAAAGTCTGAACCAGTGCAT
The DNA here is from genome assembly GCF_032191515.1 of Phaenicophaeus curvirostris. Taxonomy (NCBI): domain Eukaryota; kingdom Metazoa; phylum Chordata; class Aves; order Cuculiformes; family Cuculidae; genus Phaenicophaeus; species Phaenicophaeus curvirostris. The sequence continues at coordinate 9,319,376 of NC_091393.1, read as the reverse complement.
TCCTCTCTTACATTTCTCCTCTATTCTTTTGTTGCTGTTACTCTCATATGCATGTGGAAGTAAAAGGTAGTGGGGAAACAATTTTAGTAGAAGAACACAAAGCCTCTCCTCTAAGTCCACAGAAGACCACTAAAAGTGTAAAATTTCCAAAATAGCTCACAGGAATTCTTCAAATACAGTAAGTGTTTTCAATGGGGTTTACATATCACATTTCACATTATTTCCACAGAAGTCTACCTTATCACTTTGTTTAAACAGACAAATATCAATAACACATAATAAAACACCATACAATTCACAGGACACAACACATTTTACAAAACCTCTAAAACTCAGCACTGCCGCTTGTGGAAAAATCAAAAACTCCTATTACTTGCAGACATGAAATACACTTCACATTGAAATGAACAGCATGATTACAAGGCTTTTTTTTTTTTCTTATTTGATGGCATTGGTTTAGGATGCATTAGTTTTCAATTAGGTTTCACAATTTTTCTTCACAACCCAGAAAAGGAACCATTGCTAATCTGATATTTTCTCTGTGCTCTTTCAGGAAACTTTCTGTTATTCAGTAAACACTTTTTGAGAAAAAAACTTCTGAAAATTTAGCTTGAATCCCTAATTGTAAAACCTGAAGAACAGGCTGATGGCAATGCTTGTAACACAATCATCGCTCAGCTTACAATGATGAATCAAAAAAATATCACAGGAAGGTACAAACACATTAAGCCACAGGTTTGGTTTTCTCTGTTGTTGATTTTTTTTTTTTAAACTAACTCCTTTTCTCACAACAATGCTGAGAAGTCTCTGACTTACAATGCTTCAGCAGTCGTGTCTGTGGAGACAGACATGGTAACTTTGGCAATCTTAACTGTGCTCTTAATGCAGCTCTCGGCAGCCCTGTGCACGTTCCCCGCGTTGTTGGCGTGTTTGTGCTGGCAGTCAGACTCCATGCTGTTATCGAGGGGCTGCGCGGTACCTTCGCAGGTTGGGAACATGCTGCGGAAGGCGTGTCGCAAGTCCTTGCTCCTCAGAGCGTAGATGATGGGATTCACTGTTGAATTCAGCAAACAGAGCATGCTACAGAAGGCAAAGACAGTCTTGATGAGCTTGTTCATTTTCCCAAAGACATCGTACACCATGATGGCGAGGAGAGGGCCCCAGCATATGATTAAAACGACTAGGATTAGGACCAAAGTTTTGGCTAACCTGATGTCCATACGAGTTTGATCAGGCCTAGTGATCTGCACCTTACCATCCTCCGTAGACTGAATGATTATGCTTTTCTGCGTACCCCGCTGAATCATGCGAACAGCGTGGCTGTGAGCCTTCCACAGTATGTACATGTAGGCATAGACAATGAACAGCAAGAGGACGCTGGTGACCCCGATCCAGAACATCAGGTACGTCTCATCGATGAGAGGGAATATGTCCGAACAAACGGAATTGAGCTTTTTGCAGTTCCAGCCGAGCAGAGGAAGAACGGCTATTACAATAGCAATGGTCCACATCACACAAAACGCTACGACAGCCTTTGGTCGAGTAACAATCCTTTTGTAAGCTAGTGGCCTGTGTATAGATATGTACCTGTCTATTGCCGTGAGGAAAAGGCTACCTACAGAGGCGGTGAAGGAGGCTGTAACTCCACCCAGTTTGAACAAGAAGACATTAGGGCTGTCCTTCCGGTGGAAAACATGGAAATCCACAAAACTGTAGACAAAAATCACACTGCCCAGAAGGTCAGCCACAGCCAGGCTGCCAATGAAATGGTAGGAGGGTCTACACCGGAGGCTTCGAGAGTGGAGGATGACACAAAGGACGAGGAGGTTCTCTAGGACGGTGAAGGTGCCCAGGGTGAGCGACAGCACGGCGATGGCCAGCTGCTGGCTAGGGTTCAAGATCATAAAGCACTCCATATCCATGAAGTTCTCCCCACACTGTATGTTCTCCTCATTATCCTTAAATGTGGATAGGGACTTGTTGTAAAATTCTGTGATGTTGACTTGATCTGAGGGAATAATGCTCAGCAGGGGATCATCTCCTGCAGTCATTTTTTCTTGGAAAGGATCACCCCTGAAGGAAGAGAGAGGGAACTTCTGGGGGTAGTAACCCAGCTTGGATGCCATGTCGCCTTTCATGTCTTCGTACGGGATATCGTTGGAGCCCACGTAAAGGAGATCTGTTGTGATTGTTCGGAAAGTTGTATCTGCGAGGCCATCTAGGATCGACTTCATAACCCCAGTCTTGTTGGTTTCAGTGAGACTCGGAGGAGTGGAAAATGCATTGGAGGAAATCCTAGAAGGGGAAGAGATCAGATTTCATTAAGATAAACAGGGAGACAAGCTCCATAAACAACTTAGCTGAACTGTGTCAAAAAAAATCTACCTTTCTTTTTTATTCAGTGCATGTCTAGCCTTTGACACCTGTAGGAATCAGGGTGAATTGAGCACTTAGGAAGAAATCACCTGGATTTCACTAAGACTGAATTACACTAGGAAGTGATGTGAAAACCAGAAACGCTAAGAATTGAGTATTCCACAGGAAAGCAACCTTCATTTCTCATCAAAACTTTCTGAGCTGCTCCACCAGAAAGACATTTTTCTCTAGATCTAACATGGCTTCTGATTGCAAAGTACCTTGCAGACCAGTATTTCTTGGGCTTGCTTCATTTAGATAATATCAAGTGTCACTGTAGAAGCAGCATTAAACTAAAACATCACCTTCATTGCTTTTCTTTCAAAAGGTACCAAGGGTTTTGAAAACTTGACAACAGAGAGGGAACGGAAAGAACCACGCACTCTAAGTTTCACAGTTCACCCAGTATGCCTGTATATTCACATTACTCTGTTACAGAAATCTGAGGTCTACTAACATCCCAAATCTGGAATTGCAAATTCATTAGCAAGGTGTTTAATCTACAAATATAGCTGGCTATATATCTGGCTACAGGTACATTATTCTGTTTATTTCTTCTGCTAAGCACACTAAGGCAACTAGGACATTTGCACTGTATGGGGGAAGCGGGCTGTTACCCAGCCTTGTCCACAGTTTCAGAAAAGGTGACAAGCACTGCTCAGTCAGTGAACGCATCAGTGATTCATTCTGTGTGGACCAGAAGCTTCAATCAGAGCAGTTCACATTTGCCTAGAAAAACACAGCACCAAGTTTGAGACAGAGTGTAGCTCTGGCCAAAACTCGAAGCAAAAGGAACCAGGAACCACTGCTCTTGTGAGAAGCACAGAAATGCAACTAATCCCATTGAGGACGCTCTCAAAACCATTCTGTCCCACCATTAATGAGGAGCCCAGCAGAAGGTCTCCAGGTAGCCAGTGGTCTCTGAGTCCTGTCGTGCCTAGCCTTTGCTTGCAGATGGTGATTAATTGCAGAGTGTAACTCAAAGTCAGGGCATGCCTGGGAGAGCACCCTCACCAGCATCTGAACATCAACATATAAGACAGGTCTTACAGCTCTGATGCTGTGCTCATTACAGAACTTCGCCCCTGCTACATACCTTGAATATGCATTGAGCACATGCTTTAGGGCCTCCAGAGGCCACCAGAGTGGCTGAGAGGGGTCTGAATGTAAATAAGAGCCAGAACCATTGCTTCAGCATGCTGCAGCTATTCTGCATCTGCTATGGGATGTCTTGATGATTATATCAGCAACAGGGGCAAACCCAAGATATTTGATGCTTTTAGAATGGTGGAAATTGTTTGTGACACTCAAGAAATCCCAGATGTGATATACAGGCCTGTACTGACTTTAACCTGTTCACTTTACACAACTGATAATAATCAGCCAGAAGGGCCACAAGAGATTATGTGCCAAAATCCAGAGTACTAATCACTTCAAGTCCTAAAGAGGAGACTTGTACTCTAGGCATCACAGCTCAGTTCTCCCATGAAAACTAAACAAAAGAAGTAAAGGATTCTTCTCTACAATACTTGAAACCAGAAGAAAACATGAATACTTCCAGAAAGAAACAGAAATCATTTGGCCAATGAGATATTTATCATGCACTTACACATAACATCTGAACACTCAACACTTTTCCCATAGTTCTTTAAAGTTTTGCATTTGAGTCAGTGTTAAGAGGAAATATATGAGCCTAGACCTCCAGAAGATAGTGCAACTCCAGTGCTGCAAACAAGGATGAGTATATGAAACTCTTACCGGGACAGTCTAACACACAACACAGCCAGGCTGTGTCAGCTTTTGCAGGCATCGTTTGCTCAGCAAATAACAACACATTTATTAGATAGACAGACAATATTAAGGTATTTAATTTTGAGGGTGTGAACAGTGAGGGAGGGAGATGTCACTGGAGCGCATATTAAAAATGAAAAACAATAATCTAATAGGTAAGGCAGTTTTCTTCTAGAAGCTACTTTACAGCTGTTCCTTGTAGAATTTGCAGATGTTACATGTTGCAAAGATGAGTCTCCTGTCAACCAACATATCTCCTTCAGGTGAAGTCTGGCAACTTTAAACCTGGTGTTAGAATACCAGTTCAAAACGAGATGTGAAGAACACATTATTCATTTGAAAACTACCCCAAAAATAATAGATCAACCAAGTTGTTCTATAAACATGTAAAGGGGGCTGTGGTATTCTGTTATTCCAGCTTATTTCTGACAGAAGAAAGACAACCATTTGAATGACTAAAGCCACAGCCCCGTGTCAAGAAGATCATGTTTGAGTAAAGGTTCAAAAATTGTATGCAACTGAGCACTTCTGCTAGACAGACAAACAAATTGTTATGAGGTGGCTGGTCCCTGCTGGAGTCATGTTAAATACAGATCTCCTCAGAATAAGGTACTAGGGGTCATGCAGTCCCTACCTTTGTTTGAAATACAAATGAAAGAACACGAATTCCTGTGTGCTCTTCTGAAGGTGGCAGTGAGTTACGCAACAGTATCACTATGCATGCATATGCTATGCTAACAACGTGGTTAATGGGATCAGGAGAGGCAAGTCTTACTCTGAATTTCAATGATTTTTTTCTCTCTGTATTTTTACATTGAGACTATTACAGTAATTTCCACCTTATTGTCTCTGCAAAGAGAGTTTTCTTTGAGAGTACTTGGGAGTTCATTAGTGGTGTAGCTTAGGCTTTGGGGGATGCAGCTGACATTAATTTTGTTTTTGTTTGCTGCTGGGAATAACATAATTGGAAATTTCTAGCAGTATGTGTGCATGCACCTATTCAAGTAGCATTTGATTTTTATTAAAGTTGCAGTAAAACAGCCATTCAACTGATCTGGAATTGCATTTTCTTGGAATTTAGTTTGTTTTAATTTAAATACTAGCTTGTCCTGATATAAGCTCCAATACTGAAATGCACTGAAGTGATCAGCAAGGTTTTCAATGGCTGTCCAGTGACAACAAGACTCTTCGGCACTGCGGTCTGCAGGAGAGTCCAGGCCACAGTTTGAGGTGTTGCATGATTTGACATAGACTCACAGACCAATGGCAGAAGCAGTGGTCATAGAATCATAGAATCATAGAATAACCAGGTTGGAAGAGACCCACCGGATCATTGAGTCCAACCATTCCTATCAAAAAGGTCTGGGCCTTGGTCTTTTCTTTGGTGTCAGCACCACACAAATTTTGGCTTTGAGCTCCTCTGTCCAAATCTGGAGTGGCAAGCAGGCCCTGCCGACAGAAACCATGCCATGTGGTCACGCTGCTCTTCACAGTCAGCTTCAAGGCGACCCAAAGCCATACTGCCCAAGACCCATGACCTTCTCGATGTGAAATACCCTGCGAGCCTCTGTGGCTTCTCAAGGCCTCTCTAGAGGCCAGGGGTCCCTTGCAGATTCCCCCTCCCTGGATGGGGCTCAGGTGACAGCCACGTGCCACCACAAGGTCCCCTCGCGGGCAGGGTGGCAGTGACGAGAGCCTCCCTGCCCTGCTAGAATCCACTCTTCTCACAAAGCATTTGAGTCTCCAAAGGTCTCAGCTTTGTCCCTTCATTAAGTGAGTTCTACTTCCTCACTCATTTTAGAACAGCCTTAAAAAGAACTGAAACATTGATTAAAGATGAGGAAGAGCCTGCGCTGATACCAGCATTCAAAATTTTCAATGTATTTCCACGTCTGCGTGGAACAATTCACAGTAAGCAATGAATTATTAATACAGATAAGGATTAAACAATAGATAAAAGATTCAAGCATCTCTTATTTTAAAACCAAACCCAGAAACCCTAGAGCTGAACACCATTTTAGACTTTCCTCCCATCAGCCGCCGGCTGTTGACAGGCACTTCCAGACCAGCTGTACAAAGTGACTGCCACTAGATGGAGCGGCTTTTACAAACACACATCTAGCTCTCTGCAAAGACCGGGATTTAACTTCCTCTAGTCCCTCTTTCCAGCGTGCTTTAGCGAGGTTCAAACATACGAGGTGTTGTCAACATCAGTTCAGGGTTGAGGACACAAGGCTTTGCCCTCAGAGCCAAAGAACTGGTGAAGAGTTGAAGGATAAGTCTTACTATTGCCCTCCACTATGTGGTTACTTATAGTTTTAAAAGAAGTTTGGATGCCATCAGAATATAAAGACCCCTTAGGTAAAATATAAAAGATAGGACACGTAAAAGGCTGGTGACTCATCTTGGACAAGAGGCAGAATTATACCTCCCCTGCATTTCTTGTTGGTCCACAAGATCAGTTCACTCGGGAACAAGAACGTGACTTCATTAAAATGCTATTACCTATCTTCTCCTGCTGTTCTTGGGGAGAGGGAGAGCTGGAAAGTTTTTATCACTGTCTAAACAAAAGGGCTCGATTTATTATAATTTTCAAATCAGGATGATTGATTGAGCAAATTTAATAGCCTGAATAGAAACAGAGAATATTTGCGTTCTTCCTCGGAAAGTAATTATGAGCAATATGATGATGCTACTGATAACTGCAAAAATGTTGATGTAGCAAGAAAAGGAATCAAAAACAAGAAAGGGAAATCCACAATCAAACCTTTCTAGCTTCTATTTTAGAAAATATTTTGATCTCCGTGTCTATGCATTTTTTCTATGATACCCACAGCTAATTAATAACAGGCTAAAGGACAAGTAGGTGTAATTGAAATACACTTTTTGAATGTGCAATAATATGTAAATGCATTCTCCTTGCTGACATGCTATAAGGCTTGCAAGTCCTTCAGAGAAGGACTTCTTCTGGTAAGTTTACGTAGTGCCCAGTACACTGGGACTCCAACCAAACTGGGTCCACCGGTACCACCACAGGACTACAGTACTGAAGTACTACCACAGAGGAAACAGCAGTAATTTATACCTGTGTGTAGTCAGCTAAAAAAGTGTGAGAGAAATGAGATCTACCATAGTAACTGTTGGCCTCCAGGAATTAGAACTGTCCTATAAAATGAAAATTTATATGGCTAATAATTACCTTATCCCATATGGCGATGAACAATACTGCTTCGAGGACAGAACAAGGTTTCTATGCCTTGGAGAAAGAAATGTGCAGGCGGAGAAATGGGACTCTAAGACTCAGTAACACTGAGCAAGAAAAAAACATGTTGATGAGAATGTAAAAGCAATGTTACTCCTATTCAGTTTACTGATTTACTACTCCATCTCCAACATTGTGCTACTCTAGGCTATAAATGGCAAATATGCTGTCACTCCTAATTCAGGAAAACTTGCATTTACTTAAATGAATTTTCTCCATGTGAGGGATTGGGAAGGAGCACAGACACTAGGAGAGGAGCAAATGAGGGATGTTATCTTCTAGTTACAGCAAGGCACTATCAGCTGTGGGGTAAATTAGGGCATGCAAGTACTGAACAAAATGTTGTTCTTAAGTAACATGATGATATCTTTGGCAAGTTGAAGCTTAATTAGCAAAAAGCCACAGCTACATGGTTATTTATGTTGATTAACATACCGTTCTCACACTAGCAGGATAGCGGCTGGATTTTTTCTAATTTGAGGGCAAACTGCCCCTACGTGAAACCAGCCAGGATCCAGCAGCTGACAACCTGAACAACAAAAACAAAACAATGGCAAAAACAGAGCATAAATCAGTGACTAACAAAGTTTTTAAATGAAATAACATCATTTCCTCCCTCCAAAGTTTTGTCGGTGACTTGTGTGTACCAGTTTTAGCACAGGTGACTTGCAAGCACAGAGGAAAAGAGGCTGTGTCTTACCCCTCCAATAGCCAGGGCTTATGTGTGTGTCTAAGACAAGAGAGGTTCAAAATTGAGGTTGAAGTCCTGCTCTGTTTGGTGCAGGTAAAGTATCCAAACTTTGCTCTTCTGGGAATCAGGTGAGCATCCTGGCAATATCTCCATTCTGCTACCTATCTCTAAACTGCCTGAGTTGTTCCACGTTGGATGAAGATTTAAACATCGGGAAATAAAAGTACCAGGGTGCACACCTGGCAGGTGAGAAGCTTAGCTTGAAGATCTGTCTCTAAATTGAGGGAACTAAGGATGTCACCCCCACATTCCTTAGCGACAGGGGGAAGAGCAGGGATAGATGCCCCATCTGCCTGGGGAAAACCTCCAAAGCTCCCAAGCTCACTCAAAATCTCTCAGCTTGTGAAATACAACCCCCTACACACACATTTCCTGCCAGGTTGGAGACAAGACAAAGTACATAAGGCACAGATCAGCAAGGGGACTGCCAGGGTCACGTTAATGGGAAACTAGAGCTACGTGGTCTGCCTGGCTTTTAGAAAAAAGGAGGGAAGGCAGGGGTGACTTTCTTAAAACAACAAAAGGATGGTCTGAACATGGAATTTTAATATCTTTCAGAGTTTACTTTATACATCTTAATTTCATTTAAATACATACTTCTAGTAAAGAATGAAGAGGCTTGCTGAAGCACGAAAGGTTCAGATGAAAGGGAAACAGTGAAGCAAAAATGAGCTAGTATTTGCTTAAAATCATCTCCCATTTCCCAATAAAGCAGAATGAACAGGTAATAAGAAAAGTTTCATGCAATGTTTTGGTATTTACATTTTAAAGAAAATGGAAGAGAACTAATTAAGCTGGTCCATTTTGAACTTTTAAATTAACTTTTTCACAAAAGGGCTTATCATGGATTTCAATATTCCAATAGAAATTGCTTCATTTCCAACCTCTTTTCTAGCCTTTCTCTAACACCAAAAGGTGCCGGTGCTTATTACTGCTAAGCAGAATTGACATAAATGTTAAATGAAGACAGAGAAGCCCAGTCAGGTGCAAAAGAGATGGGGGCAGAACGCTCAGCCTCCTGAAAGTACGTAGAAGAGACAGCAGCTTAACACACAACATGTAGTTGAAGGGAGAGAAGATATTTGAAAGAGCAGAGCAGGACATAAAAGAGCCAGGCTCCACTGGATGCTAAATGCTGAAGGTCCCCAGAAGAATGTAATGTCTAGAGGATGAAACTAGGGGAAAAACACATTTATTGGGGGGGGGTGTAGAAATAACCACTCCAAGAAAACAGCTTCCATGTAATGGCCAGGGCAGAACAAAAAAGGTTAAGAATTTGCTGTAGCAGAAAAGATTAGTGAACTTTATTAAAAAAGTAAGGATTAGAGACAGAAAGGTAGCAAAAACATCAGGCTCCAGGGAGAACTCTCATAAACTGCACTGAGTGCATGTCTGCCTCCTTCTCCCCTGCAACAGACTGTGGGCTCAACAAGTTTTAAATAAAGACTTTGTGAGAGAGCAAGGAGATGCTGAGAGCAAAGGTAATGCGGGTTAAATAATTGGTGTGAAGGGGACCGGAAAGAGAGAGGAGAGGTAACTGCTGTCCTCACACAAGGAAGACGATGTCTCCAGGTGAGATGAGAGCATACCCGGAGAAGATAAGACCCAAGTGGAAGGAGCCTCTGCGAGACAGGGGATGCAGATTTTAGGGAAAAGAGAAGATGCCTTTGTGATCGGCTTGGGGAAAGCAGATGAGGTGAAGGAGAAAACTCACAAGATAAAACCTCCCTGCTCTTCTGAGCTATGTGAACTTCCTCTGTAAGCTGATGGATATAACTAGTGGGATTTTCAGGTCCCACCGTAAAGAAAGAACAGACCCATTGCTCTGCAGGCAATGACTTCTGTTTTGAAAGTCCATTTCTGGTCTGTATTCAAACAGTGAAGGAAGATGCAAAGGGCTCTAAGAAGCCATCCTTGATAAGGTCACAGAAAAGGACAGCACTGTATGCACTGACACATGGGACCAAGCTGGGGAGACCTGGGAGAGATCAGCTGAGCAAATCTGGACAGGGATATTAATAAAAATCAAACTGCGCTTAAGGAAAATGAAGTACAGGATATGGGCCTCAGAGCTGGAAAGGAAGGATAAGAGAGTTCAAATGGAGCCACTGAGTGATCCAGCAGATAAACACACCAAAAGGGGAAAAGAGTGATGCAGGTGATGACAGAAAGTTAGCACATAGAATCACAGAATCACTAGGTTGGAAAAGACCTCCAAGATCACTGAGAAGGTCAGCAACACAGTGCAGAGCAAGATCCCTTCTACTTCAGTCCTCAGGAATCAGCTTCTCCTGAAAATTATTAGGCACCGCTCAGAAGCTAGGACAGAAAGGTTTTTCGTAAACGCGATATCCCACGCCATCACAAGTAGCGAAGGATGAAAATATGCACTCCAATTAAAAAATGTAAAACATTCTTTCATTTCTGGAACTGTCTGGCCTTTCTTAAAATTTAAATAAGCTCAGATAAGTCTCTTCATAGCCACACTCAGAATATAATGATATTCAAATATACTGCCTTCACACACACAAACAACTTGTGAAATTATTTGCCAGCATATTAAGCCACTACACCAGATTGCTTGGCAATGGTGCGTGTCTTCTAAATATGCAGATGCTTTTCTTTTTTAAATAAAGGAGATAGAGAGAGAAGAGGAGAAGTGAGAAAGAATCACAGTAGAATCTGATACCCAACTAGCCAGAACAACAAATTGCGGAGAGACTCCAACCAATATTACAACAGATTTGGAGAAACGGTTACAAGATGCTGAGGATGAGTTATTACTTTTTATTTGCTTGTGTGTGTGTATATATATTTCTATGTATAAACTTACACATAGAAACACACAAACACATACACATGCCTAGAGACACAACTATGCAAAGTGTCACAGATGCTGCAGTAGTGTTTGTCATACATAAACTCAAATTCCCAGAGCCAGAGGACGAGCAGACAAGCTAGAAGCGTAGGTATAAAAAATAAGGCAAGATGAGTGCTGAGTATTTTTTTTTCTTAATTCCCCCATATACAGCCTTCCTGGGGAAAAGCAAGATTCTAAAATTAGCACATCTATCACAGTGATCCTGTAAAAATCATTGTGCGTGTATATATACATATAGGTACCTATATACACACTCCAAAACTATTTCACCTAATTTTCCAGGCACACGCGTAGCCTGAACTCCAATATTGTACTGTTGTAAACAGAGGCAAAATTGGCTAAACCAAATTATTTTTAAGAGCATATTTTACATATTCACCACAACAGAAAGGTGGGAGCCCCTCAAGCTCCTAAGCACAAACTTTGAAAGGCTTCCTAAAATGCAGAAATTTGAAAATGACTCCAGTGAGGGCTGAAAGGGAATTGACAGTATTCCCTATGGAATTTCTCCTGCTAAGTACTTAGCAGTGAGCACACATATCTTTCTTAAGAAGAATATACAACTGCCACAGAACAGGTTAACAGAGGATGAGGTATAATTTGATGCCACTTAGCCTCAACCTACACAAAAAGACAACATCTGAAACGTATAAACCACTCAGTTTCATCAACAGTCTATCCAAAGTATAATGACTGACCTTATATTAACACACACAGTAGCGAAATACCTATTTTATCTGTAATTTGGATATCGGCAGCTTGATTAAAAATGATGTACCTACTGAAGAGAGACAGAACCGGGCTTGGTGTGTGCATCACCATAATGCCCCTGCATGAGGCACAAAAGGCAGAATAAAATGTGCTCCAACCTTATGTTGCAAACTCAATCATTTTTCATGGGCAACAATGGTACCTTGGGGAAAAAGAAGAAAAAAAGTTCTTTCTAACGAGAAATTGATTTATAAGTCATTATAACCATTTCAAAAGGACAGGTTGTGGCTGGTTTCAGTGATCATTAACAAAGCCACACACTTGCAAAGAGCCTGAGTTCTGGGGGGGGGGAGCGAAATACTTATCCCACTGACAGCAATCGGACGTGCACTTTTTGCAGCAGTAGAGTGTCAATCTAGAAATGGAGACGTAAAGAGCAGTACTGAGAAGACAGGTTGTCACATTTTTAACTTTGCATTAATAACAAATGCTGTTGCTGTCTATTCTGGCACGTTTGCAAGCTTGCTTTTAAGTACGAGGGGCTGGCATGCATTTCCACTATAGATAGGAAAACAAGAGCAGCCTTGTTATGATTAAAAGGGTCTATTTCCCTCTGCCTTCTGTCTTCTGTGTCCATCTGCACAGCTGCTTTGAACTTGGCCAAATCCCAGAGTTAGGGTCGCCCGCAGTACATATTTTAAATCAGCAGCAGACTGTGCAAATTTGCTTCTACAGAAGAGAAAAATCTGCAAATTCTCACTTATGTGTTTGACGAGTGGTTTTGTGGAACATTCATCATTTTACATAGCCTAAACTATGTGGGAAATTGCAGCAAAACCCACCTAAAATAATACTGTTTCAAGAGGAGATTCTGATAAAGCTAATATAGACATCTGCAAAGAAATGAAGAGCAATCACTACTGAGAGAAACGAATTCTGCAGATGCTTAGGTAGCTGACTGCATGACTACAGAGAGGTCACAAAGTTTGCATCAGAGAAGCTACAGTAATTTCTCACAAAATGTGCAGAAGCAGAGAAAGTAGGTGAGTGGAAGACACCATGTAAGTCCTGCAGAACCACAAAAGGCAATGTATTCTCAAAAATCTTGGGCAATACTAAATGAATACATGGGTATGGGTTCTTCCTTGTCTCTTAATCTCCTCACCTCCCTCTAATCAACAGAAAGGAAAGCCATCCCAGCTTTCCCTCCCTAGCATGTAACACATTCAGCACCAAAGCTCCCAGAGAGTGGATGGCCACATTAAAGGCTGAAAGTCAGAAATGACTAAAAAAGAAAAGTTATTTCATTTCTAAAGTTCTGTTGCCCAATCATAAACCTGTGAAAAGGAAAGAAAGGCTTGCATTGGCCAAGACCTGCTATTCCTACAGTAGAGCATGAAAGCCCTTAATGGGGTCCTTTATGCAACTGAGCTAATATAATTCACCAAAGAACTACAGTCAAGATCAAAGGTGCCCACCAGCTCATCCTCACCCTACTACAACCTGCTTCCACCTTCACCTTAAGTTTTGTAGGTATTTTGATTCAATTACTGTGGGTTTACTCATTATCAAATGGTCAATGAGGTACATTCACAGCAAATAGTTGATTTCTTTACTTAGCCAACTTTCAACCCCCCTGTCTCCCCTGGCAATAGATGCCTGCTGTCTCAGCCAAGCAATTATTGCTTTTATCAGTTCTGCTTTAAAATGGTTTTTATTCAAATGGTTATACTTCTCATTCCAAAGACCAACAGATATTAAAGCAAATATGTTCCCATTTGCTACAAAACTAATTTTAACCTCAAGCAAATCAGGAATCACACATTCATCTTCTAAACTGTTTAAAGATGTTACGTTCATTTCTTTTACAGATGATTTAATAAACTCAGCCTGCATAATAAAGATTCCTACAACAGTCACAGGGTTGGTTTTTTTTCCCTTTCTTGAGAAGGGAAAACCTACACTGGCAGGTGATATGAGGCATAATGAAAAAAGAATTAAGCACACACAAGAAATTTTTGCAATATTGCACATTTTGTTATTAAATAACAAATATCACTCTGATCCTTCATGATGCTGGTACATGTGAACAGCAATGCCGCCCCCAGCAGAGAATGCTATATTCCTTTAAGAAAAGGTGAACAATAACAATGAAAACAAGATGATACATCTAAGAAAAAAAAAAAGGAAACATTACTACACCTTTAACGGGTCAAAAAAGCCATGCTACAGGGGTTTTAAAAAAACTTGTAGATACTCAGGAAGGGATATTTTGCTATCTGGCTCTGTGTTATATACGTCCCTTTATCTTCTGAAAGAACACATACGCTGAAACTGTTAATATGATCTTTTGCTGCCATACAGAAAATAACACTGACGATAATTTTAGAGAAAGAAAAAAAACTATGGACTTCATCTTCTGACACCATTTTACTTATTCAAACTGAAATCACAGTAACGAGCTGTCTCCTACCAAAGGCTTGGTACATACCTCATCCAGGGGTGTTCTCAATGGAGATTAGCAGACGTCTTTGAGACAAAAAGATGCCCATTTAAAATAAGCCCATCTGGTTACTCAGAATAATTTCTCAACAGCTGAAGATCTCACATGACGAACACCGCGTGAAGTTTATAAAGCTCACTCTTTTTCTGCCGTTTCCCCCCGCCCCAGACCTCTGAATTTCAGACAAAAACAAACCAACCAATCTAACACCCTACTGGGATGTTCTGAAGATGCTGGATGCCTAAGTGACATCTTTCAAGGCAACACCGCTGCGCACAAAAATCACGAACCGCCTTTTATTTTCGCTTACAGCCTCAACGTCGGAGTTTTGGGAGGAGAAGCGCAGAGGAAAAACCGGGCCAAACGCCACCCGCCGCACATCACCGGTGGGTGAGGACGAGAGGAGAAACCTCTGATGTCAGATAAGGTCCTGCGGGGACCGGGGAGGCTGCGGGCTCCGCGCACAGAAGAATAGGCGCGTGTGGACCACAACGCCGCCAGCCTCCCGCACACGCTCCCGGCTCCCCCGGGCAGCACCAAACCCAACCGCGCAGCTCGGGGCGCTGCTTTTTCCCCGGGGCACCCTTCAAGCACCACGCCTGGGGCGGGGGCCAGACCACGGGCGGGAATGCTCCCGGGCAGGGGTGCTCCCGGGCGGGGATGCTCCGGGGTGGGGATGCTCGAGATGCTCCCGGGTGGGGATGCTCCGGGGCAAGGATGCTCCTGGGTGGGGATGCTCCCGAGTGGGGATGCTCCCGGGCGGGGATGATCCCGGGCAGGGATGCTCCCGGGCAGGAATACTCCCGGGCAGGCAGGGATGCTCCCGGGTGGGGATGCTCCCAGGCAGGGATGCTCGAGATGCTCCCGGGCGGGGATGCTCCCGGGCAGGGATGCTCGAGATGCTCCCGGGTGGGGATGCTCGAGATGCTCCCGGGTGGGGATGCTCCCGGTCAGGGATGCTCGAGATGCTCCCGGGTGGGGATGCTCCCGGGCGGGGATGCTCCCGCAGCAGCCGGGCGCTCCGCCGTCGAGAGCAGGCGGTGTCACCCTCCGGCCCCCGCTTCCCCACGCTGCTAACAAACTTTGGATGGGGGCGCCGGCCGCCTGGCCCCCGGCTGGGAGCGGGGACACCCTTCGCAGCCCCCCCCCCCCCCCCTCCCTCCCCCCCAGCCCCGCGCCCTCCTTACCCTCCGCACGGCACCGGCTGGAGCGCCGCCCCGCCCGGGCACCCCGGCACCGGGGAGCGCCGAGGAGGCGGTGCCGGCGAGGGGAAGGAGGAGGTGGGAGACTTCTTCTCTCTCCCCCCACCCCCCGCCTTCCCCCGCCGCGCTGCCTCCCCCCCTTTTTTTTTTTTTCCCTTTCCCTTCGTGCCCTCCCCTCTCCGGCCACCGCCGCTCAGCCGCCGCGCCGCTCCATGTGCCGCCCGCCCCCTCCTCCTCCTCCTCCGCCTCCTCCGCCTCCTCCTCCTCCTCCGCCGGGCTCGGGGCTCCGGCAGACGGCGCCGCGTCCCCCCCCGCTGCCGCCCCGCTCCGGTCCCATTTATGACTCGCGGCTCCCGTCACGTGTCCCGCCGCCTTTTGTCCCGCGCGGGCCGCGGGGGGACGGGCCGCGGGCGAACTGCGCCCCGCGGGGGAGGGACGGACGGACGGACGGACGGACGGAGGCAGCGCCGCCCGCATCCCGCGGGGCCGGCCCCCCGCCCCTGCGCCGGGGTTTGCTCCCCGTGCCTCTTCCCGCTCTCCTCCAATCCCGCCGTGGGTGTTTCGGGGCTCACGCCTCGTCGCGGGGGGACCCGGCGTCTTGGGAGGCGGGTGGCAGCTGGCAGAGGGGCAAAGCGGGGCTTGAGGAGATTTAGACTAGACATAAGGAGGGATTTCTTCCCGCTGAGGCGCTGGCACAGGCTGCCCAGGGAGGCTGTGGCTGCCCCATCCCTGGAGGGGTTCGAGGCCAGGTCGGATGGGGCTCTGAGCACCCAGACCCAGTGGGAGGTGCCCCATCCCCCTAGGGGGATTGGAACTGGATGGTCTTTAATGTCTCTTCCAGCCCAACCCATTCATAACTCTACGATTCTATTCCACAGCCAGTTTCTAGAGACTGTAACATCCACCTGGATGTACTCTGTGTGCTTCTGCCTCTGCAGTGTCATAAATATGTATTTGCCTTCACACATATTAATACTAGAACATGATAAATACTTATCATTTCACATAGTGTCTACAGACATTAACTGGTCCATCTACCACGTCTACCCATGGAGGAGGAACATGCCGTGTGCCTTGTTTCTCAGGATAAAAAGCTTTCAACTCTTCCTGAGTGAGGGTTAGAGGTTTTGGTTGGCTGTATTTTTTAGAGGTACCCAGTTTGAGATGTTCCTGCTCTCTTGGCAGTGAGTCTTCCTCTTGAAGCTTTCTCAGGATGTGTCCCCAAGGCGTGAATCATAGAATCATAGAATCACCAGGTTGGCAAAGACCCACCGGATCATCTAGTCCAACCATTCCTATCAAATACTAAACCATGCCCCTCAGCACCTTGACCACCCATGCCTTAAACACCTCCAGGGAAGGTGACTCAACCACCTCCCTGGGCAGCCTCTGCCAGTGCCCAATGACCCTTTCTGTGAAGAATTTTTTCCTAATGTCCAGCCTAAATCTCCCCTGGTGGAGCTTGAGGCCATTCCCTCTTGTCCTGTCCCCTGTCACTTGTGAAGCACCCAGAATCTCAGGGCTCCATCCGGTGAAGCACGTTTGCTGAGGAGCACAGAATCATTCTCACAATCCAGTATTTTCCATGCATTTAGTCCCATATTAAGTCTGCAAGATGATAATTACTGCCTGTATTTTTTCCACCACTGGCTCTTTCCGATGGTAATTGTTAAATTAACTAGAAAGGAGATAATTTCAAACGGCATTCGTGTGAAAAGTGGAAAAGAAAAAAAAAAGCCAACTCATTTGTGCCCAGCTCGAGTTTCTGATATTAGTCAGTCTGTCTGTTTGGTCATTCAGAAGTGGTGGTTTGTAAAAAGAACTTTATTTAACACTGCAGTAAATCAGAACAGATTTCTCTTTGGCTGTACATTTCAGAACATACTGCTTTCTCCTCCTCAGAGGACTGAGACTTCTCATTTAATTCTTTGAAAGGCTTGGGTACTTCTGCTTTTGATGTGAACCTACCAGCTTAAGCTTCTTTTGCATCTTCATGGAGGGACACGCCTCCTTGGTAAAGGCAAGTCACATCCAGTGGACATCACCAGACTAAAATCAGCCCGCAGAGAGAATTTAAGGACATGGGTTACTGCTCACCCCATCTCCACATTCATGACTTGATAAAGATCCCCACCCCGAGCTGGGAGTTACTCCAGTCTCAGGGTAATCCTTCTTTCTGTCACTTCTAAACCTTGATTGTAGAGAGGGAAATTGCGGTGTTGAGCATGGCTACACATTGAGGTTTTTATTCCCTCTAGAATCCCCCACAGTTGCTAGTGCCCGTTCAGCCCACAGGCGTAGCAGCTCCACAGAAGGCAAGACGTGTGTGTAGACAGAGGTGATTCAAGCACCAGGTTCTTGACCTACTTCCTAGTGGGGCATCCTGTGACCTCTCATGCCTTGTGCTCTTTTCCAGGATCTTGCTTTAAATTTAGAAGTTTAGCAAAGGGAAGGTTGTTGTGATCCTGTTACACTTGTTCCTAGAAGAGCTTGTTGGAAAACCTCTGAAAGAACAACTTTCCACTGGAAAATGCAACTGTCAAAATCCAAATGCTTTTCAAACTTGTGTCGGTTGCACTGAAAATGTCATTTAAAAAGGAGTAAGTGGTGGAGGGATGTTCCAACAATGTAATAACACCTTGTTTTGACATTTCCAAGCTAAACGTTTCAATTTCTTCCTTCAAAATGAGTTTTGGTTTCAAAATATTTCATTGTATTTTATATATTACAAAATAATAGAAAATTGGAAAAGCTGAATCACATATTTCCATCAGTCTGAAATTAATGTTCTCCACAACTTTCTCAAGGCAAAGAGTCCAGCTAGTCTGATTTGGAGCAAAATTACTAACTCCCAAAACCTAGGGGAACTAGAATATGTGAATTTTCTTCAGCTCTCAACCACATGATGCAATTCCACAACGCATCCACGGCCATCTTTTCGAAGTGTATGATTACGAAATACTTGAAATAGTGAAAGGCTATTTGCAGTCTTGTCCTTACTCGCACTTCAAGCCCTGCTGCCACTGCAGAGAAAACCATTCACTTACAAAGATTAGGTCTGAGGGGAAAGATGGGGGTTGACATAAACTCTGAGAGCAGAAGTTCTCACTTTTCTTTTGTTTGCTCTCAGTTAATGTATTTCAAAGCAATGCATCAAACAGGTATATGCTGGCCACCCCTAGTACAATTGCACGTGGAATTTCCTTCAGTTCTGATTTCAGGAAGAAGAGGAAAGAGAGTAACAGATTAAATAATCCATCTAATTCTATGCTCTAAATCATTAATTCTACCAATTCTTTGTGATCTCAGATCTTTTTTTCCCAAATACTTGTATTCATATTTTTATGAAAAGTACACTTTTTCTGTTACTTTATACAAGTTGTCTTCCAACTATGAAGCATTTAATTTATAATATCTACTTAGGTTGATCAGAGGTGCCTAATGAGTAAGCCTGATGATTAACATAGGAAAAGTCCATACTACAATCTTGTTAGATGCTTCTGTTACCTCAGAAAGTTTGCTTGCTTTCTGGTTTTACAGACCCTGGAGTTCCTTGGCTGCTCTCAAGACTTCTCTGTCTTTTCTTTTCAAGAGTGTTTCCTGCTGCTGCCTCATTATAAGCTTGGAGGTTTTGTTCACTTTTATCCCTTCATCCATAGGTAGATACAACTATAAAACAAGACATAAATGATCTCCCAGGAGGCACTTGGAAGTACATTGGCTTTTCACGCTCTTATCCCATGTCCTGCCCACAGGCAAATGGGATTTTGCAAGGTTTATGTGGCAGTTTCTTAAATCATTTTCAAGCAAGAGACAAGATGTGAACTTATGTCCTGTTTCTAATTTAGAAGACTGGTTGCTTTTCTCAAAGTCTCATCTTTATCTGTCCAGTTTAGGAGACTTTGCTGCTACAGTAGCAATGAGAACCATGGGTGCACAAAAGCCTTTTCACCATTTCATATTTCATAAAACTTGAAGAGGATCTTCACAATAAATACAGCTCTGCTTTTGCATATTTTGAAGTTTCCTTTGGACAAGGAAAAGGAAATGTTGAAAAACAACATTAAACCTTGACCATTTCCTGCACTAGCCTTTTCTTCCTAAATCACACAGCCTGAGGACCTGACGTGTTCAAGTGCTGCTGCGGTACACGTAAGGACAAGAGCTATTAAGGCAACATGATTTTTCAGCTTTTCTACATTTTCTCTGCAAGCTATCAAACAAGCAAGGTCAGACTGGGATCCACCAAGTCCTGATTTTGTCCATCACTTGTCGTGTGATGTTGGCCTCTTTTTTTCAGTTGTGTTGAACACTTGCAACTTTTACTGAGTTCACTAAGAGCTGTGGGAGATCAACACCTCTGGATGTCTTGCTGCTCACCTTTCTGTGCTGGTGCTCCCCAACTGCAAATAAGGATAACAGAATCTCCTTTATTTCACTACTCTTGGACTTTTCTATCTAAACTATAAAGTCATCAAAATGAGAACTGTCTCCTACGAGTAGTTTGTAAGCATCTGTCACAACAAAGTCATAATCCTGGCTGTGACCTGAAGGCACTAACACATTGCAAATAATAACAATAAAAACCCAATCAGAGATGTTATTGTCTAGGAGTAGCTTTACTGCCATCCAGCAAATTAAAAAAAAACCCAAAACCCACCTAGGGAGTGACAGAATCCGTGAAACCCAGAGGCTTTGCTAATTATCAAGCTCCATAGTTACTCAAATGTTGGTCTCATTTGAAAGGTTTTGAGCTGCCAGCGGGCAGTCACTGCTCATGTCACTGGTGAGGCATGGCAGTGTCCCTGTTTTGGGCTGTCCTCGCAAGACGGCTCAGCCTGTTGCTCAGACAGCACAGTAGTCTGTCCCTTCACCAAGCTTGACCTTACCTTTTTGACTCCACTGCCCACTGAGAGTGGGAGATACTCTGCTGGATTTCATAGCACACGTGTTCACCAGCTAGGAACAGACCAAGACCACCAAGTCATCTCGCACAGGAAAACAAACAGCTCTCATACAGTAATGACCTTGTGTCACTACTGCCCCTGAACCAAATTAAAACCAGTGATGCAGGCATTCAGGTCTCTCTATCCTGTCATTAACTATCCCCTGAAGCTATGCAGTTCCCCAAATATTATTCTCTTCAGCTTCTTGCTTCATCCTTTTAAATTGGAGTTGAGCAATGATGAACCAATTTAACCACTGTCTGTGTAATTTAGGTTACGAACTCAGTGAATTAGGAAGAAGAGAGAGACGTAACACAGTTAAAAACGCATACGTTTTTTAAAAAAATTCTCCATTTACTTCTGAGAGGTGATAGTAGCCGTACCAGACAATGCATTTGAGCTTAATCTTCTGCTATATTGATTTTTTGTAATGTTTTATCTGCTCTGTTGTGGGTGGCACTGCAGGGTACTAACAAGGTTTTTTCTTTTGCTCTGATGACAGTAATACTGTGCTGTATCACGTTTCTTCCACCAGCTCCTGACAAAGACAACAGAAAAGAAGAAGAGCCAAAAGATGGGTGAGCACTTGCTACTGAGAAACCTCTATTTTAAAACAAAGGCTTCCCCAGATTCAGGGGCGGGGAATTGCTTATCTGACATCTGTTGCCTGTCACATGTTTGCTGATGCTCGGGGAAGGACTCTTCAAAATGTTCCTCTGGGCTGAAGTCCACCATCCCCTCCTCCTTCCTTTCTCATTCTCTCTCTGATACTCAAGTCTCAGCTCTGGCACACTGGGAAGAAGCTGCTGTGTTCAGTGTGAAGCCATGACACGGCGCTCCTGTTCAGAGCGGCGCCTTCTGGCTTCAGCGACTCTAATTGGCTCTGTGCTTTGAACCATTCAGCACCGTGTGCTCTGCTCAGTGTGGCTTGGTATTGACTCACTCTTCATTACAAGTCTCCAGAGCAAATGGCAGGTATCTCATGAGCTTAAAGATCACAATTCTGGAGTTTCTTTTTGTGTGGAGTTTTAATCTGTGACTGTAGCTCTAGGTAAGGGTTCACGAGCCACTTTGTTAATGGTGCATGCAGCTGTGGGTCTCTGCTATGGTATTTCTGCATGTTCCTTCAGAGCTAAAACACAGCTGAGGCACATAAGTTTATTTTCTCTCCACCATCTGAAAATTACAAAATGCTGCTCCTGGAGAAAAAGGATGTTATTAGGGTGGAGAATGAGTATACTGTGTTAGAGAGGATGGGCCTCTTTGACCTTGGGGATGCTGCATTTGAACTTTATTTTTTATATTTTTCTAACACAAAGGAATTCACTGCTGCTCCTAAGTGATCTTTCAATGCAGAGAAACACCCTTATTAGTTTTTTTTTCCACCTTCTCACCTTCTTTCATTAAACCATACTCTTTACTGTCCCAGTTGAACAGCAGGGAACATTATGAGCTGACTGAAAAGCATTTTCCTTTGTTAACGTGTTTTTTCATCACCGAGCAATAGAGCAGTAATGAGGACACAGATCATCTTTTCATTATAAATATGCATAGGAAAGTATTAAAAAGAAGAAGTGGGTTCCTAAAATAAATAAATAAACAAAGCATCTGTGTGGTGAAGAGAAGGAATTGAGAAAAACAAGATGACAAAGCTTTTTCCTGATGCTCTACCTTTGCTGGTGTACAGAGGCATTGAAGTCAGGAAAGTCTCCAAGTGATGTTGGGTGCTTTGAATGTTGCATTTAATGGAAATGAGCATAGGATTGTATCTGCAATTTCTGTGCAATGCAAATCGATACCATTCATCAGTATGGCAAAAGAAACCAACAAGTAAACAAACAAAACCCAACTAAAAGCACAGCCGAAGATGACTCTGAAAGAGATTGGTTCTTTCACGGAAATATACAGATTTGTTTTCTCTCTTGACTTTTGTTTGCATTTTCCTTGTTCCTGATAGATACAAAACCAATGCATCATGTCAGTTTTTAAACAGGGACAGTATATATCAATCTGTATGGCATACATGTTCAGTTCCAGAAAAGAGAAATAATTGTGAGTTTGGATGAGAACTACACATTTTCTAGCTCAAGTTCCTTCAGAGATGTAGCTGTGCGGAGGAGGCACTGCTTCTGTGTATGTGTTTGTACGGCACTTAATAACATGAGGCCGTTATTGGAGGGTGAGGGAAAGAGCTCAGCTGCTGTCGTAATAGCTATAAAACTCAGCTATGATAAAATGCTCCGAAAGCAGCAGTGAGTAAGTGCTATCGCAGGGAAAGGCACACTGCTGCAGAAGGAAAAGGGACTTGATAGCTCATGATCTGCTTTCCTCATTTCGTAGGTTGCAGAAGCCTTCAGTGGGTCTTTTCCCTGTTGTAGCTTGCTCTGCTGGGTGCACTGGTGCAGCTGTGCTCGAGGGTAGCCTGGTGTGTGCATGCGTAAGGCTAACCTCAGCCTTTACTCCATCCCCAGGCTGGGTCTTCCCATCAGTTTGTCAAGCACATGGAAGTATAAGGAGTCTGGAGAACCCACTTCCTGTTGCATTGCAGAAGGAATATGCAGCGACTCCAAAGGAGTAAGAAACACAAATTACCCTCTCTTCTTTTGTGCCAGCCCTCAGGCTGTATCACAGTCTGCTCCTCAAGAGACAGTCTGGCTACTTCTTTTGCCTCTGCCAGTTTTTCTATGCCTTTTCCACAATTATTACAATTATTGCAGATACATTTGCTCATATGGTCAAATATGGCTAATGCTATCCTTTTCCATCCCACAAATTATTTGTTATATTGTCATATAGTACTCAGCATAAAATGTACACTTGCATGCTCATTTTCATTTAATAAAACACTTCGTTCACAGAAGCACTGTCAGCTCAGGTTTTGTTATTTCAGAATGTTTACCTTTAATCTTGTGGCACCTGTGTGATTGAGAGGCCATCTAACATTTTGAGCTCTGTAAAGCAGAGCATGTGCTCTGCAACAAAACCACAAAACCTAAATCATGAAGCTCAAGCCAACTCAACATTTTCTCTTCTAGGACAAGGGGGAACTGGATGCTGACAGCTGGTCACTCCACAGGCCTACACCATCCCTGGATCTACTGGAAAATAAATCCACCTTAATGGCAGTGAAGTTCTAGGCATAGATCAGCCTAGGATAAGCCCATGCAGCTCGCTTTACAGCATTAATTTAAGGAAGAGAACAGGATAAACAGCTGGTGGGACAGAGGTTCTTCAGAGGAAGCCCTCCTGTGACTGTGTTTTGGCATGACCCCGTGTTTAAGCCCTGGTGAGAATAGTCAGGTTTTGTCACGTCATTTTGTGGTTTGGAAGGGCTTTTTGGCTTCCAGAATCAATTCAGTTTATGAAGAAAACACTGAAAAAAATAAGGGCCAGAAGATGTATTTCATCTCAAGGAATATCAACAACATGACAGCTCTCTGAGACAGCACTGTCTTAGAAGCACCCTTTACGGTTGGCTAGGGAAACTTCCGAACTCCAACCAGGAGAGCAGATTCAGAAATAAAATATGCTCTTTTCATAGCTACTTCTCTACAATATTTATATTCACAGCTCATATTGCAAAATATTAAAAAACAACAGGATCATTTAAGGACTAGAAAATGGAATTATTATTATTATCTGCATTCCAATGCCCTTTTCCTGTTCCTGAGGCCTGAGCTTAGCTTCTGCTCATCTGTATTGGCTTCAGCTCAGAGGGTCATATAACTGGCTGAGTCAATAGCAGAGCTTTTAGCACCAGCACTAGGAGCCATCTTGGACAAATGGAATTGAGGGTAAATACTTCAATTTCCTCCCCCACCTCAGTCATTTATAAAAGCTATTTTTATTAAAACCTCCTTGGGTACTTCTACTGCAGCTGGGAGACCATGTGATGAGCATTTTCTATTAAACCATAGAAGAAAGGCAGAAGAGCTTTGTTTACTTCAGTATTGGCTTTCCTTTGTTTCTGCAATGCTTGTTTTCTTTGGGGTGACCAAGAATACTAGAATGCAGCAGAAAAGCCCTGACAGATGTTGCGGCAGCAGACTTTCTCTGTTCAAAGGGAATTTTTAGATGAAAAGTTGTAATACACATTTAGCCTATTTATCAGGAATTTGTTATTTGGTTAACTCTTTCTAAGAGCAACACAGAGAGTCACTCTGTTTTAGACATTCAGGTTGTTTAGGAGGCTACCCTGCTCCTGCTGGACCGCGCTTGTCTATTGTACTGAGTAAAAAATGAGATGGAGTTGTGAGGTGTAATATTCTGCCACCACAAACCAGGGATATCTTCTGTCATTAACAGCAGTGCAGTTGTGGTTAAGTTATTCAAGACAGAAGTGTGACAAAAGACATAAAGCTCTCCTACATATTTACATTGTCTAAAATGTGAAAGAGTCTTAGCCTGCACACTTGGCTAAGTCAGTTTTCTGCTGGATTCAGTCCAATAGGATGACCTTAAAAGAGGAGTTTCTATAGCAAGGATCGTAGAATCAAGTTCTGTTGTGCCTGATTTTTGTCCTTTATGCAAGACTCTGTAACCTCTGTAACCTGTGCCTCCCATTTGCTTTGTACTCTCCCCCCAACACACACACCTTCACCCCTTTGGAATGGGTATTACTATGGAAACAATTGTGTCCTTGCTTTTGTTCAGGGCAGCTGAGTGACATCCAGAGATCCCATATACCCGCAGAAAATTGTAATAGTAAATCATCTGACCAGCTATTCTTAGCTATTCTCTTTCTCATGTAAGAGAAGTGTGATATATAAAGGGAGATTATATGAAGGAGTTTTTTTTCTCATTGAAATTTATGACCGCTCAGCTGAAGCACAGGAGTAAAGGTAAAAATACCCAAAGCATTTCATGAGCAGCAGAACTAATGAAGCCTAGTTCCGTATGGATTTGTTTCCCATGGCTGGATTCTCTGATGACTAATACAGTGCTAGTGGTCTGATCACATCTTTTCTTTTAGCTGGGGCACTCAGAGTGCCTCTGTGTCACGGATCCTCAGGTATTTAATAACAATTGAGTTGTAATTGCAGCTTTTTTTCAGCAAGGGTACTGTCAGTGGTCTGTCTCATGTACTCAGACACTGGTTTTCATTAAACTTATAGAAATCTAACAGCTGAGATTGCTATACTTCCATATACTTGATTGGAACAAACTATGAAGTTCAGAAAGTATTAGTAGGGAACAGACAGACACAGATATGTGATCTTGTCACCATTGAGTACGTGATCTCTTTTACTTGTGAAATCAGTGTAAAATTTTGCTTGAATTCTTGTTCCTTGCAAAAATGTTTCTATGTCCGGGTTCTTCAGGCTAGCAGGTGCATAGTCCTACTCTGCTTCATAGGAGATGATGAAAAGACTTTCCAGTCTTTTGTAACAAATGGTTAGAAAAGGCAAAAGTGCAGCTAAGTGAAAGCGATGTTTAATATTAGCTTTATTTTTTCACGGTGAAGGTGGTGAAACTACGGAGCAGGCTCCCCAGAGAGCATGTAGAGTGTCTGTCTCTGGAGATACTTGAAGGTGGCTGGGAAAAGCCCAGAGATACCTCCTGTGACTTCTGCTTTGAATAGGGACTGAATCAGATGACCTCCGGAGATCCCTTCTGATCTAGAGTTTCTGTGCTTCTGTATTACTTATTGCCCTAGATTTCATTTCTGTAGGCCTCTGTTACCCAGGAAGAAGCACAGTCAAGGTCAAATTTGTCAGGAACATGATGTTCTGATAAACGATGTGGGCGCATTGGCATGAACAAACTCTCCATGGAAAAGACCAGATTTTTACTGTCTGAAACAATTGAGAGCTTTTAAATTGAGTCTTCAATATTTTCTGAATATTAGTTTCTTCGTAGTTCATTTTAGCTGTGTGTAAAGTCACTATGAAGCTTCGTGTTATATAGATATCTCCAGCTTTTGCCACCCCTCCCTCTGATAAACTGGAGGGTGCAACGCAGAGAGCAAGGCTACTGGTACTGGAGTCAGTGACTCTTGCAGATAAGAGATAATTTGTAAATTCACTACTTCTCTTGTATAATTTTGGATAGTATGCTCTGGAAAACTTGGCTGAAGTAGGAGAAGAAAGGGAAGTATTATTTTTAAGAAACACAACACTTTTAGTAATGTGATTGCCTGTCCAAAGTGCAATCAATCTGTCCATTGAGCTGGTAATGGTTAGAAGCAGATGAAAGCCTCTATGGATCTCATGACACCAAATGTTCTGAAGCCCCACATTTGGAATATATGCATACAGGAACGTAAAAAAAAAATGCATACAAATCCATCACAAATGTGGGTGTTTTTCCTACTGCTTTTTCTTTCCATTGACATTAGTGCAGTGAGAGATGGTGAAATAGTATGTCAGTAATGAGCCGAATGGCCTCAAAAAAACCATGTCTAGTGATAACACTAGCCTTAATTCTTCCTCCGTTTCCTACCCCTGCAAATTTATCCATGCCTTCTCACATGTTATCCCATACATTTGAAGCAAATTACCCAATCTTTCCACCAGAAATACAACTTTGCTGAGCTTAAAGCTTTTCAACACCCTCCCAGCATTGTTGTAACTTAAATAACTGTGTGCTTCGTTATTTATTACTCACCTTGCAATAGCACATGATCACCCTTGGCAAGGCTGGGGGGAGCACACTGGAAAGCAACAGCCCTTGTAATACAAGGTTTAGGAGCTCAGACCAAAGACAACAGGTGGATAACACAAGCAGCCAGAGGCAGCTCAAGGTATCAATGGGGCAATTATGAGTGGCATGACAAGCAGCTGTCACAGCACACCAGCTGCCTAGCCACTGGTGTCTCATATTAAAGAAAGGAAAGAAAGAAACCAAGCCATCAATAACCGATTCCCCCTCCCTGAGCCTCACGGACAAAGATGAGTCTAATTGGAGCTGCTACATCATTGTTTTTTAGTTACTCACGTCCTTTTTCACCTCTGCCCACTTCCCAGTGGATGTGGTACCCTCATTTGTCTGTCATCTCTTGTCTTTAGGGATAGGCTGTTCCACATGAAAGGCACAAAGCAAAACTTTCCTGACCTCATCAGGAAGGAAGGGGAGATTTTAGATATTGGGAGGCAGAGGATGGGTAATGACATAATGAGGGCAGAGATAGGGGAGTAATTTTTTTTCCGTAGTACATTGTGGAACTATGTGAGCATTTGCAGAGGTGAAGTTGATAAAGATCTTGGTGGGGGCAATTTGAAGGGGAAGGAAAGGAGAAGCGTGAAGTAACCTTATTTGTGTACTGAGGCACTGCTGTGCATCAGAGTGGGAAGTCACCATGTTCTGGCCCCTTAATACAAGCTGAAGCCTACATCCAATCTTTAGGGTCACCATAGCAGCAAACTTGCTCATTAGTATGCTGTATTCCATAATCAAACACTGGGCGTGGCAGCCATCTATCTATTAAGCCACCTAAACATAACTCACTGTAGTCTGGGAAAGATCCAGTCAATACAGCCAAGAGAACATGACGAGTGACCCAAGTGAGCCACTGCCGAGTGTACCTAATTACACAACTCAGGTGCAATCCAGTCCTTTTTAGAGCATTCCATTTTTCCTGTAGCTGCCCTTCCAGAATTGCATGGATCTCCTGTAGGTCCTGATCATTCCTGCTGTTCCAGGGTAGACATCTCAGATATTCAGGCACTTCAGATGCACCTGGTTTTGGAAACTCAGTCAAATTCTAGGTTTATAAGTTGGAGCTAATTGAATAACTCTGCAAATTCTACTGTCTGCACTGGCTAGCTGTCTGTTGACTTACCTTGGGGCTTGGAGAGTTATAGTTAACATCAAAACACCTGCATATGCATAGCAAAATGTAGGTCTCAATCTACAGTTGCTTCCACTTTGGCTTCTCTTGCAGTGAGGTTCTAGAATCCAAACAACAGATAAAAATCATAGCAATTACTGCAAGGGCACAGCTGTTAATTGAGAAGCAACTTAAATTAGCACATGTAGAGCTCTGTGCCACTGCAGTAAATCAGTTTCTGGTACCTGAGCTACTGTGTTGAAACCCATCTGATATCCTCATGCTGCATTGCTGCCTGCAGTGGAAGCTCACTTGAAGATTACCGGTCCTTAGGCCAAGGTTGGTGTTAAACCGCCATCTCCGGGATCATGAGGTTACTGCCCTTTGCAGGAGAAGCGAAAGTTAACTTGGTGATGTAATTTTGTGGGGTTTTAACTGGTACAGAAAATGCCAAACACGTAAGTTAGGATTCAAACCAAAATGTTCAGGTTTTTTTCCTGCAGTTTCTCTGAGCAGGGTGGGGGGAGGAAAAGTGCTAAATTGGCAATGCTGGCAATCACTTGACTAGCACTGCTGCTAGCATGGAAGGTGACCCCAGCCAGAGGCTGATACCAGCTTTAAGAATAGCTTCAAGCTTAAACTAACTTCAAAAATGTATTTACAAGGAGAGAAGATGAGCATTTGATGTTTTTGTGCCAGAGGAGGGGTTAGTTCAGAACTGAAGAGCTGGGGGAAGGTAGAAACCTAGGTCTTCAGTGTTGGGCTTCTTAATAAGACTTACGGTTCTCTTGCTTTATTTGTTTTGGTTTGGGTTTTTTTTTCAGCAGAAATAAGGTAACAAATCCTTCAACACTACCTGTAGATTAAGGAAGGAGAAGCCTAGCCCTGCAAACAAGTATGGTATGATCTGCCCATAGTAATACTTGCACCAGATCCGGAAGCAATACAGTATAGAAATAAATCATGGAGCCAGAACTCAGTGCACATGAGCTTTGTTAGGCACAATGGTGCCCTGGGTGGCTGCTTCGTGGTTTTGACCCCAGCTAGTGTTTTTGCTGTGTAGGAGGAACTGCTTCAGGTATCTTCCTCATTAATTCTGAAGGAGTTTCTGCTGTGGGCTCCAATGTAGGCATAGCCAAAACTCTTACATGCGAATGATAATTAATATGTGGCACACATACTAATGAAAATTTGATAGGAATGGTTGGACTCGATGATCCGGTGGGTCTCTTCCAACCCGGTTATTCTATGATTCTATGAAAAGCAATATATAATGCTTTCTTGAGGTATCTCAAAGCATACACACAACACACAATCAGTCACACAGAGACATGAGTAAATGTGGTTTTGGGAGAGGAAAGAGTACTGACTGTAGGCTAGAAAGGTGTTTGCAAATGACTTGCAAATGTCAGTCAGGCTTTATTTGCATTAACTAATTTTCAAATCAGAAAT
Source organism: Phaenicophaeus curvirostris (assembly GCF_032191515.1). Lineage (NCBI taxonomy): Eukaryota > Metazoa > Chordata > Aves > Cuculiformes > Cuculidae > Phaenicophaeus > Phaenicophaeus curvirostris. The sequence continues at coordinate 9,289,694 of NC_091393.1, read as the reverse complement.
AAATGGATTTTTGATTGCTTAAATTAAGCAAGACCTGGGAAAGGAATAAGAGAAAGGAGAAGCATTTGAAAAATGTAATTGCGTACCACAAAAATCTATGAATGTTATGTAAGGATTTATTATACAAATCAGCCTTGAATTATTGGGTAGTGGAGACAAGCACTTTGAATTGTTTTGCTGAAGCCCTCATAAAGCTTGAAAATAATTTAAGAAGGGTAATGGTGGTCTCAAAAACTATGCTGGAAATGCAGCCTCATATTTCAGTTTATAAGGAGCCTCTTAAAAATAATTTCCTACCTTATTAGTGTTATTTGAAGTAGAGGAAACAAAAGGAAATCTATCTTACATTTCAGGAAGGTGAAATTACAAGCAGAAGTTTACAGTTTGAAGATCAGGCCCTCAAAATGTCTGTCTTAACAACTGAGCTCTCATCAAAACTCCTGCTATCTGCTGAAGGAGGTTTGGCTGATGGAAAAAAACCCCACCTAGCTCTGAGGAACTTCTGTTTTTGTAGTTAAAGATCCAAATTACCTTCTGATGTCTGAAACAGATGCAGTCTCAACAACTATACTCTCTTGTTAAGCAGTGGGTCTTTTGCTTTGAAACACAGGCTCTTTGTATTCAGTTCATAGCTTTCCTTTGGCTGCTTCCTCTGTTCTCCTTTTGTACTTATCTCATTGACGTGTCCCTTCTTGTAACTGGATGTAATCCCAGCCCCAGTTCATAATAACAGTGGTAACTGTTGATGAGCAATTTTCCAGGGGGAATCCATTATCTGAGGCATTTATAATTGGGCTGGACAAAATGGTCAAAAATGTATAGGAGGGAGAGGGAACAATTCTGCAGTGCCGAGGGCTGGGCTGGATGACTGAAGGGGTCCTTTCTGTCTTGGATTTCTATGCTGATCATGGAAGTACACCCTCTAATGAGCCAGATATTCAAACATCTTCAGGCAAATCATTTTGGCCAGGAAGAATGTACGTTGGATGCTGAACTTGATGATGCATCTGAAAGAAAATCAATAGTTTTCCAAAGGCCATAATAGGACAGAAATAGTGCTGGCAGTTCTGGATATTTCTCTGTGAAAATTTGTACCATCAGTTACATAAGCAACCAAGTATTTTTTGCATCAAAGGCTGTGGTGAGCAATTTTAGTTACTCTGCCCTTCAGATCTTAGTCTTGCTGTCTTTACATGGATGTCACTAGCATATCAACACTACAAAGTCTTTTTTTTTTAAAGTCACGTGGTTTCCCACCCAGTGAATTGCGCTGTGAGTTGCCTGTATTGAAGAATGTCAAAGGACCCCCAGTATTGGAAATGATCAGGACATGTATATGTGGGCTAATCTGTTTGAAGACCCAGATTCTTTTACCATGACTGACTTCATGTAGCGTTAAATATCCTGGTTGAAGAGCAGTCTTGGAGAAAATTCTGCCCTGTCTGCAGGGAGCCGTGATGTTCAGATCAGGAGGGGGTGTTTCAGAGCAGGATAATGAGGAAATGCTCCTCTGGAGACCGTGCCCAGAAGGCATGCAGGTGGGTACTGTTGGGGCTGGGTTTCAGCTCAGCCACCAGACTGATCCCCTGCCATGTGATCCTGCACATGCCAAGTCATCTTAGTAAGAGGAGACACCTCACCCACTGCCTCTGTTAACTCACCCTTGGTTCAATAACATTTAGGGCTTTCTTCAGAGGCAACCATGCTGATGCCATAGGGATAGAAGTGGTCCAAGTGGCTACAAAACTGTCTGTGTACCTGAGGAGATGCTTCATCTTGCTGTGTTATCCCATGGGGTAGCAGATGGGTGACAGACCAGCTCAGTAGCAGATCTGGGTGTTGATCCTGTAGGATGGTACAGTTAAGCCTGTCAGAAATGCTCCAGGAGAAAACCTACTTAATGGAAAATAACCACTTGCTGAAATTGAACCTTTGAAATGATCTTGTTGATGTCCACAGATTTCCATTTTAAAAACATCCTTAAAATTAGAATTTTTTCTTAAAATTAGACATTTTAATAACATTAGAATTTTTTTGAAATGTTGGATTGTCAGTTTCATAAACCAGCTTTCATTTCAAAATGTTATATACTTTATATTTTTAATAAATCAATGTGTTTTGATCACTTATTTTTTACTCACTGCAGTGTCAATTGCTAAATCAATTACCAAACCAATTACCTATTACAAACCACTTTGCTCTGTTACCAATGAGAAAACCAAATATGAATTACCAAACCAATTAGAATACCAATTAACAATTTCCATTGTAATTGCCAATCACTGGTAAGAATTGCCCCAATGGCCATTTGGAATAGCAATTGCTAATTAAAATACCAATTACCAAAGCAAATACCAGTTACAGTTACACTTACTAATTAGAATACTAATGAATTATTTCATTACCATATCTGATATAGTTTATAATTAAAATAATTATTACGCCCTATTCATATATAAAAATTAAATTTCAAAATTGAAAAAGCTCTCCAAATCAAAACAGAAACAAAACCTTTCAGCTGACAGCAATTATTTTTCCTCACAGGGATCTGGAGTATGAGAAGTTTAAGTCTGGGAGCTTTTTATGCCAAAGATGAATAAAGAATGCTGGAATTCCCCGTCGACTGGAAATCTGAGGTTACCATTTGTAACAGCAAACTCTGGATCCATCAGAAAGCCCACCTGCTCCTAGATGTTACAGAATGAAACCTTGTCCTTCTTAGTCCTGAATCCCTGGGGAAGGCTACTTACTAATGCTCCATGAGAGATCCAGACAGTTGGGGCACAGATGACACAGCTCTCACTCTGTCCATGCATGATGCAGAGGTGGGTGTCTTCTTCTCAGCAGGAGCCACCCACAGAGGAACACTCCTTTAGAAAAATAGCCAAGAGAGACACTGCTGCTCACTGCCCCTGCTTTTCTCTGCCAAGACAGGGCTGCCGACATGAGGTGAGGCAAGATTTAGCTGGTTGTGGCGAGTAGATCCTAGCTGGATGCCAGGTGTTCACCGAAGCTGCTGAATGACTGTCCTCCTCAGCTAGACAGAGGAGAGAAAGCATAAAGTAAGGGTTGCGGGTCGAGATGAGGACAGGGAGAGATCATTCACAAGTTACCATAATGGGCAAAACAAACTCAACCCCAGGGAATTAATTTAATTTATTGCCAATCGAATCAAAGTGGGATAATGAGAAATAAAAGTAAATTTCAAGTTATCTCCCCCAGCCCCTTACCCTCTTCCTGGGCACAACTTGGCTCCCAATTTTCTCCACCTCCTTCCCACCAGTGGCACAGGGGGACAGGGAATGGGTGTTGTGGTCAGTTCACCACACCTTATCACTGCTGTTCCTTCATCCTCAGGGAGAGGGCTCTTTACACTCCTCCCCTGCTCCAGTGTGAGTCCCTCACATCAGAGACAGTTCTCCATGAAGTCCTCCATTGTGGGTCCTTTCCATGGGGTGCAGCTCTTCAGGAACAGAGTGGTCCTGCATGGGTCCCTTACAGGGTCACAGGTCCTGCCGGCAAACTTGCTTGAGTTCGGATTCCTCTCTTCATGGATTCACAGGTCCTGCCAGGAGTCTGCTCCAGTGTAGGCTTTCCACGGGGTCACAGCCTCCTTCAGGCATCCACCTGCTCCAACATGAGGTCCTCCATGGGCTGTAGGTGGGTATCTGCTCCACTGCAGACCTCCATGGACTGCAGAGGGACAGCCTGCCTTACCATGCTCTTCACCACAGGCTGTAGAGGAATCTCTGCTCCAACACCTTGAGCACCTATTTCCCCTCCTTTGTCACTGACCTTGGCGTCTGCAGGGCGGTTTCTCTCATATATTCTCACTCCTCTCTCCAGATGCAGTTGCTGTCGCACAGTTTATTCCCCATCTGTTATCACAGAGGTGCTACCACCATCACTGATGGGCTCAGCTTTGGTCAGCACTGGGTCCGTCTTGGAGACAAGTGGCATTGGCTCTATCAGACACATGAGAAGCTTATAGCAGCTTCTCACAGAAACCACCCCACTGCCAAAACCTTGCCAGGCAAACCAAATGCACTGGCGTTGTGTATGTTTGAGCCCAGAAACCCTCTGTTCCAGGAGAAACTTGTAGCCATTGGAATGTTAGGGAGGTGAGACAATGTCTTCAGGCTTGCTACTGAAGCAGCCTGGCCTGGGGCTGTGGGGCTCGGTAGGGAGGCATGTGTAGGGATGAAGGAGCTCCAGGGCTGAGCTGAGCTAATGCTCCCAGCTTTGGACCTACGTGTGTTGAATGCCAGGTGCATAAAGCATAGTAATGAATTCCTTTGCTCTCGTGATGCTCAGCCACAAGAGCACTCTGGCTTTGGCAAGCACTGACCCCGGCTGCTGTCTGGAAGAGCACTATTCCATCCACATCAAAACATTTCCTGGGCCCATACTAACCATTCGACAGTGTGGAGAGGAGCACACAGCTCCTTACGTCTGTGTCCTGGGCCTGTTTCACTAGAGGAGACATAAGCTGTGCCAGTTTTTGGTAAGATACCCTGCAGAGCTGGGGTTTAGCACTGCCATTTCTAGAATGGGCTGAGGGATTTGATGCACGTAAACCTAAAACTGGTGCTTTCTTTTAGGTGTCTATTTCTGAACAATCTCACATCCAGCAGCATCACTGCAGGGCTGAGGAAGTTCCTCTATTTTTGCAGGGACATGTAAGCTGAAGGACTGTCATATCACACTATATGAATATATAACTTACTCCCCAAGCTGCATGAGATCCCAGCAACACACAGACTATTGCTCATTACATAGAATCTGTGAGTCCATATGTTCAAGTGGTGATGTGTGATACATTATTCACCCTTGCAGTTACTCTATAATTACATGTATTTGACTTGTTGGTGCATGTAACAGCTCTCAGGTACCAGTCAGTGTCCTGGAAGCTTCTCCAAGAATTCCAAAATATGGCAGACTAATTTTTTTTTACGTAGCCAAGCTGCTCCTGATCAGTACCGAGCATAAGCCCTGGAAAAACATTACTGGTGGTCTGTTCCCAGGGGGCTTCTTGGCGGATGCCAGAAATGACAATTAAAACCATCTATGGCAGAGCTTATGAAATTATAGACAAGTCTGTCTGACTAGAGGATTCAAGTATTTCAAAAGTGTCCAAGCATAATGTCATTTTGCATGAGCACAAATCACAGCGAGGTGCATGCGGGGAGTGAGGGGGTGGCGTGGGAGGGAAGGGACCAGCATGGTTACAGATTGCGGTTGTGCCCTCTGGGTCCTTGGCTGATCTGGAGAGCCTTAAGGTCCTTGGCAGTGTTCTAGCACTCCTGCAGGGGAAAATGTGGCATCTCCTGCAGGCTCTGCTGTGGCCTCAGCTCTGCTCTGAATGGTCAGAGCATCTGAGCAGAGGCCTTCAGAGCTTGGCACAGGCATCTTCTGTTGGTTTCTGCAGTGCCTGAGCTCAGGGACTGATCCTAGAGGAGGGCAAACAACTTCTGGAGCCCTGTAGCACCTCTGTAAAAAAAAAGTGGAAAAGGGCAAGAGCAAAGCAGACACCTTCCATCTAAGTGTCACAATGTTCAGTAACTCCTAGGAGAAAAGTATGTGAGAAGGGAAATATTTATTTGGATTAGGAGTGAATGTGTAGCCAAAAAAATCCCATAAAATTATCAATGTCCTGCTACAGTTCTGGCTTTCCAACAAATACTTAATCTCTTTCCCAGACAGGGTTTAAATAATCTTTGTCTCTTTCAAAAAGTGTTAGTATTATTCTCTTTTTTTCATATTTCCTCCTACAAAAAATGAAGTTTAAGTCTAAATGATGGGACTCCTGAAGTTCAGCAGAATTTTAATTTTGCCTGTATGAGTTCTATTCGTGACCAGAAGCCATCGAAGGATTTTCCTGTACACATTCTACCAGGGAGAAACATAATATCACTTTTGGCTCCCATAGTAACTTTTGTCTGACACCGACAACTTACAGTAGTAAACTGGCAATAATATAAACATCTTCTTCATTAAAGACAGAGATTAATTGTTGGGTCCAAACTCCCACTAGGGATTAAAATGTATCCTTATGCAATATTTCTTCAAAAGAGCTAAACCAGAATGGACTTTCCCTGGTCTCCTTAAACTGAGGGATGGGTGAGAATATTATATCTATACAATATCAGAGCATGGTCAATTAATAGAGGTGTTTGCAGTGCTCTATTATTTCCTTTCCAATTTATGAAAAGGTGGACTTGGGAACTACAGAGCAGTTGGCCAGCTCAACAAAGTCATTCCATAGAATTTCTTGGCGCCTATTAGTCTGCTTCCACTCTCAGTTATTTTTGAAATATAATATTTAGGCAAGTGTTCTTGCTGCTAATGGGTCTGTTCTGGTCTACTTATTGTTATCCTGTCTCTGAAAGATTGATCTTCTTTGTCGTATTTGCAACTACAGTGCTGCCTAAGTTCTTTCTGAGGTCTGTAATTAAGCATTTTTTACTTCAGAAAACCAAAAAAAAACCCCTAAAACCCCAAACCTTTGCTCATCTCTTGTTTGGGGAAATATGGGATCCTCTTCTATATTTATAGACTTCCAGATGAGTTACAAGACTTAAAAGAAAATATTTTGCTCTTGGAAGGACCATACAGTGTGGGCTTACCAGCTTACAACATAAGCATTCATTATACCATAGTGGCTTTGGAGGCAAAATTTAATTTAGCAACTTCACGAGACTTAATAAAACTGATTGATGGTGGAACCTTGTTACTGTACTATGAACAGGGCAAGGCTCAAGTTTGGACAAAGGATATGGGAAAATTCTGGTAACCCAGTAGAGGAGTAGGAGCCTATAAACCTGTACTTGCCCCTGTGGCTGCCTGAAATCTCTAGCTACGTTTCCGACAGCTATATTCTCTAGGATCCTTAAGTACCTGAGTACTTTATCACAGCTTAGTGAGCCCTTATCACAGGCTTAAGCCTGGTGACATCCACAAAATATGTGTTTTTCCAGGTGGTCCAGGCTAGAAAATGGATTCTTAGCACAAAGTGGGGATAGAGGAAAGAGGGATATATTATTTACCTCCTAGCAGTGAGGTGAAGGCACTCACGCTAGCTGTGGCAAATACAGGTTCAGTTTTCCCTCCAACCTGCAGAAGTTCAAATCCACATTTTCCCACCTTTCAGGGGCCTACCCTGCTCTTGAATCTTGCCTGAAAAAAGAGCCTCTTGGGTCATGGACTGGCACCCACGTGTCCTGTGCTAGGACAAAGTAAAATTTAACAGATTTCATGTCTGGTTCTGAAGAATGACAAGTTTTAACAGGAAAATATGGAGAAAAGGGAGTTTTGCTTGGGATCTCTATCATCCCAGGCCCTGGTCACAAGGGTACTGCAAAGGAGAGGAGGTAGGAAGAAGGGAACCCCAAATGCATTGAGCTCTTCAAGCTTCAATTGCAAATCAGCTCTTTCTTGCAGCATGCATACATCCAAGTCCTACAAGGCAGAGAAGCAGTGCTGTTATGTTACAGAGCCAGTGTCAGCGTTTCATAAGGGGCAACCTTCACTAAGCTGTACGCTCAGCCCACTGACTCTTCTGGCTTTTATTTGGAGATGCAGGGAGCTTAGAACCTCGTCTATGGTTCTGGGCTCCACCCTGAGGACCAGACACCTCGAAGTCCAGCATCAGGATTCATAAATCATCTCCAGCCCTAAATCCTTGCCCTACTTCTATCAGAGTGAGCAGCCTTTAACTCAGCACCCAGGTTCATGCCTGCAAGGGGCTTTGGCTTGCAGGATTCACAGCAGATGAGAAACCAGGGGCTTTGGCTTGCACGATTCACTGCAAATGAGAAACCAAACATGGGGCTCAGCCCTAGCACCTTCAGGAACTCGGCTGTCCCTTATGTTTCCCTCCTAGTGCCTGGTTCTCCACCCAGAGAACTAATTCCTTTTCCCCAGCTACTCAGGGAGGATTTAACAAGCTGAACCTGGAGCAGCTGCTGGCAGGGTTTGAACCTGTGCTAAGAATATGGGTCATCAAAAAAGCAAGATTACACAGATGCTATTTAAGGCATTTTGCTAAAATATTAAGGCCGTGGAAGAAAGGAAAGGAATCTGTTGGGTCAGTCTGGGAGCTGTCTGTCCATCCAAGGCATAAGAAAATCTGTTAAGAGTTCACAGCTGGTGTCAGTAGCCAAAAGGCAAGATGCCAGGTGGGAGTGGTGTGTGTGGCCCAGTCCTGTGTGGATCTGAGCGCTTCCTGGGAGGTGACAAGAGCTGTCAGTACCCGTGAGCTCCCACAGCGCTTTGCAGGGTTGGCTGTAGGGTGCCTGGTGCCATAAACTCCCACTGACTGCAGCTGCAATTGAGGAACTGTGAAGTGTAGGACTGACTGTGCCACACGTACACCCCCTCATTTCACCACTACCCACCAGGCGCCCTGCATCCAAACCTGTGGAGCGCTGTGGGGTTTGCAGGCAGGATCTCCAGGGTCTGGCCCCACATCAGCAGGCTGCTTCTCCCCCTGCCTGTTTTTGTCTTCCTGGCCGATGGCCTTTCAGAACAACAAATGCCACTAATTTTGTACTAATTTCTTATGGGGATCCTGCCAAGGTCAACAGGCCTAATATTTCACACACGTGTGCTACCCTACAAAATTTTAATTTGGCGTTGGTTCTTTTTTTCACATCTCTATTATTAAGGGGGAAAAATACCACTTTCCAAAAGGAGGGATGTAGCCGTATTAAAATCCCAGCTGGGTGAACTGCTTACAACAGATTCAGCAGATGCGGGCGTGCTGATAGCAGAGTTTTGCATGCCAGCTGTGCCCTCTCTTGCCTCTCTGTGTCAGCTCTGTCACTGATAGCTGGCAAGGGGCACGGGCTGTTAGGATCCAGTGTGCAGAGTTCGAGAGACTTGTCTCCAGGCAGCTTCCTGCTGGCTTGCATCAAGTACCATGGGGGAAAAGACCTGCCTACTATGGAGGCAGCATAACCTTGATGACAGCAAACCCTGTGTGCTGTGTTAAGTCTTCAGCTCCAAGCTGTTGAGCTGAAGTTTTTTTATCCTCCTGCAGCCTTGGTCTCGCTGCATCCTTCAGCCCAAAAAGAGATTCTTTCTCCTGCTGCCTCAGCATGCACTTAGAAAAACCTAGCCGGCTGAAGGAGGATCAATTTTGGTTTTGTCAACCTTGAAAATGTTCCTTTAGCTTCTCACCACCCACACGTGTTGCATGTATTCATACAAGTATGCAAATAAGAAAATGTAGTCATATGTGAGTGCATACACACAGAAACACATATACTTGCACCTGCATGAGGTTTTGCATAGTAAACATAACATTAAAGTAAAAAGGACCAGGAGGTTGTATAAAAGAAGAAGTCTTTAGAACAAATGCAAGAGCTTTAAGCCCACCAGCTTGCTTTTTGTCATCTTAATTCTCCAAATCTTGTCAGCAACTGTGCTGCCATCTTCATTCTTTTTTTTTTTTTTCAAAAGCCCTGTGGTTACCTGTGGGATGGGCAGATAATTACAAATATTGACTGACTTTAAGGCAGAGACCGATAAAACATTGCCTAGGGGATAAAAAAAAACACTTCTCTTCAAGTTGTCATTTGTTGCCTGAAGGCAAAGAGCCAGCAGAAAATACACAATCAAAAGGAACTATTTTTATCCAAAGACAATTTCATTTCCCGCTCTTATCCTCAGAGACAGTCACTGTTTGTTGTTATTACCTGTAGGTCTGGTGTGCCCAAAGGCCCAGTCAGATCAGGGATACACTGTGCAAGGAACTGTACAAAATATAGTGATCCTGTTGATTTTCTTTTCTCTGAAGCTTTCCTCCTAGAGAAGACTCGAGGGATGAGGGCAAACCATGGGGTCTTATCCACTACCGAGAACATCCCATGAAGAGGAGAGGCAACATTGTCCTCTCACTCCTCTCCTATGTGCTTGAAGAGCCTCTAAGGTTGCGAGTTTCCCAGAGGAAGAGGGGGTCAGAGTTTTTGGACAAGTCTTGAAATGGCCAGCTCCATCACTCCCACTGCCACCGTTCTGTGCTTCATCACTCCAGGGTGAAAAGAGTGAAGGGAGCTGATGAGATAGTAAGGAAAACATGTCTTCAGTTGTCAGCAGCTCTTTCTGTTCCCAATTCTGCTCTCCCCAGACAGCTGATACTCTGCAGTCCCAGAGAGCTGGTATTTCTTAGCAGCATCTTCTTGCTGCTGGCACCTGCACTTTATGTTCTGAGTCAGACATCCATGCTATATTGCCACCCGCAGTACCATTCTCTATGGCCAATAAAAAATGTGTTTGTGTGTGTGTTCTTGGAAATGAGTCCCCATCTCTCCTCAACAGCATTTAGCTTCTGAGTTAGTGTTCAGATGGGAGGTAATTAGGTCCTACCAGGGGTCTGGATTTACTGCTAGCTCTGAAACCAAACAAATGCATGACACATAACTCATGTTTTCTATTCCTGAGAACTGTCTTCAGCATTTACCTATTTGGTCTCGGCTCTTCTCTCCTTGTAGCAGGTACCACCAGCCTTTGTGTCTCAGCTGTAGTTAAGACACCTGGGAGAGCAAATCAGGAGGATGTTGGCATAGATCTAACATATGTTGTTAGCGCAACACACAAGCATATCCCTCAGGCTACTTCACTGCCGTGTCTGGTGCAAGCAGTGAAATCTTCTATAACAGAAACATAATGCTCATGCCCTTCACCACAGCAGAGTTTGCTCTTTCATCTCCCTATAAAGATTAAAAAGAGACCCCACCATACGCCTGTGATCTGAGAGCATGGTCCTAGGGATCAGGAAAGTGATGATATTATAGTAAACATTCAGGAGCTGCAAACCATGGTACTGAGATATCAATGGATGCCTGCAGTGAGATTGTAAATAGCCTAAGAGCTTGATAGATGGAGATCACCATCCAGCCAGCTATTGTGTAATATTTCATACTTTAACCTAAAGATTGCTACAATGTCTAGGTATGACTAACAGAATTAATGTCAGAATGGAAGATGAATCTCAGAGGATTATTGTACATGGTTTAAGACAAAGAATATTACTGATTTTTCAGAAGTAGAACTAGTGGGGAAGGGTATTTCTGTGTAGATGTCAAACAGGCAAGGATGCCCTTCCTTCATAGCTCCATGCATGTGTGCACAGACATGCATTCGCACACAGACACACACATACACACACACAATTGTGCTTATATGCTGTTAACGTAGAACACGTGTCTGTATTTTTTAGACTATTGTATTTATAGCTGTATTTTTTAGTACTGTCGTGCATGCATCAAAAATTTGTTAGCTTATTTTTTAGAGCTGTTGTGCATGCATCAAAAATGACTTCTTAATGATCATTCACAGATTTTTTCCCCCCAATCCTTCCAGTCAAACTACTTCATCTAGTTCTGAAAGTTTTCCTATGAGGATATGAGGATCACTAAATTATTACTTGCATGGCGTATCCCAGTGTTATACTTTAGTGTTTAGTTTGATTTCTGAATACTTAGGAACAGGCCAGGCACAATGTTAAAAGACTGAATCTCCATACCCTATACCTATCAGAGAGTTCTCATAGGAGCCATACTGCCCTGAATATTTTGAAATGTAGAATTTCTTATTCATTTCAATCATTTCACCTTTCACCTGTTGATAACGATGCTTAATAGCACATCCAAACCAGCTAACCAGGAAGGAAAATAAACATCTCAGGCCACATCATTTAAATTTAAGAAACTGGTCACAATTAAAGAATTAAGAGAGAGTCTCATTTAACTATTAAGCTAGTGCAGTGTTGACAAAATGTATGACTAGTGCTGGAGGAAAAAAATCCTCTAGAATCTCCATCTTGCTAAAAATGCAAATATCTTGATTTTTTTAATACTGCAATAAAACAGAAAATTTCTCCTGGAATGTGCTGATTGAAAAATATTAAAGGTTAACCTTCCCCATGCTGCAGAAGGTGAAATGTACCCCCTTCCTGGGGATTAGCTCCCTGGTAATTCAAGCCACAACAAAACATATGCCTTTGCCTCGCTTCTCCCCCAACCCTGGCTCTTCTTAGGGTTTCCTGCAGGACTCCCATCTGTTAGACCAGTCATTTTCCTGGTGTGTATATAGCAAGAGCTATAATTATCTAGATATAGATATGTAAAAGATAGATGATGCGCATAAATGATACAGATACGTAAATTCATACACACGTACCTAGTCATTTGTAATTCTGGACTCTTTGAAGCCTCTGACAGAATTAACACTGATTTCAACAGAGCCCAGATGTGTGAGTTTATTTGCAGGTGTAAGTGAGTAGTGCATTAATAGTAGCATCGATCTGAAATTTTCTAGCAGAATTTTCCTGTTAGAAAATGCCAGTTTGTCCAAAGGGAAATATTCTATGAAATGTACTAATTATGATGACATTTCTCTTGCAGACAGAAATTAAAAAAGCATATTGATTAGGTCAAGGTGTTACCCTCTTTGGACATTTTTGGAACAGAACATACTGATACTTTTCTCCCAAACTATTTTGCATTTAGACAAGTTTATGTGGAGTTTGGTATCTTTTTTCTTAATTAAAATAGCAGAATGAAACATTGTGAGTTTATAAAAATCCCTATTCAACATAAAATATATATTTTTTTCTGGAGAAATGTTTTTCTGAGAAATTTGAGAGAGGGTTTTTTTTGAGATTTGGCTACATCTTAGATTCTGTCTTTTTTAATGGTGCAATTACTAGTGAAACTCAGTCACAAAGATACTAATTCAATCACAACCAAGCCTTATGTGGATTTTCCATGAGGGTAGGCTTGAAATACCTGATGTGAAAGGGAAAGCTGAATAGATCTCCATGGTCAAGCTTTCCTTACTTCTGATCAGAGGCATCCTGGCTTTATGCTCTACGCAGCCTCTGGATGCTCTAGAAGCTCTCTCCAGAGGACTACTGGCACTAAAGAGAGCTGGCTTGGGGTCTCACATCTAAACATAGGGGCTCAGAGTTTCTTTCCACCTGTAAAACCTCCAGCATATTTTCAGTGGTTAGCCAATACCAACAGGAAAGAAAGAAACTGCTTGCAGTGTCTTCTCTTCTGAGACACTTGCTGGTAAGAGGCTATTAAATATTTTTTCCTTTATCCTTTATAAACCTTGTGAATAGATTTATTAAATCTCATTTGCTGTTAAATGTGCTACATGACACTTTGGAAGCGGGTTGTGTTCGGTGCTGAATAAAAGAACAGTATGTCATGAACCTCTCATTATTTTAATTTTGATATCTATAGTTGGCATTTCAAGTCTATGAAAGACATGTACTATTCACAACAAAATGGTGTTGTTTTACTTCATTTTGAAACATTTTCACAGTAAAAAAAAATTGACCATATTTGGGTCCTCAATTTTCCATTACAGACAGACAATTTTATTGTCAGGTTGATAGTTACAGTATTATGTCTTTTCTGAAACTGTTAAAAAACCTGTCACGTCATAGATAAATTTCAATCTCACTAGCAGTGAAATTCCAAAATACAATTCAGGTGATGCTGTTATGAACAGCAGAAAAAATCCAGTAGTTCAGAAGGACATAGTATTAGGGAAAAAGTTAAAAAAAAAAAAATAGCACTGCTCATATATGGAAATTAAAACAATCACTGATGACTCCACAAAGAGACAGCTCAAATTATCCTCACAATTATCAGGTAGAAGACTGCAAATTATACTCCCAGTTCACAAAGAAAAAGCAATCTAGAGGAGAAGTGCTGATTTACATAATCAATAGAATACAAATTCAGGGAGGCCACTTCTCAGCACACACAAAAAAGAAAGCAGAGCAGGAGACCGGATTTGCACCAGGCAGATAATGGAAGAGGAAACCTGCAGAGAGAAAACTGAGATAAAAGAAAAAGGACTTCAGAGGGAGAAGGCAGGACAGCACCACCTTGCCTGTGTGCCAGCCCAAGTACCAGCTCTAAGAGAGCTGCAGTGGGGCAGATGATTTAAGGCATATTTTAAGTTTCATAATATCATCCAAAATGGAGAGGAAGCCCTTGAACTGGCTTTTTGCAGTCTACAATGTTCTTTGCTGGAAGTCACAAGCATCTGATGGTTTCCAGGAGTTATAGGGAGACCATGAATATGTCTTTTAATTGCAATATTCAGTTTCTAAATTGTAGTGTTCAGTTATAATTGTAATGTTCAATGACAATTACAGTATTCCAGGTGCCTTTGAACTGTGATGATCCAATGAATCAGATCTCTTCATTCCCCATCCCACCTCTTTTTATGGTGTACAGACTCCAGGAGATGGGTTAGCAGCTCAAGAAATTTAGAACTACGCCACGAACTCAGTCGCACTGAAAGAGTCCTTCCCCTAAGCTTCAGACAGGACGGAAGGAGTAAATGTCTCACAGTTATTCTCATTTGATGTTTCTACCTGCAACACCTTGCTGCTGGAGAGAAGCTGAGCATTCCCAGACATCATCGGAGCCAACAATTGTTTTGCAGATGCTATGTAAAAAGTTGATGAAAGTGCTTGTTTGGACTCACAGCTGAAATTACAAAACCTATAAATGCGAATGGACTCATAGAAACATAGAATCATAGAATCACCAGGTTGGAAGAGACCCATCGGATCATCGAGTCCAACCATTCCTATCAAACACTAAACCATGCCCCTCAGCACCTCGTCCACCCGTGCCTTAAACACCTCCAGGGAAGGTGACTCAAACACCTCCCTGGGCAGCCTCTGCCAGTGCCCAATGACCCTTTCTGTGAAAAATTTTTCCCTTATGTTCAGCCTAAATCTCCCCTGGTGGAGCCTGAGGCCATTCCCTCTTGTCCTGTCCTCTGTCACTTGGGAGAAGAGGCCAGCACCCTCCTCTCCACAACCTCCTTTCAGGTAGTTGTAGAGAGCAATGAGGTCTCCCCTCAGCCTCCTCTTCTCCAGGCTAAACAACCCCAGCTCTCTCAGCCGCTCCTCATAAGGCCTGTTCTCCAGCCCCCTCACCAGCTTCGTTGCTCTTCTCTGGACTCGCTCCAGAGCCTCAACATCCTCAGTGGAGTTGCTGGGACTCAGTGAGCTCAAGGTTGGGACCAGATCAGATGAACCTTTGGAAAGGGTAGTGAATGGAAAGGGTGCATTAAAGAGCAGTGCAAGCCCCAGGGCCCATCACTTTTTTGCTGTGTGTGTCTGGGCAGAGTTATGCCCCTGCACAGTCCTCCCCAAGAAAATGTTGCAGGACTGTGCGTGTAAATGTGCAGACACAACACAGAAATGCAAGTGGCCAAGTGGGGGTTGTCCTGCTCTGCACAACTGTAAGGACATCATTTTCATTAGGCTTCCTCCTTTGCTCAAAAGCAGCCGAAATGCAGCGCTGCAGCCAATGACTGGGCTGTGAAAACAGATTTCAGTGCCATGGAAGAAACTCCCTCCTACTTCCACTGGCAAAATTCCCTCTGATTCCCGTCAGGGGGGGTCCCAGCCCAAGTGTGGTGTCTGTTATCGTCTGAACTGTTGGAGTAGGACTGAGACAGGCTGAAATGACCCACGAGAAACCTGACCACAGCCCTCTGCTGCTCCAGAACGTGGTGAATAATGCAATAGTCACAACCTTGTAAGGAAACTAAAAATAAATTTACAGGGAAATAATACATTCTTTCTAATCTGAGTCAAACCTAAAAATTAAACAGCTATAATTATCAAACCTAATTTAATTAAAACTAGCTACTCACCATCTGGTGTTATTTGTATAAATTTGGAAATCTACTATTTCATATTAAATTCCTCCATTTCAAAAATTATGTTAGAGAATGTATTTCTCCGCTGTAATCATTCTGTAATTGATCATTTTACAACTTATATTTCCTTCCACTTGATAGAAATATATTTTGTGTAATAACAGGCCGGATGATAGGCCACTTTTTTCATCAAAACTGGATTTAAAATTGAGACTTGCAACATCAATAAAAAAATAACTCAATGAAGTAGAAAGATGTATGATAAGGCAAGACTTTTTTTTTATTTCTCAGCTTGGTCATTGAAAGTATAAATGAGAACTCCATGGGATTTTTTTTCTGCATATGTAACTATATATGCACATATATAATACTATATATAATGTCTATTATGTGTATACACAGATACTGTCATAGCTAGGGAAGAACAAGAGTTTGATTCGAAAATACTATACTTTCCCAATTCAGCATGGAAATATCCAGTTGCAGACATTTAAAAACATATTGTCAAAAATGTATTTTTCTTTCTCTCCATAGAGATGTAACGATCATTTATGCAGTGATATGTAAAACTAATGCTAAAATAATGAAGAGAACATCATGAGAAGACTGCAAGTTGTTTACAACATAATCATGAATGTTTGACACAGCTAGCGTGGAAGTCATGGATTTCTCGGCAACTTCTTTAAAAATGTCCATAATTTCTGACATGTAGGTATTTTTGTAAGAAAGTAGAGCAATGTCTAAGCATCATAGAAACAAATCTATCACAACAAGCTCAAGTGGGTGTTACACAGAGGGGTATGCACAGTGAGCATTCATAGGAGGCTGTAGAATGGAGAGGAATCACAGCAAAATGTTGAGACAGCAGAGTGGTTGCAGTTCAGGGCAGATTTGGAGACACAGAGTTTATCTCAACTTTACTGCTGATCTGCTATATGAATTTGAGTTAATCTCTTCATGTGTTCCCTATTGATGCAGATTGTAAGCATTGCTGGGTAGTGGATGGTTTTCCAGTTGTACTTGCTCAGTACTTGGGCCAAGAGACAGGAGCTCTTAACGATGGACTCAAGGCAGCACTGGGGAAATAAATAACGACAAAGCACAAAATACCAAGCGTACAGACTGAATGGCAAGAGAAAGAAAAGCAACCAATAGAAAGAAAGCAAAGGGGAAAAAAGCCTCCCTAAATCTTAAAAAGGCACATTTTTTTTCAAAAATATGTTTCCTCCTACGGTTTTGGCATGCCATCACCTGCGGCTACAAAAACATGAGTTAGTCTGTAAGTCACTTATTTGCAATTCCCTAAAAATAAATGCAGGGAATTCCCTAAAAATAAACACAGGGACACTTCTAAGCCATCCACGGTGACCAGAGACCTTTTGCAGTGTCACGCATTCATTAGTAACAACAGGATTTAGAAATGATAAGCAGAAGAGTGTTCCTGTTTAGCTTGTTTGATATACAGTTGTTTTCTATGTGGGAATCTTGGCTGGTTTAAGCTTCCTGGGACCCTGTAGCAGGCATGGTGCTTCCACCTCTCTTTCCCTTGTGCAGCACCCAGGCTTTTCTCTCACCAGCCCGGGCTCTGCCCTGGAGCTCCCTCGTTGCAGTGGGCTACTCTGTTCTACAGTAGCTCTGTATCACTGACAAACAACTTGCAAAGATTCACCTCCTCGTTACTCATTGGTATTAATAGATTAGCATGCAGCAGCATCCAGTCCATCACGTTTGGTACTTTGCTATTTAACAAGCAAATGAATCTGGCACGGATGAGTTTTGTTGTCCATCTGCCTTTATTCGACTGACTCTGCCCCGACGGGAACCTGAAACTGATGCTCTTTGGGCGTGATCCTCTTCGCAACACGAGGGGTCAAGGAGAGGAGCTCACAGGAGCCCAAATGCAAGATGCTCAGATAAATGCAGAGAATGCATCATGACAAACCGCTAAGTTCGGTTAAATTGGGACTGTTAATTATAGCAGTTTAAATCGAGTTCTGACTCAGATTTGAATCCGTAGTGGCAAGATGACAGCCTGGAGAAGGTGTTTGCAAATGGCTGACTCAGAGGATGATGATCAGCACAACGGTGCCTTCTGCCTGTGCTAGTACTATGTGTTTATAGGAGCGATGTTATAAGGTGACAGTTGCCAGTTCAGCTCCACCCCTTGATCTGTTCACTAGAGATTATGAAGCCTGGAAAGACAAAGTGAGCAAATGGAAGAAGGAGCATATTAATTGGGTGAGTACAAAATGGCAATCCGCCATCTCTCTTAGTGTTCTGTCCTCTTCTTTCCACATGTAATGCTGGCTTTCCAGATTTTTCTGTAGGCATCCAGCTGCTTCTGACTTGAGTTGATTAGCTGGCTTCTGAGGGAAGAACAACTATTTCCTAAATCCTCTCTGCAAGACAGCACTGCAGAATTTCCACACGGTTCTCCACATTCTGAGGCTGAGGATGGGGGATGCCACAGCCCCTGCTCCCTGCCGTGGTCCCCTGGGAGCCCAGCGCCTGTGGTGGGGCTGCAGAAGCCCGAGGCACCTGAGACTCTTCCAGCAGCTGAGGGTGCTGGAGCCCAGGAGCCCCGTGATGCCTCCTCACCAGGGCTGCAGAAGGCATGGGAACTTTGGGGGAAAGCTGGGTTGCAAAATCTGCCTTAATTTCTGACCAAATTCTGAAAAAAACCTGAATATTGATCATGGAAATAGCTGGCATGATGTCCAGTGTTGTCTCTCCTCTCCCAAAAGTGCTTTTCCTCTTTTCTACCTTCAAGTCCTTTCATTCTTGCTTTCAAGCAAAATGAAAATGTCCAAGATTTCCTTGCCTGTGTACTTACAGTACATATCAGCTCAACTGTGCAAATGGTTGAAGAAATTTGCAAATGTAGGTGACTAAGTTCCCTAACTGTTATTTGTGAGTTACAAGCAGGGGTCAAAAATCTAATACCACATGAATAATGTAGCTAACTCTTGCTTTGATCTTAGAAATCCTTATACCTGTGCTTGGCTGAGGACGCTGTCAGCCAGCCACTGAACAGCAAGTGGGGAGGATTTGTTACAAACTACTTGTGACTGAGCCAGAAGCCAAGGAATACATATACTAGCATCACTTATCAGTTGCTCATAGAAATAATGTATAGCTCCTGAAATTATTGTTTTCAAATCTCTGACTCAGCTGCAATAATTACTAGAATTGAGAGACTAATATATTCAATGAATTACTGGTTTTCATCCATTGAATAGCTGAGAACAGATTGTGGTTCCCCTGTCTATTTGTTATTCAAATTAATTCAACAGATACCTTTCCTAATCTTTAACTCTGTGAACTGAAAGCAAATATCCACAGTATGTAGTTGCTCTGATAAATCATTTGCATCATTTCTCTTTCCTGACAGGAACACTGTGCAAATACCTACCCGGAATCTTTGTTTATGTGAACATACAGCTGAGGTTTCACAAGAACTTGCATATGTGCCTTTAAAACCTGTTTTCTCGTGCTGTTTTGTTTTGTCTTGTTTTAACAAAGGTCTATTCCCCAAAGTGTCACAGAAAATGAACAAAAAAGGAATTCAAGTGAGACCAAAGCAAACTTATTTACTTTTTTTCCCATGGAATATCTATGAACAGACTATGATTGAGGCCCTGATGCAGAAAGGTGATTTATGATCGGCTTAGCTTTAAATGTGCTGCCCTGCTCCCATCAAATTAAGTGTGACTGTGCAAGCAAAAAATGAAGTATGAGTATTGTCTTGGGAAGATCAGGGCCTAAGTTAAGATTATCCAAAAACTTTCTGAATTATTCAGCTCTAATAATCAGTATTTGGCTAGTACTTCTGAAAGAACTAAGTCTGCCATCACTGTTTCCCTGTCCTCTAAACAACTTGAACCCTGGAATATTGACATTGCTGCCCTGTGCAAATAAAACAACAAAGATAACAGTGAGCATCCACAAACATATGCATTCTGCAAGGGAACATGCCTGAGAGACACAAAGCCTAGAGAAAGGAACAGTCATTGTGGATTTCCTGGAGGTGGCCAGTGATATTTTTCATTACATAACTTATTTCACCAACAAATTCTTTTTTTTTTAATTTTAGAATGGGTTTTTATTTTTTCTAGAAGTAAGCAAGAACCTTTCTCAAGGGTTTGCAGCAGGATTTCAGAGTTTTGACTGCATGTAGCTGATAAGAGGAGGGTGGGCAGAGGCAAACCTATCTGAGACCATGTCATCCTACTTATTAATCCACAGCAGAATTCCTGCAGGTGACAACAGGGAGCCTGACCACTGGCAGAGAGAAGAAACTGATATTCATATGTTAACCAAGCTGTAATTATAATTTCCACAGCAACAACCCACAATTTTCTGGAAAACGTTCTTGTGTTGGGAGGACTCTTCTTGGTGGCTTTTTAATAGATGTTCTGAAGGTGGGGAGACGCCCTCAAGCAAAAGCATAAAATCAGAGTGAAGTATCTTTTCCCAGCTACAAACTTATGGTTAGACATGTAAGAAATGCTCTAACATACATTTGGGCCTGAAAAAAACTCAGTGAATGAAAGGAACAAGGCATACTTGTGGAGATGTACAGCTTCAATGTTCTCCAGTATAGAGAGGTACTGATAGATTTGCTAGTGAGGGAGAAGGCTGGGAGAGAAAAGAAGGCAAAGCAGAGAGTTAGCATCTCAAGTTTAGTTTGCAATTTGGATAAGCAGCTTTGCCACTCTCTATGGCCTTTTTTTTCTTGGCCTTTTTTTGTTTCTCCTACTGTTACTAGCCATCAGGCTATGATATATCCCAATGCTGTATTATGTTATATCACCTTTGCCTTTCCTCTCGCTCCTCTGAGCTGTGTATTTGTGGCAGTGTTTGCACCACAGAAGACACTCTTAGGGAATTTAAACCAGGGATAGCCAAGTCCTTCCTCAGGGAATCTACAGGCAACATTGCCCAACTCCAAAATGCTGCCACTACATTCAGTGATTTGAACAGTGCCAGGAATGGTTCCCCATTCCTTCCACAGGCAGGGCTGCTCCTGCCCAAACCTTTACTGCAGTAGAGAGGTTCAACACAAGAGAAACCAGTTTCTGGCCCCTGGCTGTGGTGAGATGGTGCAGTGGTTGGAGGAGGCTAGGGGACTCCAGCAGCTGAACGCTGCTCCAAAGGATATAAGAAGGCAGGTGGTCAGGAGGCAAATACAAAAAATACCCCCAAAAGGCAGGTGGGTGGGATGCAAGTGGGGAGTGAGTGACACGAAGGGCTGGTAGGTGCTGGGGATGGTGTGAGGATGCTGGAGGGCACATGCTTAGCTCTTTGTGATTATTGCACTTTTTCAGGGCTGATGGCCTGCAGCAAAGCAGCCCTAAAAGCAAGCATTATTTCAAAGCACTTACCTAGTCATGCTTAAAGGGTTTGTATGTGTTTATAGGAGGTTGGAAGCAAAAATGTGATTAAAAACATAAGGCAAGCCCTCAGGGTAGACGTACTCTGTGAGACAGAGTAATCTGGTCCCACTGCTTCCCAGCTTTGCACCTGGTTAACTTTAGGTCAGAATGAAGCTATAGAGTTAGAAATGATTGTGACCCCAGACAAGAATATAACCTTTCTATCTTTAGATTCCATTGAAATGGCCATACCCTGATTGTGGAATATTTTTGTGCTAATTAGGAATGCAAGCTCTACAGGTCACTGGGAGTTCATACTATTCCCTTGGCATAAGCAGATGTCTTCAGGATAAACCTGTACTAAACACGTCAACAGTTCCACACTATCTTGTATTCTCAGGGAAAAAAAAAAAAGAAAAGGGAAGAAGAGACAGCAGCTTGCCAAAGGCTGAAGAGCCAGATGAATGACTCCAGGAGCTGGGTATTAATTTATGAACATTAAGTAAATAATTGCCTTTCAGACTCCTGGGCTCTGCAGCACGTGGCTACTACAATATAAGCAGGCCTTATTGGTGAGGGAAGGAAGGTGTGCTGCACAGCCTGTAAGTCCTGCGGGTCTGTGCTGGCTTCATGCAAGGCCAACATGGGCATCTGTGCAGCGTCCCCAGCCTGGAGGATATGGGGAGCACAGCATATAGTGCCCTGTTAACCATCCTTACAAAAGCCTGTGCAAGCTTGCTACAGGAACATCTTTGCTCCAGTTTCTTCCTGATCTCTATTTTGCACCTTTTTCTTTACTTTATTTCCATCCGTGGGCACAGTCTTCCTGCTTTCCTTCTAGTGGCTACCCTAATTCTCCAGTCCCCTGTATATCTTCTTCATCTTTCCTTGCCTATCTTAAGCAAACCTAAACTTTATTCTTTCTTGCTCTGCTCTTTTCCGGATCTGTTTTCCCATTTCTCATTCAACAGTATGCCTTATTCTAGTTGTAGTTTAGCCAGGATCCTCTTCTACTCATTGTTCTTGTAATTTTCTCTTCTGTAGCAAAGGTCTCGCTCCCAAAGGCAATCAGTCATGTTTCCTGGTGAAGTTACCTCCCTCTGCCCTTCCATCCATCTTCTCTGTACCAGCTGCTGGGATTTAGCTGCCAAGCACCGTGCACTTCGTGCAGCCTGTGACCCTCCCCAAATACTTGTTCATGGGAGGAGAGAGTTCCTGGCATTGCGGTGCCAGTGGAGAATCAGGGTCCTGGATCCTCCTCTAAGCAGCTGCAATGACTATACCAGTCCAGAACTATGCCCTTACCATCCCAAAAATTAGCAAGCATTTTATTTTGTTGGCCAAGTGGGAGAGCTGAATTTTTCACATCCTTGTGGCTTATAAATCTTCATGTGACAGGTCACAATGGTGAAGGCATCTGCCTTGCTTTGCTCTTTGGGAAGCAGCTGGCTGAGTTTCAACTGCTATAATACAGAGTGCTGTTCAACATGAAGACAGCCTATCTCAGAGCTTGTCATTTGCTGGAGGTATGATATACTGCCTAGCTACATCTACCCTGCGCCATGAACACCATAACCATAGCCCTTATGTGTTTTTATCCTAAAGCATTTGCTGTTCATACAGATTCAGAACACCATCATCTGTTCTTCAAGTGCTGAGCTGGAATTTTGTCTGCACTGTCTATATAGATATTTTCACATGAAAAGAAGTGAGAAATAACAGCTCTTCATGTGTCTCTGTCTGCAGATTCATGGGTGAATCCTCCCCAAATGTCTGTGACATAGGCAAGTCTTAGACACACAGAAGGATATGTGAGAAACCCCCAAAGGGTAAGGGTTCTACCCAAAGTCAGTGTCAGTTGTATATGTTGTGCCTGTGAAGTGGGAAAGCAATTGGCAAAATGTCAAGAATTACCATTCTGCTTGAGCCATAATGAAGTCGGTGCCATAACAGCGCTGACGTTACTGTTGGTGCTGGGGAAGCTGGCAGCAGAGGGCAAGGGGCTGCAGGGAGCCACTGCCACCACAGGCAAGCTCAAGCAGATATCTATGAGTTGTTCACCCGAGAATGGACACATGCACTGTCCTTTCCCATGCAGGCTCCTCTGTCACCATGCCTCTTCTTCAGCCCAGCAGGAATATCTGCACACAGATCGTGGGAAGACAGGAGGAGCACCCAGGGACCTGCTGCGGGACCTGCATTTTTCTTTTCATCACAGGAAGCATCATCTCTGGGTCCTCCTTTATCACCTGGATTTCTTAGTACCTTTGCTTGCATGAATGATAACATTGTAATACTGGCAGTATTGATGCACTGCTGTATATAGGGACATTTTTATCTCTGAGCTCTTCTTCGTCTTTAGTAGGACAGTTTATGTATTTTTCAAAACAGGAAAAAAAAAAGGTAGGAAACCTATTTCTCAGTGGCACCTGTGATGTCTGTCAAAAGTGTGTGTTACAGAAGAGGAAGCATCTTCTCATCTACCATATAAAAGAAATCAACAGATATCCGCTGACAAATATGACCCTGGCACTGAATAGGTCTTGTTTCATATCCTCAGATATTTGCAGGATACAATGTACTGCCAGGACTCTTTCCAGATCTATATACACTGTCTTTTAAAACATAAACAAATACCTTTTTACAGAAGATGGGTATGCTTCTCCTTTACTGTTAACAGAGATATTTTGACTGGTAGATACATTCTGGTGGGAAAGGACCAAGATGCACCATGATGGCCTGCTTTCAGGTAGTGGGTCGCTGTTAGGTACCCCCAAACTCATCTTTTCTCCAAGCTGAGTAAGCCCAGCTCCCTCCACACCTCCTCACGGGGCCAGTGCTTCTGCCTCTGACTGCTTTGCTGGCCCTCTGCTGAATTTGTTCCTATTTATTGGTGCTTTTTCCTGTGTATCAGGGAGCTCAAAACTGGATGCAGTATCCTACGTGGTATAATTTACAAAGAGGGATAATCCCTAGCCTCAGTCAATTATCTCCCCTGAAACAGGCAGTCATCCACTCCAGCACCAGCACCACATATAAATATATTTATGATATATGCAAGCACCAGACAACTGCGGTTTCATTGCAGGATGGAGGGCGATGTGATTGGGAGCAGCCCTGTGGAGAACAGCTTGGGGTGCTCATTGATGGGAAGCTTGACATAAGGCAGCAATGTGCGCTCGCAGACCAGAAGGCCAACCGTGTACTGGGCTGCATCTAAAGAAGCGTGGCCAGCAGGTCAAGGGAGGTGATTCTACCCCTCTCTTCCTCTCTTTCGAGACCCCACCTGGAGTACTGGGTCCAGTTCTGGAATCCTCAACATAAGAAAGATATGAAACTGTTGGAACAGGTCCAGAGGAGGCTACAAAGATGACCCAAGGGCTGGAGGACCTCTGCTATGAGGACAGGCTGAGACAGTTGGGGTTGTTCAGCCTGGAGAAGAGAAGGCTTCGAGGAGACCTTATAGCGACTTTCCAGTACCTGAAGGGGTTACGAGGAAGGTGGGAAGGGACTTTTTACAAAGGCTTGTAGTGATAGGATGAGGGGGAATGGAGGGGGAAGATTTAGACTAGACATTAGGAGGAAATTCTTCACAACGAGAGTTGTGAGACCCTGGCACAGTTTGCTCAGGGAAGCTGTAGCTGCCCCATCCCTGGAGGTCTTCAAGGCCAGGCTGGATGGGGCTTTGAGCAGCCTGGTCTGATGGGAGGTGTCCCTGCCCATGGCAGGGGGGTTGGAACTGGATGATCTTTAAGGTCCCTTCCAACTCAAACCATGCTATGATTCTATGATTCATTCTCATTAGGAGTGATTTGTTGTTTCCAATTGAGTCTTTAATGGATTTCCACTTCTCCAGTTCTCTGCATGTTTTGGGAGAAAGCACAAATGTTTTTTTCCAGTGTCACATTGGTCTTTAAAGGCCGACATCACTGTCTGCTCTCATCTGCCACAAAGGAAAACTGCATATAGAATTTCTCTCCTTTTCTCTTTGGCATTTAAATAGCCTCTCGTACCACAGTACTAGAGTAGGTTACAATATTTAATATAATTTACCTTTCATAGTGGTCCTGTGAGACAGGAAACTAGTTTAATTTTGAATTTATAAATATGTAAATGAAGCACAGAGAAACTAATTCATGTGCCCACAGAAAGGTTGGCACAGAGCAGGAGCCTGAACCCCTACCTGCTCAGTTAACATGTTCTACATTCTGGCTATTTGTTCTTTCCTCCTTCTGTTTTGGTGTCCTGTTGCACTGGGGGCTGAGCTGATCTGTATCACTGCACTCTGTTAAGATGTGCTGCAGGCTGCAATCAGATCCCATGCACCTATGGAAGCGGAAAAGCACTTGGGCTAATCTGTCAGTTCATCAAAAGTCCAAAGGATGCTGAAATTCAGCATCTCCTTTTTTTTCTTATACTACCTCAAAATTAGTTGATTTCTCATACTATAACATGACCGTACAGAACATTGCAGAAAGTTAATTCTTTGAATACTAAACAAGGAATACTGGTCGAATAAACATGATCTTCCTTATAGTATTCTTTTATTTTCTTTTTTGGCATACAACCTTCTCCATCTCTCTTCGGCTTGCTTCGGCACACAAATTATACATGGATCTCTCCAACCTCCACTCCTCATTTCATCAAAAAGTGGAATATGAAAGGTCTGCCAAAGCCCTGGAGGGAAGTGACACAATCCCAGATGTTGTAGGATCTATGTCCCAGCTGCAGCAAACCTGCATGCGGCAGCTGCTTTTGCACAGCCATCAACAATAGCAGCTGGAGGGGCTCTGCTGTTAATGGCTTATCCCCCAGGAAGGAACTAGTGCGAGGAAAAGCAGCAGGCATTACATACAAGATATCATATTGTTATACTTTGTGTTTCCTTTTGTTATAAAACAAGTGACAAAGCAATGAAGAAGGCAAAAATAGGCATGTTCCCTTGCATCCCCCCTTCCCTAGAAGCACCATCAGATACAGACCCTTCCCAAATTCTGTTCTTTCCTTTCTGATTGAGTCCATAAAGTATGAAAGTATTTGCTACTGTCTGACCTGTTCTAAATGCCCTTCTTAAAGCGATGCAGAAGAAAAGTGGCCTATAAGCAAAATAAAAATGAAAAAAGAATCACAAGCTCTGGAGCCTGTCCAGTGAATGCATATTCCTAGTGAGTTTTTTTCATCACCTGAAAAAATGACATACATTAGGAGAAATAAAGCAAAATAGAATTTTATGTCCTCACTAAAGAAAAAGCAGTTTCTACGTTTATTGTCTCTGTGTTTTGATATATGTTTAGTTGTATTATGTCTTAGGATCATCTAATTTCCATATAAAGTGTAGCTACTTCCAGTTTTACTATATAGTGTTCAGGGAAGACTTTGATTTGTGTGCCCTAGGGTAGATCTGAGAAATGCATAATTTTCTTTAAGTCCCTTCTGTCATGCACCATCAGTAAATTCCTGTACAGATTACAACATGGATGTTTAGTCAGAGGTCTGCACTCCCACGGAGAAGAGTGGGAGGGAATAATAAATGTGTGGACCAAAATGTGGGGAAAAAAAACGGGTAAAAGAAAAGAGAGGAAGAGAGAAAGAAATTCCATTAAGAAAGGTTACTGAATCAAAAAGAATTTATCAAAAGTAGACTGGTGAGAGTGGCTCTTGAATTTTTATGAATTTGTGGGGCAAACAAGTCAGTCTGCTTTGGACTGTAATTTCAGGTAATAGCAGAATGGGGACCATTGGGGCGCACTCTGTCACTGTTTCTAATCTCCACTGCTCTGGAACACCAGTTATGCATCAATTCAATTAATCACTGGTGATAAGAAAAGTTGTTTTTTTCCCACTTCAGAAACGTTGGGTTGTTTTTATTCAGAACTTTATCAGACACAATTTCTTTTTCCCTTGTGAAAAAAAGAAGCTTATGAAGTTCATTTATACAGAGAGCATAAATCCTATCTCCTACTGTTTTCCCCTGTAACCTAACATGAAATACGGCTTATAGTTCCACTAATTCTCAGCATTTAGTGCGGACTGATGAAAGTAGTTCGTCACTCACAGGCGTACACCATGCTCACAGCAGCACGTACAGACCAGGAGGCATGCACATGTCAGACAAGGGAAGGTACATACCGCAGTGTTGTGGCATGCCACAGACAGTCTCAGATATACCACAGCAGCCAGGTGTCCTAATACCGCTAGCTGGGGATACACAGCGTTAAAAAATGAGAACTTCCGTTTGTACAGCTAAACCTTCTCTCTTCCTTGTCACTTTTCCCCCTTCACAGATTTATCTCCTTCTGTTAATGACTCCCTTTTTTCAATTTGTGTCTTTCTCTGAGATATAATACTTTGTCACCCTGTTCTCCTGGCTTGATGTGCCTCTCGCCTTGTTTGCTGCTCATTATTTGCACTCTGGCAGGTTGTAGATACAAGGACTTGCCCATAATCAGTTCAATAATTCCACTTCAAATCCAGCCGCTCTGCTGCCACATATAATCCTGACAACTCATTATCTGCCAGCCCGGGTAGGTCTAGCTCTTGCATATTAGCTGTGCTGTGACCTCAGCCTACTTCCCTTACCTTCTACACTTTAATTCACTATTAAACTCCCCTTGCTGAGTTTTACCCTCATCTGCATTGGTACAGCAGGAAGGAAAGGAGAACAGCAGAGCAGTAGAGATGCCCCATTCTTCATAACTCCCTGAATGCCACTTTTCCTGGTGGGAATGCACAAAAGTTTATTTCTGGCTTGTGACATATAAATGATTAGAGATGACATTTAAACCATCTCCCATCAGAAGCCTTGAAGATAATGAGGCAAGGCAGGCAGGTGTGATCACCCCTATGTAATGTAAGGGTAAACTGAGTCACTGGGTGAGGACATGAACTTGCTAAGGGAAGTCATATCATTATTTGTAGCCCCAAGACCAGGTGGCAGTGGAGTGAGACATATCTCAGCTGGGACATGGGTGCACCACCATGCTGCAGTCCTGGAGTCATTTGGTGGGTCAAGCAGAGCTGGTAGTGTGGTGTTTTACACTGTCTAGGAGGTGTCCTGGAGCACAGCAGAGGGATGGCCCCAAGGACACCCCCACATCTCCTTGCTGCAGCATGCAGGAGGATTTTATCTTGAGAGATGAGACAGGGGATGGTGTCCATGGCAAACAGTGCTCTCTTGACACATGCCTTGGCAAGAGATGGGGAAGTCAGACATTTAATAACCCAGGAAAGGACCCAGCCACAGCCTTCACAGTGAGGCTTGAAAAGGTTGAATGCGCAGTTTACTAGACAGCAAATAGGTCTGTCTTTTATCTTCCTCTCTCCTTCAGTCTGGAAAGAACAATTCTATTTCTAATCATGGAGACCCTATATATAAATAAACACAATGTTTCTTCTTGTGCAGTAGAGGACAAGAAAAATTTCACAGTCTGGTTGCTTTCAGATGGTTTGTGTAAGATTCAAGTGTGAGCGTTCACATATCTCAGAAGATTAATTAGAATTGTGGGTCTAGTTTCCCTTTTGAAACAGCAGCCCTAGTGCTGACCAAAGTGGTGACTTTTCTATCCACGCCTAGAAGTGAGAAATGTCTCTGACTCAGTGTTTGTGCCAAGCCACAGCGTTTGGCTCAGGCATTCACATACTGTCATGGCACAAATAACGTAAAGAGCAGGGGCTGTGAAGTTATCTTCGGACACTCAGCAATCTGGAAACTCAACTACTACCACACTGAGATGACTGTGTTGTGAACTGCAGCACTGTAAATCTCCAGCGCACAGCAAATTGCTCCCTTTTGTAGCACCAACGTATGTGTCTCCTCCAAAACTGTCATTCGTTATCCTGCTCTGTATAAAGGACATACTGTTTGACCAGCACCAGTTATCTCTATCCCTAAAAGTGCAGCCCACACAAACAGAGGCAAGGCTTAGACCACTGCTTCCAGTGACTCCTAGAACAGTGCCCAGAATTACACAAAATCTAAATGCTTCTGGACATGTCAGTCCTGTGCAACCCCTGGTCAAGTTAGGACAACAGGTAGTTATGCTCCAACCCATCCTTCAGCACAGGCAGCACCTGCAGCTTGCATCTGGAAAGGCCCAAAACAACTACCATTCCAATAAAATTCTAATCTCTGGAGATGCACAAGTCCCATCATGAACTGAATACAGATAATTACCATGATATTTTCTAAAAGGGCCCTGCAGCAATTAGTCCATTTAAGCAGAAGCTGTAGTTATCTGACTCCAGAGATGTCACTGCATCAACATTTACTGTTCTGCATGTATTGCTTTGTGACCCTCAGCACCGGCAGTCCACACCATGTAGGGTTCAGCTTGTACTCTGCAGAACCTGCAAGTGCCTGGTCCTGAGGGTGTCCCAGGCACATAGGTCACAGGCGAAAAGAGAGGTGATATTTGCTATTCAGCCTTTTTTTTTTGAGGGCTAAAACTGAAAACTACCTTTAAAAGTAGTCTAACACACTAGTGAGTAAAACCCTTGAGGCAGGCAAGCCAAGGTAGCAATGTCCTTAATTGATTATGCCTCTCTTGGGGACAGTACTTCCTCTTTGGGAATAACACTGTTTACTTTGGGAGAGTAGAGTCAGCTGGCTCCAGGGGGGCTGAGGCTGGGAAGGAGCTGTCTGTACATTTTTTATACCCCAAAGACTTTTGTTAGGTGCTTTCAGCTGGATTTGGCACAAATGCTTCAATCAGAGAAGACCTGAAGTCATGTAGATCATTCACATGCTTCCTTCTGGAGTGATGGGGATTGGACTAGAAGACCTTTAAAGGTCCCTTACAACTCAAACCATTCTATGATTCTTTGATGCCATAGGTTGAAGACACATTCTCCACTCTTTCATGGTAATTCTATTCCTAGCTAATGCCCCTAAGATGAGAAGGAACTGAGGGTAGAAAAAAACTTCCAGCTTGAACAATTGGGCAAGGGTATGCATGCACTCAAAATGGTCTCAGAGAAAGATAATGTGTGTCCATACTTTGCTGCTTTTTTTCTGTCGTAATCTTTTTGCACCTTGAGGCTTTAATTCTTTTCTCCAACCACCTTTCTAAGCACACATGCCAAGCTGACTGCAGTTTTCTCCATGTCTTCCCTCAAATTCATAAGCTCTGTTTTCCCGGGTCTAACTTGTGGTTGGTCTTGCATGACCCTTACAGAAAATTTATGTAACGAGAGGAAAAGGCTTTACACAGTAAAAGAGCAGGGCTACTCAGAAAAAGGCAGTAATTCAGAAGGTCACAGGTGGCAAGTGGTCAGCTTTATGTGAAAACCAAAGTGGTGTGTTAAACAAAGAAGGAAGTGGTAGAAATGGCTGCATGCAATGAATGCAGCCAGGCTGATGGCAGAACAGGGGATGTGGTTATGTCTGTGCATCAGGCAGGCTGAGAGCATCTCACTGTGAGCAATCACTGCTCCCTGGCCCAGCCTTGCCTCCTGTCCTGTGGGAGCACTGCTTTGTCCCACTATCCACTTCTTTTTTAGGGGGGGAGGGCGGTGAGCTATTTCCCCACCCCGGAACGTTCTCACGGCTCTGTGGTTAGGAACCTGCTGGCACCATGCAAACCCATAGCTGACCAGACCTACCTCTCACAACAAGAAGCTCATTCAAAATTCCTTTTCTGTGTCATCTTTTTATGGAAGGAACAGGACAATGTTGATGGACTCATTTTTCCATCCCTTTGTGTATGCAACCTGCTGTATCTCTTGGTGATGTGTCTGTTTGTGTCCTCTTTCCTCCTTCTGTGGAAGTGCCCTTTACTGACCCATACATCAGATTAGATTATACACTTCACATCTCTCACCTCTTAACATCACTTACCCACCTCTGCCTGCTCCATGTCCTATCCCCACCTACGGGCTAGGCTGCCCTGGCATCTCTCAAAGGCCTAATGTTTCTTAATACACTTAAGGAAGCTCTGCAGGAAGGAATGGGAGAAATATTAGAACAGAGATGACCCAATGATTGGGAACAGTAATTAATAATCTAGGAGCTACTGCAGTGACCTGGATGAATTAGAGGAGCTGTCAGGAAAGTATGAAACGTAGCAAGTATAGGCACAGCACCATCAGGAGAATTACAAATGGAAATACAAAACAGAGTGTTCATGACTGAACAAGAACAGTGCAGAGCAGTTAATGAAAACCCATAATTAAGAAAAGGCAAATAAAATTTTGGGATGTATGAGAGGGAAAATAATATGAAAAATGCTACTCAGAGTATTTTGCCACAGAAGCTACCATCGGCTACCATTAGTGCTGGGTTTGTACCTCTGGAAGGTGAGGATAGGAATCCACGGCTGAGAAGCTGTGATTGAGAGCTCTCTTCCATCCCTTGGCCAGCAAAGCCTCTGTTTGTTAACTTACACACTGCAAGGTCAGTCCATTTTTAAACTGTTTCAGAGGCTGAAAAAGCAGGGAGAGATTAGACCTTCTTTTCTGGATCAGACAAGAATGCTAACATCTTCCTGTTTCATGTCCATTTTTTTAAT
Source organism: Phaenicophaeus curvirostris (assembly GCF_032191515.1). Taxonomy (NCBI): domain Eukaryota; kingdom Metazoa; phylum Chordata; class Aves; order Cuculiformes; family Cuculidae; genus Phaenicophaeus; species Phaenicophaeus curvirostris. The sequence continues at coordinate 9,258,109 of NC_091393.1, read as the reverse complement.
CTCTTGCTAGTACACAGAAGGGTGAGTCCTAAAGCTACAGCAAACATGCACAGGGACAAAGAGTTTATTTCCTGCTCACAGCTCTTGTACACGCAGCAGAAATTATGCATGATTTTGGGCAATGCAAAAAGATACGTGACATTGCTGAAACGTGGATGGGAGTCAGCTAAGCTGCAACCAGGCAGCATCTAGTGTCTGTGTGAGTCCACATGACGACTCCTTTGATTTTCATGAAGTCGCTGCGCCTGAGAGCTCCAATGATCAATGACCAGCTCATTGAGGAGGAGAGCCAGCAGCAGATGGATTGTTGAGCCTCTGAAGATAGTAGATGGCAGGAAGAATTGCAAGACTCAAAGGTGGGATGGCCAAAGTCCATAGCAGGCTCATTGCAATTGCTTGTCTGTCACAGCTCTTTTGGAAATCCTTTGGCTACTCAAGCCATCGCTCTGGAGATAGTGGATACCTGGTCCATAGAATGGATGAAAAGGCGGCTTAAAGAGAAGACAGCTGCTAAACCAAAGAACAGTGGTTTTATCATTAAACACAAATGATGACTTGAACAGAAGTAAAAGCAATATGTATAATGGAGAATGGGTAGTGGAATGGAGAAGGGACTAGTGGTTTTCTTACCTCAGGAAAGACATCCATGCTGATCACTGTCTGGCCTAGCCTTTGATGTAATGAAACTTGAGTTTCTAAATACCACTACAGTAAAACTGGACATCTTGGGCCCCATGTCCATTTTAATGGCTTGGTAATTCAATTTGCCTGCAGCAGTGGAGAGGCCACTACAACAAAATCATACGGCTAATAGACAGGATGTCAGTCCTGTCCTTGTTGTCACAGCCAGGCTACAGCAGCTAATGTTGCTGTCATAGTAGTGATGTTTTGCACTTTGGATGCAGTGAGTCAGTACCCCCTCTGATAGGCAGGAAGGAAAACTCAAACAAGTGTTTTCCATCTGCAAATCAAAAGTGATTCATTATTAATACAGCCCTGTTAAGAGTGTGTTGCACTTGAGAGACATTAATTGTTAGACAGATTTCTGACTTAAGGAGATTTCTTCTCATGTTTAAGCATCTGAGGACAGGTAAGCATGGCAAGCAAAGGAAAAGTTGGATGGAAGAGGTGGAAGGGCTACAAAAATAATGTTTCACGCCAGTATGGTTTGCTGCTCCTAAATCTCACATTCGCTGCAACATCACTGACACCAAGAACTCTGTAAGGTTCAGGGAAGGATGTGGTATTTTACTGTTACAAGGAAGTATAAGCGGTTTTTATTGAGCCTGTCTGACCCAAAAACCTTACTGAAACCACAGAAGTCAGCAGCAGCTTTCCATGAGGGCTAAAAGAGGTGGTGATGAAATACCCCTTTACCCAATGGTAGCTGACTGAAAAGATGCCCCAAGTTACGGGCTAATGTGGTGGTCAGGGAACATAGTGTGAGGGTCTTAATGCAATGTTTGATGGCACTTTGGGACTGTGACCCAGAAGTAAAAAGATGACAAGAAGCTAGATTATGGAAACAGCAAGTGGATCAAAGTGTAGCATGGCCTCAGGAGAAAGCTACAAGCTAGACAATCTCTTTGGGCAGCATCCCAGCTGAAAAAAAGAGATTTCAAGTTTTGGGTAAGGAAAATGCTTCCTGTGTTCATGGCACCTGAATGAAAAGGGTTGCTTCTGAGAAATATCTGATCATACACTGATAAAAGGCAGGATGAAGCAGATCATCTGCAGCAAATACAAGTACAAAAGCTGCAGGAATTAATAGATATCCAACTAGCAAGGTAATAAAGTCTGTCTGAAGTTATCGCCACACTGCAGCCTCACCTAGGACTCTAAGTCATGCTTTAGACCCAAATTCCCTTTTATTAGTGTACAAAATTCTTAGAAATATAACCTGAACTCTTAGGTTCTCCACGGCTGAGGATATGGCTTTAAGCTGTTGGGCTACCTCAACTGACTGATTTTGAAGTGGGGAAACATCTCTTGTCCATATCACAGACTTTTTGCAATGATCAGTGGAGAAAAGCAGGTAACGATGATTCATCTTGGCTCTCTTGAATTCCTACCTCAGGATGCATGGATCAGCTTCTGGAAGGGCTTGTTATTTTCTCGCCTTCATATCAAGACTCTTGGGCACTCAGCTCCAGTATATAAGTAGCCTTTGCTAATGTGTAGTCCTCTCAGTCAAGTTAGACAAATCCCACTGGAGCTCGGCTGGCAGCAGCCATGAGGCCTTCACGAATCTGCTGCAGAGGATGCAATGCACAATTGTGCTCTCTCCTCATGGGCAGCTTTCACCCTGTCCTGTATATTTTCTGCTCGCTAACTCTCTAGTCTTCTGAGACATACACAGGCATATTTTATTTTTATAAGCACAAACTGCTTTTATTCCAAAACCAATTCAACTTTTATTTATGGGAATCTGGATGGAATTGGACTAGATAAATGTGGTCTTAATTGTCCTAGCAGGCAGCACATATGTTTATTCTTTGCTTGTTTTATTTCATTTTGGTGATGTCTTTTTTTTTCCATACAGCTATATTAAGAAGAACTATTAAGCCTACACAATGTATGCAAACACATTTCACTATTGGAGCAAGAGGAATAAGAGTTGGGTGACATAACTGTAATTCATCAGAAGGTCTGACACTGCATTATGAAAAGATACTTTTCTGTATTATGAAAAACCTTTTTCCCAACAAAAGATTCAAGTGCATTGTTTGATCAAGCAATAACAACACTTTAATCTACCTTGTGTACTTTCTTCAACATAAGAGGTCAAAGAATAATGGTTCTCTCTGTTTTTAAATGGAATCATTTAGAAATGCTTTTAGAGGCAAAGATCTGGTGCCAGGATTTTTCTTACTTGGAGAATTTATCATTTTGCTGGAATAGAAAATGTCTCCTTGAAGTCCAAGATGACAGATAATGGGACTTATTCTTTTGGTGTCACAGATACACATCCCACACAAATGTACTCTTCCCTTGTCCTTCAGCAGAATCAGACAATCTTTTTCTTGAATCAAGGTCTGCTGAAGTTACACTGAACCTCTCTGCTAATATCAGTCAGCTCTGGACTAGGCCTTCAGAGGATAAAGGCAGAAGTGTCTGACCCTGACAATTCATTAGCATCCTCATTCCCTATCGACTCAATGTGAAGTGAAGGAGATCTGGCACACGGTGCCAGGAACTTGGTACCCTATAAGAAGTGAGTGAAACTACCTGGGAGATGGGTAAGACGCAGGTGTAGAGCAGCTTAAGCAGTGTGGACATCACCAAATTCTCATCAGCCTCACTCACAGCTCAAGGACAACTCATATAGGGGGGAAGAGAATTTGACCAAACTGGTACAGGATTCTCCTAAATCTCACCTACATGTTCAGCTCCTGAATATGGTTGCCACAAAGCAATTACTGATGTCAAGTACCGATTTAGGGGTGCCTCAAAATCTTGGATGCTTGTATCAATAGCAAACAACCATGATCCTACATTTTTTAGCCACTGAAAAGTGCTTATTCTAACTTAGTTCACCTGGGCTCCTTCTATTGCTACACAGCAATGGGTATCTCCAGAAGCCAGTCCGTTCCCACTATCTTCCATACCTCCCTCCCAGGAATGTAAAGTGCTAGTTGAGGCTCTGGAGTGAGTCCAGAGAAGAGCAACGAAGCTGGTGAAGGGGCTGGAGAACAGGCCTTATGAGGAACAGCTGAGAGAGCTGGGGTTGTTTAGCCTGGAGAAGAGGAGGCTGAGGGGAGACCTCATTGCTCTCTATAACTACCTGAAAGGAGGTTGTAGAGAGGAGGGTGCTGGCCTCTTCTTCCAAGTGACGGGACAGGACGAGAGGGAATGGCCTCAAGCTCCACCAGGGGAGATTCAGGCTGGACATAAGGAAAAATTTTTTCACAGAAAGGGTCATTGGGCACTGGCAGAGGCTGCCCAGGGAGGTGGTTGAGTCACCTTCCCTGGAGGTGTTTAAGGCACGGGTGGATGAGGTGCTAAGGGGCATGGTTTAGTGTTTGATGGGAATGGTTGGACTCGATGATCCGGTGGGTCTCTTCCAACCTGGTTATTCTATGATTCTATGATTTAAGGCTTTTAGATAGGGAACACTGGGTAATACAAACACCTCCTAAAATGACACAGGCATTGCATGGTGCTTGATCAGGATTTAATTTACTGTAGGCTGTTAGCCTCAAAACTGCATAGCATAATTCTTTTCTCCTTCGGCCGTTACTTTAAAAAAGATTAGATGCCTGGCAAGTTTTCATATTCATTTAAAAATCTAGAATGCAGCCAGATAGCACAACAGTCAATCATGGCTGGTTTTATCAGGACCTCATCTGTTTCAGGGTGTCAGTAGAAGTCCTGCCTAACCAAGCAGGGCAGAAGCTGCCCTACACATTTCCCCCTCCCTCTGACTATTATGTTTCTTTCTCAAAAGTTCCGACATTTCATCTACAGTTTTAGGAACAACATTTGCTGGAAGGTAGAAAAGTGAAAGCTAAAATTGGAAGGCTAAATTCAAGAATAAGTTAATAAGGATAATTAGGCAGTAGTGTAGATAGGCCATCATTTGTCTGATTCAAAAGCTCTGGATATGTATGACCATATTAGATAAGGTAACAGTGAGAATGATATAAAAAGGAATTCTGTAAATGTAAAGGGTCGAAGTGGAGAGCCGAGATGATCTTTTTCTACTTGCAATTTTTAACTATGCCTAACGACACAGGATTTTTAAAGGAGATGAGGAAAAAAAAGGTTCTTTCAAGTTTGCCCATTTGGCAGACATTAATTCAGCTGAGATAAGCAACCTGTAAATGGAACTGACAAATGCTATTATCCCAGGTGCTACATTTTTTTCTCTTTTATTTTTAATGAACACAAGAGGACATGAATTTTTTTCTGACAGAAGACCACATCTGGGGATTTGCCAGAAAATTCAGGGTCACTGATTTGTTTAAACCATAAGAAAATACATCTACCTTCATTTTTAAAAAGCAAGTAAGACCTGCACAGAGCACAGCCCCAGCACTCCATGCTGATCTGCTGCATGCAGCAGCCACTGGCATGACTGGCTATCTCAAGGGGCTGCAGCCATGTGTCAAACATTGTGAGGCTGCAGAACTCAGCAGTACTGGCACAGTGTGGCCATCACACATCAACCTTGACTGATCTAAAAGCTATTGTCACCCCAAAAGTTGTTCTTTAAAATGAAGCCTTAGACTGCAAAATTATTTTTGTAGCTTTTTGTAGCAAGCAGAAGACCATAACTCTAGATTCTATGCAGCACTTTAGGTAAATTTCCATCCTCTCTATGGAATATGTTCCCGTACTTCTAGAAAGACCAAGTGGAGTAGATCTAACTAAGTACCATAAATCATTTTATGACACCAAAGGTGGCTAAAAAGCAAGCTCCAAGACAAAAGCACCAATGCACTGAAATATTTGTGAATCTCAAACCAATTTGCTCCTTGTTGGTGCTGATGCTGCACATTGCCATTCTGAGGTGGCCTTGCCTGTCTTCCTGATTTTATTGATTGGAGAAGGTGGAGAGATGAGAATCAGGCTCAACATTTCACATCTTAAGGTCACTTCTAACAAGTGAACTCATACCTACCATATCAAGCTATCCTAGAGCCATAATAAATAAGGTCTTTCAAGTGATGTTCAAGCGTGGGGCTGTTGGCCTCTTACTGTAGACTTGGAAGAGTTTGATTGTGTAGGATCTCCATATATCTCTGCTCGCCCATCTCTGAGGTTCTGTCACGGCTGGGTCTGTGGCCAGCCTTGCTGAGAAACCTGCCTTTCCTCTGCAGCCTCGTACTGCTAGGGGCTGCGGCTCCTACCTGCTAGCTGGGCATCCCAAGGGTGTCAGAAAAAGAAGAGCACCCAGCATCATCCAGAGCTGATCTCAGAGCTTATAAATCTTCCCCACATGTGCAGGGTCTGGGTAATCATACGTAACTCATTACGCAGACAGCACAAAACAGCTGGCATTTGGTAAAGCTCAATAGCTCCCATGGAAAAACAATTTATTTGTATTTCAATTAGTTTACAAGAGCACTTGCAGTTTTGAAACTTCATAAATGATGAAGTAATTTGCATTTAACTCAGTTATTATGTTGTGGGATTCACCAGAGCTCTTCAATTCAGGTTACAAGCTGTATTTTCCAAAACAGCCTGGACAGGCTGCATGTTAGTCACCAGTCTATCTCATGGCTGCCTGGAACTGTCTGGAAAAGGAGGGGCATCTGCACAGCAGCCCAGGCTCACAAGCTCCATCAGAAAGCTCCTTGGGACCAGCAGAAATTACGAACTCTATTAAGTCAGTTAAGTGGATTGACAACTGGCTGAACGACCAGACCAGTCATAGGCAAGTGACTAACAGTGTACCCCAGGGGCTGGTACTGAGGCCAGTACTGTTTTACATCTTCGTTAATGACCTAAACAGTGGGAAAGAGTGCACCCTCAGCAAATTCACAGACAATATGAAACTAGGAAGAGTGGCTGATATACCACTAGGTGTGTGATAACTTTCAGAAGGAACTGCATGTCCTGGAGAAATGGGCTAACAGGAACCTCAGGAAGTTCAATAAAGGGAAAAGCATCATCCTGCACTTGGGGACGAAAAAACCCACGTACCAGTACACGCTGGTGGCTGATCATCAGGGAACTAACTTTGCTGAGAGAGACTGGGGAGGTCCTAATAGACAACAAGCTGAGCATGGGGCAGCAATTTGCCGTTGTTGCAAAAATACCCCAAGAGTATCCTGGGCTGCATTAGGAAAAGTTTTGCCAGCAGGTTACGGTAGATGATCCTTCCTCTCTGCTCAGCCCTGGTGAGATATCTGGAGTGCTGGGTCAAGGCAATCGTCTCTTGTCACTTTTCAGGACTCACTCCAGTAAAGTTTTGAAATAGGGAAGCATCTCACCAACTGGGGAATCCAGCTTGTTCTACAGAGAGGGTACAACCTGTCTTGAACTTAAATGCAGCTTTTCAGACAGCATGGACTCTTGAATTCTTTGGCATAACGAACACAATCCCCACACCCCAAATGGATGGTAGGGAAAGAAAAATGACTGTTACTAAGGAACAGATTATTCTAGAGCCAGAGGCTTGTTTCTATTGAGGGGAATCTCTCCCTCCACACTCAGCCCCTACTGCTGCCATGGCTTGCCGATGAGATTCTGGCTGCCAGAGAGAGCCCAGCCTGCTTAGCCCTGAAGATAACCTGCTTCTGATGCTAAGATGTCCCTACGTTAGCAAGTGTTTAGCTGGGCTGTCCCAGCAAACCTGCATCTTTAGGGCATCCCACAGCTGCAATGGCTATACCAAACATTCCTGAATGCCTGCAGAAGCCAGAGGAACATCCATAAAGTGGTGTGAAAATTTTGCCACATGACAGGCATTCTTTCTGTGCCCCGTAGCTGCAGGTTTAGTGGGATGGCAGGATTATTGTCAGTTCTGGGTAGTACTGTGTAATTTTAACATGAGGAGAGAAGTATTACCTTACTTTGTCTTTAACTAAAAACTGTTATGATCTCTGCATTTCCCATAGCATGATGTCCCTGTGTCATTTTTTTCCACTTCCGCTTAAAAAAATGGCCAGTTAGCCACCCTTGTAGTTACCTATAAAATGACAGTCATGATTAGCTTAAGAAGAAAAGTTTTGCTGCTATGATTACTACTGCCACGTCCTCTCTTACTAGAATTTCTTTTATTCACTTGTATTTATTTTTTACTCTTCTTATCATGGGATTTTTCTAAAAAGGTGTATTTGATATTCTCTAGTTTGGCAATATTAAATTATAGCTGTGGAACAATATATAACTTCTTGTTTATAAACCCAGAATCGTGCATCTAGGCAATGTATCATCCAAGAAAATTGTTCAGGTTTTTTTTTCCAGTGATGAATCACTTTCACACCACTGTACTCTAACCTCATAATGACATTCATTATCACAACATATTCAAAGCCTCTGCTTGTGAATGTAGTGAGGAACTGTTGTTATAACAAGGATAAACAGGATGAGAAATATGGTAGTTAGGGCTGAGCTGAGTTACAGTTACTCTTTAGGATAAGAGTTCTGCATTTGTCTGTACATTGGAGGGTGATTGAGTTTGGATTAAAACCAGATGTTAACATTTGGGCTGCACCATTCTATTCTGGAAGAATCATAGAGTCATAGAATCATAGAATCGCTTGGTTGGAAAAGACCTTTGAGTTCATAGAGTCAAACCATACCTGTCCACTACTAAACCATAGCCCTAAGCATTTCATCTACCTCTCTTTTAAATACCTCCAGACTGCCATAGAATCATAGAATCATAGATTCATAGAATCACAGAACTGTTTGGGTTGGAAGGGACCTTTAAAGGTCATCTAGTCCAACCTTCTTAAAATGAGCAGGGATATCTTCAACTAGATCAAGTTGGTCAGAGGCCTACCCAACCTGAACTTGAATGTTTCCAGGGACGTGGCTTCTGCTACCTCTATGGGCAACTATTCCGGTGTTTCACCACACTCATAATAAAAAAAATTCTTCCTTATTATTTAGTCTAAATTGCCCTCTTATAGTTTAAAACCATGTTGTCCTGCTAAGAAGTTTGTCCCTCTCATTCTTGTAGGCCCCTTCAAATACCGAAAGATTTCAATAAGGTCTCCCCAGAGCCTTCTTTTTTCCAGGCTGAACAAACCCAACTCTTTTAGCCCTCCTTTTCCATCCCTCTGATCATTTTTGTGGCCCTCCTTTGGACCTGCTCCAATAGATCCACATCTTTCCTGTGCTGAGGGCTCCAGAAAGCAGTAGTCCTGGCAGGGTCTCACCAGAGCAGTGTAGAGGGGCAGAATCATCACACTTCACCTCCTGGCCATGCTTCTTTTGAAGCAGCCCAGGATACGATTGGCCTTCTGGGCTGTGAATGCACATTGCCAGCTCATGTCCAGCCTTTCATCTACCAGTACTCTCAAGTCTTTCTCTGCAGGGCCGCTCTCAATCCCTTCATCCTCCACCCTGTATTGATACTGGGAATTGCCCCAACTCAGGTGCAGGACCTTGCACTTGGCCTTCTTGAACTTCATAAGGTTATGAAAGGCCCATTTCTCAAGCTTGTCCAGGTCCCTCTGGGTGGAATCCTGACCTTCTGGTGTGACAACTGCACCAGTCAGCTTGGCGTTGCCTGCAAACTTGCTGAGTGTGCACTTGATCTCGCTGTCTGTCATTGATGAAGAGGTTAAACAGTACCGGTCCCCAGTATGGACCCCTGAGGGACACCACTTGTCACTGATTTCCAGCTGGACACTGAGCTGCTGACCACTATACTCTGGCCACCCATTTTATCTGGCGGGATATGGCCATCCAGCCAACTTCTGAACAGTCCACCCATCAAATCTACACCTCTCCAATATAAAGAGAAGGATGTTGTGAGGGACCGTGTCAAAGGCCTTATGGAATTTCAGATAGATGACATCTGTAGCTCTTCCCTTGTCCACTCATGTAGTCATTCCATCATAGAAGGCCACTAGGTTGGTCAGACAGGACTTGCCTTTGGTGAAGATGTGCTAGCTGTCTCAAATCACCTCCCTGTCCTACATATGCCTTAGCATAGATTCTAGGAGGATCTGTTCCATGATCTTCCTAGGCACGGATGTGAGGCTGCCAGTTCAGAAGTCCCCAGGGTCCTCCTTTCTACCCTTTCTAAGAATGGGTGCAATGTTTCCTTTTTTCCAGTGACCAAGGACTTCAGCTGACTGCCATGCCTTTTCAGATCTCATGGGAAGTGGCTTCGCAACTGTATCAGTCAGCTCCCTCAGGACTCTGGGATCCATATACATATATTCAGGTTCCTCAGGTGGTCACAAACCTGTTCTTCTCTCATAGCTTTGCTCCTCCAGTCTCTGCCTTGCAGTCCCTCCACTTGGAAGGGAGTGTGGGAAGACAGACTGCCAGTGAAGACTGAGGCAAAAATTCTGTTAAGTACTTCAGCCTTCTCCCTATCCATTCTTACCAGTTTGTCAATCATATTCATCACAGGGGTGTACACTTTCTTTGACCTTCCTTTTCTGATTGACATACCTATAGATGCCTTTCTTATTATTTTTCAAATTCCTTGCCAAGTTCAGTTCTGGCCATGCTGTGGTCTTCCTGACCCCATCCCTACAACAACTGTTGTACAGTCCCTGTACTCTTCCCAGGATACCTGTCCCTGCTTCCATTGCCTGTGCATTTCCTTCTTGCCCTTTAGTTTGACCAGTAGGTCTTGACTCAGCCATGCTGGTCTCTTGTCTTCCATTTCTGATTTCTTACACCTGGGGAGTGAGAGCTCTTGTGCTCTGCAGAAAGCATCCTTAAAGATCTGCCAGCTCTGTTCTACTCCCTTGTCCACGAGGGCAGTTTACCAGGGCATCCTACTGACTAATTCCTTGAAGAGCTGGAATTTTGCTTTCCTAAAATTCAGGTTCTTTTTTTTACCCTTTGCCTGACCCATACCCTGCAGGACTGTGAACTCCACCAGTGCGTGATCACTGCAGCCCAGGCTGCCTCCAGTCTTGACATCAACAATTAGCTCACTCGTGCTGGTGACCATCAGGTCCAGTATCACATCCCCTGTGGTAAGGCTGTCTGTTACAGATTATAAAAGGTATCAGTGCTTAGTGGTTTGGGATGTGTACAGACTAAGTCCAAGGATAATTTTGCATTAGGGAATTCTGGTGAGACATCTACAAGAGTATTATAGCAAAACAGACATACTATATTGATGCTAAGGTAACCATGGCAATGACGACAGGACAGGACTGATTCCAACATACACATGTAAGTCACAGAGGAGCGATCCATGAACATATACAGTTTAAGGAAATGATTATGTCAAGTACATGCTCAGGTCTAAAAGGCACTTGTGCAAAGGGAAGTTGCTTTCCACATGAGAGTTTCATCTACCCTCTTGTTCTTTTTTTTTTACTTGCTAGACCAGAGAAAAGATGGACCTTGGTGGGGGATAATAGGCTGGTAGTTAGTTTGGTTTATGAAGGTGCTATTTTTATTTTACCAATAGCATGAGTTGATGCTGTGTTCGGCTTCCAGACCAGCCATACAAATATCACAGTAGTAATTTCCCTGTGATTGGAAAAGTGAAGCAAGTACAAGACAAAATGTTCGAGCATTTCTACTTTTATCTAAGAGCCCAGCCAGGCTTTGCTGCTACATTGCTGAGTCCTGTCTCTCTCAGTCCTATATGCAGCACGCCATCATCTAGCTAGCAGGGTAATCTCATACAGGTAAAGAGGAGAAGCAGGCAAAGAACAGGAGTCCATCAGTGAGGGTTTTTAGGGATGATGATTATAGGATTCTAGGATTGAAGAACAGCAGTTCTTCACGCGCTAACCAATCCTCTAAACCTAAGGTAGAGAAAACTCCCATTGATTTTAGCAGGGATTTTCCTGTGCTGGACTTAAGAGTATTCAGCTCATTGCAATGCATTTCATAAACTTTTGATTGCAAGAATGTCCCACAGGTCCAACAGGCTTGGATTAACATTGTTAAGGACACAGAAGTTTCCACTCCTCCATGATTCAGGCTTCCAGCTTCATGGCAGTATCAGCTGTTGTTGCTCTTTCCCTCCTTGAAACAGAAAGATAAAATAACAATTTTGTAACATTACAAGTCTGGTTTGCCTAAGTCCTTGGGCCAAAGCCATGTCTGATGTAATTCTATTGCCCTGAGTCCTATATCTTTTCCTCCTGCATTTCACTCCAGAGGCGTAGTCACTACAGACAGTAAGAGGATTTAGTGAGTATGATTGCAGAGACTGTCACTAACAGATCCTGATCTCTAATCTAATAAAAATCTCCGTCTAATCCACTACATATTAAGTCCAAGTTCAAAGCACTGTGCACTAAATTACGCGCTTGGCATGTCTTGAGCCAGGCAGCAGAAGCAGGAGATGAATGCATAAAAGAGGAAATGGATCATGGCCAATTAGCGATGCAGAAACCGTGGCGGGTCATTTCCAAAATAACATATGAGCCTGGCAAGCTGGCATGTTTTTGTGCAGTGACCTGACTCAGATGAGTGTCGAAGACCTTATTCCAGAACTACAGGTGGCTGCACAGCCTGATCTACATTGGCTGATTTTGGTGCTGCAAGATGGGCTTAGGAGGCCGTGCTAGCCTGCAGGCTTAGCACAGCTGGGTGAGAGGAAGAACAAGAGAAACTTGAAATATAAGTCAAATTTATCACTGCAAGACATTTACAAATCATCTATCTGAACTATGGTCCCCATTACTCAGAGCCTGCCTCTGTCCAAGAGGGATATCTACCCAGCAGGGAGGAGTGGGGGGAAAGGCAAGGCTCGGATTTCAGCCAGTTCATTTCCCTGATCATTTTCCTTAGTTATCAAAGGAAAAAAGAAAAGTCTGTGAGGAGCTGGGAACATCTAGCCGGTTAGAGGTCCATGAGCCCAGCTGAGCCCAGAGCCCACCAGGCAAAATGCAAGCAAACCGTACCAGATGCTCCCTGATGCAATGGGGTAGCAGCATAAAGAAATGAAAGGGCAGAAGGAGAAACAGATGTAGAGCAAGATGATGGAGGCTGCCTTGGTTTACCCTTGACCACAATGGTGGGCACTGACCTCCCAGGACAAGACTGGTGAGGCAACTTGATGCTTCCAGCTCACAGCTGTCCTCGTGGGTACCACTGGTTGGTACGGGCAGACACCCTGATGTACAGAGAGGAGTTTGTTCTGATGTAAAAAAAATATGAGCAACAATAATACTAGGGTTTTAATGTTTAAAGATATCACTGTTAAACGAGAATGATCAAATTGGTACATAATACCTTTAAGTCAACATGAAATAGTATAAAAGATGAAGGGACCAGAGGCTTTTTTTTTTTTTTTGTAAGAGGACACATAGGAGAGAGGCAAAAGGAGTGAAAAAGAGAATGGGGAATAAAGACACTCAAAAAGCTTTTCCTCACAGCTTTTGTTTAAAAGAGCTATGTGTTTGTATGTACTTAGTCTCTCTCTCCTGTTTTCCAAGCAAAGAACAGGTGGGAACTCAAAAGAATTGGCTACTTAAGTCCCATTATATTTGTTTTCTGTTTTGAAACCTTACTAGGTTTTTATGTGCCACAACAGCATTTGAAAACCTTTTCAATGGCCTCTTGCATCAGCTGTCCTTTAGACTTCTTCCCATCATCAAGGCCTTCTGCATAGTCTCCTTCCTGGAAACACTTGGAGGCTAGAAATTAAAAACTTTGATTTATAGAAGCTGATACGTGAATTGATGAGCTACAGGTGGAAATTAAGACAAAAGCAACCTTCTTGCAAAAAAAGTACATTTGAATTGCGGCTTGGAATTAGGCTGTACAACATGTATTCCTGACATCAGACCAGTTTTACTCATTCCTCTTTCTGTGCTTGTTATTGAGGCTATTAGAGATAAACATGTTGACAGCTCATCTTAGGAAAAGAAACATCTCAGCTTTGCAGAAAACCACCCTCAGACTGGGGTGTGTGGCTGCATAATCTGCACTAATCCTAGGGTTGAAAACTACATCTCCTTAGAGAGACAGGCAGAAAAATCTTCAATATTATTTTCTAGTTCTTCACGTCTTCAGTAAGAAACCGCACCAGGACTAGCTGGTTGTTGGGTTGTACTGAACTGCTGAGCAATTTTGTGTGGTGATTGAAATTATGCAGAGAATAGAAATGCTGTTTAACATAAGTTTTCAGGATCTTGATGCCAGTTTTCACAGTGTCTAAGCATGAAACCCTTATGCTTCAAAATTCTCCAAGAAAACTTTTTAAAGATTCATTTTAGGTTGCTTAAAATACATTTCAGCAGTGATACTTCATTTTATTTTCAGTTCTTGGAAATGTTCTTACAATGTATAATAGAATACAAAATTAAATAATTCAAAGACAACAATGCTTTCAAACTAAACCCCCCTGGTGTTTAATTCCAAGAATGTCAAAACAGGATAGTCTGATATCAGAGCTGCTTTTGTTGTTTGGACTGAAATCAACATGTTCATGTAATAAAATATGGTACTGTTAGCATTTTCCTGTCTAGCCCTCATGGACAACTACAAATTTGGGGTACAAATTATTAGTTGTTTATCAATATTGACATTTTCCTTGTTTTACAACCAAGTTTATCATATAAATAATGGAACTGGCTCAATGGCTTGCATATAAGGGAAAACAGCACCTTTTTTAGATTAAATCCTATAATGCTTACAAAAGAATATTTTTTTTTTACAGACATACCATTTAAAAAGGCAGTGAAAGGTACAAAAGGTAGGAGAAGGACAGAAAACATATGATTGTATCAAATAATCAACTTATTTATTTAATACCCACACATTTTACAGAAGATGTTATCATTCTGTAAGAGTTTTGCAACACTATCTGAGCCTATAGGGAAGTGACACTGCTACATTGTACCACCGGCCTCTGGTATGATGGTTGCATAGATAGGGTGAATGGAAGATTTAAGAGGCAAAAAAACCCCTCAATGCTTTAAAAATTTTATGCACCAAACCAAAAAGTTGCTCTATACTAAGCAGATCCAAGATACTGCTGCTTATGGCCCATAAACTTACAGTCACAAAGGAAATCTGGGATCTGTGGTAAAAGAAGCTTTCTGAATTTGAGATGGCATTGAACTCCAAAATAATACCAACACTGGGAAAAATGGGAAATTCATTAAGTCAATAGCATTAAGAGAGGATATTAGAAGTTTGGAAGCCTCACCCTAAGAATGAGGACTGAGTTAGCCTTCCAAAGGAGTGAGTTGACTGAAGGCCTGTGCTAACTCATGGGCTAAATTAGCAGAAAGAAGAAAAAGCATAATAGTACAAAATGTGAGTGTGTGCACTTAAAAAAACCCAACCTAGCTTTGAGTTTAAGTTTGCTAATTGGAAATGACAGAGAAGAAACTATACCTATGGCATTAACACAGGTAGGATAGGCTAACACAGGTAGGATAGGCTAACAGCTATTTCTGTTCGATGCATGAAAGCATTAATAGCCCAGTGCAAACCATTATGGAGACTTCATCTGGACTTTTGCATGCAACTGTAATCATGTTCCAGAAGATGGCTTAAAATTACTCAGGGCAAAGGAAAGCCTATTAGGATGATCCAGGGAATGGAAACAAGTATGCAAGTGAAGTCTGAAAGAAGTTACGTTTATGCTGCAGTGAACCGTAAATTCAGGTACTTACAGTTATGAAGGAGTGGTGTTTTTCTGAAAAGATTATCCTGCAAGGAAGCGGCATAAATCAGCCCATGCAAAACCCCATGTCTGGGACAGCTTGCTAAAAGCTAATCCAGCGGTTTTTACGCTGCCCTTCATCAGCCAGTTTATGGATCAGTTTAGCATGTGTAACCTCAGAAAGCAAATGCTGAGACGAGATCTGATTGCCAGCCATAAATATGCTGAAGGAGGAAAAGGGGAAGCAATAGAGAGGAAAAAGAGCTAACAAAGCTCAAGGACTACATTGGCGCCTTGACAAGTGGTAAAAACTAGCCATAAGCAAATTCAGACTGGAAATCTGAAGAAGGATTTTAACAATTCAAGCAGGATATCTCAAGAATGGCCTTGTAGAAAAAGCAGAGGCAGAAAACTTGGTTTTACAGTTTCATCAAACTGGAACTCAATTAATATTTTAAAGGGTTTTCATAGCACAGCTGTTTGAAATAATAGAGATCTGGATTCAGTGATCCAGAAGATTGCTTCTAATCCTGTCTTACTAAAATACAGCTGTAAATACGCCCAGAAAACATGAAGGCCCACAAAACTCCCACAAACCTCTGAAATAAACATAATGAGTGAAATAAAAAATAAGTGCAAAGGGTAACATCAAGCTCTCAGGAGAAAGGAGAATTTGAACTGCAAAGCAAGAGATGCATAAGGAAGGGAGAAAGCATTAGACAAGAGAATAGAGTCATCTAGTAAAAAAAAATAGCATTATTGGTGTCAGAAACGTTGTAATTTAGTGATCCTATTAATAATCTATAGGGAATGTGAGCTGCACACAAAGAGCTCTCACAGATGACCCTGGCTTGGGAAGAAATGAAAGGTAAATCAGGACATGGAAACAGCGCAAAGTGACCTACCGAGACTGGGGATATTACTGGAGAAAATAACAAGACCAGTTTCCACTTGTAAGCATGAAAATATACCTACAGCAAAATCCCCCAAACCACTTGTAGTCAATGGCAAACTGCTAGCAAGAATATTGGAACACTTTGCAATGGGAGTACGTGGCCAATTGAACATAAGTACATATTACAGTTTGGCTGCAGAAATGCTGATGCAATTCTAGGGTGCAGTTCCCTTGATATTTGAATCAAAGGCAATAGAGACCTATTTTCTACATCATTTTAATGCAAATTTATCTAGAATAGTACACTCAAATGGGGGACTTGCTGTGCATGGACAAATTGGAGCAAAGAGGGTGGTAACAACAAAAATTGTCAGGAATCTAGACTGGCTGCCTTAAAAAGTAGATTTAAAAGCTTTGTGTATATGAACAGTAAAGGTCTTTCAGTCCTGTTTTTCTATGGCTCCATGCTAAGCAGAATAAAGTCCAAAGATATGAATGCCAAAGGGGAGGAAACAATTTAGACTGTTACATAGACACGTAAGTGCCAAATGGAGTGAAAGTAGCAATGTAAAACCACAGGCTGACTAGCAGGAAAATCTTTCAAGATGTATCTAGCTGTTGAAGAGCTTCCAGGGGACCTGGTGGAAGCCTGGTCACTCCAGACTTTTACAACAAGGCTGGACAAAACACTAGAAAATGTACCATAGGGAGCAATTCTCCATTGGCAATGAGCAGCAGAGCAGATGATCTAATAGGCTTCTTGCATCTCTAACCTCTACAGTTCTATGATTTCTCGCTGTAGGGCACAGGATTTCAAGAGGAAAAAGAAATAAATTGAAGATAAAATATTAGATGGGTAGAAAACGCACATACACACACAAAAAGCTGGAGAATGAACGGAGTTCTGTCTTCTTGCCTTTCTGTATTTAAAGGAGTTGCTTCTGGCACATTGTTTTCTTGTCAGAGGCACTTCATTTTCTCTTTCTCTTATTAACCATCTTCTCTCTTGCTACAAAAGCAGAAATAGCCACTTGGGACTGCTGATGTCTTTCTGAGAAAGGATGCTGGTCTCATGCTGTGGAACAGCATCAAGGTTTTGGTCAGTCAAAACGTAAAAACCTCATTGTTTCTTTTTAAACCAAGCCCCAAGCAAGTACGTGCATCCTGGTATATGCACTGGCATATTAGCCCTGCTCCCTTCCCACACTGTCTTCATACCTGTTCCCATACAGACTCCCATTTTACCACTTTGTTCAACCATTTCTCACACAGGTACCCTGCTCTTTGGCACATGCTGCCTTCTGCAGCCAGAACATCCTTTCCCAAGTTGTTCCAGTGGCTACTTTCTTTTCTTAGCAAAAGACTATTTATGTGAGTAAGGTCAGGCCATTTATAGAATTGCAGGGTCTTGTAGGTTGGAAGAGGCTTTTGGATATCCTCTGGTCCAAACCACTGACAGGGTAGCTTCAAAGCTACAGCAGGGCCTTGTACCCTTGTTGTGACAGATTTTTGACCAGAATTTTGGCTGCATCTCCAAAGATGAGGGTTCGACAACTTCTCCAAGAAACTTGCTCCAGCCATGGCTTTGCCATCCTCATCAAGAGAATATTTTTCCTTTAATCTAGTCATAATTTTCCTTGCTCTGGTAAAGCCTCCTCATTCTTTCTCTTTGCTGGACTAAGCAAATTTGCTTTTTCAGCCTCTCCTTGTACATTGTGTGCTACAGACCATCATCATGACCCTCCACTGGATTCCCGTTAGCTTGTCTTCACATAAAATAATAGGATCAGTATGAATGCCTAGAAAATAGTTACCAGCTGATTTTTTTTCTCTTTAACTGTCTGTTTTCACATTTATTAGAAGTTCTAGGGAACTTACTGTAAACTGTGAAAAAAAACTCTGCTTTTTTTCATGTTTGCAAGAGGCTCTTTCAGAAGCATCTAACATATTGGGAAGAAATAAAGTAATATTAATGGTGGGGGGTTGTGTGCACACAAAGCTGTGTTTTTCATGGAAGATGAACATTTACAAGTCCCTACTACCTTCAAGGAGGCTTGTGTGCAAGTAGCACATCCAAAACTCAGGAACAGTAGTTCAGGTTTTTCAATGTGCATTTAGGCTCAACTCTTTCATTATTAATGGGAATTGTGAGACCTCTGATGACACTGAAATCTTGATCAGTATATAAGTCCTGATGACAGGCAAATGCACTTTCAAAGGGAATAATATACTGATTTTCAGAAGTCATGACAGCTTTGACATAGAAACATGTCAGATAGATAGATACATAACATGAGAATATGCCCTGCTGCCTATTACCTCACTCTGCCCTGGGGCACTTTTACAGAGCACAATGACCCCCTCAGACACTGGGGCACCAGCCCCGTAAGATCAACAGGGGCAGTGAAACCTTCGGGCACTGTTTCAAAGTGGTGTCTGACCAAGGGCTTTCTTGGCTGAGGTTTGGTGGTTGGGAATTTTTGGAGAGAAGGAGCAGGAAGGGTGGTAAGCAAAGAGCACGTTTTGTAATTATATGGAGCAGAAAGGATTTTCCAAAGTGGAAGCTTTAGCAACGTTTCCTACAGACAGGCTCATAATATTACTCCTTCAAAAAACACTTTTAGAAAGCATTAATAATCAATCTGTGGGTTTGGTCATGGCAATACCTTTAAATTGAGTGGGCCCTTTATAGAGGGGAATACTTTTTCTATATCTTGCACAAATCACATTTACATTCCATATATAGACAAGAACTACTTTATCTGTCAACTGGCTGCAGCCAGCTTCATCTGAGCAGCTGTGATTTACCGCAGAGCAAGGCTGCGCTCATACAGTGAGAAGGGAGCTATTCAGCCTAGAGACATTATCAGGATCTTAGAGCTTCTGCCTTAAATTGCCAAGCACGTTTTGGGATAGTTAGCCTGTCAGGCCCAGTCAGTTCTTAGAAGAGTGTCCTCCAGCATGTGGCTAGTTTCCAGAAGATAAGCAAGCCCAGCAGAGCTGCTGTCTAGTGTCTGAGGATGCTTTGGGCCCCAGTTTTGTTCTCCCTTGTGCCAGATCCTTGCAGACACCCTTCATTCCTTTAACAGCTTGATGTCTGGAACTGGTGCCAGCACCACATCAGCTTAGGATATGACAAAAAAGAGGATTGAAATCAAGCTGGACCTTGAAGTTGCCTACAGAAGCACAGAGTGCCTGTTGTGGAAGAGTGGGTCCTCTTTGCTGTCAAGCCTGTGGTCAGAGATGCCTGGAGTGTCTGAGGGAAGGGGATCTGCCTGAAAAGGCTGTCTTACAAGACATGGGGGAAAAGAGACTTCTATTTGCCTTAGAAAACTACTGGCAGTACATACAGATTTGTCATGGTTTGTGATATTAATGATACCAAAGGGATGCAGGACTTCTAGGCTTTACATCTCAGCTTCACATGAGTACCTTTCTGATAGCTCACTCCTCACAGTTCGAGTTCAGGGGATCTTCTCACCTATTTTAATCACCTAAAGATCTGTTTTACGGTCTGAGCCTTCCCATTTGCCTTCCCTTTAGAGTCAGCAGAACAACACATCTTGTCCTAGAGAACCCTGGAGTTGGGTGGGAATGTCATATTGGGGACAGCGACACTCATTGATCTACAAGCAAAGGTGGCAGGTGCTTGAAACAGACTGTGAAAGTAGCTTTGCTCAGACAATTTAGGAATCTGCTTTTGTGCTCAGCTAAAGCATTTATGTCAGTAAGGGAAGATGTGAACCATGCCTTCACTCTCAGGTTTGCCCACTGTCTTTAGATATTACAACAGGGTATCTGGTAATTTTGTCTAGGCTTGCCAGTGTATGAATACCCTTGTTCACTCAGAGAAATCACAGGGATATAAAAAAATCAATACAAGCTAGGAAGTTAGAAACAGTACTTGCAAACACCTCTTCAGTCAAAATGGTAAAGGAAATGTACTGAGCTCTGTCTGACTTTTAAAAGCCTTGTTGCCCTCAGCGGGTCACTCCTAACAAGTGTAAATAGGGCACCGTCCCGTTTAGTGACCACCCCGTAAAGGAAGCTATAATGCATGCAGTAAATTAACCCTGATTTTAAGTTTGAGAATTACATGCCCCAAATCCAACAGACTTGTGATTCAGCTCCAGCCTCTCTCTTTCCAAAACTAAGGCTCCGCTGTTCTGTGTTGCTCCACACACTGTCCTGTGGTTCTCTGTGTGCTGTGTAGTCTTTGTGTTCCTACAGCCCCTGAGAAAATGATACGAATTTAAAACAAAGCAAAACAACCCCAAATTCAAATATATCATCCAGGGGATAAAAAGGAATATGCTAGTGACTCGTTACTCTATACAGAGTGCCCATTACTTTTGTTGACTTCAAGGCTGTAGTAATTCACAGAGATGAGGACAATAGTATTTACATTGGGATTTCAAGGAAGACTGCTCTTATAAATTAGTAAAAGGTATGAGTCATCCCAACACAGTGTTTGATTCAAGAGACACCGTTATCAGTCCAGAATAACACTGTAGCATCTGTGCAAAATACCACATGCCCTCATTAGCACACCATTCCTGGGAATTAAGCAGCCTAAAGATTGCAAAGAGGTGCTATTGTTATACCAGGAGTAATTCTTATGTTTTATTGGTACCAAATAAACTATGTGTTAGCCTGAAAGCAGAGAGACAGAGGGAGTGGGCTGGTGGAGATGTCTGTTATATAACATTCAAACAGAGGGAGTGGAACTGGTCAAATCCTTTTCAATTACTTTTTTTCAATAATTGTCAGGTTTGGGAAGGAGAACCATCTGAGCAATTTAATTATTAATAAGACTGTATTCATCCCGCTGTACAGCTGGACACATCACCTATGAATAAATCCCCCAGATAATATATTTGTGGAACTTCATAATATTTTTCTCCTTCCTCCTTTAGTCCCAGTTACCCTAGGATTTTTTCCAGAAGCAAACCAGTTAACCATTTTGAGTAAAGAGAATACACACATGGACTTGAGGCCCTTGCCCATTCAGGCATTTGCGGTGATTAGGGCTTCTGCTGATGCGGGGAACCCGGCTGGTGAGCTGTGGAGATTAGGTGATGCTATAGGACTCTGTGAAAGACAGACAAATATAGGTGCTGTGCACAAGCTGGGAATTACTATGGGTGTCAATTAACCTCACAGTTCACAGGGTTTATTAGGCTGAATTATTTATCCCAAAGATGAAACACTGAAAGAAAGGAAGGCATCATTAAACAACACAGTCCTGCACAGAGTTTAGGCAGTGAACCAAGTCTCCGAACAATTTAATTTATTAGGGGCCTAAATTGTACTAGATTATCAAATCAAGTGGAATAGAGGAGGCAATACATTTCATGTTCGGTGCCCAGAATGTAATAAGCATGTTATTCCATTCATAACATGTCTCAGCCTAAGTTATGAAGAGAAGGGAATGTTTCCTCTGTAGGGTAATTTTCCATTTTTTATCCATTTTCAAAAGCTGTCAAACAGTTGTCATGAAGGAAAAATGTTGCTAGTTTATCACTGAAGCTTGAAACCTCTTAAATGTGAATGTAAAGTGGAGCACTACATATAGTCCAAATACAATGGGAGGAAGCTTAACTGTTTGAAGTCTGTCTTTGTGGAGCTTATAGCCTGGCAGAAAAAGACAATAGGAGAGTTTTGCCTTGGGAAAAGAGAGACTGACAGGTCTGCATGTTTTTCCGCAATCAATATTGTAGACAGAGCTCTTCTTACATGGTGGGGTTCAATTAAAGAAAAAAAAACACAAGAATTTGGGAGAATTCCCAAAGGAGTTCAAATCCTTCCCGGGAGGGGAGAATGTTTTCTTCAAGATGAGATTGCATGAAAAATTCATGCAGTGGATGGATACATTCATACAAAAAGAAATTTGATAAATAAATAATTGTTTTAATTCTTACTGCCTCACATAGCAATTGCACATCCATATTGACCATTTTAGTTTGCAAAACTACTCCTTAGTGTAAACATGTATAAAATTAAATCATCCAGAAAAACAAAATAAGGCAAAAGGTCACACATGGTAACTGAAGCAAGTAGCTCATACTAAAGTCTCTCACAACATTCAGAAAACAAGAAACTGTCACACGCAGCCAAGAAGCTGGTACAGGGATGAACACAAAGAGACAGACAAAACACAGCATGAAAACGAGTGATAAGCAGAGATTTGCAGCCATCAGGAAGGAGAGAAGAGGAGGCAGCTGCAAAGACAGGAGGCCGGAAAAGATAGACG
This sequence comes from Phaenicophaeus curvirostris, assembly GCF_032191515.1. Lineage (NCBI taxonomy): Eukaryota > Metazoa > Chordata > Aves > Cuculiformes > Cuculidae > Phaenicophaeus > Phaenicophaeus curvirostris. The sequence goes on along the minus strand of NC_091393.1, from coordinate 9,235,735 downwards.
AATTGGGCTGGAAATCTATACAGTTATGATAACAGCTATGAAAGAGATTACATGAAGCTGCAATTAACTAGCTGTACTTGACTGCTATTCAGTCATACTTGCATATCTCTCCTCCTTTTTCTAGTATTGACTGCGTGGGGAAGACAGTTACCTTTGTTGGAGAAAAGTTATGTACACAACACGTGGGTTGGGCAAATAAAGTGCCAGCCTGGTCTACAGTCTCTGTATCTCCAGGTCATGGAGAAATGCTAGAGGACAGGATCACAGGAAAGCCTGTCACCCAAGCACAGCCTGCCTCCTGACTGCACTCCTTCTCAACTAGGAAAACCAAATCAAAGAGGAATAAATGCAAAGTTCCCTATCCTTCAGACATAATGACACTTTTCTAGCCATTTCGCTGTCTTTGGTCCCTGACAGTTCCTCTCCCTCACCTTTCTTCCACTTTTGCGTGGCTGTTTTCTGTGTTGTCTCACATGATTTTCCTTCCTCAGTCAGTTCGTCCCTCAGATACCTGTAAACCTCTCTGTACCTTTCCTCACCTAACTGTTCCCTGTCCCAGTCCCCTACTCGCAGCCCCTGTCCCTGCTTCTGCTTTCACCAAGAGAATTTTTTCCATGTACTTTGTTCATGATCCATCTCTTCACGTCTCTTCATGGAAAGGGTCATTGGGCACTGGAACAGGCTGCCCAGGGAGGTGGTTGAGTCACCTTCCCTGGAGGTGTTTAAGGGACGGGTGGACGAGGTGCTGAGGGGCATGGTTTAGTGTTTGATAGGAATGGTTGGACTAGATGATCCGGTGGGTCTCTTCCAACCTGGTTATTCTATGATTCTATGATTCACAGTCATCTTCTTTGGCTGTGTGCTTTTGCCTGTGCTGTGGAAAGCCCTAGGATACAAGTTTGAAACAGACTTTTCTTCACCTTCTTTTCCCTTACTTCAAAGGGGGTTCCTCTTGAAATACTTCCTGGTGACAATGAACTTGGCTTCCTAAGCTGACCAAATAGAAAGGGAGAAAATACATCCTTCCTCTACCCTCAAGAAAAAGAATCATCCTAGGAAAGTTTTTTGTTATTTAAAAAAAAAACCACAACAAAACAGAATCAATTCCCCTTCAGGCTATGGTGCTACTTGAGCCCATGCTGTAGTTTGACTCATGACTGGGTTAGTCACCCTCAAGTGAGGGAATATCAATGTGTAGTAAAAAATACTAATTTTTAAAGAGCGATCTAAAAGCTAGAGGCTCATGGTTATGTTTAGTAATAGTAAGCACTAAAATTGCATTGCTTTATCCCAAATCATGGCCCTCACTACACTATGTGTTTCACCACTGAAGATCCCCTCTGGGGAAGGGATAGAGATGGCAGGTAGGAGAGATGCATTGTCACTGCAACAGAGGAGACAGGTTTTGGGAAGCAGTGCCTGGGCAAACAGCTAGGTTTGTATGAAATGCCCTGTGTCTCTGGTTTATAAATGTGTAAAATTCAGCCTTGCAGTGAAAGGAAGAAACCATGTGCCTGTGTACATTTTAAGGCCTTGTCCAAAAGACCCTACTACAGAAAACCCATTTAATCTACCTTAAAGGGATGAAGGACTGAGTCAACCCTGCTAGGATTTGAACCTATCACCCCAGGGAGCCTAATTATTGCAAATGTGGTGCTTAGACCACTAAACCCTTCCCTCCTGCTTTAATCACCTCTCAAAGAGTCTTTTTTTGATCCTAGAAGGTTACAGCAACTGTGATAAAGGCAAAGTATTTAACAAAGTCTCTGTAAGTGGAGTATGTCATTATTCATATTACAGCAGGTTTAAAAGAGCTGGGCAAGGATGAGAACATTGTGCTATAACAAAGATTACAGTAGCAGTGCTGTGAATTGCTTCTCAGCTCTAGTCTTTATTTTTCTTCTGCTACACAATGGAAAAATGGAGCAAGAGGAGAGCTGAGCTAAATTGTTCTTGTTCCCACCGTGCTGCACCCCTCACTGTGTGTGTAGTTGAAGGAGGTTTCAGATCCTGTAGCTCGGCTGTAGGTTAGCGGGCTGCACAGCTGGAGGGTGACAGCTGAGCAAGCCTTGTCCTCCTCCGTGTGCACACCAAGCATCTCCAGGAGCCACATAGTTGGGGATGTTCTTGCTGTGGGCTTATACTCACATATCTGTGCTGCAGAAGTGCAGGAAGCTCAAAGTGCTGGCATTGGGGAGGATGATGGGGAGGGCATAGGTGTTTGCTGAGCTGTGGGGTCGCAGCCAAAAAAATATCTGTAGCAGGGACTGCTAACAACAGTTCCCTGAGTTTCTTTGCTTATCTCAGGATGTTGGTGGTATTTCTGCACAGTTTAGAAGGTATAACTGAAAGCTGATGAGAATCTCTTGTCTTATTATAATAAGGTTCCTGGTTAGAGGTGGAAGGAAAACCAAGGCTGGATAGTAAAAGGAAGCCTTTTTTTCTTTTTTTTTCAAACTCCAAGCTTTAAAGAAAACACATTCCATGCTCCATGGAGACAACATTACAGCTAATCATTTTGCCTTTTGTTCCTTAGGAGAAAATGGAAATTTTGTCTCTCCCTCCCTCCTTCCATTACCTGAAGGGGTTGCTCGCCTTCTACTGACATGGAGATAGACTAAATCTGAAATGTTAATGGACTGGCAGTGTTTGCAGTGGGGTGAACAGTTTTCTGCTGGAAGGCTGGTTGGCAGGATACCTTCCTGCAGTCATTGAATCATTGCACTGAATCACAGCCATGTTGGCAGGATCCCATTCCGAGGAAGTTCACAGTACTGTCAAACACCTGCTGTTGCCATTGAATGATATTATGCAAGATCTGAAATTCTATTTATCAAGATCCCTATTTGATTTCTCTTTTTTTTCCCCATCCTCTTCAGTCACCAGAGTCTCAAATGACTGCAGTAAAACCTTTTCCCAAGAGCATTATACAATACTCACCCTGATGCCAGGATACCAGTTCTTATAGGGTGAAAATCCACTCTTCTGATTTTGTGCTGATGCAGAGATGCCAAGACAGCACAGGATACAAAGACATACAAGCACTCCCACAGCATGTACTCTTCAGAGTTACTCAGGTAAGGAAATCAAGCAAGCTTTGACTCACAGAAGCACAGCCACTCTTTTTACCCTTGAAAGTCCTGGTTGTACAGCATAGTGTGAGAGGGCACTACTATTAGTGACCTTCCAGTACCTTGTAAGGAGGCTACAAGAAAGCTGGAGAGGGACTATTCCTAAAGGCTTGTGGTGATAGGACGAGGGGAAACATATAAACTGGAGAAGGGCAGGTTTAGACTACGCATTAGGAAGAATTTCTTCACCATGAGAGCGGTGAGACAGTGGAACAGGTTGCCAAGGGAAGCTGTGGCTGCCCCATCCCTGGAGGTGTTCAAGGTCATGTTGGATGAGGCCTTGGGTAACCTGATCTAGTGGGATGTCCCTGCCCATGGTAGGGTTTTGGAACTAGATGATATTTAAGGTCCCTTCCTACCCTAACTATTCTATGATTCTATGGTTCTCCTAGTCTTCTTAGGCAATGATTGTTTCAAGATAAGAGACTTCTTGAGCCACCATGATGGGAAGCTTGGCTTACACACACCTAGCAAGTGAAGAATACCAGGTTATGAGAGTTAGAGAGAAAGTATATTCTTCTCTTAAATAGCTTGTAAGGTATAGTAATTTAAGATAGGTATTTCCCTGGATTGCTCCATACCGTCTGTTGTGTCATATAGTCCAATTGAACTCCCTCGTGAATTTTTGGAGTCCTTTCTCAAAATCAGTAGTTAACATCTTAAGAAACCATCCTGATCTCCAGTCTGCCCCTTTGGCTTTACTCCCAATCCAGCCAGCAGCAGGCATCACTGGCACAGCTCTGCCTCAAGGCAGCCCCAGCCCTCCCACTTCTCCAGCCATCCTCATCATGATCAGATCTGCTCATTACGTTTACTTTCATGGGTCTGCCCTCCTCTTTCCTGCAATCCTCTAATTTTGCATATTTCACTCCGCAAACACCACTCACTGGCCAGCTCTTTCCTTCACTGAGGGATCAGCTCTCTGCACAGGAAAGGTCTCTTCCTGTCCAAACTAAAACATTTGCTCGGTTAGCAGTTCATTAGGAGATGTAATGAATTACGCCAGACTGCACCAGAGTTCTTCCTGTCAAAGCCCAGCCCTTTCCTGCTCATCCTTTCTTGAGCAATAGAATTACACTGTTAGCTTACATCAAGCTTGCAGCCTGAGTGTGAACTTCTCTTTGGCTTCTCACATCAAGCCCCTAGCTTAAAAATCTCACCTTTGTTTTAAAAAAAAAAAGTAGAATCCAGACTTGTTTATCTAGTTAGACAAATAAAACTCTCAACCAGGAGCTCATTATGTTGGGTCTCAGTTATTGCAGCATCTTTTTCTTTAGCACTAACGCAATTTTGCCTTGCCATTATTCCTCTCAAGTAGTGGTGCAAAGATCATTTTCATAGTCTGTCTGCCTGCCCATGTCAGCTCTTGTGGTGAATCCCTTCACTGGCTGCCCTTTCTCTTTTGTGTAAAGACCCTGCTTGTCGCTGTGCTGTCATCATCTCTTCAGTACTTAAAAGGTGATTTCTGTCTCTTGTCTGTCCATGATTCTAGTCTCTGCTGCCCTCTTTGAATCTCAGACAAGTCCCTTCTCTTTTAGACCGTGTATTCCTCTTTGGTACCCTTTGGAGTTTCAACATAGGTGTAAGAAACACCTTATTGTTGTCCTTGAAATATTTCCTCTATACTCACCTTGCACAGGAGTGCTACAAAAACCTTCCTAATAGCTAAACTGGCAGTAAGTTCTTCATGATGACCAGAAGTCCCTCTCGAGCGGCTCATTTCCCACTTCCCTCTTCTCACAAGAAGTTAGCAACTCTTCAACAAATTGTGACACGGTCGGATTTAATAGCAACAAATAATCTTTCAAAGGTATATCTTTAAAAACAAAGAAACAAACACGTCCACTGAAAGCTACAAGCCACACATGCAATTTCACATGTATGTTAGAACACAGCCCCACAACTAGTTGGTGTTTGTAGGGAGAGAAGGGATGCGACTGAACCTACAACTATCAGGTATCAGGTAATAGTTGCTGAGATATCAGCAACTAGGATGTCAGCAATGCAGAACTGTGCCCAAAACCACTCGCTCTCCCAGTCATGTGTGAAGCCTGTGGCAGGGCAGGGGCTTGGACCTGCCTCACAGATGCTCGGTTAGTGCCAAGCACTCAGGCATTAATCATCTGCAAACTTGCTGTGCTGTTTTCAAGCTAATACAAGCTATTCACTTCTTAGCTAAGAGCCTGGAAACAACGGCTTTTAAAACCAGGAAGCAAGATGGTAATTAACATGACCTGTCTATCACCCAGATTATTAAACTGCATTATAAATGTTTTGTTGCCGAAGATTAATTATGTAAATCTTCACAGTTACCTCACACAACTGAAGGAAATATCCATGTTTTTTCACCAGCTGATTTCTTCTCTCAGCTGCTTCCTAAAGGTTGTTTGAGTTCTAGTCTGCTGTTAGCATCACACAACTGCCATTAACAATACTCACAATGCTTTTTGCTGCAAGTAGCTAATACCTCTACGTGCATGTGATTGACTAGAGCTCGTAATGGTGTTTCAGGGAAACACTGTCTGGATCTACAGATGTGGCAGATCAGGAGCTGCAGCTCTGGCTGAGGTTGCATCGACCATAACCTGCTCTTCATTGTATGACCATGAGTTGCCAGGTGATTAATGGCAAGCATTGCTTTATGAAGAATAGAAGGCCCTAAATCTTTAAGGTCATTGGAACACTGCAAGGATTTTTGGTCTGCTTTTTCACTGTGTAACACAGATGCCATCTAGAAAAACAACTTTTAAGTCTAGCATGGACTCCTTAGAGCTTCTAAGGTGCTGCTGGCAGCAGAATCAGCTGAGAAGTATTAATTTTGCAAAAAGTTTTGTGACGTTTAATGCAATTACTTTCAGCATGCCCAAAGCTAGGGTCAGTAGAGTAATGTTTCGGGGAGAAGGGTTTTTTTATAATCTCAAGCTCTAAGTGAATAAACAGAGAATAAATGGCTTGGTTTTCAAGTTCTAGATCCACAAATTATTAGATTAAATATCATTCACTAGAACTCCTTGAAAATGTTAAAGCAGGATTGTGGCCTTAGGGTCATTGTGTCATGTACATGACAAGTAGAACTCATCTAATTTAACTTTTGATGCTTACCATGCAAATTCTGTGTACAAGCAAGCCTCCTTGTGTTCAGGAGAGATACAGGCACTTCAAGGGTCTGTTTTATTTCTGAAGCTTTTAGGGTGAGGAGAATTGTCTCCTCTATACCATTAGCCTTAAAGGGAATAGAGGTGTGTAGTTTAGATATACATATTTACAATTAGCTAGAACAGCTGAGCCGTTCCAGGAGAACGCTGGTCTTCCCAATGACCATGAGGTCCATATTCATACCTGCACTCCAGCTGAGGCCTCTCTTTCAATGGCAATATGCTAACACAGGTCTGTGTTTTGGGAACTTGTTGGAAATGTGCTCATATATCCAAGCTCCAGCTTCAGATTCTGCCACCAGCATCTCCACTTCTCAAAGTCACAGGGTTTTGCAATCCAAGAGCCCTCTCAGGCAGAAATGAAGCTGCAGGGAGAACACCACATCACAAATACACAATAAATGCTATAGGATGAAAGCAGTATTTCTGCTCAGCTGGAGGGGAGCTTAGCTCCTACCTGACGCTAGGAAACGAGGAAACAAGAATTTTAAACAGGGAGCAATTCTGCATTTTAAGTTACAAGGGAAGGTAAGCATAGCTGGCCAGTAGCTGTAGTTGCAGTTCCAGATTCAGGATTTCTCTTTTGTGCCGCAGGCCCCACAGCTACATGACAGACTATCTTAGATGCAGAACTGAGGGTTATTTTAAAATCATTTCCTAGGGAAAAGTGGGAAACTAATATGAAAAATCTGTGTCTTATTCATCCCCTGTCTCAGTATATTGTTTACCCTGAAACGTAAATACAGAAATGCAAGATATCAGTGATTTTCAGTCCTTCCATAATGATCATGTTAACTGAAAAAAAAAATAGCTACCTTGTTTATTTTATATAATCCCCAAGCACCTCTGTGGCTCCTCAGGTGCCAAAACCAGCACTTATTAACACCCTGTTCCCCCAGGCTCCTTATGGAACACTTTGTCGCTGCTGCTACTGGCTTTCAAGCATAACTGCACAAAATTAAAAAACAAGTGTGTTAAAAAAAAAAAGCATGTAAAAATACAAAATTAACATGCGAACAAACAACAGGGGATACTCTACTGATTATATTTTCACTGTCATGTTGTATCAATTAAAGCTTTTCACCCTTTAATTAAAATGAGGCAGCCAGAGAATCTCTACCATGGTATGCAAGGTGACTAAATCAAAGGATCTCTCTGAGGAGTTTACAACTGCACTGCTAGGTAGTACACTTGAGTGAAGAGATCATCCTGATCAATGGCATTCAGAGCTTGGATCCAAATTTCCACAAGATATAGGTTTGTGAACCAAGGTTTTGTTCTGCCCCCATCTTTAATTAGAACCTGCTTTGGCTTTTTCTAACTCAACTGCAATGCTTGGCATGGACCTTCTGCATATTAAGACGACAACTAATGAGGATTTTTATTAAACTTGAGCCTCGATCGGCTGGGAGGAGGGAACAGCTTTTTAGCATCAGATGGAAAAGACTTTTGCCTCTGGAATATTTCTCAGCACGAAGCAAAGAGCTGGGGGAGGAGAAGGTGATAGGAACACTGTCAGTGCCTCCACTAATGGGGCCTGCCTGGGGCATGCCATTCAGTATCCCTCCGAAGGTGACCTTGACTGCTAACATTTACATTTTAGCAGCCATTTGACATATTTGATTGTGTCTGCAGCAAAAAAATGCACAGTTCTGGGAGAGACATGTAGCTCAGATCAATGTCTTCAACGCCGCTGTCTCCTCTTGTCCTGGCGTACTCCGATGTTTGCTATTTAGTCTGAAAGGGCATGCTACAAGAACACCACGGCACTGCCCCTTCTTTCTAATGCAGGTAATCGATCTCATCAGGCACTGTCCGTACAGGCTAACTCAAAGTACAGGCCTCAAATTAAAGACCTTCTCAAAACAATTAAGTCATTCAAATTGGTAAGAACAGTGCTCGTTGTCCAATGAACCAAACAGCTGGCTATTATTATTTGCCTTTGGTGTCATTTATCAGCCTTGGACATGTGGGAGAGACTTAAGTTGTCTGCCAGAGGTGTTGCTGGGTCAGATCCCAGAAAGCTTTGTGTCTGCAGCTCCTGTCATTTCCTTACTCCACAGGATCTATCTTGCAGAAAATGGAGATTTGACAATAGCTCCCAGACCTTATTGCCACATGTTTCAGAAGCTCAGCAGATGGCTGTGTGTTCCTACCACCTGGCCAAAGGGTGCTGTCGCCCTTCCAAACAAATGGCATTAGCACCTCTGAGGGACAAGCCGACGCACCAGTGCTGATGTGCTTTAACTTGTGATATAAGGATGGCTAAAAACACACATGGGGCTAGATGTGATGGCTTACCAGATGGGTGGTAATTTGTTAAGCCGCTATAATGCAAAAGCTTTCAATCGAGTATTCATACCCTAAGATCTTCAGCCAACATAGGAGTCATTTTGTTTGCCTTTAATATAATTGGAAAAGATAGGAAATTAAATTTTTAGGCCATAGCATGTGCCAATCCCTTTATTTGCTTTGAATATAAAAATCTCCCTCTCCGGATCTTCTGTACTGCTGAAAGTTCAATCACTTATCAAAATAGTGATGCCCTTTGTCCTGGCACATTACTCTGAGGCTAAAACATATGTTTTATTAAATATTAACCAAGCACTAATTGGTGCATCATTTGGCCAAGGTAAGAGGTGGCTTCATATTGTCAGTGGCCTGTTTTTCCCTTCCGATGTTTCAGTACTTTTCAGCTAGTTTATCCTGTTACTCTGCCTCTGTCAGCCTTGAGCTCAGGGAGCATTTTGGCATCTCCCAAAATCAGTTTTGTGCACCCTTTTACATTCCAGTATTGTGGGCAATATTGCTGGGGCGTAAACTGGTGGATTGAGCTCTGGATTTTGGTTCAGTTTGGCAACTGTCCCACCAGGTGAACACAGGAAAATCACTTTACCTACCTGTGCTTCTGTTTCCCAGGTGTAAACTACAGGAGGAGAAACATTAATGTTTAAATTACTAAGGTTGTCTCCTCACTTCAGGACACAGGAAAAAACATGTGTTGTAAAATCCCATGTTGGAAAATCTTTGTCAAAATAATTGTATCCAGTTACACTGTTGGCAAATTCTTAAATATGGGATCAGTACATTCGACATACCTAGAGATGATGAGTGGTATGAAGGCTACAATTACAGTGCAATATGAATAACTAGCTCATTAATTAATAGTGGTGATTTTTCAGAACTAGATGAGTAACACTACCTTTATTTGCATGGCAGGAGCCTTGGGCCTTAAAATAGCTTCCAGATTCCTGAACGAAGCACATTTCTCACTGGGGCTGCCGTTGGGCAGGGGAAAGGACAGTGCACACTAGAAACTATGACCATGTTGCAGTGCAGTCACTAGCCTTCCTGATGCCAACAGAGACAAGATACATAAGTTTGCAGTCAGATTCATAATTAACTTTCCCTGAGCTTCTTGGCTCTGATCCTCTCCTTGCAGCTTCAGGTGCATCAAACTGGGCAACCTCTAGTATCACTAAGCTAGCCCCATGGCTCGTGTTTCCCCAAAATCCTAATGATGCTGGTAAAAATGCTGAGGCTTCAGAGCAGCCGCCAATCATTGGCGACTCAGGGTTGGAAAGAAACTCCTAATAAACAGTTTGTTCCCAGACTAGGAGCTTTCCTTAAAGCACTAGATACCTGTCTTACTGAGATAATGCAATAACTGAGCAGGATAGGTGAGAGTTCTGTGTCTCATGGTGTACAAAGTCCTCTGCCCCTGAACCAGGAAGAACAGGAATAAGCTGAGTCTCTCTGTCTTCAGCTCCCTCTTTGCTGCTCTAAAGCATGGATGAGAAAAGAACCATGGAGGCACTTCTCTGGAGGGTGGAAGCCTGGGCTGAGCATCCTGGCCATACAGCCAGATTTGGCTGTCAGGTCCAGAGCCTAGCTAAGGAAAAATGTTGGTGGCTGTCTTGTTCTACTTCTGCAAAGTGTTAATTTTCTGTTAAGAAAAATAATGCTGTAAAAAAATCTTTCCATTGTGCAGGCCCTGAGCTTTTGAGATGCTTCAGTGGGCTACTGGGAAATCTCTTTAGGATAGAGACTGTCTGGCTTAGCTGTCAGATTGACTGCTAGAGGCGCAGCTGAGTTTCAAATGGACAAGCAGTGTGCGTGTGAGACGCATCCACCAAAAAAGGAAGATGTTTGACAAGTGAAATGTTTTTATTTTATGATGGAGAACGAGCAGGAACATCAGACAGGTAAATCGCCCTGCCAAGCATGAGAGTTCCTGACTGACAGGCTCATCACTTGCCCTGCCTGCTCAAGAGGATGCAGCATTTATTTCTACTGAAAAGCAACTGTATAAATTATCATTTGCTGACTTTTCGTTACTGATTATAATTGCAGTGTGCAGGTTCAGAAGAGCAAAGGGAATCCTTTGCTTCACAGGCAGAGGAAAAAGAGGAAGCGACTCTTCTCTAACCAAACAGAAATGAAGGAAGCTGGAAGGTGTAAAAGAAAGCTTGCAAATCATCAGAAATCAAAACCAAACAGACTGAGGGAGAGAAGCAGGGCCAACAGTGACATTTGTCAAAGTTTAGCAATTAAAATCACAATATACCAATTAGAGTATATGCCAAGGACTGACTCCTACTAACGTGCTCTAGCAATGAAAGTATCTTTATATCAGAAATTTTGAAAACATAGCACTGTAATTTGAGGTCATTTACTACCATGCTATGACACAAATGTATCTGATTACGTATTTTGTCTGCATGCTGTGATAAAGAGGACCAAATAAACAAACAGACTAGAAAAAGAGAATGAGGACATCAGATAGTGCGATATGAAGTTGTTTACATGACTGAATGTGAGATGCCTTCTTTAGTCACAAATGCCAAAGCCACCAGTGAATGTGTCCTTTCAGCCCTGAATGGGTGAAGAAAAAGCCTTGTAGCAAAACACCATGTATTTTGTAGGGACTGTATTCAGCAAAGTATTTAAATATGTGCTTTAATCTATTACTATTCAGCAGTTAAGTGCTTAATTTGTGCTCAAATTCAGGAGAAATGCACTGGATCAGAGACAGTACGCTGCATATTTTACAGCAAAGCTATTCCAGCAATGCTTGAAAACACTTTAAAAATTTTATTGGGGTTATTTTGAGATCTCTCTGCTTCTCAAGTCCTAGTTACTGTAAGGTGAGCGGTACACAGTTCAGAAGGAGAGCAAGATTAAACTTAATCAATCCAAAGTGATTCAGGAGATGTCCAGAATAACTTTACTGTACATAGAGAAAGGTCTCAGCCTTGAAGTCCACTAACTGAAGAATATTCAGGGCTAAAGGCAAAAGCTAAATATCTCAGCAGAAGGCTTTGAAGCCACCCTTTCCACCACTGATAAAAAGTTCACATTTCTAGTCAGAAAAATTATAAAGTTTTGATCCTTAAGTAAGATTTGGCTCAAAAACTGAGCCAAGTATGCAGTGGCAGTTAAGACAGAGTAACCCCAGGGGTGAGAGCAGGGAGGATCTTTGGAAAGAAATAAATAGGCAGGATATCCAAAATGGCAGCAGCTGGAAGCTTCTCCGAGGTGGGATGTCAGGATAAGCCCCCGAGACGCGATACAGCACACAGGGCAGGGGAGGAGGTCAAATGTGCAAGGCCCTGCAATTTGTCAGACGGCTAACACCATCATTGCCTGTGTGTGCGTGCATGTGAGCATGCTTGCCTATAAATTACACTCACAAATTTCCAGGCTAAATGTGCTCTTACTGGCAGCACAGAACACTGCGCCCCCTGTTAGGTGATATTGTTTTATAATGAGCTATAAAAGTTAGTTCTCATGGTGTGAGGCTGCCTATGAGTCACTGCTGAAATCAGCAGCAGTATCAATAGTTTTGATTTTTCTGCATATTTCACATTTTTCCTTTTTTCTGACATCACTGGAAGGAAGAGCATAGGAAGAAGTGTGGGCTTGAGAAAGGAGCTAGAATCAGACAAGGAGTCTGAGGACGGGACAAAGGAGACAGACAGAGGAGAAGAATAGGTCTGACATTACAATTATTGTCCAATGTTAGTTTTGGGAGGGTAGCATAGAATCATAGAATCACCAGGTTGGAAAAAAACCCATCGGATCATCAAGTCCAATCATACCTATCAATCATTAAACTGTGCCCCTCAGCACCTCGTCCACCCATCCCTTAAACACCTCCAGGGAAGGTGACTCAACCTCCCTGGGAGCCTGTTAAGGAAGAAGATCAGGAGCCAGATGCTTCTTGAGACTTCTTGGCAGGAAAATTTCTGTACTGCCTGCACTCATGCTGGACTGGTCTCCAGTGTTGTAATTTTTAGCAAAAGTCCTGCTATTAGAGAGGAGCCGGCTTTACATGGGTCAGGGACACAGGCACACCAGCCTCTAACAGCGAGCATCACCTGCAGAAGCATGCCTTGCAGTGCCATGCACTACTTTGCAACACCAGTGGAAAAAAAGAGGTGAAAGGGAGACAAAAAAATGGAAAACCAGAGCTTTGCTGTTCCAGGAAGAGACAGGATCCGGCCTAGAAGTAAGGGAAACAAGGAGACACTTCCACAGGGTGGCTGCAGAGAGATTTGTCCCATTGCCCTGCTGGCTTCAAGAGCAGCTTGTGACTTGTCACAGCTGCATCGCCCTGGTGTTTCTACCACCATCCCAGCTTCAGGATGAAGGCGCTTTCTAGCAGCTGACAGCTGCCACTCTCAACACCTTAAAGAGCTTCCAGTACTGGGAACCAAGGAATTGCAGTAGATGCAAGTTGTCAAAATCAGATAAAGGCAGAAGCCTTGGCAATGGCATTGCCACCCCTGATGTACACTGTTGTGCCTCAGTCACAGCGAGCCTGCCAAGAGTGGGAATAGAAGAGGGTGGTGAACACACCAAAAAATGTTGACACTTTGAAATGTAAATGTGTTTAAATTTTCCTGTATATTCTGCACCTAGTACTTTCCTAAGAATATGATAGCCCATTTCTGTGGACCTCTCCGTTCTTACTCTCAAAATGGCCATTTCTTCATACTTTGTCGAAAAACATCAGCTGATGCATTGGTTCCTCCTCTGAAAAACAATGAGAAGAGCTGGCATTGGGATGGCAGATAGAAACACAATGTAATAGACACTGAGAGAAACCATTTGAACTACTCATATGCATTGCTGGGTCCTGAATTAACTGTAACCACTTAGAATGAAGGCCTGGGCAGCTTACTGAAAATCTCTGCAGTTTTATGCTGGCTATTGTCTCAGGCTCTATGGAGGAGATTTTTTAGTATTATTTTCGTGCCATTATATAAATTGAAGGCTTTTGTTCCATTCTGGTCATTTCAGATCCAAAAAGAGATACAGTAAAAATAGCAGGGGCCTGGGGACAGGTGACAAAGAGGATTAGAGGAATGGGAAAGTGACTGTGTGAAAGAGAATGACATGTAGGATTTGTTACAGTTCCAGGGTTAGCTGCAACTCTGACCTCTTTCTGGTATAGACACAGGCTCTGCTTCTTCAGGCCACTGGTGGGAGTCTGTCTGTCTGTCCCTTCCCTACAAATAGTTCTCTGACAGCTTAGTGAACCTCTCTTTCAAGGAACTTTCTTTTTCATGTCTAACATCCTTGGGAATTTTTGACTCCTGGCCTTAGCAAAAGAAATCTGCAGCTGGACTCTGGCAATAGCATTCTCTTGTCATGACCCTTGCCATCCTAATTGCTAATCTGGAGGCACTCTGCAGCCTTCCGGCTAGTTTCCTAATAGTCCTGTTATTGAACTAAAGCAACATTTACCTACAGTAGTCTCCGCTGCCACCTCATCAGATACCTTATTCTTAGAGACTTACAAAGCAGCCCTGAGCCTAAGGTGGTTCAGTGGTGATCCCCACTTGAAGGCTGTGAGATCTGGTTCCTATTTTTAACTCCATCACTGCCTCCCGGGGTTCTTGTGGGACTCACATCCTCTAACATTGGCCAGCTAAACCTGCGGCGCCTTCGATGAATTATGCTCCTGCAGTCACCAGGGAGAGATAGCTACAATGGATAACTTATCTTAAGCCCATACCTCAGAAGGAGACAAATTGCCCTCAGGAGGCGTTTGTCTCTTCATGGATGTAGCAGGAGGCCAGATGAGTAGCCAAGGTCAAGCATAACCTTTTTATAAAGTAGCATTTATGTATAGCTGAATTTGTGCATAGGCATTTGTAGGTGACACCATTTTGATCCCACCTCCTACAGGTCTCAAGGGGGAGAGGGCAATTTCATACAGCTCTCGCTGACTAGTCTTCTGCATTAGCAGGCTGTGGGGCTCAAGAGCAGCCACCTCCATCATCTAAGACATGGATCGTCAAGGCTTGAGGGTTAGACCTGAAGGTTTAAGGAGTGACACAGTCATGACAAGTTGGGGTCAAGGAGCTGCATACTCTCTGCTTCTCCTGGACAGGTGTTGACAGGCAGGCAAGGGAAGTCGCTTCACTCTTCCTCACTCAAAGTTGCAGGGCTGAATGAAGATGACCAAGAGAAGCTCATCTGAGGCTGTACGGTCTACAGGGAAGGTGGACTAAGTACTCCTGAGCTATCAAGAAAAAGCCACTAGACTTGTTTCAAACAAACCTAGAAGGCTGAATCAAAAGAACACCTGGTGTTACCCACTTCTCAGGCAGCTGCTACCAAAGGAAAAGCAGGCACCATAGAGTGAAGAAGTGATCAGGAATTTTACCAATATATAAACCTGGCTTTAAACACCCTGGCCTGGGAATTATTTTGTACCCTGACTTGATGCCTTTTGATCTCACAAAAAAATTCAAGATGACATAGGGCTGCTTTTGGCTCCCAATTACTTACATGTGTCAAACACCAACCTGATGTCACTGAGGTGGGAGAGGCTGACTTCCTAGGGAAACATCCAAGAAAAAAATCAGAAGATATATTCTTGTAGGTGCAACCAACTCCTTGTGGAGAATTAATGGAGAAAGATGTTGCTGTAAAAAATAAAGAATGGGTTGTGTCTTCATGTAAAAAATCATCTCATTTTTCATTTTCGATATTAATAAGCCTGTTTCGATATTAATAAGCCTGTTTCACAGAACTGCCCTTCTTTTATATAAACACCACAGTATATACCCGTCCTTACTTCGCTGTCATATTGTCATATATCGTGGCTGCTTCCTGTGAAGTTGCTATCTGTAGTTCTGATGTTAATCTTGGCTTTATGTTTTTCTAGAGTATATCTCATTGCTGATCTATCTTAGGCCAGAAAGACAGTGCTTTGATCAGGGCTCGGCTCCCCTTGAGGGAGCATCACTCTTGTTAGCTATAAAATGTCTGTAACAATGCACCTTTTAATGATGCTATCCTTTGGCTTTTACTGGACTTATAGCAAGACTTGTACTCCATTTTCCCGTAATAACTCAACTGCCACCAGGCTGGTGCTCCTGACAGTTACATCCTTACCAAGATTTTCCTGACTTGCCCCAGCTGGAGCAGTGAGATGCAAAGTGACTGCTATGCTCTGGGGAAGTGATAAGGGCTCACCTCTTCAGTGACCTGGAGTATTTCCACTGGGGATAGGATAGGCAGCAGGCAGCAGAAGAGCACATGAATTAATGCTCCCTGCAAATCCCTGGGGTGGTGTTATTCACTCCTTTTCTTACACATCTTTCTGCAGACCTGAGCCCATACGTGGTTTGTGCCATGTTTACTACCTTAACCTCTTCGTTTAGTAGACTGTATCAAACCAAAGTCAGTAAAAAATTGTTCCCTTATTAGATGCTCAGACAAATAGGAGAACTCTTCAGCTGAGCAGTTTCAGATGGTAAAATAATTGCTGTAACTATACTCAGGATGACTATATACATGCAGAATGTAGTCAAAGAATTTATGCTCTTTACCTCCAAAGGATACATCTCTACCCAGGAATCTACAAGAGATTTTTTCCAGGCTCAGCCAGTGGAAAAAATTGATAAACACTTGAGCAGCCCTCATGTATATTTCATCTGGTAAGCAAGGGTGATGGGTGCACATGTACACACACACATGCACATACACACCAGCCAGTACCTAAAATTCTTCTATTGCTATATAATAGCTCTGACACATTTTAAAACATTACAGACTATACAAGCACCTCCCTACCTTGTATACCAGAATGGGGGAGGTGCAGCATAACAGGAAAAAGGCCATACATAAAAAGATAATATGAGGGATCCTGGTTTTTTTTTTCTACAGGTCAGTCCCTGGTTTTGCTAAAACATGTTAGAATGCTGGTATTCTCCCACTTCCTAGTAGACTCCAGAATGTTTGTTTCGGGGATGAAGGTGATGCCTGCAGGGTAGGATGGAGTTCAGCAGCAGCCACATCCAAAACAGAAGACAGAATTTTGTTAAGAACAGAACAAAGCATCTTTTTCTGAACAGCAGGGCACACAAAAGTGAGAACATTCCTTTCTGGAGACATTCAGTTTTTCTGAGTCCTGGGCTGTTGTTCTCACCCCAAAAATTCCTGAATCCACCAGTCTAGCAAAAGCAATCTTTCTTCCCCTCTTTACTTCTCCCTCCACCCATGTAACAATTAATCACCTAGGATGCTGGCCATATTACACCTGGCATGATGATATTTTACATACTGATAAAGCAGACAAGATCACATAGATACTCCCCACCTTACTGTTTCTTTAAATACAATCTCTTCAAAATATCTTGGAAAATAAAATGGTGTGCTGAGACTGAAGGATCATTATGGCTGTCATAGAGGTCCTGTGGCTGACAGACAGCCTTCCACAAAAGTTGCCTCTCAAAGTCTCCCTTGCAAGACCCAGTCACCACTACCCCACTGCATCCTAGTAAGCAAGGAAGGTAGCCAGCCGTAAGTGAGATGCGGAGACTGTAGTCAGCCATAAGTGAGATGTAGAGACTACATACTTAGGACAGGGCATTGTTTACTTTGGGTATACTACACTGTGATCTTGAGATTTTGCTGAAAGAAGAGGGTATTCCTGGACCAAACTGAGCCCTTTCCTTTTGACATGGTCAATGAAGGAGAGGCCCTGGTGAGGTCACCTTCACTGGCCTGTTCCCTGGTGTCAAAGCGTGATACACGGAGAAGGGCAATAGTATTTCCTGACTTGTGAGTGGTTATAATTCTTCTCAAATTTTATAAACCTTAGTGAAAATTTTTCCATGTAAAGTGCATGTAAAGCTTGAAGCCCTCAAAACTAGGGATGTGGATCCCTCCTGCCAAGACTCATTTGGCAGCTGCAGACACAAGGTCCAAATTTTAGGGAACTCCTCTCCAGAAAATCTAGGAAAACTGTAGTGGACTTTCTCATGTTTGAAGAGCTGAATCCATTGCAAACAGGAATCATATTGCTGATAATACTCTTACTAAAGGAAGGAAAAACCCCATGCTGACAAGGCAGAGTAGCAATACCTAATTGTTAAAATATAACTGCAGCATGAACAATTGCAGTCTTCTGGAGGAGGCTACAGGGTTACTTCACTCATCACACTGTAACCTTTTGTCTCATTCTGAGATTATTAATTTTTGACATGTTGCAAGGCCTGATTTAGGCTGATCTGATCTGGTGGAGTGACCTATTTCTATTACCCTCTCCCTCTCTCCTCCTGCTGCTCACCTCTCTGATGGCTACTCCGGCTAACGTCCAAAGCTCTGCTAACAGCATTTGTTATTTCAGCTCTTGGAAGAGTCCCCATAATGGTGAGAACTGAATACAGTTTCTCAGCTCGCAGGAATTTTTAGAGCCATTTCTCCCATCTCACACACCTCACAGGAAACTCTTACAAAAAATCTTCTCTACTTTTTTCTAGCTTTCACACCCCCACTGCTGGGAATTATTGCTGTTGATGCAATGAACGCAGGCACATTTAGGTAGAGTTAGCTGGACTAGATTTCTGTATGCTATTCTGCCTGCCAGTTTTTTATCCATTTAATGTTACCACTCCTTGTGTAGCAGAAATACCTCTGAAACGTATGCAAACCAATGAGACTGGAGGCTAGCCCACCAGTTCTAGACATTTCTCCTCCCTTCTCTTCCACCTGGCACCAGCTGAGGGTTGCTGGTCCTGTGGGATCTGTACCCTGGCAACATGGAGGGGCAGCAAGAAGCAGAGTGGGATAGGGAGGAGGTGTCTTCACTCTTGACTTGGACTACAGCAGGCTGCACATATCTGGGTAGGGCTTTTGCCAGAACAAGTGTACAGCATCCTGCCTGGCTGTGAAGCTGTCAAGATCTGTCCATTCTTGGACTTTTTTTTATGACTTACTGTGAGAAACAAGCCAAAAGCTCTAGAATATTGGGAAGTGTGCAAATCCCCTTTCCTTTATCCTCAGGGATTAATCTTCTTCTTTCATTGTTTGTTGTTGGTTGTTTTTTTCTCCACTCTGCAAGCTATTGCCCTTTTCAAACTGCTCGACAGAACACTGCTCTGTGACATAATGCTGACAAGCAAAATATTGAATGGCTAAATGCTATTTCCTGAAACAATATGGGACAGCTCACCAGTAGAAAACAGGCCATGACCAGAGACACTGGGAGAAACACCATCACCATCTCAAGTCAATGCTGGCACTCAGTATAACGTTGGGACTTGGGGGTCTAAGGGTCTTAAAATAGGATTCTGACTCTTAAGAGATGTAATGAAAAGGTTTAGATTTTTTGCTTCTAGTCTTTATACTAGGACAAACTGAAACAGCTTTGAGTTCTGTTATTGATTCTGACCTAATGTGATATCGATATGAATTCTAAATGCTGTGTGTCAATAGGAAGGGTGCAATGATCAGATCAAATATAGTCCATTAATGCTAGTCCAGGCAATTTTGTATTGTATGACATGATAAAAATTGGACAAGACCCTACTTCATTCCTGTGTGTGAAGCTCTAGCAGGTATGCGCATGTCTAATCAATATATCTTGTATTTTTGGATTGGTCACAGAGTCACTGTCTAAGGACTGATGAAGCTTAAATGCTGGGACTTTACTTCATACCGCTGTTTGCCTTTCCAATTCTTTATAATCACTGTTGTTCTGGAGAGATCAGGCATTGTACATTGAGGAACATAGTCACAAGCCTTTTGTGTTTGCCTTCATAATAATAATAATAACAACAAAAGTACTGTGGTAGCAATAGTACAAGCAGTAATAAAAATCTAAATACTTGTCCGAAATAGCATCCCATTGTGTCGACGCTCTAATCTTTGTAAATGCTGATCATCTTTTTTCTTCCTAGAGCTAGAAGATGCTTTACTCTTTCAAGTATTTCTTCACAGAAACTCCTTTCAAGGTTGAGGTATTATTGGAAGCTGACAACAGTGCCTTTGAAATATATCATTTAAGCTGGAGAGTGACAAACATCCTACTCTGCTCCTAGGAGAGTAGCTGTGCATTCACTTAATGAGGTAGCTGAAGACATCTCTGGTCCTTTTCCCACTTTGAGCCCAAATGCCAGAGGCAAAATGGTGAGCTTTCCTTGCATATGTGCAAAGATTTCAAGCTCTGTGCCTCCATGCACTTATAACTGTCGTCACCTTTCTGGAAGGGTCATTTTGACTTGCACAGTTATTAAATCCTGTCTTCTTTGTTCTACCCAGATCAATCCTAGGCCAATGCATTGAAGGAGTGATATCTGCTAAGAAACAGTTCTTGATAAAATGGAGTATGATGGTGAATATTTTTGGCAGGCAGAGGCAATATAAGCTTGACTACATTCTGCTCCCTTTTGAGTGCATGACATCTCTTGGTAGCTGAGTCTCTGTGACTATTGTGCCTGTCACTATTCATGCAGAGTGCCAATAAGAGCACAACTATACCAAATATGAAAATTGCCTAATTCAGCAGCACTGAACATAGGCAGACAGAGAAGTATCACTTAGTGATCTTTGTATGCAAGCTACTGCAGACAAGTATATGGGAACAAGGAACTTTACGTCTACCCCAAAGATGCCTTGACCTGGAAAGTTTATTTGTTTCATAACCACGACTGTCTCTTATGCATTACTTTCTTTACAATACACACTTCAAATATTTACTCAGAAAAAGGCTCCTAGAAAAGAAAGCCTGTGTAGCATCTCTGTATGTTCTATTTGGAGCATATGCTCGAAGAGAATTCTGATAAACTCTCCTTCGTGTAGCACTTGGATAATGAGTATGCCTGAAATTCTAAATATAGGGTAAATGTCGCATGCACAGGGAAGAATTCATCCATGAGATACGTTACAGATTTATGATGTACAGCTCATTAGGTTTTGTTATCTGATTCACCAAGGTTTCAATGAAGACAGATTGCCAAACAGGAAAAGAGGCAAAGAAAATCCACTCAATTTATTCTGAAGAATCTGTTCTTTCTATATAACATTGTGGTGGGGAAAGCCTGCTTTAAATCAAGGCGTATACAATTGGTTTATGCCACAGTTTGAGTTGATGGTACTTATCAGTCCTCATCAAATGGTATTTATTCCATCAAAGCAAAGGAAACAGAAATTTTTCCAGAAATTGGAAGACCCACTCATTAATCTAATAAGAGCTTTTCTTTCTTCCCATTTCACTTTCATGCCTGTTGGGGACAAGGAGACTCTTCGTTTTATCATCGTTGTCCATACAGCTATCCCACACTGCAGAATCCATGATGACTGCATTTTCGAAAGAGTATCTCCCCAGGGACTGTAATTATTCATCTTTCAGGAGACACAAGATCTATAATACACAAGTGCTGCAGACAAGAACTAGTTTACAGGTTTATCTCATGACTGAAAGTATAATCCATCTTCCCTGGCATGATTTAGGAGGTGCTGCATAAGGAAAGAAAGTAAGTGGGTCAACCCCATTTCAACTTGTTCACATAGGTCCTATACTTCTAATTTCTCATTGAAGACCATTAACACTTGAGTGAGCAGAAGAAATGGACTGTTTTCTGTATCCTGCAACACACCTTTGAGCCATTAGGATTGTGCCTGCACCAGCTATGGACTCCCTGCAAGCTTTCTTTCCATGGCAGTGACCCAGCATAAGATCACCTCTACTATGATTAAGTAGAACAAGGAAGTCTTACTTTTGATGGAGACGGTGGCCAACATCTGAAAACCTTGACATCTCCATGAGATAAGAATCAAGCTATTAATAAAGAACTTGACTGTATTGATGGTATTTTCCTAAGGATTATATGGTAGGCCTAAGCCTCTAAACAGGGATTCTCAAGTTTCCTATGTTTCCTCTAGTAAATGATACCTCAAGACACTTTCTGGTGTCTCATCCTTCCTCTTTTTCAAACAAGTAAGTTATCTTCCACTACCACAACAGAATAGCCCTGTAGCCATCACTGCAACTCGTTTCCCAGGAAAGTTTATTCTGCAGATGAGACCTAAGGTTGTTCAAACTTCTTGGAATTTAAGCCAGCATCTAAAGACATGGAAGACATGACATTGCCATGTCTCCATGCATCTCAGTTTGGAAGTCCAGGTGGGATGTTTGAAAGAAAATCTGAATAGCTCCAAGCTAAGAATTTATCTGGATAATAATATAACATGTCTGACTATATTGCTTCCTATACATTTATTTTTTTGCCTTCATCCCCACACACTTCTAATTTCCATGTATGTTAAAATCCCCATAACAACAACCTATTCCTCTGTGTCTGTTCTCCCCACACCCTACAATAACCATCTGTTTTTCCTAAAGGGTAAACATAGCTTGTCTTTTTCATTCTGAGACATCAAATGTTACTTAACAACCCCAAAAGATGTGCATTTTTTATACAAACCTTACTCAAATCTACTTTCTGTGGTCTTACATACAGCCTTGCCTGCTTAAAGGGCACCAAGTACTACCCAAAAAAGCTTATGAAGGATTGCTACCATAGAGAGCACAGGGTCTCTAAGGTCAAGTATATTAGGAAGCAGGCACATTGTAAAGTATTTCAAATAACCAGAGTCAGACAGGCAGGAACATCTAAACTACACTCTAGACATCTAAATTTAAGGATCTGCATTTCTCCTGATGTGGTGGCTGGCATTACGGCTTCTGAAAGCAACAGAAGGAGCATACCTCTCTGTCTTGCTTTTGCCAGTAGAGATTAAATCATCTCTGCTGGGTCTTTGCAGTTAAAAGGAACGAAAAGCTCTTAACACACCAGTTCAAAATTACAAGCAGCAGACTTAAGCCACTGCAACTTTAGCTATCTGAAACTGTAGTTTCCAAATATGCTTAAAATATAAGAAGACAGATGGAAACTCTAAATCTAGGCTTCTTTGAGCAAGTAAATCCAAACATAATTGTTGCTCCTTGAGGCTGTCTCTGGTCTGAAGCCTGTTCCCTGATTACAGGTATTCCAGATATACAGTGCTGGTACATCAAGCCATCAGTCCTTTATTAGGGAGAATTACTCATTTTCATTGGGAGTTACCCTTTGAAATCAATCTCACAATCTGGCCAATATTTAGGAAAAATATCCTCACCTCTGATATTTATAACTGATTCAATTTATACCATCTAAAGTGAGCTAAGGTCAAAATAAATCTTATTTATTTTTCACCACTTCACATCATTGAGTGAACTGGCTGATTTATACAATCATTTATATAACCATAATATTTAGGAGAACTTGCTCACAATAACTACCTTCACTTTCCTGGCTCATGTAGACTACCATGCAATTTGAGCTTGCGAACACCACAAGGGAACAATCACAGGAAAAAAAATAAATGCAAATTAATTAGATCATGAGTCCCAAGCCTTGCAACATGCAAAACCAGCCCACACCTAAATGAAATTTTGGGCCTCACCTACACAGACCATATCCCTTAAATTATACAGTTCTCCTAAAAAGCAAACTCATTTATATATTCTAAAAGCCTTTCAGGTTTCCAGCTCACCTTCATTTTCGTGCAATTTTAGAATGGTAAATTGTGGCAGGAATTGATTTGTCTGAACTCATACATTGCTAGTTCTCTGTATCTGCCTCCTATGTTACTATAGTTTCTCCCTGACACCTACCCTCCTTTGACATTTTTCTGGGAAGCTGACCACTGTGCTTCAATTTATTAAGCCCTCCCTATGAAAATATCAATTGCCTCCTGGCAACAGGAACATTCTATACCTTTGGGGAACAGGCATTTTCAAGAAAATTTTCTGAGTGCGATACGCCACTTGCTGTTAGCTCTTCAGGAAGGAGGACACTATTTACCCTTTCTTTTATCAAGATTACACAAAGGCAGAAATACTTTCTTTTAAGTCAAAATGGTCACTCACAGAAAGCTGAAGAGCCAGTTTTAGACATGTACAAGAGTTTTGCCTCAACTTTTCATAGCAAAAAGCCTGTTGAAGGCAAAAAACAAGCATGCAGCTGTGCCTTTGATACTTAGCAGTTTTGATTGTGAAATTTGCTTGTAGTCCTGATGCAGACAGGACTCTCAAACATCAGGAACTTACTCACTGGTTTGACATACTATCCCTTGTTTACATGGAGGAAAACAGCAAACTTAGTCTTGCCAATGATTTTAAAGAACTGAACTGGGGTGTTTGGGACATTATTAAAGGACTAGACACTAATTCAAACAAAAGCGTTCTTAATTCCAGTCTGTTAGTGACAAGAGGCTGCAATCATTGCAGTGCTGAATACATACATTCACATAACTTTGAATTACAAAAATAGGTTTTTTAAGAGTATAAATTGCAGAACTAGACACCTCTGTTGCTGGCAGCAGAACACAGAATAAGGAATTAACAGACAGAGATGAAACAGAGATCAGTAACAAGACAAAATGATGTGACACTGCATTCAGAGAACTTCTGAAGTGATATAAATGCTTAAATATAAAAAGTGAAAGTGGAGACAGAAAACCCCCTGACAGACATTAACTTGTGAAGCCACAAGTCAGCTTATGTCAACACCACAGGTCCCACTCATTTACAGTGGTTTGCACACAAAAGTACCTTACAGATGTTGTCCCCTTATTACTTTGATCTATTGTGGCGACATCCCCAGGATGTCTGGCAAAGAGCAGCTCCTTGTCTTTGCAGGGTATTCTTGGTTTCCCCACTCCTGTGCAGTCTGCAATCTAATTTAAAAAGAAATTGAGGTTGTTATAATGAACAGCAGTAGAGATAGAGCAAAGGTAAGTTCTAATGAAACCAGTGCTTTTAGTGCCAAATAAAGCTCTTCATGCCAACAGCTTCTTTCTGCTGCATGTTTCTACAGCATTGAGCAGGATACTGTCCAGGTTCTAGACAGGATGGCTAAGGAGGCAGCAGCATAGAGGGAGTTTTTCCTGGCTGTCAGGTGAGCTGAAACGCCTGGAAAAGCAACAAGAGGAAGACATTGCTCCTTCCCAGCAGCAGTGTGGCATGACAAAGACCCCAGGCACAGAGTGAGCAGCACCACAGTGCAGATGAAGAAATGTCGAGGAGGATAATGAGGTCTGCCAATAGCAGGGAGCAAATTCTAAATCAGGGGTTTGGAGTGATTGAAGAAAGGAGACTTCCCTAAGAATCTACAGAGACCCATAAGGAATTTATAGGTCTTGAGAAGCAACTAGAAGTTGCTGGGCTGGAGCAAAGACTGAGAACCCTTCTAGCAACAAGCTTTGCATTTAAGCCTTTTATTAAACCTGTCTCACCCATCAGTGTCCTGGCTTGTTCAGCTGCACTTTAGTTCTTGTGGTTTCATTTTTTTCTAGATTTTTTTTTTTTTATTTAGTTGTGCACATTTGTGTAATACAGCACAGCTTTGGACCTCCAATACCTTTCCCCTCTTTTAACATGCTTACTTAAAAGAAAATCAGAGGTGGATCCTTCTGAACGCATCAGCTGATTTGCCGCGCCAGCCTAGTGATACAACTAATG
This sequence comes from Phaenicophaeus curvirostris, assembly GCF_032191515.1. NCBI lineage: Eukaryota > Metazoa > Chordata > Aves > Cuculiformes > Cuculidae > Phaenicophaeus > Phaenicophaeus curvirostris. Next base: position 9,210,641 of record NC_091393.1, on the reverse strand, counting down.
GAACCTAAAATGCAGCCAAATCAGACTTTGCAAGGCTGTACATCAAAGAGCATATAGCAACTGACCTGTAAGGCTTTTCCGTAGCTTGCCACTGTGAGTTAACCAGGTAATACCCTAGAAATACGCTGCGTTTCACAGGCTGTTGGATCTGCTTTAAATGACAGATAACTCGAATAAAAGTAAGGTGTGACGAGGTGTCCATTCATGCATTCTTGGAAGAGACTGTCCCTGGGTATTAAGTCAAAGGCCCTGTGTGGGGTGGTACATTGAAAGTGAATGTGGGCTTAGATACCTTGCTGACCACCCATATGTGATTAACTGAAAGGACATACATCACTGGAAAATATTAATAGGTAGTCTTCAGGGAAAAACAGTGGAATATAGTCAGCATTAATCACATCCCTGACTCTATCTCAGGAGCCAAGAAGAGGTCAATTTTTTTCCATCAGGCACATCTTGGTACTTAAGGGGAAAAAACACATTCACACTTAAAGGTTTCTGTGGTGTAACCATAGAGATGTGTTAATGTAATAATCACACACAGCCATGTAGGGGCTTGTGCTGTTTTGTGCAAAGGGAGTTAGCAAAGTCCAACCTTTCTCTACACAAATGCACCCTTTTGAAAGTAAAGATAAGCAAATAAGTAAGTTTTACAAAACAGAGTTTTTGTTTAAAAACTAGTAAGCTTAGTTCCATGAAAAATGATTTTCTTTCTAATCTAGATCTGTGCCAGAGTCTCCACATGGTGCAAATCATTGCAAACGGGGCAGCTCTGGGAATTTGCACCTGCTAAGAAACCAGCCCGTCACTTCCTTGAGGCTCTGACATTTTGAGGATCGTGCTACAACACACACAGCAATTCTGAAATGCCAGGGTGATTCCACTTTATCACTGTGTGATCCTGCTTAGCACAATGACAAAGCCTGGTTTCTCCATGCACATGCAGTGTACATTTCAGCATGCAAGTTTATTTTCCCACGAGGACAGTTCGCCTCCTTCTCTAATTTTGTCAGGGGTAACCTCATCACATGATACTGGCTTGGGAAACTGATTTGTTTCAGCTTCTGGACAGGATCAAAACTCACTACACTACTCACTTCCTTTGATAACTTTGATAATATTACTGCTGTCAGGTGCAGTGTGTAACCACAAATACAAATATTCTTAATGCCCAATGGCTTTATACTATGGTGAGATATCATAGTTGATACTTTTATTGCTGATGTATACGCACTTTTGTCTTACTGAGTAGGCATAGTAAAACCCAGAAGATTGTGTTATTTTCCATATTTGTAAGAAGTGAGGCCACCTCTGTGAGAACCCATCCCCAGAACAGCCCAGAGACATCTGTTAGTTAACAGCAAAGCCACAAATCACCTATAAATTCACCTAAACAAAGCCACAGCTGATCTAAGATATTGCTGGTGACAGTCCTGCTTTGAGTTGCTCACTGTGGCCCCAAGCAGTCCTCTAGCAGCCAACAGGAAAAAGAAATCCTTCTCAGCTTTAAAAGAACTGCGGGTATTTGAGAAGGGATGCAGGGAAGGAATTTAAGATTAGAAAAATTACACAAACGTTTCTAACTCACCCAGGAATCTGTCCCCTTTAATCTTGAAAATGTATTTCATTTCAAGCTCTCTGACATGCTCAAAAGCAGTATTTCTTTAAAGAGTGAGAGGATAATTACCTGTCTGGGCATGAAAAAGTATTAGCTTGTTTCCATTCTGTATATCCACATAACTTCTGTGAGTTCATTATTGCAGATATACACAGTGTCCAGCAACAGTATACTAATTTGGTTTTCTGCTCCTTAAAAGAGCTGTTAGTTGTTTCTTTCCCAAACTGTAGCACCAGAAAATGCATATTGTACTCATGACAGGCAGTTCTCTGATCTTCTACTGCTTCCAGCCAGCAGTAGCACTATTGGCTTCTATCTGTATTTCAGCACTGAATATGCATGCACTGGTGAGTACTGAGCCTTACGTGTCCACAGCCACACTACTACATGGCTCCAGCTTCCTTGCCCTGGCAACAGATGCCACATGGCTCTGAAATTTGCTTGGGCAATGCTCAGCCCATTAGGGTTGACGAATGAGGAAAATGTGGGCAATTTTTCAGAGACCTAGAACATGGCCTGTGCAAGGGTCTGCCCAGATAATCCTCTCTACCCCTGGTTGTTATTTGCCCTCCAGGAACTCCATTAACACAAAGGAGCTGACATAAAAGGCAGAGAACAGTCAGTTCTGATTGAACTTCAATTCCTAAACACAGCCACCAGCAGTTAAGAGCAATAAGGAAAAACTTATCGAGTATCTTGCACTCCAGCAGGGAAGTAACCTTTTCCAAGCTTTATTTTCACAAAAGTGTTTGGACTTTTCGTAGTGGCACCTGAAGGACTGAAAAGCAGAGAACTTCCCTCGAACATAGACATATTTGGGAACTTCATCCAGTCACATTATTTCAAGAGAACTGTTTGAAAAATGAGAGTGCGGTGAGTGCTAAAGCAAAGGGGATCTGTTCAAAAAATGTCACAGCCTGGAAAAAAATATCACTATCAGAACTAGTCAAGTGTGTGTCTGTCACAACTAATAGCTCATGTCAATCCTCACTGAGTGACAAGCTTTGTGCTCTGGGGCAGGTGGAACAGCATCAGCCCAGCAGTTGCATTGATGCTCTGAGAGACTGCAGTGAGGCAGCGCACCAGCTGGGACCCTCCAGCTGGCTGGGGGATTTCTGCACCCTAGGGGCTGTGCACAGGGAGGCACAGAAGCAGGACTGGGGTAGTCAGAGTGCTGGTAAAGGGGCAGATAAACCATCCTTGAAAATATAGGTCACAAGCCAAGACTAACCTATCATTAGGAACCAGATTGTGTATTACTTGACAGCTGTAACATATGAGGTTGGAGAAGAACTCATCTGCAGGTCACTGAAGAACTTGCACTGCTGCTGTCCATAACAGCATGGATGATGTCAACAACCATAAACATATTAATGGCACTGCAACTCTGGCAATATTCGTTAAAAAAAAAACAAAACAAACAATAAAAAACGCCAAGAAGACTTAACTGAAAAAAAGATGCAGCGGGAGAACTGTGAATTTCCTTCCTTTTCTTGGTGTAAGTCATGCCTGGTTGAAGTTACACGCATACATGTGTCTTGGATCTGAAAGGCCTTTGTTGAGGTTACCGGGAAAATAGAAAGGAATGACTGTGCTGGTGATCTTCTTCCAATTATGAAATAAAAGGTAAATGATTATAAAAGATGAATGACTTGTACTGAGAATATGTGATATTTTTCCTCCTTTTCCTGACTACTGCCTCTATAATCATATAAGTAATTGAGCAGAGGCTGCGCCAGACCTTATAATCCCTCTTCAAGGCACTTAGGAGGGATGAGAACTCTGCTTGTCTCATTTGCAGACAAACTTTGCAATTCTGAAAGTTCTTATCTCAGAAAATCAGATTTATGAGATAAAACAGCCATAGGGAGAATGTGAGTCTGACCGAGGAAGAAGGAAGTGAAGGATGATGAGGTTAATTGTGCTCTCATAGTGTTAACCATGTTTAAACTGAGGCCAGGAAACAGGGCAGTATCCTTACCTGGCCTCCTTGATCAACCCCTCTAGAAAGAAAGTAGAAGGAATGGAAAAAGGTAAACCCAAAGAAGGAATGTGGTGGAAAGAGTGCAGAGCAAGGTAGAAAGAAAAATACAGGTGCAAAATGGAGGAAGGGGAAATAATATATCAAAAAGCAAGCAACGAGCTGCACAGTTTCCCACGTAACAGGGATTAGTCAGTCCAGCTCGTGGTTTGTTCTTCTATCCTTCTTAACTACACAGGATCCCTGTTCAATGAAGTAAAAAATAAGATGTGTTTCTTTATTTTAGTTGGTTTTTTTAAAGTTCAAATCACTTTTGAAGTGCATTAGCAAAGGCCAGCTACAGTTCTTCCTTCCCAATACACCCAGTTATCTGCACCTTACTCTCTCTTACCCCCAAAAATACACGGTAAGAAAGAGGCATTCTAATCTCTTTGGACCATTGACTTCAATGAGCTTCAGATAGCTTGAACCATTCACTTTTGTATTCTAAAGAAACCAAGAGAAAGCATGTGAAGATCAGAGGCAGCTGAATGTCTTCATGTGTAAAATAACTTGAAAGGCAGGGCTTAACCCAGCAAAATGGAGAGAAAATTCACAGTCCACCTACTCTATCCAGCCATAGATTTGTAATTGTGTCACTTCTGATAAAACTAAAAGAAAAAATGTTAAAATTACATGGAGAAAGGGGAGGGTCGTGAATCTGAACTAAAAGCCTGAAAAAAAAATGTTGGGACTTCAACTGTTCCTACTGATTTCCTTTTAAGACTGACAGCATGTGGCATTATCTTACTCTAATTTTCTCCAAAGAAATTACAATTAAAGTAATCAAAGAAGCCAAATATATCTGTATGCACAACATATCTGCATCTCTCTGTCTCAGAAAACTTTCTACCTCAACTGAGCACCAGCTGGAAGACAAATTCTTGCAATAGAGCCCTTTCTGTTTAATCCCTTAATCTTCTCAACATCCTCAAACAGCAGGAGTTCTCTCTTAAACCCAACTGGAAAGTAACATCTGCACTGTTGAAAGAGAGGAAGCACCAGAAGGCAAGCCACTGAGGTCTCAGCTCCCTCTCTCCTGCTCAATAGTTTTCTCTTGAAGATGTCTGTTAAGGACAGTTTCTATTAAACAGCAATGACACAAAACCCAGGGACTGAAAAATTTTCTATTCCTGAGTAACTATGCTTCCCCATTCTTATGCTATGGCAAAGGTGGAGGAACTTTAAATGCCAACAAGACCTCAGAGATGAATTAACCTGCAGAGGTGGATTAATCCATAAGTGTTATTATGCCCTGAAAGATATGCAATTTCCTTCCTTCAGCCATCTCTTCTTATTGTTCATGTTTAGTATTTTTGACAACTTAAACCACAGTGATTTTTCTTTCTTTGACTTGTTTTGACTGTTAGTTCTGGGACTTTATTATGGGTTGCAATGCCTCTTCTAGACTTGAGGTTAAGCAATTTGGTAGCCTAAATTAGTTGAGGGGCTGCCGTCCAAATGCTGGGCCCCAGTGTCATGGGTCTCCTGATTAACTCAGATTTACAAAATCTAGTGAGAAGTCAGGCACAGCAATCACAATCTGGCTATGTCTTCTTGCAGCCTAATAGAAAGGGGGAAACATCCCTTTCTAATTAGAATCAGATGTATAATGTGTATTAAATCATAGAATTTCTGTGTATTTATATCTTATAAATCCCAAATCACCCTAATCTCAGACGAGCAGATGGGTCACCAATGTCACTCACTGTCATTCTGATTGCTCTCTGAAAATCTGACTTGTGTTCTCCCCATCCCTTTTTCCTCCATTTTTCCATTCTCAGAATGCTGCAATACAAGTATCAGTTGCAGAAAGCAGAGGTGACTGGAGCTAGTCTTATACTGGCCTGTTTCTGAAACAGCACTCACAGCTAATTAAGGCAAACTTTTTTTTTTTTTTTTTACCAATGCTCAAGAAAATTTTCACAGAAATTCTCCACACTTCTTTCTTTAATATCCCTCCAACTTTATAGTAGTAATCACTTCCTCTGGAGAAAAGAGGCTGACCCATGCAATACTTTAGGGCAGAAGCTGCTTTTTGTGGAAGGAATATGAGATTGGGAGTCAAAATTGGGAGTATGCTGAAAAGGACAGGTGTACAGTGATAAGAATGCACCTTTTTGGTCTTTGACACTCTCAGTCTTCCATATGAAATCTGTAGTTTGTCATAGGATGCTCTGGATGTACTGTGGATTCTGGTGGGGATTTAACATAAAGAATGCTCTAGTTTAGTTGTCTGGGCTCAGAATATGTGACTCATTCCATGGTTGCAGTAAAATTGGCTCACAGGCCCAGAAAATCCTGCAGTCTCAGCTGGAAATATGGCTCCTCACCTGGGTGAGATCTGGCTGGCAACCACTGAGTCACTGAACTGCAAAATGACAGAGAAGATACCCAGGTGAGAGATCTAGATGGCACTGCAGTAGTGGTCCAGAAGAATGGTCAGAGGACTGAGAAGCTAAGTTTAAAAGCAGCCCTGGAGCCCTGTGAGCATATGTAGGGCAGAGTGCCTGTGGGTATTCTCTTTATTCAAGTGATGCTGAGAACAACAACCACATTCTCTAAAGAGCACATTCCACTTCCCAAGTTGTGTGTGCCCCAAACAGACCAGACCTTCTGATCTCATAGAATCATAGAATGGTTTGGGTTGGAAGGGACATCAAAGGCCATTTATTAATAGTTCCAAGCCCCCTGCCATGGGCACCTTCCATTAAACCAGGCTGCTCAAAGCCCCATCCAGCTGGTCCTCAGCATTTTCAGTGATGGGGCAGTCACAACTTCTCTGGGCAACTTGTTCCAGTGCCTCACCACCCTCACAGTAAAAAATTTCTTCCTAATACCTAATCTAAATGTACCCCCTTTCAATTTAAAGCCATTACCACTTCTCCTATCATTACATGCTTTTGTAAAAAGTCCTTCTCCAGCTTTACTGTAGGACACCTTTATGTACTTGAAGGCCTGAATAAGGTCACCCTGGAGCCTCCTCTTCCCCATCCTGAACACACCCAAATCTCTCGTCTTCACAGAAGAGGTGTTCCATCCATCTGATCATCTTTATGGCTTTCCTCTGGACTCATTCCAATAGATCCGTGTCCTTATGTTTGGGACCTCAGAGCTGAAGACAATACTCCAGGACTCACAAGAGCTGAGTAGAAGGGCAGAATCACCTCCCTTGACTTGCTGGTCACACCTCTTTTGATGCAGCCCAGCATACAGTTGGTGTTCTCTTCAATCCTCAGGGTTGTTTTCAATCCATTTTCCACCCAGTCTGTATTTTTTTTGGGATTGCCCCAATCCAGGTGCAGAATCTTGCACTTGGCCTTGCTGAACTTCATAAGGCCTGCCAAGGTCCCTCTGGACAGCATCCCTGTCCTCCAGTGTGTTGACCACACTATATGCATAGAATCATAGAATCACCAGGTTGGAAGAGACCCACCGGATAATTGAATCCAACCATTCCTATCAAACACTAAACCATGCCCCTCAGCACCTCATCCACCCGTGCCTTAAACACCTCCAGGGAAGGGGACTCAACCACCTCCCTGGGCAGCCTCTGCCAGTGCCCAATGACCCTTTCTGCGAAAAATTTTTTCCTAATGTCCAGCCTAAACCTCCCCTGGCGGAGCTTGAGGCCATTCCCTCTTGTCCTGTCCCCTGTCACTTGGGAGAAGAGGCCAGCACCCTCCTCTCTAAAACCTCCTTTCAGGTAGTTGTAGAGAGCAATGAGGTCTCCCCTCAGCCTCCTCTTCTCCAGGCTAAACAACCCCAGCTCTCTCAGCTGCTCTTCATAAGGCCTGTCTGTCGGCAAACTTGCTGAGAGCACACTTAATCCCACTCTCTGTGTTGCTGACAAAGTTGTTAAACAGCACTGGTCCCAGTACCAACCCCTATGGACTGCCATTCATCACCAGTCTCCACTTGGACATCAAGTCATTGACTGCAGCTCTCTGAGTGCAACCATCCAGCAACCATCCAGTCAGTTCCTAATGTCAGGAATATTAGGATAACCACTGAGTGGTCCATCTATCAAATCCATCTCTCTCTAATTTAGAGACAAGGATGTACTTAAAGGAGGCCTACAGAAAAGATGGGGAAGGACTCTTTATCAAAGAGTGCAGTGATAGGAAAAGGGGTAACAACCTTAAGCTGAAAGAACAGAGATTTAGACGTTAGGAAGGAATTTTTTTGTACTGTGAAGGGTGTTAAGGCACTCTGTTGCCCAGAGAAGTCATAGAAACCCCATCCCTGGAGGTGTTCAAGGCCAGGTTGGATGAGGCTTTCAGCAACCTGGTCTAATGGAAAGCGCCCCTGCCAATGGTAGGTGGGTTGGAGCTAGATGATCTTTGATGTTCCTTCCAACCCAAACCATTCTATGATTATATGATTCTATGACAATCTGAATGCTTTGCACATGTCCGATTAGATGACATTAGTTGTTCTTCCCTTATCCACTAGCTCTGTAACTCCATCATAGAAAGCCAACAAATCCTTCAGGCATGACTTACCCTTAGTGAAACCATGTTGGCTGTTACCAGTCACCTCCTTATTTTCCATGTGACTTAACATAGTTTCCAGGAGGATCTGCTGCATGATCTTGCCTGGTACAGAGGTGAGACTGCCCAGCCTGTGTCTGTCCTCTCTCTCTTCCACATGAATCCATCACATGAAAGACACCAGAGTATCCCACACTCTTGAATCAGGTCTTAATAAAACTTTTCACCTTTTGTCCACTGCCCACTCCATCCTTCATTTGGGAAGGCTGCACTGTGCTCACCTCTTCCTATAGAAAAAGCAGTTTTCTTGATTTCATCTCCTTTCCTGAGGTTTTGGCTTCACCTAGAGGGTGGCAGCGAGAAACTTCTTGTTCTTATAACCTCTGTTACATAACGTACAATACACAGTACTGGGGAACAAATAAATTAGACAAGGAATACTTGCGTTCCAAGGTTGTGGTATACTCTCCTGGTTTTACGTCTGCAGTAGTTCTAATGGGGGTCTTTAGAAAGCCAGAATTAATGCAATGGCTCATGAGAAATGGAGTGCAATTACCGAAGGCTCCTGAAAGCATGCAAGGCAGGAAAATCGATCTTTGCAAACCTTGGCCTTAGCCTGAAAAGAAGTGGTTTATGATCACGATTCTTTTTGACCTGTCAGCATCATGGTAGTACATAACAAAGGCTGCTATTGTTCTTCCCTGGAGCTGTATTGGAGACAAGAGTGGGTTAAGGGGCAGAGAACTCTGTATTACCCCCTCAGCTATCCAAATGCAAAAAGAGATGGAATGCATGGCCGACATGAGTTTGTAAAGTAACAGCTTAGCACTGATGTTGACACACTAGCCCAGTAAAAGTCCCCGTGCTGTTGTACTCAGAAGGTCAGACACTTTCCTTCACTATATCTTAACTAGGAGGCTCTGTGGTGTAATCAGACTTGTGGTCAGCATCTTTTAATTTCTGTCCTGACCCAGGTCCTGAGTCTTTGCTTCCACCTGGCATGATATTGGGAGGATTAGAGACTTCTTTGCTCTGTTGTTGGCAACTAAGTGCAAGGCTGTCCAAGGAGAGGTAGGGTGGAGGTGTTGCAAAAAAAAGATAAGTCTCAAAAATGGATACTTTTACCAGGGAAATGCTAAAATGCCACTGTATAATCTGATGATGCCAGGGACATGCAATATACAGCTCGTGGGAGCTGACAGCTCTGCTTTGCTGAGGGCTTTAATGGAATAGTGGTCAGATAGTGATGCAAGCACACAATGCTCTCGCTTCCAGTTCTCTTGATCCCATTGCTTTGATTTCCAGAATCAGTACTTTGAGGCTGAGGCTAGAAAAGAGCAAGTTGTGAGAATACATTTCTTTATTTCTATCTTTCTTCTTTTTAATCAAAATCTCTGCAAGTGTGCTGAGAATGGGGGGGTTCCACTGCAACATTATTACTGAGACCGCTTGTGACACCTTCTCATTAGCCTGTGTAATGGGAAGCCAATCTGCTGTTCAGGAAGCAGGGCTGCAAGTGATTTTCAGCTGCAGATGATGCAGCTTGGCTTTGAACTGCTTAGGCCTTCTTGTAACAGAAGCACCAGCAAAATTCGTTTAATGTGCATTGACCTTTCCCTGACCTGGGAGATGGAGACAGCTACTGCTCTGTTTTTTCTCCATGCCTTCTTTTATGAAGGTTTCCATTTGGCAGACTACAAGGAGGAAAATAGTAAATTCTGTCTGCAAATGGTGCAAAGTTTGTTTGGCTTCAGCTCAGCTGGGGAAGAGAAGCAAACTTGTTTGGTTTTCCCCTCCTGCAACTGTCCTAAGGACACACACCAACTTTTGAACCTTAAAGGGCAGTGATATGGGGTGAGGGCAAAGGAGTAATCTGTAAAATGGGTGCCCCTAGGGCATTAAAAATAACCAGTCCCCTCGCCTTCTGTTCCTGCAGTAGGCTCACACCACATGTATTCTGCAGAGACCTGTATCACACAGAACGAATCTGAGAGTAACAGCAAGTTCCTGAACATAGACAAATCCATTAAGTTTCATGCTTTGGACATGAAACCTTGAACCATCTCCTGGTCCTATGTCGATATTACTTGTACGTGCAGAGCCACAAGCTTTTCATTTCCATGTCCCATCACAGCAGGACTGAGATTGGGGATGTGCCATGATATGGAAGCCCTGACCCCAAAGAAGCCTGATATACATTACACAGTAGCTGGTCAGCACTGCATAGGACCCAATGCACCAAAACTGAGCACCCACAACACAGCCATAAATGAGGAGAAGGGGGAACATGGGACAGTTGTGAAGGGGCATGAAGAAAAAATGTCTTCCTTGCCAATCAACCAGAACTCAAGGGAAGAGCTTATGAAGAAGATATGAAGATAAAAGATTACTGCTCAGTCAAAAGTCTAAAACTTCATGCTTGAGTTGGATAAGCTCTGCTGACAATACTGCACAATCATCACAGTGTTCAGCTGGGCCAAACATGCCTCAAGACCTGATAGTATAGTTTTATCTCATTTGCCATTAGAAGGCTGGTTTTATTCTATTTATTCCCACTGCATCTTGTTTTATGCTTCCTTGCTCTGCAGGTTACTCTGAAAGCTGAGAAAAACACACTGCAGTTTCAGTTGTTTCATTGTAGGAAGGTAATTCTTTTTCCATTTCCTTCTCATCCTTTCTTGCTTCTCTGGTTTATGGATTGATGACCTACTCAAGTGGCCTTTGTTTTGACCTCTGCTATATGCCAGGGCTTGAGTGAACTTATCCAAGGAGCAAATGGCCATTTGATAGAAATATCTGTGAAAAGACAGATCAGGACAGAGCCAGTGATGTCTCAGACAGCCTGCCCTGAATGCATAAGGGCTGTGCCACATCGAACTGCTCTGGCATTGGTTATCACCTTGACTGATCATGCAAGCAAGTGTTGGACTGGTGGCCACTGCAAAGGAGCTGTGAAGAAAGGTCTCACTTTTCCAAAGAGCTGGCTGTTTAGCTGCAGGGCTGTGAACTCTTCCTCTAATATATTTGCACAAACTATGAGATTTAGAAAGGGCAAAGGTTTCATTTCAGCTACTTACCCTACGCAGAATCAGAAACCCAGAAAGAAGTCACTAAATGTGTTTCTGGCAATAAATCAGTTTAAACAAGTTGCAGAGATACAGGGCAAAGCCTTGCTACTGCACAAAAAGCCCAAAAGGGGCCAATAATAGAGGCAACTGCACTTAGCTGCTGACCCTGGCACTTCTGAACCTCACCTTTCAGCACTACTGCCAGCTAGCTGCTTTTTTCTTTTTTTTATTTTTTATATGTTTACATAAAGTTTATTAAAACCCAAGGTTTGTACAATTAATTTGTGGGCTTAGTATTTCTCTTATTTCTACTCCAGTGTGCAGAAAGGTCTCCTCCAATTCTGCAAGGGCTCCAAGTTTGACTAGCTCAGTAAAATCTCTGCCCTCTGTTCAGAGATCCCCTCATGGGTCCTTGCCCCAATTTGAAATCAATCTGAACACATCCTCTGACAAAATTACTACATCTGATCTCAGCACACTCCCGCTCCATATTCTGCTAAGTTGATTATACAGCTAATTGGACACAAGGAACAAAGCAATTTAACTTACCTAGAAGATGACAGCGCTGAAATGCCCAGAGCCACTGAGAGTAGCTCTATGCAGGAGCGAATTTTTCCACCTCACTTACCACAGGCAGCCTTCATGCACTGGAAGTTTTAGGGCAATACTTTCCATCAGAAAAGAAACACAATGTTCGGAAGCACACTGCATCAGCCTAGGACATTAATTTACTCATTCTCTAACCTACGTTGAGGTGTGCCTCAAATGGCCCTTTTAACTGCTGGGAAACCTGAAAGCCATAGCATTACAGTTCTGAAAAAAATGATTCAGAGAATGGAGTGAGACTACTGCCATTTTCTTAAGATAGTCAAGGAAAATGGGATGAGAATGGAAAAAAAAAAAAGGAAAGACTGAGTATTTGGAGAAAACTAAGCAGAGGAATAGAGAAGAAAGGCAGACGTGAGGCCTCTCCTTCACTAGGGTTGCTCCTTCCTAGACATGTAGAGAAAAGGCATTGAACAACTTTGGGAAGGACTTTCTGGTCACCTGGCAAGAGGCTATGGAGCAAGGAGGAAGCTGAAGGCTGCTCCTGAAGTATATCCCTATGGTTTCTGAAGCCTCTTAAAGGACCTGTTTCCTCATGGTACTCAACAATGCTGGTTGCCCATGGTGTGGCAGGGAAGGGACCCCTTTTAAAAAAGTTTTAGCTTCTTGAAGGTCACCTCAAACACCTCTCTGAAGACAATGACACAGGTAAATATTGGTTTAGCCCAATCCACAGGTTTCTGCAGAGAGAACAGCAAACTGCTCTTTTCTGTGGTACCAAGGAAGTGTTCCCTTGTGGAAACAGGAGAGCCTGTATAGGCAAAATCTCTCAGCCCATCATGTGAATTAAGCCCTGATGGATGCCCAAGTCTTATTCATAGCCATACTCCTGCAGTGGGTGCCGAGCTGTGTGGTGGGGGCAGAGGAAAGGCCTCCCTTCCCAAGTACTGCCCTAGAAAATGCAACCTGTTGTGTGTTAGCATGTGACCCCCTTTCCCAAACAAAGAACAGCTGGGAGAAAACCTCTACTCCTAAATGTAGATTTATTAACACTCAGCACCAGGAAAGTCAAGGTCAAGGGTTAAAGCTCGCCTTTATCCATCACCTCTTGATATGACCTTGGTGGGGCTCTTTGTAAAGGGCAGGGACAGTTGACACCGTAATGAGCTGCTCTTCCCAGGAGACGCAGCATGATGAAAACGTACAGAACATCCACCTTCATGTACCAGGGCAAGAATACAGGTTTGATTGATAATAACTTTCCCATTAAAAATGCATGGGAATTTACCTTGTAGGGACAGAGAGTAGACCCCACAGGATAAAGTCTATTCGGCAATCTTTTAATGAAGGCAATTACATCCTCGTATTTGAGGCTTTCCTTCCTCATTCTTCGCCAAAGAAAACAAGGCTACTTTATGAAGGAAAATCAGAATGAAAAATAAATTCAAACCCATTGTTATTTAACTGGGTAAATCACATTCTGATCTTTGAGCGACAGTGTTTTTAATACAACTAAGATGATGCACATTTAATATTAGCTTACAAGCAGTCTTAATAGCTGCTTTTCAGGTTGAAATGTTTTTTAATTTCTGAGGAAATTAATAGGTTTGAAAGAAGCAAGGAAAATACAACTTGGGTGGTCACTGAGACCATTAATTTTAATAGGTTTGCCAATGCATTGAATCTTACAAGGAAGCATTTAATGTTATTTTGCCCTGAGGAACTACCGAAACTTTTATTAATCTCTCAATCAAGACTGGATGTCACAAGTTTTGTCATTTGTTTGAACTTAAATTCAAAATACAGTGAATAATCTGTTCTTAGTGCTCTTCTCTTTTTCCTACACTCTCCCTCCTCCCCAAACATGTATGGAGAACCTGCAGCAATTTGCTCAGGGTATCTACAGATTTTACTCAGGGAATTTTTGGATTTTGCCCAGTAGATCTATATTTCTGAACTCTAACTACAGTCTCATATTCCTAACTAAGGCAATCTGAAGCACAGAAATTCACAGCAGATAAAATGTCCTTTTCTGCTCCACAGTTCCTCTGTTACTACGGATGCTGACACAGAGTCTTTATATTTATGCAGGTAAGGATAGGGGAGAAGGCCAAGTCAGTCACCACTCCAGGCATAAATGATGCCAAAAAATATTGGCATTTCATGTGGCATAACGGCACAAAGACTGCACACATAAACCAGTTTACACCTCTGTTTGCTAACAGACCTAATCCAGCAGGATTAAATTGTTCTTATCTGTGAACGTTGCATATTTTACCTTCTGCACAGTACAGCATCTTCTGAGGTAAAGTTAGGGATGCAGATGGAGTTCAAGCATCAGCCTTAGAAAACTGAGGTGCTTTGGAGTACTCAGCTCATGATACCTTTAAAGGAGACAGGCAAGTTCAGAGCAGACACTGTAAAAAACAGCTCTTTTAAAATAGTCTCCAACTGGGGACCAAAAGATGAGGGAACAGTAGTCACTACCATTTTTTAAAACTTTGGCCTCAGTTTAAAGAGCTGAACTGAGAACGTGGTATCATGTGAACTGTAACAGCCTCATAAACTTTAAAGCAGAACCGGATCTGCAACACACTTCACAAATGGCCAGAGATGCAGGGCCAGTCACTTCTTCATCCAGTTCCAGCAGCAGCACCGGTGAGAGCAGAGGCACAAAACATCTACCACAACATGCACGTGCTCCTGTCCCAGGACCCAACACAGATGGTGTAAAAAAAACATTGGACAGCCCAGGCAAGAGTCGTGGGCCAATAGGAACTTACGCATTTCTGAATCCCTGCTGACTAAAGCTGGGTAGATTCTGGCTTTCTGCTCACTCTGCTTTCCACTCTGCCCTTCTGGAAGGCAGCCAGAGCAGGTCACTGTCATGGCATTGGGTTGTGTTGCCCTACACCCCCAGAAGCTGCAAGGCACTGACACAGGGGAGCTCTATTGGAACCCTTACAGGACAGGCTTTGGGTTCAAATGACATTAATCTGCAAAATCCTCTCATTTCTCCCTGGTCAACTTCTTTGTGGTTTAAGAAAAGTACCTCCCTTAGACCACTCCACTCTTTCTAAATATTGCATTTAGAAGAGGAATTTCCTTACCCAGAACCAGCAGATACTCCCTCACTTCACCCTCCGCCTCCACCCTCTACCCCATCCTCCTCCCTGCCTCCATAAAAGTATTATTTAAAAACAGGAAAAAATACTCCAGCAAACAGTCTTCCCTTTACCCTCCCTGCTATCTGTTTAAATATCCTTGACTGCAAGATATTCAGTACAGAACAGTCATCAATTTTTAATTCATTTAATCTCTTGGTAACAGTGTTCTTGTGAACTGAAGGCCCCCTGAGGAAGCTTCAGAGAAACCTAAGACTAGCGTCTTTCACTGAATCCAGGAATGAGATTTTGTGGATTGAATGGACTCTGTGCAACTGTATGGGTCGACGTGGGAAAAAAAATACTTAAACCTGAGAACCTTTCATCCCCAGCCAAATCAAAACACATCGTAAACTGGAGCGCTGTACCCTAACACAGCACAGAGCGAGAATTCCCTGCGTCAGAGCTATTCATGATTCAGCAAACTTGGGAAGGAGCCCTCTGAGTAAATATGTGGGTTGTCTGCACTCCTGGTCCCATTGTTGTTTCATTCCTGTTCCAAGAAGCAGAGATAACATCCTAATACACTGTCAGTAATTAAATTTTGCCTGCTTAAATGCCCTGGAATTCTCAAGAGGGGATAGTTTTTCTCCTCGAGCCTGTAAGTGTGGAAGAAGCTAATACTGTGTGTAACTGCATTATTCTCAAAAAAAAGTCTTTCAGGAATGGGCAAAATTGTACTTTCATACAATGGGAATGTTAATTGCATCTGCAGGCACTTTAGGGCAGGGAAAAAGAGGATTCTTGGTTATATTAAATCATATCATATAATGGTAGCACCCAAAGGCCCCAGTAAGGAGTGGCTTTTGTTGTACTGGAGTGCTGCATGAAAACAGGGAAAGAGGAATGCTCTGTCCCCAGTATCTATGAGTCCAATGAAACAGGTTAAAAAAAAAGCCTATAGCTGCAATTCTGTGACAGCTAGAAATGATGCTTTTTAACTGAACAAGAGCATTCTCGTCACTGGATGAGTTCTCTTGGGAGGCTTTTGGGAGGGGAAACAGGTTTGATTACACTAGGTATGGCAGCAATCTTAATGCATACTTACAGTCACATCACCACTATAGCATGCAAGCAACACAAAGTGTGCATCACACATTGCTCTGGATATCCAAAGCAACAGTCCCATGCCACTGGATTTCACAGACAAATGCAACACTAACAAGCCTGACAGGAGAAAGATGCCCAAAACCTTCAGCCTCTCTTCCCACCTCCCTCAGCCCTCTTCTGTAGAAGAGATTTCTGTCCAGTGTTTCATTATCTGTAACACCTGGCAAGATGCTCTGTAGGGATGGGCAAGACCCAGTCCTGCCTGACTTCTAGAGATTGATGGTGAACAGTTAATTCAAGCAGACTTGGTTGTAAAGAGACTGTGACTTGTTACACTAAATAACACAACGTAATTCCCCATCTTTCCATGTGCACCTTAACATAACAGGCAGGCTAATCCTGTAACGACAGACAGCATAAGAAGACAAGGCATTATGCTACAGAGCTAGTCAATAAATTAATATGTTTTTCTCAGGCTCCTTAAGATTATGCATGGGACATTTAAGGGTCTGGTTTTTTCAGAAATGATGACTAGAAAATCGTGATGCAAAATGTGGCCTCAGTGTTTAGTTCTAAAGACCTTGTCACGACACCCTCTGGTAGAGCTGCAGCTCAGCGAGACACATGGATGCTGGGACAACTTGCATAGTTACTGTTTCTTGCAGACACTTCCCTTAGTCTGTGATGCTTTTTTCTAACCAGGTTAGTTGTCGTTTGCCAGCAGCAACCCTGATTCTTCGCCTGTGAACCTCCCGCTCTGTTTCACACTATTAAGAACATTATTTTCCATTCTCCTGTCAGTGGAGAGTGCTAGTGATTAGCACTGCAATATCTGGTCCTCTTTATTGAAAATGTTAATCCTTCCTTTTTGCAGGATTTCTTTAGCCAGGGGTGTTAATACTTGGTTAATAGAATCAGGCTGCCTTTTTCTTCATCTTTTGTGTGCATGTGTGTTAGGGAATGATTTTTATTTTTTTTATCTTTTGGTCAGAATTTATTACAGTCTCTCTTTTTATTCTTTTTCATTCCAGAGGGATTGCTTTGAGTTTCCTTCCTTTTTTCCCCTCATGATTATCTTAATGCTTTTCTGACATTTAGCACCTAGAACACTCATTGTTCTGTGTCTTGTCTGGTTTCTGCAGTCTTCAAAGGGTGCTTAGGAGTGTCTCCTTAAAGAATGCCTTACCTGTGTTCATCATCGCCCCTTCACACATCAATACGAAGAGGACTGAGAGCTGGGAGCCTTCTCTCACCTGCTGCACAGATAAGGCTTTCTTTGGCATTCCACAAATCTCCCTTCAACCTTTCAAAAATCCTTTCAGCGTTTGGATGGTAAATGGCATCAAAGATCACCACCCACTGCTCATAAGACATGCTTCTATGGAGAAAGAAGGATGTGAAGCATGGGTGACCTGTTGTAACTTCAGGATCGCAGATTCTGTCCCAGCTGGAAAGGTGAGGCTGCCAAGATCCAACTGCAGACCAGAGAACTGCAAGCACTTTTGTTTTGTGTTACAGTTTTTTTTAAGCTAATCAGGTATAGTTCGATGAAAACTCTTCTTGTTTTGATGTGAAGAGCACAGATCCTATCTCCTATGAATTGCTGTTGTGATGACTTTCTATAAAAGGCAAAGCATCACCTGGAACAGTGTAATCACCAAAGGAAGAAAAGTGCTAAGTCATCTGAAGCTTTGTCTCTTCTGATTGCAGTTGTATTTTTATTCTCAAGTAAAGAGAAGCTGCTGTAGCAATGGAGCTGGCAACCTGTGGCTGTTCAGCACCTGTCTATTGTAGGTCTGGGACTCCAAGAGATTTGCAAGGTAGCCCCAATACTCAGACGTTCCCCCACTGGAGACAGCTTCAGCAGGCACACCTAGAGCTGGATGGAGATGTGGTAAAGGCTTGACTTCCTCCCTCCATCTATCCAGCCAGCTGAGGAGGCCAAAAGCAACAGGAGGACACCAGGGGCCTTTCATGCATCTTCTGCAAATAAGAGCATCAGGTTGTCAGAGTTGTCATTTTACTCCTTCCTTCTAAATTCCCATTAATATGCCTGTGTTACAAATAAGACACCCCCGCACATGAAAACGTGGGAAGGTGTTGCTCACAGAGGTGCACAGCTCCTGGGATCTGACCCACTTAGAAATACAAGCTCCTGGAGACCCCTACCATCACCATGGCACTTCAGGCGCCTGCAGAAGATGCCATCCAGTGGCAGGAAGGTAACATTACAAGAAGAGGCAATGTAATCAGCCTTTGACACCACCACCCTTGAAAAAGCTGGGTCATGACTTATCTACATGATCAAAATACTCCGGACATCTGTGGGCTGTGGTGAAAATCCGAGTGACATCTACTTCTTACTATGTTAATTGGACACCTTTTTCTTTTTTCCTCCAGTCTTTTGTTTGCAGGGAATAAATAAAGAGGGATTAGTTACATTTATCTATGTTTTCCTAAGTCTTAACAGAATAACTGTTCTGTGTTATTAAGTAATTTGACTATCCTGGACCAAACTGATAGCAAATTACCGGTGTAAGGTAAGGCATTAGTTATGAGATTCCATTGCTCTTTAAAAAATAGATTACATGGATCTGGGATTCATTGATTTTTATTTATTTTTTGGCAGGAACAACTGGGTATAATGGTCTTATGAAGGTGAAAATGCAATGTGCTTTGACAAGCTGTCTTTGTCTAGCAGCATCACTTGGCTATATGTCTTCTCCACAAAGGCTTTCCCTTGAGCCAACAGCATAGTAAGTCTTTTCATTCACAGCTTTGCCTTGGCCAGTGTGAAACATGCGCTGGTGAGATATATTTAGGTAACCTTTGCTGAGCAACATCATCCTGGATTTGCTCTTTGTTATCCAGTTAACTGATATGTAAATAATTCACACTCTTTGTGGATCCAGCTTAGCTGCTTTGCTGCCTCTCAAATCACTAATCCATTTACCCTTCTCTTAAAATCTGTTTCTAGTGAGGTTTTCCATATGATTGTCCCCACAGATTGATGAGTTTCTCTTCAGGAACCATGAAGCATTGATGTGCAGAGAGAACATAATACCATTTTGTCTTAAAACAGATTCTCTCATCCAAGATACAGATACCATTTCATTGACCTACTTTGAAGGTACTTTATTGAGCATTCTAGACCCTTCCAGATTCCCAAGGAATACATTTTCTTTACAACAGAGACTGAATACTCCACCTTAAAATTTACTAATTTTTTTTAACCTTTGAGTTTTTAGGTATATATTAATTTAGTATAATCACATAAACATACTTCATACTAAACATACGCACAATTCAGCCAGCAGAAGGCCTGGAATCATGTCCACAGCTCCTGACTAATGGCAAAGAGAAAAAAAATCTTCCAAAGAAACACTGCACTGATGCATTTGCCAAGAGGCCTGGCCAGAATTGTTACAGCCAACCACTTAGCTCTAGAAAGTGCAATATCAAGACTAGGTTGTCAAAACTGAAAGGCATCAACTAATTGTAATTAAAGGGTGAATTTTTTTGTCTTCCCCTAGGAGCCAGCTCTCAGGGTGGAAAATGAAACTCTTTCACTACACCCCATTGTGTGGCTTTGTCTTCCGAAAACACTGGGGAAAATAAGCAGAGAAGATTCAATAACTGCACCTCGGAGAAACCTGGGATACAGCCAAGAGTCGTGATCTGGACAGTGCCAAGATGACAGGCAGCACAGGGAGGAGGGGCTGCTTCCAAAAGAAGTTTTGTAGAGATTTTATCCCTGCCAAACATTCCTCCCAACCCTGTAAGTAAGCTATGACAGCTGTATCATTTTTAGTATATGCAGACCCTTTGTTTTAAGCAATTAGAGCGTGGTTGTGATGTATCTATTTTTTGAGGAAACCTAAGTGCATTTCCTCAGAGAAGTAAGCTGCCCACAAGGACAGATGGCAATGCAAAGACAGCATTTTGGGTATTCTAGGTGGGCATGGGGCAGCCCATCCCTGTAGACATGTAGACTAAACTGCTAAAGAGCAGTCCTTCTCCCCACTTCTCTTCTCCTCCCTTCTCTGCTTGCATTTGGATGTGTGTCTGGCTTCTTCCCTCAAGCCAGCTATGACCCTCAGCCTGCTCTTGGCAAACCGATTCAGCTCATTAAACTGGCTAAAAGATAAATAGCAACACATGTGAGGGGGAAAGGGTAGGATATACTCCTCGGGGATAAGGAGAGTGGGCTCCAGAGGCATTTCTTCAGGTTGTGATAGCAGCCAGCCTTGACCAATCCCCCTCTTCTGTTGGAACAAGAAGGGACAAGCAATCGGGATCCTTGCATGGACTGACTTTCTTGAGGTTATGTGCCCTCTCTCCCTACCTGCATTCTGGGTGGCAGCTAGAAGTCACCAAGGAAATTCATCTACCCCTCACATACTAGACAGACCACCTTCAGCATGAAGGCACGTCCTCTCTCATCCATCTCCCACGTGCATCATTGCTACTCCTTACATCCTGCCAAAAGTCCATCAACAGCAGCTGTAGTTGGCTGCTAAGTTTCCACCTTTGCCTGAATAGTCCAAGTTTTATTCCCACTGAGATATATGTGAGGATTTCTTATGTGTTGCTTATTTTAGGAGTTTCTGTAATGCTGGCCTTGCCCTTGTCAAAACCACAGATCAGAATACTAGATACATCGTCCTTTCACATCAAAGGGAGCTCAAACTTAGTTCACTTTCTTTCTTCTCTGCCATGAGGAGTTGCAAAACTTGTTTCTTCAGTAGCCCAGTCATTGCCTCTTTGTTCTGTTTGTACAAAGCGAAATAAAAAGAATCCAGAAGAAACAAACCACCACATTAAAATATTTTCATATTCTTATGAGAAAGAACAACCATGTCAGAAACCTTTTGCTTTTTCCCCTGGGACCTGCTTTTTATGTAGGCTTTTTTTAAAACAATATAGAAAAATAAAAAGCCCTCACTTCATTTCCCTTTTAAATTGGAATGGGGGGAGAATCACACAACATAAAAGAGAAGTTAATTTTCTTAAATGGTCTTTTACAACCAGCAGCATGGCAACTTCGAGCTGACACTGTCCCTTCAGGTCTTTGGGTCTTGGCCAGTTCACTGGAGAGGAAAAAAAAAGCCCAACGTGTTTGGACTCCTTGCAACAGCTTTTCTAAGTGGCTGCTCCTGCTGTTTTGTGGCTGCTGCCCCATGCTTGACTGGAGAGCACTGATATCCCATGAGCTGCTCATCTGCTCCTCAGCCCTGTGTGCTCAGCCGGGTATCCTGACAGTGTTTCCTGAGCACTGTGCAATGCTCTGCTCTCCTGCGTGCAGGCTCGCCCTGGCACCGCGCGTTGACTGCCTCCCCAGTGCACAAGCTGACAGGGCAATGGCTCTGTACTCAGATGTAGATCCTCTGTACATTGCTCCTTTCATCTCTGAATCCAGCCAGTTGTTCCCCTCAGCCAGTGGTCGTCACTGCTGGCAGAGGTTTACCCTCTGTCCCCTTCACATGGGGAGAGGATGACCAACACTGAAGCACAGTGTTATTATGAGCTCAAGCATAAATACGGATTACACGAGTCAAAAACATTTAAAACACCTCACTGTTTGTCTTATTCTTATCATACAGACTTTCTTTCCTTGGCTGCCTGAAAGCCTCATGGAGCAAAGCAGTTAGGCTTTATTTAGTCCCTGTATGTCCATAATTGCACTGGAAAGCTCCTAAGCTGGGAAGATGCTGTGGAGCAATTCTTTCCCTCCAGACCCCTAACCTGGGTCTCTTGACCTCATTATCAGTAGCACAGAGGCCATCTGTAACAGATTTCTCTTACATCTGACTGCTGACCGTGTGGAAACTCTTGCTGTAATACTTTCTCCTCATTCAATTTTTAATAGATTTGGATGCAATTCTGCCTTATTCAGACATATATCATCATTTCTTCTGAAATCCTGGAGTGTTCGAGGACAGCTTTTAATTTGGAGGGCTGCAGAGAGCATTGGCTCTCTCCTTGTTCTGAGTTTTCAGCTGATGCAGGGAACAGGGACAAATGAAATACATAAACACCGAGTTATATGTTTGCTGACTGAGCCTCTCTCCTATTTAAAGACAGTTCCAATTTTGCAATGGTTTTGCTCTTGACAGAGGTGGTTTATGCTACTGGTTTTAATGAGTATTTATTGCAATAGTTGTAATTGTCAGTCCCCTGTATGTACTGAGCACTGTGGAGATGTGGAGAAAGGAGGCGATTGACTGAATTCCTGGTGAAAGATTAAATATTTGCAGTCTCCTAAAAACAGAAAACCTCATTTAGTTCTTCGTCTTTTCTTACATGGCAGCACCCATTCTGTTTTACATGGTGCCAACAAGACACTTAAAGATTTCCTGGACATAATAACCCCTTCTACCTTGGCAGCTCAGCAAGAACAACTTTCTCTGAAATCTCCCTGATCAATTGAGTTCACCAAGTCTTTTGCTTAACAAATACTGCAATAGCTTCCAGTATTTTCCCACAAGTGGTACCAAATTAATGGGTTTGTAGTCTCCTGGTGGGTCTTTCAGACTTTCATTGTCTTATTAGGCACATTGTGGCCTGCTGGGAGAAATGTACTGCATTGATAAAGATGTTGGATGGGGTTCATTTCATGTCCCACTTTCCTTTTGCATTCTTGCACTCATGCATGTCAAAAAGTTACAACAAACACGGGTAAGATTAAAAAGATCAAAGTCCTTCAATACAGACACATTTCACTTCGTAAGTAATCCAGTGTCTTACACGTCCTATGAAGTCAATGTATGCTATTCCAAATCTTGCAACTAAGATCTTGGCTCAAATTCGAAAGAATCCATTCTTAAGATATATTTGGGTGCTTAATTGCATGTGAAAATAAAATGTTGGTAAGAGTAATTTAAGGACCCAGAAAATCTAACTTTACACCTTTGTTAAATGTTTCAAAACAAAACAATATATGAAATCATTAAATTTTAAGCAATGATATCTTGAGCACACGATTGTTTTCTGAATAATTTTTCTTCTGTCATATGTTTACAGTCACTGTCTCTAAACAACAGACTTTTCTTAGAAAGAACAGCTACAATTTTTCTGTCCTTTTTCTAAACACTTCCAGCTCCATTGCTGCATAGTACTAGAAATCATTTCTTTTCCAGGTATTTTAATAACTCCCAGAGATAACTAATGGTGACAACCCACCGTACATAAAAAATGCTGATACTTCCCTTTCCGCACTCTTCTTTTGGCCATCAGTCCTGCTGCATGTATGACAGAGTTCATCTCATCTCCCTTCAGAGAGATGCCTCAATGAGTCAGAACACCAAGAAATCCCCCTCAGACAAAAGTTTCTTTCACAGAATCTGTGTTCAGACTGCTAATAATTTCTGGTTCATTTAATTTATGTGCCCTATTTAACTGCTCCCCTAGCACAGGCAGTACATCTGGCCCTAGGCTTCCCTCCAGGATAGACATTGATTGTTGGGCTGGAGAGGTGCTCTAGAACTTGAGGGTTCTAAAACCACCTTCTTTGGCATCCCTGGACAGGGATCCCACCATGAGGTCCTTGCACACCCTGGGCAGGAAAGCTCTGCACATCTTCTTGTGGCACTGAGCCATTGCATAGCCAGGAATACAGCCACAACAGAGTGAAAAAGAAGGGCAGGCAGAAGATACTTTTGTCAGCCTAATTGTTGAATTACCAGCATGGGAGGGGAGAGAGACAATGTCCTGGGCTGTTTCTGTTTATTTCCTTTTTGAAAACAGTCTGATATGTACACAGGAACACAGCAACTAGCACTCTAGTTCAGGTCCTTGGCATGGATGTCACCTGTTCAAGACGGTCCCAGAGAAGATAGGAGCTATAAATCACGATATGTGTTTGGCTTTGTATGACAATTATGCATTCAAAGGTTATAAACCCTGATTTTAACACTGCTGTTCTCCATTATTCTTCTCTTAGCAGTCAATTACTTCGTTCTCCCTAAACCATTCGACTGGAGAAATTAGGGATTTGAAGCACTCTCTGTTATAGTTGCAGGCAGCATATTTGAGGTAAATGTCCTTACTCAGTCAACAGCTCCTACAAATCTGATCACCTTTCTTTGTTTCTGGAGGCTGGTAGCACAGGTAGATCTCAGAACCTCTTGATGTTGTTATCAAAAGTTTCTTTCTTTATTTTCTTTTCCCTTCTAAAGGCTTTTTCTCCTGGTCTTTTTCTCCTGGTCTTACCCCATCAGTGCTTCCTACACAAATGCACCTTCCCTCCACCTCTAAAGGTGAAAGTAACTCTTGCTGGATTGGAATTCCAGGGGATTTTTATCACCTTATCTAATAGAGAGCAGTTGGATAAATGTTGCTTCATGTCCTGGAAGATGCCCTCAAACTCTTCTCTCTAGTTTTGATCCCCAGATTTTCCAGTAATGCTGTCTCTTGAAAGGGACTCAACATTTGACACATTTTACCTCCAATGACTATCATCAGTACATCTTTTACAGTTTATAGCTTACTCTTACACCAATTTCAAATAAATCCTTGGTGGACATAAAATTCATCCTCTTCCTGACAGTGCTTTTGAGAATTTCCCTCTGCCGGTACCACCACCACTGGCAGCCCATGTTCCTATCCCCAGCAGGCTAATTAGGACACTCGCAACTCAGTGCTTGGTTTCAAGTCAGCCTATTCAGCAACTCCTCCATCATTCTTAAGAAGAACACCACTGAGCAAGTGGACTTGATGTCATTCTTTGGCAACATCTTTTACATTCACTCTTGGGCAGTGACAGTGTTAGGCAATCTCTGTCACAGCCAGAACAATGTCTGGCACCACTGCAGAGCAGCATCAATCCAGGCAGTTGAGATTTAGAAGGGATGCTACCAGGGCAAGAAACGACCATCAGTCTCTCTAGCAATATATATATATATTTGTCTCCATTCTGTTGCATTTCACTGTGCAGAAAACTGGATTTCGCTTCTGGCACCAGAGCAAAAGAAAAGATGTTCAACAGAAACTTCTCCTTCCTTACATATGAGAAGAAGGAGAGAGGAAATGGTGAAGCAAAAAGAGACCCCATTGAAGGCAACAAAATGCTCTTTCTGTTGTGAAGACTGCTGATGCCTGCATGTTCTGGCAAGACAGTAAATCGTTGCAGCTCTTGGATACTTCTTTTCAGTCACTGGCTATTATCATGCCTTGTGCTTTTTCTATACTTCAGGCAGCTTCATGATTTGTTTTTATGGTCTCAGTGTTTGTGAGTTGCTTTTATTTCTGCCTTCAGACTTTCTATTTTTATTCTTATTTTGTTGTCAAGGGTTAACTAGCTTTATACTAGGCCTTCTTTGTCTCCCACTCTCACTGCCTTGGAAATTTAAAGGATGTTTTTTGTTACAGATCATAGCCTGCTGTTTTACCAGCTCCAAGATTGCAAGATTGACTCAGAAACCTTAGATCGATTGCAAACTATGCTAGGTCTTCACCTTCTCTTTACACTATTAGATTAAAAACATACTGCTCATTTCAAGGGCAGTACAACACATTTCATATATCTCTGAGAGTTTCATAGATAACTACCTCTGTCTGAGTGGATAGAAAATGATTAAAAACATCTCCAGAACCACCTATTGTCAAGAATAAAGCTGCCTACTGTCATCTTTTTCGTTTGTAGAGACGACCTGAAGCTGACTTTGTACTTTCTTCACTTACCCACCATTTTTCTGCAAAACTCACCACTGGCAGCACTTCTCTCTGCCTTGTAATTCCAGAAGTGCTGGCCTCGTATAGCTTACCTGTGGTGTTGTGTGCCGGCTGGCTGGCACTCAGACACGGATCATCCCAGGGGCAGGCTCCCTCTACCATCTCATGCCCTAGCTGGCCAGCATGAAGATAGCTTGGGAGTCTGAAATACATCACAGCTTGTTCCAGATGGTTCTTGGCAGTGACCCTCAAAGTGATTGTCTCTTCTTGCCTTCTGTGATCAATTTACTGGTCAGATTAATTACATGCTGCCACCTCCAGATGTGCTTTTTTGGTATCAACCTCCAGGCCAGCACTTGGGTATTAGCATTCAGAATTGCATCACAGTAAGGGAAGTTGGCTTTCTCTCGTGGAGCAAGTTGGCTGATCCATGACAGTGGAGATATTCTTGGAGAAGATGCTCAGACCTTGTGGAGCTTCTGTCTTGTCATTCCAAAGCTGCTGACTGTCTTCTTGCATCTGAGTTTTGCTGTTAAAGATTTCATGTTGTTTTTTTGCCCTGTCCGTACTCTTTAATCTAAGGGATGGAGTATCCATGTGTTTGTCCATTGACCCCAGCTTCAATCACATTGTTAGCCTGTCTTCAAGAGTTTGTGAAATGGAAAACCCAAGCAGAAATCTGTGCATATATCACAAATGCAAACTCTAAATGGATTTCACCCAGCCTATTTCGCTCAGTATGAAGTGACACTCTCTCTTGTATTGGAACTGAGGCACTGTCCAATCAAATGGGGAAAGTTATAAGTACATGTTCCTTTCAGTAGAGAAAATTGAGACTATTTATCTCATTAACATTTAAAAGTATATACACATTTCACAATGCTGCATACCCTGTCCCCAGCAGAGACAGGACTGGGATAATGTTAGTAGGCCGGGGAGAACAAAACAGAAATTTTGGAGCATTACAGCAGTCTTCCTAAGTAAGAATCAGACTTTCAAGTATCAGCTTTTCCCCTGCTCAAAATATTTGGTCTTGAAATAGGCAGCAGCTACACTGGGTCATAAAATGAAGGCTGTGTCCTGGAAGCGTGCCTCTGAACAGAGTGCTCTGCTAGATGTTAAGCTCCCCACAAGCAAGGTCCTGCCATAGGCTTTGTCCTGTTCTGGATCCCAAATGGCAGCAGAGGCTGGTCAATAAATAACCAAGGAGACTGACGTGATGCACATTGTCACAGAGTGATGGAAAGCCTCTGTCTTCAGCTGAAAATGAATGAGAAGCAGGTTTGCCTGCCATCCAGAACAGAGCTGAGAGCCATCTGCATGACGCGTATGTCCAGCCCAAGTGATTTGCCACATTACTAAGACAGAGAAGTGGTACATGAGCTCAATAGACTTCTGAAGAGAAGAACCAAAAACATTTGGGTTCAATCAACTCAATCAATTGTAATGGGACTTCTACACAAAACACTCACTGAAACACCTTTTGAAAATGATTGTATAGCTGGCTTAACACCTAAATTTCTGCATATTCACTTGCATAACTTTATTGCTGTTTCAGGTAGATGCAGCAGCAGAAAGGTCTTACGCAGGTGTGTTTCAGGTTTATGCTACTTCTTCAAGTCCCAGCTGCTGAAGAAGTCAGAGAACTTCTGAATGTAATTACATAATCAGTTCAGCTGGCAACTGCCAGCAAAGTGAATGAAAAAATCCCGTACCCCCACATATGCTTTGCTAAGCACTGTAATATGTCACCTCCTCCTGTAAATTTCTGGTGTTTTCAAGTCTCATCTATAGAAAAAGTAAAGTTGTAAAAGTACTACAGCTTCATCTAATAAGCTACTATTGTGTTTTCAGTGAACTCCAGTATCAGGAAGCATTTTTCAAATGTGCCATGGAAAATTAATTTCTTGTAATATTCCTTAATTGGATTGCATTTTAATTGACCATTTAACTAATAATGCAAGATACTTATATTTGGGGATTTTCTGTCACAAAAACAACTCCTCCTCACAGATCCTACTTTTTCATAGCCATGAATCCTGACATCATAGCCATTTCCAGAGAAAGACATTTACCTCACAATCTTTGTTGCGTTATCAAACAGAAGCAGCTGGGTAATGTGGGTGAATAATCCTGTTCTGTATATTCAGCAATAACAAAATGAATACTGAAAATTACTAGCAAACGAAATAGCTACTTCTATAAATACATCCTTTTCAAAAGTTCACCCTATTTTAAAAGCCACTTGTTAAACGCTATTTAGTACATGTATAAAGACTGATGGATGAAAACCAAAGTCCTTGAAGCAGACACAGGAAAAAATACATCATAGCTAAGGATAAAGGAAACTTCCCTATGAGTTTGCCTTATTATCTGTATGATTATTTTTTCCATCAGCCATAAAATGGTGTTTTGTTTTCTATCTGTCTGAGCGTTTTGGTTTAAAAAAATGCAAACAAATGTCCTGTGCATCAGTTACTGTAGCACTTTCTACCACTGCCTTTTATTTCCTTCTCTGTTGAGAGTCTACATTAAATCCCTGCTTGGATTTACTGCCACCTATTTTCTCTACAACAAATGGGAACCGGTAGACAAGTGATAAGCAGTGAGCAATGAGCACACAAATCTTTTCTGGAGAATCAAAGAACCCTATTTAATCATAATCAGTGGGAAAAGATGTAAGGTAGAGTGGGAAAATACCTTAACAATTTCAAACCAAGAGAACAAATGTAAAGCAGGTGCCGATGAGCACAATGCTTTGAAAGGAAAAAAAAAATGTCTTTTTTTACACCATGATCTGAGTTGTTTTGAGTACTCAACATGATGGCCTGTTATGACTGACAACACCACTGCTAACAAAAGAAGAGAGCCCACTCGTTCTTAGAAAAGATATCCGTCCCTACAAGTGGAAAAACTTAGTGCTACTGAGACATGTCCTGTCTTTGTGCTTAGATTATGAGGCAGTTTATTCCTGGAATTAAGGCATACCCCGCATATTGGATGCAAAATCCAAGCCAATGATTTGTCATTGAAGGCAAATCTGTCTCCGTATGGAAGGAAAATGTGCACCAAGTAGCACTGAAAATCTCTGGAGGAGATTTTGGATAATAGAGCTATTCCCTTTCCTTCCAACCCTAACTATTCTATGATTCTATGATTCTATGAAGTGAATGGAATCTTTTCCCCCTGATCTCTCTTGAAAATATTAGAAATCATTACTAAAGCCCAGCTATTACATCCCCTATGCTTAAAAGCCCATTTTCTTCTTTGTGTGAAAAAAAATGCTGAATGCATCACATTTGCTGCTGAACAAATGCACTTGCCAGTTCTCTTAAATGCCAGCACAATTGCTTTAGCTGAGTTAATAAGGGGGGGTGGTAATCTGAACAGCCTTATTTTTGTCCTTAGTGTTCACCCCAAAAGGAAATGTGTTTCTTACTAATAATAGTGCATTTGACAGAAAATACCAAGTACATGCAACTGTTCCCCTTCGTTTGCCAAAATGGATAATTCACATCCAGGTTTAAAAAAGTAAAACAAAACACACTGAAAAACACCCCAAGTAAACAAATTTACCCTTACCCTCCTACCAGCAATCCTTCTAAACCTGAAGCTTGAATCTAAATTATTTCACCAGTTACCAAAGGGCGAGTTAAAAGGAAGAAAAGCTCATGTTTATATTCCCTGAGGACTATGTAAGAAGCCATCTTGTCTGTCACATTTTTTATTCAGCCAACCGTTAAGTGCACCCTGCCAGTGTAAACCAGACCTGTGGAGGAAACTGCCTATTCACACCCAAATTTATTTCTAGCCATCTAATTTTTTGTAGTGCCCAATACAATTCTGACAAGCTCAAACAGTCAACAGTCATAAATCCTCTTTCCTCCTACTTCCCCCTGAGAATTGTGTAACTGGGTTTGAAACCAGGGAGGCTTAATTGAAATTAATTCATAAATGTTGCAAGATTTTGTTTAGTTTGGTTCCTGATTTCTGAAGCTAGATATACTCACAGATACACTTCCAGAGTTTTCTGTAACTGCAATGACAAGGAATGACGTTCTTTACACCCCCTTATTTCTGGCAGAAGCTGTAGAGGGAAAACAAAAGTCATTCAGTATCATACAACTCCAGATGAAACTAAGGTTTGGCAATGCTGCTGCCCTGGTAGTTCAAGCCCAGCATGCTTAAACCACAAAACCCCAGCATACAGCCTTCCAAGGTGCTGTAAGCGAATGCCACAACTAATTAAAGGGAACAAAATGATCCAAGATAATTGGATGAGGGCATATGTCTGCATCTCATTAACAACTTGTGCCATATTAATAACTAACTCTCAGAGAAAAGTCTTCCGCTGAAAGTTTAATGTATAGCATTCCCTTTGCTGATTAACAAGCCCTCTCATTCCCCAACTGGGCACACTGCACTCCACCAGAAAGCAGCAGAAAGACCCTGTGCCTGGGCTGCCAAATCCACTGTCAGCTGCAAGGTGTTCACTGTTTCAAGAGTCAGTTCTTGTAGGCTGGGATGTGGACCGACGGATGGCCCGGCTTGGGGACACATGGCCAGGCAGAGCAGGGCTGTGAGGACCTGGAGACCAGCCCTGCTGGTGCTTCGCTGGGGTCTGACGTGGGGTCCTGGGCCACGGATGGTGGGGTGAGCCCCAGGGGTTGGGCAAGGACAGTGAGGGCTGGCAGTGCCCTCGGGGCTGGGACAGTCTGGGATAGTCAGTAAAACTTGGCTCAAGAAAAGGCTCTTTTCTCTGCAGTAGGAAGTATATAGACATGTTTCAGAGTTTTACCATGCACACTCAGATGTATAAAGCCTTCCCCCCCAAATAACTATAGATATGTCTGTGTGAAAGATAAATTACTTGCTGAGTTGAAAAGTGACCAAGGGCTTCCAACGAGTACACCAGATCCCCACTGTTTGCTACAGGAAACTCATTTTGTGTCTTTAACCCACCCTCCTGGACACAGCAACCCAAGAAGAAAGTGTAGTCCTTTACTCTGAGTATTCTCCATGGAGAAAGGGCTGCCTAGCATTCATGAGACTCTGGTTGAATCCACTTAATATCAAGCAGCAACTTAGCAGCCAGGTCTTGAAAATCCATTTTTTTTACAGCCTAGGACCTGCCAACAGGCTTTCCCTTTCCTCCTCATTTGCACTCTTTGGAGACCACCCTGCTCCCCTAGATCAGGCATCCCCTGCTAAAAGGAGCTGATAGGCACTAAGCACCAGTCAGGAGTCTACTCACTACATACAGGACTTCACTACAGCAGGTTCACGGTTAGGCCCAGGACCGTTTCTCAGGTCCCTTCTGTCTGGCAGCTGGACATCAAATCCAAACTATTTCTCTCAAAGGCTCATTTTGTTTGTACAGCAGGACCCCAAATGATGACCACAGCACAGGTCTGAAGACTTTCTAGTCTCTGGTTCCTATGATATGTTTATTCCCTGTAGGAATGCTGTTTTCTAGTTTAATCCTCTGGAAGAATGCACCAAAGTGAAGTAAGGACTAAAGACTTACTAAATCAAACTTTTCCCTTGTCCCTTCAATAGTAGAAAGCACTGTCAACCAGGGCTGGGAGAAGAGCTGATATGAGTCCTTTCTCCTCTCCCTGCTTGGACACGGTTCGTCCAGGCGGTGCTGAGGCCTTCTTTCTCTTCAGGTCACTTCAGAAACACTTGCCTGTGATTTTACTAAGGACAATTTCTTTTAAAATTTCCCTTGTTCTACATCGGCCTTGCAAAGAAAGGATCTCCAGGCTGTCTTAGCTTGACACAGTTGGATCTACTCGCCTACAGAGTTGGAATGGCCTCTAGCAAACATTCAAAGGCAATGACCTGTGATGGCACGGTCACTCTGAGATCTCTTTGGGGCATCCTGCACCTTAATTTGAGTATAAACTGGCCAGAATAAACTGACAACGTCCAGGCTGGCTTAGGACCCAGACAGAGGCAGCCTTGCAAACCGAGTGGTTCTATCAAAATGGCATTCACTGTCCCACAGACAAGTATCTCCTACCTGTCACAAATGGACTGTTCTATTTATTCACCCTTCAGTGAGCTCGAAGCATTAGCAAAAACACAGGCCGATCTCCACAGCTGACTGGATTTTGGGGGAGGTGTTGAGGATCTGGGATCTACAGAGCTAGATGTACGCCTACAGGCTTCTGCACAGTGTTAACAGCCCTTCCATCAAAGAGCATGGAGCACCAAAATCCTGCAGCAAAAAACATGCCCTTCTCTCATACGTGTTTGGAAAGAGAAGCTAGCATAGTTGACAGCTTTCTGGGTGTCCATCTTACACTGCGCTGGTACATGAACGTTTCCCATAGCTGGGTAGAAATGAGGCAAGTTTACAGCCTCATTTGGCCTCATTTACCCATGTTTACAGTTGATGGAAGAAGTGAATGCTTTTAAGCCATTCCAAAAAAATGAGACACAGGTAAAGTCCTGAATGTTAGGGTCATTCCTAGCCTTGTTAGTCTTACAGTCATTCTCAGCTCATGTAAAATTCTAACTAGTCTAATAATTTTAATTGTCAGTGAAAAAATACAGTATTCACAGCCACCTTATTCAAGACTGAGAGTCTGAAATGGGGAAAGTGCTAAGAAACAACAACAAGGAAAAAAGAGAAACAAAATTAAAGCTCTATATGTCTCTCTTTTTTTCAGTTCCTGAGGGTTTTTTTAGACTCTCTTTCATCATCTTCCCCTTTCAAAGACTAGTCTATTTTCTGCTGCATTTTAAAGACATTTGTCCAATGTGAAGCAGTGGCATGGTTCCCTGGGCAGAGAGCTGTCAGCAAACCCAAAAATCTGCCATGCAAACCAGAGCCCACATGAAAACTTGCCACATGTCTTGGGAAGCTGTCTCAGGGAGCAGCCATTTTCTCAGAGGAATGTTTCCTCCTTTCCCCCTTTCTTTCATCATCCATATTTTTATGGGAGCCCTTTTAGCACAGTACTTATTTCTGACTCATACAAATCAGCTCCAAAGCTTGGGTAATGCCAAAAATGGGCTATTCATATTCATTCACGCTCTTGTACGCATCTCTGCTCTCATAAAATGGAACATGTGTCTGATGAGCTTATTTACTTTCTAAATGTGTGGCTAGGAAGGATAGAGAGCGTGCAAGGTCTAATGGCAGTAGCAATGGAATAACATCAATAAGGCATCTGCAAATAGAAACCTCCCAGTTTGCCTGACCTCTGCCAAGCCCTGTGCAGTCCAGTTATAATGGTGTGTAAGAAAGTCTTTGGTGTAGATTTTATTGTTATGCCCTTTACAATACACAGACCCATGTTCTGTTGGTTAATTCCCAAAATAACGATGCCGCTTGGTTGAGAGATGACTCATTCATAAGATGCCACTTGACTGGTAGCTGTTCACTTCTACAGGGAAGAAAATGGTTAAGGTCATCACCTGTGCTGTCAAGTAGAGCCCCAGACCCTTAAGGAACTCCTTGAGTACCCCAGTCTGCAGCAAGCTGAGTCCACTGTGACTCACTCTGCACACAAATCTTACATTCAGCTCCACTACCACAGCCCTGCTGGCTAATGCAATACAGAAAATGCTTGGGGAGCAAATGTTTCCTGGTGTGCACATGACATACAACGCCCCCCAACACTGACAGACTATTCCAGCTCAGAGGAGTAGTGCCCACTATGCTGGATTACAGCCAGGAGAGTGTCCCTTTTATAAGAACCCATACGCAAAGGGAAGATGCTCCCCATCCAGTTGCCTCACCTCAGACCCACGCACCTCAGCAGTGACCCTTCTCTTTATTTCTGCCCTGCCTGCCCATGCGACAGGGTACAGTGCTTTGAACTGCTACAGATGCCAAAGAAGGTGGTACCTGGGAAGTACGTCTAGCTGTCTTGGTCTGTCAGTGGGGAGAACCACTTCCTCTGCAGGAAGCTGAATAGCAGCGTGCATTAGATTGCTCCATGAAATGGCAAACTGTCTTCCTTCTGGTCCTTTCATCTGTTCCCTTTTCCTTTTTTCCACTGAAGTGACAGCATTATAAAAAATTCTGATTGGTTTTCTTTTTTTGCTTGTTTGTTTTGAAGAAGGGGACAGTCAAACTAGACAAATTTTCCCTCCTCCCTTCCTTTCTCTAGTTTTCCTCTCCCTTTCCTTGGATATAGGTTAAAAAAAAGAATTGATCAATCCTAGCTGAAGATTAGGAGACCAAAAAGGATCTAAAAGTCTCCAGCATCCTGCTTACATGCTGCAACATGATTGTTAAAGTCAGGCACTATAAAATACGCAGCCGGGCTGTTATATATATATCTTCTGTGTCTTTTATGTCTCATAAACCCCTTGGTATTAATAACATTTTCTAAAATAGCCTTGAAGTTTATTTCTACATACCAGGAAAAACACCGTTATTTACCAAAGCTTTGATTTCAACTATTGCATTTACATAAATCATCTTCTCCTTGCTTAAGCCAGTAAGGATTCCAGAACTAAAACACCAGGTGACACCACAGACCTCTCTTCATGTGGTATAATATCAAAATGTGCACGTGCAGTAGTGGTTAACTGATCAGTCCTCTGACCTTTCTCTGAAATATCTCTTTGGCAATAAGCAAGCATCCTAAATAAGCCAATGTCTACCAAGATATCACTGCAGAAAATCATAGAATCATAGTATGGTTTGGATGGGAAGGGACCAGTTCCAACCCTCCTGCCACGGGCAGTGACACTTTCCATTAGATCAGGCTGCTCAAAGCCTTATCCAACCTGGCCTTGAACACTTCCAGAGATGGGTCTTCCACAGCCTTTCTGGGCATCCTGTGCCAGTGCCTCACCACCCTCACGTAAAAAAAATTCTTCCTAATATCTAACTTAAATCTCCCCTCTTTCTGCTTAAACCACTACCCCTTATCCTATCGCTGCACTCCCTGATAAAAGAGCCCCTCCCCAGCTTTCCTGTAGCCCCTCTTTAAGTACTGGAAGGCTGCTATAAGGTCCTCCCAGAGCCTTCTTTTCTCTAGACTAAACAAGTCCAACTGTCTCAGCCTGTCCTTGTATGGGAGGTGCTCCAGCCCTCTGATCATCTTCATGGCCCTCCTCTGAACTTGCTCTAGCAGATCCATGTCCTTCCTTTGCTGTGGATTCCAGAACTGAGTGCACGAGAGCAGAGTAGAGGGGCATAATCACCTCCCTTGACCTGCCGGGCATATGTCTTTTGATGAAGCCTTTCTGGTCTGCAAGTGCACATTGCCTGCTCACATTGAGCTTCTCCTCCATAAGCAACCCCAAGTCCTTTTCAGAGCTAGTCTCAATCCATTCTCTGCCCAGCCTGTAATTGTGCTTTGGATTGCCCTGACCCAGGTGCAGGACCTTGCACTTGGCCTTGTTGAACTCTGTGAGGTTCGTACAGGCCCACCTCTCAAGCCTGTCAAGGTCCCTCTGGATGACATCCCTTCCCTCCAGCATGCTGACCACGCCACACAGCAACAAACTTGCTGAGGATGCACTCAGTCCATCTGTTCATGTCTCCAACAAAGATGCTAAACAGCACTGGTCCCAACATCAATCCGTGCAGAACGCCACTCATCACCAGTCGTTGAGTATCTCAGCCTTCTGCATACCCTGGGTAACAAGGTGTCCTGTTTCCTTCTGGAAAAGGCCCGCATTCTCCCTAGTCTTCCTTTTAACACCAATATACCTATAGAAGCTTTTCTTGTTGTTCTTGACATCCTTGACTGGATTTAACTCTATCCAGGCTTCAGCTTTCCTAACCTGAACCCTGGCTGCATGGACAATGTCTCTGTATTTCTCACAGGCTACCTGCCCATTCTTCCACCTTCTCTAGGCTTCCTTTTGTATTTGTTTGTACAACAATTCCTTATTCATCCATGTAGGCCTCTTTAGGAAGGATAGACTCCTTGCCTGTCCTTCCCAAAGAGCCTGTATCCCTCCATTCTAACACCTCAGCCATAGGATCCATCCCACCATGTCTCTGTGCTGCTGCTGAGATCATAGCCAGCAGGCACGTTTGCGTCCTTAACTCCTCTCGTTTCCCATGCTACCTGAGCTCGTATGGAGGCATTTAATTTGGTCCTCCAATGAATTTGACCTACTTGCTGGAAATCCTCTGTGTCACTTTTCAGGTGCTCTCCTGCTGACTTGTGTTCCTTCTCCAGGCTCTGGGCATTTATTGCTGGCATTGACATCAGACTGGTGTGAATGGGATGGATTGAGGTTCCCCTGCCCTGGCAACTTTAATGACGCCCTTCTCCTTTTTCCAATAATGAGGAACATGATTCCAGGTTTTGCAAATGTTGTTCTTTACCCCCATTCCTAACATCATGTCCCCTGTGTCATGGGTATATTTATGTTTGTGCTAAAAGTACAATGTAATTGTATAGCAGGATCCTGGAATATCATCAGGAAATTATTTTGTAAATATTTGTTCGGTGCTATGAGTCCACTTCAAAGGTAAAAAAATAATAATAATAATAATAAAAAAAAGGATAAAAGAAGAAAGGTGGGGTAAGATCAGCTTTTTGGAAGTATTTTTATGAACCTCAGGGATGAGTCGTCTCTGGCAGAGGAGATTTAACAGGATGCAAAGAGGGACTGACTCCACACACAAGCAGCGAAATCACTGTTCCTTCAGTTTGATGAGGGTTTTTTTGGTTTGTTTTTTTTTACACCTAGGTCTCCCCTCATCATCACAAAGGGTCCCTGAATGTGACTGATAGATAGTCCTCTTTGGTTCCAGGGAGTTCATGGCAAACCTTGCTCATAACAAGGATTGAGGGTGTGAAATAACAGTGACAGGAATCCTTTGCTGCCTTGAGAAGGATCCAGAAAGGCTGTTTCATTTTTTCTTTTTTTTTTCCACAGAAAATGCAGATTCTCTGGTAAGCACCCTCACCTTTCTTCATCAGGCATGGGAATTAAGTATCAGGCAGAGCCATCTCTGATCTCTCAAGTACCTTTCAATCTACTTGCTACTAGAGCACTAAGATTCCCCTCTATCTCTGTCGCAGATAAAATGAGCTCAAAGTTATGCTTTCAAGGGTGTAGTCAGGTCAGTTCCCTGATATATCTAAGCACAAGCCTGTAATCACTTGAGTTTTTGTCCTAGTGAGAGCTGAGAACAGGCTGCATTTCTTAAATCTACTTATTAACATGATAACTAATCTAATGGATGCCTTCAGAGCTTGAAAGCTGAAGGCAGGAGCAAGCATGCATATGCATTAAAACAGCTTCTGCATTTTTAAGCCAATTTGCTACTTGCTTAGGATTAAAAAGAGGACGACAAGTCTAGATCTGCAAAGATTTTTGATGGGAGCTAGCAAACTCTAACTGTGGCTGATAGGGCAGAGGGGGTGATGTCTTTCCTACCGCACACAGGATTTCCTATCGTGCTCTTAAATCCTTTGAGTCTAACTTTTAAATAATGTATTACTCTCTGCCATTTTAATGTTTGCATACAGATTTCTGTGGCACAGTCGCAAGAATCCATTCTGGTTCATTTTTCAATCAACAGGTAAAAGGGAAGACAAAGCATTCCTAGCTACTCTTTCTAGCATTTCTTCATCTAGCATTGTAACAGCAGAAAGCATATTCTAGGAAAAGACCTGCTCAACAAAGTCTTCCAAAGACAAAGTGGTAAGAGGAGTTTGCTGAATGACCAGCAGAACAGCCTTTTTATCTCCCTTGGTGGAATGACCCTTTCCAAGTGTGGATCAGGAACAGCTTTTCCATTGTTCTCAGCACTGAATGGCAGTCATCCATTTGGCCTCCCAAATGTTTTGGCCCAGAGTCAACACTGGAGCGTTGCCTGCATGATACACTCAGATCAGCAGGGAAGGAAGGGTGAGTGAGGCTCCTTCTTAACATCAGCACAACACACACTTCCAAACAAACGTAGGTTTAGTTGCCACCTCCACACCTGGAGCGTGAAGGACTCTCCTCAGAGGCCCTTAAGCCTTCTCAGTTTTAGATCAGATTAGTACTTCTAGGGGTAGAAGCAGTATCCTTTCTGCCCCAGGCACAACGACATAGTGCCACCTGAACAAACGATAAAACAAAGCAAGAGATCAGAGAACTATAACAGTGCTCTAAAACCTCAAGTTTGGATTACTTACAAACTGCATCAATTCCTGGCAAGGCTGACCTAGCTCATGATCCTGAGAGCTTGATAAATTGAGTTCCCCAGAGTTCACCACGTATTGGTTTTCTGATGAAAACTTTGAAAGTCATGGGTGTTTTTCCTCTCCACAGCAATATAGCAGTGTTGTGTAAGCATCATGATTTCTCTCGCTGCTTTGAACCAAGTTTCTTTCAATGCCCCATCATGCTATGCACCACGCTTTCCTCGATTTTGCTCTCCACCCCAGAGGAAGATGTGTTTCCATGATGTATTATTAAAGTGCACATGGTTTTTTGTGAGCTACTCTGGTACACTGCATTAGGGAGATACATCTATTTGTAAAATAGCATTACTGTGATAAATAAAGAGAATTCAAAACCATGACATCTTTACTGTATGTGTAAGGCATGCTGAGATGCTAAAAGTTATCCTCTTTTGCATAAAACACTAGTACCTTGTTTCTTCACTAAGATCTGCAAGTACAGGAACAAAGTCTGACTTCTAAATGACTAATGGTCCAGGGAGGTTATCCTCCCTCTGTACTCAGCACTGGTGAGACCGCTCCTCGAATCCTGTGTTCAGTTCTGGGCCCCTCACCACAAGAAGGATGTTGAGGCTCTGGAGCGAGTCCAGAGAAGAGCAACAAAGCTGGTGAAGGGGCTGGAGAGCAGGTCTTACCAGGAGCGGCTGAGAGAGCTGGGGTTGTTTAGCCTGGAGAAGAGGAGGCTGAGGGGAGACCTCATTGCTCTCTACAACTACCTGAAAGGACATTGTAGAGAGGAGGGTGCTGGCCTCTTCTCCCAAGTGATGGGGGACAGGACAAGAGGGAATGGCCTCAAGCTCCTCCAGGGGAGGTTTAGGCTGGACATTAGGAAAAAATTTTTCACAGAAAGGGTCATTGGGCACTGGCAGAGGCTGCCCAGGGAGGTGGTTGAGTCACGTTCCCTGGAGGTGTTTAAGGCACGGGTGGACGAGGTGCGAAGGGGCATGGTTTAGTGTTTGATGGGAATGGTTGGACTCGATGATCCGGTGGGTCTCTTCCAACCTGGTGGTTCTATGATTCTATGATTCTAATGTGTGTGACTGTGCTGCAGGCCTGAGAAGTTCATAAATGACTGACTGGCTCATAGAAAACAGTATTTAATAACAAGAAGAAACACTTGAATTGGAAAAAAATCCTAGCACATCAGTTGATAGGACACTCATGAGGTGTTTTGTTGATTCGTGTCACACAGAATGTGAGAACTAGAGAAGAGAGAAGCGCAAAATCTGAACTGCTGCACTGACATAAGCCAGAAATCTCCTGGCATGATGGGTATAATTCCCTCCCCAGGAGAGCTCTGTGGATACTGTGTATGAAAGCCGCCAAAAGTGAAGCGGCAATGAACCTGCTCTGCATCGCTCTTTTGACTTAATAAGAACAGCTGGCCAGTGAAGTGTCTGCTAGAAATTTAACAAGGCTCAAACAGTGAGGTGCACTTGCCAATAAATCAAGAGGGAGCACCCAGCTAAATGAGGTTTAATTTAAATTTGTACCTAGGGCTGACAGATGAGACCCGCATTGCCCTTCCACATTGCATTAGTGCATGCAGGTCCATGCTCACGTCAGCAGCAGCTCAGGGAAGATGTTTCTGAGTGGCAGCCTAGTGTTTTGGGTTAAACACACAGAAACTGTGCAGAACTGCATGTCGAATGCAATGTTGGGCCTAGTGGTGAGGCAATGGGAAAATCGTTTCTCCCTAATGACATGTTTTCCAAGCCATTTGAACACTGTGAAAGCCACCTCAGCCACAAATGTTTTCAGCTCTGCTGTGCCCTTTTGCTGCCACCAGCTTGGCTTCACTCCCTGCTGCAGAGCAACCCACTGTGTCAAAAAATGCTGTGGCCATATCAGGAGTGTCCCTGCAATGGCACCTGGAGATAGTAAGGGGAGGGAATTCATCTATTATTTCTATTTCCTATCCTGAGGAAGCCCACACAACCTTCTGTGAGAGGCCAGCATTCACGGAGCCCTGAGGACATGGCAGGTGTGGGTGGAAGCCTGTGGAATGTCACCTCATGGTGGGCCAAGGGTGGCCAGTGGGGAAGGGTGGGTCACGCATCCCTCCTGCTTCACTGGGTGAGCTTTGGCCTGGCAGCAAGAGCTGGATTTCACCTTGAGATGTTCTCAGGAAAAACAGATGCCTTCGATCTGCCAGTGGGTCAGGAGAGTCTTGTGAAGAGAAACATTGAATCATAGAATCACTAGGTTGGAAAAGACCTTTGAGATCATTAAGACCAAGTGTACATGTCTAGTACTAAATCATATCCCTAATCACTTCATCTACCCATCTTTTAAGCACCTCCAGGGATGGTGACTCAACCACCTCCCTGGGCAGTTCCAGTGCCTGATGACCCTTTTGGTGAAGAAATTTTTCCTGATGTCCTATCTGAACCTCCATGGTGCAACTTGAGGCCATTCCCTCTTGTCCTATCACCTGTCACTTCGGAGAAGAGACCAACATACACTTTCCTGCAACCTCCTTTCAGATAGTTGTAGACAGTGATAAAGTCTCCCCTCACCTCCTTTTATCTAGGATAAAAGACATTCATGGAGGTTTGCTGGTCGCGCCTGTGCACTGCTCTGCTCTGCCATGAGCAATGGTAACTTATTTTCAAGGAAATGCTCGGTTGTGCCTATTTGGCTTTGGAGAAAACCCTTGCTCCTGGGCACCTCCAGCATTTGTAGCCACAGCAATCTCGCCTCTGACTCTGACTGTGCTGTAGTCAATCCTACTTTACATCTGTGCCTGGTGAGCCTGCCCAAAGGAGGCTGGTGTTCGATCACCGTCTGTGCTGCACGGGCTTCCTCACGTGTGCATTGGGGAGAACTTAAAATTTAATTTGCTGCATATGTGAACAACAGTATTGTCCCCTTTGCCAGAAAGCCTTGGGGTGTGATCAATGGCAGTAATCACTTTTCAGGTCATCGGGGTAATACAGTTTGCCAGTCGAAACTGTATGAATAAGTAATCACAGAATCACAGAATCACAGAATAACCAGGTTGGAAGAGACCCACCGGATCACCGAGTCCAACCGTTCCTACCAAACACTAAACCATATCCCTCAGCACCTCATCCACCCGTGCCTTAAACACCTCCAGGGAAGGTGAATCAACCACCTCCCTGGGCAGCCTCTGCCAGTGCCCAATGACCCTTTCTGTAAAGAATTTTTTCCTAACGTCTAGCCTAAACCTCCCCTGGCGGAGCTTGAGGCCATTCCCTCTTGTCCTGTCCCCTGTCACTTGGGAGAAGAGGCCAGCACCCTCCTCTCTACAACGTCCTTTCAGGTAGTTGTAGAGAGCAATGAGGTCTCCCCTCAGCCTCCTCTTCTCCAGGCTAAACAACCCCAGCTCTCTCAGCCGCTCCTCATAAGGCCTGTTCTCCAGCCCCTTCACCAGCTTTGTTGCTCTTCTCTGGACTCGCTCCAGAGCCTCAACATCCTTCTTGTGGTGAGGGGCCCAGAACTGAACACAGGATTCGAGGAGCGGTCTCACCAGTGCCGAGTACAGAGGGAGGATAACCTCCCTGGACCTGCTGGTCACGCCGTTTCTGATCCAAGCCAAGATGCCATTGGCCTTCTTGGCCACCTGGGCACACTGCTGGCTCATGTTCAGTCGGCTGTCAACCAACACCCCCAGGTCCCTCTCCTCCAGGCAGCTTTCTAGACAGACTTCTCCCAGTCTGTAGCACTGCACAGGGTTGTTGTGCCCCAAGTGCAGGACCCGGCATTTGGCCTTGTTAAACCTCATGCCATTGGACTCTGCCCAGCGGTCCAGCCTGTTCAGATCCCTTTGCAGAGCCTCCCGACCCTCCAGCAGATCGACACTTCCACCCAGCTTAGTGTCGTCCGCAAATAATAATATAAGTAATAGTAAGTAGGATGTTGCCACGAAAGATTAATAGCAGTATGGGTGGCGGTGAGATACAAGAGCAACAGGCTGGTGCCAAGGTGGGTCCCTATGTGCCTCTATGATGCAGGTGCCCAGAGCCAGCGCAGGGCCAGGCAGCACCAGGGTCCCCTCCCTGCCCGCCCGTGCCTCCTGCCAGGGCTGAAAAGCACTGCAGAGGTATGCAGGCAGCCCAATGTGCCTCAAAAGACAATTACTGCTGCCCAATTCTGCTGGTTTTTACTCTCCGATGACACGCAGCTGCTGGAGTGTTTGCTCACCGTTCACAAACCAAGATCCAGGGCCGGTTGTTCCTTCGTCTGGGATACAGAGCAACTGCAGAGCCAAAGGAGAGCATAAGCGTGGGGAACAGCTGAAGGGTGAGCTGAGAGGTGCCTTTCTTTGGGCTGGGCTGTCACCGAATTCGGCACGGCTGCTTTTTGCATGGCTTGGGAAATCAGTCTGGCTTCCTTTTTCAAGTTCAATTACAGATATACAAAGGATGGCGCTTTCTAGAAAGAGCACCAAAGGGTATTTCTTTGCATGCAGAAATCAAAAAAAATGCATCTGTAAGGAAAGCTGCTCTGTAAGAACTGTGACCATTGCCTCAGTTACACTTACTGAATGCCTGAATGGAAGAAACTTCAAGAAACTTCTTGTTTGTTATGCTTTCCAAAAGTTTCAGATAATCAGAAGCTGAAAATAGTGCACAAAATGTAACTAAAGAAGAATTTAAGACTAATTGACTCATTACAGATATTTGGGTGCATTGACGTTCCGTTTTGTCTTTTATGTATGAATACATGCTGGCGTGTGTGCATAAACAGATGCGCACACGTAAAATGGATTAGGTTCATTCTGAAACACTGGACAATAGCTGCTACACTTTTTACAAGTCAGAGGCAGTCATAGTTCCTTCAGAAATCATCTGGTAGGAAAATATCAAAAGCAGAATGTGCAGGCTTTTAACGAAATGTGTAGGAGCAAAACAAGCTTATTTCTGGTTTAATCCAAACTGAATCATATGTCTTATGTCAAAGCTATAAAAAAAGAAAGATAAAAGAAGTAATTTTTGCACTCCAAACTTTTTTTAAAATCTTGTGTTAAATTATTTCCTTCTCTTTACACAAAATAAACAAAAATGTCAGTTCCTAGCAAGGTAATTTCACCTCTTTCCTACCATTAAGAAGAAACTAAGGAGGCACATCCTCTCCTGGTGTAATCTGTTACAGCTCCTCAGGCTTGAAAGGAACTAGGACAGTTTCCAACAGTGAAGGACATCATTCTCAGATCTCTAGTAAGTGAAAAAGCATCCTGTCTGAAACTATTTGGGAGAGGAAGCTTCTCCGGAGACAGCTAATAAAATACTTTCGGTGCTCTGAAAAGGAGATCAGTTGATCTTGGATGTAAGGCTGCTGCCGTTCACAGCCCAGCGAGAGAAGTGTGGTGGCCCCTGGCACTTTTCCCAAGCCCCAGTGGGGCAGCATGTGGGTCAGATGAGTTGCTGGGCTGGCAGCAGCCACAATCTGTCCCGTTGGCTGCCTCTGCCATTACGTAAGGACATATATCTGGTTGACTGACCGGGAGGCCCCGGAGAAGGAGGGCTCCCAGATGGCAGTCTGCTGCCACCACTGAGACTTATTACAGGTCTGAGGAGCTTGGGGGAGGGATGGCATCCAGAACTGGGCTGTGTGACGTCCTTAAGTGCCAGGAACCTGTTTCCTCCCTCCATTTGCAGAGGGATCTCAGATCCTGCTGGAGCATAGGCTGTACACCAGACTTTGTTCTGTGGAAGCACAGCGAGCCAGGCGGTTCTGGGTCGTACAACACACTGCGGACACACACTCTCTGCGCGGGCTCAACGTGTGTCATGCAATGGGGCAGGAGGTGATCCCTGCTCTTACCTAACAGAAAAAGTCTGAAAAGTCTCCAAAACTGTCTAGCCAGGACAGTCAGACACCACACAACTCAGCATGAGATCGGGCTAGGACACAAGGAGGACAAAAGACCTAAAAACCTTTACATAAGCTGGAAAGCTTACAGCAACCCTGGAGCCATATTCAGATAAATTACATTAGACATTGATGCACTGACAGGGTGATGCCTGGTCCAGAGAGGATTGTGTGTAAATTAGGGTCCTGTAGGATACATAT
Source organism: Phaenicophaeus curvirostris (assembly GCF_032191515.1). Classification (NCBI taxonomy): domain Eukaryota; kingdom Metazoa; phylum Chordata; class Aves; order Cuculiformes; family Cuculidae; genus Phaenicophaeus; species Phaenicophaeus curvirostris. Next base: position 9,166,807 of record NC_091393.1, on the reverse strand, counting down.
GCCCCCATTGATATTATAGACAGCTTCAGACCACCTGCATGAGCCTGGAAGCTCCAGCAGGGATCCACATCCACCCAAAAAATAGTAGACTATTGACATTCTAGTGCCTGCTCAGTAGTTCCATTGGTACATGAGACAGGACCTGCAATCTCTCTCCCTCCATGTGTGCAAATCAGAGTGAATCTACTAATTTCTTTGACACAGTGTGATGGCAGATGAGGACAACTTACAAAGAGGCAGGTAAAGTCATTTCAGTGGCACCGGTGATTTCCATCTAGCCACCTTCCCTTCTCAAAGCAGAGCTCTTCACAGCACAGCTTCTGTCCACAGGTCCTGGTCCATGATGAGGGCTCCTAGATGCAAGATCAGAAATTAATAAAATAATAAAATACCAACAACAGTTCTTGCAATTACATCCTCCAGCTTCTTTCTTTCTCACTCTCTTTACTCTTGGGTTCTGCAGCAATAACAAAAGCAGGAGAACTGAAGAATTGACAGAATAAAACTGCAAAACTCAGGTTATCTCTGGAAAACCTTCACAGAACAGCCTGAAGTGGCCACAGTGATTTTAGAGAAAGAGAGGATGTCACCTTCACTCCGAGGCCAAGACTAATTGCTGGGCCAGATCCATTAAGCCTGTCTGAGCTGCACAGGTCTCCAAATCTCCTGTCTCTCTGAGGTACATTGAAATAATATCAAACTAATACAAAAACTATCATCACCCAAAGATACAGTTATTAAGTGCTGGGAAACTACTGTATGACTTTACACTAATTATGCTGTCTTCTTACACTACCAAAACAGCCTTTATTGAAGAGATTTAAACAGGTTCAGGACAAAACAAAGATTGTTTGGTAGATCAGAAAACTCTATAAAATCACTGCCATAAGAAGGGAGACATTTCTGAGCTGCTGTCTATGTATTTATTTTCTGCATATGGAATCAGTCATTTTGTATGCTTGGTAAAATCAAGGACAATTAAACTAAATTGAGCTTTAATTTCAGACTGAGGCATACGTCTACAGCTGAGCATTTCTTCTTGCAATGTCTGGAATTACTAACCAGCAACACAACCTAAGCTCAAATACCAGACAAGGTGGGAAGGAGTGCAGGCATCAACAAAAAGCAGGCAATGATAAAGCGGTTGAAATATTTTCTGTTAATCTCAGAAACAAAGAGCTCAGACAAGGTCTGTATTGCAGTCCAGTATCCGGCCTATATTTAGGATGAGAAGCAGGACAATAAATGTTGCAGGAGTTGGAGAGGGATAGGACAAAGTCAAGAAGAAATGACCCAGATGATGAGGATTCCCACTATTCTCTGCAAGAGGACAAATGAGCCCCATCGAGGGCTGAGTCCTCAGTATTTGTGAACAGCCACACTAGTTGTGCTCTCAGCTTCCTACACACTCAATATCACCTCTTTGAGCTGTGCCAATGAAGATCCATGGAAAAATGATCCTTTGTTTTCAAACACGCAACTGCAACAATTATTTTTAATGCCAGTCTCGAATCCAAATTACATATCTTAAAAAACTGAAAACATTTTTCCCTGCTTCTTATAATGTTTAGCATCTGCCTGTTGCAGGGTCTGTGTCTTCTTCTCCAAGTGGCTGGCGCTTTGCTGTGAACTGACCGGACAATTGATCCCCATACAAAGTTCGTATGTGCCACAGACATTGGTTTTGCCCAAAATTATCTCTCAGTTTGACTCCAATTCTGAAAGGTCCCTGCTCCTACACCCTTGATGTCAGGTCCAGGCTGGTTGTTAGCCTTGAACGAAGTGCTGTGCCTGGGTGATTTTGATCTTCTTCTTTCCTCTCAAATCCTCAGATGACCTATGAGAAGAACAAAGCTTTTCCAAGCTGAGCAGATGGCTTGCAAGGGGATACTTGTTCAGGAAGGGCAGGCTGTGCTAATGACTTTTCCAAAGTCCCACTGTCCCATTGCCAACAATGTCATTTCCAGAAAGTGAATCCTGTGGCAAGACAGCAAGGAAAGGTGGTTTTAACAAGATAGTACCGTCCTTGGTCAGTGTGAAAAAGCTGTAAAGTCTTTATGGCCATAGAGCTTGTGGGCAGCTGAAGTCCTACGGTGGGGGGCTGAAGGGAGGTGGTTTATATTTTCTGGAAAAATGAAGTCAGTTGAGGCCAAGGATTCTAAATGAATCATTAAATCAGTGACCACATAAAGTCAGAAAAGTTTTTTGGTTCCATCCAGACATCCTCTTGTCACAGGAAGCTACAGAGCAGGATATTACACAGTTTATGGGGGAAAAAATGATATATCAAGCTCTTTATTAAGTTCTTCTCTTCCTTATTTGTGAAAAATCCATCCAACCCCAGAAGGCCCAATGGCTGGATGCTCAGCAAGTCGCTATTCAGATTCTCCCTCTCCAGTAATGGTTGTATTACAGTAGAGGAGCTACAAGTCTTACTAGAGTTTTACAGAACAACTTATACAGGGAACTGCGGGTCATACCATCTCCATCTCATCTCTAATGAACACTTATGTCTAGAACAACAAAGTCTTCTCTTGTTAGTGATCACTTTGAAAGAAAAATCAGCTATTAAAATGATTAAGATACAGCTCAAGTACTGTAAAACCCACTGTCTATTCCCATCTACCTTTGAAATGCAGACTGCTACACAGAGGCAACCAAATGTCCTAGTTTAACCTCTTACATGGTTATCAAATGAAAAAGAACAGTGAGAAATTCAGCAAATCAAAGGCTTTGTGAGAGGGTTCAGGGATATCAAAACAGCCTCTTCTCACACGCAACACTTCTGCGGGAGAACAGGAAGGTGGAAACAGTCCGTTCAGATCTTCAGTCAGTTTAGCAGTTACTCCTATCAGCTTCTGACAGCTTCTTCAGATATAATAAAATTTGATCCACTTCATAGGTGTGACTTATTACCAGTTCTGTTTACAGCGCAGCGTGCCAAGCAAAAAGTTTCCTTACCCAGAGACCAGCTTCTGTCTTAATCTACAATAACTAAAGTTACCAACTCAAATTAAATCTCTTGAGAGCAGGAATTTATTTTTTCTATCATTAATTTTTTGAAGGAGATAGGAGTGCTATTTGGATGATCAGCTGCCCAAGTACATCAGAGAACAAAATATAATTAGGATTCTCTTGCAAAATGGAGGTAGAATCAGACACAGGGAATATGTCAAAAGAGACTTTAATTATACTCTGTTGTTAAAGAACGACAAAACCATGCCAGTGAAATTTATAACTGAAGTGTCATAGAAATTTGAAGCTCAGTATAGTTGTCAAAAATATTAAATTATACAGTATGCACAGATGTAATTGAGAAATTACCCAAAGATTTGTTTAAGAAACATCAAAGCAGCTAACTTCAATCACATTCTGCCTGGGCTGATATGCTTTTTCATTTTCAGCAAGTTTAGGGAATTAACAATGGTTTGGTCAATCATTTATTCCAGATAAGTTGAACTGCAGTCCTCCCAGTTATACCATGAAGATTCCTTCCCTGGATCCTACTTTAAACATCATTCTGTCTCCTCATCAGTATTTTGGAAGAAAGATGTATGTGCTGAGAAAGTTACAGCAATAGTTAGAGTTGCATGGATGTCATGAAGGTGAACTCCTGTTTAGCCAGAGAATTAGAGGAGGAACTAAGCAAAGCTGGACCCACTTTTCTAGATGTTCGTGAAGTCCCTCCAATCCTCTTTGGAATATATCACACTTACAACTCAGCTGAATGACCTTCCTTTCAAGAGGATCCTTCAGAGCCACCTTGCTTTTGACAGCCTTTCTCAGTTCAGGTCATCAAAACCCTAGTCAAGAACATGGAAATAAAAGGTCTTGCCTTCACTTCACTGTGTTTTGATTTTGGATAGTTTGTTATATCTGCAGGGACTGCATTTTCCTAGAAACTGAGCAAACCAGGAAAAGGCAGACTTTGTGAGCCACCAGTAGCTTTGAGTTCCTTTTTAGGGAAAATCAGACATGGCAATAATCTAGGTATCACAGAAATGCAGAAATGATGCTGGGTTCCTACTTGGGAAATTACAGCGTTTAAAATGTAGGGCTGAAAACGGAGATATTTTTAGAAACCATCTTCTAATTACTCCAGGATCTATGCATTTACATATCCTTAAGCCTTTGTGTCCTTGGGAAAAAAAAAAGGAGGAGGTTTTGTGTTGTCTTGGAGGGTAACGTTGTACTACATCACAGGAGCATGGTGCAGCAGAGAGGAGCTATAGGTTTTTCATGGGGATAGCATCATATGTAGTAACTTCTCTGGCCTTTTATCCCCATTTGCAAAACAGGACAAGAACCATCTCATGGGCACATTATGCAGCAGCTGTGACTAGCTCTGTGATCCCAGGACAGGGGGCACTCCAGAAGCACAGAACTTTGTTTCAGACTTTATTGCCAATGAACGCATTCGTGCCACCAATTGAAAATCTCTAAAAGATCTGTGTCTTGGAGTTTTGATGTGATGGACATTCACAGTGAGTTTGTATAGGTGCTATCTTTCAGATTTAATGTGTATGTGCTGTATATGCAGATGTGGCATGGGCTGCTGTATGTGCTGCTGTCCCTGACACTACACAGCAGCCATTCATTCATGTTAGAAGGTAATTGTGGTATTCTGGATGATGATTTGTTGACTGGTTAATGGTTGTCACTGAACATACTCTATATACTTTTAACTGTCCTGGTTTACTGAGGAACAGAACTCTTCAACATTCCTCTTCTGCCATTTTTTCATTTCTAGTATGCAATTAAAAAATGACAAATGCAATCCTCAAAAGGGGTTGGACAAGGCAATCTCTAGAGGTCTCTTCCAACCTCAGCTATTCTGTGACTCTGAATATATCCTGGAGCCTTTAAACAGCACTAGGGGTGTTATTATCACCTGTGCACAAACAGTTGGCTGAGTTACCAACCAGCTGGTAACACAAACAAGACTGTAGTGAGCTGGTTTTACCTCACACTGCAGCAGAAAAGCCTTTACTTCATTAAAAAAATGTGATTGTCAGAGCTCACTGTGCTGTTTCAGACAGATATTTGTTCCATGTAGCTTGTTAAAATTTCTCCTGCAAAGCAGGTATCGAAAGCCATTATCTTGGCTACATTTCAGCTGGTCCTCAGTCTTTCTGAGCCTTACTTAACAGCAGCACTCATAATGTGCTTCTCTGTAAAGGATTGAAAGAAAATTCCACATTGCCATCAAAAAGTGCACAAGGCTAGCACTTAGGCGTGTGCATCTCTCTGTGCTGTCGGAACAGCAGTGGGGGAGCGTATGCACCCTCTGCTGCCTGCCCTCTTGAGACCTTGGACTGGCATCATTTGCCACAGCAGCTGTGGTTGGACAAGTTGTGGTGGGTGTCTGTAAGTCTAAAGTTGGTGTTTGAGCCGGCAGGGCTGATGCATGACGTCCTGCTCAAATGAAATAAAAGTTATCCCCCCTCTTCCCTGTTGTTCCATGAGGATCATGTCTGTTAGGTAAGAGAAGACCAGTTAATGACATGCACACTTGAGGTTTTTGAAAGTTATTTTTGATTGTTTCCTAGTAAAACTTTTCCTGTGCTGTAACTTTATGTCAATGTGATCTGAATAAAAACTCTGGAAAAAAAGCCTTCTATTATAGCTGTTAAACAAAATTGCTGGTGTCTGATTCAAAACAGCTTGGCCAGCACTCCACAGACTAATAGAATACATGCAATCTTGTGTTCGTAGCTCAGCTTTAGCTGGGGTGGCGGCACTGATCACTTGCCTGGATGTCAGAAAGAATCTTTCCACTTAACTACTTGCAGCCAGGTAGCAGGGAGATGATGTGACACGTATGATACCAATTCTTTTAATGACCACCAGGCACATTTTGGATGTGAATTGAGATCCATTGTCACTTAGAATCTCTCAAGGAACTTGAAAACGAGAGTCTTAACACTTCTAGTATCCGTGCTAAAGTAATTTACACAGAGTATTGCAAGCCATTCTCAAGGCACATCTACCATATCTGAAAAAAATACCACTTAGGAAAAGTGCAGGAAAGGTGTTCTGTATTCTGCCTGCTCTGAGGTAGCTGACTATTACCACTGAAGAGCAGATGGTGTTCGTGGATAAGCGTAGAATCATAGAATCAGCAGGTTGGAAAAGACCCACTGGATCATTGAGCCCAACCATTCCTATCAAACACTAAACCATGCCCCTCAGCACCTCATCCACCCGTGCCTTAAACACCTCCAGGGAAGGTGACTCAACCACCTCCCTGGGCAGCCTGTTCCGGTGCCCAATGACCCTTTCTGTGAAAATTTTTTCCTAATGTTCAGCCTGAACTTCCCCTGGTGGAGCCTGAGGCCATTCCCTCTTGTCCTGTCCCCTGTCACTTGGGAGAAGAGGCCAGCACCCTCCTCTCCACAACCTCCTTTCAGGTAGTTGTAGAGAGCAATGAGGTCTCCCCTCAGCCTCCTCTTCTCCAGGCTAAACAACCCCAGCTCTCTCAGCCGCTCCTCATAAGGCCTGTTCTCCAGCCCCTTCACCAGCTTTGTTGCTCTTCTCTGGACTCGCTCCAGAGCCTCAACATCCTTCAGTCTTGACACTGCACTGCTGTTATCAACCATCATTTACCTCACAGACTATCCTGGCCTGGGTTTAGTTAGCAAACAGACCTCATATGCTTTTTGCCAGCACAAAGGACCTGGATTCTGCAAGGAAAACTATTCCATGAACACGTTAAGCAGTTTTGAAAGTTATATGTTCTTTTCAAATAAGGGAAGCTGGAAAGAATTGTTTAGGTGCCCAGGTCTACCCACTCATTGCCACAGCACTCATGTCATGGGGGCTTTGCCCGTGGTGTGTCCCTGGCAGTAGGTCCATAGGACATAGTGGCTGTGTTTCCCTTGCAGTGTCCTCCTGCGATCAGAGGGCGTGCACGGCAAACATCCTGCACTTGCACGTTGACTAGTACTTTCAGATTTGACGGTCTGGCTGCGAGCAGGTCCGTGGCTATAGGTGGGCTGAAAACATTCCCCTTCTTGGGGGTATGGAACAACCTCTAACCAGTCATTTTCTGTAAAGGCAAGCAAAGTCCATGTGACTTCCAGCCTCTCCAGAAAGCAGCTATGCTCTAAATGATGGTGAGAATCTACGCTTAGCAAAAGGCAGGCAAGCCCTGCACTGAGATGGTCCATTATCCCGAGTCTGCCCACTCTGGGAGACGCGCAGCTCTGGCACGTTGCAAGAAGTGACAGACTCTTCAGCTGTCAGTCCATTTGCTTCAGCAAAAGAGCTAACCCGCCGGAGAAGGGATGGAGGACTAACCCAAGTTTACTCAGGGAATGAAGCCCTGCCGCTCCGAGGGGGAGGAATCCACAGTAAGAAATGGCTTTTCAATAAATGGGCATCATTTTTGTGAGACAATTTGTAGTTGTGATGCCTCCTGGATAGATTTGCATTTGCATATCACACAGTAACCAGTCCCTCGTGCATCATTTAAACGCTCTCCACACAGGCAACGCTCTGTCAGTTTTCATAACCCAGCTGCCTGTACAGGAATTGTTCTGTTTTCCCTCCCAAAACCGTGTGTGAAAGCAGAAATGTTCTGTGCTCACAACTGGCTTTAGGGAATGAGGATTTTTGTCAAATCTTCACAAACTCAGAAAATATTTAGTCTAACAGTTTAGAGGGAGCTGCTAAGTAACACAGTGAATCTTGTGGTTTATACTTAGCAAGTTTCTCCTCTTTGCAGCTATCATTAGCAAATATTCCAGGTTTTTGATATCTGCTGCAGAGTCCCCAGCAGAGACACTGCCATACGTCCTGAACTCTATTCTCTGTCAATACAATGAGGAGCCCCAGCGTTGCAGACAGCTGTTCCCATTCCATTTCTGCAAGCCTCGTCATCAGTCCCTGTTCCTCTGCAGTTCCGGGCCAGCATGGTCCAGCTTTAATGTGTCTGTAATTTTCTTTAATACATCTGGAAGCCTCAGTGGCACAGCCAGACTCCAAAAGGACAATTACACACAAATACATAAGGCTTTCTTTAGGACTCGTGCATCTACTCTGGGGGTCTGTGGTTTCTGTAAACTGGACAGATACAAGAGTCACAGGGGTTAATAACTATGAAGCCACAGCTAATGGCGACTCCCATTTTGCTTCAGAACCTGTGCCCATACAGACTGTTGGCCCATTTCCACTAGTCAGGATGGTTCGGTCACGCACGTTGTCTCCTACTGGAGCTGAAGAGCCTCCCTTGCTGCCCTCGGGTCAACCTGCCTTCTTGGTTGATAAAGTGGTGCCCTTGAAAATCATAGAATCATAGAATCACCAGGTTGGAAGAGACCCACAGGATCATCAAGTCCAACCATTCCTATCAAACACTAAACCACGTCCCTCTGCGCCTCATCCACCCATCCCTTAAACACCTCCAGGGAAGGTGAATCAACCACCTCCCTGGGCAGCCTCTGCCAGTGCCCAATGACCCTTTCTGTGAAAAATTTTTTCCTAATGTCCAGCCTAAACCTCCCCTGGTGGAGCTTGAGGCCATTCCCTCTTGTCCTGTCCCCTGTCACTTGGGAGAAGAGGCCAGCACCCTGCTCTCCACAACCTCCTTTCAGGTAGTTGTAGAGAGCAATGAGGTTTCCCCTCAGCCTCCTCTTCTCCAGGCTAAACAACCCCAGCTCTCTCAGCTGCTCTTCGTAAGGTCTGTTCTCCAGACCCTTCACCAGCTTCGTTGATCTTCTCTGGACTCGCTCCAGAGCCTCAACATCCTTCTCGTGGTGAGGGGCCCAGAATCTTGAGGAAAGGAGGGTGCAACACCAACCTTTTCCCTAAGAGCCACGCTCCTCTCACTCTGCCTGGGAGGCTCTGTCAGGAGCTCACCCCGTGCAGAGGCAGAGTCCAGTGCTGCTTCTAATGGGTGCACCAGGCTCATTTAACTCCCTGGGCATCTGAAAAAGGACTTGGCTACGATATCAGAACCAAAGGAGGTTGTGTTTTCTGCTTGACATTTGTAAGAGAAAGCAAATGGCCAGCTGCTAGTCAAGCGGGCAGGCACAGGCTCCTCTGAGTTTCAGGGATAAAACACGCAGCTTCGATACAAGCAGCAAATGGTGAAAAGCTCAAAGCCAAACACGATGGGAATGGTTGGACTCGATGATCCAGTAGGTCCTTTCCAACCTAGTGATTCTATGATTCTATGACTGCTTCAAACTTCAGCATTTGACTGCCAGAGATTATTTTTGCAGAAAACCAGTGGCTCACTCACTCACACGTGTAAATATTACCTGGCAGCAGAATTATCATTGATTTCATGCGATTGATTTCTCATCCCAGTAGTAACATACTAAATCTTTTCTTTTAAAAGAACAAACTGTCATAGCAGGAGAAAGTAAATTATTCCAGGAACTCACTGCTTTAAGGACAAGAAAACCTTTCAGAGATAAGAGTTTTTCACTCCCTGATGGAGAAAAGGGATTTTTTGCTCTGTAATTGTTTCTGAGCAGTTATTTTATGGGTCTCAAACCTCCACATTGTCAAACCAGAATTATTCATTGAAGAGATCTTGCATAAGACTGTCTATAAACTGAACCAAAAAAGAAGAATATAAGTACCAAAACACACAATAAAATAGCACCAACTACCAAGCAAACTGACAGGGGGAATTCAAACTAAGATTGTTTTTCTATTCTTATCTTAAAATCATAGAATCATAGAATAACCAGGTTGGAAGAGACCCACCGGATCATAGGGTCCAACCATTCCTATCAAACACTAAACCATTCCCCTTAGCACCTCGTTCACCCTTCCCTTAAACATCTCCAGGGAAGGTGACTCAACCACCTCCCTGGGCAGCCTCTGCCAGTGCCCAATGACCCTTTCTGTGAAAAATTTTTTCCTAATGTCCAGCCTAAACCTCCCCTGGTGGAGGTTGAGGCCATTCCCTCTTGTCCTGTCCCCCGTCACTTGGGAGAAGAGGCCAGCACCCTCTTCTCTACAACCTCCTTTCAGGTAGTGATAGAGACCAATGAGGTCTCCCCTCAGCCTCCTCTTCTCCAGGCTAAACACCCCCAGCTCTCTCAGCTGTTTCTCATAAGGCCTGTTCTCCATCCCCTTCACCAGCTTTGTCGCTCTTCTCTGGACTCGCTACAAGCCAAGTTTTGCACACCCTGGAGAGAGACCAGTTTCTGGTTTTGCATGCCTGCTGTGCCACTCTGGATCTGTCCCCTTGTCCCCGTAGCACCAGGTCTCTCAGGTGACCTGCTAGTCCACTTGATAACAATTCTTGCAAAGCCACAACCGCCTTTTCTGGGGCTTCTTACTCTGGAGTTCATCAGAACAGTGTTTGGCAGAGGCAGCTGCCTGGAATTTACTCCACCTGTCCAGTCCTGGAGTCTTCTTAGTCCTTCATCTTATATTAACATGTACACTGGTAACATGGGCGTATTTCTACTGGCAGGATAGAAGGTGCGAGGGAAGCGGCAGGGAAGGCAAGGGCAAACCCGGCTGCTGCAACAGTCAAATCTGTGACTGGGAGCATTCTTAGCACTCCAGCACTCTGCACGGGTCTGCACTGATTTACCTAAAAAGGGGCTCAAAAATGTCCCCATGCCCCTGTGCTTTGATGCAGGGATGTGCTCCCTACCCGCTGGCTCACAGAGGTCTGGGACCACATGTTGATAAGCGCATAACAGGACCCCAGAGCTGTCAGAGCTCAGGAATAGCATAACCGCTAGGAGGAGAGAAACGGCTTACCTGTTACTCTACTCTTTTAGGACCTTATACCTTACACTTTGGCTCTCGGTTCTACAACGCTTCTGCTGACCTTCTTGAGAGGCAGCTCGGCTGAGTCTTCTGGCTGAAGGGTAGGTCCTCGCTGCTTCATGCCAGCCCTTGCTGCCTTCTCTTGTTCTACTTCTCCTGGTCACCATCATTTTCTCTAGAAAACACTCCACCTCTTTTCTCAGTATCACTGATGCCTGCTCTCCTCTGATCTTTCCACTGGAGTTCCCATACCAAGAGTCACCTCATCATTATTTTACCTCCTTCCTCTGTGGCACATGAGTTGATACCAGTTCCGGCTGCCTTTCAAACCCTTTCTTCCACGAGACCAAACTTGTACCATCTCCATGGCATCCTCTGCGTGGTCTCCAGCTCTTCTTATTGTAATGCACAGCTGATCTGCAGGCCATGGAAACACCCAGCACCCCATTCCACAGCACAGAAATATGTTCTCTTCTTCAAGTTCTTTTCTGTTAAACTATCCTGCCTTTTCCAATGGAATTTTTTACCCTTTGGATTAAAGTTTCTCATGCCTCTCATGCCTTGATGATCAAATTAGTTCAGAAAACCTTGGAAGTATGTTTTGATAATAACAAAATACTGTTCCTCCAATGCTACATAGCTGGCATTTATACAGACCTATTTAATATGATAACCTTATCGCCTCCCCACATTAGAGGAAGATCTGAGTAGAAAAGGTAATCAAAATCTAATTTTCTCAAAAGTATCATAGATGAATGCTCCTGAACACAATTTGTGTGCTTTCTACTAGTCAAAGAGGGAGGAGAAGCAGGAGAGCGAAAAGGGGACACGAACAGTATTTCTGATTAAATAAACTCCTATCATGGAGTCAATTTGACTATAATTTGATCTTATTAACAGATGTTTATTATTTTTACATCCAGTGTTGCTTAAGAGAAGTGCAAATTCTTAGATTTTATTTGAGGTTTTTTGTGATGCTGGAAAATACGATTATTGTTCCTTCATCAAGTTCATTGAGTGTCTTCCACACTTCCACATTTCTGGATGCACCAACATCCCTGGAAGCTTCTCATACTAGTGCTGGTTACAACATGCTCGGATATATCCCTACTGCCAGAATAAAATGAACCCCAGCTGAGGGAAAACCATACTGTCAATGCCTCACTCATCCTCCAGCCTCAGCTGTACGGATCTCGGCACCCAAGAGACTTTTAGCTTGTTGGGATGCTCAGTGGACTCTCTCCAGAGAAACACAAAGAGCACTAACCTATATCCCCACTGCAAACATTAACTAATTGATGCAGATGCCAGCACAAAGAGTATGACTCACCTTTGTACGAGAAACAGGGAGACAGGGTCATGAGGGAGGAAATATGAAAAGGAAATCTGATGTGTACCATCACAGCTGGTAGATGCGGCTTCCATTTCCCTTGGTGAGAATGACTTACAGGGGCAGTACTGCCCTATCCATCAGTCAGCAAGGCTGGTATCATACGGGAACAAGCGTACACAGTTGGAGTGGAGCACTGTCCTCAAGGAACACAAGTTCCATGGGGCACAGGTTTCGCTCAGCCTCACATCTGAGGAAGGGGCAAAAAAAGCAGGTAGGTTGGTGGAACAGGGGAATGAAAGCTTGAGGAGCTATGCCATAAGCAATGATGGTAGAAATCTGACAGTGGAAACAAAGGGATACAGGCGAAACCTAAACCCTGTAGCATTTGCAAACCTTGAATGTGCCGTGGTCCCCAGGGAAAGGGAGAGCAAACCTTGTGCCCTTGTAGAGAAGGATGGAAGCCATGTGGCTAGTGAAGATACTTCAGCCAAACGCCACTCACAGAAATGCTTGGATTTAGGATTTGATTAGAAGTCCAAAGGGAAGCAATACAATCTATGGAACCTAAATGACTCTTGACCAACTAGTTGTATACTTTTAATGAGATTGTAAATTTAATTGACCACTACAAAAATTATGATGCTATCAAATTTACCCTCAATAAAAATATTTAACACTGTGCTCACAAAAATCCTGATAACACAGAGGAGCAACAGACAATGATACACATCACATTGACTGAAAAAGAATGGAGAGGAAACACTGAATAGACATTTGCAGGAGAGATGCAGCATGAACAAACTGGACTTTTGCTCTCATTCTCTCCCTGTTGACTACAGATGAATTCTAGGAAATTAGCCTGCTGTGCTGATGCCTTTGTGAATACTCTGAGGTTGTAAGATACACCTATGCATCACATACTATGCAAACACAAAATCACTCCTCTTAGGTACAAAACCGAGGAGCTGCTATGCTGAGCAGCAGGGATCCTGAAGGGCTGCTCAAGCAAACACCAATCGCACAGTGCGATGTGCTGGTGGGGCGTGTTGGTCCCTTCCTTAATGCAGACAGAGGACCGAGGAGGGGTTAGAGAAGTTGTTGCACCTCCCCAGATATGCTCAAATGCCCCCATTCAGCATTCACACTCAAACGCTAGAAAATGAGAAATGATTGAGAAAAGCACCACAAGAATGGTGCACCCAACAAGCCGATATCAGCAGTGGAGGAAGGATCTTAATCAGAAGGAAATTTCAAAAATAAAGACAGGCTTTTTAGTTCTAAAAAGATGCACTCTAGACAGCTGCAACCTGAAAGAGGAAACTGCCCTACTGCAATACAAGCCCAGGAGTTGGTCCAAGTTGGCTACCAGCTGTAGGTTTGTGTTGGCTAATAAACTGGCAAGACCCACGCAGACCTCTTGCAAAAGTTTTCATGCAACTGAACGTTTGGTTTCTTTCTCTTCTAGTCACAAGAGCAAACTGCACTTAAAAATGGCATAATGGATCATGGCCACCACTGGGCTGGGGGCCTTCCTACCTGAGAGAAAAGCCACTGACGTCTGAAAAACGCGGATAATTTTCTTGGAGGACTGAGCAGCCATAACATCACAGTATCCTTGTGCTTGCACTGGTACCAGGAAAGCACAGACATCAAAATTAAACCCATCATTAGGAAAAGCATTTTAAACCATTGACTTTATTAAAATACTTACTACACACTTTGTAGAGGAATGTACTTCCATTTTCCGGAAACTCCACTGAAACCAAATTATATATGTAACAAATGACAAAACAGTGAATGAATTCATGCTGTACACCAATGAACAGATAAGTTAGGGGTTTTTAATCATCATCATTTTCCTGGAACAGACTCTTCTTTCCTTCTTGTGTTCCAACTCTTGAATATCTAGGAGCAGAGAAAGAAGGCTTGCATTTCCCACAGCAATAATCCCTTCTGATCCAAGTGAAATTCCATTTGTTTTCAAGTTCTTCATTCAACCCTTCCCCAGTTGCTTCCTCTTCCAGAAAAGTGAAAGCAACTGTCAAAATACAAGGGCCACAACATTCAGGAACCTGGTGTAATACAGATGGAAGACAGCCTGTGATGCTGCAGCTCTGGAGTAAGAGACAAACCAGAAGCTCAGTCTTATTGAAATACAAGATGCAAGGCTGGGAAGGAGAAATACAGAAATAACCTGGACATATCCTTTAAAGAATAAGATGTCTTAACCCCATGGACAAGGCTGTAATCATCATAGGCATTGCAATTGCCATAGAACCATGAAGATCAATGACAAAATGTATGTTATGACAATCTCAATGACAAATATAATCTGGGGGAAATTATTTATACTGAGTGAAGAAATAATTTACTGTGTGTTTCAACACAAGATGCACAGAGGCTGCATAGGTTTTCATATCAAATTAATAAGGCTTTTTTTAGGAGATAATTTTGCAACCTTGCATAGGTGATACTATATCTTTTTTATAGACAATATGCAGAAACTATGTACAGTTGAAAAACAAAACTTTGATGAATGCATTTTTCCCCTCAAGTTTTACCATAGTATAAAAAGTAACTTATAGAAGTCCTTCAAGTTCTCTAAAACACATCAGGAATATCCCAGAAAAAGACACTAGGAATGCTGTCCAAATGATGCATTTATACAACAGGTTGAAACAACTAAAGAGGTCACTAGAAAGCACAGTCATAAAGTTTCCATAAAGGAAAAAAATACGCAGGAGTTAATTTTGCATTAAACATTAAAACTCATTTAAACAGAAATGCATTTTAGTTATAACAAATTAATGAGCTTCACTAATCAGATTGCTGAATGTATGACTCATACACTAAGTAAACTAGAGACAGAGCCAGTTCGATCCCTGCTTGATAAATGTACAGTAAACTTTAAAATCTGCATTTGGTTTCCAATTAATCCCAGCTCAGAACAACTCCCTTAGACAACAAGAATGCAGGTTCTCAGAATTAATATTATTATGAACATCTGCCAGTGCACTGCAACAAGAGCCATGAGGGCGTTCATGTGCTTCTTTGTTTGATATAAAAGAAAGTCAGCCAGAGAATGAGCATGGTGCCTCAGGAGACCCAACTCTACCTTTGAAAATGAGTGTCCTGTTCCCTGGGACACTCATACGCTCTCTTTAATGGCTTATTTTGCCCTGCAGCTACCCAGACCAGGAGACTTTCTATCTGATGTGTCGCTCTCCCACTGAAACAACCTTCTTTTACGTAGGAGTTGTCTGACTTTTCTTTTGCCATTTTGTGCCTGGATCTAAGACAAGATTAGCACTGCTTATTACTCTTGCATATCCCAGAGACACATACTTATTTTAGTAATATTTACAACGGTATCACTGTGGAGAACTAAGCCCTGTACTAAAGCCAGTCTCTTAACAGAGACCTTAATACTAAGGATTTGGTGTATTCCTTATCTACAGATAAACTTAAGATAAAACAAAGCTAAAATCAGTCCACTGTACTTTTGCATTAGGTTCAAACAGGGGGGGAAAAACAAACACCCAGCACATTTCCTTTCAAAGGGATGCAATTTACAAGACGGATTTGCGTTTTTAATATTTCAACAACAAAAGCTAATTTTAAAATTAGTTAAATCTAAAGTGGCTTAGTTTTTAAACAACACAGAGCACAAACAACATTCCGTATGCTGTTAAACAGAAGTCTCGGAAATTGGGGAAACTATGATCTGTTATACTAAGGGTTACAAATTGCAACCAGTTGAATAACAGTAATAAAAAAAAAATTCTGCTTATTTTTATTTTAAACACAGCCTCTAAAAAGTACAGCATCCCAATGTTTTCTCAGCTCCAGATTGCTGACATTATAAATTAAAGGTGAAAAGAGATCCATATATAAACAAGGCAGCTTTCCATTGACTTCACTGTACAAGAACAGTACAATGGAGGTCTATACCTTTGGAAAATTCACGTTCAAATACCTTAAGGTAAGGTTGAATTTATCAGTTACAAAACTCTGTCCATTTGTACATGGACTTTGGAAAGGAAAAAAAAAACCCAGAAACAAACAATAAACTCAAAATCCCACACCCAAGTATTTACAGCAATTCCCATTTCTGTTTTTCCAGCCTTCACGCTTGTGTTTCACCTTCCACGGAACTGTGAACATGCAACCTGCTGAGACCAAGCCCTATGTTATGGTAGCTGGCCTTTTGGGCGGTGGGGGTGGCATGAGTTCAGTGTCAGGATCAAGGTGGTGTTTCTGCGTCTGTCCCTGAGAAGCTGCTGTACATCTGTCAATGAACTCAAACAGCATCTCCTTCGTCACTGGATTCTGAATACTGTTGCATACAGCTGGGAACAAAGAACATATTCTCAAGTTACTAAAAAAAATTGTTCTAGTCAGCACTCTAATAATTCAATCAACACAATTTGGCTCAAGCATTCAGCCTGAAACGTGGGCTTCCACAAGGTGCTTGTGTCAGGAGTCAAGTGTCCCTGCTTTGCCCCGCAAAGAGCAAAGCAGTTTAGGAGGCCCCAACCTCATGGGAATCGCTCTTTTTAAAGCAAACTAAACAAGTGCGTGTGTAGGCTTCGTGGGGCAACTCTAAAAATGCCACCAACTGACATCCTATTGAAACAAGCACGAGCAATGAAGGCCGTGTGAGACAGAGCTTTGAAACACTCATCAAATCCAAATAGCTAGAAACAAGACTGGCTTAATATTGAACACCTCTAAATCAAGGTAACTTCCCCCCCAAATACTGCAAATACCATAAACTCACAATGCAAAGTACTTTTTATTTTAACCTTTATACCTTCATGTGGCTGAAATACTTGACACCAAGCAAACTACGTGTCTGGAACACCAGACCGTAAGATGGAGGAAAGGTCATGGTGGCATGCATGCACATATAAGCATAATGATATATTATATCAAGAAATTAAGTAGGAATCCTGTGACTATCTTGGAAGAAAGTACAAAATGACTGGAGGATAATTTATTGCACGTAAGGATTGGCCACAGTATGGATGCAATTTCCATGCCAAACAATCTACCGACCCCCCCCAGGGTATTGAACAGAATTAAGACTCCTTAAACTGTACTTGCAATATAGTATTATGATGAATAATAATCAACATATAATTTTCTGACTCTTAAAAAGACTCTTTTCTTCCCTGAAGAATTCCAGAACCATTCAAAGAATTACTTTACAATTAATAAAACGCCTTCATAGTATTATTTTATTATCATTATCTCATTTATTTTTGGTGAAAAATTGTGTTAAAAGTTGTACTGTATGTGACTTCAGCAGCTGGAAAGCATTATGATTATCAGTAGCTTAGGAATAGAATTTGTGCCACAAGGCTGCTGGTATAACTCTGTATCAACTTTTAAGGGCTGCCCTAGCTTCAGCACTCAAAAAGTGATTCTCTTTTTCAATTTGTGAGGTATCAAAGTAGAAAAGCAAGATGGAGCCAAGGACTTCTTTTGTTGCTATTTCAACCATGGGTAAAAATAAATAGTATTTTTCATCAAAACAAGGCAAATAGAGGAGAAACAATCTAGAGAAAGGAACAACAAAGTCTCAAAGGAGAAAATAGATCTTTTGCAGATTTTGCAAAATGGCCACATTTTGTTTATATAAGAAAATCTTGTCACTGCTCAGGCAGAAATACAAGTAGAATGGGTCAGAGAAAATCCTACATAATCTATGCATGCCCCAGTAAACAGCATGCTACTAAATACAATTAAACTTTACTTTGATACTTAGCAAAAGTCAGTATCAACACGACTATTGTTATTCAGCCTTGCACACTTCTATTCAAAATCTTATGTTTCATCTGAAAGTAAACAACATCATTAAATTTACAATACATGGCAAAATGTTTTTTTGGTAGAATATGTCTCTCGCTATTCTGCAGGGATATACCCCCATGCTGCATTTTTTTCCCTCTTTATTGTTTGTATGACTACTGTAGAAACTTAAGGTGACGTTTTCTCCTATTAATTTTATGGCCCTATTAATTTTCTATCTGCCAAATAATGGTTTGGGTGTTTTGAACAGACATGAAATTATAATGGACTTTTTGTTCCTACAAACTCAACTCACAGTGTGCCACTTTGCATTACATCCCAGCAAACCAACACGACGCTAAGAACTGATGTTAGTTAACTGCTGTTGCAATGCCATCATAAATAAAAACTTTCTTGGGTCTCACTTAAAAGGCATCCCCTACCATCCAAAGTCTCTTTGAGCAAGTATTTGCTGTTCTACAAAGACTTACGCACTTGCTTCTGCATTATCCATTAAATATTGCATCCAATTATTTGCTTAACTGGCTTCATCGCATAACCCTGAACCAAAGGATGCGTGCTGTATAAAAGGTAAACATGACAAAAGATGAAGCATTACTGTAATAAATTAGAGAAGCCAGGACCATACCAGAAATGAGATTAGAGCATCCTTCCTCCTTAAACTAGAACAGAGTTAAAAAAATAAAATTTAAGCCTGAAAAACTTTCAATGCAAATTATTCTACTCACCCATGGCAGTGCTGTAGGCATTTGGAAAGCTTTTGTCTATTCTCTCTCTCATGAAGACCCAGCTGTTGTTCTCAAACTTGCACTCTATAATCTTATTGTCGTACTGTTTCAGTTCTTTTGTCACCTGTTTAAAAAAAAAAAATTGTTTGGGATAAACATATTTTAATTCAAATTATTTTCTTTCTTTTGGGGATAAATAATGGAAGAGCAAAAGCTGCCCTGCATTTTTCAGCAACATATCTCCATCCTACACAGAAAAACTGCACAGACTACATCTCCATTACACATATACTCAGCAACTCAATGTTTTAAAGATACTTTTCAAGTCTGCTGTCAATATACAGCAATTATATTATGCTAAAACATCAGCAGCTCTAACAGAGAGGGAAAAAAGTCACTTCTGGCCCACATGCAAATAGGTTTCCATGGGAATAAACTGCTTCCAGTGTAAGTGCTACTGCCAGCCTAAGTGCACGAAATGTATTATCCATGTTTCATCAACCTTCTTTGTTGAAGGTCTCAAAGCCAAATGTCAGATTTCAATATCAGAAAGAGCTTATGGAAAAACATTCCACTCTATATTACTGAGGATTTTTCTTTTCTTGTCTTTTTGTGTGTGTGTGTGGTTTTTTTCTCCTTTTTACTTTAAAACTAAGATTGTAACTCCAAAATCATGCAGGATTTCAAATCACACGTGTTCCACATCTCCATCAGACCTCTCTTTATTGATTCATAGATTCATCAGCAGCCAATATCCTGAGCTATTTGTCTTTCCATTTGGCAACGCTGTGTGGTTTGTAAATGTAGTTTATATGCATTGGACTTCCCAGTTGTTTCGGCTACTTCATCCTATGCATCCTAATCTATGATACAATGCAAAATTTTCAAGTAACCATAGTAACCCAAGAACCTTTTCTAGCGCTTTAAGAATTTTACCCATATACTTCACTTTTTTCTAAAAAGCCTCTTCAGAAGTATAAAGCTGCATTTAACTGCTAGCTGTGTTTAGTTTGATATAGTTTACCAACAAAAAGCTGTACAAGGTAATATAACACTTTGGATTCAGGATCTTACGCATAAATGCTCTCATAAAAAAGGGACTGGTTATTGCAATTCATTAGCATAATTTTTCACCTCTGTTGTCTACTTGCTCCTGAGCGGTGACATGGGAATTTACTACTGTCAGAGGGATGCCGATTTGAAAAAGGCCATAACTGTCTCCAGGCAGCTTAAGAGCACATACAGTAGAAAACCCCATGAACCCATTTCCCATTAATTCCCAGATAAAGTCAATTAATTCATGAAAAGGTCCTGAGCATAGACTGAGTTCTCCCATACTGCACGGAATAGGATTTATTCTCAATTTCATAAACAGAATCCTAACATTTTTCTTGGTATTTACCCTGAATACTTGTGCTCATTCCCAGATAGGAAGCCCTGGGATTTCACTTGTCAACTGAACATGAAAACAATTTTGTTAAACCTACTTATGACCAAGGCCTGTCCTGCTGCAGGACTGACAGAGTCAGAGTCAGGTTTTCAAGTCACACATTATCCCTTCCATCATTCTACCACCTGCAAAGAGATTTTTTTCCTAAAATCATTTAATACTTAAGTGAAGTTAGCATTTGCTAATGAACCCTTGGATAAAATCAGCTAATTGCCCAGGTCAGCAATCTTTTCCTTTGCAGCATGCTCTGCACAGCACATCACTTCTTTCCATCTGCACTGAAAACCTATATAGAGTCCAGATGTTTGACTGACATATTTGTGGATATATTTATGTTCCAGTAGGTGTATGTAGAAAAACATATCCTTTTCGAGCGTGCTATGGATACATAAACCCAGGAAGAAGCTCTTGGCTGTGCACTGCCTTGGGAGGGTGTACTACTTTGAAAACAGCTGCCTAGTGGAAGTGGAGGCAGCAGGGCATATGACCATGTGTCTGATTTTCTGCCAAAGCAGGGACATGTTAGAAGGATCACTTGCTAGAGAGAGAAATGTATAAAGCTGCAGGGAATGACTTCAACTAACCAACCGTCTCATAAAGCCTTCTCATGGTTTATCATTCTTCTAGTGTTCAGATGCTCAGAATAGCAATAAATTAGATGGCAGCTTTATCCGACTGTGGCAATTAAGCCATATTATTAACTATCTAGATACTTGCTTGGCCAGTCATTAGCAATCTGGAAGGTAAATCTTTCCACAAAATATGAACATCTGCCAATGCCCTGATTTAAATGTTTTTTTCCCTGTTAGAGACGTGGTGAACATAGTCCTTAACAATTGCAAGTTGTAGTAATTGTTTTACAAAGGAAGAAATACAGCACCTGTTCTTCCCTATACTTCGTTAAGTGACCTCAGTCTTCTAAATTTACTTACTGCAACATTTATGAGCACATTTTAGGAGCTGCTGGGCATTTGATCAAGACTACAAGTACTCTGAGCAAAACATGCTTTTTGGCATTAAAAATACTCTTCTACTGTTGCATCTTGGCAGATTTCTAAACAGGAATTGTCCATGCACAGGACTGAACAAGACCATAGTGATCCTTGTATCCATAATCAACACCTTCGATCCACCTGTCATTTCCATGCTACTTTCTGGTATTTCAGCTTTATAGCAGGACATGGATACTGTCAAATTCAACTGTCTTGAATTTCCTTCCCTTTAGGAATTCATTCTGGGCTGCTCAGAACAGCGCCTTCTCAATTATCCCTTTGCAGTATCGCATTCATCCCTCCTTCTTCCCCTTGAAGTATTACAGCCCATAAGAGTATCTAAATAATGCGCCATCATTTCTCTTCCTAAGAGGTACTTCTAGCCAGTGCTTCAAAGAAATGGGGGCAGTATCTTAGGAATAATGGCAGTTCTCAGCCAAAATTCGTATTCCCAGGAGCAGTGATGCTTTTGGTACAGAGCCAACGCTCCTGTGATGCTGTGGGTGAAACACTTCAAACCAGCATTCAACAGTTTTAAGACAGAAATTCCACCACATCAAGGACTCCATGAAGCCTCCCTTAAATATTTATCCCTAGCCTATTTTCAGATAGCCAGTTAGAATTAGAAGCCCAGAGGATCATGTCTCAGACATGGGGATGTCAGAGGTGGTGTGCGTCAGAACAGTTGTCTCTGGTCTGGGCCACAACCGTCTTTAGCAAGGACGAACACCAACCCATAAACAATTTTCCTTTCAAGAGGAAGGAGATTGTTCCTGACTGCATTCAATCTAGTTATCAGGAACCGGCTCACTCCCCCAACAGAAATCACCTCCCAAAAATACAGATGAGCTGCTTCCTGGAAGCAGATTCATTACCTAACTGCTAGATTGTGAGATGTGATTGGAAAAAAAAACGGGCAAAGAGCTTTACCCTCATTTCAGCAATAGCTCATTATCAAATCAGACTGGTTGTAATACAAGACCATTGACTAAGAATGTCAGGCTACACAAAGATAACAGTTATCTTCCTCCCCCTGCTTCCCACTGCCATCATCATCTGGGCTGTTCACTAGGAAAACCTTTGGTGGAGTAAGATTATTCTTTTTTCTAAGAACAATGACAGAAAAGATTTAGGAGATTTCCATTTTCCAGTCTCCTTCCATCCCCTATGTTCAGAAAGAAATACAAAATATATTTTAAAAAATGAAATATTTAACTCATCTCAAATTATCTTGCCTGGCAGGATAATGGAGACACTGAGATGAATCACAACAGTGTGTTTATATGCAGCCACATTTAATGTTAACCTAGAGTAAAATGTGAAAAAACAATATATCCAGCTGAAAAAGAGTAGGAACCATTTACACTGAATGTAGTTAGCTCTAGTTCTGCGAACATGCCTGCATTATCTCTGCCGACTACCAGTGGCCAAGGCTTTTCTGTGCATCTCCACAGTGCACTTCATTGTCAGACTGTTCTACCTGTTGAGTCCTTCTTTCAGCTACTTGAAGAATGCACACTTCCTGTGAAGACTTCACTCAAACATTAATTTCACCACCATAAATCCTGAAGGAGAATGAAATTCCAGGACAAACTGTTACTTTACATAAGAGGTATTAATAATGAGAATTTAGATTTTAGGGTTAATATTTCAGAAAGCAAGTCTACAATGGACAAGCTTAAATTTTACAAATGCATCCACCTCCCCCATATTCAAGTACTTTACAAAGAAAAAAGGAGCTAAGCTTTTAGATAAATGGAGACTTGTTTGTAAGAAACCCTGTATTTTCATATACTACTTTTTTTTCAAAGCCATTGAAATTATTTTAGCTCAGTAAATAATCCCCTTTAAAGAAAGTAAAGTTTGTAAGCAAAATCTTAACACGTTCCATTTTAAATGTTTTCTTTCTTTAAATGCCTTTTGTTGCACTTTCCCCTCTATTACCAAACATTCATAGAAAAGAAATATTTCAATTCACCCATTTCTATTGCTTATTCCACATCTCTAGTCATCAGCCTATTTCCAAGATCCCAGAAGAACCGACTGTAATAGTAGATGCAGAAAAGTTTAACTTCCATGAGAGAACAAACGAGCAAAAGCTGCAGCTGAAATCTCATGAAATTAAAAAGATCTTTACTTCTAAATACAGAATTTAAAAAAGGAACCATAACAGATAGGCAAGATAGATACTAAATGTAATGGCTTTCTGTTGTCTAAGAAGAAGCTTCCTTTTCTTTTTCTGGCTGGCACATGCAATGAAGGCATTCCTTTTTCGATACGCTCAAGTACACAAACTTTTCTTTTTTAAACACAAGTTCCAATACCTGGAGAGCAGAAAATTTTAAAGCTGCCACATAAGGCCTGGAAAGTAATTCTTCCCCTCTCTGATATCATAACTAACTTCTCTCCTTTAGGATCCATTCTCACACCCAAAGCAAACAAACAAATGAAAGCAGCACATGAGGGAGAAACCTTTTGGTTGCTTTCCAGTCTCATGCCGCAGGAGAACTGGAGTCCACACTTTCTCTAGTCAGCCATCCTGCAAAAATTAAACCACATTTTTCCAAGAAATGTCCCAAACCCATGGCATTTGTGAGCTCCTTGTTCTGAGGGTACTGGCATACATTCAGTCACAAATGACAGCTCAGGAAATAAAACCTGTCTAGCAAAATAGCACACCTCAAATCCTGATTTCTGCATTACTCTCAATTGCTGTGGCTGCCCACAACTATGAAATACTCACACTTTATTTCTAAACTTCTCAAGCAGTGTGGAATGTCCTAGACACAAAGAGAATTAACCTGCCTGGTGGTACTATGACTCCATAGCAGTACAGGCATCATCTGAAGACCAAGGAGAAGCAATGACAACAGTCAGGGAGCAAAAAATCCCCACATTTACATGGAAATTTAAGGAAAGAAGGTGGGTCAAGACTTCCTGAAGGAATTAGATGGAGAAAGAAAAAATAAAGAAGGAGCAGTAACCGGAAAAAACAGGTCCTGAAGATACAAAAATAAGCCAAACTCAAAATGAGATCTTTTTGGAGACTGAAGACTTCAAGCTGACAAGCAAATTCCAAGGACCCTCACGTCAAACCAAGGCAACTGAGAGGAAATGAGTTGTAAGAAACAGTGTTCCCATTTATTTTGAGAATAATAAAGGAAAGCTTCAAAGTGCATGGCTTTAGTGCATGCCCAGCTTTCCAGAGGAATGTGCGTATAGGCAAGGGCTATCCTGGGAAAGCACTTTATCATAGATTACAGATGAGAACATGAGTATAAGAAATTCTAATGATTTGACTACGATTCTAAGATAGAACAAGGATATACAGTGCAAGTTGACAGAAGAAAGCTGTATTCATGATGTAGGAATGATTCCAGGAGGAATTTCCAGCTCCTGAAAGCCAGCCTTAAACCTGATTTGTATTTATTCCCTCAGACTGCTTTTGCAAAAGGGAGTCTGCCTCAAACTGACAGCACTGCACGCTAAGACACAAAGATCCAGAGGGAAGAGTGATGCACCAATAGTAAAGAACACACTTTGACAACACCACTTAGCTCATTCATAAATTATGAATTTTGCATGGCTTGCTATTCTCAGTTTGCAAATGGAGAAACAGAGAGACATAGTTTGTGGTCACACAACAGGGAAAACATTTACCCCCATTAAGTTCTCTAAACCTGATCTTAATTATCCCTCAGGTACTTCCATTCATGCTACCAGGAAATCCCGTGACACAGGAAAGCTGAGATCTCTTTAATAATTTATCAGAAGAAACAAAAAAAAAAAAAATAATCTTCCAGAGACAAAGCAATCCTATCACTATTTTACAACCTTTTCTATGCCTCAAAATAAATAAAAGGTAGCCTAGATGGCTGTGTCAGAATAGAATGAAGAGTTTTTCTGAATTTTTCTGCCTTTCACATGTTGGGCTTCACCTCTATAAGGATGGCTCTTTTGACAAATGTTTGTGTTTATCACACATAAATTCTACAGTGTATTTTCTCATATGACAGTTTTTCATCTCTTCTTTGTACCCAAGCTATTGCCACAGTAGGAGTCTAAATTAATCTCATTTTATCTGTGCTTTTTACACCCTACAAGGGATTCTGTCACTTGCTGTCACACCGCTGGGGATGGTTACAGGGTGACTCCCTGGGGCTGGGCTATCAGGAGCTTCCCAGCTGCCTTTCTGCTTCATCTAAGGAAAAACTACTTTTACGAGTCAGATAGTATCTGTCACTATTCACGTGGGCCCTGGCTCTACAAACTCTTATCCTTGTCACCAATATACCTCTGAGCAGCTTCCTAAGATCAATTAGCCCACGCTAATCAGGATTGGGCCCTAAACCTAATTCTAGTCATTGCTTATCTGGCTTCTGAAATGTTCTTAGAAACCCTGGTTATATACAGCCAAAACATAAAAATGCCAAATGATAACAGAATAAACCAAAAGAAATTTAAACTAGAACCCAAAGTAGCAAGTAATTGGAAGCAAATCTTTTAAACCCACTTGTACTTGTAACAACACACAGCTTTCAAATTACAGCCATTATGAATCATATTCTTTTCTTCCATTTAGATCCCAAACAGCCAGCTTTATATGCTTAAAAGTTTCTTCCCCATAAATCAAAATTCACCACTGAGAACAACTGTGTTAATGCCACAAGGAAATTTGTTTGCTTTGTTAAATTGAGCTTCAAAAAAGCATGAATTGAACCTACATTTCTGATCATAAGTAATGCCTCATCTTATATCCATTCAAAATGTTTACTTTATTAAAGCTTATTATAAATGTACTGTCTAAAATGCAGCAGCATGACTGTTCAATTTCCAGGCCATAATTTTATGATAATCATATGTAATATATTCATATGTCTACTCCAGTGCCTAACAAAGCCCAAACTGGTTTATTAGTAGCTCTGCTTTCCCCATGGTTCAAATTTCTTTGCCTCAGAACATTACTGGATAACAACATTAAGAAATATATAATCTAAATTTTACTTTGTATTCTTCACTATAGTGGGCAAACAAAGGAATATATAACATTGGAAGCCGAATTTGACATACGGACTTTATCAAATACCGGTATCTAAGTGATATGTAAATTATTAAACACGTTATGCAAGCATTATTAGAAGGGTGGGGGTAGGGAGCAAGATTATAAATTTATAAATGTTTTCAACGTCTAGAAATTCTATTAATACTTGAAAACGTTGAGATTGTACAGAGAGAATGTGCACATAAGCTAAGATCAGAACTAAGCAAACTCGCTTTTAATCTCTTATATTTAACATGTGGTTCAGTTTTTGCCTAGGACACATTTAGAAAAAGTAGCACATTTCTCCTTCCTACATTTCAGAGGCAATTCCTAGTTGTTGTTCCTACAACAGAGAGTTGTAGGAAATAAAAATTCACACAAACCCCATCCACTTTGCTAGACTGAATGGTTTGTCATCAACCAAGCCTCCTATAAACCAAAGGGCTGTGCAAAAGAGGAGAGCTCAGAGCTCAGCCTTGCTCACCATAGCTTTTATATGGTCTTTGTTATATTTAGTGTTTTAAAAGAGTGACAGGTCTTGGAATCACACAGATCTCTTACAGCAGAATAACTTCTTTTTTTTGAAAGAAATTTTTTCAGGTTTTGTATTTGTTTCATATAAGAAAGCAAGAACTTCAAATTTTTGACAACAGGACAACAAAGTAAGTCAAACTACAATGATTTTCAAAGCCTTGCCATTTACATCTGATCACCGAGATTAAAGTTCACAACCCTGCTGACTCAACCTCCACTTTCGTTGCTAATGACACAGGATGCGTTTCAGGTGACTGCAAGAACCACTTACATGAGGGAGCTGATCAACGCCTTGACGAAACACTGCAATAATAATGTAAAACACAAACCCAAGAGCTGTGAAAAAAACAACAAAAATCTATTCAGCAGCGCTATAAAATCCAAACAATATAAGAAAGATGCGTTGGGAAACAAAGCTGCAAAAGGCACATTAGGGATTTTTCATTTTATTTTTCATCTTTCTAAGATTTCAATTAGAAGGCAAATAATCTTTTTTCCCATTACTGATAATACATCACAACAAAAAGATTAATGGCTCTGACTTAACGCAGACTTTCAAAAATTAGCTTTGATCAAAGCAACTGCAGTAATGGAAAGTCAACTGCCCTAACTCACTTCTCAGCTGTCTTTATAGCATTGAGCTGGCTTGAACTCCCTCTCTTTCTTCAATAGTTTGTCTTAAACTTCAAAGCCTAACTGGCTTTCAGGCTTAAATCATGGAAAGCTTTTTTTTTCCTCTCCTTCTTCAAAAGCAATTAAGGACTTTCAGTATAATCTGACCTATAATCTAAAATCTAAGCATTCAGGTCGTCTTGATCATTGTGGGGTTACAGAACGGAAGGGCCTGATAGGGAAGTTAATCAAGGCTCAGACACTGCAAATGGTTTTACGGTGCCTGCCAGCTGATGAGGTCAGTCTTCTAAAAGTAAGGTAAGCAAAAGCTAATCTATCAATGGCACAAATTTGTCAGTAAATGAGGCTCTAGAGGGGTTCTTACTGCTTCACCTTTCATTGCAAGCCCCTCCTTCCTTTCCATTCGTTATTATTAATGAATTTGCAGTTAGGAAGCCAGATTTCCCAGGACACTACAGTAATAGATGTGGGCTGGGGCAATAAACTGCAAACTGAGAAATGTACAATATTCATGACCTTGGAAGACTCACAACTGACTTCAGAGGATTTTATGGATTCTGCCAGACACGGTCTGAGAAATCTATGAACTTCTTGTCTGTTTGGGCTGCAGTGTTTCTAGGGAAATCAAGTATTTTATCCAAGTTTCTGTTCTACTATCATAGAATAACCACTGGGTTCAAAAAGACTTCTTGGATCATGAAGTCCAACCATTCCTATCTGCCACTAAACCACGTCCCTGAGCACCTCTTCTATCCATCTTTTAAATACCTCCAGGTAGGTACAGGATTACAACTTTGAATGGCGAGAGCTGACAACAGGAGATAATCCACGGTTTGACATTTGGTCCTGCCCAAGCCCTAACAGACAGGAAATTTGGGAAAGCCCACTGTACATGAGCACAATTTTCATGGCTTTGCTCATACACTTTGTTATTGTATGGTAAATCAACAACAAAATAAGTGGCAATATTTAGTCTTCATTTTTATTTCCCCGACACAGCTACATCCAGTTAACCTGCATAAGCTAAGGCAAGCAAAGCCAAGGAAAAGTCTCTTGCATTTTCTAACCAGATGACCTTTCCAAAAATACCCTTGTCATAAAGGGGTTGTTTATCCTGGAGAAGAGGAGGCTGAGGGGAGACCTCATTGCTCTCTACAACTACCTGAAAGGAGGTTGTAGAGAGGAGGGTGATGGCCTCTTCTCCCAAGTGAC
The DNA here is from genome assembly GCF_032191515.1 of Phaenicophaeus curvirostris. NCBI lineage: Eukaryota > Metazoa > Chordata > Aves > Cuculiformes > Cuculidae > Phaenicophaeus > Phaenicophaeus curvirostris. The sequence goes on along the minus strand of NC_091393.1, from coordinate 9,138,330 downwards.
AGGGGACAGGACAACAGGGAACGGCCTCAAGCTCCGCCAGGGGAGGTTTAGGCTGGACATTAGGAAAGAATTTTTCACGGAAAGGGTCATTGGGCACTGGAACAGGCTGCCCAGGGAGGTGGTTGAGTCCCCTTCCCTGGAGGTGTTTAAGGGATGGGTGGACGAGGTGCTAAGGAGCATGGTTTAGTGTTTGATAGGAATGGTTGGACCCAATGATCCGGTGGGTCTCTTCCAACCTGGTTATTCTATGATTCTATAAAGCTCTGGCCTGCAAAGACCTCCGCGTGGGCCAATGCTTAAACTCTCCAGAATTCAGAGCACAATCTGAATACGCTGCTCAAGTGCTACAGCTGTGCTTGAGCAGCTGTCCTCTCCCACCTGAGGCCCAAGGTTAAAACAGTAATAGTTCTCTTAAGAACTACAGCTGAAAACATGTTTTGCTTTTCACATGATGTAACAGCATTACAAGTAGCATCATAAAACCATGCTACAGCCAACCCATGTCACCAACAATTCTAGCCAGGAAAACATAAATTCTTGAAGGTTATTCTCTAGAAAATAGGCAGCACTAGAAAGGGATTAAGAAAAGAGAAAGGAAAAACAGGTAATGGCATGGCACTGACCTGCTGTCCAATAATCTCCAAGTGTATTTTTACACACTAAACCGACCTCATTAGTTTCCTTTAGATAAAAGAGTTTCACATACATAACTCTACAGTTGAAAAGCCCAAGGTAAATGGGAGTTGATTTGTTAGGCAAGACTGCACACAGCTGGGGAACCCATGAACTGAAACAGTTTGTAGTTTCCTGCTATAGCTACTAGCACTAATTACTAATTACAGAAATAGTCCTTAAAGTTTTGAATGAAATCTTAACAAGCTAGTAATTAACTAATTCAAGGTCTATTTGGTTTAGTGTTAGCTTCAGCACTGTAAGTCCAAAACCTTTAAATCACTGATCTATAAATGTCCTTTTAAATTATTCAGTGATGTCCTTTCTTTTCCTTCTGCTGAAGTTAAGTTAGTCTGAAATCTCTTTCTGTGCATTAATGGCACCCAAGGGGTAACCAGTGGAAAGAGAATGGAATGATGTAGGAAAATACAGTAATTGTGTCATGCATTATTGCATAAAAGAACAAAAACATTCTTCTCTCTTAATTCTGCTTTTGGATTCTTCTGCAATGGTCAACAATCATATGTGGCTAACCACGACCCACGAATGAAATGAAGCAGAAGCTGGGTTGCACGACTATTAAATTACAACTGGGTAGGTTAACATATGATACTAATAGGGCGTTTTATTTCTTGTGTGGCCCAGAATTAATATGTAGGTGATGAGAAGCTACCCAAGGCAGTGAGGATCGTGCTTGATGTGAACCACCTCTACAAGACAGCCCAAGTCCCAGCAGACTGAACAGCTAGACCAAGACACTCTACAGCAATATTTTGCTACTCCCTCCCACCTGGAGCACTCTCAGAGACTTGAATAAACCAGTGAAAGAAAGCTGGATGACTTCTGCAGAGCTGAAGTTGGAGAATTATCCTCCAGCAGGACCCAGGTCTTTACTTCCCTTCTGTAACAACGCTGATTCCCCTGATTTGTGTATGAAAAATAGGTAAAACCCTCACATCAATGCCTGTACAGAATACAGCGCAGCATCACATGAATCTACCAACCGAGAACACGCTCAAGTATTTTTTATTACAACACATTAAGCTAAAAATCAATAGACTAATTTACCGAAACAGTTTTAATATTTCAGCTAATCAAGGGAAAGTAACATATTTTCTCAAAAGCAGTGACATTTCATTATAGCATCCGGTTGTAAAGTCAGTGGAAGAAATTTTTCTATATATCAATTACACAGTAGCTCAATGAAGTTAGCCACATAAAAAGCAATATTGCATATTTACAGTTTCTTCCCTGGTAAATGAAAACTTCAGCAGTTCTTGGCAATACAAACAAAATGTCTGCACAATGGTTCTAACAAAGCTGCCACATCTCTGATCTTTCCTTTTCAAATCTTTCTACACCATTTTTCCCAAAGACATAACTTGCTATTTTCTCTATAATCAACCTTTTTTTTCCTTTCGAGTGAAGCAGAAGTGGTATTTTGAAAACTTCAATTTGCTGAAATACAATAGCACCACTGAGCTCTGTTGTTCTTCATTTTTATTCTCACTTTAGGCTAAAAAGATAAAACTGCAGTGGTTTTACTATTGTCAAACAAAAACTAAGTAAATAATGGTTTGTTGACTATTACATAACAAGATACTGCATCACTATTGTTCAACCAAGTCTTAGTATATATGTAATTCTCCTTCTCAGATGTGAAATTTTATAAGTACTATAATAATTCTGGGATATTGCCAAGCAGAGACACTTGCCATGAAAACTGTCAAAGCAAATTTTATGAAAAAAAAATTAAGTATTTCAATGTAGAGCATATAAATAGATGAACGAATTAATAATGCAAAAAAAATATTCTTACCCAATATACTGTCTATGTACAGCTTCACTTTCCCTTAGGATTACTGCTCACTAGGTATCAAAGGCATTCTTTGAATTGTACAGGAGCTATTTATCATTTCCTTGGCTGGAGATAAGCATCATTCTACTTGCACTAGTATGAAATCTCTTTTTGCCTACAAACCAGCCTTTCACAGGCCCAATCTAGTTTAATTCCACCTTCCTCCTTATTTGCTAACCTTGTGCAAGAGCCAGCAACTGTCTCATCAGAGGTCCAACAGACCCTAAGCTCACAGGACTTAACCTGGTTTTACAGATTATATTGAGGATAGAAATGGCAGGAAAAAAAGCCCCAGATCTCTAGGAATCTATTAGCAGTAGCTGAAGTGACATTTAAGCCATAATGCTTGTCTGTGGGGAATACTATACTGGAAATGCTCACTTACAGTTAAAACCGCGGTACAATAAGAATTTGGTTTTACTACAGCCTTTAATCTCACAATTTGAGAAGTCCAGGGAGAGTTGCAAGACGAGTATTTGCATCACTACTTTAGGTACTTAAAATTTAGGAGCTAGTTTTGGTAAGTAATCCAACACTGAGAGAGACTGGTATCACTAGAAAGCAATTTAAAAGACCCAGCAAGAAAACTCAGGTGCTTTTCGTAGAGATTCTTAGATTCACCCTGGGATTCATCTGTTTTCCACTGTCTACACAGGGAGCCAGTGGGGTACACAGGGGCTGAAATTAGTTTGTGTGACTATCCTCTTTTATAGGTATTAAAATTAGACAGGATATTACTCACAACCCATCTTCCTTTGTAAGCTGATATCCTGAATAATTATCTCGTTTGATATTTCTTCTGCCTTCTGTGTTATTGTTTGCAGGCCTATTCTTTTTCATTTATCTAAATTTAATCTGCATTTGCCTTTTACCAGCCCTAAACCACCACAGTATCTCTCAATATGATCATTTTTTCTGTCGACCGTTTTTCTCCAATCTTATCAGTATCTGACATTTAAAATATTTCTCATTCATGATGTTCACTATGCGTTTTATATATACTATAAAGAAAGGTCTCAGAAACAATTTCCTAGTCGAAGAATTTCCTCGTTATACCATCTCTCACCCTCTACAACTTCAACATCTTGATTTATTCATCAGTAATTTATTTTAAAGACATTATCATCTGCATTTTGCAAAGGTACTAGAAGTTCAAGCTCATTTATCAAGTTCAACCTCATTTGTTCAGTTTAGAGTCGAAATAACTCATCTCTAAAAAGCTTAACAAATTTAGATTCCTATAAACTGTTTACAACAACAACTTCCTTGTTCCCCCCAAGCCTGATCTTGGCTGATGTTCTCATGATAATTTTAAACAATAAACAATTAAGAAAATGTTAAAAAAAAAACCTAAAAGAAGTTCTCCAAATACCTTTTGTTGTCTCATTTGATTAGAATATATTTCTAATAGGGTCTGATTTTTATAATTTTATTTAGAAACTATTTTTTTTATCTAGTTTTTCTCTTCAGCTATTATCCATTCTACTGCCTTTATTTCACTTGCCTACAGTACAAACAAGAGCCTCTAATGCAGAAACATCCAAAGCAGAAAGAAAAGATGAAGAACAGGTTTCAAAAATCAGAACAGATTAATAAAGAATAACTATGATAGCAAATATGATGTGAAAAGAATAATTTCTGAGGGAAACAATAAAGACACACAAATTTTCAGACAATTATCTACAAGGAGTTTCCTAAATTGCCTAAAACTCTGAGAATCTTGAGCACACTGCCATGCTGTTTGCTTGCTGTACTCTAGTCAAAAGGAAATGCAAAGGCAACTGCATTTATGGAAACTAAGCGTGGAGAAAAACAGTCGCTGCTGCAACCCACTCAAGCGCAGGAGCTGGCCCCATAGACAGCTCTTGCCATCAGGGTATCCTCAATTACTCAGAACAAATTACACCCTCTGTGTGCAGAAGCACACCCAAACCAGGCTTAAGAACGCAGTTATAACACAGGAACATCTGCAGCAACAGATTACCACGTTCAAGAGCATAAAACCATCATGGACAAATCATTCTCTTCTGCAAGATGATTTTTGTAAAACGTAGAAAGCAAAACAAAAGATACTGACAGCCCCAAATCACCCACGTACAGGAGCCAGAACACTCACAAACACTGAAGCTTGGGAAAGAACAATGTGACAAAGAGGATGAGGACAATAGCAAAACACAACTTGCACTACATCATGAGAAATCTGGCAGTGTTACAATGACCTGATCAGTTATTCCATTGTGACAAGTATGAGAGTTCAATGCAATGCAGATGAGAAATATCTGCAATATCTATGCTCATTTACTGCTAAAACTAACCTCTCGTTCCCGGTGTTTTTCTCAGCAATTTTTAGTTGGTAGTGAGCAATAACTTTATTGTTCGAAGAAACAACTTAAATCTTTTGGTTTGCCATCTCTTCAATATGGAAAATAAACTATTAATGTGTTATTTTAATGTGACATAATCTGCACATCCTAATCCTCACATTTGTCATATTATGTTTTCATACCACTGGACATAGGAAAGCTACTGTAAGCACAATCTGCTTATCCATTCAGTTTTCTGTAGGACTATACTTCTCAGAGTAGTATCTGTAAGGGCTCAAAGGCAGATACTTGGAAAACTACCATGAAGATAAGAAAGCTGATATATTCAAGAAGAAGGAATGCTGAGACAAAAAAAAGAGAATAATGAAAGCTAAAGTCTGATGGCACATATAATCATAGCTACTGCTGGTTTCCAGTCTCATTATTTATCAAGTGAAATGAACCAAGAAACTCCAAATCAACCACCCCAATGTGATAAAAAATTGCTGGTTGTCTTAATCTCATAGGTATTACAACAAAAGTACTCCAGCCGAAAGAACTGAAGAAGAAAATATGAGTGGTCTCAGGGACTAATTTTTGAGGCTTTTCCTAAGTGTTTCTGTATGTCAGTGTCATTGCTGGAACAGGGGCTGCAGACAAGACTGGTGGACAAGGGAAGGTGTCAATAACAGATGGCACGACCCTGCCTTCCCAGCATATTTGCAAATTTTGTTTCTACAGTACCCAGGTGTCCCATGCTGTATGCTGTTATGCACTCGTCTTCCCTTACTAATACCCATTATGCACAACAGCTACACTCCATTTCATGCATTCAAAAATTCTCCTCAGCATGTTTACATCCAAGAGCTACCCACTGGCTGCTCCTCTTCCAGCCTGTTACTCTTGAGATTTGCTACTAACCTAGCCAGTGCTGCCACTTCCAGCTTCTTTTCTTCTTCACTAACTTTCTTTTAAAATTAGCTATATGGCTCTAAATAACCTACAAACTTCTTAAATTTTATAGACATTCCTGAAAACACCAGCTTCTCTCAGTTCCAATTATGCTCATAGATTTCTAGTTTAAGCCAAAGATGCTTTATTCTCAACATAAGCCACACACTCCATTAAACAATTCTTACTCTCTCATTATGTGAAAATAGCTGCAGAATGACTTCAAAGGGAGAAAAAAACCCAAACCCTTTCTTCTTCTAAATAAACATTTTGGTGAAGAGAACGCAGCATGTTCTTTGAAAGAGGACCAGGGGATCTTAGGAAGGTAATGCCTCTTAACAGGGAAAAAAAAAAAAAACAAACCAAGCATCTTTTCATATTTTTGATACTATGAGAAAACCAGCCACTTAAAAAGGTAACCGTTTAGCAAGAAAATAAGAGATGCTAAGAATGGAAGTACTGAAAGCCTTGCATAATGCCAGTTGTGGGTACAGCATTAGGGAAAAAAGATAAGGAGGAAGAACTGACTGGTACGGTGTATGTTAATACTATGGACTGAAATTAAGCTCTATTCAATCAGTAACAGTGGAGGCTCAGAAACATCCAACTGTACCATTTGCCAGTACACATGGTAAATGCTGCTGTTTTATATATCCTTAAGAATTAGTCACCTTTCACAGCGGTGACTGCTTCTACTCTAGGAAGTCACAGAACCAGAAAAATTCAGGTTAGAAGACACATACAGCCATCACCCAATCCAGCCTCCTGCTCTAAGCTCAAGGATGAGTTTGGTTGCTCAGGGTCTTCTCAAATTATATTTTGCAGACAGAGATTTTACAGCCTGTCCAGAAAACCTGCTGCCGTGCCCAACCAACTTTAGTGTGAAAATGTTGTCCTAACATCCAACTGCAATTTTCCCTCTTCTTCCCTATGCATCCCTGAGGCCTGTCGTTATTCTGCAGTCTCACTTTAGGTAATATAAGACTGCAATTAGTCATTCCCCTTGCCTTCTCCCAGCCAAAGAAACCCAAGTTCTTTAACCTCTCCTCATAGGCCACGTGCTCTACTCTTTATCATGATCCCCACAGGAATCACTCAAAGAGGTGACTTCTCTTGCCCTGGGGAGTCCTGAAATGTGCATGGTTATTCCAGATGTGCCTCGCAGATGCTGGAGCAGAGAATAGTGACTTTCCTTGACCTGCTGGCGATGCTCTAGCTTACACAACTCAGCGCATGGCTGGCCAGCACACAGACACTTGCTGGGCTTGCGTTCAGCTTGTTGCCACTGGAATCCTGCTGTACTTTTCTGCAGAGCTGCAGCACAACCAGTAAAGTTCCAGCGTGCTCTGCTGCAAGGGCTCCCTCTGTCCCTCAGGCAAACCCTGTATTTGCTTATTTTAAACTTCACGAGGTTCCTTTGTCAGCACTTGCTTTACTAAGCTATTTGAGAAATGAGGTATTATCATACTGATTTTCTATTACTGGGAAGTATTTGTATTCCAAAGCCCAGGAAATGGATGGCTTAAAAAACTGCAATCTGTTCATTTTTACAATACTCATTAAAAGCAGTTGAAGACTTTTTTTCATCAAATAGTTAATACAGAAGTAAACAGAAAACTTAAAATCTCCAATAAATTAAGCTCTAAAATCAATTAGCTATTATTTTAACCTTTCCAGAAGGCTTAATTTACCCTGTGCTTAGCAAGAATAAACTTGGATTGATTTTCCAAAAATCTACCAGGAGCTGAAATACCAAAAGCTGCCCAATTAAAAAAAAAAACAGGAACAAAAAAAACCCCCCAAAACCCCAACAAAATAAGAAAAATAGTCATGGTCCAAGACCAAGTACCAATTATTCTATCTTCTTGGCAGCAACAACTGAAAACTGGAGAGGTAATCTTCCTAATTCTGTGGACTTCTATGGAACACCACATGCTTTACAAAGAACAATTTTTTAACTGAATTAATGGAAAAAAAAAACCAACGCAAAATGGGGTACTATCTGATCTATCTGAATAAAGCACACTTATAAATTATAGCTCATAAACATTTTGTTCTTAGGGGCAGCAATTGTGACGCATACACAATCACTGCTTCAGTTTGTGCAGTGCTCATGCAAATTTTCTAGTTGTTATTCTTTTTCTGTTTACATCACCAGTTCCGAGGATAGATGAATTTTATTGTTTTTTTAGCATTTTTTCCCCTCAGCGTGTCTACAGAGAGTAAATATGCCCACTGTATGCTAGCATTTACTGTAATATAAACACACACATAAAATATATTAGTATTAATTTATGCTATTGGTGCCTAACGTTTCCAGGGAGGATTGAGGGCTCTGATATTCCAGGGACTATACAAACACACAAGCAGTCAGGACTTCTTGGCCTTAAGAACTAGCAATTGCTTTTGACAAAAGCTGCAATAAAGAATGTCAAAATTTAGAGAATTGAAAGAGAATCAAAGTATAATGAATTAAGCCATATGCTTTTTTTCCTTTCCTAATTAATTCTTAAAGTAGCAGTTCAAAATTATCCTATTTTCAAAACGAGCTAAATTTGGTACCTTTAACAAACATGTAACCTAGGAATGAGCAGTGGGTGATTACTTGCTGGCACTTAATGATGTTTTCTAACTTGCAGTTTGTTCAGTAAATTCTCTCTAGCACCTCCCTTATCTTCTTTACAAGATACAGGCTGTGTGGGTAGGGCAGCTTTTTACCTCTCAGAGTTTCCAGTATTGCTGTACCAAATACAGAATTTTGGTTTTGAGTATGTTCAGATTATTGTTAAGGTCACAAAGAAAAGGAAAGACACCTTGAACTTGGGACAGAAGATCACGAGATGTGTAACCATTCTGGGTTCCATTACGTTTACCTCAAGTCCTAGGTTGCCTTCCTGAAAACCCTCTCGCTGCTGAGAATTAACTTTATTTTTAATATAAAACCCTCCTGCATTCCTGAGGAAGGCAAACACAGCCTATAGCCCCATGCCAAGTAACTTTTCACATATCCCAAGCCACGTGAGCACTGTTAAGACGAAAAAAGATACTGAATTTGCCTCAGTTCTTTTTGTGAAATCAGTACAGGAGAAAGAAAAGAGTGAAAAGGGAGGACAGGATCAAGCACCAGAAGGTATCATCTCAGCATTGTATGATTTCCCATAAGAAGGCTGTACGTTACTGTCTTGTAACAATAAACATTAGGAATAATGTTCCCACTCCGCTGAGAAATTTATTTTGATAGATTCCCTAGCAATCAGCCCAACTTTTTAAGTGTTGGTGCTAAAACCGTTTCCATCTGTTAACTTCTGCAGGACTCACAAATACAGGTGGTTTCCACAAAAGACGAACATAATAAGAAAAAAGAGAGGGATTTCCTTACGCAGCTTCCAATGATGCTCAGTGCAGCTTCCACATCTAGCAAGCAGACCTGAAAGACCTGCTGTAACATCCCACAAAGCTTTATGGAACATTAGAGCCACCCACTAGTTCTGTTTGGAGGCTGTTAATAAGAATAAATATATACTATTAATGTTGAGTGCTTTATCCTAAAGATAAAGTTTGAACTTCAGAAGAAGCAGAATTATACAGCTTTATCGTTGGTTGTGTGCTTTAATTCAGAGTGACTGTGTTTAACGAAATGTAGGGACTCAGATGATCTGAGTTTATCTTCTGTCACAGTCATCAAATCGTATAATTATCTTCTCAACACTGTAAAGGTGTTCGTTCCTAGTGGAAGCAGGATCCAGATCTGTAGCTCCTAGAAGCGTTCTTCAGCTTTCAGAATAAAATTATTTCTGTCCAGCATAATCCATTTGTTCTCCTACCATTACATTCCTACTTTAAAATAATCTTCTTCCCTTCTTCTTTCCCCCACTGTCTGCATTAACTCTGCTAACATGAAGGTGAAATAATCCTTCTCTGACACTACCTTGCTAAGCTAACTAACCACTATTTTTCTTGAACTTGACAGGCCTTTGCTCATCCCAGTGGTGTCTCTTTCAGTTTGAAATCATTTGTCTTCAACATGAGCAACTAGAATCAAACACCTACAGATAAATCTGTATTTCCTTTGTCTCGGGAGTGTCTCACTTCAGAGGTTCTATGGTTGTATTTGTCTTTTTATTCAAGCTGAAGACATGATATCCTTATGTACTATTCTATGGCATTTCATATCACATACAATACACTAGCAGAACAAAGTAATAAAATGGGGAGATAGGCAAAAGAAACAAAACTCAGGTTATGATTTCATTATAAACAAGAAATCCTTTCCCACTGTGGTAGTGCAAGCAAAAACCTCTATCAATATGCAAGAATGTCCAGTAAGCAAAGCATCAAATAATTAGAGCACCAACACACTCTTATTGGCTGTCAAGAGAGACAGACGGAAAACTTATACATGTATTTTGCTAAAAGACTGTACAAACCATGTTGTTGTCATGGACCTCTGTCAGGACAGAAACTGAGAGTACAGAGAAAGTTGCAGTAGTTCTCCTCCTAAATTTGGAGTAGTCTGAAGAGCTGCACCCTAACAAGGTGCTCCATATCTGTCCTACTTTCTGGGAGTAGACAGTGTTAGTCTTACCCAGCTCTGCTAGCAGAAGTCATCGTCACTCAGGGAAGAAAACCACGGTAGCTTCAGTCAAGAAATCAGCAGCTTATCCTAGCTTAAGATTGAAGGCAGCAAGCTCACAAATTCAAGCCTTTGCCCTTTCCTTTCAGGAAAAGACAGATAAATTGTAGGCAATCACTTTGGTAATAATCTATTGGTTTTTGATATTGCAGGAGTCATGATAAGTCACTGATAAGTTGCCTGTGAATCTTAAAGTAAAGGTGGATGGATTTGTATCTGGAAGGTCTATGGGTTTTGATGTGATGTGACCAGGGAAATTATCATGGGGCGCTTACCTGTTGCAAGGCTTCTCTCTGGCATAACTTTGCTACGCTTTAGCATGGTTTAAGTTAAAAGTATATTTGCCAAGGGAAAATGAGGCGGTTGGGAAAATAATAGCTTAGAACTGAACTGCAGTCCCAGAGTGTAGGCGATAGGTTTAGCTGCCTCAACAATCAGCAACGCTGTTCTCAAATTTAATAAAATAACAGGTAATAGCTACTGAGCTGCAGATCAGAGCAGAAAGCTTGATTCCTTGATAGTCCTTGACAGCGAGACTGTGGTAACTACAGCACTAAATTCCCCACAAGCTACCTTGGAACTTTCAGAATCTTTCCACTGAGCTTCTACCACAGAAACAAAATACCAAGAACACATCCCTATTTCCTAAATACTCTCTCTTCACCATAACTGTGCTCATATCCTATTATATTGAACAATTGTATTTTGAACAAAGTAGTATTTATTATGAAACTTTTTAATAACTACTCTTAAAATACTAAAAATAAGATAGCAGTAATTAATCTTTATTTAAATGGTAATTTAATGTGTTAAGAGCCCAAAATGAAACTAGTCATTAGCTCAATAGTAAAGACTGCCAGAAGCTTCATTACTGATTAATAATGGAGAACTCGGAGTACAGAACAATTTCCCCTAATCCCAGAAGCACCTAGGAACTGAACTGCAAAAATTTTCAATCTTAATAAATCGATTAAGCAATATAATTTTCTTTATAGTTATAATTACTGGACGTAGTGTAGCTAAATTTTCATTCCATTCTACATTGATCAAATCTCTATTTTAAAAATAATGAGTCACATGGGTTCATGTAGATGTGGCACTTGAGGACTTGGTTTAGTGGTAAACTAGGGTTACAGTTACAGTCGAACTCTGTCTTAAAAGGTTTTTTCCAACCTAAACAATTCTATGGTTCTGTGATACATGTTATGAAGACTTCTTGTTCTGAAAACAGGTTAAAATACCATAACATGCCCTTCCATCAGGTGACTATTATATGCACTGAGACAATTAAATTAGTTACTGCTAATAAACACAAAATGCCTATGATAATGTTTTTCCTTTAATAGCTTCATTGTTAATAAAAGAACATGAACAATATTTACTGTAACTATATTTAAGAAAGCTTGCCAGTTAATTCTAGCTGTCAATAGTTTATCTTGCTAATCAAGATTGTCACTTAAGATAAACTTTCTTAATTTCATCCAGTTTCCAAGAGATATTTAACAAATACAACCACTTAAGATCCAAAGAAAGCTGCAAACCACTGAATCGCTCCAAAGTTCTTGAACAAATGCAGAAGTATATAACGGCATCTACTATTACTATAAGGTAGCTACTCAAATGAGAAGACACAAAAAGTAAACACATGGTGTGCCACCTTTGAATAGATGCTATAATTAAACAATAAACATGAATAATTTCATTTAAAAGTAAAATAAAATTAAAAGAGGAATTACTCTATATGAAATCTATTCCTTCAATACAACCTTAAATAACATTCCCCTGAAAATGAAATAAGAATTCATTGCTGCAGCAAATTTGACTTTCAAATCATTAATTCATTTAGTACTCTCACTAGCTAACCAAAATAGCTATTATTTTTATGAGTCATTGAACTTACTGGAACTCACTAAATATTACCCTAGGACAAGAGCACTCCCAAGAATTATGCAATAACTTGAATGTTCTTTATCATGAACCCTATTCAAAGTCGCAACATGCAAGATCTTGTAGTATCTATGAACTGGCATATTATTGGTAAAGAAAAATTCCAGGGAGATCCCTCTAGCCAGGGAAACATGTTTTTTTCTATTTCTTCTAATCTAGCTCCTACCAGATACAGAATTCAAAAGCTTGAGAAGTGAAGGCTTCACATTCCTTTTGTATAATGAAGTACAAAGATCAAACATCTATCAAGCACCACCACTGATACTACTAAAAACAAGTCAGGAGGAAGAAGATCAGGTAATTTCAGTTAATCTTACCAGTTCATCTGTCTCAGAAACATTATAAATATTAATATATTTATAAATATTAATGAGTTATTGCATATGAGAAAGAAAGACATAGAAAAATCATCCTAGAAGAGACATTAGTATTTCGAAATCTCTTCCAAGACTTGCCATCTACAGTCTTCATCATCAAAGACACTAGTGCAATTATCTCCCTGCACAGTTCTGGACAGTCAGACCTGTTTGCTTTTGGGAAGGGATACTTTGATAAGGAGTTCCTCTCTCTGCAGTTATGCAAATGTACATAAATTGATACATGAACTTATGAGTACTAGCACAGCAGTTTGTATGTTTACTATGAATATTTCAAAGGTCTGGTAACATTCCTATTTGTCAAACTTAAAGTGCACTAAAACGCATTGGAAGTACTGCTGTATAATAATGGCTCACTTTGAGTAATAAATCTTCACCAAGAGAGTGCAGCTGTTTGGGGCATTCCTTAATGTACATGTTTGGCAAGAAATGCCATATCTTAACAGAATACCTTAATAACTGGGATGCTCGCAAATGAACATGAGCAGATAATTTATACAATGAGAGAGAGAGACCAATCCATCACACAGTGCACAAAAGCATATTTGAACAAAAAGGCTACAAAGACTCTGCTTTATTGCAGGACCAAGTGTGGTTCAGAGGTCTTTTAACAGGTGGAAACATCAGCAACCCATTATGAAAGACCTGAAAAACTGCTGGAGGAAGAATGAAAGAAACTTGTGTCAATAAGGTAACAAAAGACCACTGTAAATCTCCAGAGTACGTACATTTCTTTTCACAGCACCAACTCTTAATGTGAATTATTACTCCTCATCTTTGGTGCGAAAGACCTCTAAGAGGGCGCAACCCATCACTCTACACCCACTTCCTCCTGCTGTCATGCAGCCAACATCCTTCTAGAATCTCCAAGCAATCAGATAGGAGCCTCAATTAAAAAAGCTTATTGGTTCTGTTAACTATACAGCATTTCCCAGCTGCAGCTAATAATACAAGACACAGAAGGAATGACTCTGAGACAACTTAGGTTACCATTTCAGGATCACCTTTAGTATTAGAAACAATATATGCTCATGTATATGCCTATAGCTCCAAAAATAAAAGTTATGTTTTGGAGAGTATCACTTGTGGAAGTATCTTATTCAAACACGTCTATGTAATCTACAGTAACTTAGTGGATAACAAGCTTTGTTTTTCCCAGGTAGAAACTGAAACTTATTTTGAACATCCACATTACTTATCCTGTGCAAACATAACATATAGGATAAGACTACACCAGCGATATATTACCAGAAAGTCTAATAGTAACCTACTCAAAGTAAATATATGTCAGATATTTATCAAGAACTGTACCATAAGGTAAGAATAGCAAACAGAAGAGAAAAACTTATATCTTGACTATTGTGCCATTCCCTACCTTAGAAAAGGCAACAATACAAATACAGAAGGGTACAAAGAACAAAAACTGGAGATAGTGAATGGTTGGACCCACGGAGCAATTAAATAGATTAAGATTTTGTAGGTTGGAAGATACAAGATTGGGGCGATGCGGAAGAGAAGATAAAGTTAGGAATATAGATTGACTGCTCACCATTTGACCTAGCATAAGACCTAGGTTGAACCAAAGTGAATTATTAGGCAATAATTAAAAGAAAATTAAAAGAAATAAAATAATACCTTAACTCACAGTGACAGTACAGCTATGTATGTTGAAAATTTAGTGGAAGATCCGTTAAGGACATTCAGAGAGGAAGGTCCAACAGAATCTATTAAGCACCAGGATGCAGAGACAACTTCCAGCAGAGAAGGTCCTGCATGCAAACTGCATGAAACTGGCTGCATACTTTATATTTATCCTGGTTTTGCACTCTTTCCCTAAGCATTTTTTAGTGATATGATGGTCAGTCCCACAGTTGGATCCCTCAGAGCATCTGCTTTGTTGCTGTCCTGTGAGTAGAAGGGCCTCTCCCTGGCTGCAAGTGGTGAGAGAAGAACTATTGCTGACAGCAAACGGCTGAAAACAAATGCAATATGCACCTCTTCTCTTTCAGTCCACTCAGTGAACTCAGAAACTCTTCCAGACCATGGGGAAAACCTCCCCATTTTGGTCCTTATTCCTAGAAGTGGAAGGGGCCGGTGAAGGTGGGAATGCAGACTCATTCAGGAGGGGAGGACAGTGTGACAGAAGTTTCATAAAGCATTTAAACAAGCACCATCCTGAAGAGTTATCACCAAAAAAATACAGCCTTATTTGTGATGAGACTTCTTGCAAGATATTTCATGCAAGAAAAATTTAAACTGATTATTAGCCAAAGTGAATAATATACAGGTAAAAACTGGGTAGAGGAGCAAAAAGGAGCAAGAAGATAAAATTCAGCATGCATCTGTTATTTTAAACTAACTTAAACCTTAGTACTGTTTTTAATTTATAAAAAGTAAGTATTTGCTAGATGTTTTTGGGAAGACTGTTCTTTAGTAATGTAATTAGGGATGATAAGGGAACGCATCTGAGGTTTAGAAATTAAGTTTCATTTTGATGTAAAACAAAACCAAGGCTTTTAAAATTCTGAGAGGCACAAGCATGTGAACACGATAGAGGGAACAACACTGCCAACGGTGCCGAATACATACTAATTACAGGTATCGCCTGGGACATGGGAACATTTCAGCATTCTAAACCAGCATATTTCCACATCCCAGTGTAATGACTGACATGCTAATGCCTCCCTCTCTTTATCCTAAGAAAAACCCCAATGAAACTCAACAAAATCAGTCCATATATTCTTGTAAAACATTTTTTGTTTGCAAGTGACATGACAATAACTAATTAGCAACTGGCAATTAGAAATGTGAAACCATTATTGTTCAACTGAAGCAAAAGAAACAATAAGTCATAAAAGACAAATTATTTTCCAGCAATTCTATGAGTCTTTCATAATAAACCTAATAATACTGGGAAAACAATCTGTGCTTTTTACTGCAGTGTCTCCCCTGCCAAGGATCACTTAAAGAATTACAAAGTTCCAAAAGTGGCTTTGTTTTGAAATGTCATTGACAAGGTAACCTAAGAAAAAAAGAACATTTTCCTTCTGATAATTAAACCAGAGTCAAAATTAATCAAAAGATGATAGAAAAACTAATCTTCTTTGACAAATTAAGTACACAGATGTAATTAGACGCAAACCCAGAATATGGTAAACAACACCAACATCACCATTTCCCATTATTTTTCCTGATGCTGCATTGATAACTTGAAGTACTCTAAATCAAGACTCTAATCATACAGAAATGAATTAATTTAAATAGCCACCTCCTCCCCCCCCAGCTTATTAATCGTACCTTAATTTGTGCAAAAGGTCTGTCAAAGTTTCCAACATAAAGAAGACCAACATTCTGGGTGAGAAGCCTAAAAAAATGAAAAAAATCTTTTAAGATATCACTTTATATCCATACTTTTTTTTTTGCATCTCCAGTAGTTGTTACTGAACCACAGCAGGGTAACAAGCTTCATTATGACAGCAAGAGCTACCTTTGCAAATCTGGTCACACAATTCTATGTGAACTACAACACAAAAAGAAAGACACACATTAAAGACGGATGCACATCGATAATTTGTGTTTATGGTGCAAGCAGCTCTTCAACAAAATCATTTCATAGGCTTCTTTGTGATGGACGTCACTCAATAACATGGAAGAGCAGCAAGTATGTGCCTTTCCCATTTATTGAAGACCATTATACAGAAAGGAACAGTATGGGAAAGGACAAGTAAACACACATTCAGAGCAGCAGGCCTAAGAGGTAAAACAGATTAGGACAGATTGAAGTACACACAGTAATACAAAAATGACATTGCAACAGGTAGACAAATTAATAGAGAATCTCTGCAATATCATCTAATGGCTTCCTAAATAAGAAGAGTCCCTGACGCAGTTTGTGCCTCCTGTTCTTTTCAATTCTTTATAAAGTTGTTGTGTACATCACCAAGATCCAGAGGGACAGTGGGATAAGTTGACTCAAATCACTGTTGGTAGTTCTGCAAAAGAGTTGGTTTGATTTCTGCAGATACTGTGCAAATCAATGTTTTTACTACACAAACGCTAAACCCTGGAGGAGTGTCAGGGTGCTACTGCTACCAACAGGCAGACAAGAACATCACTGGCAAGGAAGAGGGGTAGGAGAGCACTGTGCTGTTCGCACTGGACAGTCACAATGTTCCTCTTGCTAATCAAAGGCACAGCAGTCATTCCCTTGGGTTCAGAGGCTCCAAAAACACTGCGCTGAAGCACTGGCACCTCATAATAAAGAGAACTTTTTGATGACCCTTGAAAGAATTTCTATTTTAATTAAAAGGGACATTCAAAACCCATCATACTCTTCGGCAGCTCTAAGTTTTCATTAAGTTTGCTACTTTATGTTTTCCTTGAATTTCACATCCCATTCCCTTAGTAATAAGGCTTCGCATATGAATTAAACTAAATAATCAGAACTAAGCACAAATGTAGGCATCATTCTGCTTCAGTCTGCCAATGAGGTGTGCCTTTCCTGTACCTTTAAGCATATATAATTTTAACTCATACTAAGTTACATGTTTTTTCTCTACACATAAACCAGTTGTGTAATTTTCAACTAATTTATCACCATTGCCAGATCTGTTTTCATAAATAAACCAGAAACTTAGATGGCAGTAAATAATTTTGACCTCACAGAATGTACACATCTTAGTATCATTTTTGTTTCTCCCCACTTCTGCCAACAGTATGATATATATGACCTGAAACTGGTTCACCAGCAGCGGGGAATAGGTGGAACTTAGCAAAACGCCATAGTTGAAATGTTCACATATATAAAGCAGTTAAGTAAGAAACGGCATTGAACGGTTCATCATCTTCAAAAAATCCTTCTGTAATTAGGTATGGCATACAAAAATTTCCTGGGTATTGACAGAAATACCCAAAGGAAGGAAAGACTATTAAGGATCAGGGCAGATCAACCACAGCACGGAGTGGCAAGTGGCTTCCTCCCTTTGCTCATCAGTGTGCCTGACTCTGTCGGGAAGACCTGTACGGTCTCACAATGGGTCTGCATTGTTGCCATATGGAAGTCAGGAGGAGAAATAAGTCACTGCAAGTCAAATTCATTCTGAAAGGTGGTCTTCAGAGCTGAAAAAGCCAGCGTATTGATAAAATCTTTTCCTAAATGAAAAGAAATGTGGGAAGTAAGTAGTGGAAAAGGTTAAAAGAGAATCTGTAAAAGGATTCAGGGTATGTCACCATATTTGAGACAGGGACACCTTAAAGCAAAAGAAAAGTATTCTTAAAAAGAAATGCACATATTTTTTGTAAGACAGACAAGGAAAAAAATATCCACCACCAGTATTTCTAGTAAGGGACATAAAAAAGGAGAAGACATGTAGTGTGATTATTCCCACATGGTTATTCTTCTTCACATCATTTTCTTCACCAGATAGAAATGCAGAATCATTAAAAAATTGAGTCTTGAGGATAGATTTACTTAAAAGTAACAAACATCTAGGAAACCTTAAGATTAATCTTTCGATAAGCCCGCATAGCAGTTTACACTGTTTAAGTTACTATCACTGAGGTGCACCCAAACCTGCAAATGTAGTGGAGGAACTGCCTTCCTTAATAAGACCAATACTGACACAGAAGTATGAGATTATTACTATTTATTCATCTTTCACTGCCTTGGTTACAAAATTTTTTATTTATAATTTCTTATTTGTAGTCACAAGTCACTAAAAAAAGGCGATGTTAATTCAATACAATGTTAGGAAAATGTTAGGGAACAGAAAGTTAATTGTAACTCTCCCTCATTTAAACAAAAGGCCACATTCCTTGTTTCTTCCACTTTCAAGATCCCTCTTGAGTTCCGAAGTTCAAAATTATATTACCAATATGCAAAATCAGTCAGTTTTCCACATAAGCAGTCAAATAGGGTGAAATGAGCATCCCAATAGGATCATAATTTAATGCTCTGAAATAATTGAGTTTTCTCCCCCTAAATGGCCTGATCAACAAAAAAGCTTCCTGATTTCATGATTAGTATAAACTCTTTTACTCCAGAGTCTTTCTGGAGCTCCCTGTGAGAGCAGCTCTGCACAGAAGGACTTGGAGATATTGGTAGACGAAAAATTCAATATGAGCCGGCAATGTACACTTCCAGAAGGTCAACCATATCCTGGGCTGCATCAAAAGGAGTGTGATCAGCAGGTTGAGGAAGGTGATTCTACCCCTCTACTCTGCTCTTGTGAGACCATACCTGGAGCACTACATCCAGCTCGAGTCCTCAGCACAAGAAAGATATGGGTCTACTTAAGCAGGTCCAGAGGAGCACCTCCTGTATGAGGACATGCTGCGAGAGTTGGGGTTGTTTAGCTTAGAGAACAGAAAGCTCTGGGAAGATTTTATAGCATTCTTCCAGTATTTAAAGGAAAGATGGGGAGGGACTTTCTGTCTTTAGCTGATGTCTTTTTATCTTTAGGAGTGTAGTGATAGGACAAGGGCTAACAGTTTTATGCTGAAAGAGGGCAGAATTAGATTAAAAATTGGGAAGAAATTCTTTACTGGGAGAGTGGTGAGATGCTGAAACAGAGAGCCCAGAGACGTTGTGGAAGCCCAGTCCCTGGAGGTGTTCAAGACCAGCTTGGATGGGACTTTGAGCAACCTGATTTAGTGGAAGGTGTCCTTGCCCATGGCAGGGGCGTGGAACTGATGATCCTTGAGGTCCCTTCAAACCCAAACCATTCTATGATTTCTGTATAGCCTCCGCATTTCAGATACTGAGCTCACACAGAAAAATGTGGACAGGGAAGCAGCAGACTGCAGCAAGAATCACTGCTGAGGCTTTGGGTAGGTCAAGCTACTGCAAGAGTGTTACCACTCCCTCCGTAGTCACCAGTGGCAGTATCAAAGAAATTATGTGCCATCGAGCAGAGACGTGAGATAGAGGAATATGTGCCAATCTCCATCTCAGCCACAGGAACTCCACATGACTGATCTCTAAATTACCTCACCAACTGAAAAGTTAAAATTATATGTAGACATTGTTGTAGCTCTTCTTTACCACAAGACCAGGCTGCATTTTTAAAGTATGTAAAATTAACTTTATAGCATAAATGTCAACAAGTCTAAATTGATACAGATATTCTCTATCTTAATGCTCTCAACTAATTACCTTTTGCCTTTGAAGACTTTCCAATAGTAGTCAGGCTTGCTTATAAGCACTTACTTGTTTCCGTACTCTAATTCCCTCTTTTAAAATGTCAGTTTTCTATTTCTTACCTAATTTTACATTTGTACAATTCTATTCTCAAACACTGCCACCGGTACTCAACACCTGACCCTGCCAACAGCTGGACATCACCTGTAGTTGGCCAAAATGAATAACAGCCTAAAAACAGAGGCGATAGTTTCACAGAGCAAATATAAACTTTGAATTTCACTTTCATACAATTACTTAGAATTATGAGAAACAATTTTCAAAAATGCAAATTCCTACTGACATTTCAATAAATATATTTACTTTTACTGGAAAATATGTAACAATATACTAAGCTGCCTCCACTGATCATACTATCTTACATATTGACATGTATTTTATTTGTAGTCTCTTCCATTCAATACATTATCAACACAATTCTCATTTTTTTCTGCAAGTAGAAGGAAAGAAACATCACTTCAACAAGCAGTGCTTCTGTAAGATGTGCTGTCCATATCCAACATCACACTTCCCCTACTCCTATCCCATATACACAAGTGAGCAGAATTCTAGCTTGACGTGCCTGTTTGGGTTGTATCATTATGTTCCATGCAAACAGTATAAAAACTGAAAAAGTATCAGGATAAACCATTTCTGACTTTCACCAACAGAATATCTAGATCTTAAAGACTTTCTCAGTATCAAGAAAATGTTGCCATATAGTTACCACCAAATGCCCTATTTTCTGCCTTCAGAACCCTAGTTTTGCCCTTTTCTGGGATGCAAAACATACCTGTTTCCAAAATCCAGTCTGCAGGAGCCAGGCATTGCATGCCTGTGAGGGAAGCTGACTGCAGGAGCAGGCATGTTCAGGCACAGTGATCCAAGAAAAAGTAGTGGCAACAGTGGGGTTAGGGAGGGTAAATGCAATTAAGTATAAGTCAAGATAAAAGGAAACCTGAAATGAGGCAGAGTGAGATATCAGGGAATGTGGAACACAAGAGAGGTATGATAGGTATGAAGGAGTGACAAAGCAGCCCTCTGGGATGGAGAAGACCGGTGGATTAGGGCTACAGGAGCAGTGAGGACTGATTTACCTCAGAACTCACCCTCCCTGAGGACAGGTGACCTTGCTTTGGCGGCTGGGACAGACCCAGTACCATCGCCCCCTTCCTACTGCCTTTGGCCATGGGAAGTCAAGCGACTTTTAGCTATGGACTTAATGAGGGCAGCACGTTTCAAAAAAGCCTGATCATTTCCTTTTCTCCACGCACGTTCTGTTCCCAGTAACTCACTAAAAGCTGTTGTGTGATGAAAGTGTGTATTTCAAGATCCTCCCAATAATGATTCGGGCACAGCTCATCAAAACACCAGTGCTCCAGACGCTAAGTAGTACATTGTAGAGGCAGAAAGTAGGAATCAAATAGTTCCTCCATGTCTTGTTGGGAGGTATGCCTTGAGGACACCCCTGCAGCTTGCTGTGAACCCCAAATGCCAACTCCTTCAGACTCCAAGGGCTGCCTTGAAAGTCTGCTCAGGCTATCGAACAGGGTCAAGCGAACTGTGGAGCTGAAAACATAACTTCTGACCAGTCATACACAAACCAGCTGGAAGTTTCTGGGCTATCAGGATCCTAGTGATGCCGTGCAGACTACGGAAGGAGGTTTCCAGAAAGGAGCATGCAGAGAAATAAAGGAGTCGCTACCTCTCACAGGAGTAAGTTACTGCAGATTAGCTGAACGCAGTAACTTGCTCCTGTGCGAGGCAGCAGCTCCTGCACTTGCTCTGTTGCAAGACTGGTGGCATATCGTGCAGGAACACAGATTGAGACTTGCAGCTCTAGGTAACAGCACAAAGGTCACACAGTCTTGGAGAGCAGACAGCACAGAGTGAAAAACGGAATGTGTGCAGTAGAAGGGTTGAAAAGAGCTAAGGTAATTGGCATTGGAAAGGTGGAATGTGTTGAAGGAAAATAACGACCGATGAACAGACACATGGGCTTGAGTTGTCTGCTGTTTCAGTATGAAAATTGCCATGAAACAAGACAGTGGTAGGCATGCAAAGCTGGCTACAGCAATGCTTCAGTAATTTACTACCCCTATGAAACAGAACATGTAACTCCTTCCTTAAATTTCCACAAGAACACTCACCAAAATCCCAGAACTGATGACAACATATCAAATAGCATCTTGCAGTATTTGTATTAACTTGATATACATCATGGTTGAAGAATAGTTCATCACTCCACATAAATCAAAGCCCTATGTTCTCAGTTTCTGTTTTCATTCTTGACTGCTGCCCATTTCTTTCACTAGCTCTTGCAGCCACAAAAAAACCCCAAAACAAACAGGCTCTGGATGAATTTGTTTGTTTTCAAGATTTTGATAAGTGTGACAACCTGCCACCAAAGCTTTGCTAGATGTAATAAAGCTCCATTGTTATATCGCATAACCAGGAAAGTATTTGAGTGCATGCAAAACAGCAGAAAATTCCAACCCCCAGCTTGACGGCTGCGTATATCAATCTGTACTCCGAATGACGGTGTAGATGGAATAGACTGCTTTCAGCAAAGGATGAGAGGCAGCTCCTGCTGTGGTCTGTTCTTCTACCTGAAAGAACTCTCCAGATCAGACAGGGTTTTATCTGGTTGATCTGAACAGTGGGCTGACACCTGAAACACCCTTGGTGTCTGCCTGGAAGGGATTCCGCCGTAGCACATATGATCAAACAGGAATATAAATTCCACCGATGAGACAACAGGATTAAGACACATGGACTACTTCCACTTTACAGTCAGAAGCAGCAACAAGTAGCTATAACAGGGCTGGACTCTGATCTTCATGCTTCATACGCTGCAGAAAGACACTTGCAGTCTTCACGAAGGTTGCTGGTGACAAGATTTCAGTCCTGAGAAGACGTGTATCAAGAGTGGAATAGAGGTGAAGAAAAAAGGAAAAAAGCCAATCATGACACTCGGTGAGGCTACTGCCCTTTGTGCACACCTGTAGCTGTACTACTAAGAACATATCAGCATACACATTAGTGGTTGACTGTGGTCAAAAATGGAATAGAACCTATTTAAAGTATTAATTGGACAGTCAGGTAAAATTTAAGGAAAATCTCTATGACCACGCTCACATTCTGAATTCCTGTACTTAAAACAACTACATAATAGGGATTAATACTAGTTACAGTCTGAATGTTTATGCATTTCATTTTAAAATACAGCTTTTGTGTGATAAGTACATACAAAATTTCCACTGTTACGCTCCATGTGTGTTTTTAACTGTCTCTAAAAATTGCTCTAGATGCATTTGCATATTTCAGGTAGAAATTACTTAAGTTACAAGCACAAATGAACAACAGCCCTGCAACCAGAAACAACACCTTCATAAGTTCAATAATGGTACTTCAAACATTTTTTTAATGTTTTTCACATATAGCTTTGAAGATAAAGGTAACCTTTATACATAATTTTATAGATTTTGTTTTCCATCATGCAAAGAGGTTATCCTAGTATGTCATTATTGCACATGATGACATGACACAGCAAAAAGGACAACATATTCACATGATGTAGCTGATGTCCTCTTAAGAATATAATAAACACTCTGTATTTATCCTATGTTCACTTAAACTGTGAGTGAAAACCATGCACTATGCGCCAAGATCTTAACCATAGAAAGAGAAGCAGGTTGGACTCTACTACAGTGATATTACAACTTCATCTTGAATCTTGCTTATGATAATCATTCCCTATTGATTTTCAACTCTAATTACATATTTTCTAGGAATATGAAATGGAAAGAAAAAGCAAGAAGAAAACCAGAAAAGCATAAATAGAAAATTACAAAAATTGATGTTAAGGTCAAAAGAATTAACTACCTACAGTCATTTTTTCCCCAGGTTCATTAATTATTTCATTAATTTATTCTGCAGACTGTGAAAACATTATACTAGATATTATGAAATATAACAGTACACAAAAAGATCCAGTGCAAATTGTGAAAAAGGCAGTCTAATACCAGTGCACAGATTAGCTTGTGAATTTACACTGACACGCTTATAATGGTCTGCAAACAACATAGATTACATTTTGTTCTAAAATTATAAAGAGTCAAAAATCTTGACAGTTCACAGAAGCAGTAGTGAACCTTGCATGCAGAATACTTACTGACAATGTCAAAGGAGGGGCTTCGCAGGTAAGACAGAAAAGCTCTCCTGCTTTCTACAGTGCATTTATCAAATCACATTTTCAGGCTATTGAAACTATTCTAACAAAATTTTTTACTCATCAGTCATTCAAGAAAACTTGTTTCATGGACAAATATAAGCTATTCTAGTATAATCATCATGGTAAAGAGTAGGCAAGTAGACTTTTTATCCAATTTAAGACATTCTTACTCAAATCAGTGCACAAATTGAAAAAAGCTTTGAGGGAACTGGAAGAGATGCCATGCACCACTGGTTACTTAGTAAAGATGCAAAAAAAACCCCTCCTGAATTTGAACTCAAGAGAAAAAAGGGTTGGGAAGGAATACAATCAATTGTTTAAAAAAGGACTGTAAACAACTTTACAGTGCTAAATTAATTTCTGCAATAAAACACTCCACAGACATGCAAGCAAAACTTATAAATACAGTGAATTCTGAATTTGCAGAATATCCCAAGCCAAGTTAATTGTGACACCAATTAACATAAAACTGTACTCTAATATTCATGGGGGCAAACGCAGTGGAAATATAAACCACGGACTTGAATTTAACTACCTTAGCCTTCCCACAACAGTACTCCAACATATGCATTATTAGTTGTATTAACAAGTGTGCTGCTTTCTGAAACACATGCAACTCAGGCAAAAATATCAGTGTTATGTGCTAATTGCCCTTCACAGGAAAAGCTCCTTAATAGTTGAAAGGCTTCACTGAACTACCTCACCCCCTACAGTAAATCACTGCTTGTCATTGACTATTGATAATAGGAATCTAGGAAGTAAGTGATCCCTGAAAGACACACTTCTACTGAATAACGTCACCACTGTTACATACCAAACCAAGTAAAAATTACATTTATACAGGTCAAAACAACAAAACAGAGACCTCATATTTGAGGTAATGGTGTGCAATTCTAGATCATGGTAAAAAAAGAATAAACTGATCAATGTCAAGGTTTACTTTGAGTCAAGAGGGTTTCATTTGCACTGGTTTTGAACAAGTTCTTGGCTGTTCAATGTGGTATGGGGTTTGGGTTTTTTTGAGGGGAGGATAGGGCAGTAGGAGGGGTGTACACAAATGCTTTCCTAGAGACAGGAAGACTTTTTAAGAGCCATTCTTGCACTTTATAAATAAATCCACAGCATCAGATGTTTCCAAAAGCATCTCCTTTTGTTTGCTGTGCTTGCCTCGAGCACTGAAAATATTTTAATGCATGCCCAGGTTTTCCTCAACAGGCAAATCACAAAGAAGTTTTTTGGCTACATTTAATATATAAACTTACGCATAAAATACCAGAAAGAAGTAAGTAGAAACAAAAAGTACCTATTAAATAATCATGCCCATTCCTCCACCGATGGAATATTATTCCCTGTAGTATAATGAGCACTTCAGCAAGGCTGCCCATTATCTGAAAAATGAGGCTGCTTGCCTTTTCCTTTGGGAGATTATTACATAGTCTGAGAGATTCCAGTATTAGAATCTATTTCTGATGGTAAATGTCAATTTTTCTTTCTGAATATCATCCCTTTCATCTCACTGAAAGGAGGACAGGAGTGAAGAACTACTCCCTGTTTGCTGAAAGACTTGCCTGACACAGGCTATGCTGCAACTCTGCCCAGACTTATCCACACGTCACAAAGCAAGAGGACTCACACAGCCCCACAGCGGACTCACTGTAAATCCACATTCTAATCTAGGACCTCTTAGGGTCCTTGAACCATGGCCATCTTAAAATATAACAGACCTCAATACTAGCAAATTCAACATCCAGAATTAAGTGAAATAATTTACACCACAATGCAAAGCTTCACATAAGGAGACTTCAGTAAAATAAGAAATCTATTTATAGATATCGTAAAGTCAAAACAAAGACATTTTGTCTCAGTAGCTATTTAAGAAAAATACATTTCTAACAGCAAAGAAGATACAGAAGAAATAAATGAGATAATGGCAAAAAAATCTCAAGTATATCCAAGTACTAAACTTGTAAAAAAATTCAGGAGATTCACTTGATTTTATGGAAATACAAGGAGTAACTAAGGAAGACGGGGAGACTGCTGAAGAGTTCGTGGATTTGTTTGTTCCCACTGAAAAAAATAAAGGCACCTAGTAAGGAATACTTTTTTTTTAGTTAATGAAATGCCTGTAGAAACAGAGGTACTAAGAAAACCTCTGAGGATATATTGATAATTAAGGTGAAATAAATCAACAAACCCTGATGCAACTTATCCAAGATTTCTGATGTTTCATAATACAGAAAGTGAACTGCTATTAAAAAAAAATAAATCTCAATCTTTAACACCTAAATACAGTATTTTTTGCAAACTTCTCCGAATCCTACCCTTTAGCGCAGCATTTTTCAGCATGTCTACCTTGGCCATGCGTGGCATCGCTACTTAGGAAGCTGCACATCCCCTGCATTCACACTGTGGCTGCATCTGCCTCTCTTTTGATCATTTTAATGAAAGAGGCTTTAAAAGGAGTGGGGGGCAGGAGAGGCACCACACTGACATAATCGATTCAGACTGCCAAGAAGGCTTCTGCTACAGTCTTCTACAGTAATTTATTTTAGAAAAATAAAACTAGGCAGTAAGTACTTTTATATGGAAAAGACTACTTACTGTTGTGGATCAAACCCTGATTAAGAGACTGGACAGGCAGAATAAATGGTCAGTTTTCCTCTTGGCAAAGGCTAAGTGACTATTCAATTTATGTAACAGACTGTTAATATATTTATTAGTAATCTGAAAAAGCCATGAGCAGAGAAAGTCTGCTGATGAAGCAAGTTATGAAGCAAAGGCTGGCAACTTTAGCTAGATTACAAAGTTTATCACTTTGAAAGGGAGCTGATGCCATACCACAATCGACTCTTACAACCTTAGCATTACTCTCCTCTGCAGTGAAAGGTATGTGCTCCTGTGGGTATGAATTAAGGAAAGGTACTTATCCTATCAATTAAGGAATGTATCGTAACGTATATAACTTGGCAACTAGAATTCTGCCCTATCATAACATTCAAAAGCTTGACTGAGAAGGTCATGGAACTTAGTTTCCACATGAGGTTTTGTCATTCTTTTGTCCTCTGTCCTTCCATTTTTAAAATAAAGAAAATAAAACCAAACTCCTGTCCAGCACAACTATTCTAATTCACCACAGCAAAGTTGGAAATTCAGCAATTTTAACACATGTTGCTACTGCTGAAAAAACAGGACAAAGAAATGGCAGGAAAGCTATGATGGGGTGGTCTCATCTGGCTATAATCTCCCCCATTCTGCTTTTCAACTGTCAGCACAGCTGTTCCAACAGTTTTCTGGTCTTCCCAGCGCCCTGCGTGCTGCACCAGTGGTGGCAAGACCTCATGGCAGTCCCAGACTTTGGCAGCTAAGACTTCTGAATAGAAGAAAACAGGCCACTCTTCAGGTTGGCCAAAATTAGAGAGAATTCCTCTGCAGTGAGGACCAGACACTTCTGTATCCCATGAAATCTCAGGAATTATGGGTGCAGAAGTTTTTCAGTGAAAATATTGTAAACCAAACTGAGGCACAAAATAAGGTACCCTGAATAAATCAGTTGGTATCAGCATCCTTTTAAGAATGTAGGGCAAACAAAAGACTCATCAGGTGACCCATATTTAGTTTCTCAAACAAAAGAAGTGATTAAATTCTGCCGATTGAGGGAGAATTCAAGTCTGAGAAATACTTCATCACAGAAAACCTACTTAGACTGGAATCCATGTACGCTGGAACGCACATCATGGTGTGAGAGAGAAACAGAGACCAAACACGCAGGTGCACAATAAAACTATCTAGAAGACTAACAATCTTTCTTTAAAATAAAACAGTAAAGAACATAAAATTCACTTGTCTACATGGATTAGAGATATAACCAGTATGACAATTCCCACCTTCACATTAAAGATCCTCCATGGGAAGGCATCATTAAAGAGCACTCATAGCTATATGCATGTGCAGTGCCAGACGACTCCAACTCGTTTCTCTTCCTTCCTGTTTCCCCACACCAATTTAACGATTTATTAAAAGTAAATATATTATTAACCATGCACAACCACAGAAAGAATAAAATTACAGTCTACAAATTATTTAGATATGGGTTCCTGGGGAACTAAGGAAATTGCAATCCCTAAGTGAAGGCTTGAAAAAAAAACCAAACTATCTGGAACTGGGAGTGATACGCACCCAGCTGCCATCTCCCCAAACACAAGTGTCACCAGAAGAACACATCAACATCCATCTGCTATGAACAAACCTGGCACCCAAAATAAGGTAGGAAGGCTGTCAGAAACTTTGTGAACTCTATTGAACACTTCACTCTTATTTCTGAAACCTGCATGGATAGAGCAAGATTTAGCTCCTCTGTTCATTATAAAATTAAGTCACTCAGTATATTCATTATATGAACTTTTAAATGAAATTTCTTTTATTGAAATTCTTCAGGCAGTAATAAACACAGAATGAAGTATTCTGCATTCTGAATATTGAGAAATGTAGTTGAAGTACTTTCTTGGGTGTGACAAAAGAAAGGGCTATTACATTTTAATACCAACATTGTACCTGTAATCTAGAAGACATTTGCAGTAAAGCTGCTCTGTCTTTCTGGTGTATTACTCTGCTCAAAAACACTCAGTCTCCTTATTCACACGGCTGCTTTCTCTGTATGGGAAACTACTGCTCAGGGTGCTCTGCCTCACTTCTCCTACAGTAATCCCACTCTCCATCCTTCTTTCTTTCCTTTACTCCTTACTTTAAGACTCAGTTGTCCCCTGGTTTTGTTTTGTACAGGCTTTTAACGACAACTATCTCCCTCCAATACATTTTGTGCTCGTATACCCACATCCACCATTCCTTCTCTAAACTTCAGCACCATTTCTCCTCATTCCCAAATTTAGAGCGGGGAAGCACATTTGCTTGGAGCTGCCAGGAGGGGAGTGGGAATGCGCTGGGATGATAGCAGCTTGGCCAATGCTAAGCAACAGAGGGCAACTGGCAAACAGATTAGGAACACAAAACCTTCTGAGATGCCTCTGCTCCCCATGCAGCATTTGCTTCACAGCAACAGCTTCCCAGGCTGAGAACTACTCTTCCAGTTCCTCCTGAGCAGCGATAATCTCTGCAGCAATATAAACCAAAGGCAGCTACCAAAAACCACCTGGGGCACTAGCCTTCTTCCTAGGCACTTGGTGTACAGTCACATCCGAGTTCACCAACACCCCAAGACGTCCCACGCAGCCAGACCCACCTGCCTGCCTGCACGTGGGCTGAGGAAGAGAACCAGGAAGCAGCAGCATCCTAGGGAGCTGCTGCTACAGAATTTTTGGTCTGATAAAACCGTTCTGCAAGCTCTTCACATGCTATCAGCACTCCTAGTCTCTTTTTTACTAGCATTTCAGACTTTACTTGAAATGATTTAGCTATTTTGCAATACATTCTATAAAAAAGTCAAAGAAGCTGAGGCCTGGGTGACGGGCAACTTGCAAAAATATAACCTTCCTATAAACTGTGGGAAAAAATAATTGAATTCTTCATAAAAATTGCTGTCTTATTATTACAGAAAGAGAGCATCTTTTAATTTACTGTCCTGTATTATGAATTTTTATTATGTAGGGCACAAGTAAAAGAGCAATTATGATTAAATGCTAACTACATAGGACTAAAAATTAGTTACTTCCAGTTCCTGGCTGATAACTACTGATTTAACTGGTATCAGGATGACCTGCTCTGTCTCTTCTTTCATTTATTTCTGAGAAGATTTATGTAACATAAATTATTAAGTTATTAATTAATAAATGGACAGTAAAGCAGGAGCGGGGTATTCCTGGTTTTGCAATATGCCTCCAAGACATCATTTTTTTTACTGCAAGCAATTTTGCATGTCCTTTTGGACTATAGTTTACCCTTGTCAAAAAAAGCCTGCTAAGAAATTAGTGCAATGTGGTTCAGTATATTTTGATTTTCCAAGCAGAAGATCCCCATGGCAGCATTTTATGGTACTTGCACAGATGAGTCTGTTTGGAGAATGCAGTTAACTGCAATTAATTACATGTATCACCGAAAAACAATAATTCACACTGTTCATCATAAACACTGTGAACTTAATTCAGGTAAGACAAAGTCTCTAGGAAAAAATAATAAGCTTTCTTAGACTAAGTGATATAGCTTGAAGGAAAAAAAGACTGGAGCATGCAAGTTAATCTTGGGCATGAAGAAAGACTTTGATGTCTCAAAACGTCACTATTTTTTTAATATATATGATAAGCATAACAAAATATAATAAGCTATTGCGTTTTCCTATAAACCCAGTCTTCCTACAGCTCGAGACCATCAGAGAGAGAAACTTATCAATCGGCATACAGGAATGCAATTTCAGTTATTTTATGGAAATCCTATGCATTTTAACCAGGACTTTAATCACTTTGGAGTAGCAGCTAACAACAAATAAAAAAATAATCAACTTTACCAGGAAACCAAGCCTAAAAACTCACATGCAAATATTAGTGAGAGAAGGAAAAGGAGGATGAATACAACTTCAGCAGGAACACAAAACTGAGTCTATCTGGAAACAGCAACACAGAACTAAAGAGAGAAAAGGGCAAACTCACAGAGCACATGTTCCTGTAGCAGATGACATTTTAACACATCCATGCTGTCAAGTTTTATTCTAGCTAGCAAACCCTAAACCAAAGTGTCTCATATCAAAATGTTTCAAAAAGCCTGAGGGCAATCAAGAGAACCTTCATGGTCTTGGGATGACTGGTTAAGGGATAAGGAGCACAAGTAGTGTTCTCCACTATCCTTTCAGGTGCGGGGAATGATGAGGAAAAGAACAGAAACAGCCAGCAGATCAATACCTGGCTCCAAGTCTGGTGTCACCAACAGGATTTTTGGGTTTTTTTGATCACAGGTCAGTTTACACGACACTAGGCCGGCTGGATGGGATTACCTTTCTCAAACTAGGAAAAGGATCTTTGCACAGGGGTTATCAGGGATTACCAAAAGAGCCTTCAGCTAGATTTGAAGATGGAATGGGATAAAACCAGGCTCAACAGAGATAAGCCTGTGCCAATGTTTGAAGAACAGCGTGCTAGTGAGGTTCTTTGATCTGCTGTCTCATTGGAGGTGGGGGATGCAGACCAGTTGTTCTCCAGGTACCCAGCCCCCCCTGAGCTGGAAGACAGGGAAGGGGAGCAGAGCGAAGCCCTCATAATTCAAGGGGAAACGGTTAGAGACTTGCTGCATCTCTTAGACACACACAAGTCTATGAGGCTGGATGGATCCACCCAAGGGTACTGAGGGTGCTGGCAGAAGTTTTCACCAAGCCACTTTCAATTGTTTATCAGCAGTCTTGGCTAATCAAGAAGGTACCAGCTGACTGGGAAGTTAGCAAATGTGACATCCACCTACAAGAAGGGCCAGAAGGAGGATCCAGGGAACTACAGGCCTGTCAGCTTGACCTTGGTGCTATGGAAGGTTATGAAGCAGATCATCTTGAGTGCCATCATGCAGTACTTCCAGGATAACCAGGTGATCAGGTCCAGCCAGCATGGGTTTGGGAAAGGAAGGACAGGAAGTTACACAAACTAACCTGATCTCCTTCTATGACAAGGGGAGCTTCTTAGAGAATGAAGGAAAAGTTGTGGATGGTGTCTACCTAGACCTTAGTGAAAACTTTGACATTATTTTCACGTCATTCTCCTACAAAAACTGACTGCTTATGATTTGGATAGGAGTACTCTTCACTGGGTAAAAAACTGGCTGGATGGGTGGGCCCAAAGAGATGTGGTGAATGGAGTTAAATCCAGTTGGCAGCCAGTCACAAGTGGTGTTCCCCAGGGCTCAGTGTGGCGGCTGGTTCTGTTTAATATCTTTACCAATGATCTGGACAAGGGGATTGAGTGCAACCTCAGTAAATCTGCAGACGACACTAAGCTGTATGGGACTGCTGATCAGCTTGAGGGAAGGAAGGCTCTACAGCAGGATCTGGACAGGCTGGATCAATGGGCAGATGCCAATTGTAAGAGGTTCAACGAGGCCAAGTGCCAAGTCCTTCACTTTGGTCACAGCAACCCCATGCAATGCTATGGGCCTTGGGAAGAGTGGCTGGAAAGCTGCCCGGCAGAGAAGGACTTGGAGGTGTTGGCTGACAGTCAGCTGAACGTGAGCCAGCAGTGTCCCAGGTGGCCAAGAAGGCCAATAGCATCCTGGCTTCTATCAGAAATAGTGTGGCCAGCAGGACTAGAAAAATGTGTCCTGCAGGCTGAGGGAGGTGACTCTCTCCCTCTACTCTGATGTTGTGAGACCTCACCTGGAGTACTGAGTCCAGTTCTGGAACCCTCAGCATAGAAAAGATGTAGACCTGTGGGAGTGGAGCCATGGAGGGCCACAAAGATGATCAGGGGACTGGAGCACCTCCTGTATGAGTAAAGGCTGAGAGAGTTGGGGTCAATCAGCCTGGAGAAGACAAGGCTCCAGGGAGACCTTATAGCAGCCTTCTAGTAGCTGAAGGGGATCTGTAAGAAAGGTGGAGAGGGACTTTTTGCAAGGGCATGTAGTAATACAATGAGAAGTAATGGCTTTAAACTGAAAGAAGGTAGCTTTAGACTAGACATAATGAAGAAATTCTTCACAATGAGGGCGGTGAGGCACTGGGACAGGTTGCCCAGGGAAGCTGTGGATGCTCCACCCCTGGAAGCGTTCACGGCCAGGTTGGGTGAGGCTTTAAACAACCTAATCTGGTAGGAAGTGTCCCTGCTCATGGCAGGGGGGCTCGGACTGGGTGATGTTTTTGGCATCCCTTCCAAACCAAACCATTCTATGATTCTATGATATGATGTCCCTGTGTACTGAGCACTAGTGAGGCCGCATCTCAAATCCTGTGTTCAGTTTTGGGCCCCTCAATACAAGAAAGATATTGAGCTGCTAGAGCATGTCCAAGGAAGGGGAGAAAAATCTGGTGAAGGGTCCACAGCACAAGTCCTGTAAGGAGCAGGTGAGGGAATTAGGGTTGCTCAGTCTTCATTGCTCCCTACAACTATCTGAAAGAAGGATGAGTTAGGTGTCAAATCTCTTTTCACAAGTAACAATCAACAGGACAAGAGAAAATGGCCTCAAGGTGCTCCAGGGGAGGTTTAGACTGGATATTAGGAAAAATTTCTTCACCAAAATGGTTGCGCAGCATTGGCACAGGTTGCCCAGGGAAATGGTTGAGTCACCATGCCTGGAGGCAATTAAAAAGATGCTTAGATGTGGCACTGAGGGACATGGTTTAGTGGTGGACTAGCAGTGCTTGTTTAACAGTCAGACTTGATGATTTTAAAGGTCTTTTCCAATTTAAATGATCCTATGATTCTGTCTTCTTTTACAACCTGCTTTCTTAAGACAAGTGCAATTTAGGCATGGTATGAAGTTATTTCATTTATTCAGCTACTGAAGATCTGGATCTAACTGTCTAACAGCCCCTGGCGTCAACCTTTCTTGGAGAAATTTTATTTCTTTTGGATGCTAGGCTGTAACATTAATGTTCCTCAGCAATATTTTACATGCGCAGACAGTGACACTGGGACTACTCTGACAGTTCCTACAATTCTACATTTTTTGTCTAATATATTTAATTTCAAACTAAGAATATTACTTTAATTTTTCACAGCTGGCATTTGCACTGGAAGAAGACTTCTCCACGACTGACTTAAAATGCAGAAAGAACTAAAAAAACAGAAAAAGAATCAACACTAGGTTCACTTTACATGCACACACTTTTTCTTGAAACAGTCAAAGCACATCTGTCAGACAACAATTCCTATAAATGCTGCAAAATCAAGTTTTAATTGTTTCTTCAGAGAAATCCTTTATCTGTTTAAAAATTAAATAGGCCATTCCTTTCTTTGAAGCTACTTTCAACATCACCTTGTTATTACGGCAGAGAAAGTATATTATCAGACAGCAAACAGGCACTTCATTCAGGTATAAATCACTCAAAGCTATGACAGAATGTAATTATTGTATTTAACATGTGAAAACTCAAAAGGAGGAGAGATTTGTTTTCCTTAGGACCAGAATGCAGGAAGAAGGGGTTTTAGATAAGCTGGAGAATTCTTGTTCATGAAGTTGTTATGAAGAAGCCTGAGTGAGAAAAGTGGGTGCAACCTCATACTGGAAAGCTTGTGAGAGGTGGACAGTTATTTCTTACTCAATTTTCCCAAGCTTGCACTTATGGCACAAAGATTTTCTGCAACCATCTCAATATCCCAGCCAGTTCTGTAGATCCAAGTTAGTCTGTTTTTACAGCATTTAAACAATGGTTACTCTCCTCACTGTACATTATTCTTCCTTCGTTCAACAGTTCTGTTTAAAACCCACCTTTGTATAAGCTTGTCGGTGGTCCTCCCTTACATAGAAGGCCACTAGGTATCTACAGGACCTCAGAGGTCATAGGGCTTTTTGCTGTTGTTCTGCTTTAAGTACAGAAAAAAATGAGTAGAAAGCTGATGTAGCTATCAGTAAATAAATAATAGATAATCTAAAACTAGGGTAGAGAAAGAAACTCTAGAACTAAGATTTCCCCCACCCTACTTGTTCCCCCAACTCATCCTTCTCACCGCAAATATAATTTCCTAACTTCTGTATTTCTACATTTCTGGGTCCTCTTGGTACCTTAAGTTCAGGGTGAGGCTTTGCCAAAAAAACCAAACAAAATAAACCCCAACTGCCTATTTCTCTTGTGGACAAACTTGCTGTTCGATGCTATTTTCCCTCTCCCTCATAAGGTAAAAAAAAAATAAATAAAAAAAAACCCAAAAAAACTATTTGTGATCTTGGAGCCATTGCATCAGAAGCATTAATTTAAAATTATCACCGCATTCTTGCACTTTCATCATAATAATTAATGTTTTTTCTGCCTGAAAAATCTTCTATGACTATATCCTGCAAGAAACCCATACCAATTCAAATTTAGTGAATCAAAGGAATCATTTGGGTTAAGCAATAATAGAGATGTATCTTCTGCATTGAACAAGAGTTCATAACTAGATTGTGCTGTTTAAATATTAACCTGGTAAAAAACTGCAATAGAGATGCAACTCGGCGAAGTCTACATCTATATTATCTAAGGATTTCTGGACTGTTTAAAATCCTTCTATATGTAACTTCCATTTTAAAAGAATCATCAGTTTTGTAAGAGAGCTTTCAGCAATGAACACAAACATTTAAACCAAATGCTATATCGAATCCTTTGGGAAATGAATGATCCTCAGTCTATACAACAGAAAGCAACAGAACATAACAGACAATGCTGTAGAATTTCAACACGAGTTCTTTAAAAGAAAGGCTTTTCTGCACTAGTTAGGGTTCATTTTTCTTCCTTAGACTTGTCTAGTAACCTTGTCAACATTGTAGGACTTGAAGTAATTCGTTCCACATCTTTAAAGGATGGCATGGCCAGTATCAATTAGTTTTTATTCAAATGAAAGTGTTTTATACGAATAGAACATACAGGATACAGGTGTGCCTCTTGCCACACAGGCTCTATCAAACCCTAAAAATTCACCAGCCAAAGAATATCAAAGAAACTCCATTTTATCTCTGAAAAAAAAGAAGGATATCATCTTCAGAAGACAGTTGGAAAATTCCTTCATAGGTCATGTCTCCGCATGTTACAAAGAGAAACAACTAGTATATGATAAATTTAAAAAATTCTAAGTTCCGTAAACAGCATCCTCTTATTTTTAATTTAAGATGGAAACTAAGGTAAACAACAGACAAATAATCACAGTTTGGCAAAAAGACATTCATTGTACGCTATTATAAGGCTGAGTGAAAGAAGAAAATGACCAGTTTTGATTGTCTAGTTTCAGGGAAACTAGAAATAACTGAAGCTTAATACTTCTGCTGTTAAACCAAGCTGTATTTATGACCTGTCTCAGACTGAAGAAGGCATTCGCATGCCGTACCACTGCCTCTTCTAAAACCAAACCATTATTCTAGCTTATCATGCTACACAATTCATCTTTCAAAACACAGTTTTCTCAACACATAAGTATTTTGTGAACATTTTTATCAAAGTGAGTATTGTGCAGAAACTAAGTACAAACACCTTGCTCAGCGAGGCTTGAGAGTAATTTCTGCTTTTCTTCTTGAATGACAGCAGAGCGAACAACTGAGAGTCCTGAATCAGAACGGAGTGTAGACCATTACTATCACAAATTAAGAACTCTGAAATATTATTAATACATTAATTAAGAAGGATTAACCATGCTCAAAATGAATTTTCCCTTCTGGAGGGGAAAGAATAGTTCAGAGCCTACATCAGGAGACATCTAGTTCACTTTTGAGCCTATATACCCTGCTCTACTTGCCAAACCCAGTACTCTCCTACCACCAAATATCTACTTTCAAGCAGAATTTTGTACTCCTGACTAAAAAAGTTAAAAACTTGAGTATTTAAGATTTGATGCTTAAACGTCCATCAAAAGAATGAAGTGCTTCTATGCTGTGAGAGATGACAGTATTGTTATGCAGACTTGAAAGGGGAAAAATAAAACAATCAAGTTGACAATACTGTTTCACTCTCCTCATTCCAGTCTTTGCTATTCTGTAACTGGACGTACACACATTATATTTCATTTATAATTCACTCATAAATATTTGCTCACAGTGCAACCTTAAAGGGCCGTATTTAAAGGATGAGAATAACCAAAGATTACAGCTTTGAAAATATTTAGTTGTTGTAAGGGGGGAAAATGCCATCTGCTGGGTACAGCTGAGGACTGTCCTTTTATTACTGACACACTATGATGCCTCAGGCAAGTTTTCACTTCAGACTTCATTTTTCCCATCTTGAAAACTGATATAAATTTGTGCATTGCTTTTGGGGGAGTAGTAATAGCAGCCTCATTAAAGCTATGTAACATAAAACTTCTTACCATCATATCTCTCAGAGATCAGAAGGTCTAGCAATAGGTAGGATGGTTAGCATTTGAATAAAGATAGTTTTAATCTTTCAAGAACATTAACATTGTCTCTAAACCCCCGATATTTCATATGCTTTTATATATTCGCATATATAAATTCTGCAGTCTGGTAATTAAAAACTTATTCAGCTTGTATATCTAAAGCAGAGCAACGTGCTGACATTTGTTTCTCTATTAGTCACATAAAACTTTTCCACCATTCATAAGAATCATAGAATAACCAGGTTGGAAGAGACCCACCGGATCATCGAGTCCAACCGTTCCTATCAAACACTAAACCATTCCCCTTAGCACCTCATCCACCCGTGCCTTAAACACCTCCAGGGAAGGTGAATCAACCACCTCCCTGGGCAGCCTCTGCCAGTGCCCAATGACCCTTTCTGTGAAAAATTTTTTCCTAATGTCCAGCCTGAATCTCCCCTGGCAGAGCTTGAGGCCATTCCCTCTTGTCCTGTCCCCTGTCACTTGGGAGAAGAGGCCAGCACCCTCCTCTCTACAACCTCCTTTCAGGTAGTTGTAGAGAGCAATGAGGTCTCCCCTCAGCCTCCTCTTCTCCAGGCTAAACAACCCCAGCTCTCTCAGCCGCTCCTCATAAGGCCTGTTCTCCAGCCCCCTCACCAGCCTCGTTGCTCTTCTCTGGACTCTCTCCAGAGCCTCAACATCCTTCTTGTGGTGAGGGGCCCAGAACTGAACACAGGATTCGAGCAGCGGTCTCACCAGTGCTGAGTACAGAGGGAGGATAACCTCCCTGGACCTGCTGGTCACACCGTTTCTGATCCAAGCCAAGATGCCATTGGCCTTCTTGGCCACCTGGGCACACTGCTGGCTCATGTTCAGTCGGCTGTCAACCAACACCCCCAGGTCCCTCTCTTCCAGGCAGCTTTCTAGACAGACTTCTCCTAGTCTGTAGCACTGCACAGGGTTGTTGTGCCCCAAGTGCAGGACCCGGCATTTGGCCTTGTTAAACCTCATGCCATTGGACTCAGCCCAGCGGTCCAGCCTGTTCAGATCCCTTTGCAGAGCCTCCCGACCCTCCAGCAGATCCACACTTCCACCCAGCTTCGTGTCGCCTGCAAACTTGCTAAGGGTGCACTCGACGCCTTCATCCAGGTCATTGATAAAGACATTGAACAGGGCTGGACCCAGCACTGAGCCCTGGGGAACCCCACTTGTCACTGGCCTCCAGCTGGATTTCACACCATTTCCCACCACTCTCTGGGCCCGGCCATCCAACCAGTTTTCCACCCAGGAGAGTGTGCGCCTGTCCAGCCCAGAGGCTGACAGTTTCTCAAGCAGAATGCTGTGAGAAACTGTGTCAAAGGCTTTACTGAAGTCCAGGAAGACCACATCCACAGCCTTTCCCTCATCCAGCAGCCGAGTCACTTGGTCATAGAAGGCGATCAGGTTAGTTTGGCAAGACCTGCCTTTTGTGAACCCATGTTGACTGGGCCTGATCACCCGGTTCTCTTGCATGTGCTTCATGATAGCACTCAAGATCACCTGTTCCATGACTTTCCCTGGCACTGAGGTCAGACTGACAGGCCTGTAGTCCCCTGGATCCTCCCTGCAACCCTTCTTGTAGATGAGCACAACATCAGCCAGCCTCCAGTCCAGTGGGACTTCCCCAGTCTTCCAGGACTGTTGGAAGATGATGGAAAGGGGTTTGGCCAGAACATCTGCCAGCTCCTTCAATACCCTTGGATGAATCCCATCCGGCCCCATAGACTTGTGGGTGTCTAGTTGGACTAGCAAGGCTCTGACCACCTCCTCTTGGATCATGGGAGCCTCATTATGCTCCTCTAGCTCCTGGGTTTGTACACAGGCGGAACAACTTTCTTTACAATTAAAGACTGAGGCAAAGAAGGCATTAAGTACCTCAGCCTTTTCCTCATCCCCTGTCACTGTTGTTCCTTCTGTGTCCAATAGGGACTGTATGGTCTCCCTAGTCCTCCTTTTATTATTTATATATTTATAGAAAGATTTTTTGTTATCTTTCACAGACTTTGCCAATCTGATTTCTAGCTAAGCCTTAGCCCTTTTGATTTTTTCTCTACATAATCTCACTTCCCTCCTGTAGTCCACCCAAGAGGCCTGTCCCCTCTTCCAGAGCCCATAAACGTTTCTCCTCTTCTTGATATCACTCAAGATCTCTCTGTTCAACCAAGGTGTTTTTTTTCCCCTGCTGCCTTCTTTTCCGGAACATGGGGATGGCTTTCTCCTGAGCTGCTAGGATTTCCTTTTTGAAGAGCTCCCAGCCCTCATGGGCTCCCTTGCCCTTAAGTACTGTCTCCCATGAGACTTCGCCAACCAGCCTTCTGAAGAGTTCAGAGTCTGCCCTCTGGAAATTTAATGCTACTGTCCTGCTAACCACCCTCTTCAGAAACAGAACAGAAAGCCCTATCATCTCATGATCGCTTTGTCCTAGGCATCCTCCTACTGCCACATCCCCCACAAGGCCTTCTCTGTTCACAAACAGCAGGTCCAGGAGGGCACCCTCCCTTGTTGGTTCATTCACCAGCTGTGCAAGGAAGTTGTCTTCTACACACTCCAGGAGCCTCCTAGCACACTTCCTTTCTGCTCTATTGTACTTCCAGCAGATACCAGGAAGATTGAAGTCTCCCACAAGAACAAGAGGCATTGATCTAGAGATTAACCCCAGCTGTTTATAGAAGAGCTCATCAGCTGCTTCTCCTTGGCTGGGTGGTCTGTAACAGACTCCCATCACAAAATCTACCTTCTTATGGGCTCCTCTGGTTTTAACCCACAGGCACTCAATCTCCTCATTGCCACAATCCATCTCAACAGTGTCCAAGTCCTCCCTTACAAAGAGGGCTACCCCGCCTCCTCTCCTACCCTTCCTATCCCACCTGAAGAGTTTGTACCCCACCATAGCTGCACTCCAGTTATATGAGTCATCCCACCACATTTCTGTGATGGCAACAACATCATAGGCTCCTTGCCCTACGACAGCTTCCAGCTCTTCCTTCTTATTCCCCATGCTGTGTGCATTGGTGTAAATGCACTTCAGCTGAGCTGCTGAGCCTTCAGCCCTCTTAGAGGGAACAGAGTTCGTTCCCAGCTGCCTGGTAAGTGGAGTAGGTAGCTCCAGAGTGCCTGTATCTCCCTTAGCACCCTCAGGTGTGTTCACCCCCACTTTCTGTGTGGTGATGTACTGGTGGTCCTCACCAGCACACCCTCTCCGAACTTCCAGTGCCCCACATCCAGGCTCACTCCTGTCTAGCCTGGTCTCAACCTCCCCCCCCTTCACATCTAGTTTAAAGCTCGATTTATGAGCTTAGCTAGGTTTTTAGCAAGGGCTTTAGCCCCCCTTAGGAGACACACGTGTCCCATCCTTAGTAACAAAGCCTGGGGGTGCATGAGCCACCCCATGATCAAAGAAGCCGAAGCCCCTCTCGTCACACTAGGCTTGGAGCCAGGCATTAATCAAATTCTTCTTCCTGACTTCCAGCTCCTCTCTATTTAGCCTTGGGATGGAGCAGAATACTATTTAAGCCCCAGAGCCCTCCATCATTTTCCCAATGGCCCTGAAATCTTTCTTGATGGCTTTGGTCTTTCTGTTTACTAAATCATCATTACTAGTTTGGACTACTATCAGAGGATAGTAGTCTGTCTCGTGGACCAGGGAAGGAAGTTTTCTAGCTACCTCCTTCACTGATGCCCCTGGTAAGCAGCAGACCTCTCTGTGGAGCGGGTCCAGTCTGCAAATGGGTCCTTCCATTCCTTTTAGGAGGGAGTCCCCTACAACAATCACCCTCCTCTTCTTCTTGATGGAGGATGTTTTTATCTTTTTCTGAGGATGGTGCGGCCTAGGGAAAGATTCTAGGCTGTGGGAACCATCATCCTCATCCTCAGGGTTGGATTCCACCTGCAGCACATGGTACTTGTTCACCAGGGGGATCTGGGGTTTTAAATTTACAATATAAAGCAGCAGCTGTCATCTGTGATGTATACACGCACATATGCATATAGGTATATATATTTATAAATTAAAAAAATCTGATTCACGTCATATGAAGCAAAAGCAGCTTAAAACCTTGGAAATCCAGGTTTCAAAGTTAAAATAAAAGCTCATCCCTTACATATAAAATAACATTCGAAATGAAGTCATCCTGTGAATGAATGTATCCTCCATATATTTAAGATAAAAGCCTTGAAGTTGATTTCAGAATAGAATTCCATACAAACCCATGCTTGCACTTCACAGTCATAGGACTGTTTTGTAAAAAGCAAGCTAGCATAAAACCAATATGAAAACAAGGCATTTTAGTGGTTTTAAGGTCCTCTGGTAGGATGACATGCTCACATCTGCTGTCAGATGGAACCAAATCGCTACTGAAAACTAGTAAAGGCTTTATACAAAGGCTACGTATTCCCTGTCAAGCGCAGTAAGCAGACAAGCTCCATACCCAGTAGTTACTGCTCTTCTCCCCATCGCTTAGGTAAGTAACAACGTGGATTCTTCATTAACACTGATTCATCAGGCTTTGATTATGCAAATTGGTCTCCCACAGACAGACACATGCACCTATAGCTTCACTGATCAGGATAAGCATCTTTTCCCAGAAAAGAAACCTACAAGCTGGGTGTTAGCCAAAAAGATGGTTAAGTGTGAATAACCAAGCCTATGGCAGATCCTAAGTCACTAAAGTAACAGATACTAAAAATCCAATTGATTTCCTCAGAATGTAAATGTCCCTTAAAATGCTAATTTTAAAAAATGCGTTTTTTTAAAATCAATCAAACTTGAATCCTTACAAAGCCAATAATACTGGATAATTTTTCTAAAACATGATTATGTAGCTTTCTTTTCTAATGTCTCTGAGGTTATAAGATAAGCACACGCACCAAGAGTTTCTCTTGGCTATCACACAGTGAAAGTGTTTGAACAAACAGTGAAGGTGAAAGTGCTGATAATCTCCCAGCGTTGCAGAAGCCCAGTTGCATGCATACTATACTGGCAACACTGTCGTGGCAGAAATGCAAACAACCTGCATCAGGGTCATTTATTTTGTTGACATGTTTTGCTGATTCCAAAGTACTTGTGAATTCAGGAAGATACAAAAAGCTACGCTTCTAATTCCTAAACCAATTTCAAAACATTCTGATGGTATCAAAGGAAACTAAATTGTACTTTTGGAGTTATGACTGTCATGAATTATTTTTATCTTTAATATATTCATTATTTAGTACTTATAGCTGTTCTTCTGTGATTTGTGAGTTTGGTATTATCAGAAAATTAAATAATAAAAAGTTCAGAGTAAGACTGATGAAGAGTGCAAAACATGTACAATATCTTTGGCTGTCCAGTCTGTTCTATTCTACTACGCTGGTAATTTTTTCTCTTCCTGGTTTGCTTTATCCTTCTTTGAAATACGCCACAGTATGCGAGGAAGTCATCTGAGCTATTTTTTCCTTAAATACATGTTTCTTTAATTCCATACTCTGTGGAAAAATAATTAGCATTCAGATCTCTAATAATTCTGTGCTAATGCTCTTTTCCGTGTGCCAATCTATAAACTAAAGAAAACAGAAAATAAAAATCTCATTAAACAACAAACTAAAAAATCCCAAACAACTGAATATTAATTCGCACTGTAGGCAATTAACACAGGAAAAAATATCCTGAATTAAGCTATCATTTATGGCAAACTCTCAAAATTTAGCAAATGTCTGAAGGAGACCAAATAGTTACTACAGGCAAAAATGCATTTCAAAGAACCTCCTATCAGTTTATAAAATCCATTAAAAACATCGTGAACAGGATGTTCAAGAATACTCTCTAATAACTCCTACAACTTAAAAAGTGAATTTATATTGGTGCAACCTAAAAATATGCTCACAATTGAATTTCAGTAAATCTGAGAGTAGCATATCCATTGCCTAAGCTAAAGGAAGATGAACA
This sequence comes from Phaenicophaeus curvirostris, assembly GCF_032191515.1. Classification (NCBI taxonomy): domain Eukaryota; kingdom Metazoa; phylum Chordata; class Aves; order Cuculiformes; family Cuculidae; genus Phaenicophaeus; species Phaenicophaeus curvirostris. The sequence goes on along the minus strand of NC_091393.1, from coordinate 9,095,296 downwards.
TTTTTTGTATTTAAATTAGACAGTTTCTAAATTATGCATCTGGCAAACCTTTACAGCATATAAAAAAGAACAATGTTAAATGCTTCTTTATTAAAAATGTGTGTTATTTTATTTTGCAACTTAAAAATCCTCTCTACAAGGACAAACTCACAATTTGTGAATTAAATGTAGGTACAGAAAAACCTCTATATACAGCAAAGAAAGCATGAAGAAAGAAAAATAAAAATGCATTAAAATACTTGGTAATTAAGTGTCAAACAGTTCTATGTTATTTAAAAAAACATTCTACATCTTCTCTGCAGGTAATCATAGATTAACTCTGATTGGCAAGAACCTTTACATGTCATCTCCCTCGTGCTCAAGACAGAGTCCGTTTCCAAGTTACACCAGGTTGCTCACAGCCATATCCAACCAGCTTCTGAGTATCTCCAAAGACGGAGACTCTACAACTTGCTCGCCTACTGCAGTGCTAAACCTTTCTCACACCCCTTCTCCTTGTGTCCTTCTACAATTTGTGCCCTTTGATTTCCATTCTTTCAAAACACATCTCTGGCAGCCTGTTTCCATTTTCCCTAACCTGCTGTTAGAGAGCAGTAAACACCAATAAAGTATTATGTAGCCACCTTCTCCTCAGCCTGAACAACCCGGTTCTCTCAGCCTCTCTTTGTATACCAGGTTCTTCAGTCCCCTCACTGTCTTAGTGGCCCATCATTGCTCCAGTGCATCAATGTTTTTATCATACTAGGGAGCCCAAAACTAGACTCATCACCGAAGATGCAGCCTCACAAATGCTGAACAGAGGTGAAGAATCATCCTCCCTCTCCACATGCAGCCCAGGTATCAGCTGGACATCTTTGCCACAAGCGCTAACTACTGCTAACTACTCAATGTCAAAGCTTTGCCCTCCAGTACTCTGAGGTCCCGTTTGCTCAAGTACTCCCTAGCTTTAACTTCCTCACCTGTTGGCAGTTGTGCAGGCTTTGGCTGGCATAGCAATAGTATTTTTCATGGTAGCTAGTTTGGGGCTTTGTGCTGGAAACAGTGTTGATTATCCAGAGATGTCTCAGTTATTGCTGACCAGAGCTCACACAGAGTCAAGTCCCTCCTCTCTTCCCACCCCACCAACTCATAGGCTGAAAGAACACAAGAAGCTGGCAGGGGACACGGGTGGGACATCCTGCAGATGGCTGAACACCTGCCTGCCAATGGGAAGTGGTGAATACCTTGCATTGCTCTGCTTGTGTGCATGGTTTTTGCTTTACCTATTAAACTGTCTTTGTCTCAACTCACAGTTTCTCTCACTTTTACTTTTGATTCTCTTCCCTTTCCAGACGTGGGGGGAGTCAAGACCAAAGCCAAAGCAGCATTGTGTACCTCAGCCCTTCTTGAAGCTTTTCTCACTATGTCTCCTGCTGCATTAGCAGAACACCATCTTCCTTAGTCTTTCTTTAGTTACTAAGGTTTAGTTACTAGTTACCAAAGTCCTTAACTTATCTTCAACTCCAGTAGAGTTCTGGCTTTCCTAGTTCTTTCCCTCCACACTCCAACACTGGTTTTATGTTCTCCACAGAGGTCTGTCCCTGTTTACATCTTATATACACTTCATTGCTCAGGTGAGTTAACTCAGGAATTCTCCATTCAATCAAATCAGCTGTCTGTCATGCCTGCTTGTCCTCCTGCACGCTAGAAAAGTACATCCTTGCACATTTTGAGGAGGTTGTCCTTGTATAACAATCAGCTATCCTCGGCCTCTGCACTTCAGGGAACTTGCCATAGGACAATAGCTACCTGTTCCTTTACAAAGCCAAAGCCAGCTATCCTGAAGCCCAAGATCATTTCTCCACTGCCTGGTTCTCTCACTCATCTCTTGGATTCTACCACCTTACAGTTGTTTAGCTGGGGATGGCATCAGCCCTCTATTTCCATATTCACAACTAGCAATAAATCTAGCTCCACAGCCAAATAGGAATAAGATATCTATCCAAATGTAAAATAGGACAGAGAAGTGCACGGGAGATAAGAAAAGTTTAGAGGCATATGGTATTTGGGAGCTTTTCTTGATCTTGCGTACAGATAGAAATGGATCTTTACCAGAGTGGATAATCGTTATGATAGCTGACATGAGCAACTAGAAAGACTGCTTTAAGAAGGCAGCTAGCTCAAGAAAAAGGAGCGGAATCCATAAAGTATGCAAGGCTACATTTACATTCCATTTTGCAAGTATATAGATAATTTTAGGACGATATGAGGCAAAGCTTTTAAAAATCTGGAGATATGAGTAGCTAAAGTAGAATAATTATCTGACAGATGGAGATTGCCCAAAGCTGCCACTTGAACATATAAAAAGATGAGGCTGAGTTCATTGCTAAAATACAACACTACAAATTCCAAGAGCATCCTGAGTATTAGCTGTGGAAGGTACAGCATCGTGTTCAGTGTACCAGAGTATAAACAGAAGTTAAACTCAAAGCCTTACTTTGAAAATAAATTTTAAAAACTGAAGTGTTATGAAAAGATTTTAAGTATCCTCACATAAGCAATATCACATAAATACTTACAGCATAATACGTATGTAAAATGTGTATCTAGTAGTTTCCCTTGCAGTGCCAATGGTGGCAATTATGCATGTATATTTCGACCACAAAAATCGTTGTGCTTCTCCTTCCCACGCCACCTCACTATTTTTTCTACACATAACATCCTCTCTCCATCAGTTTGCACAACCTTGCCCTTTACATGTCTTCAGAACCAGTAGGATCTACTGTGGTAACAGCTGAATGCCTTAAGGTAATAGCTAAACAAATTACTCTTTTAATTTGCAACTCTTACATTCCTTAAAAAGTAAACAACTTTGAAGCACATGCTTCCTTTAACAACGGTACAGCCATAAATGCAGTTAATATATTCAAACCTGTACTCCTCCTGCTGTCATCCCACCACTGTGCATTTTGCATCTATTTGCAACATCTTGTCCTTATTTGTTCTGTAATTGCTGTGCGACATCATCTGCATTCTGCCTCATAATTCCACCATAGTCAATAGAAATGCAGCCCCAATCTTCACTGTGATCTTTGGAGGCGAGAGGAATATGGAATTATTATTTTTATCACCACAGTACTATTTGAAAAGGTCCTTTTCTGTGATGGATGGCACGTGTAATAGCAAGTTTGTGCTCTTTGATAACAGGCACGCTGCAAACAGGTGAGAAGGCAAGGAGCTCACAGCCCAAACCAACAATGTATGAATCACACAAACTGGGGAATGGAAAGAGAAGATGGAGGAACGAAACACAGGCCAGACTCTCCTGTCTGTTCTGCAGACCTTAGCCTATTCAACTCACTCTTTCATGATTTTTCAGTCAGTTACCAATTTTTTCTTTTTCAAAGTACCAGAGTGAGGAAGAATAGTTTATAAAATGGATTGGCCACCTTGTGACAGACAACATAGCTGTATCACAACAAATCAAGAACATCACGGTCATTTTTGATAGGAATGGTTGGACTCGATGATCCGGTGGGTCTCTTCCAACCTGGTTGTTCTATGATTCTATGATTCTATGATTTTGAACCAGTCGCAGCTTCCTTTCCCCTGCCCCTTCAGAAGCTCTTTCTAATTTACAGAACAAAAAGGACAGCATCGCATCTACTTCAAGGAAAACATTCATCTGCCTGTAGTCATGATTATCTGTATCTGGGAGTTTATTTGTAATGATTGATAGGAACTGGACTCGATGATCCGGTGGATCTCTTCCAACCTGGTGATTCTACGATCAATCTATTCAAGATTTGAAGACCCTGCTGTCGAGATATAAGCCCGCTGTCCTGAAAAATACAGCATTTTATCTCTTGTTTTTTATTCCTTGACAATGGCCAAGCTAAGCAGAACTTTGCCTAAACATTCTACTTGGTTTTTTTCCTTATGTGGCATAATAATCATGGGCATAATAAAAAATAATACAGACTCGCTACTAACGAAACAGGTAATGTCTACTCCAGATTACTAACTTTTTAAAAAAGAAACAAAACTTTATTACTATTTCTGACTTAGAAGATGAGTAAAATTCCTGATTCTTCCCAGTACCTCAAGGTTCTATATAAATTTTATATCATTTTTAATTTGAAATGGCATTGAATTGACACAATAAGATATTCAGTAAAATCAATAAAAAGAAAAGCCTTGCTTGTAATTTGATTTTAGTATGCCTGATTTGGATAAAACTAAGGGACTTGCACTGGCTAATTAAAAAAAGTAAAACGAAGCACAGAGATTTAAGAAATTCTGGTTTGGGAAGCTACCACAAATCTGGCACTATGTAGATATTTTCAGTTGATATTTGTGACATTTAAATAATGCTCAGGGATTTTATTTTTTGAAGAAGTATTCTTAGAGCCAGACATTTTGGGAAAAGGTATCTTTACTGTTAAAAAGCAGCCTTCTCTGTAATATAACTGCGGTATTGCATACAGCAATTAAACAACTTTCTCTGCTGATAGGATTGTTTAACCTGTAGGTCATTTGGAAATGCAGTTGATGTGTTTATATCCCTCTTATTTTATTTCCTAGGAGTGCCATCATAATTTAGGAAAAATACAAGGTACTGTTGTATGACCAAAGGGCTCCAGTTTGCATCAGGGGTGTGAGACCCTTATCTTAGCAAACGTGAAGTGATAGAGAAATGCTGGGAAGTAGATTTACCTTGTAAAGCATATGTAACGTGAAGGCTTTTCAGTTCAAGTGATGTGATTCACCAGAGATAAACAACAAAGTACTCTCTTGTTTAGCTGATCTAATAAATTGTTGGTTGGGTTTTTTTCTTTTTTTCTTTTTTTTTTTTTTTAAATATTGATGTGATGAGAAGAGATTAAGAGAGCGTAAACTAGAATTCTTGCAAACACAATATAAATTTAATCTAACCATCATCCTGATGCTTGGACAGGCTGGACTACAACAATACACAGGGGACAATTACCATGGTTCAACTGATAAGCTCTAACTCACTAAGGCGCAATAATGCAATCCCTTTCAAATAGTTGCACTGAAGAGGACTGTCAGCATTTGGTCACTGAGGTTACAGAAACCCTGCCTTTCTTTGGGATGCAGTAGCATTCCCTTTTCCATCTTGTATATTCTTTGTTCTGCAGTCTACACCTTTATAGGAAAGCTTATCTTGAAAGTACTTCATAGATCATAAACCAAATGCTTCTTTTTAATTCAATGGTAAAACTCCCTCTGATATCAGTAGTGAAATAACTGAACCCTAGATAAAAACAATCGGTCATTCATCCATAATTGAACTACATCTGGGGTGAAACACAGCAGCTATTTTTGCAGTTAACGGTACTATTGCAGATTGATCTATGGATGGAAATGCACAACTGAAAGCACAGGGGAATTTTAGGTAGATGGAAAATAATCATGCTGACTAAAATCTGGCAAACTCCCTAGAGGTAACTCCTTTATTCATACAAAAAATGCATAAGATTGTTTACAATTGTTCAGGATCTCAATTACATATGCCATCCAAAAGACATGTCCAACAGCTGACAGTGCTCTAATCTCATGCTACTGAATAAATAATGCTCATATATGCTTTCTCCACCACCACCTCCCCCCTCCCACCAATTTAAGTGAACAGGGAACTATAAATACAAGCACTGCATGGTTGGAGTTTTACAATACAGGTTCAGCCTGTATCACTAATGGCTAGGCTGAAACTGTGATAAAATCACACACTTGTAGCATGAGTTTTAAGTTTATCTGCATTTCAAGATTTTAAGATGAGCCAGTAAATCAGAACAGAGGACCTGGAAATCACAGACAGTCCCCATTCTCGTTGTTTCAAGCATTCAAGTATTTGAGATCAATACTTTGACTTTAGCTCCTCATTTGTCCGTAAGAGATCAATACAAAGGCATATCTTCTATTTCCATAAATACTATTGTTTGACTATACCAAAACAACACACAAATTCTGTAACAGTACTTAAACCACATCTGTATTACTCTGCTGTCAACTGCATGCCAGATTTGTTTTTGATTACTGAAGAAGAAAACTTTTTACCTAAAAGGTTGAAACCAATATCAATGCTTGCTTTTAATCTCAGCGGGTGGGGGGGGCAGGAAGCTTAACGTTATCATGTTAGAACTGCCAGTAGGAAGAAACCTAGTTCATGAAAATAGAGTTTTTAGTTATATCAGAAATCAACCATCTTCTTACTCAGGAACTGCCTTTTTACAGTCTAAAATTAAAGATGCTTCTTTTAAAAGTCTAGTAAACCACTTCAAAATCAGTATAATTCTGATCTTTCCACAAATGAGTTCAGATTTTACCGAGCGATAAATTGGATACTCAAAATTAACAACTGAAGAGGCTAAACCTGAGTATTTCATTCATTGTTCGTGTTCAACTGGGCAGAAGCTACTGTTTCATAGGTCATTACTTAACATAAATGCCTCTCTCTCAACAATGGCAAATTACTATTTTCCACCCAGTACTTCATTAACTTTTCTTTTTGTTGGATGAGTACCCGTATTTTACAAAGAGCAGTCAACTACCATGTGAGATGAAATAACACATATCTGGGAGAACTGTGCTTTACTTATCAAATGTCAGATTTCTAGGATTTTTTTTTCTCATGCATATATAAGGAACATAAAGATTAACACATTTAAGTATTATAGTATTTAGAAACTCATTTAGACAATCATTTCCACAATATGAGAAATGCAGTTATTTTCACACAGCTACAATACAGTATAACTTTTCTAAATGTTAGAAAGTATTTACAGTTACACAATGGATCAGTCATTCTTTAATAACTTGCTACTAACTGCCCAACTTTTTGTAAAGAGTGTTTTTGATGGCTCATTATTCTATAACCAATCATGTTCATATTGAATAATCTATGATGTAATATATTAAACATAACACAATAGCACCGGTAGTTTTATATTTGACACCAGTGGTAACTAATCAAGCAAATACTCCTTTTTTTAATAGGAAATTAAAAATCTATTGTGTTTTGCTTCTGAATCACAGGCTACCTCTGTATATTTATAAACTCCAGCAGAAGTCATAAGAATACTGTAATAAAAATAAACTTCCGATCAAAAATAATGGTTGGGGTTTTTTTTCACAGAGATTGTTCATATTATACTGCTCTGTTATTTGAAAGCCAAATATGAAATGTTTGAAATGAGCTGATTCCCTCAAGTCAAAATTAACATGTTCCTGTTTATTCACTGAAATAACTATGTTGTTATTGTGGACTTAACATCATATTTTCAAACACAAAAATCTGAAGATATAATTCTGACCTCATGAAACGTTCAGAAGTTAGCAGTTGAATACATTTTGCAGAACAAAGCCCATATCCTTAACATACTATTCACCAAATATATTCATTAACACGACATGCAAATGTCTAAAAGTTAGATGGGCCATTATTAGCACTCCAGAATATGTAAGCAATATGTGAATTCATTTTTTAATCGTATCGAGTAGCCTGTGGCATAAAGAAAAAGAAAGGCTAAATGTCAGTATTTCAAACTGTCAGTCAAAATGAGTCCCAAATGTTAAAACATTAAGCAACCTAAAAAATCAATTAACTTTGTTTTAAACAAAATCTTTTCCAAGGCAAGCTTTAATCTAGTGACTCAATCCTCCCCTTCCTCTCCCTGGCTCAACTGAATATGGAAATTGTCCTACTTAATATGTGCAGTGACTGAACTATGCAAATAGTAAGCAGAACTGATGAAGTGTAAAGATTTACATGCCTTCTGCCATTAGAACTCACTGGTTTTGGTTAAGATTTTAATGGTTTTAAAGACAATATCAAAGAATACTTATTGAGTACAAATGTCAAGTTTTGTTTTTCTCTAAGAAAACAAGTGCCATTTCTCATTATGCAGAATTCTAAAATGGAAGAAAGCTTAGACTGTTATTATTTTCAATAAAACCAATGGAAAATAGTTATTTTATATACAAACTTAAGATTACATATAGCCTGTCTACTCTCTAAGAGGTAGAACCCAATCCAAAGAGGATGTTTGTAGAAGTTTTATAAAACTTAATTTAAGAATTAGTACATTTACTTTATAAACATCTGACATTGTTTTCAGCGCAACACTGATCACTACAGTTGCCTATATTTTCAATGAATAAATTCTAGAGAATATAGAAGGACTTAGCCCCAGGAAATGTCAAGAAATATCAGAGGAGAGATTAACTGCTAAGGGACATTCACATGAGTGTTATATTTTATAAAAGGGAAGTGATTACATACCCCTCTCCACCAATTCTTGTTATCTTTAGACGGAAATCAACGGAGTTCAGGCTGGGTGGCTTCCATTTCAAAATATCATCACATCTACCAGGCTTGTATTTCTGAAAAAAAGTTTAAAAGCAGTTTTATTAAGCTTATTGCGTTTCACTGGCTTTAAAAGTAACAATTCAGTATTTCAGACTATGTTAGCTGTCTCTAATGAATTACAACACTTAGTGATTGGAACAATGAATTTCCATTACCACGGAGGTAGTTGTGCTTCACTACTTTATTTGCTGTTCCCTTTTAAAACTGCTTAGCACTGTAGCCAAGTCATCGCATATAATAAAAAGCTGAGAATGGAAATAAAAATTAGCATACTTCATTATCTCTCTCTGGATAATGGAAAATTTCAAGAAAGAAAATAACACAGAATGGTAACAAATGAGAACACTGATACATAAAAGACACATTTAAGATAATCTCAGTATTTTTGAGCAATTTTATGAACAATATTTTTGTTTCTCATGCTGTTGCCTGACACAACACAAAAAAGCCAGCAGTCACCATACTGCGAACCATCAGAAAGGCCCATCAGAAACATGCTCCTTTGTACTAAAAGAAATTAAGTTATGTAAAGATTAAAAAACATCATTACATACAGGAACATAAATAAGGGAACATCTGTTCCATAAGGTAAACAGTACACATTTGAACCAAAAGTTGCACGGAGCAATTTTCTCATAAATTAGAGTTTTGTTTTCTCACGGTCTCTTCTATCATTTGATCTGGTTTATTAAGCTGTCATTTTCTTCATCCTTAGCTAATAGTGAGAGACAACCTGCTAATCCTTTCCTTACTACAATATCTTTCACAGCAATGGAGAAAATTAGAATTCACATGGATAGGGCAAAAGTAAAAGAATTTGGAGACGCACAGAATGAGAATTTTCAGTTGTTAGATACTTATTAGTCCACAGCAAGAAAATTTATGCAATTCTTACCTAAAAATAACCCCAAGAAAGTCCAATGACTTTTGGTAACACAGCAGTTACCACCATCACAGTGCACCCATGCTGTGTTAAATAATGCAAAATTTACTGATGATCAACCTTAAAGTTCTAATCTGAATTGACAAAAACAGATGAAGAATTTTCTGTTCTCTGATGGAAGAATGGAAAGCTATTCTTTCCAAAATAAATGCAGCATATCTTGCATATCATTTCTTCATGAAAAGATGGTGTGTGACTTTTGATAGATGATAAGAAAAGGCAAGCTTCACATAACTGAAACCCAAATCAGCTCCAAACATTTTTAGCTATAGTTCTGCTACACATGACAAAACCAACCTACTAAAAGCTTCTTCTCTTATTTTTTGATCATGGCCCTTGTTTGAGATGGATGGCTTCAGGCATTCTGTTCCAAAAGTAGGTATTAGAGCCACCTGCCCAACTTACTATTCTAAGTACACAGAGCTCTGCACTGCAATTTCTCCATTATCTTCTCCTCAACATGTCAATAAGATTTAATTTCTTCTTGTCCTTAGGACAACAGACAGGACCTCCTCTGACAGCTCTTATTTATGCCTGCTCTCCTTCGTCCACATCTTTTACTTTATTCCTTTCCAGCTACCTTCTAGTTGAAAATTTTCCCTTGGAAAGCAACTTCCTGCAATGGCTCTTCATATCTGTAACACCTGCCAGATCAGATCAAACATCTTTTGTTTCACTCGAATCAAAAATCTAGTTAGAAAGAGTGTGATAGTAAAGTTATGAAAGTATGTCATTTTCTTTCTTCACTTCTCACCCTATTTCCCCTCCATGTGATTTCTGTGCTGTAACATCAGCAGATATTTCAAGAAAGCTGGTTGCCTGTACCAGCTGGTTGCCTGTACACCTTTCCAATAGGAGATTTAAAAAAGTATTTTTTAAGTAATTTACAAAATTGAGAGACTTCCAGCAGTCAGTAAAAATATTCCTTCAGTTACCACCATCCTGCTGTTTCCTCCCTCATTTATCCAGCTCTTTTCCATTCACCATAAATATCTTAAAATCACAATGATCTCATCTTCAAGTTCTTACATTAATTGAATAAATTTTGTTCCTTTGCCATCCCTAAACTAAAAATCTGTTCTCATGCAGTGTGGTATTAAAAAATTTAAGGACTCATGCCATACATTCTAATAGACATTAAATACATAAGAACACAGAATGTAAAAAACCAATATGCTCAGTAAAGCATTTAACTTTTTCAGATCATGATTTATATATATAGATATACATAATGGTTATGTACTTAAATAGATTTTGAAGTATTTACATTCCATTTTAGAGGAAATATTTACTATCTTATAGTATATACTTAACCAGTTGTGTGCACTGAATGTAAGAATTACAATAAAGGTTGGTGGCATTCATCTTTATTTTTCAGTTAGTTTCCTGCAATTTTCTTGTACTTACATCTGACACAGAGACAACAGGGAACTATATTCTATATAAGTTTTATGACTAACATATGTTCCAGGAGTAGTAGGATAAAATACAGTTTTCAAAAAGACATAACTTGCTGCTCGCTCTCTTCTGCAGTTTTAATACAGCCAAAGACAATTACTACTGCTAGGTATTTATTATGTAGTTCAAAGAAGAACTGTAGGGAATAATTCCATTTGTGGCAAATTTCTAACAGTCTGAAAATTTAATCTATGAAGCAATTGCTACAGTAGTTATGAAGGAACACAGGCTACAGCTGAGTAGCTGAAGTTGTTGGAACAGGTGTTAATTTTATGTATGGAACTAAAGATCTGTCCTAGTGGACCTCTTTGATCTTTTATTACAACTGAGGTCATTAACCATTCCATAAATGTCATCTGTCAACCACACATAATCCTAAAATTTTGTATTAAGCCTCTGTGAGGCATGGCTTCTAATTTGTTGACTTGCAATAATCTGCTGAACAAGATTGCTGGAGCATTTACCCCAATGGATTTATTAATATATACTCAAATAATCCATTTCTTTTTAAGTAGGAGGTCATATTTTTGAGACCTCATGAACTATTAAGACTAGATCCAGACAAGCTGGCCTTAGAAAACCACCTCAACTGATTTAATATATGACTTCAATCCATCCTTTTACATATCATTCCTTTAAGGAGAAGACAGAGGAAAGTTTTTCTTTGGTACAGAAATAACCGTCTCAATCAAAAAAAAACCCGTGTTTGATGTCCAAAAGTTAAAATTGGACTGCTTCTGCATTCACAAGTACAAAATATTTCCTTCTAACCACAAACAGGAGTCTTGCTTTATAGTGAAACAGACATTGGTATCAAAACACACCCTCATCTTGAAAACTAAAGATTGAGATTTCTTTTGAGCCATGTGAAAAAATGCCCCCACGCTCAGCTTTTTTAATTGGCATTGTATTTTCTACACTCTCATGCTTAGGAACCAACATAGATATTCCAGGTAGGATGTACTATAGGATTTTTCTAAACTCTTTTTCCAAGACTGACAAATTATACCCTCACAAAAGTCAATACAAAATGAATTTCACAGCAGACAGGAACAACTATTCCAAGCTCAGTAATAAAAAGCAATGTTTTGACAGGATATATCCGCACACCTGTAATTGCACTGCTGGATCCACAATTTTGACTCAAGTTAATTACAAAATTAATTGGCTGGCTTGCTTGAAGAGGAGTGGGGAAGGATTTGTTCTTTAAGACAGAGTTATATTTCTTGCCTTTACCTCTACAGCCAGTACAGTATAAAACAAACCTCAATTAAACTTTTTGTCCTATTAATAAAAGAATTGAGGAAAAATTATCTCCACCACACTTCAATTTAGCCAAAGAGATCCTACCTAGAAAGCAATGGCAATAAATATATACAGTTCTAACTATCATGCTTAGTCTTCACCATTGTCAAGTAACACCCTTCTTGCTTCACGGCATTTTCTTAACACTGAACACCTGGTAAAGGTAAGTTACAGATATCTTTCTGAAGCAGTTACAAAGGGTTAGATAAGCAATCAGACTTCAAAGCTCATATTAAGAACAAGTTACACAGCCCCTTTAGACTTCTCTGTTACCATGAAAGACAGAAATTCACAGAAACCTAGATTAAAATAAGAATACAAACAAAGGCCACATTAATAATACGGGAGAAGGTTTGTTTTTGTAACAGGTCAGTCCATACACATGATACAGCAGTAGTAAGTTCTCAAGTTTGAATGCTAAGTGCTAAATCAACTTCTTGAAATATGAGTTGGAGCCAAACATGAATTCTGCTTGTTAAGTATGTGAAAATTTCACCTTAGATGAATCATTGCATACTGCAGACCTGTTCTGCCTGAAGTTATGCTATATTCTAATTCCAAAACAAAATGTGAAGCAATCTGTCTGAGAACAAACTACTCCCTGGCATTTTAAATATAGCATTCATAGCAATGATATCCTCACAACCACCCCCCAACAAATATGCACGCATATGACTACTTCTGAAACGTATCAGGTCCCATATCATCTCAAATGCAAAGTTCATGGTTCAGTCTCAAACCTTTCAACTTACTCTAACCACAGAAATTAGAACTCCATGCCAAAAATGTACATTTACAAATCAGAAACTACCTCAAATAGCTTTAAAGGATTGGACTATATGACCTCTTGAAGTCCCTTTCAACCTAAATTATTCTACAAAGCCTTAATCTCTCTTTGGATGCTTGTTGTTTCAGCAGCTATATTGGATGCACTTCCACTGGCATTTTATGCAAAAGTAAGGAACTTTCAAAGTTAAACTCCTAGTTGTTCCTACTCAGTACATGTTATTTGAGGTAGCTGGGCAGCTCTGATGCATGCAAATTGGATTCTATTCCCATAATCAAAACTGAAGTTTCACTTCAGGAACACACCTAAAGCACTTCACACCATATTATGGACACTAGAGTCCAAAGCAAAGGCTGCACCACTGCAATGCAACCTAGCACCTACCTAGCACTGACAAACCTGAGCTGTGAAGACATCTTGCAATATCCTGAAATTCTACTTTAAATAGTGTCATAGAATGAATTACAGAATAATTTGGGTTAGAAGGGACCTTAAAGACCATTGAGTTCCAACCCCCTTGCCATGGGCAGGGACACCTCCCACCAGTCCAGGCCTTGAACACCTCCAGAGATGGGGCAGCCACAGCTTCCCTGGGCAACCTGTGCCAGTGCCTCAGCACATCAGCCAATTCCCTCAGGTCTCTGGGATGCAGCTCATCAGTTCCCATAGACTTATATATGTGTAGGTTCCTCAGGTGGTCACGAACCTGATCTACTATGGGAGGGGGTTTGACCCCTGGTCACCATCTTGCTGTCCCATGACCCAGGAGAGGCAAGGACAGCGGTTGTCAGTGAAGACCAAGGCAAAAAGGTTGTTGAGTACCTCAGCCTTCTCCTTATCTGTTGATACGAGGTCACTATTTTCATCCATCAGTAGCGCTATGTTCTCTTTAACCTTCCTCTCCTCTTCTGATCGACGTATCTATAGAAGCCCTTCTTGTTAGTCTTCACTTCCACTGTTAAGTTCAGCTCCAGCAGCACCTTGGCCTTCCTGATCCCATCCCTACACAACTGGGCAGTGTCCCTATACACATCCCAGGTTCCCTGTCCCTGCTTGCACTGCCTGTGCAGTTCCCTCTTGTTCTTGAGTTTAACCAACAGGTCTCGACTCAGCCACGCTGGTCTCTTCCCTTCCCTGCCTGATTTCCTACATCTGGGGACTGAGCGCTCTTGCACTTTATCGAAAGCATTCTTAAATGTTTGCCAGCTCTGTTTAGCTCCCTTGCCCCCGAGGACCATGTCCCAGGGGGTCCTACTGAGTAAATTTGTATTCAACGGGTGGTCCAACAGAAAGCTGAAAGCCCGGGCACTGAGTATATTAATGGCCCATAATGAGGATGAAGTTTCACTCCAAAAAGCTGCTTTCACACGGGATAGACTTTGCTGCTCAGTATTTCGTAGGAGGAAGAGTAGGGTTAGTTTCTGCATTCTGGGCAGGCAGTCTGGGCTGTGGGGTGTAGCTGACTCACCATGAAGACACCCACCTGGAAGACTGAGTGACTTCAGCTGAAAGTCTAGACAAAACAAATGGTTCATTTCTCACAGTGATTGAAAAAGAAGAGCTGGTGGGATGACCAAGAAAGAAGTTTGTGCCTCGTCGAGAGGAGGAGAAGGTTTCCTTGACAAGGATGCCTTACCATCCTACAAAGCCTGATCCGCCAGCTCTATGTCCCTAACCCTTATTAAATATCACCCTCCTGAAGTGCAGCAGCAGCTAACAGAGACCACCTTGCATTTCCCTTCCTACGCATCTTCCCTCACTTCTTCCACCCCCAAATGAAAGCCAGAAAATAGCCCAGCTCGCTTTTTCTTCTAAACAGCAACAGTTCTCCTACTTGTGAGCTACAATTTCCCCTCAATAAACCGGTCAGACTTGTAATGTATTCAGACTCCTGCTAAGGTGGCAGCCACAGGCACACACTAATTCAGAAAGAAGATAGAAAAAAGGGCACAGAAGAGGTATGCCCAAGAGGTTTGGCAAGTTGAGTACCACTGGGAAGTAAAGACAGATAGGGTAGAAAGGGACGGAGTTAACCAAGACAGCTACTGGAATCTATCAGAGTTCTTTTAAATCACCAACATAATTTGCCACATTGCAAATGCCATCAGCATTTAACCACAATAAAATGCAATAAATGACAATAAAGTATCCTTGAAAATGAAATGTAAATATTAAACATAAATCTTTACATCTAAGAATTTTAAGTTTCAAAGAAGTTACCTTGCTATTTTGTATTTTAACACCATAAGAAACATCTGGCATTACATAAGTGACATTCTGTTATTTAGTTAGACTTACTTACAGGGAAAAGACATTAAAAGCATTTTCCAAACATTCTAGAATGCTTCAGGTTCACAAACAGTAAGAAATATTTGCTTTTTTTGTTAAATCCACATATTTCTATTACCAATATTCTCCTGTGATATAATTAAATTGTTTGCAAGCACCTTTATATTCAACATGATGATAAAACTTTCACTTGAAAGGAAAAAGTTAACTACCGCAAACCTATAACAACAACAAATCCTCTGCTCTTCCTACTCAAAACAGGGATTAAATGTTTTCTCTGAAGGGCTGTATCTAATTCTGAGGCCTCAATATCTACAGGGCAGCTGCTGCCCTACCCAATCTAATACTTTGCATTCAGCTGTGTAAACATAAAGACAGAATAATTACCCAAAATGTGTTTTTATTTTCTTGCACTGCAGACCCTGAATCACTTAAAAGAACCAAAAGGATCAATTATAATCAATAATTTTAGGCTAGACGTTATAGAGAGATGAGCCAAAGAAACCAAAGTTGCTATAATTGTCAACAGATTAGGCGATTAAGTCATATCAATTGATCAAGAGATCACAAGATGAAAGGCAACCTTTGACTCAATAGTACATTGGAGCACCTCCCATATGAGGACAAGCTGAGAGAGTTGGGGCAGTTCAGCCTGGAGAAAGAGCGCCCTTCCAGTACCTGGAGGGGCTACAAGAAAGCTGGGGAGGGACTGTTTATAAAGGCCTGTAGAGACAGGACGAGGGGGAATGGCTTTATATTGAAGGGAGGGGAGAAAATTAAACTGGACATTAGGAAGAAATTTTTCACTACGAGAGCGGTGAGGCACTGGCACAGGTTGCCCAGGGAAGCTGTGGCTGCCCCATCCCTCGAGGTGTTCAAAGCCAAGTTGGATGGGACCTTGGGCAGCCTGATCTGGTGGGAGGTGTCCCTGCCCATGGCAGGAGGGGTGGAACTAGATGATCCTTAAGGTCCCTTCCAATCCAAACTATTCTATGATTCTATGATATTCATAGATTTTTAAGACTGGAAACTATTACTGGGCTCACTGAGTCAGCTCTGTTGCATACTGGACAGAAAAACTTGACCAGTAACATTTGCATCAATCTTATAATTCCTATTCAAAGTACTGCACACCTTTATGAAAAATACCAAGTGAAGAAGAAATCATAACATATATCTATGGAAGTTACCACTGCCATTTATTACACTTCTGCTTAAAAATGTATGCTTATTTCTACACTGAATCTTGTTAATGTCTTAGTTTAGACTGAAGCCTAGCTCTCCATGTAATTACTTCCCTTTTTAAGATAAAATGACTAAGTCTGAGTCTCACTGCATGGGTAATTTTCCAGTTGGCGAATGTACTCACCTTTATAGTGTAATTTCACAAAAGCCGTTAGAAGAGTAGGCAACAGAACTGAATCTACTATTCCAATATTCTTTTCACTGCTTATTTATACAGAGGTATACAAAAGAAAGTGTATATGTGCTTTGTATTCTTTTGCATTGCATCGAAAGGTGCTGACAACTAGCTGGAATTATTCTTTTCAGATTCATGCCTTTATGTGGGACTCAATACACTTATTCCTAGCTATGCAGCCCACATTTAGCAGCATTCAAGCACCATAAGACCAAACGATCCAGGTTAGCTTACATGACTGATCTTTCGAGAATATAAGTTTGCTGAAGAAGTAAGAAATAGTAACAACATGACCATAAACACATACACACAAATAAATCCAAACCTATCATTAAAACCCTTCAATGTAATATACATCCTTATCTAGCACCAAAAAAAAAGTATGGAAAAAAACACACAAGACACTAAAATCTACTTGAGGAAATAAGTCATGCCACCAGCAGTTTATCTTTGACTCTTAGCTACTTAAAAGTACTCTGCCCTCCTGTCCTTTCTTACTTGCCTTCTCAGTTCCAACTCCTTCTGTTATTCAAAATGTCCCCACAAACATCTTACATCCTCTCCATATTGCCCACAAACTAGCATTGTAACAGCTCCTGTTCTTTTGCATATATTCTATTCACTTTGCCTGGTATAATGCTAAGCAAAAGGAAATGTGGCACCAGAGCTGTCTTGGTCACTGGGTAAATGTGATTAATTCCTGCTCTCGCTGTTTATTGAACACAATGCTGAGAAATGGAAGAAAGAGATATACTAGTCCGATCACAGGCCCGCAGCACCTCCTGGGTGAGGAACAGAAAGTCCAGATTTTCTTACTGAAGTCTCAAGCAAACAGGTTACTGCTTTAAGACTGCTTTAAGATCAGTGGACTCATTCCTAACTCACATCCTTGGAAGCGAAGGCAAACTATGTTGAACACTATGTCATTTATGGTGTTTGGTGGTGATCACAGGTGATCAATGAATTAGCCTCAGAGATTATCCATCACACACACAGACAGCTGCTTTGCACACTGATAATCTAGGAGACAAAGGAGATAAGGTCCAAGAATAAAAACCTCCAGGTTCAAAAGGCAGGGTGAATGATTACGAAGACTGATTCAGAGAAAAAGTGGTTTTCACTCGGCTCCACCCTCTAAGTGGCTAGAAATAAGCATCACTGTTCGTATCATCACAGTTGTCCTGCTGTGCTCTTGTCCAGCATCTCCCTCCTAGGACAATCATTGTACTGCTCACAAAGTACCACCTGGCCATCCACTGTGTGCATACAACGACTTGGTTCACAAATAAACAGACAAATCACAGGGGGAAGAAAAAAAAAAGCCTCATTAAAACAGAGTTCGACACCATAATTCCGCAGCTTGGAAAACATTACTTAGCCTTATAAAAGCTAATGTAACTCATGTGAGCTAACCATGATTGCCAAGGATAAGAACATTCCAAGTTGTTTCCAATTAGAAACGTAACTGTGCTCCTGAGAGAAAGTATTTTTACTATAGTTTTGAGAAATTCAGTCATATTAACGAAATGTTTGGTACCTGTACACTCAGCTGAGACGACTTATTTAGAAAATAAGTCGTCTGCATAGGAAAAATTACTTACACGCAGGGCTTTCAAGCCTATGAAACTGTATTAAGCAGTTGCCATTGAACTGAATGTTTAAGAGCTCCTTGTTTCTGAAGGCTGCGAAAAATACTTAGGTGCTTCAAATATGCATTTAGGAGCAGCATAAAATGATTACAAGAAGGCAGTAGAACAATGAGATGCTAAAGCTGAGGTACAAACAATATTGGTTGACCAGGCTTTGGAGAGTCTGAACAATTCAGAGACATCTAAAAAATTTCTGTCAACGCATCCGACAGATAAAACTTTGACAAATGCATGTCAGCAAGGGAAAGATGTGTTGCATTTCATTTGGTGGTATAGATACCGTTAAGAAAAGGGGCTGTAATGAAACCTTTTCAGTGGCACTCAGTGTCTCAAAAATTACTAGGATTCCTCTATTCTTAGAAAAACAAATCAAACGTACCCAGTACTGATTCTTTTACTGTAGATGTTTGACAGAATTTCTGTATAAACTCTTGAAATTTAAATCAGGCATTTTTTTTACAAATATGAGCCCATTGCACCTGTATTTCTAAAGGAAAGACAAGATGTGATTTGTAATGGTTGGACTCGATGATCCTGGGGGTCTTTTCCAACTTAGTGATTCTGTGATTCTGTGATTCTGTAAGTGCTCCTAAAAGTGATCAGAGTAAACTCCTGGATAAACACCAGTACTTTCCAATATCCTGCCATTTGTGAAAGGTATTTTAATAGTTGAGAGAAAACTCAAAAATAGTTGAGAGAGAAGAATCTATAATACTGTATGGAAAACACATATGAACACAAAATGGCTGCAAAACATGATCTAAATATTTTCCAGTTTCATGCAAACAGTTCACACACTTCATATCAAGTTCTTCACCCAGCATAATCTGTGTCTAGCTACACACAGATGCCCATGACCCCCTAGCTAAAAGATGACAAAATAAGCAAATTCCTCCCTTTCAAAAAAAAAAAGAAAATAATAAATGATGTTTTTAATGCTTAGGGTTCTAAATTATTGATTCAGAACTCTTGAAGTATCAAAGAGCAGCCCTCACTGAACATCAGCTTTTTGCCTGGTTTAGTTATTTTCTCAGAATACAGAGACATGCTGATGTTCGATAAATATTTGATCAGCTTGAAAATAAGTTTGTTAACGAATTCCAAACATTATACAATGTAATGGTGTCACGTCATAGAAAGCAAATATATAGATAACAACCTTAGAGGCTCAAAAAGACGGGAAAAGACATGTTCTTTGGCTAAGCTCAGATCATTTAGTGTCTACATTAAGCCAAAAGTATGATAAAGCCAACTCCTGATAACAAAGTTTTAAATAACTCATTAGTTGACAGTGGTGTCAACATGCTGCTTTAACCCCATATAGTCAAGCAAATTTCTGTAAATTTCATCATTCCTCCACTTGAAATAGCAAAATAAGGAAAAAATAGAATTAACATGTATTTTAAGACAATAGCTTCAGTATATTCTGAAAACTTTTCCTTTACTTTTTAATACATTATAAGCTAGAAGTAGCAGTTTTTATTGTGAATATATTACTGTAACACAATTTGTCTCTTATAGAAATGTGACTTGAAACCACATGAAGTAGAAAGAAAACTGTTATAATCAAAATGACTTCTGAAATATTAGGCTTAACTGCCATTACAGGCTGAAAAGCAAAACATGCTATTAACATGCACTCATTTAAATACTGTAAGATTATGTTTTAAACTAAGAATTTTAACATTTGAATGCGAATCAGGTTTCGAAGGTTAACCTGTATGAAGAAATTAATCTGTTAAGATTAAATAGCTATCTTTCAATTGCTTTTTCCAAAAGTGCATCTGAACTTCAAGTTAATGCAATATTTATACTGGAGTTCTTTGGCAATTACTGGGCTACATGTCTTCTACTCTTGCACTTTAATTTAGCTTTATACCTCTGGCTTCATTAAACATCTTGTTTCATGACTATACTAATAGCTTTTCTCAATATTCCATTAAGCAAGGAGAAAAATTATGAGGAAATTTTCTTCATAACTAACATCATTTACATATCAATCCTATTAATATTTGATAAATGGAGTTCAGTTCACAGTCAAAAAATCCATGTTTATAGTTATCAGAATGTAGCAGCCACAAAATTACTCATTACTCTTTCCTTCCGCTCACCCTCCCACCCCCCAGCCCATTGCTGTAAGCAGCAGAAACCTACTCTCAGTCACTTCTGCTTGTAGTCAGTCTTTCACTCAAAATTGAGTTCAGCCTGGAGAAGAGAAGGCTCCAAGGAGATCTTATAGCAACCTTCCAGTACCTGAAAGGGGCTACAAGAAAGCTGAAGAGGGACTATTCATAAAGGCTTGTGGTGACAGGATGAGGGGGAACGGGTATAAACTGGAGAGGGACAGATTTAAACTACACATTAGGAAGAATTTCTTCACCATGAGAGTAGTGAGACACTCGAACAGTTTACCAAGGGAGGTTGTGGAAGCTCCATCCCTGGAGGTTTTTAAGGCCAGGTTGGATGGGGCCTTGGGTAACCTGATCTAGTGGGATGGCACTGCCTGTGGCAGGGGCGTTGGAAGTAGATGATCTTTAAGGTCCCTTCCAACCCTAACTATTCTATGATTCTATGAAATTATGATCTGGAACTAGAAACTCTAATACTTGGTCTGAAACAAAGCTGAAAAGTAAACGGCTTCAAATTGTTGGCTAACGCATATGATCTACAATGGACTAACTGCTGTCTGACTTCAACTCTAAATTCTGCTTGTGGCAAACTGAAAAGCTACATACTTCTACTTCTGTGACAAACAAAACGTCCTGACAATCGAGCTATCAACCCTGCAGCAAAAGGATCTGTTGACGGTCCATGGTTGCAACTTAAGGTATCAGATTTATATTACTATCGAGTAGTCTGTAACTTTCATCTAGTATTTATAACCTCTTTAAAATATGTGCTGTGTAAGTCTTCAGGAAAAATAAACCCAACAATAAAAGCAATCAAGGCATTTGAATTTTCCTTCTGTTGCTTTATTTTGTTGTCTTTATTTGACCTTGTATCACTAACTTGAACTGAGATGGCCTCAGTGTGTCATCAGTGCAAACTGTCACCAGGATGCCAAAGTGACTGCAGAATACTATTGTATTTATTTACTCAAACAAAATTTTCTTTCAAATTAAGCTTCACAACTCACCAACAGCCTTAAGCAGAAATTAATATAACAGAAAAAAATCTAGCCTATATAATTTTTCCTCAGCCATATGTTAATTTCCTTTTCCCGTCCCTCTAGAAACAAAGATTAACAAGCCCAGAGGTATGAAGCTAAATAGCTTAAAACAACTGTCTAGGAAGACTAATTAGAGTTAGGCTAAACTAAAGTTTCACCCTGATCTCCAAAAGACCCTATGAAATACTGACTAAAATCAATCTTCCTTCATTTCCAACCACCTATTCTACCAAAACAATCAGCTGCTTCCTCTCATGTGATCAGGAAACCTGTTTCTTCCTAAAGATTTCAACACAATCTTTGCTAAAAACTACAGCAGTTAGCTTGGGATGAAACCCAAAGGTTATGTTTACCTTTAATTACTTTTAAGAAGGCCATAATCATTGAGACTGTGGGTGAAATCCAGTCTAACTCAGACACAGAGACAGGGGAGCTCCAGTTGCTTAATAAAGCAGCTCTCCAATAAGCACTTATTTCCCTTGTGGCAAATGGAGAAAGATGAGTATCTGAAGCTTTACACGTGTTTACATACCTAATTTAGGAGGAGAGGACTCCCCGTCACTTGCTCCTCCTCACTGAATATATGTAGTACTTACGCACTTGCTGTTTTCAGATTCAGACACTCTTCTTCAAGTCATTATATTACTACATATCTCAAAGATTCAAACATTCCTTAAATAAGAACATATGAGACCACTAATGCTGCTTTTTTCCGCTATTCTTTCAGTCCTAATTAGGTATTAATAACCCCAACAGAAATGCAATATTCCCAATGACAAGCCACAGGGTGGACTGTGATGAAAGGCAGGAGCAATTTCAATTCTACTATATTTATTAGGTGATTTGTATAATTTTCAGTTGACACTACTTGAATTTGGAAAACAAACCAGAAAAACCTTTGGACAACTGTATTGCTAGATACCATGACAATGCTCAGCTGATGTTTTCTGTACTTACAAACAATAACCTTCTTAAAAACTAATCTACCGTTGATAACACTTCAAATTCTAACCATTCTCTTTCCATTTTAGATTTAACAGGAGTCTACTCAAATTCATATCTGGAGGGCTGCTTAAGACATTAACTCTTAATTCACAGCTACAGAAGTTGCTGATAGACAATGAAAAGATGGGTCTTAAGTAAATTGTTGGGACAACAAGGAAAACACAGAAGCATTCCTGGCCCAGCTCCTTTACTTTTTTTCTCTTTTAGTCTCCTAAAGCAATGTTTATTATTCTTCTCCTCTCCCACAGTGACACAACAAATCTCTGAAAGAGCCTTAGGGATATCACCTCTTTCTTAATCTTCCTTTCACGCCTCTACTGTGAAAAAAACACTTACTTGCATGAAGCCAGTGATGCCGGAGAAAACATTAACTTCCACTGCACAAAGAGCTAAGAGCAGTTGCTTCTCTGCATCACTTGTTTTACCAACCTTACTCTTTATATCTCTTTACATGCTAAAAGCTTTGTTATCTATCAGCCCAAACTTTCTCTCATTTCTCTCAATCCAACAGCCCCAGTCTCTCTTCATGTTCTGTCCTTTCACTTTACTACTTCTGATCCAAACTCAAGCTTAAGTGTAGTCACTTGAATTTACACCAGAGAGAAAGAGAAGTCAGTCTCTCAGGTTTGTGGATGGTTTGTGATAAAAGGCTCCTAGAAATCTCACAAAAGTTGAGATGAATCAGCCGAAAGTATTCAGTGCTTGAAGTCTGACAGCAGAAGCATCCCAGGTGTAACAAAAGAATTTCCATGAACTCAGCTGCAGTGCTCTCATCTGACTCAGTACAATAACCTGATCTGGAAGCTGGGTAATTTATCCGTATTAGAGACCACATTTGCAGGAGCTACAACTTGCAAATTTAAGCGTTCATCATAACATTGGGTTTGTTGACATTTTTCTTAAGCTACAATGATAATCAATATATCAGGAATAATATTTCAGCAAATCACCTTAGAGCTCAGAAAGATTAATGAAAACTACCAACCCTAAACAGAAAGATGCAAAAATATATTCCAAAATACTTCTTGAGGAATGCAAATCTTGAAAAAAAGAACAAAACCTAACATCAAGAAGCAAACAGTGGCTATAGCCTTAAGCTAGTCTGAACTAAGGAGAAACACACATGTATGAACTAAGCAATTGCAGCATGCTGGTCTCAGACATAGTTTAATCTCTCTTTTTAATTCCAGAGCTAAAAAGCCCCTAGAGCTGAACAGATATGCATGAAAGATGATGCACAGAAATGCCAGCAGGATTTTTTCTACGTGTTGGCAAATGTGTGCTACACAAAATTGTCATTAAGGGCTAGTTTATTACATTTTACAGGGCTACAAATCTCCTTGAATCAAATATTCATGAGTCTTGCTTCGAATAATGCATCCTGTGGTATTTTATAAGAAACAACAGAATCTAGCCTTTTCAACTACATATTCTAATATCCAGATTACAAAATTATGCAGTTTAATCATCTTAAATTCATCATTATCTATGTAGATTAAAATAGCAAACCCCATATTTTACATGTTTAGTTTCACAAGAGAACATTCATACAACATGAGAGTAAACCCAACCAGTAGAATCCAGCACGCACTTTGCAGTGCTTTTGCTTTGCAATTAGCAAGCTGATGTGCTTGGAGATGAAAAGAAGAAAAGAAAAAAAACAAATGTACACTGAAAATACAAGTATGTACTTTCTCTTTCAAGTATAGTATAATTTAAAACAGAATTTTCAGGAGAGTAATTTGGATAATGAGAAGGGAAAACTCCTCCTCTAAGGAGGAAAACCATAACATGCCAAAAGAGAAAATTAAAGGGTTACGCTCACTCTTTGTAAGAAATTAATCCTTGTAGTTCTGATTTAGGAATAGGTAATTCAGTGGCCCTGGGTAAATAAGAGGTTAAGTTGAATAGCATGGAGAGCACGGAAAGTAAAAGGAAAAGAAGTGTAGGTTGCATTTAAATAAAGTCACTCAAAGAACTCCACTTACTGTAACAATTAGTTGCCATCCTTAGTGCGCAACATTTGCCATCAAAAGCAGGGATTGAGCAAACGCAGTGAAGAACCTCCTCAAACTTCTCTGCTGTCAAGGAACTTTCATTCTGCTAATGGCAGAAAGGTTTCTGACACTTCCCAATCTCTGTCACTTTTGCTCCTTTCCCTAGTTTTAAATGCTTCCTCTCCTTTACACCAAACATTTAACTGTTCATGTAGCTACGCTCTGAGCTGGCAAGCAGCTGGTGCAGAGAATCAGGGAAAGGGGTAAGTGACAGCTACCATTTTCAAAAACAAATGTTAACAGGTTTAGCAGCCTTTAACATTGCTACAAGCAATGATGGGGGAACAGAAAGAGTGGTTAAGTACAGCTTTTCCATAAAGAAATGTAGAATGTATTTAAAGGACAGAACTGCTCCTCATGGGGCCAGTTCACTGGCATCGTGAAGAGAACATCAAAATGCTTGATGTGAAGTAACTGGACAATTCTGGGAGAAGAAAGCAGAAAAACCTTAGCCTATTCACAGGCAGCTTTTTTTTTATGTCTGATATCCCTCTAAAAGGCTTTTCAACTTAGTTTCCCATGCACCCTTTTTGCTAATGCCATAAAAAGACAAGAATCCTTCCTTTTACCTCTGGAACATAAAGCTTAGCATCTCCATCACAACTGAAAATGACATAGGGAAAAAATATCATCATTGGTTCAAGCAAGAATCTGTGATGTTTGGAAGATACTTTACAAATCCCTCCCACCCCCAAAATACAGTAAGTTCATCATTCCAATGCAAATGTTACTAAAATGCAAAGACATAACAATGACCATGCTAGGATGAACCCTGAGACAATAAACTAGATTTCTGCAAAGCACCATCCTATTTGTGAAACAGCTTAATAGAATACTTCAAAAATTTTCTTAATAGTAGAGAGAGGAGAGGTAAAGAGACAGCAGGAGAGTGAATAAGTCTACCTGCTGTTGATCCAGCAGGTACTCCAAAAAGGATTAGGGACTCACATTGAGCTACATCTTTCTTGACACCAAGGACAGTAAGTACCATGATCATTTTATGAGAAGTCTTCTAAAAACATTTTCTGCTATATGCTGTGTCCTCAAGAGAAGGAGAACATGACTTTCAGAAACCAAAAGCATTTAATAAGCTATTTGTTGAATTGAAGTGATTCTAAAGCCTGGAGATAGAACATGAACCTTATAGTTAGCAGATAGGGAGTCAGTTGTAATGGTTTGGCAGAAAGAATTAGAAACAGAGTTCCAAGTGGAAAGCTAAGACATTGTGACTAAAATAAAGCTGGAACAGTGTTTGTGATGGAATTTCAGGGAGGATATTAGGTGAAGTCCCATTCCTCATTTACCAAAATACTAAAACCAGGTGGACTAGAATTTTAGTTGCATTAAACAGAGAATTCTAAGGCTTCTAGGCTCCTGGGAATATTTCTCCCTCAGTTTCTTATGTTTATTTGTATTTTCAACACATGAGGTTGGGAAAACTTCTAAAAAAATGGGTCTCAAAAGGGGTATCAGCTCAAGTCCTGACAATTGTTTATAACTATCACAAACAGACATAGTGCAGAATAATCTGCTCCAGGAAGGTAACACAAAGGATCAAAATTTCAGACTCAAACTCAGCTGGGGGGAAAAAGAGAGAGCATTTTAAAAAAAAATTAAAAAAAAACCAAAAAAACCCACAAAAAACCACGCTAGAACACTAAAAACTAATCAGAACAGAAGAATGGCATACAAAGGGAACAACAGTCACCCCTTCATTAGGAACAGAAAGTAGGCAATTTTTTCATAGGGGTGTCATAAGAACACTAAATGGTGTTTAACTCCCAGCATTCCTCCTGCCCAGCACCCTTTGTACAGGAGAGAACAGGACACACAGCAGAGTTCATCAACCAATACTGTTCCCCAGCTCCTTCTATTCAAGCACCTGGGGATCCTACCCACTTGTATTTAAGCACATGCAATCCCGCAGAAGAGAACTGTGACTATATGTGACTGCAGTCAGAAATTTTCAATGCAGGAGAAATGCAAAGGTTGCCCGCAGATATTGCCATAAGAGTTAATAAAGAAAGCCCCCTCTATGGATAGCTACAAAGATTTCCACATCTCAAAAGCATTCCTTTCATCCTAATAAAAAATGGCTTTTGTCATTTGCCCCTGGGCCAACAGCTGATTCTTAAACAGCGAGCTACATCGTGGCTTGATTTAAAATTTCACTGCCATTTAAAATTTCACTGCCATCCAAAATTCTGCTCCAGTACAAGGCAGACCTCACCATATAAAGCCATCAACTATACAACTGAAAACAATTTTCTAAAAGCAGTAAAGCTCTACTTTACTGCTTTACTAGCTGTAGGCTTTTTTAATTAACCATAATGTATACAAGCAGAGCAGTATATACCCAGTCAAAATGACACTGGAATATCTAATCTAGTAAGAAATATTATAAAAATCTCCTGCCTTCAGGATACTAAAAGTTTTAATAACTTTTTTTTCCCATTTCTTTTTCCTAGCCAGTCCAGTCACCATTAATGTTCCTAAGAAATTAATTCATGTATGTTTGCAATGAGACCCTGCAGAGTTTCAGAAGTAATGGAATAACACCCAACAAATTCAATAGAGGACAAAACCCTACTCCTTTTGAAGGCCTAGCAAAATATGAAAGCAATGTCATGGAAACAGAAGCTCTTTCCATGGTAACATCATCCCTAGTATGGCAGCTAACCACTCTAATTTCTAACTTGTTCCAAGACAAGGTATTAGTTTAGTTTCAGTTTTCATTTGGTATTTGTTCCATAACAATCCATATATCTAGCAGCTGTAAAGATTTATTAAAACCATTAATAGTCCACAAGCGTGCAGTATCAAGCCAAAGCTGAACAGAAGTGTATGGGCAAACTGATTAATTGTGATAAAGCAAGTCTGACTAACGCTGTCTTTTGGTAAAAGAGACTCATGGCAGCATGCAGGATAATTATGTTACAGCTGGTTTCCATTACGCTATCAGACTCCAACAATTGTCAGATGAGCAACAGTGTCTCACATGAAACACACAGAAGAAACTATAGAATGAAAAGGCACAAGTCGTAATTGCAGCTAAGCGATCCTTATTACTTGCCTCCATACAGCATTTTACATTTTTATCAGCCAACCCAGCAACCAACATTTGCAAACCCAGCTGAAGACTCTTACTAGCATTGTAGCTGCTCTCCACAGAGACAGACTAGCTTTGTGTATAGCAATCGGAGCCACAGGAATGATTTTCAATGAACAATTTTGACAAATTAGTTCCTGTTTATGAACTACCTGTACACAGCTTGTGATTCTGACAAAAACTACTACCTAAATTTATTCTATGACAATGCTTGTGAGTCTTTGATCTGATCACCAATGCTGTTTCACTTATCTGACTGTTCTAAGATACAAGGCACGTGGTGCTACAGGTCACTTCAATCCAAAAACTGAGTAAGGTCAGCAGTGCAAATGTGTAAAAAAACCCCACATTTTCTGTAATATTTTTGCAAGTAAAATACCAGCTCTTGCATGAACAGGTACAGCAAGCATAGAAAATAGAGCTTATCCCACAGAAGTCTTTTAAAAAGCGAACAAACATTCACAAAAATAGGCTACCTGGTACAATCACGTTCTTTTCTGGTTTGAATATTTTAATGAAATATAAAAAGGTTAAACCAAATCCTCTGACAACAACGAGGGCATCGTGACTGTGTTACCTAAGCTATCAGAAAAAAAAGATGTTTACCAACACCCCTCATGCGAAAAATTACACAGAAAGTCTTCAGTTTTGTTTGTACCAATAATCAATAGAAGGGAGAAGTATATTTTCTACAGTTTTGGTACATGGAAATAGTACAGTGTTCTGTATTTTAAAGTGTGCTGTTGATTCTCCTTAAAAGAATCAAACACATTCTCCCAATAGCATGCTAGTGCTCTGAAAAGTCTTCAAGATTTCAGAAACACAATTTGCCTGATATGGTCCACACATACGTGTTTATTCATCTAACAAAAAAGTCCCATTTTTAAAAAATATTCTATAAATGACACATAAAACAATAATGCTTGTACCTACTGTTCTTTCATATTTGGCCTTTGAGCCAGCTGTGTGAGGGGAGGGGGGAACCACCCCTCAAAAGCCAAACACATCTGAATTTGCTTTGCTTGAATTGACCTGATGCTAAGACTATTGCAAAGGGTTGTACTGCCTCAAAACTAGCCAGAATAAACCCCTGCCATTCTTTTCTCCAACTAAGCTTTCATTTTTTCCTCAACTTTGCTCACCATAAACATCTTGTAGAATAGATTTAGATAAAAAAGACAAAAGGAACAACTTTGAAACTCGTTAGCAACATAGCAAACTTTTTCACCTGTCCTGAGCTCATCCTATGACACTGTGATCAACTTAACATTCACTGTAAGTAGACTGTTTCCAAAACTACTTAAAATTACCTTTCATTGTTCTGTTGTTCGTTTTCCTTATTATCAGCAGAACATGCCATATTTTCCCTGAACAATGGCAACATCAATTCACAACGTGACAAGTCCCTAAGACACACATTTTAATTGCTCTCCTAAGTTAATAGCTCTCTCTAGAGATCTCTGTGTTACATAAAACATATGTTTTGTTCCAGTAGTTGGATGGATGTACAGATACGAGATCTTGGGAGTTCCAGTGATCAATGTTTGGAAACAAGCAACCTACTGTTTGTCAGTTCAAACTTGTCAGAACTTTCAGATATCATTTAGCAAGTGCACTAATTGCTTCTGCAATGAACAATTCAAAGTGCACAGAACATCTGCATTTTGGAAGTCCAGGATATTTCCAGCTAAGACTTCTAGTCATTTTCCCCTTTGAGAACAAAGCAGCAGGTATGTTGCAGTTGTACATTCCTCAGGAAAGCGTCTAGAGTAACATGGAGCAGAAGAGAATTTCACTTCAGTAACACAACTACCAGTATTAGGAGAAAATAAGCTTTCGTTTTAAGGAATATCTGCAGTAATTATGGAAGCAATTTTCATCTGTTTATCTCTGACTTCTACAGTTAAGCAATGAAGTCAGGTACTGGTCTTCTAACTGTACTTGGAAGAGTATAACCTGTATGATACAATCACATCTAAATTATTCAGCGTGCATGTCAGTGGAAGACAAAGGAACTTTCTTAAAAGCAATCAATAGCTTTCATATCAACTCAAGTCTTCCATTTTTAATCACACATTAATGGATTGGTTCACCATTTTGGGAACATCAAAAACTAGGAAAAGTGATGAATGGAACAAGGAGTACAATTGTAACTGAAACAAAAGTTACCGGCAGCCAAAACTGAGAACATAATTGTGTTCTGTTGTACCTCCTCAATACAGAACACCATCCCACAGGCACCCCTGAGCCTTGTTGTGCATACTGTGCTCTGCACAGTACAGTACATACCATTACTTTAAATGTATTGGCACCAAATACACACAGTGACTTCCAAATATTTATCTGCTAGCACCTGCCAGCAATTAAGAGATGTACTTTGTCAATCACAAAAATTAATTTACCCAATCGTGATACTGATCTTTCATTTTGAAGTTTACTATTTATAGTAACAGTAACCTAGTAAATATTTCAAATAATGAATAACAGTAGTAAAATAAACCATTCAACTTTTTAAAGAAAGTAAGCACTTTACATTAACTGTTTTGGCCATCCAAATACCACAAATCAAGTGTCTATACTGCTCTGAAAGCTCATCTGTTTTCACAGACCTTGGGTAAATATGCCGTCTTCGTGAAATACTGGATTACTGCTTATGCCAAAACAGCAGGATGAAGATCTGGCTAGATGTTCTGCCACATCCTGTTACAAACCACTATTTCTGCATTACTGCTATAAACATTTCATGAAGGATCTTCACGAAAACTTAGCGGTCTGTTGGCTGTCTTGTTCTAGCACACCCAGGGGAAAGTAAAAACAATTGCCACAATGTAGTTCTTCCAGATATTTTCCTAAATCTTTTCAGTTTGATAGAAAGAGCATAGATGAATCACACAAGGCATTCTGTTTATTGATAACTATTCTGAGATCTGAAGAAAAGGGTGTTGATAAAACACCTCCCACTATACCTTCCAGTTTCCAAGTCATTCCTGACCCAGCAACTTCTCAGTCCTGAAAAGACTGCTGTAAAATTCAGGATAAGCAGGAACACTGCCATCGAGACATCTGACCACTGCCTATGTTAAAGATTAAGAGCTCAATCAACTACTCGGATGACTCAGTGAAGAGTTTTCACTGATTCACAGATGAACCTCCCCTAGACTTCCCTAATCAGCCATCAAAGAGGTATGTTTATCAAAGCTGATCCACCGCATGTATAAATCAACCCAATTTGTGCTTAAAAGCAGGTGTGTTTTGCAGAAGTTGAACAATTGCTGATTATCCTGAATATCACATTTACAGTATATTTTCCTATTTCTTTTAGCTATAAAGCATATGCAATTTGACGTAGCTGGAAGCATGGCTATCCTGAATATCACATTTACAGTATATTTTCCTATTTCTTTTAGCTATAAAGCATATGCAATTTGACGTAGCTGGAAGCATGGCAGCAAGTTCACTCAACAAGCCCTTGGCATATAGCTTTGAAACAAAGAAGCTATGCAGAAGTCACATTTGAAAGGATACGGCGATTCTGCCTACAAACTTTATCTTCATTTTCCCAACATTTCAAACATTAGTATCCAGAAAAAGCATTTTTTTCTTTTCCTAAGCAACATGTACCCAGACACCACCCTACTAATGTCAACTGGCAATCCTGAGGATGACTAGAACACAAAGTAAAACTTCACAAAGATCTTTCCTGCCTAATGTTGTTGGCAGGCATGATGAATAAAACGCACAACAAAGGTTCAAGAACCTATTCAGATAGCTCCTATAACTGCAGTTCAATGCCTGAGAAATCAGAGAACACCACATGGTATAGGTCAAAAGCAAACAAATGAGATAAACCAATAAGAACTAACACTTTCCTCAGATTATCAAGCTCAAGGCATTGACACCTGTTCAGGCAGACATAAAAAGGAACTCAGGTTAAACAATTTTAGCAAATAGCACACACATTTGCATCTCTAAATGTACTAGAGGACCAACAACAGAAAATTTTAACAGGGAAAACTTTTGCTACAGCATTACCTTACTATATTCAGAGCTAAAAATGACTCAGAACCTGCCCCCTCCTTTTGCCTACTTCCCCACCCCACCCCCCAAATGTGGACATTAGGAATTTGTACCTGTAAGAAATGTTCGAACTTCCTGAGGTGTCAATTATGTCATCTTCTTGGAAAGTAAGTGGAAAACACAAAAATCTACTATGTTCAAAAATCATGGCACTAAGAGTCTTACAATTCATTAAATAAGCTTTAACTAATCGAATTAGACCTTACTTACTGGTGCTTAAGTTAGCATTTTTGCTGTTACTTTTTCTTAATTTTCTAGTTTTCTAACATTCAAAAAAAAGATGGAAAACAAATCACTTCAGGACAGCAAAACCAAACTTGAATTGGTATAAAAATTTTACTTGCATCATCTCAGAAAAATTCTGAAAGAAATACTGTGCCGTACTAATAAATTTGAGTAAGTTCATAAAGCATATGATAGAATGGTATATTTGAGATATGACTAGCTATTTAAGAGATGAACTGCTAGGAACATCGCCATGGAAATTGAATATAACAACTATTCATAGGCAGAAAAGAGTTGTAAAGCTCGGTGGCATTTCAGGAGACTGACAGCAACTTCTCTGTTAAAAGAAAACCTACAACAGCACAAAAAATGTGCACTGACATGACAACAGCATCCTCTGACTAGTAACAGATGCAGCCATGAACATTCCTCTTGCAGAGGAAATCACATTTAGCAACGAGATATTCTAAAGAGACATGAGAGGTTTTAGTAGTGTGGGTCAAGGCAACAACTGAAAAAAATTTTTCTCGCCAGATTTTCTTCCCTTCTGCTGCAAACTCTAGAGAAAAAAATAAGGCAATCTTAACAACCACATTAAGGCATCAAGGTGCTGATCTCTTCTCCCTAGTATCCAGTAACAAGATGAGTGAGAATGGTTCAAAGCTGTGCCAGGGGAAGTTTAGACTGGACAGAACAGGCTGCCCAGGGAGGTGGTTGAGTCACCTTCCCTGGCGGTGTTTAAGGCACGGGTGGACGAGGTGCTAAGGGGCATGGTTTAGTGTTTGATAGGAATGGTTGGACTCAATGATCCGGTGGGTCTCTTCCAACCTGGTTATTCTATGATTCTATGATTAGGAAGTGGTTTTTTACTGGGAGGGTGGTGAAACAGTGGAACAGGCTTCCTAGAGAGGTGGTTTGCCCCAAGCCTGTCAGTTTTATAGGCACTTGGACAATGCTCTTAATAATATGCTTTAACTTTTGGTCTGCCCCGAGGCAGTCGCACAGTTGGGCTAAAAGGCTGTCATAGGTCCCTTCCAACTGAAATATTTTATTCTATTCCATTGCCTCCAAATCTTGTATTAATTACCACAAAATTAGAAAGCTAAATCAAAAAACTGATGTTATCGTACGACTCTTCCCAAGTTTTCACATACCAGCTTTGGTATTGAGACTATAGCTGAGCCTTTCTGAAGCCATTACCTGCTATTGCAATAGAAATATTTAATCATAACTGATGATGCCCCATCAAGGGTAAACATGGTGCCTGAGTTTCAGCAATATGCCAGCAACTGACTTGGCCCATGTTTCAAAATTCACAGAGGATTCAATAAAACGTATACAGTGGAAGAGGAGGCTTTCAAATGATATAGGATTACTTAGAAGAAACTAGCACTGTTTAATGAAACAAAATGCAGCCTTTTAGAGAACTTTTATTTGGTGGTATTTTTTGGTGATAGCTCAATTCAGTGTTAACTTCAGTGATTTTGGATGAACTTTTACAAAGTAAGAAAATAACATGGCCTAATATACAATGGGAAAAGCACAAATAATTAACAGGCAACCAAGCGTTTCAGATCACCACTAAGTCTGCCAAGGGAGGGGAAGGAAGATGTATTAAGAACTCATGCAATACTAGCCAGTAAGAAAAAACTATTAAGTATTAATTATTCACCTTTCATTTTGAAGGCTAAGCTTTTCGTTAGTATTCAGTATGCAGTGTTAATTAATTTAGCCATCCTGGAGAATAACATTTACCTTACAAGAACGGAGCTCATCAGCTGTCCTTCTTCCTTCCCCAGAAAAATCCCAAACCCACACAACTGGACTTTATTCCTCATCCCAAATAAGAGCATAGAGAAGTACCAAACAGAAATCAGCCTGAGCTTATGCAAAAACATCACAGAACTCAGGAGGCAAAAAGATGGAACAGAACAGAATAAATTCTGATACAAGCTTTCCACAGATGCTCAAACTGTCCTTAGGCCTCCCTAACTGATGGTGGCTAACGTAAGAAAATAATTCCTACATCCTTTTCCCAAGCAAGGGAAAATAATAATTCTAGCCAGCAAGAAAGTTGGTTAACAAGAGATTGCTAGCATAGAAATTAGACAGTCTGAGATATCTAGCAAAGGTATGATTTACAAGGCAGATAACAAAAGTAATTTCACTGATGAGTGGGCAGAGGTCAGAGAGCCGATTCTGTTATCAGGAGATAAGAGGCCATTTCTGAGATTTCCATTAAAAACGCACAGGCTGGCAAACTGCGAGCGTTCTAAAACAAATGTAAGAAGTTGCTCACTGTTTTGAAGTAACCTTTCATAAAAAACGGATTGAAAATTTCTGGTCTTTACACAAGCACTCAGAATCTGTGAATAAGGTGTTCGAGTTTTACTTGCAAACTAACTCAGTCATCGTCTGGGGCATGATCCCAGGGTGACATACCTGTCCATGAAGTTTCCTGCTGGCCTGTTTCACTCCTCCTAATTAGCACTTAGCTTCGGTCCCTGCTCTGCCAACCTGTTACATGCAGAGGGATCGGAAAGCTGATCAGATGGAATGGAGCTGCCTTAGCCATATGTGAGTTATATCAGAAGCATCTTAAATGGATAGAAAATGATGCAGGAAAAAGAAGCGTTAGGGAGAAGCAACAAAAAAAGGGAAATCAAAAAGAATGTGGGAAACAGGCTACTGGATAGAGATGAAAAGGAAAAGAGGAAAGGAAGAGTAAAAAGGGAAGAAGAGAAACAATAGTAAGAAAACATTGTTTTATATTTGTCTCTCACCATGGAGTTGTTAGAGAATGGTTCGTCAGTGCAGGGCATGGGGGGGCACTAGGAAGCACACATCACATCAAATCATCTACAAAGCAACCAGACTACAAATGAGGTAAAAACATCCATCACTTCCACTAAACACGCTCTTCTCAGGATCTACGAAAGCTTTTAGTTTGTGGAAAGGGAGGAAGGGGAAAGAAGGGAGGTCTCAGTCACTGCCTTTCAATTGTCATAGTGAAACTAAAGTGCTCGTACACCCTGGACAATAATCAATAGAAGTAACTCCGGTAACTGGTGAATTAGTTAGGAATAATAATGCTCAGTTAGCATGACCTTGCCAAATAAACTAACCTGCACAGGTAAAAAACAATCTCCCTGCTCATTAACATTGTTTCTAAACAATTTCTGCTTCAGTACAAGGAGCTTGCTATTCATAATAGGAGTTCAGGTAGGAAGACTAACAGAAGAAAATAAACCCTACTAAATATAACTGAAAGCTGAGATTCAGCAGTAAAACTTCTTCAAAAATCCCTTTTCATTAAAGCATACCGATATCTGAAAACTGAGCTAATTCACGGACACCTGATGCCAAATCTCTTCAAACCCAAAAGAAAAGTGAGAAAACCCAGAGCTCTTGGAGCCTAAAGGCATAATTTCTATGCACAAATCATTTCAGGTACTTTCATTTTCATTGTAAGAGAGAATTAAACCGAACTTGAAAACAACAAAATACTCTTTCTCCATTCGTGTCAACTCCCAGTATCAGTGTTGCCTATTGCTAGTGGGGGATGCATCCCCATACTCAGGTTCAGACATCTGTGTCTAAGAGGAACACCTCTGAGTAAATGGAAAAAAACCCAAACAAACACAAAGACTTTCAATCACACTGAAACAATAAGTCCAACACTATTTATACTAAACAATTAGTTAGCTTCTGCATTCTACTTTAACTATTAAAAGTATGGGAAGTGTGGGTGCTTTGCCACCAAATACTTCCTGTCTGTAAATAGCTGTATTCCATTCATCCTCCTCTGCTGCCGCTTTATCTTTCTTTGAGATTTTGCTCAAATTCCTGTCTACTTTTTTTCCTTCTCCTCAAAACACACATGACACTTTGGAGACCCCAAAGGAGGCTCTTAAATTTCCCTCATCTTCTAGAACTCAGCATAATATCTGTCTCTTTTTCTGCAAGATCAAATATGTCGATAAAAACAGTTGTTAAGAATTGTTTTCTTCTGAATATGCTATGATTTCTTCACGTGAGACAAACTTTTATAAAGGTCTATAAGGCTCACAATGATCAAAATTCACGCCTCTACCCCAATTAACAAGAGGTATCTTTCTACATAAAAAGATGTAATACATTATACATGTAACCGCAACTAGAATACAAAAAGAAAAATTATTTCAGTTATTATTCTCAAGGGATCATTCATGCATTGTTATACTATGTTGCTCTTGCATTGTCTAATCATTTACACCCTCTGTAACACATAAAATAAAAAAGCAGTATCAACTATATCAGCTTTACCCTTTTCAGTTAATAAGCTTTAATACTTATTTCCAAATTAATAGGTCTACAATAAGTTCTTTTGCTCTTTAATGTATTACTTAAATTTTCCAACTACAAAAGCCATTGGGAAAGCTGCAGAATGCTTGATCCAGTAAAATCAGCTTAAGAACAGATGCAAAAAACTAACATTCCATAAATCCAGAAATAATACTGAATTATTGTTATGAATAATATTGAGCATTAAAATAGACTAAACAAATAAATGCCATATTTTAAAGATGAAAAAACTTCAAAAGCATTTTTGCAAGAAAACTAGGGTTTTGTTGGCTTATAAATTTCTCAGTATGCTACATCAGTAACCACAACTTCTAGAAACACAAAACATATCCGATATTAATTCTCTGTAACAACAGCAGTGAGAAACATTCCTGCGTAATTTCATTTCAAGTAGAAAAGGTAATTTCAAGTTTAGCTGGAGTAACTCTGCATAGCTTAACCTCTAATATTCAGGAAAGTACTTCTGAGAAGCCTTTACAATTGCTTTAGATTTTAACAATATTTCAAGACATCAGGATTCCTTATGAAAGCATGAATTTCCTTTACCCTCGTAGTTTTGCTTTGAATTGGAAATAGCTATATACTTATAAATAAAATGTAATAAAAAAAAGAGTTATGTGGTCAAATTGCTCAGTTAGTTTGCTGTCAGCTGATGTAGAGCTTGCAGTACAGAAGAGAGGTTATTTCCTGTTTCCAGATGGGAGTGTCATCGCCCTTGCTAAGATCTACAGTATAGGAAGTGGAGAAGAAGAAAATATTTTATCTGGTAAGACAAATAAAAATGTTTTCTGTGAATAACTGTAAGGGTAGCAATATCTGTCAAATTTGAAATAATCAAAACAAAGTCCCTGTTTTACAAGCTAAGAAAAAAGTCAACATGGATGATGTTACAGTCGCTATCTATGCCAAGATACAACATGCATGGCAGTGTATCCATTGTATCAGAGTCAACAGGAGCAGTAAAATGGATGAGGCCATGCTACCAACTTCCTTTAAAACCACCCTTCCTGCCTGAGAACCACTTACAGTACTTTTGCTGGCTGTCTGCAGTTCTTCTAGTGACTTCTCCCCACCTCCCAGTCATATTCCTTTACAAAGGCTGACACGGTTCAAGAATGCATCACACTTTAAACAACATGAGTCACAAATTTTACTAAAATTTTAATCTCTGAATATCCTTGAGAGAGAAAAATAATTCAAGAGCTCAAATCAATGGCTGAAAGACTCACAGAACTCATCCAGTCAGAAAAAATCCTTCCTTATTTAGCAGCACATCCTAGTACACATGTGAAAAAAAAAAAGTAAGCCAATTCCTTAAAACTACCACCATGGATTAATCCAAAGTCACACATACTACAAATTAGATTGCAACCAGTTGAATTTTAAGTAGTCCAAGGAACTGGAAAAATCAGAACCAACACTGCAAAGTAATCCTGACCGAAACGAAGATGAGAGGATGAGTGGGCACGGAGGGCGAGAATTTCATTTGAAAGTGAAGGGAGAAAAATCCATTTTTACGCTACTTACTCCTGTAGGCTGAAATATCAGTCCATCTACTTCATGGCTAACTTCTCTGGCAAAGCTTCCTTCCAGGAGCTGTAGAAAAAAAGGAAAAGAAATCTTTTTTCCATGGAGAAATATTTCACTTAGAATATTGCACATTAGAGCAGAGTATATGCTACTACTGCAATCATTTGCTACTAAACTGCTTATTTACGGTTTAATGTTAGAACCTGGGAAACGTCAACATAGAAAGCTTCAGCAAATTAGCAGTTTTTATAAAGAGCACTCAAGGCTGAAACAAGTTTCAGGGAAGTGAACCTTTCAGTTCTATTAAAGGAAAAATGCCTTGTTCCAAAAAGAAATACTGAGAAATCAAGATGATCCTATACACTAAAAGATGAAGAAATATCAGTTCTGAAACAGAACACTATAGTAATTTGTGGTCAAATTAAAAAACAAACTTGCCACTTTGATATGAAAGCAGCATTTACTATAGATTGAAACTATGTACTGAAAAATATTTCAGAGCATCATTTAAAATTTCTATTTGGCAGACTCCCTACCTAGGGCACAACCTCGTAACACAGCATCACTGCTGCAAAACAATTGTCTGAATTAATTTGTAGCTTGAACATTCTGTTTTATATTCTCAAAGATGATGAATTCCATATGGAGGTGAATTTACCAGAGAAAAAGCATCTAACTGAACAAATTAATGACACCAGCTAGTCGACAGTTATGAGAATTGATGATAAACTTTCATTTTAAATTATGACTTGTGTAAGGAAAAACAAGTAACCAATGAGAACTACAACTGACAGGTAACAGCAGAAGTTAGGAGAATTATCAAAACACCTCTTCATTCATTTTAACTTATGTTTTACTGTAGAGATTAATCTGTCCTGAAATTGTAGGTGCTTTCAGTAATACTTGATAAAAAAACCTTGGCAATTAAGGTACCTCATGGTCATAAAACATAATAAATACAGACCTCAGTAAATCACAGTCAGTTTTAAATGCAACATTTTGGCTTCAACTGTTACTTTCATACTATCTCCTTTCTATAGCTCAACTTCACTCAATGATCTACTGACTAAATTATTCAAATGAAGTCAATAAAGGGCAAAGACATGAAAGGAGTTGAGAACTAACATTCATGTCTTATTGTGGGCTGTATAACTCAAAGTAATGCACTTATATGTTTCACGGATCAAAATCACGCACTGTTTAACCTGTAGCTCTCTCCACTCCAGTCTACATGTACACACAGAAAACTACACTAAAGCCTTATTATAATTTCATAAATGGGGAGGAAAACAAATTCAAAATTTACCATTTCAAAAACACATTCTGATATTCCTTTTCATTCACTGCTTCATCAGCATTTTAAAATCCCTCTTAGCAACCTGACACCCAGCTTCAGATTTGAACTCTTCTCGTTTTGGAGGGCCACAGTATTCTCGCTATGACATCTCCTCCCAAGTGTCAATTGCGTATCAAACACAAAAGGATTTTTAAATGAAATCAAGTCTTAACAGATAACTAAACTTCTTTGTACT
The DNA here is from genome assembly GCF_032191515.1 of Phaenicophaeus curvirostris. Lineage (NCBI taxonomy): Eukaryota > Metazoa > Chordata > Aves > Cuculiformes > Cuculidae > Phaenicophaeus > Phaenicophaeus curvirostris. The sequence goes on along the minus strand of NC_091393.1, from coordinate 9,056,026 downwards.
CCCAGTTATTTTGCTTTCTTTCTCAGTTATGCTGCTTTCATTCTCATTAGGTCAATTACAAGTATTAGAATGATAAGGCTCTAGAAAGGAGTGTTTACTAGAAAGGATTAGTTGTTGCGGAGGGAGAACTGAGAAGGAGGGAATGGAGATTTTTCTCTGATCTTCGCATACACATTTTCTTGATAATTAAATTGCGAGAGGTTGTGTCTGAACACCGAAAACTGCAGAAAGTTTGGAATGACAGGAGAATGAGCAGAAAAGGAATATAAGCAAGTATTTCTGACACTAAAAAACAGCTGATATAAGGTTTTATGTTTATGGACTTAGAATGCAGATATCATGGTTCATCTTTGAAAAAATGATGTTCGACGTTCCACACGTTAAAATTTCTAATTAACTTGAACAGTACAGTCTTTTTTAATAGGCGCTATGATAAATGGCACACCTGCTTGACTGGGATGACTGCCAGGGATCAGATAAAATGCAATGCATCTCAATGACACTTCATAAAAGATGGGTAAATGATGCATGCGAGCCAATTCTTCTGGCATGCTATTCTTTGCAGCCTCGTGCCACCTATTTCCACCTGTGAAACCCTTTGTTCACTTCATGCAGGTTCCGGCTTCCCCATGAATGCTGCAATAAGCCACATACTTGTACTACAGTTTATTATTTAGAACTCATCCTTTCTTACTTTAGACTTAAATCAAATTAAAAATTATTGCTACATCTAATAATATTCCTCTAATGAACAGAATGGTAGAATCATAGAATAGTTTGGGTTGGAAGGGACCTTAAAGATCATCTAGTTCCAACCCCCAGATCATCTGATTGCATGGAGTAAGTAAAGGTGTAGGACAAGCAACAGGATTTTTCCTCGCTCTTTAACCTCTGAGCTGAGGAGCCTCAGTGTGTCACAAAAAGCAGCACTAATAACACACTGTAGTTGATTTTGACAAAGTACTGGACTAGTCAGAAGTTCTTGAGAGAATAATTAAGAAATCACGCTTTGGAAATCTCTAGACTTATCATACAAGAAAACACTGAGCTCCTCCAGCAGGAAGAGGAGAAAATTTTGGTGAGTTCAGATTACACACAACACTAGGAGGTTTTTACTAATGTTTCTTTAATTCTGTGGCAAGCCATGTGATTCTGATGAGGTTTCAGATGTTATTTCATTCATAAAATATTAAATAAGTCTAGTAGGTACTACTGTAGCTTTTCTTTCCTTACTATAAAATAAAAACTCATAGAAACCCAACATGCTCTGACAGTTATGGAGATTCCAAAACATAATAATGTTCCTGCAAAGTCATATTTGCTTTCTACAAAGTAATTTGGCTAAGATCCTTCCACATTACTATTATCAATCTGCAATGTCACAATATGCAAACATTCCTAACCATTTTGCCCATATTTCCAATTCAAAATAGATGGTACTTTTTAGTCTAGTGAAACACTTAAGAGATACGGGGGGGGGGGGGGGGGGGGGAAATCCCTTTGCCTTTTATTATACAAGGCAAATCTCGAGTCCATTTTCCTTGTTTTTTCAATTTCAGAACTGCTACACGCTTCATTCAAGCTGAGCTACACCCACTCTGCCTGGACCAGTGCCCTAAGTGGTTTTCAGAGCCACCTTCAAACTACTGATCATCCACCTGGTCACTCCACGGCAAAACCTGTGAAAAGGAATAAACTTCACTCAGAAGCACGAGTTGCTACCAACTGAATTGTCAGTTAACTAGAATGTGAAACACCATCAGACACAAGCATAGTGTCATTCCTAACTTGAGTGAGCCAGCATCTTCCCTGGCTTAGATCTCAGCCCAACTCACAGGACAATCCATTCCTGAGGATCACAGCCCTCACCGTCAGACTACAAAGTAATTTTCACACCCTAACAACTGTCAGGTTTTACAGACATAGGCTCATAAATTTTTCCATATACAACATATAGATATAGACATAGATATATGTATGTATTTTATATGTATAATATGTAAATGTCTAAATATATCTTTATATATGTATAAACACATATATTCACAAATATATACACACTACATATTATATGTGTGTGTATATATATATATAGCCTTCAGAAAAAGATTCAGATGTTACCAGCACCAATAACCATCTCTTTTAAAAGGAAACAATTATTCTATCTCTTTCCTTGCACTTCCCTAAAAGAGCCTGACTATTCTGCTTTTAAAAAAAGGGTATCAGTCTTGTTTTATTTTCATATGAACGTTACATCTTGCTCACTAGTTCCTGTATTTTTCTACTTTTACATGACAACCTCCTCAATAGCTCTGTCTCATCTTAATCATCCAAATTCAATATAAAAATTCTTGACTTTAACACTGGTTACTGACATATTTAAAACATTCCAGAAAAAGGTTTACAACCAAAGTGGGAGGTACAAATGTTTTCAAACGTACAGTGATTTAACAACATTCAATAAAATATATCTGAATTTAATGTGTCTGCTACTAAGAGAAGTATTTTCATCATATTTTTCCTAACTCACAAGATAAAAAATACATCTCTTATTACATAGAGAAGTCTCTGAAGAAAGGATTTATGAATCACAAATCCAACTGAAGATCCATGTAACAAAACAGCATTTCTACTGGGTAGCCTCCCTGAATATAAGTTTAAAACAAAAACAAAACACAAATAAAAGAAAAAACCCAGCTTAACAAACCTATTTTGCCAAAAAAATCAGAACTGAAATCTGGATCTGCCTGTTATTGGTAGAAGAAAAATATATTGAGAATAACCTACAACAAAATATCTTCAGAAATCCTGTTTTTGAATGATATCAGAAATCCTCCAGAATTACTTCAATGTTAAACCCTGTTAAGCTAAAATAATGTAAAAATAGTTTGGCTCAGATGCATTCCAACTATCACGTTTCTTAAAATAATTCAATTAATCAGTAACAGGCAAAGACGGAGCAATCATCCAAACCACCAGCACCGTAAACTCGAGCTTCAAACACTACATTTTGAAAAGGAGGCCCCTTGGAAAATAATTAAAGATGCTGTTGGTGAGACAGCAGCTGCCTTCCAGATGATACACAGGCTACTGTGCGGTGCTTGATAATACTACCAAATGCAGCTGAAAGTCAGGTGAGGGAAGGTGGTCCCTCAAAGCTACGGTTGCAGTCTCTGCTCCTTGCTTCTCCCCCAAATCTTTCCAGTTTTCCCTGTTGTGCAGCATGATTTCTTTTTTTGGTTTGTTTTGTTTCTAGAAGTACAGAAGGTATTAAGAATTAAACAGCTGCTTTCAATTTCAAAGCAGAGAAGCATCAAATAGCATGTGAGTAACTATACCGGGGTGGAAAAGTTTCATATATTATTTAAAAATAAAATTCAAAATCTCAAACTTCCCACAAACAGAAGTTGGCTAATTCACATTTTAAGAGAAATAGAGCCCAAAACAAAGTGTTAAGAGAAGTTTTGATTTTGGTTTGTTGATTCAAACTACTACAAACATATGGTAAAACTTTCAAAACAGGTTTAGTGACTCGGGGTATTATGCAGCTTTGGGAATTACAGGAGCGCATACCTGCTGAAAAATGGAAAAAAAAGGAAAAAAATCAACTCAAACTGAATCCACTCAGACTTTTATCTTTTTCATACTTGAGATAGCATTCGCCTCACCTAGAGTTAGTATTTGAAGTAAAACAGCTGACCTAAACAAATCTAGTGTAAATTCACAGTGTGAGGGGAGATGGGAGAAGATCAAAGACATACGTCTGGCAGTTCCACTGCCTCCTCTTCCTTCTGTGCCCAAAAGCAGACATAGCCTGGATCACCAGTTCAGTCAACCTTCAGACTGCTGTGAGGATGAAACTTTCTCCTCTCGTGTATATTTAAATCTCTCTAGAAGTGATATGCTCAAGTGCCACGTAATTTATTGGAAAATTGTGCAGTCTCACATTACAGCAGGCTGTGCTGGAGATCCACAATCTTCATTAATTTGTTCCAATGAAGTACTGCAGGCACAATTGAAAAGTTAACGCTTATTTCTCAGCCATTTTTTTCTTCCTTCAACTTTTCTTCCTTGTTCCTCTATTTAGACACTGACTAAGACATCTCTTAAAGGTTTTTTGGGCAAAGAAACAAGACTCACATTTCAAATCTTTCACAAGGAAGCAGATGTATCTCTTCAAATATTTCAATGTCTCCTCTAAACTAGCAGTTATCACTTTTTTAAGCAACTGAAACCATCCCAGCTAGCTCGACAGACTATTCCAGAAGGGCTACGGCAGCAAGAAAAACTGCGCTCCCTGTTCTCCTCCACAGGAGACTCATTTCAAGGAGGTATCTGGATACACGAGGAAAGTATTTCACCAGCCAGTGACTCATTACAACTAGTTCCTTGACTCAAAGTGACTCCTTCCAAGTAACTGAAATCACAGCCCGTATCTCATGAGTCTGGCTTAACACATGGCCATACAAGTAAATATTTCTGCTTGTACCCTGTGATTCCAAGAGCTGTAACTAGCATTTCAACATTAACATTTACTTCCCTCATGAAAACACAAGCAATCCATCTCTCATTTATATGACTACATGTTTTCCCCCAAATCACCTATAAAAAACGTTGAAGACTATATTTTTAATAAATTAACATGACTTAACCTTTGCATGATTCTATTTCCTAGTAAAAATATGGTATGCTACCTTATGTCAAATAAATGAAGTAAAAATAGTATCAGTTGAAGTAATTCCTTACATCAGGGTAAAGTTTAATTCTATAATGCATCCTCAACTATGCATTGGGTTTCACTATATTTAAAGATTTTGAACTTTTGTTTGCTGGGAAACAAAAAGAAAGGAAATGCAGCATGTTAGCCAGGAGCACAATCAGAAAACCATGGTTTATACTCAATTTTCTTAATATACTAAAAGAAAAAAAAAAAAATCATGAAGTTACAGAAAATTTCCTTGCCCACGCTAATGGTCTAAAATATGCATAAAGGAAAAGAAGGATCAAAAACTGTGGAAAAGAAATTAAAAATTTAACTTCCTGAGATATAATTATTTAAAGAAATTTTACATGCTCATTAAGAACAAACATATATTGAAGAATAACAGCTACGTTTTCAGTAAACCAGTCAAATGATCTGCTTTGCCCTTACTGCATAAGGAACACAAAGTATAAACAACTCACTTGCTTATTACTTACAAAGAAATTTCATGCTCTTGGGCTGTAAAAATCAGTGTATAATTCAAATGGATGAAAGTCCTTTAAAATAAAATAATCTACGCTGAAACCTCAAATCCTAGCTTTCACACAGTCCACTCAAGATGGTAATTCAAGATAGAAACAGAGAAAAGCTGCAAATGTTATTTTGTCTGTATGAATACGTACATCTCAAAAGCACTTGATGTTAAGCAATAACTACTAAACAAGAAGTAAACTCCATAGGTTCATCTGTTTAACAAAATCACCACTGTTTTGAACTATGTAATCTGTGGCAACAGCTGAATCATACTGTGATTAAAATTATACCAAATGACAGCATAAAGACACATTGGGACTTTTCTCAGTTGATAAAATTTAAAAAAACATACTTTTTATAATATACTATTTTATGGAAAGCCTTTCAGTTTTTTAATTTACTAGAAGCTCTGAAACCAATGATACTGAAAGACCAAAAATAACCTCTTTGCCAAGTTAATCATACAGAACATTTTGGCTCAAAAGACATTAAAAACACCTAATTATCGCAATGCATTTGTTCTCTATAAGAATGAAAGCAGATAATGGCAGCAATGTGAGACTGATGTTCACTAATATGATCAAGAGACTAATTATTATCCGTGAATCATTTGTAGCATTCAAAACTTGATTAATGTCAGGTCAAGTTTAACATGTGATAGGTTTTATTAGTAATGCTCGGCTATCCCACAGCTTGTCAGTTGAAGCGAGTGCCATCTGTTAGTGCAGGAATAGCCAACAGCCACAACAAAAGCACAGTGGATACAACTGGTCACTGAAGTAGGTTTTAAGAAATCCAAACGAGCTCTATCCTAATAATTTTAAACATGCTACAACAGAATCCAGCACAAAAAGGCCCATTAAAAATAGGAAATTTGCAGCACAAAAAGTGAGTGTGCAAGTCAAGCTTTTCTCATTTTAAAGCTTGACCAAAGGAACGTTTGATATGACTGGATTTAGCTTCATAGACTGACCTGTCCCTAATAACAAAAAAATTCTTGCAAGGGGAATATGCACAGCTTCTTCTCTATATCCCTTCATGGCGTCTAGTAAAGCATCCCTGACAGAACGCACTGCTTTACTCTTTAAAGCATCACTCATGGTATTCAAGTACATATGGCCCTAACTAATGGCTCGTGTGGCAGAACACTGTTAGAAGACAATGAACCTGAAACTCATTCATATTTGACAAGAAAATGCTTACTGAGAGTCTCTCACTTGTTCTAATTACAGATAATGACAACAAGAAATGTTTTCACAGTAGGCTCACTTTTCAGTATTTCACAGCACTTTGTGGGTTGCCAGCTTTACCAGGGGTCACCTCTCCCACGTACAAGCCGTGCACAGCTCTTGGGGAAGGATAGGAACTCACCTGCTGTTGTAACAGCTCACTTGGGCACCTCCTCTGACCTCCACCAGCTCTGCACTATAACAATGGGAGCAGCAAGGCTGAACTAACTTGAAGAGGCAACAGACAGGTGTGTGCACAGAGAACGGAAGGTGACCTCATTCTGCCTGGGTTTGCTCCGGCACCTACATACTCTCCTCTGGTCTAAAACTAGTTAGAAGCTCAGCAGGAACACTGAAAGACACGTTTATTTACCTCACAGCTATCAGAGCCTTCTCAGATGTATTATAAATATGTTCTCTCTCTCTTGCGTTCTAAGCGGATGAAACTGAAAGGCTGTGGATTCAGGCTGTCACTGGCATAACCTGCAATCTGTACTTCAGCTTCGGGTGTTCTTTTTTCGGACTAAGAGCACGACGTGCAGGGCTCACAGACTCCTTGATATAAAAGGCAAGTACTTCGAGGACTCAATGCTAGTATTCCCGTAGACCATAAATTGCACCATAATTGAAAGAATTCTAGCATAGTCTCTTCCTCAACCATTTGCCCACATAATTTCATAGCCGATGACTGAGAAGGACTCAAACTACTTGTGCCTGGGTATGAGCATTCTAACTAGTGACCCCACTCTTCACTGATTAGTCTTTTACCAACAGAAGAGCAATTCTATAGGAAGATAACAGAAGTTCCTGTTTATATTCATGTGATAAGGAACAAGCAACACTTCCAAGCAAGAAAGCCAAAGACACTCTTCTGTTCCATCTGCAACCTGCTTCGTATCATGATTGAAGCACCTCTGAAATAAACAAGTTATTCTACACACAGGACTTGCAGAGCTTTCCCAGCTCCCTCCAGAACTGCTGCCAGATTTGCAAAGGAGTGCTAGTCTGCTTTTTCCAAGCAAAAGAAATCATATATATCATCTTCTGAAACCTGCTCCTTAAATCTTTCCTACTCTCCTCTAAAAGCTTTAAAGAAAAGCCATTTCCTGATACAGGATTACCTGGAAGTTTCAGTCGTCTGTGATAGGATGCAACATCCAATACTGAGAAGATGGGAGCTTGATTTCATTACCCAGTCATAAGGGAAAAAATGCTGTAGTGAACAACAATAAAATATATTGCAGATGTGATAGGGAACAAAGTTGGATGTTTCTATTATTTTTTAATTTCTTTTTGGTTTTGCAGTTAATTCATTAACTGCACTTCTCAAAGACGCTACTGACACTAGCTACATGCCCTGCTTCTTAATTATTTGGATAGAGATATTTCAGAAAAACATAGAGCATGCTGCAGTAAGAGCTCCACTGACTGAACTATCAGCAGTTTCTTGGTTCTGGGTGAGCAACTCCAAAGGCCAATGTGCCTAATATATTCAAAACAATGCCCAAGAATAACACCAGCACTATGAGTGTTAATGCTTAATTTGACAGCACGTGTGCATTCCTGAATTCGAAATAAGCATTAGGCATTTCTCACTGTCAATCTCTTTTCAAAAACACAATTGAGAAATTGACATCAATTAACTGTGATGTTTTCAAATGCTTCTTTCAAATAACAGAAATAGGCTGCTTCAAGAAACTTTAACTGATTTTTGTGATCGCTGTGAAATGGGAAGAAGATGGATTCCTTGATGCTGTGAGAGAATGCCTCTGCCAAACAGCAACAATATTTAATGACGAAACAGCAATATATTTCATAGTTTGGCCATTTAATTTACTGTGCTCTTGCCAGTTCTCTATTTCAACTTGTAAGGTACCTTCAGTTTTCTATTTCACGAAAGGGGCTTTGTCCGCATTGCTTTCCCCGTGCTGTCCTACCTAGCAGAGCACTCCTGCCTGAGACTAGAGACCTGCTGGAGCTGGAGGAGGTTTAATAGGTGCCACAAGCAAAATCTTTGACCAATTTAAAAATGGCCCACTATCTGTGGCATTTGTGAATGGGTGGCAGATACCCAGTGAAGTCTGCTACCCGATGTCCTCAACTGAGCAAGGTTCTCCCACTAATGTTTAGAAGCTCCCTAGTACACTGGGTTTGATCAAATGCAACATTCAAAAGTTCTTCTGATGTCAAAGGAAAAAATGACATACATCAAGTTGAGTGCAATGGGGCCAAATATATTTTAATCTGTTCTGTAAATGACCTTCCAGCATTACAAACTTGATAGTGTTTATCTGTAATCCAGCCGCTGTGTAAACTGCTACAACGTAATCCAGTCTCTGGTTGTCAAGAACATGGACAGGCCTGTTTTAATTAAATCAGATAATTAAGGGTCATGTTTTATTAAGCATTTACACTAAGATTCATCAACAAAGATAAATTTGTATATACAATAATTCAATTAGATATAAATATGATATTCAAGAATACAGTGCCTTCATACATTTGTGGTTACAATGCCTGATTCAAACTGGGCTCGTGTTTCACCGGGCATTGACATAGTGATTTTAACACAAAAATTAAGATTTAACATGACATTCTTGATGTTTAAAAACAATCTGATTCTTCTACTATGCAATGGCATTTGTGGTCTTTATTTGCTATAAAGCTGATATTAAAACTTGCTGCTGTAAAGTCATAATATTAGAATATATTTATTATTTCTTGATTTTAAAGACAAAGATTAATTTTGTACAGTTTTTTTTTTTTGCAAACCTGAGCATATCACAAGAAAAGAAAGAACCAGCAGGGCTGTCTTATAATATTGTATCATAAAATTGCTTTAAATTTCACCTCCATCTTTAATATTTCCTTTGTGCTTTTATTCATTTTATCCAAATTAAGCGCAAGTCCCTTGAACGTCATTCCAATAGGAAAAGGCTGATGGCTTCCCTGCAGAGCTGTATTGCCAGGAGGCAGTTTGAAAAGACACAGGCTGTGAAGTGGCACAACGGACAATATTAAACAGTTGCCCCTCAATTAATGAGGGGAGTGACCCACTTAGTTACCACAGCTGAGTCCTCTAACTAATTCAGATGTTACCAAATATACCAATTCGATTGCCCATACTGGGGTACCAACTGGTAATTAGGTTCAAACAGATTTCCATTTTCTCTGTTTGGTAACACACCACAAAACTGGATGTAGAAAACACTCTTAAAGACATTTTTCCTACTTAGAAATGTATGTTATTTCTATTGCACACAATATAGAAGAAATGATTTTTTAAAAAAAGTTAGATTGTTTGAAGCCAATGTTAAAATGCTAAAAGCTAAAGCCAGCATGTACTGTTCTGATGCTTAAACTTACCATGTGCACTAAGTATAATGCTTCACCCATATGCCTTTATTCTTCCACTAGTTTATTTTTTTTCTTTCCCAGACTATAGTCAGGCAAGTCAGAATTTAATTACATATTACACATCTGAATTATTGTACATTAATTTAACTTGTACCACTAGCAATATCTAAGATGGGCCAGTCATTATAAAAACAATCCTTCATGGAAATAATTTGAGACTTTGTTTTAACTTCAAGACATCATTTTCTGAAAAATGTGAAATGTAACTAATGTGTGAATAATTTCTTAAACCAAAGCCAAAAAACTATTTCCCTTTTCCCATAACCAAATTATATTGTGCTGAAATATTATACTTGACCTCCAACATCATAAATAATAATAATCAAAAGCAAGTAGCCTAATCCTCTTTTGTTAACTCTAGGAAATGAGCACAAATTCTTGTTCATGAACTGGTCTCCTTGAGTGACTCCAGCAGCGGTAAATCTTAAGCACATGACAAAGTTTATTAAATCTTTTTGGTAAAAGGAATGGACTATAAACTTCATCTCAAACATGGAAGTTAAGTGTGAGGACTCTGAGCAACTGAGCAATGCCTGCCCTTGGAATAAACATCTCCATTGAAATTTCTGAACAGTAACGCAGAGCTGGGAAGGCTTAATCACAAAAGCATGACTCTGACGTAAGTGAAAACACCTCAGCAAGCAGAAGAAAAAAGCCACTGAAAGCATATATAGGGTCACAGACCAAGTCCACACAAGCCCAGCAGAAGAAGAAATCCTGGGATTCCTGTAACTCTTGGTGTCTATCCAAGGAATCATGAAGGTCAAGACTGAAAATATAGCAGACCAAAAAAGTATACTCCTTTTTTTACTGGGTATGTAATTTTTGAGATAAAGATTAACTGTTTAATAATTCTGTCAGATTCAGTGCGTTGTTCTGTATTTCTGACACCTGGAGGAGGTTAATGAAGAAGGCCTAAGCGCTGGTGACAAAACCGTAAGTTCCTGGGTTGTGCAATCTGCAGCAGACAAAACTGCAGCCTCCCTGCCCCACAGAAAGCAAAGGAACACCCAGAGGCAGCTGGACACACCACCAGCCTTGGCCTACAAAATCCCTGCTACCCTCATCATCCCACTGCCAGAAATTATGTTTACAGAACAGTATCCCTGTCATTCCAGTGCTGCAGCTGTCTGCATAAAACAGCTCCAGCTCAAGTACTGAATTTTAAGTGGTAGTAGCCTACATTCAACTCAAGAGCCCCAGTTTGGTTATCTATTTCATATTACAATTTACAAATCTCCCACTTGGTCTGGCTGGCTGTCCTTACCTTTAAAATACACGTGGCAAAATCATTTTTGAAAAATCAGGCTGAAATACTACATGCTGGGACACAGGACAACTGCCAAGTGAAGATTTCAAATTCTCGTATAAGCATCTTGCCATTTTCTTATTAGCTATTTGTTTACTGAAGTTCCTCAGGTCAACCATTATTTACATTTGCATGAAGTAAAGCACTCAAAAAAAAAAAAATCTGAGTGAAGGTAATCACCAGTGCAAAAGCATCTAAGGGTGGAATAAGGCAATACTGCTTTTACAACACTTGACTTCCCACTTTTGGGGAGATGGAATAAGATGAAGTACAGAAGAAATATACAAAATAAAGAAATAAAAGCAAACAGAAACAAAATGGTAGAGGGGAGATGGGTTAGAAGAGAAATAAAAGGAGACGAGATGATAAATAGGCCAAAAACCTGGAACAGAACAGATGGAGTGAAGACTATGGTGCAGGCCAGATACTGAAGAGTGACTGCCAACTCTGGGTCAGGAAATGCAGGATTGAAAGGTGAGCCGATTAAACTAGTCCTTGAGGCACAGAAAATAAAAACAAAAACAGAGGAAACAAGTCTTTTTGGCATTAAAAATCCTCCAGATGGAAACACTCCCCCTCCACATAGATGCGGAATTCAAAATCTCCAATAAACAGATAGATTATTTGACACTTCTGCTGCTGCCTCTGATGCCGTTGAATTCTCTCATCTTCTATCCTATAACTGTAAACCTTCTCCACATTTTTGTCTGTAGGCTACTTGGTGACATAAGACAGGGCTTTGTGGTCATTTGCAGTCAGCTTTGGATTAACAGCTCTCTCAGCAGGCACGGGTGACCTCTGTCTGTATATTCTGCCTTTTATCAGGGACCATTTTTTCAGGCCATGCAAATACTACCTCATAGCTGCCTCTGTTGCCTTCAAAGTACTTCACACCAACATCAGTGAGTCATGTACTTACACAATGTTCTCCATCATCACATGTCCACAGCCATTCAATTTTCCAATTGAATGGTAAACCACCATTTACCATAAATAGGTAAACCACCTCAACAGCAGCTCTACATTAACTGATACAAACTTTTAAACATTCCACCTTTTCTAACTACAACAGAAGTAGTTTCAAAAAATAAAAATCCAAATGTCAAGTAAACACAGAGAACAAAATAAGTCATCAGTCATTTTACAGACTTGACTGAAAACTTCCAAGAAGATCGCAGACCATTTAATCTTAAAGCAGAGATTACCCACCTTCATTCTAATCCCTCCTCCAGTACAAGCTGTCATTTTCAAATCAGATAATAGTCTAAGAGTTGACAAGTCATTGACATAGAGCACACTAGCATTTCAAAAAGGTTGTTCATTTGACCTTTGTCATTGTTTAACCTTTAGCCTTATTGTTCCACTGAGAGTGACGGGCACAATTCTCCACAGGACCATGGACTGCACAGAAAGAAATTTTCTTTCAACTCCCGTTAGACAGCATTTTCACTAGACAATAGGCCTTAGCAATGACATCCAGGCATGGACTGTCCATGCTAAAGAGCCTTATAGAAGAACTGTGAGTTGATTGAGACAATGAAAAAAAAAGACATGCATCATTTCCAAGAGCTTACTTAATTCTATCTACCTGTACTTCCTCTTTGATATAATGAGGATGATGTCCTTGTTGAAAATCCTAAACTATTTGTATAAATAAAAGGCTAAGGCTCAAAGGAGAAGAATATGTAGCATATAAAGCATCAGCCTCCCTGGTCTTTAATATTTCACCATATAGGAATCCCAAAACTTAACTTCTACAGACAGCTACATGATGAGTGGGAAAGCTGGCAGATTTGACCACGTCATTTCCTTGAATTCTGATGCACACTAATAGATGAAAAGAAAACAAGCAATGCAACAGAAGTGGCCAATCACACAAGTGTAATAACAGCCAGCAAACATGGCTCAAAAATACCTTCTTAAAAGAATTTAGAAATTACATTAGAAGAAAAAATCACTCACAGAGTACATGTGTTCCAAGATAGCACTACAAGAGTAAACTCTGTTTAACAATTCTTTGATTACTGAGACAAATTTAGTGATAATGCATTCTCCATCAATATCAAAGTTCAACAAGGTAACATTTCTAGAGGTTTCAAGAATATAAAACCTGTCCCCGGTTGATTCTCCCTTTTTTGTCTTCCTCTTACCACCAAAACTCAGTCTTGCAAAAAGTAAAAAGAAAGGGCATCAAAACGTCTCAAAATAACAGTCAATACAATGTTATGAAGATGTAACATTGCAAAGATATAGCCTTTATTTCCAAAATCTAGTACTAACAACAAATATAAAGACACAACGATAAATGCTGCCATACTTTATAACTGCACTTCAAAATTGCATTTCATTTCACACTAAATTGATTTTCGCATTAGAAAAAACAGCTAGTTCTCTAACACTGTTTTTAAAGTCCCAAATCCATAACTCTAAGAAAAATTTCATTACTGGACATATTATATAACAGTACAAAGTTTACTGCTGTTTCAAGAAATTACTTCCACATTTTCACTGAGAATAACTAAACCTATGTGGACAACATTCTTCTTTTCGTGGTAAAATTAAAAGTTTTAGCCACTTATTCTGTTATTAAATACAGCACTGAGACTCCTAGTGTATTTGAGTAATCTGCCTACAAGCCACCCAAGGTAACACAAATTTACTGATAGGTACTATTGTTAATAAGAAATGGTGGATGACGGCTTTCAATTTGAAACACTATGTCTTAACTCAGGTCATGGAAAGGAATGATGGGGGAAGGCTGTGAAAGGAGACATCTACAGAGACATCTACAATATTTTCTTTCGTGAGGTTCAAACTGCATCCCGGGAATGTATTTCTAAATTGAAGTCCCTCAGAACAAAGATAAACAAAGATGTGATGTGTGGTCCCAGCTTTGGTAATTCAGAAGTAGACTTGATTCTTTTCTTGACCCTACACAAAACCCAGCTGCACTTCAAAAAATATACGAGACATACTGCTGCAGACACAATCCATTGCTTGCACCTATTAGTCCTGATATGCGAACCGAGATGCCTATATTTCCTTTCAGCAGCAGCCATCCAGTATATATTCTTCTTCTTGTCAGGCTCTGTAAGGAGCCCAAAGCTTAAGGCAGATCTCTCTCCAAAACTTCTTCTCAAATAGAGCGGCCCACAACTTGGGATTTTGCAAGACTGGAGGTACGACTACAGAATGCATACAGACACCATGCATCAAGGAAGTCAATCTTGCTCTCTCTCTGAAATCTACGTTGTCTTGTCACTCAAACCGCACATCACAAAGTATCACCAAACTCAGAAGCTTAATTTCAGAATCCCAGGTAAACTGCAACTGCAAGACCGCTTTCCGAGCACTGTATCAGATACAAACTTCAGAAACAGTGAAGCATCTGCTCAAATTGTACAAAATACCCTCCAAGCAATTATCTTGTCTGCGGTGAAAACACTACTAAAATAGACTATATTTGTTTTCCTAATTCTGATGAAACATATTCTTTTCAGCAGTATAGGTTTTCCAGCTTTTCAGGCGTGAATATGCTGGTGCAGAGGGCAACCTGCTCTGTGGCCAAAGACTATTACGTCCATCGATCTTTCTTTGAAAATAACAAGCCTTGAAGATGACCAAAGAATACACATCTTCTGGCAGTGAGGCAGAAGAGCTGGAGGGAGGGAAAAAGCTTGCACTTCTCAGATCACTCAAAGGTGTTAATTGAGATCGGAAGGATCCTGTCAGATCCTTTCTAAAGACGGAAGGATCCCACTGTTCTTGTAGAAGAACAAGAAAAAAAGGCTAATTAAACATAAGAAACAGATCTACTTAAGCATATTCCACTTGTAAGTCCTTTAGCATTCATTCAGCTGCCACCGTCTCTGGAGATGGACTGATGCACATGCTGAGTCAATCTGAATAAGAGCTTATTTAGAAGCTGGAAGGAAATCCTCATCTCCCTGAAGACCTTGCTGCACTGCACACAGAGTTTGAAAACCTTGTCAAGACATTTGTCCCTGATATAAAAGAAATCAAACTTGCTCTTTCAGCTATACTAATGAGGTATTCATTACTTTGAGTACCCTTATTGCTATAGCTGCAAGAGATGACTGAATAAACATAGGAAAAGATCTTTTGGGCAACAATACTATGCTCAAATAGTCCTCTTTCAGAATAGGGCAATGCTTCCAAATAATAGCCTTTTCTGATCACGTCTAATGAAAAATTCTGTTCATGAAATTGTGATGAATATGAAGACGCAATCTTCGTTATTTTCCTAAAGAAGTGTTACAAGAGTCACACTCATCAAGTTCACAAAAGTAATGAAACAAAAAATGTATTTTTGAGGTAAATAACAGCAACAATAATTTAGTCTACATGAGAGAGAATACATGTTTATAAATACTATTCCTTTTAGAGGACAGAGATTTGAAATATATTTCACTGCCATTATCTGTTCCATGGGTATTTTCATTACTTATAAAAAAAAGCAGCAAAACTCAGAAGAAAAGGAACCCCCCAGAGAAAGAAGAGGTACTATACAGCTGTAAAGAAAACCAGCCACTGACTTTTCCTAACTAACTGGAGGGGACATTAAAAAAAATAATCTTCCAAAACATAGTTTGACAAAAGCCATGATATTACTCTTAATAGCTTTTTTCCTTCCAATTTGACCTAATACAGGTGCAAAGTAGGTAATCATAAATGTTTGAAACTATTAAAATAAAAGAAAAATAACACTGGCTATTCACTCTGCACTGCCAGTAACCCTGCACTTTCAGCCCTCTGCATGTGTCTCCAACTGCTGCATACAGGAATATTCTTCACAGATATGGAAGTAAACAGGCCAGAAAACAGCTTCATTTTATAACTCGCAAGTTAGTCACATGTGACAGCAAACACAAGGACAAAATAAAGAAATACTGTCCAAGCATTAGCATCAAAAGTAGTTATAAGTCTATTTTGGAACAAATTCTAGCTGTGTATAGGTTTTTTCCTCCATCATCGACATACCTGATGTTTTACTGCAGGGTAATACGACAGTTTAATGTCTTAAAAGATTCATGCTCAGAGCTTTGACAAAAGTAGATAAAGACCAGTAAATAGCATCATTTCATTGCTAACTCTAAAAAGAGCCACAGTCAGAATTGCTAAATCAAATACACTTGAAAGCATATGGGCCATTCAGAAATCTCCTTTAGAGAGGAAAAACAAAAGTCATTGAGCCTAATTTTAATTTCCTAGGTTTTGCAAAGCAGGGGATCATTTCAACAGTCACGTGCTGGCAATTATATTTAACTAGCATGAGATTTGTTTACAGATGTGTTTTACCTAGACATTTTTCTAGGAATGCTTCCAACCAATTCTTAAGATGTTTCTTTTATTTTAATTTCAAGCTCAAAACTACACGTCCTAGACAAACAGCCTTTTTCTTCCCATTAAAAAATGTACTTCAAATTTACAAAGATAATCTGAAATAGACAATCAAAAAATGCAACAACAGGAATACAGATAAATAATTAAAATATTTATAGGGCTCTATTCACACAAGCTTCTCACAGAATTGTTCATGATTTGAACTTTCTGAAGACTGCTGCTCTCTGCCAGGTTTATTTGAAAGTCCAGCTTATGCTTTATCTCTTTACTTACTTTTCATCCACCCTTGGTTAGCCAAAACACCATTACTGCTCTTCTTGGGGCAAGACTCATTATTACCCTCTATGGGCTCAAGGAAATGACAAAAGCAACTGTATATTCATTGCTGCATGTTGATGAGACATGGCAGTACTTCCAGCAGCAGTGCTGAGAAAAATGGGTTCCTCTAGAAGAAAGTATTATTGAGGAGCCATTTAATTCACAGAAGATAATAAAAGTATAGACGTATCCTAATGTTCTTTGAAATAGTTGAAGAAAAGAGCACTAAATGAAAGACATGAACTCATTTATTTTTAAGCTGTATGTGTTACTTCAGAAGACCTAGGGCAGTATTTTAATAAGTAAAATGCGGAGATATTAACCAGAATGGACTGTTAGTAATCATTGCTGAACACAAAGTGGGAGCTCAATCACAATTCGTGGTTCTTATACTACGGCCAAATGGGCACTAGGATTAAAAAGAACATTATATTCTTACCTACAAAGGAGGGTAGTGTAATCAACACAGCCCTGAGACATTCCCTTGAGCTCAGAGGCATTTCAGATATAAAGCCATTAACTTCTATGTCATCACTCAACATTACAAAACTAAAGAATTAGATTTTGCCAAAGTAGAGGTTTTACGTATGGGAAAACAGTAATTTGGAAGAAACAGGTAGCCTAAAACCACTTTTCAGAGTATCCCAAACTGCCAATGAGTCCTCAAGCGTTTCTGAACACTTAGTTAGCAGAGGAACTTGCTGGACGCGAAAAAAGCTGAGGGAAAACCTGTACCCAACACTGCATTGCTGCTTTCAACACCACAACATAACACAATTGAAATCAAGTTTACCTTTCTTGAAGTGTAGATGTCAAAAAAAGGTTTGTTTCGAACACTAAATGGTTCCTGTGCTTTGTCAATTAGACCACTTTTCATCTTTTCATGTCGTGGAAATATAATCTCTTTCTCTATACACGCAAGTCGAACATTAAAATCACAGTCTCCAACAGGCTGTCCCTGCCAAGTTACAAAAAACAGTATCAAAACAGAGCACTTAACAAATTACCCAAATAGCGTAAGTTTTCCTTACACAATACTTAGTATCATAAAGATACAGAAAAATATTAAATCCTACATGGTTTTGCCAAATAACTGTGTTCCAATTGTCTCAGCCTGTAAGAGGCTTAATCAAATCAAAGTTCATAGAAAGATAAAAGACTATAACATGTTTTCAAGCATATATGATTTAAACACTTACTTACCTTTAATAGTTAAGCAAAATAATTTAATTATTCCCTAATCATAGCTTTGGATATAGAACCTACATACTTTTCCACACAATCTTCCTCTGAAGTAGTTTAGGTAATTTTGCTCATAATACTTTTAATGACAACACAACAATGTGACTTAGACATTTAAGTACACTTATTGTTTTAAATGCACTATACTAATGCCTTGAAATAAGTAGTAATTATGTAGATAACTGCTTTTCTGCCACAGAAAAAAGTATAGCTGCAGTTGGAAAATGTGCCAATAAACAGTGGCTGCAAAAACCTGCGAGATATGTGATGGCTCAGTCACAAAAAAAGTAATAAAAGCACTTCTCTATGTCTCAGTAGGGCACTCGGACTTCTCCAGATCCAAAATAAAGCAGCAAGCTTTATGTTTCTCTTTACGCATTTGTTGCACTGCACCAGACCAGTATGAGCGGTCAAAACGCACATTTGTCAGATTAATAATTGCTCCTAATGAGTTTATTATATTTTGAGCAATAGATACTGGGGAGGACACACTGTGGGTATCACAAAGAGAAAACAAGCAACTGGCAACTTATAAATTCTAAAGTTAGTTTCAATCAGGCATGGCACTTTATAGCAATATGGCACAAACCTCAAGATCTACGTTATTCCACAAATGATACAGCACTGGAAGTTACTTACATGAGATCATCCCTCATTTTGCCACCCCATCCACCAAAAATATAATTTTCAAATCCCATCCATTTCACGGTCCACAGAAAAAAAAGCTTACAGAGCTTTGGCTTCAAAACCAGAATTTTTGAAACGTAGAAAGCAATGAGCAAAGGCAACTGGGAAAACATGATGCTCGAATCATTGGTGGCAGTGATACAGATGAGCAGGAGAATTGCCTGGACTAAACACAGCCAGAAAAGGAAAGAGAATCCAAAAGGAAAGAAACCTTCCTCTAACATGCAACAGAAAGAATCAGAACTGATCAATATGAAAGAATGCAAAGGAAATTAATGGCAAAATAACATCTTGAGGGGGCATACCAAGGAAAGAGATGGAATAAGTAGTATCTGAGCACATATCATAATCAGAAGAAAAATGGAATGCCAATTTCACACCAACATGAGTTTAATCAAGTTCTTTCCAAATTCATCCTGGCTTTCATCAGAACCTTCTGCATTTCATGCTCCCAAAGTGGCGCTACCTTTCTCTTACTTTTCTTTCCTAGCATAAGATTCTTTGCCAGACCTCAATCAAAAGTCCTCAATTGTTTAGTGCAACAGCTTTAACAGAGATGCATTTCATAGAATCACAGAATAACCAGGTTGGAAGAGACCCACCGGATCATCCAGTCCAACCATTCCTATCAAACACTAAAACCATGCCCCTTAGCACCTCATCCACCCGTGCCTTAAACACCTCCAGGGAAGGTGAATCAACCACCTCCCTGGGCAGCCTCTGCCAGTGCCCAATGACCCTTTCTGTGAAGAATTTTTTCCTAATGTCCAGCCTGAATCTCCCCTGGCAGAGCTTGAGGCCATTCCCTCTTGTCCTGTCCCCTGTCACTTGGGAGAAGAGGCCAGCACCCTCCTCTCTACAACCTCCTTTCAGGTAGTTGTAGAGAGCAATGAGGTCTCCCCTCAGCCTCCTCTTCTCCAGGCTAAACAACCCCAGCTCTCTCAGCCGCTCCTCATAAGGCCTGTTCTCCAGCCCCTTCACCAGCTTCGTTGCTCTTCTCTGGACTCTCTCCAGAGCCTCAACATCCTTCTTGTGGTGAGGGGCCCAGAACTGAACACAGGATTCGAGCAGCAGTCTCACCCGTGCCGAGTACAGATGGAGGATAACCTCCCTGGACCTGCTGGTCACGCCGTTTCTGATCCAAGCCAAGATGCCATCGGCCTTCTTGGCCACCTGGGCACACTGCTGGCTCATGTTCAGTCGCTGTCAACCAACACCCCCAGGTCCCTCTCCTCCAGGCAGCTTTCTAGACAGACTTCTCCTAGTCTGTAGCACTGCACAGGGTTGTTGTGCCCCAAGTGCAGGACCCGGCATTTGGCCTTGTTAAACCTCATGCCACTGGACTCTGCCCAGCAGTCCAGCCTGTTCAGATCCCAAACCACACCACACCACGTGTAGTTTACAACCACTTTCATGCAGGACTCAGCTTCTGTACGGGGGGAGGCAGGACAGCCCCCCCCCCCCCCGCCATCACCGAGCTGGGAGCGCATCCTGCACAAAGCCAGGGAGAAATGCCTCCCGGTCACCTCTGCTCCTTGATCCATGCCTGTGAAGAAGAAGAAAGTCTATCTGGCTGTTAACTTTGCCTTCAACCTTGCCTTCCTTTCATACATGAAGGTGTTATCAGTAATGAGCCATTCAAATGGATGGGAAATTAAGAGTATGGTAAAATCCAAGGAGCAGGAGAATGGCTCATTTTATTCATCTGTCACAGAACACAGCTGGTTGATCTAAAAAGTTTTTAAATGCCACAGAGAAAATTCTGGGGAACTGTTCTTTCTTTCTCTTTTTACCCATGTACAACATGCCTGAGAACTCATCAGTACAGTAACTGAGCTTGTTCTGGCTTGTACATCTAATCGAAACACAGAAAACATATCTTGACCTCTGCAACAAGAACTGATTGAGGAATTCTTTCCTGGGAGGTGTGTATACATATTTTTTTATTATTTCAAAGAACACTATAAACTGGGTACATTTCAGCAAGAGGTGGTATAAATGTTCCCTACAGTAGCCACATTCTATGAATAGGCCTGAAAGAGAAATGAACTAATTAATGTTTCAAATATTTGAGTTTCCAATAAGTGTTAAAGTTATTTAGGGAGCTTGTTTAAAATGATTCACTGAAAAATGCTTTTGCATCATAACTTAAATTTATTTAAATTCCTTAACAGTTAAATTAAAATCTGCAATGACTTCATATGTACAGTAACCAGTTGAATCACTTTTCCTTTAAATAATCCTTTCACTTCCCCCATCTACTTGGAACTGCAGCTCTGCCAATCACATATTTTTATTTCTAAGCTTGTTAAGCAGAAGGGTATATTACTACAAGGTTCCATCACACAAAGGTCAGAGCTAGGTTGACGTAAGATTATATGAGATGGGAAAACATATAATCCTGCCAAGCAACTTCACCAGCAAAGTAAAGTGAGAAGTTAAGAAGTATTTAATTTTCACAAAAGCACATGACTGTAGCAATAAGAAAATTAACATAACATTGAATTTAAATTAAGGACATACTGAATAAAGGTAATATTGGAGGAGGAAGGCTTTTTCTTTGCTATTAGACACTTGCCACAATTGCAAAAAATGCTGCTAATATACAATAGATTTCTCCCAGACAGATCAAAAACCTACAAGTCATAAAATCCGAACTTTCAGCAAGTAAGTAGGAGGGTAACATAGGCTGCAATTAGTAATTTACAGACCTTGACAAAACCACGAAGATATTATTTAGTATATAAAGCACACATTTAGAAGTTGACTAAAAACAAGAAACTGATGCATGTATAGTCTAAACACAGACATCAAATCCTAATACGTTTCTAGGCAACACAGATGTTTTATTAATTTAAATATTCATATGTTTGAGATTTTATTTAAATATCTAAGTTTTCACTCGTCTGAGGAGGATGAGGGTCACCACTTCCTCACAGCATTGTTACTGGAGTGCATCACAAGCAGCACGTATTTCCTATCTATGCTAGAAAGTTAAACTTCCCCCTCACTGTAATTAAAATGTATCCTAAAGCAAAATATTGTTTAGACAATCCTCAAGAGAGGAGTCATCCATTGAATCACACACCTTCCTTGAGCAGCAGAATTCTCTTCACCTGTTGAAACCTTGTGCATTGCACTAAGAGGTCACAGCATGAAGTGGGCTTGCAATAGATGTGACATTGTAAAATATTGCTTTGATTTTAAGCACAATCCTCCAGATATCCTCAAAATGTAAAATGAGATTTCTACTGAGCTTTGAAATCTACCCAGGATTGAACATTTCTAAATTTAAACTTACATTGTTTCAAATTAACTTCTCAATAGAACCCATACACAATGAGTCACGTAGGAACGTAATGTAGTGTGCCACAAAAATACATATATGTTTAAAAATACTAAAAAACAACATTTGCAGCTGATTTAATACCCATTGTCTTAAGGGGGTGGGGGAAGGCAATTTAACTGATGGGAAAAAAAAACCCCACCACAACAAGAAAAACCTCCAAAACTCACAGTCCCAATAACATTTCGTCAGATGAGTGCTGAGAGACTGAATTTGCTCTTCATCTGCCATAGCTCCTGCCCTCCACCTGGTTCACGGAGACGTCAGTGTTGAAGTCACAATCTGATGCTGATACAGCCACAAGGGCTGGTAAGAAACTCAAATCCCTGTTCATTAAATAGAGGAAGACTGCAGCAACTGATTAGACAGGTGTAAGAGAATAACGGGATTTCTACTGCAAGATGACAGGTAACCCTGAGAAGGTACCACCACCCTCCAGGTTTGTCTCCCTTCCCCTGCCTCTAAGGTTTACCCTGTGGTTGCAGCCCAGTAAATTCAGTGAGCTTTACCTGGAAAGTCCTTCCCCTAGATGGATGCAGTACAGATAACAAAATGCAGTATATCAGGGCTAAATCCCATAAAAGTACGTTCTCTTAGAATTTGATATTTATCTGCCTTTGGCTCAATGTAGTTATAGTAAAAAGAAAAATAATGCCTGGGCCTGTGTAGACAGCTGATAACTAGCTTGGTCTAGGATAAACTGAGAATATTTATTCTCTTCCTCCATGAGATACGGTTCAAAGCCTACCTGCCAACAAAGCACGCTCCATTTGCTTCCCCAGAGCAGCACCTTAGATATGAATAATGCAGCACATACACGCATATACACTCCACGCACATCTTCACTTATTGAGCCATAGCAGAACATATGTCACAACTGTCTTAGCTTTAACGATTTTGAGAGAATAAAGAATAAGCCCAGGCTGATATTCTACCCTGTGTTTAACATTATTATTGACAATTCAAGGCACCCACAGCTGACATCTGCATTTCCAACGAAAGCCCATTATTATTTCTCCCATCTTCTGAAGACCATGTAATCTAACAGTTGGATTTTATATTAATGGTCTGGCATGTATTTCTTCCAACTGTGGGTTTATAGATGCTGCTAATTTTTTTATACACACAGCTTTATGTAAAAACAAACCAAAGGTGCCATTTCATTCTCCAAATAAAAGGATTATTATATTCAATCCAAATTTTTTTTTCATTTCCAATTACATTCTCTTTTTATAACAGGTTTAAAAGTAAAGTATTAGAGAAATGAAAAATTTTGTACAGTTATGACTCTTAAGTTTTTCATTTCTAAACAACTAGACAACCACTATAATCTGAAAATAAATTTTAAAATCTGTTTTTTCTAACTTTCATCACTCAAATATTCAAAATAGCTATGGTAATGGCAAGGAATTTAGCAGTTTCAAAATGGTTTCTAAAATTTATCTTGGCATCAATGAGGTACAGCATGTGAAATAGTGTTTCAGTTGTAACAAAACTGAAATAATTACTGTTTATATGTTGTCAGCTTATACAACGGACTATCCTTTGATTTATCACAGAATGAAAACGGTTTGAGGAATCAGGCCTATTTAAAAGACTGCTTAAGACATGTATTAAATTATTTGTCTTTCCTTTAAAACAAAACATCACTGAAAATAAATTCAGATATGTATGAATCAACAAAGAAATGGAGTTTGTAGCCCATGCATAAACATCAAGGCCTAACAGAACATACAGATCTAGCTCCATGTTTTTTTTTATTAGCAAACATAACTTGAACAAAACAGCAGGACTGTCAAAACTGTCACTAAACAGATAAGATCAAACCAGAAGAAGTAAATTGTACTACAAACATTACTCCCTTCCTCACTCCTCTCCTCCTTGGATTGCTCAAAACAGAATACAGATTTGGGATAAAAAGCATAAACTCTATAACTACAAGTGGATGAGAAGTTTGTTTCACCAGAGTAAAGGTAATGCAGATAAGGCAGAATATTTACGGTCAGTTGAAGTGTCTGAATTATGATTCTCACCATATCTCGGTATACGATAAAGTAGCAGACATATGGAAACAAGCATCTACCATGGATGAACACCTAAGCCCTCTCTTTTGAAAGCAAAGCTCCAGTTAGGCGCTGGAAGCTTAGTAGCCTCTATTTTGGGATCACCGACAACTCAGTCCAATTCATTGTTTGATTACATGTACAGTAACTTCATTTAGGATCTTTATAATCCTTATAAATCCTTCTGAGCCTTCAAAAACAGAACTCAATAAGGGGATTTTACTGGGATGTAAATGATTAAAACCAAAAGGAATTATGTTCTGTCTAGACTGGCTGCCTAGCCTCAAGTAATCTGAGAAGTAGATGGACTCGCATTTTAATTACAGAAGTAAAAGTCATAATTCTAATAGCCCATAACTATAAAATAGATTTGCCATCATCATCCTCAGATATTTACACACAAAAAAGATTGCATGTGGTTCTCCCAAGGGAATGTAAATCTAAATAATTTATTTTGCACTGAATTTAGGCTAACTGCAAAGTCAAATATCAAACACCTGGCCTTGCTGCTTCTGGTTTTTCCGATTATTTTTTCTAGTGCTTTTGTTGCATGTAGTATGGAGGCATCCTTACCTTACTGCAACAGACACTAGATGATCTAGTAAATATATTCGCTTTCTCCTTCTACTCTCCTCACATTCTCTTCCTTTCTACCACAAATAGCTATTGCTGGGTTTTTACCACACCGTCTTTAAGACAAAGAATTATCACTCCTGTGACTTGAAGAACTGTGGGAAAATCCCTACATCTTAAAGACATTATTCAGGGCACTTCATACTTGAAAAGACTGTGCCACTCATTTTTTTTAGAATATAAATCACTTTGTAATATTTAAAATAAGACTGCCTAGAACAGTAAGTATAAAGAATCCTAAAAACTAGAAAAGAGGGGAAAAAAAGTAGTAGCAATCAGCACTGATTCACAGATACTACCTTATAAAAGCAACCACCTACCTTCCCTAAACCACGAAAGAACCAGAAATTAAGTGTCTGTTTGTAATAGATATATTCCAGAAGACTTGTAAAAAATCTATAAAGTGAAGTCCACAATCTGTCTTGAAAATATCTAGGTCATTGTGTGCATGGTTAGCTTATAAGTAAGAAACACATTAATTACTATTATACCCATTTCAAAAGAAAAGCGGTATTTTTCTTCATATTTCTTTTAGATAAGAGAAATATTGTAAAAAAGGATGACAATACGGTCTTCGCGTTCTCTCCTAGACTAAAACATTCGCTCAGGTTATTTAAGCATATTAGCCATGGGAAAGAAAATATTTGAGAGCTCCTCCTTTCATCTTCATAAAACCTATCATGAATTATAAATTTATTTTAGAGTTGGTAACATCCTTCTGATCAACTTTGATTTTTGTTTTTCTTTAGTTCTAGGAACAGGAAAAAGATGAGAAGGTAGGACCCAGGGAGAGAGCTGAAAATATGCAATATTGAGACTAGATTAATTGCAGAAGAGGAGGAATTAAAACTAAAAGTAGGGAAATAAGATGCAACAAGATTTGAACATATTCCCACTGCTTTCATAGAATATTCCCCCAACCACCTTCTATTTTGCCTATAGTTTTTCCTCTTGAAATAGTGTACAAAATGCCCTTTGTTAGACTTAATTCCCAGTACTTCGACAACTGGACACAATAATGCAACAAGAAAACCTGCTCCGCTGCTAAGTTTTTCACAGTTTCCACTGCAGTTGTGGTCACTGCCAGCTCCTTGAGAGATCTGAATATTAGCCTGAGACAGAAGCTGGGTTGAAGTCCACTTGGCAGTTCCTATGGGAATGATTGTTACAAATTGAAAGTAGAGGGAGACAGGTTTTCTAGTCAATCATATGCTACAGTTCCTAGCACAACAAGATGATTAAAAATGTTCCAAATAAAAAGTAAGGCTTTTTAAGGCTAAATGTGAGACACAGAAAAACGTTTAGTAAAAATACTGAGAAAATCTCTTTGAAGAGACCTTCCAGGAACAAAAAAAAAAATTGTTTGGGGACTTTATTCTCTAAATTATGTAAGGTTTGAAGTATTTCAGTCATTTTCATTTACAATGCAACTTAAACTTTCAGGTCTTACTTTGTATTTTTCACGGTTTGCTGAAGAAGTGTCACATCAGAGTACACAATTAAGAGTAAAACCCACAGAACCTGAACATCTGAAAAATAGAAAGGATTTAATAGCATGGCAACTTCTAAAGCTGCTCTTAGAGAACTACTTGTCTCCATATCTCTCTCCCAGGAGCAACACTCTGTGCCTCTTTCCCTGACAATTATACTAGCGATAATGTACCGTTCAAAAAGGTTCTCATGAGACAAGCTTCACATGAAGGTATGGAAAAACCTCTGGGGAATAAAACAAGACATGACAAAATTTAATATACTCTTTTTGCTTCTATACAATAACCCATTAACTATCCTTTATTTTCAAAAATGGAGAAACCAAACTACCTTCACTACAATCCATAGTGCCCCCTGGGATGGGAAAAGGAGGATTTAACTCAGAAAAGTACGGGAAAGGAAGAGATCAGATGTGTTTTTCACAGAATCTAACCAGCAAGGAAAACAGTGAACCTTCAAACTAATTACCAAGCTGTAGAGTGCTCCTTCAAAACAACTACTTTATTAGACAAAAAATATAAAATTAAAAACATAAACCACGAAAGATATCCTGGTCAGCAGGTACTAATTATTACTCTTTAGCAATAATTTACTTTTTGTAGGCATCATAGCAGAAGAGAGTTTTAAAGAGGGATGCAAAAGCACATCAAAGTGCTATTTTTGAGTTGCATGTGCTCTTTATTCAAGCTCAAAGAGCAACAGGGAAGAAAAACACAATTATCTATTTGGAAGTTTACAGAACAGGTAAGGAAATTTGCAAATTTTGCTGCTGAGACATACAAGCAAGGTGTTCAATTACGGATGAAAAACAATGAACAGGGAAGGGGAATCAGGCAAGAAGGACACTGAAAAAGACAACTAGCTAAGATGCATTTTTGTTTATCTATCTCCACAGACTCAAAAGCTTCAGCAGCATCGCTTCCTTACCATGTCAATTCTACATCTTACAAGCTCTTCTGGCCCATCATTTGTTGCCCTCCCCGTTCTGTAATGCTAAACAATACACAGACCCTGAATAATATTATAACACATTACCTGGCCAGGCTGCCCTTTCTCTCAGTAAACTGTATTATAGAAATGGGAGGATGAGGAGAAAGCAATCTGAATGAGCCTCTCTCAGTGTGACACCAGAAAGCAAAGTGAGACACAAATGAGTAGGTGCTCTGTATTTCATTTCCCGGACACCTCTGAGCCATGATAGAAGGCAGTGATACATACAGATTTTGAGAACATAACACACAGCAAGAGCACCATAACAAACATCTGGGTGCTTGTTAGTTAAGTCTCCACAATAAATAACAGAAAGGGTGCAAGAGCAAACATGTGCAAAGCATCCTCATGTTCCAGAGTACTATTAGGAAAGAAAGCGTTTAAAAATCTGTATTTTGAAGTGGTCCTATGTGTGAGATGACCTCAGAATTAAAAGTAACCATGGAAGAGCAACTGGCAGCCACGTGCACTTGTAAACAGAAAAGATGCAATTAAACACTTGCACCTCCAAATTGTGCCCTCAAAATTTTCATGGTACATTTTTAAGATAAGGTTAATAAGCTAACAAATAAGAGACAGCATATACTGTGAGATTTACATCACTTTAAAAGGAGGTTTGTAATGGCAGAGTCAGAAATAGTAATATTTTACAGGGATTTAAAACAAAAATTTTTCATGCATGAATTCAATGAGCATGTTGGCTGTGGGCAGGATTTATGAGCAGCATATCTGTTTACCATGACAAATTCAATCTAATAGCTACAGCATTGTTATGCACAATGACAACAAAAGAAATCTTGATCTTGACTTAATTTAATGCGTGGAGTATTAGGAAATTTAATCAAAATTCTATCTCCTTGCTAAACATTAAAATAATCATTCTTTTTCAAGCATTCAGTCTATTCTTACCATTACAATCTGGTCTCATGAAAACTTGGCTAGAGTTTAAAACTTTAAAGGCCAAGGTTAGAAAGAAAAAGGAAAGTACTATTCATTTTCAGCATCTTTGCTAAGAATGCATTAATTAGATCCTAACATTATGCTAGTGTTACTTTCTATTACTTAATTAAGGAAAAAAATAGTTGTTTAAGTTTAGTGCCTATACATCAACACATAGCTATTGATTACAATCTTAAAAAAAGCCTCTCAAAACAAGGTTTCTCAGGAAGAGCTGTCTCACAGATGACTGGAGAATGAAGACGTATTCTTTTGGGGATTGTTTCTGATGAACGTGGATTTTAATTTACTTGTATTTGCTCCTAGGGCTGTTTATTGTTCTACTGTCAGCTTCCTCTGTAATACTACAATTACCCACCAAACTTGTTATTCACTACCAGGTAAAAGAGGTAGCGCTATGAACTCAGCTACGTACAGACACAAATCAGGAAGCAGGAAAGTAAAAGGCATTGCAAGGATTTAGCTCTGTACTCATTAAGACTAAACACCATAAGGACTGTTGGGTGCCATTAGCCTTTTATGTTCAGATGAATATGAAAATTCCAGATTTCACAGGTGCAAAATGCACACATAACCAAGGACATAAATGTGGACAAAAACCCCTCAAATGAAATATTGAGAGCTAAATAAATACATGGGGTTTTTTAAGAAATACTTTCTCATTTTTAAATAAAAAAAAAAGATTCTTCTTATGAAAAAAAGATCCATTTAGGTTGTAAGAAAAAATTGACTATAACTGATTTCTGCTTCAAGAAACATCTCATATGCCAAATGCAACTTGACATGATAATGACCATTTTCCCATGTTGGTGCCACCTTTTCCACTGACAAGCGTAAGTGGCATGCTAGTTTTCATACTTCTTGGATCTTCTTTTACACGGTACAGAATTCTGTTGTGGGAGGTAAAAGAAGAAGCATATTACTAGCATGGAATATCTGCTATTTCACAAAACACTACTTCCTGAACTTCAGAGAGGTGAGCCCCAAGTCTGTGAACTAGAAGATACTGTGGGTACATCGACACTGGTGAACCAAACCAGCAAAGCCCTCATCTCTGCTCCTGAAGCCACCGGCTGTCTGAGAAAGTTCATGCTCTCACTCTCCAAAAGAGAATGATGACACTTCAGATCAATTGATAAGCATGGTGCCTGAGCACTGTTAAACTTGAGTCTATTCTTGAGAACTCCTCAAGAGCACTGTAGTCAGCCAGGGCCAAAACTGCGCCAGGGACCATTTAAACTACTTAAAGTTAACTTAAAGTAACTTAAATTTTTAACTACTTAAAAACTTCCAGTAGCAGGATCCTGCCTTTTGTAATTTCATTTATTAATATACATTTATTCAAACTCCCAGAATGGGCTTTGAGAGATGATTTTATATTCTTACAATTGCTCTTTGTATAAAGAGTGAAGTAAAGCAGAAAAGAAAAAGCAGGGATTGCTCTGTTTCCTCCAAAAGTTGAGGTCAAAAGGCAGGCTTATTTCAGTAGCACATAGCTTCCTTTCTACAAATTCTATTTTAGCATGTGAGACAAAAGAAGCAAGACAGCAATGTCATATTTTGAGCTGCTATCAATAATCAACATCATGATTCAGACTGCAGAAAATTACAATTAAAAAAACCTAATCTTTTCCAAATCTCCTGTTGGATCATTTCTTCTTCCTGACACAGGTATCTCTTGTGACACAATCGGATGCGTTACCACAAGCTCCTAGAAACTAGATGCCACAGAAACGGTAATTAAAAGAAACAAAGACAAATATTTCAATCAGCATCCCTGAAGACTTGACTATTTCAGCAGCCACAGGTGATAAACATCAGAATTTAATACAAAATTTATCATGAAAAGAGACAGACAAGATAGGGAAAACATGGTTGTAATCTAAGAACTCCAGGATAATTCTCTCTCAATCACTGAAACTCAAATTTTTATTTTCTTTCTTCCTGAGAGTTTTCCTGTATCTAGAGCTAAATACACACTACATATTTCAATCAGTTTATTCTCTCAGTTTCCTTCATTTTTTCTAGAAGGATGCTGTAGTTTATTGCTGATACACCACAGCAAAATCAAAAAGCTAAGTATAATAAGCCCCACTGATAACAACGTGGATTAAAATTTGTAAAAGGTAGGTTTTCCCTGCTCATTCTCTCATTTTGCTCTCTCACTACCCTCTTCCATTTCTTTTTTCCTATACCCTCTACCAAGTGTTAAGTTTCTGTTACAATACTCTCCTGATAAACCCATCATCCTTTTTTAAGGTGACTTCCTTACCTCCCCTGAGTCAGGACTTCACCTGAGCATGACTAAGTCTGAAGAAAGATCCCTTGATGTACTGACACACTCAGCTTTGTGATTCCATGATGTTCTCCCAGAATCATAGTATTGTACATAAAATGAAAATTGTTCCCTTTACTCCCAGCTGATCTGTTTCTAGCAGACTACTGCTTCTCTTAAACCTCAAACCGACATTGGTCTTTTAAACACTTTCCAAATGCCAGAACTGCAAGGGACAAACTGAACACAACTATTTATAGTTTGGGAACTCTGTGGTTTTTAGGCTGAAACTTTAAGCGTACAGCTTTAAGAATAAAACATACCCTTTCACAATTTCTGCTCATAAAAGGCAACAGTGGCCACTGTACTCAGTTAATTTGACTCAGAAAAGCCAGACTAAGCATTCTGGGGTTCATTTGGGTATCAGTCTTCAGTCCTACATGTCTCCCTGTTAAAAGCCAGAGAAATACATCATAGATCAGAGACTAGGTTGCCCTGCCTTAACTGCTACCTTTCCAAACACAAATTTTAACACTATTTAGCTCCCTAAAACTATGGTAATGAAGAACTCAAATAAATACAAGAAGGGATTACACTACAGTTCCGAAGCATGACAATACTGCTGGCCAAATACACCAATGTTTCAAAATTTTATTACAGCATATGACATTTGGAAAATTTTAATTATGACATTATTTTGTTGTGATCTAAAATTTAATTCCATAGTTTTTCTATATAGATGTTAACAGCTTTCACTGTACCGTTTACAGTCTTCCTAAGGGGTGCCTGTTGGCATATATCTTACTATAAATACATGGTGGATTCTGAAAACTATATATAATCTTATTTTAGTACTAACTTCTGCATTTTTCTGTGAGTGCTGGTCAACCTAACATGATCTCTGTAGTATTAAGAAATAGCACACATAAGTCTTTGGGATTTAATATGGAATTTGAGAGTGCAATATTTCAGAAGGAATATTCTGACAAAGCCAGAGAACTTTTTAACACTTTCACTTAGCAAGGAGGGGAGAGTCTGCAGGCAAAACAGGTTAAGCATTTGATTACAAGGTCAGTTGAAAATATCTCTAGTTTACTAGACCTGACTAAAACATGCGGTTTGCCTGAGCAAAGGTATTGGTCAGTGGGGTTTGTATTCACATTTCTCCAGCTGCTATGTCACATCTCTAACTGCAGAGTATGCTGAGTCACTGTGGAGGATGAGATGGGAGGCATGCTGGAAATCTCATAATTCACATGAGAGACAGTGAATACAGTAACTCCACCATTCACCTTCAGAGGGCACGACTACTTTCACAATCACAAGGAATTCTAGAGCACCTCACACAGCTGTCTGTGGTTTTGGGGTTTTTTTGTAGAGTGGGAGAGTGTTTGCTTTGTAAGGTCCTGGGTCACATAAAAAGAAGCGTGGCCAGCAGGGCGAGGGAGGTGATTCTGCTCCTCTATTCCACTCCTGTGAGATCCTACCTGCAATAGTGTCCAGTTCTGGAATTTTCAACATAAAAAGGATATGGAACTGTTGGAACAGGTCTACAGGAGGGCTACAAAGATAATGAGACAAATGAAGCACCTCTGCTATGAGGTCAGGCTCAGAGAGTTGGGGTTGTTCAGGCTGGAGAAGAGAAGATCTTATAGTGACCTTCCAGACCTGAAGGGGCTACAAGAAAGCTGGAGAGGGACTGCTCACTAAAGGTGTGTAGTGATAGGACTAGGGGGAATAGCTTTAAATTAGAGAGGGACAGATTTAGACTAGCTATAAGGAAGAATCTCTTCACTATGAGGGTGGTGAGGCACTGGCACAGGTTGCCCAGGGAAGCTGTGGCTGCCCCATCCCTGGAGGTGTTCAAGGCCAGGTTGGATGGGGCTTTGAGCAGCCTGGTCTGGTGGGAGGCATCCCTGCCCATGGCAGGAGGGTTAGAACTGGATGATACCTTAAGATCCCTTCCAACCCAAACTATTCTATGATTCTATGAATGTTTCGGCTTTAAACAGCACTAATGCTTTGCATAATTATTTGATTTGAAGCTCTGCTAGGAGAATTTACACAAATCTAACTTGCACAACTTAAAAAGGAACTTATCTTTTTCTTGCCAGTTACAAGTTTTTAATAGATCTACCTCTCTTGGTGATAAAATTCTGTTGATCACTTCTTGCCAAGTCAAACATCCTCGGGTGCCCATTTTTGTAATTAAGCTTCTAAAATTAACCTAAAAACTGCTGTGGTTTTTAATCTTGGTAGTAGGACCATTGCTAATGACTCCTTGCAGCTGAAGCCCTGCTTGTAGTCATACTGATAACGTTATCTTAATTTGTCCTTGACATTAAAATAGTATTACGTAGTAACTAACTCCTCTCTCTCATCTCCAGCACATTAAAAAAAAAAACCACACAAAAAAAAATACATAAACAAGTTTTAAAGCATTTACAGCCCTGCTCAAACCTGTGTCTCTGAATTTACAGACAAGGATATGGTAGTGTCACACACCTTTTTCAAAAGGACAGTAAGAGCAGTGAATGGTAAGTTAGACACAAAGTGAGAGCAGAGACAAGGAAAGACATGAAGGTAAACAGGGAATCACAGGCAGAGGTAAGGAAACAAAGGAAAAACAAGAACCCAAGAGTACTTATAGAAGATCATATTTTTCAGAAGTCTACAAAGAATTTTTGCTTACTGAAATCATAGGAGGGATCCAGAAAACTATTACCTACTTTTCAGAAAAGTTTAAAGATCATGAAGATGCAGAATTAAAATGAGTTAACTAAGAGCTTCTATTCTTAAGCTAACATGTATTCCCCACAAATTATTACTTTAAAAGCAGTTGTCTTAAACACAGTATGACTACATTTCCAAGAATACCAAAGTTGTTTTTGGTGACTAGTACCCTACCTACATTTGCAACTCACATTTACACTGAGGGGCTGACTCAAGCTGAATAGTATCTTACTCAAGCTTGGACACACAGGTTTAGCAATACTGTTTATCATGCTGGGAGCACTGAAACAATTATTTTGTTTTTTTCCAGAAGCATTAACAGATACTAGCATGCTTTTACATGGGCGATTGTATCACAGGCCTAGTGACCAAACTTAACAGATTGTTGTGGTTTAACTACAGTAGGGAGCCAAGCCTCACGCAGCCGCTCACTCACTGTCCCTAGAATGGGATTAGGGAAAGAACAAAAAGGGTAAAAGTGTGAGAACTCAGGGGTTGACATAAAGACAGTTTATTAGGTAAAGCAAAAGCTGTGCACGGAGGTAAAGTGAAACAAGAAACTCATTCACTGCTTCCCATTGCAGGCAAGTGTTCAGCCCTCTCCCGGAAAACAGGGCTCTATTACACCTAATGGTTACTTGGGAAAACAAGCACCATAGTTCTGAACATCCCCTCTTCATCCTTCTTCCCTCAGCTTTATATGGTGAATATGATGTCATATGGTATGCAATATCCTTTTGGTCAGTTGACATCAGCTGTCCCAGCTGTGTCCCCTCCCAACTTCTTGTGCACCCTCAGCCTATTCATTGCTAGGGTGGGGTGAAAAGCAGAAAAGGCCTTAACACTGTGCAAGCTCTACTGCTCAGCGATAGCTAAGACATCCCTGTGTTATCAGCACTGTCCTGGTCACAAACCCAAAACACAGTACCATATCAGCGCCTACGAAGAAAATTTACTTAATCCCAATCAAAACTAGTACACACTTTGTTTTCAAAAAAATTACTTTAAATATGGTTTTAAAAATATATAGAAGATTAAATTTGTCCTTCCAGAAGGACATATTCTCTTCCTTAGACGTAACAGAGAAATCACCAGAAAATTTATTTCTTAATAAGGGCTAAGACAGAAACATGTGAAAATATGTAATAAATAGGAGAGCTTGCTGCTGAGTACTTAACAGAGGAGCAGCTGGCCTGGTTTCACAGAAATTTAATAAAGAGCCTAACAAGGAACACTGTGATGCTCTGGTAACAAATACACCACTTGCAGGCCAACTTCTCCATCTCCTCTCAGTTTCATTGCCTAAATAGTTTCAACATACTCTAGAAATTTTCCAGCTGTGTTTAGCAGACTGATTCTACCTGCCATCTTTTCCTGAGCAGGTGGAAATAAATCAATGGCTACTACAAGGCTGCTTTCAATCTTAACTCTGATTTGTTGCTTGTTATTGAGTTACAAAATATATATAACACTTTTGGTGTTTGAATTTACTCTAAGCCTCTTGCTTATACAAATAAGATAAAAATGGAAATGAGAATCAATAATAACTAATGATAAAAGCAATAAAATGAAAGTACTCACATTAAACTTAATAATGTCATATATCAAGTACCGGGGGACAACCTGTCCATTAACCTTGTCGATGATCATTTCCTTAAAAGAAAAGAGATGACATTTACATTTATTTCAGTAATATAGACAATTGTCAATACATCTACACATGTAAGCTTGCACATATTTGTAAGCGTGATGCAAATACTGGACACGTCTTGATTATGAAAAAGATTTTACAATGGGTCAAGACTATAAAAATATTACTGTGGTCTTAAGTGTCTCTCATTCAAAAATAAGCCAGGAAGATGTACTAAGACTCCACATTCTCATCTGCAATATTAATAGATTAGTTTCCCCACAGCTTTCAAAATCACTCTTTTTCTTGAGAGAATAATGAGTTAGAAACCTCATTAAGAACTGCGATTATCAGTCAACCAAGCCCTTTTGGAAATCTCACCTACAACAGGAACTACCACAACAAGGAAGGAACAAACAAGCATTAACATCCATTTTCTACGCTCAGGTTCTATCTTTTCACTTTAACAGGATCCTAGGCAGCAGTGACAACTGCAATTATCTTGAGTGTCGCACTGTGACTAAACAGAAGAGTTTCTTCAAATGGATATATCACAGATACTATCTGCATCACATGGAATTAGTTAACATTCAATATATACTGGTAAACCATCTTGAAACTACATCAGCTAGAATAAAGACTATTAACAACCGACATCCAAACATGGAAGTGTCTCCTGCACTTAACAGTACATACAAAAAAAATATACATTTTACATGCCAGTGCTTGCATACCTATCTTGGCCTTCATATGATATAAAATTAAAAATTGTTTGGTTTATTGGTTTGATAAAGAAATAAGGAATGTTTAGTTTGATATAAATTAGTCATGATTATAACCAACCAATTGGTAGGTCTTTTCCATATAACTGGAAATACTCACTTCTCTCAATGCAACCAATCTTCCCCCTGCCCCTCCCCTCCTGCCCTATTCTTGGCTAACAAGCTAGTTTTATCAGCTAAGGATTTTTTGCTGCCAACACCAAGTTAAAATTCCAAATTCACACATTGGACAGAGAACAGTTCAAAAAGGTGAAAACAGATCATTATAGCATGATGAAAACAAATTGTGAGCTCAAGAATTATTCCAAAAGAGAATCTTATATCGACTCAAATTAATGTTGTTTCATTTGTTTCTTGCTAGGTCAGTAGCATTTTCATGTTTCACAACCTTTTAAATTCTCTTAGGATCCACAACTTCTACAAATTAAACCCAAACAAGTCTCAACGTAAGACTGACTTTCAGCCTCTAGCCATACCAAGCCTCTTGAATTGCACCTAGCATTTAATCGCATTTGGCTTTGAAAAATAAGCAAGCAGTTGTAAAAACATTGATCTGTTTTAAAGTAAACACAAAGCTTGAAGCATTTTAAACTAAACTAGATGACATGAAACCATTGTTCTCAAAAAACACTGGGAAATACATCAGTTGCCTGCTTAATAGTTTGGAATCTCATCTTCTGAACATAACACTGAGATGGAGATTGGACTTTCACAGCCAAATACAGCATTCACAGGCATTGTGAATGACTACTTGAACTGCCCTTACACATCTTTCCACATCATTAAAAAAAAATAATTCAATGACTGAAAAATACTCCTTTGCAACATTACATTATCTTATTCTTAACTCTAAAAAATATTTAGTCACAGACATTGCCAAATAACATTGGCAAAAAGTCTGCATAGAAGTGATGCAATAAAACACTATTCTGTTACTTTCCAATATCCGAGTAAAGACACCGGTGAGATCTCAAAGGAACAGCAGATTCAGTGCTGCAATGCCTTCTTGAACAATAAATTTTATAACTAACTTCAAGAACAGGTGGAGTAGGTACACCCTAAGAGAGAAGGAAGGCATAACATTCAAACTTGGAAAGAGTGTGTAGAAATAAAATGCAGAAGGAGGTAAAAAAAAGGGGGGGGGGGGGAAGAAAAAAACCCTAAACCAAAATCTTACCCAGAATAATTCCTGATTATACTGTATTTCTTTCAACTATCAATCACATTAGCAGGTAAAAAAAATGTTTTAAAATGCATTTAATTGAACATATACTTGATGTTTAAGGACTCATTTCCTGAGCATGCATATTCAGAGCCTCAGCTTTGATGTAAAGCTGGCACTTGTATGAAAAACCCTGAAAACATTTCAGTTCCTGGTATTACATGATTTTATGCCTAATTTTCAAAACCTGAATCTCTAAATATTCAGTTTAAGAAGAATTATAAAATACAGTCAAGAAAACCAAGAATTATGTTTAAACCCTCTCTGGAATGTTCAGTTTTAACATGGAATTAGTTTCATAAAACAACTTTTTTTCTACTTCAGACATAGATAAACCCTTTTGACTCTACTACTGATAAATCATAGAATCATGGAATGCTTTGGGCTGGAAGGGACCTTTACAGGTCATTCAGCCCAACTCCACTGCACGAGCAGGTACATCTTCCACTAGACCAGGCTGCCCAGAGCACCCTCCAACCTGACCTTGAATGTTTCCCGGGATGGTGCCTCCACTATCTCCCTGAGCAACCTGCTCCAGTATTTCACCAGCCTCACTGTAAAAAATTTCTTCCTTATATCCAGTGTAAATCTACCCTCCCTTAAAGCCATCGTTCCCTGTCCCATCACAACAGACCTTGCTAAAACTTCTGTCCCCATCTGTCCTGCAGACCCCCTTTAAGTAGTGGAAGGTCACTATAAGGTCTCCTCAGAGACTTCTCAAGGCCGAACAACCTCAACTCCCTCAGTTTGTCCTTAGAGCAGAGGTGCTCCAGCCCACTGACCATTTTCATGGCCCTCCTCCAGACCCATTCCAACAGAGCCATGTCCTTCCTGTGCTGAGAAATCCAGAACTTAACGCAGGACTCCAAGTGAGGTCTCGTGAGACCAGAATAGAGGGGCAGAATCACCTCCCTGGCCCTGCTGGCCACGCTTCTTTTGATGCAGCCCAGGATACAGTTGGCCTTGTGGGCTGCGAGCGCACATTGCCGGCTCATGTCCAGCTTTTCATTCACCAGGACCCCCCACCAAGTCCTTCTCTGCAGAGCTGCTCTCAATCACATCATCCCCCAACCTGCACTGAAACCAAGGATTGCCCCAACCTGGGTGTAGAACCTTGCACTTGGCCTTGTTGAGCCTCATGAGGTCCACACAGGCCCAATTCTCTAGCTTGTTCAAGTCCCTCTGAATGAGACTCCTCACTCACACCCTCACTTTTCTTCCTGCCTTGCCTCTTGTTCTCTTTTCACATCCTGACTTAAATCCCAGTCACCAACGCAAATAAACAATAGCACAATATGCCTCAGAAGTAGAGATGACAAATTCCTGCGCTGCTCATCTCTGACATGACAACATTCACTGCTCTATTAGTTATGCCAATACAACTGTCATGTGGAAAAAGCTTTAAAGTGATCATAATTCAGATTAGAAATACTCTCACACATCATTATTTAGCAGCCCGATTTCAAAATCTTTCTTGAAATGATGAGAATTAAAAAATACCTCAGGGAACAGACCTCAAAGGCAAGTTCATAGACTGCTGGAGAAATGTAATATTTGAGAAACTGGTCACATTCAAATTCACTCAGTTTGATCTGAGTAACAACCCGATACTGTAAGTCTATACCGAAGCCAGTTTTTTAGATAACTAAAAATCACTTAAACCCAAAACCATGCACATGATAATAGAACACAAGTATCCATACAGCGCACCTGATCCATCCATTTCCTTTTATAGACCTCAAGTAGATTTAGAGACACTACTGTGTTTTCTAAAATTACCACTGACATGATGCATCATCTTTACTGCTTGTCCATTAGCTGCTAGTATTAGCTTAACCTGCAAGCCTACAGACCGAGGTCCAATAGCCAGTTTTCTTGATATTATCTAGCAAAACTATGCTGGTGTTAATCTCCTTTTCTTAATCTTCTGGTGCTGCAAAGTGCAGTCTTACAGCCTACCAGAAACAGCAACTGTGCTAAGAACTTCTAGCTAGACATGTACCAAAAGCACAACGCTGGACTAAGTTCATGGACTTTTTCCCTTGAATCACATACGTAAAGCCAGTAACTCAGGCTTAAAATAATCCAAAATTTAATCACAAAGCAAAAGATATCATTTTTCCAGCCACCTGCAGAATGTATTTTTTGTTGACAGAGAGCGTGGGATCTAATCACACGTGTGTTTACCGTTCCTGTTCCTCCTGTGCTTTGCCGTTCTTTTGGGCACTGTATTTCAGAAAGGGAGAACTTTATTTTTTAAGAAAATCTATTTTGCACAAAGTTCTAGCCTTTGCAAACTCAAAAAGTTGTAAGTTATGCCATTTCTGAGAAAGCTTACAAATAAGTGAGGTTTCCACTGATTGAAAAAACATAAATCAATCTCAATCTCACTCTCCACTTTGGCAGTCCTTGGCCCTCCTAAGTCTTAAAGTGTGAATAGTATTTTATATGTGAATTAAAAAAAACACAGAAAATCGTATTAAAATGTTAAAAGTATCTCAAATCTAATAATGCCTCTGCATTTTACACTCAACCATTCCAAAGTTAAGCTGAGCAGAATGCCAAGAAAGTTCCTGAAAATAACTAATTAGTTTTCTTGCATGACAGCCAAAACACTTGAACAGAAATCTATTTACTCCCTCAGACAGCAGTATGGATGCAAAACACTTGGCTTCTAAAGGAATACTTCATATTATACCAGTCACCTGTAGGTAATATTCAAATTAGCTTTAATGAGCTTTGCAGAAAACTTTCTTCCATGCCAGGAGAAGAATCACAACTGAGGAGCTGGAGATGAGCACAGAGTACTGCAGGAGATCTGTCAGTGCCCAAGACAGAACTGATCATAGTAAGAACTGTTTGCAAGTAATTCTAGCCTGAAGTGCACTGAAAACGCGTTTGAAATTCTCAAAGTCAACCACATGAAAGGCTTACACCAGAAGCCTTAAAGCAAGTTAACAGATCACTGAATTCATGGAAATTGCCTTCACCAAAGTTTTATATACACTGACATTCCAAACACAGTTAGGGGAAATTACCTAACATTTTGTATTCTTAACACTAGTTGTTTTGCTGCACGGCACTGATATCTCTGATTTGTCTTTCCTTCTTTCTCAGACTTTTTAAGATGACGTTAAAGCAATGCAAATCGGGCCACCTCACTCTGTAGTTTCATTCTCTGAGAGAGAGAAGGCTACTTCAAGGCAGCAAGTATGAACTACTTCAACCTGTAACTAAAGAATTAACTTTGACAGCCCTTTAGCGCTAATTAACAAAGTTAATTAGTGTTGACACAAAAAAGCCAAATTTTTCTTCCAGTGGATTAAGAAAAAAGAAAGAAATTATATATAGATCTAGAATAAAGGAACAGTCATGGAAATTATCATTTGGCACCAACATTACATAAATACTCAATTATAAAGCTAAGCTGATGCTTCAAATAATAGGCAGATTTTATTCTCAAACCTATTGAAAGGAATTTCAAATGAAAAGACAAATCAAGAGGGTTTTGTGTTTTCTTTTTTTTTAACTGATCATACTTAAATTTAGAAACCTGTACTATGAATTTTTTTCCATTGAAAGGTTTTAGTTTTATCTCAAGGTGCTTCATTCAACCAATACTTGTTCATTTAATGTCATTTTGCTTTCCAGTTCCTGAAAAAGCTGGGGGAGGGAGAGAATCATAAGACTACTTTTATGACAATAAAATGAAATACTGAAAGACACTATAACAGTCAAACTTTTACAGAAACCAGAAATTAGTTGAAATTATAGTTCACATCCCAGTTAACCGAGAGAACTTCATTTATTCTGAAGAGAATCCTGTCTTCCACCATGTCCATATTAGCCACCTTTACTAAATTATCCAGTTTGAAACTCAAAAGAAATGTTTCCCTAAAGAACACCCAGGATAGCACCATACGGACACCGGCAAGCCACTACCTTTCAAAAGCCTTAGAAAGAGCAGGGTAAAAAATAAATAGTACCAGGCTTTTCATCTCAACAGTATGGAACCTAATGTATATCATTAAGAATATTATTATGTACGTCATTAGGAAGCTACCTGGCTGAAGAGGCTCCTACCAGACACGACAGCTTGTGCAACCCCTTTTGAGCTGTCAGCATGGCACTTCTTGCATTATAGTCTCAATTTTTCATTGAAGCAGAGGTGGTAGAAAATATTCCATTATCTGCTCCCCTGTCACTGAGAAGGTAGATTGTTCCTTGCAATAATTACCCTCACAGATTTGATTTATACATGCTTCATGGGTAAATGTTCATTCAGTAGGACAGAGCATTCACAGAAGTGACATTTCAAGAATACTGACAACAACAGCCTGAGAAAGTAAAGAATGTTAACAAGGACAATATAGTCTCCCATTATCTGAAAGATCTATTAGGCTTCATAAGACCAATATTAAAGATCATCTCAGATATTCAGTATATCAACAAGTAAAAGTGACAGCAACGTAAAAAGCCTCCAGTGCTACTGCAACATGATAGGAAACGGCATTCATCTGCCTTGACAGCTATTTAGTATAACAGCTAATGAAGTTTTCACTCATCTGAAATAGGAATGTCAAGACATGAGTACTCCCTTCTTGTGCTACTGTTCTGAAAAGTTCACAAGAACACTCCAGATTGGCCTTCAAGCAACAAAGATGTTTTACAGCCCATTTTTCAAGTAGCTTACAAAGTTAATCAGCAAGTTTACGTAGTTTAAATTAGTATGATAACTCAGAAATGTTTTAGTCTTAAACAAACGTAACTAAGCCATTTCTAGATTGCAGTCAATAATTCTGATGAGCTACAAATAAAGGCGACAGAAGTGAAGACATCAATTCACAAGTCTAACAAGATGATAAAAATCTTATCAAATTTTAGAAATATTTACATTAACTAGATTAAATTGACCCTTTTTACTATATGAAAATATGAAACAGTAACAAGAGATGAGGTTCTGCATTTATTTCTTTAGCTTCTCTTCAAGTATTTTCTCATGTTCAGAGAATGCCATCTCGATACCTTGATTTATTTCAAAGACAAACAGCTCCCCCCAGAGCTGTCATCACTGCTTTTCTGTAGATAAGAAATGACTTATGAAACGATTCCCACATGCAGCCAGTGACTCAATCTATATTACTCCTGAAATCACATGATTCACCGATCCAGGCCTAAAAATTTGGCACCATTTCTGAAGAAAAGCAAAAGGCATTGATATTGTTACAATAATTAAACAGTATGCTCCTTACCCCATCCAGAAGAGTGTTTGCTAGATGTGCACGAAGATCTTTACGAAATGGAAATTCCAGATTAGATACATGAAAAATCGAGTTGTCTCTATCAATCATATAAACTTCATTCTTGCCATCAATCAGCATCATGTACCTGCAAAAGCAGTGGTTAAAACATTATATCTAAAGACATACCCTCTAAATCTCTACTATTCTGACTTACATTGTGCTGAAAAAAAAAAAATCATGACAGACATTGTAAGAAAGCAGTTTAGAAGGATTTTTTATAGTTAAAAGTTTAAACCTATTGATTCAGAAAAGCAGATAACTTAGTTCAATGCAATTATCACAAAGAAAATATTTAAAGTGAAAAGTACAAAAAACAAATATATATATGTATATATGCCAAAGCATGTTGCTGTGCCCAGAAAAAATGATGCCTGAAAAATCTATTAAAAATAGCAGAGGTTTTAATGCCATAAGAAATACACGAGGGTAATTCAGTTAGATTCAGCTAAGATATCTTTTATTCTTGTTTTTCCTTTATTATGTGGACCAGAATTTTGCCTAATATAAACCTGCAGAGCTTCATTCAAAAGAACCACCTTTCTTATCTATCTGTGTTTACTAACACTGCACTGCTGCCATGTCCCAGCCAACTATTGAGACACTTTTTAATAAAACACTGACAGATTTATCCAAGGAACATTCTTCTCACATCACACACAAAGAAAATCCCAAAACTTACTACACTATCACCAGTAATTTGTGAGCTTGGTTCAGCTGCACACACAGAAATTTTCTAAAAATTTCTTTACATCACGACAGTATTTGGGATCCCAAGCCATTAATTTAGACCTCTCTGTCCTTTCTTTTTGGAACCAACACAATGTGATTGCACTTAGTAAGTCCACTGAAAAAAAAAACATAATTATCAATACACGATCGAATGGTGAGACAGGAAATACCATGGCAGGGGAAAAAAAAGTGCAGGAGAGAAAACTGACAAAAAAATTCAAAAGTACATCCACATTCAGTGTGTCAGTCAAACCTGAGTTATGTCAGTTTTACTAATTACCACCTGAGCTGCTGTAATTGATCTGATGCCTGATCATGCCACAACTAACCACGTTGGTGGTCTACACCAAAACTGAGATCATAACCCTAAGCTGAACTTTCTTTCTCTGATCCTTTCCTTTCACCTCGCACGCAGACGTGCTGAAAAAACAA
Organism: Phaenicophaeus curvirostris; assembly: GCF_032191515.1. Taxonomy (NCBI): domain Eukaryota; kingdom Metazoa; phylum Chordata; class Aves; order Cuculiformes; family Cuculidae; genus Phaenicophaeus; species Phaenicophaeus curvirostris. The sequence goes on along the minus strand of NC_091393.1, from coordinate 9,012,638 downwards.
GTCTTATTACAGAAGTTCTCCTGAGAAAAGTCAAAATCTCAGAAAGCCAAACACGAGAAGAAAACAGGAGCATTACAAGCTGTCAAGATAATTCAATGGTTCTAAAAGTTCACAACATATAATGTTCTTGAACAGCCTCTGATATAACTAGTGAAGGGACATAAATCTTCCCAGCACAACTAACCCACTTGGATTGCACCACGGTTACTTTTGACAGCACAGGAAAGGGGAACACTTGATTAAAAGATTATAGGTGTTTCACCATCCACACCATAATTTCTTCAAAGCATCTTTTCAAGACTCATTCAACCTAGAACTTCTCATACTTGTAAAAGTCCTTGGATATATGGGGAGTTGCAGGGGACTGACTTTTTCCAACTCATCCCTTTCTCCTTGAAAGTCCTGATCATGAAGAAATAACAAGCTATCAGTAGCCTTCTCTAAAATTCACCATTGCTCTTACAAGTAATGCCCACAGGATCTCTGCTGTCAAAACAAAGCAGCAAGCATCCCCCAGAAACCATGCAGGCAAATGGTCTGCACAGGCAGCTGTCCTCTTGTCTGCACAGATCCTCACTCTGGAAATCACATCTGACTACAGGAGCACAGCACCACACATGCGGCTTAAATAAATACTTCCTTTCAGTATTAGGACTATAATCATAATTCATTACAGACCAGCTCAACTAAAATTTCTCCACATAAAGGATGAGTACTTCAAGATGTTGTGTATCAGTTGAAAAAAGCCAAAACCAAAAAAGATGGCAAATATGAACAGAAAACCTATGGGGCGGGGTGGGGGGGGGGGGGTGTATATTAAATCAATGCAACATTAGGAGAGCTGAAAGCTGCACATGAGATGCTTTATGAAAAAAATAATTCAATATATGTTCAAATAGATAACTTGGCGCCGGATCTTTGGAAGCAAGAATAATCTATAGACAACATTCATTTTTCAAACCATGTAAATTTATTCAAAACGAAAACTAATTAAAAAGACCATGTTGTGTTTTTCTCAAAAATTAAAGAAACCAGGAGGAGGGAAAAAGAAGTGTGTAAGCAACAGGAAAAAAATACGCACACTGTTTTACTTTTAATTTTACAAATAAGCATAATTGGCCATCTCTGTATTCCTACAATCACTGCTGTTTACGTGCATGCTTACTTCGTAACTGGCTTCAATGACAAAGCAGCATCTAATACTTCAAGAGATATAGCATTTAAAAAAAATACTTGCATCATCATTACAAAAGTGGTACAAAAAGAGATTTTATAAAGCTTTAAAAGAAAACTAAAAAACCACAAACAAGCAAAAGCTTTGTTTTCAGCCACCTAAAACATCTACAGGTTCAGACAACACAGAGAAGATTACATCAAAATCTATTATTCAAACATCAAAACTAAGCCTCAAACCACCACATTCTTTGGAACTTTCACTGAAAAACAATATCTATGGAAATTTTCTTCAGAGTACGTAGCTGGGCAGCCCACCAACCACTACTGGTGCGATTCCTTGTCCTTCAAACCACAGCATTAATGTTACATCTCTTCTCTCATGATCCTTCATCTTTTTAAAATCTGTCACTGTTAGCAGTTTATACCATAAATTGTCAATTAAAGGGACAATGGTAAGTCTTACAACTGCATGCAAAAGATGATTAATCAAACACCAGCAGGAATCAATTATCTTACTTCAGAGAGCCACTGTGAAACAACATGTGCTTACTTTGAAGACAAAAAGAAAAACCTGGTCTCAGGATTATAACTTATTTCTATGTAGAACTATTTGTCATGGGTCTCACAAAAATCTATTTGCCTAACTTAGAAGCTGAACAAGTTCCCTGCATGCGAAAGACATTAGACTGACACAGATATGCCTGTTTTGGAAGAGGCTTTTTGTTTGGGTTTTTTTAAGCTGAAAGCCTGGGAAACACCTCCACCCTCCAATTTAACAAACTATAGGGGAAAAAATCATTATGGTCCAAACAGTAGAATATGTCAAAATTCTAATTATTACTCACATAAGACAGAATGAATTTCATCAAGGATGGACTGACAACTGCAAGAGTTCTATGAGCAGCTGATATCTGAAAATATGGAAGAAGCCAAAGAGATACGCAACCATACCAAGGTTTTGGTAAAACTGAATTAACTAATGAAAGGTTGTGGTTGGTTGGTTAGGATTTTTTGTTTTCTTGTTTAATTCAAAAAACATAAGTTCATGTCCTTAAGGTCAGGCTTTAGGTTTTCTCCAGATGACACTTCAAGGTTTCTTGGAGAAATCTCGTAGTCTGCTGATCAATAAATTTCTGAGTATTATTTGTATGTGCCCAGACCAGTTATATATCAAAGAAATTAAGGTATTAACAGCATAATCACTTACACCAGAGCAGAGAAAACACCACATTGGCAAAGAAAGAAGAATGATGATTTCTCAAATACATTCAATAGGAACTGAAGGACTAAAACAGCACATAGGAGCTCAACTGTCATGCATTGTATTGCACGCTGTGAACACCACTTGCTATTACAGCTGTACATTTATTACTAATTATCTCTATTGTGTGAGCACCCAGAAGCTCCAATTAGTAACCATGCGCCATTGTATTAGATTCTGTGCTAGTACACAAGATGACATGGTCCTCTATCAGATGGCTCAATCTGAATTTAAAACAAGACAAGTGAATAAAAGAGCAAGAGTGGAGCAGCAATAAGAGCTATAACAGAACTGCTCATTCACCTTTGATAACTATACACGAAAGTGGAGAATCGCATTCACGTGACAGACGCTTTCTCTCTGTAATGCCAATCCAACCAGTATAAACCAGTCAGTTTCCATTCCAACGAAAGTTCTGACAAGTGAGTTAAAGAAGGGCCGCAGCGTCTACACATATTAATCTCACAAGCAGATAAAATATCTAGTCAGATGAATTTTAACATCCAAAGTTTAATTAGAAGCTACTTTCGTTGACTTCTGGTCCAAAGGCAAGGTCTGTTACTAATTGTAGCTGGACATCAGCATTAACACAACTAGTCAAGAAACAGGATGAAAATTTCACTAGCAAAGAGTTGCAGTTCTCAGCATCAGACAAGCAGATCTTCGTATCACCTACCAGGGTATTAATAACTTGAATCTTTAAACTTTAAAAAATGTCAACCACCAAATATCATCTTGAAAAGTCTTCTCTTCAGAAATCAATTATTTTTAGCATACCCAAATAAAGGCAACTGTTTCGAAGTCTCATTTCCCTCCACACATATCCTGCTCATGCAGTCCACATCAGCTGGGCCGAAAATGCATACTAGAAAAATGATTTTATTAAACTTTCATTTTCAGTTTAGTTGCTTTTCTTGGTGGTGGTGAGTTTTGCTTTTTATACAATCTTGAAGTTGACTCAAGCTATATTGAAAACGATGAGTTAAAAACGGAGGTTTCTCCTTTATGTGGATGTTTAGTATTTTTCACCATTAAATCTGGAAGTACATTTCAGGAAAATATTATATAAGGCAAAATACGGCAAATTACTTGGTCTCCCACAGCCTATAGTCATTCAGAGTCTGGAACAAGAACAGAACTGTGTCTCTCAAGCTCCAAATCCAATTCTGCACCCACCAGAGCATGCAGTCTCTATCCTCCCCAGCTTATTAGGATTCAGAAAACCAGCTTTGAAAATACTCCCCAACACAATACCTCACATATCATCATAGTGCTTGCCAAAACACATTTACAGTGAAATTCATCTCCTAGAAGTTCACAGAAGTTTTGCCACTGACTTCCATTTTATGATGCATTTTATTGATGTTTAACTTAATTTCCTCAGACAAAATCCCAGCAACTATCCTGGCAATAAGATCACATGTTAATTTTATACTTTATAGTAGTTTTAAAACCTCAAGTATGATAGAAAAACATAGCACAGCTTCCTCCAACTTTGAGACCTCATCTCTTGTGTTTGAGTTCAATACAAAATAAGGTTTTGAAAAAATCTAAAAGAAGCAATGTATTAAAGATGTTTTTTAAAAGGAAGCTTAAAAATTCAGCTCCTGTCAGAGCTTTCTTTGCCCCACAGTATTTCTTTAGAAGAGCTATATCAAAGAAGATTATTTATTTCAACATGGTACTGTTGTCACTATTTTTCCTTTTTAAATATGCTTGTGTCTAGATTATCGCATTAAAGAATGCAAAATGTAAGAAATTCCATCATAAACTCTAAGCGTAGAATACACGCCAGCTTTCCATTCCCAGGAGTGTTCATTACACAGCCTAGAATTCAGTCTTGTGAAAGCACTGCCCTCCCACACAAATAAGCGTTACCCAACTCAGAATAGCAATTAGCATCACTAATATGCTCACTGACGCGGAGGCAACAACGAAATCCTGTTGCAGAGATCATTTTCATTTCCTTAGTTTCCTTTTCTGACTGGCAACACTTCAAAATCATGAAGGCGATCACCTAGGACGAGGCCAAGGCACTTCAGAGTTTTACTTTGGACCCTACCTGGCAAGACAGTGTCAGCTCCTGGCCAGATACATCAAACACTGTAGAAATGGCCAGAAGAATGAAAATTAATGACTGCCCTTTATCCACTGACAGTAGGAGATCATCTATCTGTGTCACTAAGCCGCTGCAGTTCCATGCCCTGGCCTGAATCCAAACTGTGCCGGATCTACAGTAACAGTTTAAATTAGACGAGTCTGAAGTTGGCCTGTGGCAGATGGAGCCATACACCCTAACGTCCCGATAAATGGGGAAGGCTCGGCTTGCTTTTTTCTCTTCCATTAATTGCTGCTGGCAAGGGCTGCTACTTCAAACTATGTCTCCTGAAGGATGACAAAGCCTGGATACAGGGACACTGACATAGGAAGTTATGCGAAGACTCATTATTTCCAGTGTGTAAACAAAAGGAAAACACTACCTTTTTAAACACACACTGACAGCCCTGTCACAGATACTTCCAAACCTGTACATGCGTTTTCATTTCCACAACTATATCGCATATCAGTCAGCAAGAAACACTGCTACACATAAGCAGCTGTAGATGGGTGTATTTGACTTGATAATCTGAATTCTAAATAAAATTTTTAAAAATCACCCACACAGACTCTCCAAAGTTAGTTTGCTCTGAATATTCCAACACTTTATATTTTGTTCGGATACTTCCAGGTTAAATTCTGCCACCGACAATCTCCCCAGTACTTTAAACCATAAAACCCCCTTAGATTCTGACTGACAATCATTTCCAATTAACAGCCTCTGGCTCCAATATTTCTTATTCACGAGCTTGCATTTCCTACAACTAAATATCCTTCCAGTTTTATTATTCTGCTCCTCAGTGAATTCAGTGTCATGTTTCCCTCACTTGTTTGTCAGAACATACTTGGTTGCTGTTTCAAAATTCTTAATTACAATAGAATAGATTTTCTTCAAAACCATCAACTCCCATTTTCTTTCAATTCTTTCTTGACCTATCTTACAATTCTAGCAATCTGCATTAGCCTCAATGTCTACAACAAATCAAAATTCCATCAAAGTCCAGAGGCATGAGATACACAGCTATGCCAAATACTATGTTTCTTTTATATGGTATAGAAACTCCTACTAAAACAGTTGAATTCAGAGGAAACGTCATTCCTCATCTATACTGAAGACTATGTTCCTCGTTTGTCCTGATTACATTAACGACATTCCTTATTTTACCCAAACCTGTCATTTTAGGAAGACAGAACCTATATTACTGATCTATAGTGGCCAAGAAGGCCAATGGCATCTTGGCTTGTATCAGAAACAGCATGATCAGCAGCTCCAGGGAGGTTATCCTCCCTCTGTACTCGGCACTGGTGAGACCGCTCCTCGAATACTGTGTTCAGTTCTGGGCCCCTCACCACAAGAAGGATGTTGAGGCTCTGGAGCGAGTCCAGAGAAGAGCAACAAAGCTGGTGAAGGGGCTGGAGAACAGACCTTATGAGGAGCGGCTGAGAGAGCTGGGGGTGTTTAGCCTGGAGAAGAGGAGGCTGAGGGGTGACCTCATTGCTCTCTACAACTACCTGAAAGGAGGTTGTAGAGAGGAGGGTGCTGGCCTCTTCTCCCAAGCGGCAGGGGACAGGACGAGAGGGAATGGCCTCAAGCTCCACCAGGAGAGGTTCAGACTGGATATCAGGAAAATTTTTTCACAGGAAGGGTCATGAGGCACTGGCAGAGGCTGCCTAGGGAGGTGGTTGCGTCACTATTCCTGGGGTGTTTTAAAGATGGGTAGATGAGCAGCTCAGGGACATGGTGGTTTAGTGGCAGATAGGAATGGTTGGACTTGATCTAAGAGGTCTTTTCCAACATAGTGATTCTATGATTCTATTTTTACCTCTCATTGCAATCGTAACATTCTGAGTTCAAAGCAAAGCCTTTTCATCAATGATGCAAATTTATCTCCTACGCTCAAGATACGTTTTGCCCTCAATATTAAAATACTGTGTTACTAGGCTTTTCTTTTGTAAGTAACTATCACGTGTATCTCTTATTACATCAAGAAGCATCTGGATTTGTCACTGGTCAAAATTTTCCACCAATTCTCCACCTTCAAAAGATGAGAGAATTCCAGCTTCTGATTAAGTTTCATAACTGTAAGGTGTCTACTTCAGGGTGACATGAACAGTTCTGTAGATGTCCGTAACTGTGTTGTCTAAACTTTTACTATATCAACAGTGACCTTGACGCTCAGCTTGCATTAGACATTAGAGTGTGCTCAAAGTGACAACTCTGATCAGGCTGAGTATCTGCAGCACACGCAGCAGTAAACCAGAAGTTCACCTTAACAACCCTGTACTGATTTTTTAAAAACCTGAACTCCATAACATTTTTTCGTCCTTCAGCTAGTATGAAAACTAAACCCTGCCCCTTAAACTTTAGTTTGCACATTTCCTAAGCCATGAATGCTTTTGAATACTCATGTTATGGTTAATGAAGTTATCCTAGCACATCTGCTACACCAACATCTAATTTCATCAGAAATTAGAAAGTTCCCAATATCCAGCTTCATGTTTCCAAATCACTTGTTCAAGCTACTGCTGCCTTGACTTGACGCTAGCATGGGAAAAATAATTTTCTTGTCTTATTGATCATCTCATACATAACAATGAAAGGGCTATGCTTAATTTTGACATCCACAGAATCATAGAATCATTTAGGTTAGAAAAGACATCTAAGATCATTGAGTGCAATCATAACCTATGACTGTCAAGTCCACTGCTAAACCATATCCCTAAGTGCCACATCTACACATCTTTTGGATACCTCGAGGTATTGATGAACTGATTAACATCAATTCATCCTGCTTACCTGAGACCACAGCACTTCATTTCCACAGAATTCATTAAGGTCATTTTCCCTACATACACACACTTTATGCACATTACCACTGTATGATAACATATATCCCATAGCTTATATAGTTATTGAGTCCTCATAATCTTCACTGCTCATCAGTCTCCTCCACTGTTGCCTCCCTCAACATCAATTTTTTTTATTATTTCTGCCTGCCACCACTCTCCTTTAAACTCTGAATGCAATTTTCCATTTTCATTTGCTGTCCTTGAAAACCCAAGGTCCAGCGAAGATTTTTTTGACTGTTGTGACCCTGAAAATTATCACAAGTGAGGCAGTGAGTCTGCAGATATCAACATTTTCTACAGCAATCTTCAGTATGCCTCAAACTACAGTAATGAACAATGCAAATTATGATATTCAAAAGTACCAAGACACAGGCAGGAAGGAAGAGATAGGAACATGCTTCCCCACCTTACAAGCTTCTAAATTAACTCCATCAGCTGACATCTCCAGCCAAATTAAAAAAAAAAAATACAAACAGCAACCAAATCATTAGGTCACAAAACTAACAGGATGGTGCCTAATATGGGAGTAAAGTTACATTATTATACAACTCGTTGGCATGCCCTTACTTGGGATACTGTGTGCAATAGCATTAACAGGGAAATCAGGTTTTCAACACAAGAGATAACAATGATACTATGGAGCATGGAAAAATGCCTAAGCGTGGAAAGCGGTAGCATTTCTCCTAATAAAGTATCATAGTTCAGACTGAGTTCAAACTTGAGTTTTTCCTGTTTTATAAATCAAGAATAAAGATGCCTTTAATTAGTTTAACAGATGGCAAATTCAAAACCAATGTAAAACTACATCTTCTATCTAAAGTATTATAAGACTGTGAAACTCTGCAACAGAGCTGGTAAGCCAATAATTCAGCAAGGTTAAAAAAGACTATCCAGTTACAGAGTTTTTACTGACTGCCTCCCAGGGTTTTAATTAAGTTAGAGTGCTGTGGGGGGTTTATTTCTGAAAGGATATTAAATATTATGGGTTAAATATGAAGTCATCTTGACATCATTATTTGACCTACAACAAAGGGTAGATTAATCTCCAACTACGATGTATTGAAGAGTCTTTATAGTGCATTATAACATATCTGGTGTAAAATCAAAGAATTGTTAACTCCCTAAAAAAGATGCAACCCAGTAACAGAATCTGAACAATAACAGATTTATTAGATTCTCATTGTTTCACCCAAATTTTGATGATTCTAGGTGGTTGAGTTCATATATTAAAGTACATTTCTACTTTCAAGGGAGGAACACTATTGGAAAACAAGCACACAGTATAATGTTCTAATTACTTTTTGCAATAGAACAAATTATATTTCAAGCTTGACTGAACTACTGAATTCCCTTATAATTTTTTATCATTATTATTATTTATGGCAGATACCGAGTTTCAAGCTTGCTTGAACTTGTTTGACTCCATCCATCTTCCACAAATATTAAGTCTGGAAATATCATGGTGACTTAGAGAGAAATTCATGCCTGAAGCAACAGGCTCAAAAACAAAAAAAACCCAATGCAGCAATTACACAATGGTATAAGAAAGAAAAACAAATTAATTTAGCATGAGGTGACAAGCAGTTGCAGTCCTTCTTTTCCAAAGCAATAGAACCACAACATCTTGCGGGGAGGCCCCTAATATAGCAGTCCAAAAAAAAAAGAGATTCCTTTAACTTTGAACTAAATTTATGCTAGAATGTACCAGAATGTATGCCGGGTCAATTCTGTCTACATCACAGACACAATCCACAGCAGAGCACGACTGCCATTCAAGCTCATAGACTAGATCAGCTCTAAGGGGAAGCGCTGCCCTAGATATTTGCAAAGTTAAACTTTACAAACCAAATGCCATTCTTCTCTGAATAAGCTTAAGCCATTACATTTCACGGACATGCTCGTAATCCCCTCAAGAGAACCAGCAGCAGAGGACGCTTTGTTCCACTATTAGAAGCGGTGTGGGAGAAAGAAAAATAAACAAATAAACCAGTAATCACTGACACTTCTCGCTTGAACATCAGGTACACGCGCAAGCACACCATTTATCTTGATCTAATTAGAACATTTCAGGACTACAGTTGAATACTCTAAGATCAGTATTCATAGCACAAGCTACATAATAGGCATTTTGATGCATTAACTATTTATAAACAAACAAAGGAGCTTGCTTAGAAGACAATCTGTCCAACTATTCAAACAGCTACACATGAATAATCAGTTAAGTAGTACTTTTCAAAGAGCTAAGAACTGGGACCAGTTTTGTAACTTTGTGAGCTGTCAAAAGGCTTCAGAACTGTGAAGCATTGAACCTGCTACTTCACAAAATATATGTTCCATATGGTGTCACATCAGCAGTGTTCCTTAACTACTTAAGAAAGGGACACAAAACCCACTAGCTTTCTTCTGCCACTGTTCTTTAAAGTCTTGACACTGTTGCAAGCATACATAAATAAGAAACCACAACCTAGAGTAAGAATGCCTTCTTTGGCCATTGGAGTCAATTTGGATCCAGACTGGGGATGACGTGTTCCATCACATCTATTTATTCATTCCTCTACACTGAGGCATTCAATGATTTAAAAAACAGACTTCAGGAGATGCAGAAGCAGCAAAGTGATACGGACGTGTCTTAGTAAGAACTAAATACATAAATACGCTATCACCGCCCCCTGAAGAAAACCCACTCCAAACACACCATTAAAAACCAATTTCATCCCAGCCCAACAGCCATGAAACTAAGCGACCTGCTCTATAATATACATCTCTACTCTAAATAATACACCTTGTGGAAACTTCTCATGAGTAACAATATTTACACCCAATACTTCCAGATATTAGTTTAACACCGTATGACCCACTGTGCTGTCTTGTTTGACCCACAGTCTCTCAAATCAAGAGAGACCTCTCCGGGTTGATAATCGATGTAGGCACTGAGTTATCTGGTGACGCTCATGACTCTGGCTGCCAAAGTCTGATAAGTCCTTTTCTGCTGTCAAAGTCAGTCTGCTTGCCAAAGTCTATGCTTGCTTTCATTCCCTGTACAAGAGGTAAAAAAGGAGAAAAGGACAACATGGCCTTGATAACAGACCAACAAGTGGAGATTAGGCCACCTAGTGTTAGAGCTTCTTCATCCTGAGCTAGAATGCCTCTACCTTGAGGTAGGGGACACACTAAATATGTTGAAAGTGCCTTTAATCCTACCTCAACTTATCAAAATCTTTTTTTTTGAACTCTCAAAAACCCAAGGAAGCATTCAATATTCATGGGTTCTAATGCTGTGGGAAATACACTGATATCAATCTTCTAATCCTCAATATATTGCCCAACACAACTTTAAGGGATAATTACTAAGATGTAGAGTGTGCAAGAACTCACACCTCAGCTACTAAACTCCCAACATTCTAGCCTCAAAACACATCATTCCTGCCACCCCATTCCACCTTCTCTTCCCCTCCTACCTAAACACACAAAATAAAAACATTAATTAAGCATCTGCTTTTTCAGAAAATTAAGAGTGCTGAGTAGCTGTCCTACACACGCGAACGACGTATAATTAGCACCCAACAGCTGAGATTTGGCCCACTGCTGATAGTTACATAAGCACAATTTGAATAAAGCTCATTTTACTTGGAATTAAACCATTTGAGTTAAGCCCAGTTGTTCAAAAAACTGTCACTTGTATTAAAAATATCCATTTGGTCCTGAAAAGTCTGTTCAGTACATGTCCAAACTCCTGAATATTTCTGTCTTTTAAAGTTTCAGACCACAGAAACATACCCTAACCACAGAGGAATAAAGAGATATGCAGCATTACCAACCAATGGTCCAACATCAATAAATATTTAAGTCTATTTCTTAAGATTAGTGGAGAGACAAGAAAGGGAAGGGAAAGGAAGGGGTGGTTTTAAAGTGCCCAGATGATTCTCATGTGGGTTCTTCACCCTATCCTATCATTAGGAGGCAAATGCTCCTTCCTTACCCCAAGACCATAAACATATTACTATAAATATGACTAAATGAGAAGACATTCAAAACATAATACATAATGATTCGGTTATTCACTAGCCATCTAGGGTTAGAAACTAAGGTACCCCAAAAAGGGGGTATTCATAACTCTCTACTCACAAATGCTTTCCAGTGATTAATGGCCCTCAACTTTCCTGTTAGCACCATTTCCGAAGCCATCTGTCGAATCTCAACTTCCTACATTTTTGTCCCCCTCTTTGAAATCAGGAAAGATTTCACTAACAGTTGTGTAAACTTCCCCTTGGGGCATTACTCCCTACTGGGCATAAAATTCCACATCCATAAGAATCTGGTCATGTCATTTGTACCAATCTGAAAATTAATATACAAGTTCTTTCACATTCCCAAAAGTCTCCTTAAGTTCAACTCCACAGTAATATCTTTGCTCCCCGGAGAAAATACTTCTGTTCCCTAGATCTGCCTTCACGACAAGTCAGTTTCTTGTTCTTAATAATGAGTTCTCAAGTGCATAGATTTGTTTTTTAATTGGATTAGTACTACTCTCCAATCTTCTCTGTCCTCCACCATTCTCATCATTATCCCAGCTTTCTCTGTAACCTCCTCCCATCTCTCAGGGATAACAGTTTTTCCATAAAACCATTGAACTATTTCTTCTTTAATCCTCTGCAGACAGGCTACCTTTCTCCTTCCCTGCCACCTAATTTTAGGCTAGTTTCTTTACCTCTTAATTTCTAAACCAAAAAATCTGTTTCTCAGTTTTCTCAATTTTTTTTTTGGAGTTGCTCTTGAACAATGATCACCTATTCACAAGTTACTTTTACCACAAATGACTTTCAGATAACTTTTCATATTAGGAATATGTAATTTCTCTGTTATGCTTGTAAGCTTCATATCATCACTCAAAAATCAAATTACAGGGAAAGAAAAAAGTATTTAGCCATGCAAATTCAGAGAGAAACTTTACCTCATTTTTGTTATGTTTTAATAAATTGTATGCATATGTTATTTTAAAATACACCCAGATTTCCTTCAAATAATGGTCAGAAATATTTTTCTGAAGCGGCTGCAAACATCAATAGATTTAAACTTCTTAAAAAAAAAACCAAACACCAAAGTAAAAACAGAAGTTCTCTTCAATTTGTACAAAAAACTAAACTAAAGAAACCTGGGAAGCTATCACAAGTAACTTACATGCTTTCAATAAATCAAAATGATTTGATTAATAAACACAATCAAAAAATCTGACCACAAGTTTTATCATATAGTTAAGTGTAGCTTTACTATTTTTATTCTGTATTACAATATCAACAAATTGAGAATAATTTAGGCAGTGGGCCTTCTTTCTAAAACGTAATTTGCTAATCATGAAAGAAATAACTAACTTCAGATATACCCCTATCTATTTTGTTACAAACACAATTAGCAGCAATTCTCAAAGAGCTACTTTACATTTTGTATCTACCTGTTCGCATTTAGATATCTCCAAGCCATCAAATTTGCATGAATATTTTTCAAACATAATAGCCTTTGGCAAGAACTACCTGTTCTGCATTTCTTTAAATAGCTGCCTTACCATAATTGAACAGCCACAGTATTATGATTGTATTTATTATTTTTTACTAAAACTGCCTGTGTCGAGATGTGAAAAATAAAAAGGTACCCATACAAATGTAGGAAAATAACTTACACCCCTTAATAGCTCGCATTTAGTTCAGGTCACATATAACAATTGTAAAACCTAGTTCTGTTGGATGGTATTAATTTGAACTATTTCACAGACTTTTAAAAGGTTTCCATTATTCTCAGCGGTAGCAGGTTTGTTTTTTTTTTTCAAAACTGGTGTCTCATTACTTCCCCAACCCTACTCCTGTCTGAACATTCAGCTCCACTCATTAGAACAAACACCTGCTACAAACAGTATTAATGAGACACATCAAGGGATACAGCAAACCGCTAACCACCTGGGTTAATCACTTTACAGTACAAAGTTGATAATACAGAGTCATACAGTATGCGTTGAACATACTGTTACAATTATCTTAACCAGACAGCAACTACTATTTTGGAAATACAGCACTAGAAAATGGGACAAATTTGTAAAGCTGTGCATACTTTGTAGCTACTGTTAACATACAACATAAATTTCATCTCAACTAAGCCAAAAGGCATGAGTTTAGTAGTGGGAAATTCACCCTTTGGATTTCTGTGTCTTCTGAATAGATTAGCATTAAAATTATTCTTAAGACACCAGAGGTCTGGCAACTGTTCCAACAGGGATATGGGACAGAATTCACACCAAGCCAGTCAGAATAATTGCAGACTTAAATGATTTTTTTGTAACAGTAATTTAAAGCAATATGATTTTAGAGGTTTTTTTCCCCAAAATAGGGTTGCATGCAATATTTACACACATGCCTCTAAGCTCTTTTAAATTAAAAGTTCATCTGTCTAAACCCAAGATGTAAATGTACACATCCTTACGCAGAGGCATTTATAAACAGGAGGGAAGCAGTATTTATTCACACTGCACTTCCCCTTGGAGCAAGCACAGAAAGTAAAGCAAAGGCAGGCTGGAGTGAGAACAAGGAGGTGTGCCTTGCAGATGCTCACATAACAAGGGCTCCGGAAACCAGATACAGAATAAGCAAGACCACGGTGTAGGTAAAAACTGCAAGTAAGGATAGACTAAGCAAGGATAAGTCAAAAGATTTTGAACCCAGGGCTCCAAGAAAATGGAAGAGGATGAGTTTTGACCCAAACCAGACTCAGAACCCTCACATTTACAAAGGCGTATAAGATATGACTTCAGTAAGTTTCCCCAAATTGATTTACAGAATCCCTGCCAAATCATTTAAGTAATCAATTTCACATTATTTAGTCAAGACAAGATGATAAATAAAGATTTTCCTTTAAGGAAATACTTTCTTTTTTTAAAAAAATAATACGGGTGCCATACAAAAAAAAAAAAAAAGCAAGAAAACATGTATGGTCTACCTCTGAAAAACAAACAAAAGAAAACCCACCAACAACACAGCTTTTAAACCAGAAGGGTAAATGTTCAGCTCCAGTTGAAATCTAGGAATACCAAATGCTTTTGGAGAAAAGGAATAGTCCTCAATGAAATTACTGACGCTATATGTCAGTAAAACAATCTACAAATGAAGGCTTCAGTCACAAAACCTCTTGAGAGCACTGCTGCTGCAGGAATAAAATGCAGGTATTTAATAACTGTGAAATTTAACAAGTTTGGCTAAGTTAACTAATATTGCTATTAACCAGGATAAGTGTTTTATTTAAGTGAGGGAATATAATATAAAGTTATTAGTTAAGCATCTGCTTTTCTGTCAGTCAAATCAGGTCGATGAAACAGAAGTACATTTTTAGACTAAGACAGAGAACAAACCAAAACATGCAAGCCAAATAATATTGTAATAGTCAAACCCTAGACTGCTGCATCTAAACTACACTTAACAGAATAGTTGCAGAGATATTTGATAACAAGGGTTTCATCTCCAGATAAAACAAGCAAGGGATCCATAAATGGATCTCCACTAACTGATGTCTTAATAGTAAATTCAGGAAGGTCACGCCTGTCAACACAAGCATTCAGAATAATTAATGAAAAACTGTTTAATTGCATATGGGGTCCAGATCGCCAGAGAACAACAAAATAATTAGAAGCATGCCCAATGTAAAAGCTGCCATAGTAGTTTTTCATTGTTGATTAGGGTAGCTATCACGCACAGTGTCTACATGCCCAGATAATAGCTCAGGTTTTCATCCTTAACCTCTTTCACAACATTCCTTCAGCTAAATTTCAATAACGAGATCTTTGTAACATCATTTTTTTCTCTGAATATACCTATCGGACTATGTATCTCCAAAACCAACTACAAACAAATTAATATGTCTTTTGAGAAAATTTAAACTATTTAGTTCTTTTGGTCTTATTCTTCATCTATTCTGCTTTGTCATCGTTCTAGAAACCTAAAAACATACAGGAGAGAATGTACAAAACACGGAAAATTCATACAAGAAATTGCACGTGCACTTCTTATTTGCTTTCACAAAATGCAGACTTCCAGGTGCACTACTATTTTCTATATAATTATTCTAGTATTTAGAATGCATGCATCCTGTACCTTCGAGTTAGAAAATAAGAATACTCCATAAGACTTCAATTTTCCAAATGAGTAACAAAAGATACAACAGACTCTTCATGTTGAAAAGACAAAAAAAAAGTGGAAAAATAGTGGAAAAATACAGCTCTATGGAATATCACTAACTGTAATTTTACAGCATCTTAGTATTTGTTCTAAGACACACCCATCTGCATTAGCTAATGACCCATGGGGTTTGAACAGACTATTCTTCAGTGGCAACACACACTATAGATACTGCAGATAAAGCAATTTTTTTCCTTTACTATCTTATGGCCTTCTGTAAAGAAATTATTTTTAACACAGAATTATTTTCCACTGTTACTACTTCTTGAGGCAACAGGTTTAAACTACATGAAAATACTTCTGTGAACTGCCTTTAATACATACTAAAACACTACTGAAAACCAATCTCTAAATCAAAGGCTTCCTGGAGGACTAAGCTGTGGAAAAAAGGCAAGGATTGCCAATATCTGCTGCACAGGACATTAATACTTTGTGAACATATTTTCATAGTTACACAAGTCAAGTCCACAGGCAGTATACGTGGAACGTGGATTAAAAGCATAATAAACGCAAGACTCCCATCTGGCTCTTCAGTCTAAATTGGCTGAGTTTACTTGTTTAGGCTCAGCAGCTTTTGAATGTACTGTACTACTCTGAGAATAAGCCTGGACCTCCCAACACCATGTTTCTGTAACCTCGCACCCTAAGAACATCTGTATCGCCTTACCCAAGTGCTTGTGCATGCAGCCTGCCAACATTAACAAGCCAACTATTCCCACCCACTTCTTTATGCTCGGATGGCATACTGAGTGCAAGTTTACTCAGTATTTTCACACCATGCTCTGCCCAAGCTAATAAACCCTCAGAGTACAAAATTCACAGATGAGAGACAACTGAAGGGATTTTTTTTCTACAGGACATAGCTTAGTTCTAGCTGAATTGTGCCAAGTCCTGACTGACGCCACATGAAGCAACATGGTAATTCTCATAAGACACTCAATTCCCCTAATATTGAAGGCTTTTAATTACCTAGGATAGTCCATCCTATAACTAAAGACAACAAACCTAACAAAATGAAGAATGCAGGGAAAACTTTAGAAGATAGCCTACACCAGTTGTTTATTTAGTATCAAAACTTTACTTTGTTGTCTTAGCCCATGGAAGGGTGAAAGCTTTCCACTGCACTGCTAAAATAAAACTTTTTTCCCATATCTATACACAAAGCTATAATTGTAACCCGTCTCCACCAGAAAACAATTCTTACTTCCTGTTTTTGAACATATATATTTCATCCACATAAATGATGCCTTCTAACTTGTACAAGTGTGATCAAGCTTTTTGCTAGTCTAAAGCACCATGGGTGTAAATGAGCATAATGTCCTCCTCCTACCATGTGCACAATCACTGTAATTGCACTTACTCTGATCAAGTTGAAGCAGATGAAAAATCTCTTTATTTGCTCTAGTGAATAAAAACTGAAGTCATTCCACTTAGCACAGATTACAACTGCTTAAACACTACTGTATGTAAAGAACATCTTTTAGAAATAAAAATCAAGTTATTGAAATAAATGAGTCGCACAATTTAAATTCTTCCTGTTACTGGGACTGACTGATGTAAGAAACTACATTATTAATTATCTCAAGGTAGCATCCGCAACAAAAAGGAAGATTGTGATCTGAATGACTTGCATAGGTTAAAACCATTTACACAAACATCTGGGATTCTTCATTTTTAGGTTTGAAACCAGAAATACTGAAGAAAAACAGAAGGTTAGAGTATCAATCCCCACTGATGTTGATTTCAAAAACTCAAGAAAATGGTTGCAATCCCACAAATATTCCAACCTATTAAGTATATTCAGTCCTATGAAAATAAGTATGATTTTGGAGGTTTGGAATTTTACTCAAGAAAGCTTTGTCTATATAAAGAGGCACAGTACCTCTCTGCAAGAGTAACGGGGCATCTAACGTCCAAGGTTCTATTGCAATGCTAAGAGTAGGTACCGTCTGTAACTCATCCAGTCAGCTGAGGATAGGGGCAAGAGACACTGCGTGACGTAGCTTTTTCATACAAGACAAAGCCATGAAAGGATATCTGATAATACCAGATACACATGTTTAGACAACTGAGTTTCATGCAGTTGAGACCAATCCATAACCAGTTAGAATCACAGGGGGAAAAAAAGTGTTTTGCCATACTATATTTGATGAGGTACAGTGTTTCTTCTACTTCAAAGTGCTAGCGTGCAAATACATGAGCAATTCAACACAAGGATGCATTTCAAACCAAAAATACCAACACTGAGTAGGTTCAACACATCAATCCACTCAGGTTCCAGCCTGTTATAAAAAAAGTTACCCCTACAATAAACACAAAAGAACTAAGTGATGGAAGATGAAACTACTGACACTTTGGCTGACCAGAACCACAATCTCGAACAAAGCATCACAGTAAAAATTAAAAAAAAAAAATCAAATTTCTAATACTGGCCAGCTTCTGAAAGATCAACCAGAAGTTTTAATTCAGCTTTTATAAACAAATTCTTTAATTTAACAAGCTCTTACTGTTATTTAAGATCATACTAAGACCTCGGTGGCAGGTCTTGGCTGACACACAGGCCAGGGTTATGGAGAAGAATAAAAGTACATACATTTGTCAGTCTGCAGAACAGCTGCTAAAAAAAAAAAAAAATAAACCCAACACACTTGGCCACAAACTTCAGCAAATGTTGGGTACCAAGAAAGCAAAAAAAAAAAAAAAAACCCTAGAGTCAGTTTTGCTGTTAGAATATGCTCTGTCCTTTGTGCAAGTGAATTCACTTTCCTGAGAAAATACACACCGCCTACCCAACTTACCAGGTGTTTCTTTTCCATTTAAACTGAACTTACCGAGTGCCGTCTGCTTTCCAGCTAACTTTGTATGGCTTCTGCTCCAAAAATTTAATATTGTGTTTATCCATGGAAACAGGCTGTGCTCCAGGGAATCCAGACCTTAAAAAAAAAAAAAAACCCACATTTTTTTACTGTTCTGCAATAAGCAGTCACACAAGGCAATGCATTTTAACATTAGACCAAAGTCACACCTGGTAGCACACTTGCTGCAAGTTTAACTTTGAGCTACAACACCTTCTCCAATAAGGTATTTTGCTGAGGAATCAAATGGCTATCTGTAAAGAACAAGGTTATTTGTTTGCAACAAAACACTAAATTATGTGGAACTTCAAGTTTAAACTTTGGAGAAAGAGATATTTGAATTCAATATTACAAGCACTACAAGAACTATAAGTATAAGCAATTTCGGAAGCAACATGAGCAACTCCCTGGATCATCAGCTTTGGAAAGGACTTCAGAATCTGACACTAAAACCAACATTTTCACCAACACTGGACACAAATCCAAGTTGGCTATAAAAATTAGTATTATACTGCAATACTGAAGTGTAATAGCAGTTATAGAAATAGACTTACCGCTTCAGTAAGCACTAAATTTTACACAAATACCTGGACTACACTATGTCTGGAATTTACACAGCAACAATTCATCTGAAAACATTTTGTTATCTCAATGGAAAAGCAGTTCTAGAATCTTGTTTCTTAATATTACCAGCTATGATTCCATTTCATAGTAGAGTGCAAGATCCTCACCTATTTCACCCTTGAGTGTTTTTTTGAGGCTCGCTTTTTTTTAAAAGAAAATAATCTATAAGAAAATAGTCACCTTTTTTCTTGTTTACAAGGAGCTCTTTCCTTCTGCAAAACTAGAAATGTAAAACTTATTTCTAGACAGTATAAATAAACAAGTTCTAAATGTTCTCATACCCTTCCCATCCACAGAACTGCTGACATTTTTGCTGTATTCCTCCTAACTTTGGTTGTGTTGTCACCTGGGTCACATATTTGACTGTTATTCCTTCCAGGAAAATTGCACCCTAAATGAAAAAAAGAGCAGTATTTAAGCCTTCGTAAAAATAGATGAGAACACATTAATAGAAGATTAAGACTGTTTTTACAATTTTACCCTCATGAGCAATACTAGCTTAAGTATTCTTTAAAGATTTACCTCCAGACACCAAGATACATCAGCTGAATTTGCCAGTAAACTCACTGCTGAGCCACATTACAAACCCAGGAACTGAAATACGGGAGGGAAGGATAAAATAATAATTTAAAAAAATCTCCCACATTTAATCGCAGGTAAGGGATAATCACCGTTTAGCTAGTACTCCCAAGAAAGTTCCCGTGTCAAACTACAACATCAGTCTGACATTATTTTTTATTTGTAACTAAAATATTTTTATTTAAAAAGAAAGTACAGTAGTATCACGTAATTAATAGTAAATTTGTCACATATGGAATTTGCAGGGATCAAATTAATCATCCCAAGTACACAAAATATTATACAATAATAAGGTAGAAGAAGACATTTGTGGATGCAAATCTGAACCTAAACAGTACTGTAAGCCTGGAGCAAACCACTGTACATTAAAGGTCACAAAACTCTTTCTGGCAGAAGCCTTTGTGACACCACTTTTACGTACGGCCTCAAAATAAGCAAACTGAAAACTAAGGACAAAATTGACCTTTGAAATGCTAAAGAAACTTTGTTAACACATAAACAGCATTTCTAGACCAACTATTCTGTGCTTCGCTTGATTCACAGAAAGTAAGAGCTTCTCACTAACAGCAGACATTTAACATAAGAGATAAACACAGGTAGCTTGGTATTTAGTGAACTGAAGTCACCAGGAAACATCTTTAGACAGAAGGGTTTTCGTGTCCTTTTTTTTTTTAAAAAAAAAAAATCTCAGCAGATGAAGACATCAAGTTCTACTCTTCTCCCTCCAAACCTTCAAGATGTATGTTGTCAATTAAATGTTAATTTTAATCAGACCTAGATGGTAATTTCAGTTAAAAAAATTCAATTACATGGATTTCACCTCCACCTGGGTTATGCACTATGTTGTGTGTCTCAAAACTTATACCTACACTGTTAGGAAAACAAATGAAAGAACGAACGTACTTATGCAGCAGCAAACTTAAAGGGTTCTCAGTTGATCTAGGACAACATTCTTAACAAAAAAGAAAACATTAAACAGCTGATTTGTAACAAAATATTTGTGTAAAAATACATTTGCATAATTTCATTCTCAATCTTAAGCAGATTACAAAAGTCTAGGTGCTATCCTGAATGCCACAGAAAGCCTAAGTAGACAGCAACAAAAGAATGCCAAAAATGAATTCTAAAAAAATATTATGTTCCAGAAAAAGTTTGATACTAGTGGAATAAAAACAAATTTTGCACAACAGAACACGCTAAAGCCATCAGGTCTGCAAAGCTGTATAACTAAGGTTTTCTACAGAGACCCCAAAATCAACCAGACTTATTTCAACAGCATCTCAAATAATTTCTCACTGCAGCTGCTAAGATCCAAGTGTGAAGTTTCACCTGTTGAGCTAAGAATCCTGCCAATGATACAAGTATTTCATATCAGTTATCTAAAATGCCTGAAACCTGACTTAACAAACCTAGCCATATACTACTGATTAAAGAAGCCTTTTGGCCCCTTTCTCTTTCAACACACCGTGGCATTCATCCATTTTACCCTTTAGCAAGTCAAGGAACTAAGCTGGCGAAAATAACTTCATGAATTTGTAATTTTCTGCCAAATGAGTTTCCCAAACCAGCTCACCACAGGATGAGTCAGCACTAGTGCTGGCACAAGGGAAGCCGAAGGAACATGAGAAGCACAGGGAAAGCAGGATCGCAGTTTTCAGTACAGCCGGCATTTAGTTAAGATCAGCTCAGTTGCGTCGCCAAATTGTATTCCGAGAACAGTACATCCTAAAGAAATATGCTAGTTCACAACCTTCATTACCTTAAGTTCCACTTTAAGCTGTTTCAGCATGATGCTTACTCAGAATTATTGATGCGGGCACCAGCAGATGCACCAGCACCAGCTAAGAGGGCAAGGAAGGCAGACAGCTACACATGCCTGGCCAACACGCTGTCTGAATTTTGAGTAAGCGGCTAAGGACACCATGAAATAAAAGAATATGGTTGTGCCTTGCTTCTCAGAATAATGGCAGAGTACAACGGCAGTAGGGACTCCTAAGATTAAAGCAAAAGACAAGCAACAGGAAGGATTTTCCAGAAAAGAAAAAGCCATAAACAAGAAACTAGAGCCTGCCATTTGAAAGCACCTCTTGTAGATCATCTCATTAAGAGAGTGGTGCACATACACAACTGGGTTTCGAGCCACTAATGTCAAAGTGCATAGTGCAGTCAAGTTTCCCAAAATAATCTGTGTGCAGCTTCCACACCATATATATTTTTAAGCAATTTAGAAAATTCTCCAAATGGTAAGAAAGGTTCAAATTTATAAAATGCTAGCTTCTCATAACATAGAAATTATGCATCCTAATTTGATTCCAGTAACTTTGCTTTGTTTGTTAGTTTATTGTAACAGCTTTTAATTGTTTATTGACTTTAAACACCTGAACAAACACAACAGGCTCTCCTGCACAGGCAGCAGGTGCTTGCACATAATTACATATATAGGATTATGTGGAGGGCAGGTGAAATTTTGAAAAAATTAAGGAAATAACTGCAGTTTATAATTCTACAAGCCAAGCTTTTTTGTTTGCATACAGGCTTCCCCAGTCCACAGATCAGGCACATCGTAATGCCTCCCTGTAACTCTGTCAAGTTGAAAAAAGTAGAGGACTAGGGAGACTGAAGAACAGAGCAAAGTATTGAGGGTATAGGATGAAAAGGACTTTGTGCAATATTAAGACAATAAATGCAGAGAATATTTCACTGGATGACTGCAGCCTAAGAATATACTGAACTCAGTTTTCCAGAGATAAACAGGATGCTAGTTTTAAGAGTGCCATAGCTATACATGCACCAGAGGAGACTCCCACAGAATAAGGTTGAGCCCCAAGTATACTCACTGGCTAAGACATGCCACTACAAAACCAAGGTGACTCATTGGGGTACCCACACCTGGCTAACTCAGCACTTCAGATTTCATTAGGACATTTCTGTGCATAAGGTGTGAAAACTGAAACAGTTCCATGCACCTTCTCCACTGCTGTTGAGCTAACAACACCCTGCAGCAACAGGACACTGGAGAACACGGCACAGATACGCAGGAGCACTCAGCTCAGCAGGATCACCTCAAGTCCTTAGCACAGCTACTAAGCCAAGTGTTATAAGCCCCCAGCTAACTACACACTCTTAGAAACTACACTCTACACAGCCTTCACACCAGCTGTACTAATGAAGCTCTCCTCACTTGCCACCATATCCCTCCACCCAACACTCCAACTGAAGAAAAACTGGTAATGTGTATTACCTTGTGTTGGTTCAGATCCTAAACACCAGCTGGAGGAAAAGGTGGGTGGAAACAGCCCCAACCACGTATGTGCCTGACCCCTAGTGGCTATCACCAGGCCTGGGTGATAGTCAAGTCTCAGTAGCTGAAGATGGCTAAGTGCAAATACACTCAGAGATTGCAATCCAGGGCACAAGAAACATTGCAAAACGTATCAGAAAGAGAGAAAGTCCACATCTTTTAAAAGAGAGGAAGGGAGATCCAGGGAGCTACACTGATCAGCTTAGATTTAATACCTAGAAATACGGGATCAAATCACAAGAACTGCCTCTAAGTATGTACAAGCGAAAAACATGCTACAAAAATCATACTGACTGTCACTCAGTAACAATAGTGTTCAACTAACGATTTTGTTTTGGTGGTGAAACACATCTCCATAGAACTTGGAGAAGCTAGAAATATCACATCTTTTGATGCTGCCTTCTGTCTTGGCTTGTTTTTCATTTGTTTGTCTTGTTCTTATATTGGAACTCAGAAAACATGGGGTACATGTAACATATATAAAGCAAAAGAGCAACCTGTTTTAAAACCAAATTCAGAGGAGATAGTGTTTCACTAACAAAATGGAAGAACATACTGAAGAGGATCTGTGGCGTCTGGTTTAGGTATAAGAGAATTAATTATTTTCCCTAAATTTCCTAATAGCACATTCTTATTTTTGTGACACCTGTCAATTCACTACAGGGGTACAGATTGTGATGGTAGCTTAAGAATTTACTGTTACCCTGAATTTTAAGAATGGGCTGGAAGAAACACTGAGCAGTTCAGTATAAACAAAGTTCTACACTTAATGAGCAATGAGTAATTATACAAACACACACTGGTAGACAATTAGAGAAAAAAAGATACAGAGGCAGCAAGACATCAAAAGCTAAATTAGTATTATTCTGTCTTGTAAAAGGCAATTATATTCAGATATATAAACAGAAGTATTAACCTTAAGACATCCAAAATTGATTCCTCCCTATTAAGCACTAGGCTGATCTCACCTAGAGGCTTATGGTCAGTCATGGACACCACAGTCTTGGAAAAAAGTGACCCAACGTGAGATAACACAAAGAATAACAAGAATGGTCAGAAGTGTTAAAAATACAGACACTAGGGAAAAAGTGAAGAAACTGGCATTTAATGTGGAAAAATAGAAGCCTGGAAGGAAATTACACCAGTATTCAAGTACATAAAATGCTGTTGCAAAATCAGAAAATAGTCTTTTTCCCAAATCCATCAAGATGTTCATTGGCAGAACAACTGGTATAGGGAATAACTAAATAAAGTAGGTTAGATAGGGAAAATACAAGGCATTAATATTTAGAATCAAAGTACTTCAATAGTTAAACAGTAAATACCCTTACTATGTCAACCACAAGTTAGTTTTGGTGGTTGCCCTCTTTCTCACAGCTGACCACAAGACACCTGCCCTCAAGATCATGAAGAAATTCATTAACAGCTACCATTTCTTCCAGAATGTTTGAGATGTAACCACCCATTTTAGAAGTACCACATATTACACCCTGTACTGCCTGTGAAATATACAGCTTACATTGGACTAGAACAGATGGCACTCCTTAATAAACAGCAAAAGATACGGTTGACCCATGAAAAGTTTGAAGGTTGTGGCTCAGAATTATAACTTTTTGTCCTATTTGTAAAATCAAGTAATTTTTTTCTCCTGAAGACTTTTTTTTCCCTGAAGTGAGATTTTAAGGGTCAGATAATAAAGTTGCTTCGCTGAGACAATCACAGCACACACTGACAATGTCAAAATGCATTTGAATGTTCTGTGTAGCATCTGAGACTTTCTGTTACCTCACAACTACATTCATGTAATGACAAAGGAAACCCTAACGGCATTATCTTCCAACTGTTCCCACAGCTTCTGTAGCGCAGAAAAGAAAGGCTGTCAAGACTTTTTGACCTCAAAATATGGACATTTTAGTTAAAGATGCTTCAATAAAGTTTCACACATCCAAAAGAGAATTTCTGAAATGGACAGCATGCTGACTTCACTTTGCAGGCTAGCTGGGCAATTGCTTCTGACTATTCATTATCCTAGCAATATGCCTGTGAGACGTCTCCTCCTCTTCTCCGAACCTTTTCTTCTATCTCACTAAAGATGTGGGTCAAAATAAAAACATTTAAAAACATCACTATCACACCAGACACCTCTAGCTTGGCACTGTCTACCCCTAGGTGTTTAGAAGAGTGAAATCAGAATGCCGAAAACATCTGTTGCAGGAAATTGGCTGCAATGCTGAAATTTATCCTTTAGACAGTAAAACATGAAAATCTGAGCAAGAAGTATTTACCTGATAATCATTCCCCCTGTAGATTGTATATTTACAAGGAATCACAAATAGATTGTATCCATCTCTACTCAGTTAAGCAGCAGTTCAATCTGCCAACCAAGAACCATGGTAAAGAATTCCCCCGTTACTCCTTTTCATGACAAAGAATGTTTCCCCAGAGCTGCAAAACTGAATTATACAAATATGCTTATTAACTAGAATATTGTCTCTTTCATAAATTATCTAACTTTTAATTAAAACTTATTTATTACTGTGCTTATTCGTATAATTTTGTTTCCAGCTCTCAAAGAACTATGGTGGCGGATAACAAAAAGACTGGGAAGCCAGTATCATGATTTCAGTTAAATAGACCAGTTCAGTTATACACTTGTTGAAAAGAGGTCATTATTGGACCTCTCCATCACACCTCATTTGCTAATGCATCAAAAGGCAAGTCAAAAAAAAAAGTTTTGAGGTTGTCATCAAAAAAAAAATTTTAGATATCAACATTTTACTGCAAGGCTCATGGAAGTAGCAGCCATGCCCCTGAATGTGTTTTATACTATGGATTTTTATATATATTTTTTAGACAATTTTTTATTTCAGTTGGATTATTTAAAAGTTTCCAGAGCTCATTTTGCTTCTTTGGATGAGATTTTTTTATTCCTTTCAGGCTAATTTCTTCCATACTCCATCTGTAAACCATGCTGAGCAGCCGCAGTAACAACAAAATGCATTTTCACAGCATATTTCATATGAGGATTTCCAAGTGTTTGCAAACAAACACACCTCAGCACACAATACGTCAGTATTACGCAAAAAGAACTGAACCTATTTCTGCACTCAGCAATATTCTCCCCTACTTCGCTCACAAATAAAGAGAAGTTAGGAACTTGGGGAGAACTGAGCCATGGCTCTTCAGCCAAAACAAATACATTGTTTGTACTGTAGTATGAAACCAATACTGAAGTAACTACAGTAACTGATTTCATCAGAATTAAGTCAAAAGAATCAGAGTAAGTTAACAGCCATAATTCTTATGATGACACAGTTTAAACAGCTTTGTACAAAATATAATTTCACAGTTTCCTTGGGGTTCTTAACCTTATCCCGCTCTTTGCTAATCCAATTCTCAATCTTTCAACATCTTCAGAATAGTATTCACCAAAATGAGCACTAAATGTAAAAGATGCTGAATTTCATCCACATGGCTACAAAAGCAAATAAAAACTGTATACCCATCTCCCTCATAACATTTCACCTCTACAGACTGAGCGAAAAATAAAAAGGGCTTTACTATCTCAGCTCAAGCTTAAAAAAGATAAAATGTTGTGTTAGAAAAGATTTTAAGTCGCTGTTACATCTGGAATAGTTGAGGTGCTGAATGTTAAATATTCAAGATTCATATAGAAGAGCTTGCGAATGATCTACTGGGTTTAATGGTTAGAGACATAACTACTAGAGCAAAAGCACTGACATTCATATAGCACTTATTATGTAGTAACTGATGACTATGAGTTTATGAAATTAAGTTTAGCAATTAGAAAATTAAGTTCTTCATCAACAATACCAGTTTTAGACGTTCTCTTCTCCTTTTGCCAAAGGATGAGCTTGATGATCCAGGTTCTGACTCCTGGCCTCCTGCTTTACCATTATCTTCGTCCTCCTCATCATCATCATCAAAGCACCATTCTGGTAGCTCAGGTGGTGACGGTGCATCATCTTCATCTCCATAACGACGAAATAATTCCTTCAAATAGTCACCTTTATAAATACCTGGAGGTCTAGCCTGAGCAAAAGTAGCCACAGCAGCCTCAATACTGTCAAATAAAAACTGAAAGTTACTATGGACGCTTAATTTACAAGTTTTAGTCATGTTATGCCTTAACAAATGCAAGATTCATTGGGACTAAGAATTAAAAAAAAAAAACAAAAACCTTTCAAACAGTTAATTGCAAGAAACATTCATTATATTTGAAACATCATGCCTGGCAACAGTTGCTTTTGCCCAAGATTCTGCGCACTGTGAGTGTTCTCAGAAGTACATGTAGCTTGCACTGCTTCACAGCTGGTGAAGGGGCTGGAGAACAGGCCTTATGAGGAACGGCTGAGAGAGCTGGGGGTGTTTAGCGTGGAGAAGAGGAGGCTGAGGGGAGACCTCATTGCTCTCTACAACTACCTGAAAGGAGGTTGTGGAGAGGAGGGAGCTGGCCTCTTCTCCCGAGTGACGGGGGACAGGACAAGAGGGAATGGCCTCAGGCTCCACCAGGGGAGGTTCAGGCTGGACATTAGTTAAAAATTCTTCATGGAAAGGGTCATTGGGCACTGGCAGAGGCTGCCCAGGGAGGTGGTTGACTCACCTTCCCTGGAGGTGTTTAAGGCACGGGTGGATGAGTTGCTGAGGGACATGGTTTAGTGATTGATAGGAATGGTTGGACTCAATGATCCAGTGGGTCTTTTCCAACCTGGTGATTCTATGATCTCCTTAGTGTAGCTAGTAGGAATTTGCTGGTCAGTTAGATAAAACTTCTATTATTGCTACTGAAAAGGAATGGATGATGCATAGGGAAGCACTTAAGGACTAAACAAAGACAAAACAAGAACAAAGAAAAAGACGAACAAACTTAATGAAGAAAAGCACAGGTGTTGATATTCAAATATGGCTATATTTTTCACCATAAGAATTATCTTGGCCTTCATTAGAGGTTTCTCCGCCACACTCAGAAATAGCATCCTAATCGATTGAAATCATTTCTCTCTCTGGAATTTCCTCATTAAAAAACTGTAATCCAGAAGTATTTTACTATACAGCTAACACAAGATTTAAGT
This sequence comes from Phaenicophaeus curvirostris, assembly GCF_032191515.1. Taxonomy (NCBI): domain Eukaryota; kingdom Metazoa; phylum Chordata; class Aves; order Cuculiformes; family Cuculidae; genus Phaenicophaeus; species Phaenicophaeus curvirostris. Next base: position 8,984,589 of record NC_091393.1, on the reverse strand, counting down.
GCTTTAATAAACTGGAGACTGGATCTCAAAAAAACTACAAAACAAAATTTACAGCCATGAACCTTTACAAGCCAACTAGTAAGCACTGCAAAATACACAACTGTAAGCACAGCACAAGGGTTTTATTGTTGCTATTTTCATAGATCCTATATTAATGTTTAATAGAAAACACTGGACACGATTCTGCCTTCAGTTTGTACTGCTCTGCAGATCAACATTTAGAAATCTTGCTAAATAGGAGAGGAGAAATCACAAAAGGTACATGCTCCTGTCAGGCTTCCTGACAAGCTCATAGCTTAAAGCTAAAACAAAAGTACATATTACATGCCACGAAAAGAATTCTCTTCAGATAAGAAAACAGCCTAATACTGGAACAAGGGAAACAGCTAAAATGGAAAAAAGAATTTAAATACAAATGACTTGTTTTGTCTGATCTGTACAGTATCAGAAGGAGCCCAAGAACTTTGAGGCAAGTTTCCCAGAATAGGTAAAAACACTTCCTCAGAACCAGGAAGTTTGTTTCTCTCTTCTGATACTCAGCAAGAGTAGAAAACAAAACATTTTCAGGAGTGAGATTATCGGATGGTCAATCACTAGTCTCAGAGCCTTCTCGGGAAACCCAAGTTTCTTAAACTGTCACTGCTGTCTTACTCATTCTGTTTTCTAAGATTCATAATTTCTTCCTCACAAGACCTTTTTTATTCGGGTACTTTTCTTAACTTGTTTCACATCTTCTGTAACTAATGCCATCGCAAGGCCAAAACAAGCCAAATGGGGCCTGAAAGGCACTCAAATTTGTCTCCAATTGATATTAGAACTCAATACTATTCTGGAATAGATGGCACTGAAAGCCAAAAGAGGCAGCACAGATTTCAAGCACAGAAATTTTGCTGAAAGAAAACACATTTTACAAGTTATAGAAACATAGCAGTTTCGGGGAAAAAGGCAAATCAAGTAAGGTTTACGATTGCTAGCTGGAGAGCTTTTAGTCTGGGTGGCCTTTCTCTAAATAAACTATAAAATACATCTCAGTGTTCACAATACATTAGCAGTACTCCTTTATCATATGCTTAACGAATGAATATGAATGGATTTTTCCATCAGGAAAATCTTATTTCCTCATCAGCAAATAACAGTGCCTTGTTTTAAAGAATGGTGCAGCAAATTGGATTTATCTTGATACAATGCTCAGCGTTATCTACCACATTACCAAAATTACTTCTTTTGCTGTGGACATTCTTCCCTACCAGGTGGTATCTGGGTGTTCTGTTGAAATAATCTCACAGAGATGAAGAAACTTGATACAATTAATTAACCAAATGCAGAAAAAAAAGGAAGAGCTGTTAAGTTTTGTGGCTCTTCCCACAGAAGCTTGAAAATAAAGAGAGGTCACATATAAGCAGGAGTTTTAAACAGTTACAAGTGCATTTCCTCTTCAGAACAAAGGACAAATTCTGAGTCTAATCACTGCATGCCACTTTTAAATTGTTAGATTAAAAGCATACAAATTTGCTAGCTCAAAGGAACAACCAGAATCATACTATAAAGATACTTGAATCTGTATCTCCTTCATATACTCAGCAAAGATCCTGCCAAGGTTCAGCCACCCACTAGTGGTGTTCTGTCTCCATTACTCTAATGTCTTTATTTCAAGTGTACTAACAGACAACAATGACCTAGTTCTTTGCAAACAGTTTGCATGCACATGCTAAGCACCAAATAAAATACGTGTCCAGTTATAATTTAAAAAAAAAAAAAAAAAATGCATCAACAGGACTAGAAGTCTCTTCACTTGAAAGACTATACAAGAAATATCATCAAAGCACTTAAGGGTTTTGTTAAGAAACATGCCTTCCCTGGACCCCATCAGCAAGTAAATAGTGTTTCGTGAATACTACCAAATGTGCAGGTCATGACCACCAGCACGGTACACTAACGCTGTTTGAAAAAGATCACTGCTCTTCACAAAGAACAGTTTAAAATCACCAAAACACACACATCGGTCTGTACAGAAACACGCTGTAGACTTTAGTCAAACAACAAGCTGGAAACAAGGAGTTTGTTTCCCCCCACAACCCTTCAGGAGCAAGGATGTCACTCTACTGTTGCTCTAGCTAATGCCTTCAGAAGTCAAGAAGCCAAAACAGCCTACACGAAAAGATAAAGGAAGAAAACAAAATCTTTTCTGGCATCTCTGAACTCTAGGGTTTTACTCAAAGTGTGGGATGTGTCACAGGAAAGGCTCACAACATAATAAAAGGCCACACACAGCAGGTACAGCTGACTTTTGACCTACTGGACCTGCAAAATTTGACTGAGACAGGCTAAGCTACCAAGGGATGATATGAATAACGTTAATTTAGGTTCTTTGCTCAAAATTAGTAAATAATTAAAATAACAAACAGTGAGTACATTAGGATAGCTGTCAGGACAATAGGTGAAATACACTGAAGAGTCCTTTAGTCACTCTCCACAAATCCCTAAAAATTAACATTCAAAGTTACCTCCAGTCCAACTTCTCAACCAGAAAGGCACAGATGAGAAATCCAGTTCTATTGAAACCATGTGTGCAATGGACACCTACACAAGACAAGAGAAGGGCATAATCATTTGGAAGAAGCTTCAGCAAGCATGCTTTAGTTTCACAAACGTGCTTTTGAATCCTTATGCCTTCATCAGTAACACTGAAGAGTTAACTTCCTTCCTATCAAGGCAGCCAAGATCATGTAAGGCACGTAAGCCTAAAAAGCAATTTATTATATTCTTCCTGCAAATTATTAGCAACAAGATATAGGATACAGGATACAGGATACTTCAGTTTATCCCAGCTCAAGAGCACCAACGTAACACAACTGAAACACAGTCAAAACAAATAAGATTCAAAGTATTTGTTAATGACTGTTCAAATGCTTAATCAAAAGAAAATACAATCAAATTCAATAATTGTGCTTTTAGTGGGTTCCACAAGCATTATATTCATTTCACACCAACAGGCATAAAAATCATATCCAGGTTACCCTACCTGAAACTTGAAAAAGGGTCTCAATAGATCACAATTCTATTTCAAATTTGCTATTACCATGTTAAGACCAGAGTTATTAATTTTCTGGGGGGGGGGAACTATAAAAAGAAAAGCTTACAGCAGTATAATCACCTTGAATTACTTATCATTCAATATAAGAAAAAAAGAATTAAGTCTTCCATTTTACTGAATTCATCCCCCAGTGGAAGGACTCAAATGCATTATAACTTTTTTTTCCTCTCAAGGCAACAGCACCATCTAGCGATAAACAAACCAGTCTGAAATTTTGTGCTGTCAAAAACGTCATAAAGGATTCCGACAAGACATTGCCTTTTCCTCGCTCTGCACTTTATATTATAAATATCATCGTATTAAAGTTGCCACGATCAGCAAAGCAATTAATATTAACATATTTTTCAGTTATGATCTCAAAGCAAATCACTTAAGCTTTTACTGATTTCCTTCTCTACCACAGTCAGTAAAGTAAGTTTAGCAACAATTAGCTTGATGCTTATTCAGACAACATGTGAGTATCTACCTTTTTTCTATATGTTCCTCTACACTGCAAGAATTTATATTTTTTGACTGCAGATCCAAAAGCTCCTACATAGAGCATACTGATAAAAACCTGAAACTTTAGATGTGTAAACAGAAATACAGAATCACAGAATGGTTAGGGTTGGAAGGGACCTTAAAGATCACCCAGTTCCAACCCCCCTGCCATGGGGAGGGACACCTCCCACCAGCCCAGGCTGCCCAAGGCCCCATCCAACACCTCCAGGGATGGGGCAGCCACAGCTTCCCTGGGCAACCTGTGCCAGGGCCTCACCACACCCACAGTAGAAAATTTCTTCCTAATATCTATCAACTGTATCACAGTGAGGGTTTGTGCCCACTCCTCAAACTTCCTTTCTTAACAAAGCAAAGCAAAAACCAAGAATGTTTTGGATTCATCCATTCTAACCATCTAATAGTACTAAAACCTGTGCAACTTGTAAAGGAAATTGGTTTCAGTTTCCTTTATAGAATTTGTTCCCAGCAATCATTTCTTCTTTGGTTTCTGCTTCAGTAAAATTTTTGCATTTTGTTTCCCTAAGGCTGGCAGACATACACTGCAATATACTCCATACTCCAGTCCTTCATGAAGCAAAAATAAAGTTTCCATCCTATACGGTTCTAGCTGAAGAGAAAATTTTGTTCACTTATGATTCGTATTTCCATCCCTTTTCATATCTAATCTTGACATTGGAAATTAAATTGCACACAATTGGTATTAAGAAGTCCTACAGCTGTTCCTGCTACCAAGAAGGTTAAGTAAACAATTTTATACACATGACAAAGATAAGAGACATCTCAGCAATAAGACCAACAGCATGGAAGGGGATGATCATGCAGGGTGCAGTTCTATCACTGCTGCAGACTGCTTTCTCTTTTGACAAAAAACATCCTCCACACCAGTCCCTGTGATGCTCAGTCAGAGGAAACAAGTGTCCAGAACCAGAAATGACTTTTCAGTGACTCACAGAAGGAAAACAGAAAATCCCAACATTTCTTTTTTACTATAAAAGCCTAAATCACAGGTTATTTAAAAGTTTATTCAACACACTGTATTCCTCTTCACTCTTTCAAACTGACTTTTTTTCCATAGAGGTGAAACAATCTAGATAATGGAAGAACGTTCCAAAATTCACAGAAGCCAAAAGGTTAGTGACTCAACACTAGAACTGGAATTTTAGAAGTTGAAATACCAGCTAAATGAGTCTCCTAATTATAGGACATCACCATGCTATCCATGTTCCATACAAATTGCTGACCATAACAATATCTGAACTTCTGAAGTATTGTTGTGTTGTAGGACCAAGTGAAGAAACAGCTAAATGAGAATGAGTAGGATCAGTTACCAACAAGTTCTGAAATTCCACTTGTTCTCATTTAGCAGTTTCTCACTTTCCATATCACATACATGTGTTACAGTTTAGGGAAGAAAACACAGGTCTCAAATTAAAATTGCATTCTATATGAAATAAAGAAATAAGAAAATATCTGAAAGAAAAAGTGTGTGCCCCAATTAAATCTCTCTAGCACTGAAAATAACCAAGATTCTCAGTAGTGTCTTGTGACTGGACAAGAAGCAATGGGTACCAACTGAAATACAATAAATCCTGTCTAAATGTAAGAAATAAAACCCTTTATATTATAAGGGTGAGCAAACACTGGAACAGGCCACATGATGTTGTGGAGTCCTCATGCTTGGAGGTGGTCAAAACTCAAGTAGGCAAAGTCCTGTGCAAGCTGCTTTAGCTGGCCTTGCTCTAAGGAACAGCAGCTTAGTAGATGATTTCCTCAGGTTCCTACCAAGAACCTCAACTATTATACAATTTATGATTCTGTATGAATCCTAAACTGCACAAACATACCAGTTTAGTTTACCAACCCCTTTTAAATGACACCTACACAAACAACTGTTCCATGCACTCCTAAGTCACACAGACACCCAGGTTGCAGAATTATCAAGAAAAAGACCTGAGGACCACACCCTTCTGACTCTAGAAACTCAGCTGCAATTTCTCGTCTCTGGCAGTTTGCAGATAAAGTTGAACACTAATATGCTTAACAGAAAACAGAATATAATGATTCCAACTAGAAGGCACACAAATTAAACTCAGAACTTACTCTGGTCCGAGTGAAAAAATCATATCACTAAGAACATTCTAATATTCACTATGAAGCAATACACAAATGAAACGGATTAAAAACTTAGCCTGATATCTCCTAACAGTTTCCAGCAATTAAGCATTGCTTTGTGACATTTGCTAAAGAATCTCTGATCATTCAGTCATCAAATAGGACCTCAAGCAAGCCAGACCATCAAATGCCAAAACAATACTTAGACAATACACAACTTCTATTTGTATGAGCAGAAGAAACACAATGTATACATTTGTAGACAGTTCTTAAGCCTGTGGGGTTTTTCTGCATTAAGTCAACAGCTGTAATCAAACCAATGGATGCAGAAACACAGTAGTTTCTAGAGTAAAAGTAATCAAATCTACATATGCATAAGGACTGTACTGAGAAAATTCTTTTGCTTAGACTTTTAAGAATAAGAGACAGCAGTTACGAGTAAGTATGAAATAAATTAACAGTAAAAACTAATGATGGATATAAGAAGACATACCTATAAGCTCCGTGGGATTCTTTTCACTAAAGTGTTCGCATACACGGATAAATGTTTCTGTATTCTCAGGTGAAGGGCACTCACCATGCCTGAAAAACACAGGCACACACAAGGTTAGGAGACAGCCAGGGGAAAGGGAAGAGAGAAAAAAAGAGACTGATCACTTCAGTGTGATTTTTCAAATTAAAAGCTAAATATTAAAAAAGCGCAGACAACTTACCCTTTACACTGGAGCTTTATATATTTAATCCCCTCTTTCTCTATATCATTTCTATCATAGAACCTAGTAGTGTTGGTCAAGTCTATCAGTAAACCCATTTTAACCTAAAAACAAACAAACAAACAAAGAGTAAAAAGTTTAACTTACAGATGTGGTTCATATATCAGTACATAAATACTAGATGCCCAATAACATCCATATTAAAAGCAACAGCAGGCTACAGTTGCAAGTTTAAAAATTCTTAAATACTGCATTTGTTCATAAAATCTATATAAATTTGATTTTACAGTCATCTGTGTTTTTTGTGAAAGCTGGTGTCTGAATTGGCACTAGCTAAATAATAAACCTCAGTTCATCCCTAACACCACTTTTAAATAAGAAAAATCTGCTAACAGCAGGAAAATATCTGATAAAGAATTATTTTAACATGTTAAAACACAAAAAGTGGAATCAAGTGCTCTTATGCTTTAAGTTACTAAAACACTGGCCCAGTGGAAGTGCCACAGAAAAATTAACTACAAAGACATATACAAGAATAGTCTCAGAAAAAATAACTCATCTTAATTTACCCATCCATTAAATTAGAAAGCGAAACAAATGAACACATTTCCAAGTTTAAAACAAAATAATCCTTAACATTCTTAGAAACATTTTATTCAAAGCTAAAACGTGAAACAACCTGAAATCTTCAGAGACATTGTCAGTAATTAAGGTGGGAGTCTCAACCACCTAGATGTTAGGACACCTATGACTTCAGGCTGCCTTGCCTACTCTACCCTAATACGTCTCCCTGTGCATGAACTTAACTTTTTTAGTGTTTGGCTTTTATTGCTGTAAAATATGTCTTTTAAAGCAGCCTTTGTGGAAGTTACTGTTTTTAAAAAGCAAGATGGAAAGCAAAAATTCCACTGAGCAGCATACAACACACAGAATATCAGTAAAGTTCTTACTACTGATTCTTGGTTCAAACAAGATTTCCAACCACCAACCTCCCAGTAGCTCGCTAACACACCTGGGTACTAAAGTATTCTTGTTTTCCTGCCTTTGAAGTGCAAGTCGTTGCTTCTGGTCAAAATGTTGAATGTCATGCTTTCAAGTAGGATCCTCACCATGAAACCAAGTGTCTTTTTAAAAGGCATTTTAAGAGTGATAGTTTAGCAAAATCCTTGTTCCATAGCTTTGTCTTTTATAAAGATACATCAACAGTGCACTTATAATTACATTAACGCTGAAGCATGTTAGGCATGCAAAAACACAGAAGCACACTGCATATTCAATGTATTTAAAACTCCAGCAAATACTCATAAACAGGATTTTGATCAGGGCAACAGACAGCAATAATTCTTCCAACTGCACTCCTAAATTACAAATTAGAACACTGCTACCAGACAATTCAGAAAAGATAAAATCCCATGGAACACATTTCAGAAACAGCAGTTTCACACAGCTATGTTGCTCAGTTGACCCCAAGACATATTTCCCATTACCTAAAGAGGTAGTTATCCATGGCATTCAAAGTTTTGATGATACACTTCTGTAATACTTAGATAATACCTTTACACTTCCATAATGCTTCTGATATTAAAAAGCATCATAATGTTATGTCAGCAGCATTAAGCATTTGTAGCATAAAATCCGAATAACTTCTGAATTTCTCCTTGTTTACTTCAAGTTTATATATTGCATTCAGAATGCTTTACTTCTATTATTGTGTTTTGCAGAAATACAAGCTATAATACTTAGGGACACTTCAACCTGAAAACAATGTTATATCATCTGAAACTTCAAATATTTAGTGTCAACCAAGCTGCTAAGCATACAGACTGACAGCCAGTGATTAATTTACAATAGGCAATTAATTAAATTACGACTTTCATCTCCCTCCATACTCAACAACATTTAGCAATTGCCTCAAAGACCACATAAATTCACAACTAAGACCACAGAAAATTTCCAGGTGCTACATATTTTAGGTCCATAACACTATGACACTAGCATAAACCCATCCAAAATAATTGTTCAGAGGAGAATGACATATTTCTACACCAGTACTTCTAGGTGATTGGACAGGACAACATGCTAGGACAGATAAGTACATCTAGAATGAGCTGATCAGTATGAAAACCACTCAGATATTTTTCTACAATTCTACACAATCAATAGCTCCATGGAGGGCACCCACAGAGCATCTTCCAGAAACATGCTGGGCTCCAAAAAAAAAAAAAAGCATAAGAATCTCCCTTTGTGTTCTGTATCCTATCAGTAATCTGGTTAGAGTTGGCAGAAATATTCATGTGACAATCAGGCGTGTTTTTACCAGAGAGCTCTAGACTACGAAGACCCTAACGACTCTCCTCCCCAACTTCTATGTAGCTCAGCTTGATAACCTGTTTTTTTCTGTAAATACGGGGTTAGGTGTAACACTTCCAAGATGCCCTCAGCTATGGAGGAAAAAAAGTTACTTTCAAAGTAAGATTAAGATTTAATGAAAGCATCATTTTAAAGTAAAGGTTTTTTGCATTCAGTTCCAGTCTAGTGAGAAAGAAGACATTCCAAAATGTGAAGCCCTCTTGGAAAAAATGCTGTATCATCTGGTAGTCTGGAAAAAGGGAAAAAGAATCCTAAGGAAAACAACCTTTAATAAAAGCATGAAGACAGATTAAAATGAAACATTGTTTAATACATTAGATTCTTAAAGGAGCACTACAAGAAGAAATTAAAGTGACTTGCAGAATCACATCCTCCCATCCTAAAGTAGGAGAGAGAGAAATCCATTTTAGAGCTGAAAACCCAAAGCCAACTCCCAGCTCCAATGTTCTCAAATATCAGCAGCTTGAAATGCTCCCACCAGAAGCCTCCAAACTTCCCCAAATTCCTTGTGTAATGAAGAATTGCCACTGAGAAGATGCACAAAAGACCAAAAAATAATTTTATGTCAAAGCTTTTAAGCACGCTTGTATGCTTTTCCCTCAACTTTGAGATTACTCTTTTGAACATGCTCATTTACAGATTTCAGTTTCCTCACTGACGTGCATGAGCCAGGGGAACACCACATCGTACTTCAGACCCAAAGTGTCACCGAGCTGTTGCATTTAATTTTAAAAGGAGAATGAAAGACAGCAAAGTGGCTGCTAGACAGGGAATTCTGGACTACCAAACTCCGGGACTTCTGGCCAGCTATTCTTCTGCAATTACTACGAGTAATTTCAGTCAATGCAAGCAAAGATCTTGTGAAGTGGCACCGTTCCTCACACATTTCACAGAGCAGTAAACCAAACAGGCATCTGATATAATTTAGCCAAAGCTACAAAAGCACGTATGGCTTACACAGCATAAGGACTGAAAGTGGTTTGCTTGTTGTACAGAAAGCATTTACTCTCTCAGCCCATGAGGTTAGTAACACATCGTAATTTATAGAGTATGCAGCAAGAGAAATGGATAAAGAAAATTTTTAAAAGCAAAGGGATTATGTAACAAAGTATACAATTACAATATTCCAAAAATCCATTTAAAAACCACACTGGTACCACAAGAATCAACTTGTGTTATACTACACTTGCCCTGACCAACCACAATTCTCACCTACAGAACAGATTATGCTTATCATTCAGGTGCTTTGCTCTTCTCTGAAACCCTGACATCACATCAGTCACAGCTGTCCCCCAGTCATGCTCTCCTAAGTTTGCTCCTAGCAAGTTCCCAATAGGAACTGATTTTTTAAAGACTATCTAAGCTAAAAGAGATGGGTATCCACTGGAAAAAAAATGGTTTTTCGGTCAATTTTTTTCATAAATCACATCTTTCAGTCCACCATACCCAGCCATCAATGAATAACACAGCTTTGGAAAAAAAAAGAATAATTTTAAATTGTTGAGCAACTTCTCACTTAAACATGCATTTATTTCTTACAAGGACTGTTGCAACACTAGTCTTAGACACCATTCTGCAACACAATTGAAACCAGTTATTTTCTTGCTTCCAATTGTAAAAGATGACTGGATAGAATGAAAAAAATCATCAATAGTTTGAAATTCTCATCTTCTACACACAATAATGCCACAAACTTTGTACCATCTCTATCCTGCTCATGCTTATTTTGGCCAGGATCTCCATGTCCTCCTACATTATAAAAGCCTTCCTGCTCACTTTCTCACATGCAGCTATCTCCAGCTATTAGTGGTTTATGCATGCACTCTTCTGCTGCTGTGTAATTAAATGGGCTTGCTAGGATCCCCTTGAGTGACCACAGAAGTTTCCCATTAGATGCTGGAGCACGAAAATATCCTCCCCAGGCAGGAGACGGCATGCTACAATACACTGAATTCTCTCCAGTTCCAGGATTTTTTTCCTTGCATTTTTTATTTGAGGAAAATTTAAATCAGAGATTGAATTTATCTGTGAAAACAAAAGTGTAGCTGAAAACTAAAAACTAGTTCTTCTAATAGGAATCTATTGTAACTTGGACATATTCAGCGCCCTAACATTCTTCTGAGTTAACTAATGTACTAGCTCTACATACCACAAACAAAACTACCTCTTATAAAGCATAAACAGTACTAATCAACCTATTCAAGAAAGAAATGAAAAAATAAAGTTTTTCACTCTGTTGGCAACTGCTCCTGCATTTTTTTTAATGAGACCATTAAGAAACTACATCAATATTGTTAATCAGAAGAAAAACAGGGTTGCTACCCCACATACAGCTTTTCAGCAACAAGCTCTGTGACAAAAAAAAGAATCACAATATCTCACTATAACCAAAATCCAGATATAAAAGTTTCTGCTGAAGTCTCTTATTTGGGAGATAAATTATATGGACTTAAGTAATAACCGGGTTTCAGAAACAATTCATTCTGCAAAGTATTAGCAGTGAAGTATGCTGCAGTGAAATGAGAACCATGCACAGTTAGCTACTTCTGCCTTGGGAAAATCCACTTTACAACTGCAGTTCATCTCATTGCCAGTTTGTCGGTAAACTGGTGCATATCTTTGCAAACAAGAAAACATATGTTTTCAAATAGCAAAGATTTAGCAACAATACCAGGGTTCAAAACAATATAAGAGAATTGACAAGAAGAGGGAGTTTCAGAGAAGTTATACGTTCTGCTTGCTAACCAAAATTACCAAAATATAAGTGGGGATCCCCACGTTAGTAATTGTACTATCAGATTCTTATCATCTGATGTTGTTCAAGACATTACAAACTTGTAGTATCACAACACAACTGATTAACGTGCCTACTGCAAAGGCAATGAAGGCTCACCATGATTTCTTTTTAGTGACAAATCACTAGCAAGAAAATAGTCAGAAATTCCAAGCAAGTCTCTGAAGTTCTTTGTAACTTCAGAATATATGCAGAATTTTAAATTACTTTAAACCATAAATAAAATGGGTTTTGGAAAAATTCTAGATATGCCCCATTAAAGCCATTTAGAGTCAAAACCAACATAATGCATAAAAGAGGGACTCAAATAGCATTTAGAAGCATAGATCCAAGAGCTCAAACAAGAAAAATCCTAGCAGTTCAAGTACCTGAGCGCAGGCACATCTGCCTCACTGATAAAGCACTACATATTAGCCCACAGGTTCTTTTATCGCTGCTACACAAAGTAGCTCACCATCTATTTCGTACCTAAGCCTAAATATGGTGCATAAAATGAAGATTCCCATTTCTTCCCATATCTCAGCCTGATCGAATGGAACATATCCCTGCCCGTCACAGGAGGGGTGGGAACGAGATGACCTTTAAGGTCCCTTCCAACCCAAACTATTCGATGATTCTATGATTTTAGTCATCTGATTCTTCCGAAGTTTAAGCTGTGATACCACTAAACAAGTTCAGAATTAATTTAACCTAGATCAATAGAAAAAAAAAAAACAGAGAAACAAAACACTTCTAGAAAATTTCTAGATATGCACCATTAAAGCCAGTCAAAGTCAAAACCAAAAAGACTGAAAAAAATGTTCACTAGTGTGATTAGTTTTGTAAAACATTATCAAAAAAAAAAGTGCCAACCTTCTATACAGCAGTTTAATAAATAGGTTAAAAGAACTGGGTTGTAGACCTTCCTTTGCCCGAGAGGTTTAAAACCTTATTCCCACACCTCCAGATGCACTCACTGTGCACACCACTTCACAGACCTCTACACCACATGAAAGGCTGGAAAGGTCCTCTTTGCCATCTTTACTGCCAAAATTGTCCTGCAATGCAGAGACAGGCAAGCTGAAGTAGACTGACAGAAATGGGCTAAACAGAGAATGAAGAAATAAGGCAGAGGCACAATACTCAACAATAAAGGCATCCATCTACTTCCCTGGGTCTTAATCCATGCTCCTATAATTTTTTTCTGTCTACGTGCTTTGTTTTTTTTCATGAGAAGTTGCTGCATAAAACCCATAAACTGATTTCTTCCATATTTGGATATAGCCAGCTAGATCCCATAAAGCATTCTAGGCATCAAAAGAAGAAAAATATGCACCGAAATTCCAGAAGAGTTCTATGAAATTCTCCTTTCACTTTCCAATTGCAACCTCACATGTCCATACACAAGTCATTTGTAAAACTACAAACTTGGAGCATCTGAATTTCAGCAATGACACCTTTGCAAGATGCAACAGTCATAACAGAGAAGTGACATTCTTGCCTCTAACACAGTGAATGAGCTAGAGGATTTTGCACAATTCTTGCCTATAAGAAAGTACTGTTGGAAATCTAGGAGTTGCAGAAAAACCTGAAAATGCAAAAGAACAAAATAAATTTTCTGTACAGATGTCCCAAAGGAAGCCATCAACCGCTTTCTTCTCAGATCTGAAAAGCAACATTTGAATAAACATTAATAATTAAAGGAGTATTTCAATTAACAGAAAATTTAACTTTACCTTCAGACTCTTTAAGTAGTTGGATAACATACTCGGGTGAAAACGATTTTCTTCAGCAACTTGTTCATCGTATCTCGGTCCTAACATTGTCTTCAAAGGTAAAAACTTCCCTATGAAAGATAATCAAATTTTGCAGTATTTTACGTATACTCATGTATAGGTAAACTTAGAACTAAGCAATTTCAAAGTAACATCTTGAGCAGATTAAGAGGTTCACCTTCAATTAAAAATAATCATGGGGAAAGAATCAATAACAGCTGAACTGGAATATTTTTTAGTAATAAGTTCTCAAAATACGCAAATAAGTTTAGAAGTTTAAAGGAAACAGAAGTCAGATCATCTAAAACAAAACGATGCAACATTTTTAGCTAGCTTTTAGTGTGAGAAAATAGAGAATATAAAAGGAGAAAACAGAGAAAACAAACTCAGTATGGTTAAAGGCATGAAAACGGCATTTTAAAAAGACAGTTTGTTACTGATCATGTAAATACTAACTTTAACTACCTGCAAAAAGAAAACACGGTAAAAAAAAATACATTTGGTCCAGAACAGTTATGAACTACAGAGCTTTCTAACATGCTTCTTAAGGTTTGTTGGAAGAATTCCACAGCAGTGTTCAAATGCCCCTCCAAAATACAACACCTGCGTGTCCTTCAGACACCAGGGAAGTTACAGAACCGCAATACAAACTTGACTGGAATTACTACCAACTGGACTACATCCATCACTCGCTAGAAACCCAATTTTTTTTTTAATTGGTTTTCATTTTCATCTATCATACCCACCACAAAACATCTGAAATAAGATTATTAGAGATCTCTAGCTCTTTCCTACTGACACCCAGCAAGCTAAGGGCACACCTCTCCCCCAGCACAGCAGGAACAGTATTGGAGCTGAAAGTACTGACCCAACAGCTCTTCCTGCACTTCCAAACAAACCAGAACTTTGAGCCCAGGTCTCTGTCTGACCTGGGACCCTGCACTGCTGCGAGTTGCAGAAAATGCATTCAAACTGACAGTAACAGACCTGGCATAGCTGCCCAGTCACACTACAGTTCATGATACAGGGAGAGAGTAAAACTATGAGAACCTTAGCATTTCTAAGTATTAATGAAAATATTTAAATGGATTATATCACAAGACTGATCAAATAAATCCTTCCCCTAGAAAACACAAAAAAATGTATTGCCCCAGAACTTTCCTTCCTCTCCTTTGTCTTTCTTTTGTTTTTTTTTTTTTTTTGTAAATAAAACTGGTTCCATGCTGTTAGAAAGACAGCCCTTCTAAAACCAAAGAAAATGCAGCCACAATTGTATGGCACAGAAGAGGAGAAGAAGCAGATTTCTAATGAAGGAACTCCAAATTGGAGCGGCAGACATAAATCTTCCAGGAAAAAAAAAGCACTGCTAGATCCTGATGTTTGTTGAATTATATTTCTAAAGTGCTTCTAACAGCAGTTCATTCTACATATAATTTTTTTTTTAACCTCAGTAACTTTCAGCTTTTCCTATTTAAAAACACAAGTACCCACACAGTATTTTGAAATAAGGAAAAACATTACACCTTTCTATACTATCGCTTAAACCATCTCATGCAGCTGCTCAGCTGTGTAATGCAGACTAACAGCCACCATTCACTAGTCTTTATGGAGTATTTAACATTCCATTTCAGATCCTCAAGTGAATCGGGACACCCAGCACACATCCTAAAAAAAAAATCTTCTAAATTACTCATGAAAATACTGCTTTCTCATCAAGACAGAGCATTTCCTTGCAGTAAATGAAAAAAAAAAAAATCCTGTTGTTTTCAGCAAAACAAAACCACATGGAATGAAAAGACACTAAAATGCCCACGGAAGGCAGCCAGGAATCAAATTTTGAGAGAGAAACTCACTAATCCTCAAAGAAACAGAAAAATGCATACTATTTTCACTAAATGAATGCTGTAGAGAGGTTTCACTATACAATTTATTCATACAGTTCATATATTTAGTTTACAGAGTTTTCCGTAGCCTTAAATTCTATTAAAACATCTTATACAGTCTTAAATGAGTATTTAGCTTTCGGGGAAGAGACATTATAAATCACAGAATACAGTTATAGAAAGCGGGAAGCTTTATACAACTTGTTAGCTCAGGTCTGAAGTTAAGCAGCAGCATGAGAAATACCCTCACTACTTGCCAGAGACCATCCCAATCATTACAGCTAAAAGGAAAGTTGCTCAGTCATACAGTCAACATACACACTGAATGCTAATAAACTTATAGCCACTTTATCTTCAATTTATTTGAGTCGTAGAAAAACTTCTAAGTTCACTCTACTTCTCTCTTTTTGTTCCACCAGTTACATACATGCTCCTCCTTGCTGCTTACGGCTACCTCACTCAATTTTCTCATTTTTTCATCTATGCACTTGAATTTTCTTGCCTGTGTTCTGTCACCTTCAACACTACCATTCAGCCTCTCTCACACACTATTAATCCTCCCACAAAAACTTGTAATCTTCCTCTGTACTATCAGTACATCCTAATTTTGGATGATCTTAATGCAAGAATCTATCATTGCCATAAGTTTTAGAATCATAGAATAACCAGGTTGGAAATGACCCACCGGATCATCGAGTCCAACCATTCCTATCAAACACTAAAACAATGCCCCTTAGCACCTCGTCCACCCGTGCCTTAAACACCTCCAGGGAAGGTGAATCAACCACCTCCCTGGGCAGCCTCTGCCAGTGCCCAATGACCCTTTCTGTGAAAAATTTTTTCCTAATGTCCAGCCTAAATGTCCCCTGGTGGAGCTTGAGGCCATTCCCTCTTTCCCTGTCCCCTGTCACTTGGGAAAAGAGGCCAGCACCCTCCTCTCCACAACCTCCTTTCAGGTAGTTGTAGAGAGCAATGAGGTCTCCCCTCAGCCTCCTCTTCTCCAGGCTAAACACCCCCAGCTCTCTCAGCCGTTCCTCATAAGGCCTGTTCTCCAGCCCCTTCACCAGCTTCGTTGCTCTTCTCTGGACTCGCTCCAGAGCCTCAACATCCTTCTTGTGGTGAGGGGCCCAGAACTGAACACAGGATTCGAGGAGCGGTCTCACCAGTGCCGAGTACAGAGGGAGAATAACCTCCCTGGCCCTGCTGGTTTTGCAAAACACTAAGCATGCTTGAAAGCATCTTAACTTTCCTGCTTGCCACTCCTATCCCAACACATCCACTCACCCATTATAAATCATGAAGAATGAACCTAAATTTTGTAGACAAGGCATCCGATTAAGAATGCAATGACCAAAGAATCAATGGACACATAAGGAAACTACCACCATTTACAACACACTGGTAAAAGAGAAGAGTTGGAAAACAGTGCCTGGAGGTTAGGGCTGGTTCCTGAACTATCTGATTAGCGACTGTACAATTGTGGTAAAG
This sequence comes from Phaenicophaeus curvirostris, assembly GCF_032191515.1. Classification (NCBI taxonomy): domain Eukaryota; kingdom Metazoa; phylum Chordata; class Aves; order Cuculiformes; family Cuculidae; genus Phaenicophaeus; species Phaenicophaeus curvirostris. The sequence continues at coordinate 8,967,880 of NC_091393.1, read as the reverse complement.
ACTCTCCTGTTCTCCACCTCCTAGAACAATGAATAAACACGTTCAATCTCACCTCAGTACTGGATCTTGATTTAGTGCTTGAATTCACCCTTTCTTTCTGAGTAACTATAACACATTCCTGTTCACCAGGACAAGTCAGGCAAAGTAGTCCAGCCAGCATTCCCTGCAGCATTTTAACAATTTTACACAGCTGTGAAAGTAACAAATATTTTAATAGAGCCCACATACGATACACTGGTAAAGTACTAAACCCCAGATCTCTGGAAGTATTTAGGTACCCGATTTCTACAAATTGCAGTTTGGTGGTATCACTGAGAAAGAGAACTTGCATGGATGCAAACAAGCTGTCTGCCAAGGTTAGAAGAGAGCAGTGAATTCTGATTTGGTTCCAATTTAGGGGAATTTTGTAACCAGATTATGAAAATAATGCCTCTGGGGTTTATTTTGCTTGTTTGTTGTTTTTTAAAATCAATTACACTTGTCTGCAATATAATTTCATGTTACCCCTATGCAGTAAGCTGTGTCTTCTTCATTTACGTTCTTGTTGAGTTCTAAACTGTGGCTGTAATAAACGTATTAAAAGATCTTGAAATCAATCTCGTATTGTGTTCTTCTTGGAACAGAAAACCAGATTTCCCTACCTAGCACATTTGCTATCTGATCTTTGTACAGAAGCTTGAAAATCCTCCCTCACAGTGTCCATATAAACCCTTTCCAGGCAAGTATCACTAAGCTACAGAAAATTTAAGCTTTAAATCTAAGAAAGGTTTCCAACCTTTCTGAGGGATATGGACAAGCATAAATGAGGCAGTAGCTATAAACTTCGCTACAGTTCTATCTTACATTTTATACTAAAGAAGTATTGTAGTAAAATATGACTGCAACTCAAGCTGCCATGCATAAGCATTTGAATATTAAATAACCAATTTTTTATGTTGAACTAGATGATCTGATGGTAACAGGGTGATATTTTACATGGATATTGAAGCACCCCAACTCATTAGTTTATCTAAACTAAATTATTATAATTGTAACTCCTCAATGAAATTTTCAAATTAACTTCAAAATTGATGATTGATTACCTGCTGCCACAATTAAGTCCGAATTTGTCAAACAGTTTTGGAAAGTGGATATTAAAAACCATTTTCCAAATTAGTTACCTGTGTAACAGATGGTGTTTCTTTAGGTTCAAAAATAGGTAAAAATACTAAAAATAGGAGTCCAGTATGTCAAAGCATAAACATCAAGTGGATAAATCTGAGAAGAAACGAAGTGAACAACATAAGAATCCGAATTTTGATACATCTTTATCTCTTCTTAAAACTTTAATCCTAGAGCACACCAGTGGAAAAGCTACCTTTAATTTAGTCCAGTTTACTGTGACATAAAACTATCGACTCAATACATGATGACAGCCACTAATTGTTTATGACTATGGTACATTTAGGGCCAGAATGGGCATTGATTAGCAAGGGAGACTGTGCAGTGACCAAAGAAAGAGAAATTTGAATAAAATGTAATAGCAAAATGTGACTAAAAAAACAAAAAAAAGAAACAACAAACAAACAATGCTCCAAGAAATAAGTCTTCTGTTTCAAGAAAAACTGTGCTGGGTCAAAGCACTCACTTCACTTCGTATCTCATCACCAAAAGAGGTTAATAACAGATGCCTAGGAAAGAGCGTAAAATGATGACAATGAAAACCCACCACCAGATTATTCTCCCCAACTACATCACACATGGCTCAGCAACTTGCTAAACCAGAGGCGTTACTCTTCTACTTAAGGTATTGTCTCATCCGCATGCAACATGGATGCTTTTAATAACATCTCACCATTGTGCATGCTGCGTGTATGTCTAGAACAAGATTAACTAACATGAATCATTAGAAGGAAACAAAGACACTGCTGAGACACTTCTCAAGTCTCTTCTTCATTATCTTGCTAGCATTCTCCAAAACAGACTGGGTTTTCAGTGGCTGTAAAAAGTAGGTACCTGCAGAGATGATGATGCCAAGGCAACAAGGCCAAACCAACCCAACTGCTTCAGATCTAAGAGTTCAGAGAAAGCTCTTTTCATCAAGTACATCGCTGAGGTGCTACCACATTGCAATAAATACTTAAGTGCTCCGTTCTGAAGAATTGCTGTACCATAAAAGCAGAAAGTGGTAACAAAACACTAATATTTAAAGAAATAAACTAGAAAATAATGGGAGATGTAGATTAATTCATCTCTTTCACGATGAAGGGCCTTGTTAACCTGAACAAATCCAGTCTCACAAAGAGAAAAGCTCTAGGCCTTATCAGGACTTGTGTTTGAGGTCACCTAGAAATTACAGATACCACAAGAGGGTCAAGACCAAACTTGATAAAAACTGGTCCACAGAAACTTTGCTCAGCAACACTATTGCCATTACACTATTAGATGGGAAAAAAGTCACACATGTATGCCTAGAAATTTGATAGGAAAGCTAATTAAAACAGACTATAACACATCTGGAAGATGGTACCAATATCAATAAACTCTAAAATACGTCTCAATAAAACTGTCAGATGTCTTTGAACATAAAATAACAAAAATAAAGGAGAGAAGACCAATGTTGCACTATGACTTTTAGTAAGTTGTATGCACTAAAAAAAAAAAACCAACTAAGAATCAGGTAAACTAATACATGAATGCATTACAATAAAGCAGCCAAAGAAACTGACAAAGCCCTTTCCTTTATTTTTGTGCAGTAACTTCTTGTGCACAATCACACTGAATGGAAAAGAATTACCTTGCAGTTACTGAATAAACAAACACACAAGCAGTGATGGCACAGCAGATGACATGCTGATAAACTGCATTCTTGCTTACTCTAGGTTACTCTTTCTGAGAAGCCACGGCTTAAAAGACAGACAAACAAGCAAAACCAACAACTTCTAGAGATCACGAACTTGCTGAGAAGAAAAACAAAGAATAAAAAGTTATCAGTCCATTTTTGTCATGGTCAAAAGCCTAACAACTTTGGCTGCGAAATCTCTTACTGGATAGAAAGCAACGCATTTGTCAGCGATCGGGAAAAAGAGATAATGGAGATAAGCAATACGATAAGGCTGTTATTGAGTCAAACTCAAGAGAAATATGAGGAACATGAGAGAAACCAGTGGCTGATAAAATGAACAACTTAAATTAAATGCTAATCAATGCCAAGTAATGCGTATTGATAAGATTAAGCCTACTGAGATGTCTCACAAGGTTCTAAATAAGCCTGGAAATAGTCATTGATGTCTTCGGTTCCACAACCAACTGCTACCAAAAAAGCATAAGATGATGCAGAAACGTGGGACAGAAAATACAGGAATTATCACTATTAAGAAATATATGGCACAGTGCCATCTAGAATAGCATGCTGAGTAACAAATGCTGTGTTTCTATAAAATACTTTTAAATTATCACAACTAGGATGATGAAAGGACCGATGCTTAGAGATTTAGCAGTGGACAGGTACAGTTGGGCTTGATGATCTCAAGGGTCTTTTCCGATCAAGGGATTCTATAACTAGAAAGTATTATGAAAAACGGGATTTGTAACTGCACACAGAATCACTAGGTTGGAAAAGACCGACAGGATCATCGAGAGCGAAGATTGGTTACTCTGTCTCATACTAGACAGCAGAGGAAACATTGATCTGAAGTTAGTACAGCAGTTAAATCACAACTAAAAGAAAGCACGTTTACATGATCCCTAATTCACTGCAACCAGGTGCCAGCAAGACCGGACACGCGGCTACGATCGAGACAGGCAGCGTGTCACGGGTGAGAACGTCCAAGATGACAGCGACCACTGACAAAACCTGAAACACACACGCAAAAACTTTACAGCACGGCGCCTAAGCTCATTCTCCAGCTAAACAGCTTAGGAACACGCGGGGGACTGAGAGGTCGCTGCCGGTCTGCCCAGCGACAGATCAACGCCGATCGGCATCAGAGCCTTCAGGAACAAAACCGAGGGAGGAGGAGGCGGCACAGAGGACTGGTCGGGGCCGAGAAACGCTCCAGGAGGGCACCTCGGGCGGGACGGACGGGAAAACTTTTTGTAGAGATTTAGTAGCGGAAAGGGAGGTTGCTGCTACCAAAGACCTTTTCCAACCTAGCGATTCTACGACGTTTCGGCCCCGAGCTGAAGGCGCTGCTGGCGGGCCGGAGGGTGCGGAGGGGCCGGCAGAGCGAGGGCAAAGCCGGCCGGGCGCCAGGGAAACCCGGAGCTCCACGGGCGGGCCCCGGGGGAGGCCGGGCGCTCACCTGCCACGGGCTGCCCTCTCCGGGGGCAGTGGAGCCAGCGCGGCGGGATCTTGTTGTAGGACATGGCGGGGCGCGGAGGGGAGAAGGGCCGGGAAGGGGAGAGAAGGGCGAGCGGGCCGGGCGCTCAGCGGCCCCGGGACCGCGGCGCCTTCATTCAGACCCGGCCCCGCCCCCGCCCGCGCCGCTTCCGCTTCCGGGTCGGGCGCGCGGGGGGCGGGGCTGTCCCAGAGCCCGGGGGCCCCAGGGCCCCGCCGGCTCCAGCCCCCAAAGCAGCCCGGGCTGCCCCGGGCCCCGCGAGCCCGGCCCCGAGCACCGACAGGGATGGGGCAGCCACAGCTTCCCTGGGCAACCTGGGCCAGGGCCTCACCGCCCGCATCGTGAAGGAATTCCTTATACCTACTCTAAATCTTCCCCTTTCTAGTTTATACCCATCGCCCCTCGTCCTATCACTTGAAGCCTCTGTAAACAGTCCCTCCCCAGCTTTCTCACAGCTCCTTCAGGTACTGGAAGGTCGCTATAAGGTCTTCTCAGACCCTTCTCCAAGCTCAACAAACCCAACTCTCTCAGCCTGTCCTCGTACTTGGCATCGAGGTGATACAGGGCTAGGTGAGCTAACAATTGATGACATTTAGGCTTAACAGGATAACAACTGTTTAGCTTTTTAGCAATTAGTCAGCCTGAGATAAGTGCAAGAAAGAGACTAACACTTAAGGCTAAACAGAATAGTAAAAATTTAGCCGAAGCAACTGACAAATAAAGAATAGCAGAAGAGAAGCTGCTCACACTTAAAGAGTACACAGGATGACAGTTATAGGATCACCAGGTTGGAAGAGACCCACCGGATCATCGAGTCCAACCATTCCTATCAAACTCTAAACCATGTCCCTCAGCACCTTGTCCACCCGTCCCTTAAACACCTCCAGGGAAGGTGACTCAACCACCTCCCTGGGCAGCCTCTGCCAGTGCCCAATGACCCTTTCTGTGAAAAATTTTTTCCTAATATTCAGCCTAAACCTCCCCTGGCGGAGCTTGAGGCCATTCCCTCTTGTCCTGTCCCCTGTCACTTGGGAGAAGAGGCCAGCATCCTCCTCTCCACAACCTCTTTTCAGGTAGTTATAGAGACCAATGAGGTCTCCCCTCAGCCTCCTCTTCTCCAGGCTAAACAACCCCAGCTCTCTCAGCCGCTCCTCATAAGGCCTGTTCTCCAGCCCCTTCACCAGCTTTGTTGCTCTTCTCTGGACTCACTCCAGAGCCTCAACATCCTTCTTGTGGTGAGGGGCCCAGAACTGAACACAGCATTCGAGGAGTGGTCTCACCAGTGCCGAGTACAGAGGGAGAATAACCTCCCTGGACCTGCTGGTCACGCCGTTTCTGATCCAAGCCAAGATGCCATTGGCCTTCTTGGCCACCTGGGCCACTGCTGGCTCATGTTCAGTCGCTGTCAACCAACACCCCCAGGTCTTTCTCCTCCAGGCAGCTTTCTAGACAGACTTCTCCTAGTCTGTAGCTGCACAGGGTTGTTGTGCCCCAAGTGCTGTTTAGCCAAAGCAACATATTTCTATAAGCTTTTATGTAGGGAGGGGGTCTGTTGCTAGATGAATTCTGATAAGCAAGACAAGTTACCTGGAACGATGATAAGAGCGGAAGACAACACTGACAAGAATGGCAAAGATCCAGAGAACATGCACGCAGATTTTAATTAAAGGAAGTCAACACAATTGGCCTTATCCCTGAGAAGGCTTTTCTCAAACTCATTAAAATAAGAAGCGGGAAAACTTTGTGAATATGTATAGCTGGGTTTTTTTGAATATTGTGAATATGTAACACTTTGCTATTTAAAGTGCAGACCAGTTGCCATGTTGGGCACACACAGCTTTTTTTGAGAAATAATTCTCCTGTGCGTCTCAGTGCTGAATAAACATACCTACTTTATAACTTCATAAGTTATAGAGTCATGATTCAGTGTGTCAGAGGTGCTTCCCTTGGCACTGAAAATCCCAGTGAATAAACACTCTTAAGACTCAAATTAGAGTTTTAAATAGCCAGCACCCTTTAATCAGCCCTGGGCAACATGAAGGAGTGATCTCCATCAGTCATGCACAGCGATACAAGAGCTGGGGACAGAATGTATTCCCCACTTGCATCCATATGGATAAATTTTCCCAGAAATCTTACACGTATTCTGTCACTTTCCAAGGACTAATTTTAATGTTATTATGAACTACACAACAGTCAAATCTCTTGCTAATTTAGGACTGGCTCCAGCTCTGCCTGACCTTGCACTTCAAATAGGTGATGACTGCAAACAGAGGTGATTACAGAAGACACCTCTATTCAGCACAGATCATACTTCACACAAGACATTATCATCTCCAAAGAATGAAAAGGTTCTGGAAAAACACTGAAAAAAAAACCCAAAACAGGCTACCTGAGGAACATTCTGTCTAACTTTCAAAAAATACCATTACTTAGATGAAACTTAACTCTCCGTTAGATTAAATCAGAATGTTCCACTTTTTGTAACAGTAACTACTTCTTGTATCACCCTCACCTGCAAGTAAAAGGCATATTCGGGCTGGGAAAGATTCCCAGTGGAAAGTGAGGGAGGTTTTTCACTCCAGCTGCTCTGGAAAGGAGACGAGAGAGCAAGAAGTATCTTGGGAGGAGAGGAGGTCACTGACAGCGAGGGCTGTGGGGTTGGCAGGAGAAACCAACAAGGCTGGGTTGGAAGAGTTGGAGGCATCACTTGTGCCAGAGGGACCGGAGCGGTGGGACTCACTGGCATGGGCTGTGCGTGTGTGAAGAGCTGACATGGGCTGCAGGGGAGGGCAGGTGCTGGTAAGAGAAACTAGCTTCTAAAGTAGCAGATAACATCGGGCTTGGGATTCATCATGAGATGAAAATAGCTGGGGGCTTGGACAGACGTACTTGCCCTGCTTTTTGTTTTACCTGGATGTTCCCTTATAGCCAGGACTTGAGATGGAAATAGATGTGTCCCTGACCCAGCTACTAGTGCAACCGTAGTTCTAGTCTGCGTGTAACAGGTTTATATGCAGTAGAGATGCATCTGTAGACGGCCTTCTTTTACACCTGCAAGTAAAGTCACATAACGAAAAATATGTTTCTGTACAGAATCCCAGTGAAAATTCCCTACAGGCTTAAAGTGGTCTGGTTATGTGGACTCAGACAAAGAATTCTAGCCTGGCAGTGTTTGCCTGCATTAAAAGAATATTGAAGGTGCTGGTGTGGTTTAGCTCCAATAGGCAGCTAAGCCCCGTGCAGCCCTTCCTCGCTTCCCCCAACAGCAGGACAGAAGAGAGAATCTGAAGTGTGAGAGTGAGAAAACCTGTGGGCTGAGATAAGGATAAGGAAAAGGAAGGAAATCATTCACTACTTCCCATTGGCAGGCAGACGCTTGGCCATTTCCAGGGAAGCAATGTTTCATCTCTCACAATGGTAACCTGGGAAGAAAAACACCATAACTGCAAACATGCCCAATCCCTTCCTCCTCCCTTGCCCAGTTTTTATTGCTGAGCACAACATCATACAGTCTGGAATGTCCCTTTGATCAGCTGGGATCAGCTGTCCCACCTGTGTCCCTTCCCAGTTTCTTGTGCACCCTCAGCCTACTTGCTGGCAGGGCAGTGTGAGAAGCAGAAAAAAATCCTGATGCTGTCCAAGCACTGTTCTATAACTGAAACATTACTATGTTATTAGTGCTGTTTTGCTCACAAATCTAAAATGCAGCACCCTATGAAACACTATGAAGAAAATGAAGTATCCCAGCCAAAACAAGTACAGGTGGCCTCAGTGAAGCATTAGGAAACAGCAGCAATAAATTATTCTTATTTTTGTTGCTTATTTTCCAGTTATTTACATTTCAGTATTGTTTTGTCTGGACTTTCTACTTTTCTGTAAGCCAGCTCTGCTGCTGTTGCAAGTGAGGAGGTGCAGCAGCTTGCAGATCTAAATGACTGTTCTATGTACAGATAAAACAGGAAGCCTTTAGGTTGTGTGAACACATTGAAACACTGGAAATGATCTGGTCTGTCCAGAATTTATGACAAAATTCATTATACAGTGACCATGTTTCTATTCTGCTCTTGCAAGATCTCAGCTGGAGTATTGTGTCCAGTTCTGGAGTCCTCAACATAAGAAGAATAAGGAGCTGTTGGAGAGGACTACAAAGATGATCAGAGGGCTGGAGCACCTCCCATATGGGGACAGGCTGACAGAATTGGGCTTGTTCAGCCTGGAGAAGAGAAGGCTCTCAGGAGACCTTATAGTGACCTTCCAGTACCTGAAGGGGCTACAGGAAAGCTGGGGAGGGACTGTTTACAAAGGCTTGTAATGATAGGATGAGGGGGAATGGGTATAAACTGGAGAGGGGAAGATTTAGACTAGACATAAGGAGGAATTTTTTCCCGCTGAGGGCAGTGAGGCACTGGCCCAGGTTGCCCAGGGAAGCTGTGGCTGCCCCATCCCTGGAGGTGTTCAAGGCCAGGTTGGATGGGGCCTTGGGCAGCCTGGGCTGGTGGGAGGTGTCCCTGCTTATGGCAGGGGGGTTGGAACTGGATGGGCTTTAAGGTCCCTTCAAACCCAAACTATTCTATGATTCTATGTTTTCTGCTGAATTTTATCACTCTAGGTTTTAGTAGACATAGTTTCTTCCCTAGAATATCCTTTCATAGTGACTGGGGTAGTCAGTTAAGTAGTTTGCATATGTGAGTCATTAGGTTCTCACACTACAATAGAAGTTTCTGTATTTTGTCTTCCAAGGCTTTTGTCAGCATCAGATGTTAATTTCCTCATTCTAGCTACTATTAAAAGTCTTGCTGCAGCGAAAGACACTTTATATCATTTTCCCTAGCTGTTAAATACACTTCCATTAAACTGTTACTATTTGATGTTTGAAATACAGTCCTGGTTTTGCCTTTACAGAACAAGGCACCAGGTGGTGCCAAAGACCAGCCAGAAAAGAAACCGAAACGAGCACTGGGGGCGTTCACTAAGAGCAAAAAGCAAAGAACAGCTGCAGGCTACCCCGTTTCTGGTTTCAGTAGATTAGGAACAACGTGCAGTAACAGCAGCCATATGGCAAAATTAGGAACAAAACCGTTTACAGAGGTGGAGAATTGTACAAAAATATATCATGAATGAGGAATAATCTCTGTCCCTGTAAGATTCTGTGTGATCTCGCTGTAAGATTCTGATATGTTTTTAAAACAAGATTCTGATATGGGGGTTTTTTGTGCAGAGAAAAAAATCAGGAGGGCTAAGGCCCAAGTAGAAATCAGACTGGCCAAGTCTGTGAAAGTTAGTAGAAAATCTTTCTATAAATACATTAACAATAAAAGGAGGACTAGGGAGAATATTGAGTCCGTATTGGATGCAGAAGGAACAACTGTAACAAAGGATGAGGACAAGGCTGAGGTACTTGATGCCTTCTTTGCCTCAGTCTTTAATTGTAAGGAAAGTTGTTCCATGTGTGTACAAAGCCAGGAGTTAGAGGAGCAGAAGAAAACTCTCGTGATTCAAGAGGAGGCAGTTAGAGATGGAATTAGCTGAGCAGAGTTTAGGCAAACTCTGGCAAACAAGCACAATGCGAGTCACTGTTCAGCAGAGCATTTTCACCACACCAGAGGGCTTTTCCTGAGTTGTGACACTTGGGTCTGCTTGCCACATAACATCTTGCTCCACATCAGATACCAAAAACGATGACAGTTGAAGGACAGTTGTTGAATGAGAAATGAGGGAATCTATCGCTTCCTTTTTTTTTTCATAGAATCACCAAGGTTGGAAAAGACTCATCGGATCATCGAGTCCAACCATATGACATTAAGAGGTGGAATATATGACAGGGAATATAGAAAGAGGGAATAATCCCTGTTGCTGTCATCACCGTTTAATGTATTTTCTTAGGGAATTTTACATGCGGAAAATTTAATCACCCAAAAGACCAGTATTCTCCAGCAGAGCAATAGCGTATACACACGTTTGAGAAAGTGTTGCTGCATCGCCTTCCATACAACACAGATTTCAAGTGACTCTGTTTACTCTTAACTTGCTGTAGTGCTGCTTGGTGAGGTGTCCTTCTGGCCTGGAGTACGCAGTTATTTACAGTTGATGGTGCGTGTCCTGCTTATACAATTTACACTGGACTTTGCCGTGTTAAACACTTCAAAACAAATCCCACAGGCATAGATGATGATTGGTGTGTTATGTCAGATATTCTTTGTGAACAAACATACTTTCCTGCTTGATATTGTGGCATTAAGAGTTAAGATGACTTTTTTCTGTTGTACCAGCAGAGAGCACTGAGATCCTCAATTCTTCATGTGCCAACACTTGTGTTTCAACAAGGAACATGTAGGTGGGCTTAGCAGTTGTTTCAAGGCTTGCTTTGAGAAAGCAACTGCAAGTGTTTTGTCTGTGATATAACATTCCCTCTTTTCTATATATCGACTTCCTTGTTTCCTAGAAGCATTGAGATGCCTGTATCCTTATCTGACTTCTGCTCACCAATTTAAATCCTTTTCCTAGTAGAGCAGATACTACAATCGAGAAGTCATTTTTTTCAGGATGCAGATCATCCCCTGTGCCATGGGTATTTTGATTTCTTTAGTTTCAGCTCGGTCGTATTGTTTCTGGTCATGGAGAGCTGCATTTGTGTTCTCTCTTTACTTAAAACCACAAAAAAGCCCACACCGCCACCAAGAATAACACCCCACACACATTTAAAATTTTTTCTTAATTACAAATGGAACATTTACCCAAATTGTTGCTGATGAATAATCTTACACTTTTAATGTCATATGTTAATATTGTAAGTAACTAGATCTTTTAAGTTACCTGTTATATGCAAAGTGGATTAACTAGGTATTTTGCCCAAGGAAGAACACATAGCGTTTCCCTCTCCTGTACTGATATAAGTCAACAACCCTATTGCCGTTCTTTTTCAGCATAATGTTATTTTCAATGTGTTCATAAAATAATAATGAATGCAATAAGAAAATGAACCCATGTCTCTGAGAGTTCTTTAAAATAGACATTTTCAATTCTATTTAGTAAATACACGTTCTTAAACAAAAAACAAACCAAAAAAAAACCCACAAAAATATTATTTGCTAAACTGAGACTACAACAGAATTTATTTAAATGGAATTAATTGTGAAAGAAGCTAACTATGTATCATACAGGACTTTTTTCCCACTTTGTGCTATTAGTGTTCACCTGGAAAGAAACTTGATGTCATAAATTTGTAAGTCCTGGTACATGGAACATTGCAAAAATATATTTTTTTAAGTGAATCAATTAATTACTTCTCTGGTTATTGTTGTTAATGTTCATGTCAAACTGACTTATGACTATGTACAGTGTTCCTTTATGTCTGATTTAATTCTAGCTTGCATTAAGCTTCTGTGGGGAGGGGTGAGTACTGTGTGAATAAATACTTTAAGTTCTTTTTTAGTATAGTCATATTTTATGCCAGTAGCAGTTAGATTCTAAGAAAGGAAACAGTACAATGGAAGCATATTTTTAGATTTAAGTGAATGTCAATAGTATGGTTGCTTATGGCTAATTTCTCTAGGTTTCTTTAAAGGCAGGCTTCTACATTTAAAAATGCTGAGCATGCACAGACTTCTAACAATCAAAAGAAGATGCTAGGAGATCAACATTTTTTAATTCATGCCTGCTTGTTTGGTGTCAACAAATAATGAAGAACCTAACTTCTGAGACAAATTATTTTTCCAGGTTTGAAAATGCAAATAAGACTTAAAAATAAAGCTAATTTATTCCTTTTGTGCATACAATACAGAAAAAGATGTTGAAACAAAGTTTTGAGTGTTCCAATATATTTGAGAAAATAAAATGTCATTTGCAATGTTCTTCCTGTAGAGAGCACTGAGAACTCAGAAACAATATTACTAGTCGTTAGTTTTCGAGACATTAGGGGGCACCATGACCTCACAGACTTAAAATTATGTAAGTTAAAGTTAAAGGACTTTTCCGGTCCAAAGCCAATAGGATAAAACTGAAAAATCAACTTCCTCAGTGTGAGATTGTGATATAGTTCTTAATAAGATTTCCTACAGAAGACAACCCAACCATTTAGCAGAACACAGCCTACACCCTCCTTCCTGTGAGATCCATACAACTAACATACTAATGCACACAATATAAGCAGCTTGCTTTCACATCTTTATTTAAATCTTATATTTTCCTTCAGAGTTTCATTCTGCGAATACATTTTCATCTCAGGCCTCTATGGTATTACAGTGTTAGTTCAACCTGTGGAGTAAATCTCTGTATAGGCAGGGAGCACGCAGTGAGCTTGGGATGGAGCAGCTTTAAATCCAGGTCCCTGAAGTGGGTATCATGCTTGGGGCAGTTACCATAAGCTATCAGGCTACACCACTTGTAGATCTTCCACCACTACAGGGGACGCTAACAGTCTTAGTTCTGATGTGCAGACACAGCAGATGATTTACTTGGCAGGTGATTTACTTAGGATATCTGTCTGGAAAGGAATTTGAAGGATGTGTGTCTGCATAGAGGGAAGAAGGTATCTCTCTGTCCAGATGGTTGCTGTTCTCAAAGAAGTACAACAGCTGTGGCTTCAAGCACTGACTTGCAAGCCTGAAAAACAAGATGTCTTGCAGTTGTTCCTCTGCAGCTGAACTGATGGTGTCCTTGATGTAACAAAAGATAATCAGCTGGGCAACAGGCTTATAAGCAAGGTGCCCGTCATTCCTGGCACTAACTGGACTAACACTGGTCTCCCTCCAGTTCTTGCAGTTTGACCTAGACACCTGATGTCCTACTCACATCAGCTGTGAAGGATGGTTTTCAGTGGAAATCTACACTGTAAAAAATACTTAGGTGTAACAGTTAAGAATATATGGTCTACTGCATAAAATGAAATCACATGGTATAGTGTGCTTTGACTGTGAATAAAGCGATCAACTAAAATTTCACGCTGGAAGATGACTAGTGGTAGGGAACAGTATGACATAATACACAAGAAACTAATCTAATTCACCTAAGTGGAAAGCATGACTCACAGTCTTTGGAGCTGGGCTGGGGAGTGACCAGATTCCACAAAGTAAACCAGCATTCTGTTGCTACACTTTCTAGTTTGTCTACTGCCTATTCAAGCAAGACACCTTAGTTTTACTAAGATTTTTAATCTTGCCCTGAATAGAGTTAAAACTAATGTCGTAACTGAGATGCTGGTTAGTGCAGGAGAAAGACTAGGGCAGTCAGCAGCTGCTAGAGGGTTATTGCTCCTCTACAGCCTGAAATAGCCATGAGTGTTTTAGCCTACAAGCCCACGTATGCGATGATCAAGTTCTGGGTTACTGTTCTGGCAGAAATCTTTTTCTCATGATTAGTCACACAAAATAAAAATTATTACACATAGGCACCCTCTTAGACCTTCGGCTTCATAACTTTCTGCCTATAGACATGTATACTATAGAGATACATGAATATAAAGCCTGTGAAGTTATTATATATGCATAAGTTATAATACAATACCTGAGAAAATACATACAGACTTGTGTAACATACTGTACAAATATAAATGAAAACCAAAGTCTCTCTTGAGGTACTCCAAGAAACTGGCCAAAAGCAAAGGAAAGGAATGTGGAGTAAAGAGAAGTGATCAGTCTGGCAGCCAGACAGGCTTTTTAAAAGTAAAATCTGATTATATATTTACGTATTTATGTATTTATGTATTTATATTGTATACAAATTAAATTATGTTTAAAAATACATATGCATATATACATATATATATGTATAAAATCAGATGCTCAAACATTACCCTTGTGAGGTCAGTTTTGCTTTCCATAAGTATGCATTGTGGAACAAGCTTTACGTGAACACATGCTACTCTTTCCCAAAAAAGCTTCACTCAGAAGGAAGCAGAGATCAAAAGGAATATCCTAGCATATGGTATGGGTATGAAACTGTCCTCGTCCAGATGGACTTTTAGGGAGTTACTCAGTGAGACTGAAGTCCTTGAGAAAAGGAAGATGACTCTGTCCTTGCCTGAAATGAATTTCCTGGTAGTCTGAAGTTTTTAGGTTTGGGTAACAAACATTATGCACTGAAAGGATGCGGCTGTTACTGGAAAATGTTAAAGATTCTTCAGAAAAGTCATTTTGTGAATTTCTGTATCTACCTCTGCTCCACAGAAATAGCTTCTCAAAAACCCCTTTGGGGAGAAAAATCTCCCCATATCCTTCCACATACTGGGAGCTAGATCTGCTAAAATGAGTTTAGTACTGCATTTTTTACTATAATTGGATGTTTTGTCAGAGACCAGCTATATGACATGTTCTAGTTTTTCTATAGCTTAGTGAAAGACTTGTATCAGTTTCGATCGACTGTGACTCAGGCCATACCTATATACGTTCTCTAACATGGAGAATTAGAAAAACATGCCAGTAAACATCGGCACACAACAGCAGAGGCATGAATAGAATCAAGTGATTTATTACATGTAAATTATTGAACAAGATGGAGAGCTTCAAATGAGCTAAGCTTTGCGGACGACACTAAGCTGGGTGGAAGTGTCGATCTGCTGGAGGGTCGGGAGGCTCTGCAAAGGGATCTGAACAGGCTGGACCGCTGGGCAGAGTCCAATGGCATGAGGTTTAACAAGGCCAAATGCCGGGTCCTGCACTTGGGGCACAACAACCCTGTGCAGTGCTACAGACTGGGAGAAGTCTGTCTAGAAAGCTGCCTGGAGGAGAGGGACCTGGGGGTGTTGGTTGACAGCGACTGAATATGAGCCAGCAGTGTGCCCAGGTGGCCAAGAAGGCCAATGGCATCTTGGCTTGTATCAGAAACGGCGTGACCAGCAGGTCCAGGGAGGTTCTTCTCCCTCTGTACTCGGCACTGGTGAGACCGCTCCTCGAATCCTGTGTTCAGTTCTGGGCCCCTCACCACAAGAAGGATGTTGAGGCTCTGGAGAGAGTCCAGAGAAGAGCAACAAAGCTGGTGAAAGGGCTGGAGAACAGGCCTTATGAGGAGCGGCTGAGAGAGCTGGGGTTGTTTAGCCTGGAGAAGAGGAGGCTGAGGGGAGACCTCATTGCTCTCTACAACTACCTGAAAGGACGTTGTAGAGAGGATGGTGCTGGCCTCTTCTCCCAAGTGACAGGGGACAGGACAAGAGGGAATGGCCTCAAGCTCCGCCAGGGGAGGTTTAGGCTAGACGTTAGGAAAAAATTCTTTACAGAAAGGGTCATTGGGCCCTGGAACAGGCTGCCCAGGGAGGTGGTTGAGTCACCTTCCCTGGAGGTGTTTAAGGCACGGGTGGACGAGGTGCTGAGGGATATGGTTTAGTGTTTGGTAGGAACGGTTGGACTCGGTGATCCGGTGGGTCTCTTCCAACCTGGTTATTCTGTGATTCTGTGATTCTGTGAAATGAGTATATACAGTATAGACACAATCCTGGTTATACATAAGGCCACGCTGGTTTAAAATTGGAAGGCTGTTTTGATTGTTTACATCTTAGATGCAAGGTTTGATTACTGCAGAGGGAACACGTAGAATGAAAAGACAAGATGTTCTGTCCTGAAATGCAACCCACTTAATTATTTTCTGTTCTTTTCTACGGTGCAGTTTGTACCAGCTTCGAAATGGGTAGAGCTGTTGCTAGGTAATCTTTTTTATCTCAATAGCTGAAGTTTCAGCCACACAGAAAAGGGGTTTATAACTGCAAAAAAATGAAAATCTAAGGCATTGTTGAAGGACTGCTTCCAGTGCAACCCTGCTCCTAGCTCTGGGCCTCTTTCCTGGGAGCAGCCCAACTGCCAGCACAGGCAACCACACTCTTGTGGGCTGCAGGTCAGCATGATTTGAGTGGTAGCAGCTGCAAGCCCTCCCTGAGCACTTTCCTTATCTCAGCTGTGAGCATCAGGCTTGCACACCCTTTCTCCTCTATGTAATTCCTTCCTTGTGCTGAGCGATTGTCTGCGCCTTAAAACAAGGCAGGGCCAAAAAAAAACCAAGTGTGGCCAAAAAGTAAGCAAACAAACATCCTCCTCCTTCTTTGCTGGGCTCAGCTGGGTCGAGTTCCTGCTCTGCTTCATTTTGTGGCTGCGTAAGCAGGATGGATAAAATCAGGAGGAAATGCGGGGGATGGTCAGGAACAAGAGGGCAGGGCTGGGGCAGGAGAGGAGCTGCTCAGCCTGCCTTAAAACACGCCCGGCTAGTCTGCGAAATATCAGCACACGGCCTGAGTTTCTCTTAGAGTTCTCTTAGACCTGAAAGAAATTTGTGTCAGCTTAACATGTGAAGCTGAATCAATAAAAGTACACAACTGGTATTATTAAGCCAGATTTTAGAATCATACAATCATAGAATAACCAGGTTGGAAGAGACCCACTGGATCATCGAGTCCAACCATTCCTATCAAACACTAAACCATGCCCCTCAGCAACTCATCCACCCGTCCCTTAAACACCTCCAGGGAAGGTGACTCAACCACCTCCCTGGGCAGCCTGTGCCAGTGCCCAATGACCCTTTCTGTGAAAAATTTTTTCCTAATGTTCAGCCTAAACCTCCCCTGGCAGAGAGGGAAACAAGCACTCCACTCATACTCCAAAAGAAAAGCCATGTGGGAATTTTAGTGCTGTATCTTTTAAGATTTCCAGTGTGGAAAAGACAAGACAAAATTAAATTCAGGACAACTCTCAGGTAACCCTAGTCAACAAGCTATGGTTACATCCACCATTGTTCCTGAGCTAGCTATATTCTTTTCCATCTGTTACCGACACACACTGTCACCATAAAGAACTTTTTTTACCTTTGGGGATCAAAACCACAGGTACAAAACCTGCTGATTGCTTTCCCTTTTCTATGGGGTGTGGGCTACAAAGGGTGGCTCAATAATATTTATCATGTTTAACATTAAATATTCTTTTCTTTTACACTGTTTAATGTTATGTTCTTCTACGTGAACCGTGGCATTCAAAAGCATGATAAATAAATGTGTAATCACTTTCAACAGCATTTATCACCTCAGAGATAAAGAACTTCCTGTCATCGAAGGAGACGGTGGCTGCAGTGAGAACATGCCAGCCTCGCAGACCCACCCTGGCAAACCTGTGGCGATACAGGCAATCTAAGACTTATTTATCCTTTCTTCTTGCTTCTAGAGAAGCAAACCTGGAGCCACGCTGGCAGATATCCCAGTGGGATCTCTGATCCTTTTCTGTTCTGCCCTTGGGACATACCTCTTCTGCAGTGACTGACAAAATTGCTCTTCTGCAGTGAGAATTCACTTTTAATGATGTCTGGTACTGAGAAGGTCTCCAAAATAGAACAAGTATTTCAGCCTAATAGCACACTGGCTGTGCCAACGTGACGTATGCACAAAGTTGAATGATTTACATGGTTAGAGGCAGTTTAAAACAGCCATGCTGCCTAGAAAAACGATCCACTAACTGTGGAAAACAGGGCTCAGTTGTGGCATTCCCTAAGGGAAATAACAAGAAATTAAAAGGAATGAGGAGAAAAAAGTCATAATAAATTAAGTGGTGTAAGAGAGAAACCTTTTGCTATGACTTTCCTATGTTTGCATCATCCAGCTGCCTTTTTATGGCAGTACACAGTGTTAAAGATAGGCTGTCTGGCAGGCAGTGGTGACAAGTCATGTCACTGACGGTACATTGTGTAACGAGAAGCTGATTGCCTGTGTTCAGCCCAGGAAACTTCTGTTTCCAAAGTATTATGCAAATGGCTATCAGCAAGAGATTTAAATCAAAGTCTCACTTACAGATATGTAGAGAAACAAATGAAGTTTTGTCCCAGTCTCTGTCTTTTTCTGTTACTGAAACTGAACTATTTCTGAGACAAAGTATTTATCCCTGCCTCAAAGCACAGCTCGTAACAATCGAGGACAAAGACTATGTGTATCTGATTTCGCAGCAGTAAATGCTGATGAATGAATGTTGAATGTTGCAACCAAAAATGCCTGCGGTGCTACGTAGATTCTAGTAGTCATCAACAAGTTACACAATTTTTCTGGTTTATATTAACACATAGAGGAAACGTATTCCATAACTCCTTCGTTACACATTGTCTGAATCGGTTACCTCACTCGCTTATGGATCAGTTAAAGTGTAAGAAACAGACCCTGGCATTTGGTTGGGCTGAAGTCTTTGCTGATAGGTATTTTAATTAAAAGTTTGTACATACCTATTAATAACTGTCTAGTTAACCACGATTAAAACTTGAATGCTAACCATTTTTAAGATTGACTTTTTACAGCTGTTCAATTCAGTATAGCCCAACATTAATTTTTGTTTTAAATGAGACATTCTAACACTTATGTGGAATTAGTCCTTTGGCTATGACTTGTATTTGCCCATTGATTGTGCATCACTGACAGTAAGAGAAGAATAATTCTTGTTAAAAGAATGTATTTACCATACTAAAGTATGTACATGTGAATCTTGGTAAACATATGGGAGGAACTTGTTTGGCATATCCTGTACTCATAATATTAATTTCTAAGGTTTGTTGAAGTAATAAATATAACAAAGTTACGTAACTTCCACATAAACACACACGGCTCTCTGTAAACTCAGCGAGAGCCCTGTGCGTGCACATGCAAAAAGGAAGGCAGGGAGACCTAATTCCATTTAGCAGTAGCCCTACTCCAGGATTGACTTAATCTCTCTATGATTAAAAGGGAAAACAACACAGTTTGCTTTGGGGACTGGCACATATTTGATAAATATTGCATTACCTCACCATATCACATGGTATTTGGCGTTCTATAACCCTGTCCTTGAGAGCCTATGTGAGCAGTAGCTGACTGATTTTCCCGTCTCTTAACAGATACATCACAGCACACACAGTTATATGGGATTATTTTACAAGTAGTTTGTTCAGTTTTATTTGCATTTCTTGGCATATCAGAACCAAATGACAGTAAGAGCTAGCTCTCTTCTGTTACAGATGTTCAGCTTTTCTGTAGCACCTTCTGTCTAGTAGAAAAAGTAGAAATCTACTATCTATGTAGTTTCTGACTTGCCTGCTCCTGAGGGCTGGTTTGAAAACAAGACATTTGGTGCTGGGTAGTCTGGGTACAAGGAGCATTGCAGAAGACAGCAGCAAGGGAGTCATAACAAAAGAAAGCGTAAGATAATATACTGAGATATTTTAAAGGATAAAAGAAGGGGTGACATCCAAAGAGAATAGGTCAGGTAGGAAGCAGAAGCCTGCCTCGTCCAGGACTTGCAGATGACCATTTTGAATTTGAGACAGAATAGGAATGAAAAACAAGGCAGCAGACAGAGAACATAAATGAGTTAAGTAAGAAGGCCGATGCCTTGGCAGTACGATAACAACACTGATGTAGTAAGTCAGTCATGCAACCAAAGACAGAAGATAAGCAGGATCAAATAATAACACCAAGAACTGATGAGGTCCCAAACAAGGTTTTTACATGCAAAATGTGGTACAGCTGGTAGCTGTGCAAAGTGGTGAATGGGGGGGGCACTGTTACAACTGTTGCTCTCAACAGACAAAAGAAAGCTGTTAACACTGGAGCAGGAGAGATGAAAGGCTTGTGGTTGCACATCTCTTTCTTTAGAGGGAAACAAAAGGTCTGTATCGTCAACTATAAGTGGCACACGGGAAATGAAAAATCCCAGTGTTGCTCAGTGGTAAGAAACTCGTCTCTCCTTTCAGTTGAGGAAACATCACTGGAAAGTCCCAGCCTAGAAAAAAAAAAACCATGAGTAAACAAATTGCGTAGGCAGTGACACCAGAAAGAGGAACAAAGTCAGATGATACTTTGACTTTAAAAGAGTTTATTTTTTAGGTTAGCGTTTCCTTGAACAGAAACAGTTCAAGTTCAGACCAGAAAGACCTCAGAGTGAAAATGGCTGGTAAACATCACCGCAGATGTTAAGCTATAAAAAGAAAGCTCATGTATTAAAAAGCTAAGATTTCAACTTGGGAATTCTTGGATTTTCTGCTACTGAGTGTAGTCAAATGATCTCAGATCATTTGATACCCAGGATTATTACAGGTACCCAGCATTGTTACATCACTGTAAAATTAGAAATGATTGTCTGGCAATCCATTCTCCTTCATTTACACGTACTTCCAGACAAGGAAGCTGTCCTTAACCAAGCATTTCCTAACAACTCACTGGGCATGGCTTTTGGTCTTACAAGCAAGGTGAATGCTGGGAATTCTTCCAGCACTGTCCATAAATAAAATAAGTAAAAAAACTGGTTGGTCATACTGAGACAAGAAATACAGTGTTGGACAAAATTCTAGGATTCTTCCCTCTCTAACTAGCATTCATGAAAATAAAAATACTGACATAAATTATTACCCTTCTTTGAAACAGATCAACTTCCCAGTAATTAACCACAGCAACATTAACTCAAATTCTGGAACTAATTACAGTGACAGTGCTTTCTAGCTGTAACCTAGGAAAATAATCAAGATAGTTTTAACTCTGCTTTTCTGTTTTCCCGGTTAATGAATGCTGCTGCATCCTGACAGGCGTACGCAGCCGTCCAACCCTGCTAGCAAAAAAACAGATGCTAGTTTTGCAAGTGTTGTGTAGACTTCCCCATCTCAAACCCTATCAAGACTACAATTAAAATGTAGTATTTTATTTTCTCTAGACTTGGGTCCTTTTAAGTCTCATCAGGATTCAACACTACTGTGAGAACCATCTCAAGTACATTATCCTTGATAGCCGATAACTGCTATTATTTATGAAACTGCCAGCCTATTCACATCCTCTCAGATTTGGGGGGAGGACCAGTTAGCAGTCGAGGGGAGGGTGCTTATAATTTATTTGGTTTAGTTTGGTGTTTTCCATTGTTTCTTATTTGTACAAATAGTAGGAAGGGAACAGAACTGCAGGGAAGTTTGAAATTTCTGTTTCTCTACCATTTTTCCTCTTTCTGGATAAGGTAGCACTGTCCTAATGGGGGTGGAGGGGCAGGAGGATCTTAACTCCCAACATGGAAGCTTAGGACCTAAATCCACTGATCACATCTCTACTTTTGGAGCTTCGAACAGCAGAGGATAATGATGACAGCTTTCCCAGGCAGCAAGCTGGAGCAGTGGATGTGAAACCCAGCCAAGTTTCAGTTCCTGCATCTGATGCAATAACTGAACTACGTTAAGCTTTCTAAAAGAGAAACGTCATTAATCTCTCTTCCATGTGTGCTTTCACATGCATGGCAGGAGGATCTAGGATGTTTCCTGAATGGGTGGAGGGTGGGAAGAGAAGCGGGGACAATAGTCACACACTAAAAAAAGAATCCCAATTGGACCCTTTATGATTTTTGTAGGAATGTCCTTTTCTCCAAGCAATATCCTAGCAATGAAAGCAGGTTGCGACAGCAACACAACACATGATCTGCTCATCTTTTAAAGGGTGTTTTTTCTCAGGTACACACACCAGTGTCGATCAAGATGAGATAGTGTGGCATCTGATGGCAAGAACCTGCCTTATGTTGGACGACACCTATTGCAAGAGACTCTATCTTTAGGACTTCAATTTCAGCTAACACAGTTTGCTACAAGAGCTAATCTACTAACTCCTCTGGAAAGCTGCTGAAAACATCGAAGCTTTAAAATTAAGGGCTTTGTTTTATGGTAGTACAGCCACACTATTCAAAACCATTTCAAAACAGTTACATCTTTAATGCTAAGAGGTATGCTTTTTGGATTTAACTCACACTCATAGGAGTAATTACCACCACAGAGCTGGACATTACAGCCAAAAGATTTAACTATTTTAGTGGCTGGCTGGCAGAAGGACGCATAGGAAGTTGATATATTTACTTGTTGAATAGCTGAGGCAATTAAATAACACTGAAAAAAACCCTTAAAAGTGACATGTCAGTAATGTTCATCCCTGCTTTTTGGATGTATTTTCACCTGTAATAAGGTTTTATCTGGTAAAGCTCCTTTAAATAGCATGGAAATGGGATCAGTTCAGAGTTGGGGGAATATAAAACCTCACAAAGCAGAGAAAAAGCCTTGAATGAAACAGGAACAACCACACCTTCATCAGAAGGATTTTCAGTCAGATATAAGCCTCGTCCCAAAGGAAAAAACCCAAAACCATTATCAAACTAACCTAATTCCTAACAGAGTAACCTAATTCCTAACAAAGTCACTGGCAGTTATCAGAACAGGGAAGTCATTTTTGGCAAACAGCAAATTCTGTATCTGGCTTTGCTTAGTGCTCTGCACACCATTTTATTTGGTTAGTTTTCTTCTTTGACCTTGCCAGTCTTGTTACAATGAAAGTTCACTTGGCAGCTGTTGAGGAAAGGAAAACAAGACCAATTGTAAAGCTGAGTGACTAAGGAAGAAAATATATGCAAACACACTTGAAGGTCTTGGAAAATCTAAACATGTTTTTACTCTGCTCACTGAATGGTTAAGCAAAAACAGGCTACAAAAACCTGAAAGCTTTCACACTTAGCATCCAAAAGTTGGAAAGGGCCATACATGAGAAAGCCTGGACTGGATCAAAAAGGCGGTACAAGGCTGCAGAGGGACCAGGTTCACTCGTGGCTACTGAGCTGCGTGTAGCTCACAAGCGGTTCACACAGGAATTAAAAGGCAGGGCAGGCACTAGGGCTGCACAAGCACAGACACTGGCAATCGTTACCATGCCTGCAGCAATGGAGGCTGGTACAGAGGTGGGGCTGGAAACCACAGGGGATGTGTAAGAACTGATCGATGTTGGCTGTGACAGCACAGAACAGGCTCACATCGTTTTGGCCATGACTGCCCCAGGGACAGCAAATGCACAAGGCAGACACCTGGGAACAGGAGCCACTTCACCAAGCTCAGCAAAGTCTGCCCTTCAAACAGGCTGAAACTTTCAGATAGATACTAAAAAGCAAACTCCAACAGCGTAATTACTGCTTCCTTCATGCTTATAATTCACTAGTCATCTCTTTTTCATCACATGAATGACATCACTGTCAGAAATTACTGCCTAAGGATCTAGACTGAAACTGGTTCTGCAATCACATTAATAGGTGCAGATGCAGGAGCAGGGTTTGAATTAGCTTTCATGTTATTTTGCCAAATAAGAAAAGCAATAATTAAGTGAAACACTTGAACAACAACTAATCACTAGCAATTAAAAACATAAAAGTAATCATATTATTCTACAGCCCTAACAATTTTAGCAGGCAATCTGCATTGAATGTAGGTGATTGCAAATGAAACATTATCAAAAAGCAGCAGTGTACTGAAACATGTATACTTTAAAGGCTTCACCGTAGCCTGTTTGAATAAAGTGCAGCTGTACCTGTGGCTACACACATAACCGTGCAGTTCTTTCCTGCACTTTTCAACAGCACTCACAAGTTAAGCAAGATCAAACTTTTGGTTTTACTCTTTTGACACATACAAAACATACTTAGCAAAACTACTGCATCTCCATGACAGACAAGTTCAAACTTTCTCAACACTCCAAAACTATTAAGGGTACAGCTCTTGCTGTAGTGTTACAAAACCCTTAGGTCCTTGGGCAGGGGCACTTAAGTTCTTCTTTTCTCTCTGCTGTTAGACCTCTTGTCCCTTTCTGGAGCCACAGCTACTCCCCAGCAGGCAGCACCACGGGAGCTGTGACCACTAAGGGCACAACCTCAGCATAGCCCATTTCCAGCCTTCTCCCATCTCTATGACTGGAAGGCCACACCTGAAAAACATCCCAGTGCTGAGGGAACGACAGGGCCATAATGAGGAACCCCAAATAGGCTAGAGACTGGTACTCTGCAGACCAGGGTGGCATAAAACCAAATTATTTTGTTACAATTTAATATTGTCTACCTGCAGAAACACAGTGCATCACAGCACCCACCCCCCACTGAGTGTTTTTAATGAGGGGTAGCAGCTGCACCCATCATAAACCTATCTGCTCCTTAACTGCAAGTTACAGGACTTGCGTAGTATTTCTGGCTACGGTCGCTTCAAGGTTTTCAGGAGATGATGGTCACCAAAAGCACCGGAACACATACGTAAGATCACAGTGATCATTTCTCTGCTGAAATCTTGTTACGCGGAGACTTGCAATCTAAACGGATTGCCAAGAACGTCACCTAAGCGGCTCTCTGCATAGGAACCACAGCGAGCAGAGAATTCGGCTATTCTCAGGCCTCAGAGGAAATACTTACTGATACAGCAAAATCACTTCTGCATACAGTGATGCATATACAAAAGCTTCAAGTTATACAAATACATTCTCCCACAGCACCCACTTTCTGTCAGGCCTACACCACTGCCATGTCATCAATGTTCCTCATCTCCTTAAATATTTTGCCAATCAAGAAAATACAACCAACAAATAACACGATCATTTCACAGTGATGTCATTTAAACTTCTATGCCATGAAAACTGTAAAGACTAAGGGAAGCAAAGGATACTTTATCTGAAGGGTTTTATTTGGAACTGTGCATATAGATCTGTTCTTATCTTAAGCTCAGCTATATTCTGTGGATTTTATATTCTTCTTGGAGAGTGTCTTTACTGTATATATTACATTTCCTCCAAGCGCATCCCATCAGACAGTGCGCTCGCTGCCACAGCGGAAGGGAGAGTTGCTCATCAGGCAGTAAGCCAGCTACAAATAAGCAGGGACGCCTGGAAACATCAAGAAAATAATCAGAACGGTTTCAAGTTTGGTTAAAAGAAATATAAGGACAGCAGCTTTTAATCCCGACCGGTCAGTTTTTGATAGTCCTTAATAAATAGAAAGCGTAAGGCATGTGGGATCCAAACTCTGCAGGGGGGTGGCGGTGAGGAGGGCCGCGGGCGGAGCGGGGCCCCCTCCCTCCCTGGGCTCCCCGGGCAGGGCGGCTACTTGCAGAGCGCCTCGAGGCGCTCCAGGGTGCCCTTCACGTCGCGGATGCGGCGGGCCAGGGCGGGCACGGGCTGCATGGCGCGGTCCAGCTCCTCGCAGCGGGCCACCAGCGCGTACATGGCTCGGATGCTGAGGTCGGCGGCCTCGCCCAGACTCTCGACGCCGTCGCGGTAGGTCTGGATGCACCCGACGCTGAGGGCCGTGAGGGCCTGGAGGCCGCCGTGGACGTTGCGGAGCAGCTCGTCCACCTGCGCCGCCACCCGCGCCGCCAGCGCCGACACGTCCCGCAGCGCCGCGGGGTCGATGGCCGGGATGGAGCCGGCGCGCCCGGCGCCGCTCAGCCGGATGCGCCGCTCCAGGTTGTTGGCCACGAACTGCGTCAGCCGCCCCTCGCGCAGCACCGTCCCCTCCAGCTCCAGCGCGCTCGCCAGCGTCGCCCGCCGCCCTTCCGCGGGATGGGGATGCCGCCCCGCCGCCGCCGCCGCGCCGCCCGCCAGGCTCAGCGCCTCCAGCCCGCGCCCGTCCCGCCCGCCGCCCTCCTCCTCCTCCTCCATGGCGGGCGGGTCGCGGGGGCGCGCGCGCCACGCTGTTTACGCCGCCCTCGATTGGCTGCGCGGGGGCGCGCGCGCCCGCTGACCCCGCCCCCCCGAGTTCTCTGCTCGTCGTGGTTCCTGTGGCCCGAGCCTCTTAGGCGATGTTCTCGGCAATCAGCTTAGGTTGCGAGTCTCCCTGTAACAAGATTTTAGCAGAGAAGCGATCACTGTGATCTTACGTATGTGTTCCGGTGCTTGGTGACCATCGTCTGAAAACCTTGAAGCGACGGTAGCCAGTGCAAGTCTGAGGAGCGGCTGAGAGAGCTGGGGGTGTTTAGCCTGGAGAAGAGGAGGCTGAGGGGAGACCTCATTGCTCTCTACAACTACCTGAAAGGAGGTTGTGGAGAGGAGGGTGCTGGCCTCTTCTCCCAAGTGACAGGGGACAGGACAAGAGGGAATGGTCTCAAGCTGTGCCAGGGGAGGTTCAGGCTGGACATCAGGAAAAAATTCTTCACAGAAAGGGTCATTGGGCACTGGCAGAGGCTGCCCAGGGAGGTGGTTGAGTCCCCTTCCCTGGAGGTGTTTAAGGCACGGGTGGACGAGGTGCTAAGGGGCATGGTTTAGTGTTTGATAGGAATGGTTGGACTCAATGATCCATAGGGTCTTTTCCAACCTGGTCATTCTATGATTCTAAGTCCTGTAACTTGCAGTTAAGGAGCAGATAGGTTTATGATGGGTGCAGCTGCTACCCCTCATTAAAAACACTCAGTGGGGGGTGGGTGCTGTGATGCACTGTGTTTCTGCAGGTAGACAATATTAAATTGTAACAAAATAATTTGGTTTTATGCCACCCTGGTCTGCAGAGTACCAGTCTCTAGCCTATTTGGGGTTCCTCATTATGGCCCTGTCGTTCCCTCAGCACTGGGATGTTTTTCAGGTGTGGCCTTCCAGTCATAGAGATGGGAGAAGGCTGGAAATGGGCTATGCTGAGGTTGTGCCCTTAGTGGTCACAGCTCCCGTGGTGCTGCCTGCTGGGGAGTAGCTGTGGCTCCAGAAAAGGACAAGAGGTCTAACAGCAGAGAGAAAAGAAGAACTTAAGTGCCCCTGCCCAAGGACCTAAGGGTTTTGTAACACTACAGCAAGATCTGTACCCTTAATAGTTTTGGAGTGTTGAGAAAGTTTGAACTTGTCTGTCATGGAGATGCAGTAGTTTTGCTAAGTATGTTTTGTATGTGTCAAAAGAGTAAAACCAAAAGTTTAATCTTGCTTAACTTGTGAGTGCTGTTGAAAAGTGCAGGAAAGAACTGCACGGTTATGTGTGTAGCCACAGGTACAGCTGCACTTTATTCATACAGGCTACGGTGAAGCCCTCAAAGCGTACGTGTTTCCCTACACTGCTGCTTTTTGATAACGTTTCATTTCTAGTCCCTTACGCCGCGCGCGCGCCCGGGGGAGGGGGCGGTGCCAGCGGGCGCGCGCCCCCGTGTTTGTGTCGCTCCCCATTGGCGCGAGGGCGGGAAAGGGGCGGGGCCGCGCCCCGCTCTGCAAACAACACCGGGCGCCGCCGGCCGTGCCTCTCACTCCCCCGCCATGTTCTCCTAGCGCTGCCTCAGCCCACAAAGCTTCTCCCTAACCCCAATTCCACGCATCCGACTCTTCCTTTCTTTCGCCTCCTTCTCCCCGCCATGGTCACCAGCACGGCGCCGCCGCCCTTCCTGGCTCGGATCTCGGCGGGCACCGAGCGCCTGCGGCGAGGAGGAGAGGACGGCGGCGGCGGCGAGGAGCCGCCCGGCTGCCGCGCGGGGGGAGCCGCCCGGCCGGCGCTGAGGAGGGTCCGGCGGAGGAAAGGCAAGATCCGGCCGGGCCCCGGGGGGCTCCTGCCCGGCCGATACCAGCACCTGCAGCAGCACCGCGCCAGGAGGGGCCCGGCCGAACTCCGCTCGCACCCGGCGCCCGCCAAGCCCCCCGAGGAGCCGCCCCCGCCCGCCAAGCCCCTCAGGAAGGAGGTAACGACGCCCCCGACCCCCTTTCTTTCGCCCCTGAGGCAGCGCGCGGTGGGGGGGGGTGTTAGTTTCCGTTACACCCGTTCGGACGGGGCGCGAGGCGGGGGGGGCCGGGGGAGAAGGCGGGGGGGCGGCGATTGGCTGCCGCTCTCCGCCAATGGGCGCGCGCCGCTGCGCCCAGCAACAGCCGGATTTAGCCCGCTGGCCGCGCGCCAGCGCCTCCTCCCCTCGGGCCCCCGCCCCGTGCGCGCGCAGGGCGGGACGTGCGGGCGGCGCAGCGCCACATGGCGGCCGCGAGGGGTGCCCGGGGGGCACGGGGGAGCGGGGGGGCTCCGTGTACCCTAGCCTCCCCAGGGGCATTACAGCCCCCTTTCTTAACCTTCCCTCAGCCCCCGGGGTGGGGGGACGTTATAGCCCCGTCTGTTGTTATTCCCCCAACCCCCCGAGGGAGGGGCGTTACAGCCCCCTCTGTTGTTATTCCCCAGCCCCCAGAGTGGGAGTTACAGCCCCCTTTGTTGTTATTCCCCAGCCCCCTCTGTTATTCCCCAACCCCACAGAGTGGGGGGGCGCATTACAGACCCCTATCTTCCTCCCCAACCCCTGGGGCTTTACAGCCCCCTCTGTTATACCCCTCTCCCCCCCTCCCTGGGGTGTTACAGTCCCCTATCCCGCCGCCCAGGTGCAGTCGGGCCCCGAGAACGCGTCTTGGAGTCTGTCACCCTGCGCTTGAGGGCCTGTGGAGGAAAGGGTTTGCGTGTTGACGGGAGATCTTTGTCCTCTGCAGTTCTTCAAGAACAAGATGGGAAAGACGGAGAAGGCTTCCGTCCCCTACAGCCAGCCTGTTCACGGTTTACATCTGTGTGAACAACCAAAGATTAACAGGCAGAAGGGCAAATGTAATGTGCCGCTGACAAAGATTGCCTCGGCAAACAAGATAGAGAACTTTTGGCAGGATTCTGTATCACCAGAAATAGTTCAGAAGCAGGAGAAAAAACCTCTTAAAAACACAGAGAACTTCAGAAATGCCAAGTCCAAGAAACCCATCACCCTATCTGAAGCGAGCCAAAAAGAAAATTACGCTGGGGCAAAATTTAGTGACCCACCATCTCCTAGTGTCCTTCCGAAGCCTCCCAGCCACTGGGTAGGTGGCACAGCTGAACCGTCTGACCAAAACAAAGAGTTGATGGCAGTCCATTTGAAAACTCTCCTAAAAGTTCAAGCATAGTTTCCAAGATTTTGAGTAATTGGCAAAGACAACTCCACCTGGGAAACTTAAAACATGCCTTGTTGCAACAGAAATTGCAAAAGACTGTCAAGTCTTATAATCACATTGAAAAAATCCCTTGTATTATATTTTTTATGGTCGTGTAAATAGTGTACATCATGTATTATGTGTATATTCTTGTTCATACTTTGAGAGGTACATTTTAGTTTTGTTATGAAATGATGTATTTTGCACTGCCTGAATGGTAGATGTCTTGTATATAAAATATGGACAATTTTACGTGTGTGCTTGACACGTGAAGACTTGACTTGATTTGCACAAGGTAATGAAAATTTTGAAAGGAGAGTACAGCTTTCTGTGTCTGAGGTTCCAGATCAAATGTGAATGTTACTCATGCACTACTGACAATAGTTTTGCATTATGTCCCAAGCAAGTATAAACACGGAACTTTCATACAAATGTGAAATTTTGCTTTCTGTTTTGGAAACTATTATCTGGAATTCCTGTTTATCTGTTTGTTTTTAAAATTAACTGGAATTTGTGTAAAATTCCAACCCATCAATTTGAGCACTGCTTATTTCTTTAAAGAAAAAAAAAAGCAAAAAAAAAAAAAGCAGAGCTTTCTGCCAAAAATCCAATTGGTCACTAAAAAAATTAAATAAAACAATTTGGCCTCCCCTTAAGCCTGTCTCTGTTTTTCTTCTCTGTGTGTGTGTCAGTTGATGTGTGTGGACTTTGTTGATTGCCTTCTGGTGACATCAGTAGGAATATTTCGTCCTTCACAGCCTTTGACTATCCAAATAATTAAGAGATTTGATAGATCAAGGATTCCTTGAGGTTTTTTTGAAAAGGTTTTCTTTGTGATACGTCATTTTAGGTTCCTTATTCTTTTGTTTCTTGAAAATTCAGATACCCTGAAAGTTGGACAACTAAGATATTCAAATCTGTGCTGCTGTGCCCCTTAACGATTTTCATAGTGGTTATTAAACGAGTTGATACCAAAAAGCAGCAGTGACAGAAAGGTGTGGAGCAAGTTAATCTTCCTATTTTTCACCAAATTTGTTTGTTGCCGATACCTATCCTGGACGCCTCATTCCTCTGATCTAAAATTCCTAAGAAATTGGACTGTAGATTAATCTGACAGGCACGTTGAGGAGATGGGGGATTTGCAGTTATTTTACTAAGCTGGTATTTAAATAGGATGACCGAAGCAGAAGTGAAATTTACATAAGGTAGGAAAACATTTTTATGTTTCTAGATCCACTGAAAAACATTTGTTCTCCGGGCACTGGTATCCTAGAAGGGATAGGTGGGAAGAAAACGCTAGCAGCAGGGTCCCAGCTGATCTGGTTCCTTAGTTTAAAGGGTGTTTTCAGAGTGGGCAACACTAACTCTGTTCATGCTGTGTTCACTACTGCTACCAAAATACAACGTCATTTTTCCATGTATGTGAATTGACAGTATTCGTTAGCGTAGCCCTGAAATGAAATAGGCCAAAAACTAAGGGAGCGTTTCTTAGTGTTTTTTGTAAAAATTAATGATGTAGTTGCAAAAAACTTCATTATAATGCTGTTATGCTATTCAACTATGCATTTTCTAATCCAGGAGGTCATAGAAAATGTTTGGTCCTCCTCAGAGACTTCCAGGTTCACTGACCTGTATTATTAAATTAATGGTGGTACACGCTCGAGGTAAACGTATGGCTTTAGTCGCCCAGTTTGCTGCCTAATCTAAATGCTCCATAATTTGTCCTAGCTCGTCTTCTAAAATGGAGAAAAAAATTCTCTTTTTAAAAATATAGTAATAAGTATTAGCACAAAGAAAAATCCTAGTAGAATCTCACAAAGGGTAACTTGAGTAGAGTGTAAGTCCCAGTTTACTACACTTGATATGTGCTGTGTTGATCTGCTGTTGTGCCTTTTTTTTTTCTTTCTTTTTTCCTTGTGCCTGAATGTTACCAGGCACAAAGAATAATGCCTGTAGGAATTCCCCATAGCCTTAAGCAATGATTAATTTTGTCAGCTGAACTGAATCTTTATAAATAGCTTGACAAGAGCGGGTTTCCATCAGCCATGCAGGTTGGCATAATTTGAAAGGTTTCTGTTTTTTTTTTTTTCTTATGATTATCTTTGTTACTATCAGCCTTTTCATCCCTGCCCTTTGGAGCTGACATCAGATTACATAGTTCGAACGTTAACTCCGATCCTACATCAAATTTGCCAGTGTAACATAGCTCTTTGTATCAACCCTGATTTGCTGGCATATCCCTTGGGATTACAAAATTCACTCAGTGTGAGTGCCAATAGTTCTCAGCCCCTTGGCCACTTCTTTTAAGGCAGTTAGATGAAACTTCTGAAGTCTTGAATGTTTCAAACTTTCCATACTTGCTGGACCATAAAGTTTTTCAGGGTAAAATAACTGTGTTTCATCTGGTCTTTCCAAACGAGGTGAGGGGAGCGGAAAGCTTATTTAGCTTACGTCTGTGTTGGTGTTGCTGGTCCTGTTGTGATCTGCCAGAAGGGTTGGGGCACTTGATGTTTACTTTGTCATCTTAAGATCTTTGGGTTGAGTCCCTTCCTGGTCAGTGGACTGGATTAGAAAACTTGGCCTACGTGCAATATGCGCTTCAACATCGCCTGAAAAATCAGGAGGTTGTCAGCTCTTAGGTCCGCTTTCTGCACTTAATTTGTTCCTTTCCCACGATTTTTCCTTTTGCTTTCTCCAGTATTTTCCAGGGATTTTCACTTTAAAGGTTTACTTCACTTTGACAGGTTTCTCACCCCACGTCCCTGCAGGCGAGGCATTGTATTACATGAGCAAAGTATTGTTCGAGTTTTGAACCGGTAAATGAAAGGAAAACATTAGTGTCATGTTTGGAGGACTTCTTTGTAACAGGATAGTATAAAATCTGTTGAAGTGAACAGCCTTTAAGGAAGAAAATTAACAGACTTAGTGGATGTGTTCTCGTTAGATATTCTTGTGTTTGCTGTGCAGGAATTAAATAAATTGCTTATCAGATCTTCTGAGTTCAGAGAAAAAACACTGAATGTACTGCATTTTGGTTAGATAATGAAAATCTGTTTAAAATCTTCAGTGCAGTGCTGTGCAAAACTGCAGGGGAATTAACTGTGACTGTTAACTACCAACTTACTTTTAAACAGTTAAATTTCATGTGGTGACAGTCCTGAAAAATTAGCTTTCGTGGACCGCAGAAGTATCTGTTGTTGGGTTTTCATGCGTGGCTAAGTTTCAAACCATCACACGGCTTCATTAATAACGGTTGGCTTGGTGCTTTACTAAAGTTAAGATGTTTCTGTCTCCTAATGCAATAGGAGCTAGAAATCCGACAAGCAATTTGAACTCTGTTACACCAGTATCTCTTCAGAGGTGCTGCTAAATTCTTAAGTAGCCTGTATATGAGGCTCTAACTTTCCATAAACTGATTTTTGTTCCAGCTGATTAATATTTCATCCAGGTAGTGTCAATTTAAGCCGTTCTTCTAATTATTTTCTGAGAGTATTTTTAAGGTTTTGCATTACAAAGGATTTGATACATAGCACATTTCAGGATTTTTTCTGCTTTACCCAGTTCTGAGATCAAATATATGCAGCTTATGGATTAAATCAAGCCTGAAGATTATAGATCGTTTTTTATTGTAATTTTGCAAATAAGTTTGGCTTTATTTCTGCACAGAAAGTGATGATGCTTCTGTCATGCAATTAAACACATTTGGTATTTTATTCTACAATTCCTTATACTCTTTGAAATACGTTGATTACACAATGTGTTCTTTATTATTTTTTTCATTATATATGCCTGACTAAGAACCATTTAGGGAGAATTGTTTTCTGTAGTAATTTCTAAGAAGGCTTTATGTTATAAATAGGGTGGTCCTTACGTAAAGCATCCAGGAAGTAAGCAAGTAAAAGAAATGTTGTAAAATGTTAACGTTTACTGTGAAACATTTGCCTTGTTGAACAGTGATCACCATGCTAAATATTTTTTATAACAGCAAGTTTTTAGTTGCTGATTCAATAGGAAAGACTAATGAAGGGAGCATTTGTTAATTAAAGAGAAATATATTCTCTAAGAAAAGGACCCTGCTGTACTGAAGTTGAGCAACAGAATGTTACCAGCAATATAGAGGCTGAACTTTTTGTTTTGCATTTAAAGTGCAGAAGAATGTTATCAGAGCTAAGACAGGACGGTCAAAAATTCTGCTAAATTTGAGAAAAACTCCTCAGGAATTAAATTGCACAGCGAATATGTCTTAGCAGAGATACTTCTTCCCATATCTAACTTCCCCCCTGCCCCGAGATGACAAAATCTCACTTATTCAACTCCCCAAAAATAGGCCTTTAGATGTTACAAAGCCCTGACTCTGTTGGAACTGCTGCACAGGTACTTTTTCTTTAAGGTTAGTCCAGTGACATCAATCACTGCAAGTAACACACCTGACAGATGCGGTCATTTACTCCAAGTGTTTCATAAATATTTGTGTTCAGTTTGAGAATTACACTGGTTAAGTGTACTTAAATGCTGTAGGTTGCCACCGGTGTGATTGCTGTAGTTTATACCAGAAAGAGAAGTATTCTGAGATCAAGGACTTCTCTTGTATTTGTAGAACTTCCCTAAGTATCTAGCTGTAGTTCAGTACATGCAGTATGTATTTCAAGAAGTGGTATAATATTCATTGCCATTTTGTCATTCTTCAGGTCATGAAACATAAAGTTTTGAGGCGATGCTGTTTCTATGAACGATGGCATTTGCTGCTTTAATGAAGCAGTGTGCTTTCATCAGGTAGGTGGATGAACCTTAATTTGCAAATGCCCTTGTAAGCGGTGATGGCAGTGGCCATCAAAATACAATTTGTTTTGGTTTTTATTCCATGAAACAAGACCTAGAGCTACATTTCAATAAAGGGCTTAGTATGTAGAGTCAAGCCTTTCTCTTATTTTCCCTCATCATGTGAATCTTGCGTTCTTTATTGGCTGGTGATACAGCTGTACAAGAAAGAGTAAGGTGCACCCTTACTTAAAACAATATATAGCTTGAGATCTGTGATTTGCTTATATGTATATACATAGCATGAAGCCTTTGCAAGTTGCATTCACAGCATCAGAATATTCAGAAATTGCCTGCTGTCATATTTACAATATTGATAGGTCATTGTAGGAATCATTAAGTAAGAAATTGATAGAGCTTGTCCAAATTTTGTATGTAAGCAGCAAAGAAAGCACTGATACATTTCTATACTAGGAGAACTGAAGAACAAGGTCAACTAAGCAGTTAAGAGAGAAGTAGCATAGATTTCACCATTGAATTATGTAGGAAGGAAAGATACTGCAAGGAAAAAACCTCCCAAAGTATCTGATGATACTGCAAATTTAGGGAACTTTATGACTAGATGAAATGCAACTTGATACCAGTTTTTGACTGGGATCACCTGGATAAAGACAATATGAGCCGGCAGGTCTTGTGAGTAACTTTCTCTCTGTCTGATCAGTACCTGTTATTCATGACTAGAAACTACAGCTTGACACAGCGTTCTTAATGCCTAGCACTGCTTGAGGTATCACCAAATGCTGTACAAGTACTTACTGCTTTCAGGTTTCCACAGGTTTTTAGAAGTGGTCAGATAAAGTATGTACATGTATGATAGCAGCTTTCATGTCTTAGAGCTGAAAAAGCAGGCATACAGAAGTAAACTAGTTTTCTTAAGATCATTCAGCAGGCTTTTCATTTATCCAGGAAGAGAACCACAGTTCCTGGAGTTCCAGACAGGTTTTCCTTTGGTAGTATGTGTGGCTGCTGAAGTGATCTGCAAGTCTTCCTCATCCCACTGTCTAGTGTGTTAAAATGCAATGAATACAATGTTCTGCTTTGAAATGTTTGGCATTTGTAGTCATTAATAGGGCTGGTGAGATAAACCAGACTCTGTGTAGGTTTTGTGTTGTGTACAGTTTTATTACATGATAGCTTTAGTAATTTGTACATGAAAGATGAGTATTGTACTTTTCTCCACCCCTGCTTTTGACCCTTTGATACTATATATAAACTATACTCAACACTATCATTTTCAGCTCATCTTCTCTATCCTCTCCTCACGGCCAGCAGCGGGAAGGCTGACGATAAGTCAAAAGTTTCTGCTTGTTGACTGCTGGTCTCCACTGCAGTATCCTCATAGTTTCTGAGGTTACGTTTGCATTATCATTAGATTCTCATGAGATCCTGGTAGACATGAAGAGGCCCAGTCTTTCCCAAGAGAGAGTATCTTCCTACAGGAGGACAGAAGATGAAGTTCATGAGTGGCCCAGTCTCTCTCTACCACCAGCCAGTCCTTCTTAAGACCTCGAGACTTCCCATCACCTTCCCCAACCATCTGTTTTCACTGCAGCTGCAAGTTTCTCTTTTCCTGTATTTCCTGCTAAACACATTTAATCATTCTTGGTTTTTCCCTAACTTCCCTGCGTATGTTCACACGTGTAATTTATTTTGCCTGAAAAAGTCAATTCGAGAATACGCCACATGCATCTGCTGTGTTCAGCGTACATGTCCTGCAAAGAAGAATGTATTTTTGCCAAAGGACAGATAGATTATTACAAGATGCAATAATTCTCTGGTCAACATGGTATGAATTCACCTGGCAGGCATGCAGCATAGTCTGAATAACTGTAACATGCCCTGCTTCGTGTCCTGAAGAGGTAGAAGTTACTCTGATGAGCTGGTCCACACAGATACCATGGAATTCATCTGCCAAACACAGCTCAAACCTCCAAACAATTAGAGTTTAAAGATTGTTTCCCCAGAGATCAGGAAGTCTGAGAGGTCTGACCTGGTCTATATACTGGCAACAGGACATGCCAGGAAGATAAAAACTCAAATGTGCAGCACTGAGGTACATGAACCAAGGCTTTTTATCCAATTTCCCAAGCCAAGTCTACTTTTGGAGAACATATCGCTAGTACAGCCTGCTTGCTGTATTGTTGTTATAACTGATTACTCTCTCTCTTCCAAACTGTTGCATTTTTATATCATTTTTTAACACAAACATGCCCTATTTTTCAAATAATGTAGGGACACAATATGAAGGTGTGGGTGAGAGAGTAAAAGTCATCTTGATCCGGTCTTGATCCAAATGCCTGCTTAGTCACAATTTTCTTCGGAACGGCTTTGCTTTCTTTTAGCAGCAAAGACGGTTGCATGGGCTAAGCCCCAAGGAGGGTGAAGGGCTGTGCTTTCCCTCTGGGCAGATGTAAGATACTGCAGAAGGTGGAGGAACAGAAAGCTGATATGTGGTGACCAAAGGAAGGAGTTCTTTTCTCACTTGGAAACCTTTCTCCATGTTGTCTTCCTCGGTTACAGCCAGCAACCCCTGACCTCACCATTTAAAGACCTCTAGCAAGTCTCCACCCTTCCATAATTTCCTACTCCCAAGTACCTTTCTTGCCAGAAATGCAGGGCTGTTTTTTTTTGCACGCCCACAAGTAACCACAGCACATTCAGTAATTTTTTGGTTCACTTCCAGAGAGTGTTGAAATCCTGTAGACAAAGAAACGAGGAAGGAAAAGAACTAAGCGATTAAAAGTTAAAATACTACATTACTACTAATACAAAAGATGAAAGGTGTCGTATGCCTATGCAGTAAGGGTGGACACTGGTACAGATAATCACTTAGCAGACAGAGTTACTGAGTATATGCGTAGAGTTTTAAGTTCACGACAGCTTAAAATAAAGTTCCAGGTGAGCAGTAAGACAAGTCCAGTGTCAAGGCTTTGCAGGGAACTGCCAAGTTCTCTCTTGTGCCTTGCACAGGAGTGGAGCAGCAGCCCCTCACCCCTCATCACAGCCTTGCCCAGAACCCATGCTTGTATTGGGAAGCTGGAGGGTATAATCACAGAGTAATTCCTGGTGAGGGCCTAATTGCAAGTTAATTTTAAGTGAGTTATGTAAACAGATTAAACCAATCCTTCCCTGTGTTTATTTTTTCATTAGTTCACACGCAGACGCAACGACCCTTAAAAATTCCCTATCATCTGCTTACAGTGGATGCCCACTGCTAATATCTGCTGTTGCTAATACCTGCGTTAGGCAGAGGCTTTGTGAGATCCCAGTGAGTCAGAATAATCTACGGGATGTCGTCAGGCAGTTTTGGGGAAAGGCTCTGCAGATGGAAAACAAGGCCAGCAGCAACCGAAGCTGTATTTGTGGCTCAGTGCAATACATTTATTTTAAGTGAACATCAGGCAGTGATTTATTAGGTCAGAATATTGTTGAATCATTGTTGTACTGTTGTGTTAGAACACTAAAAAAAAACAAACCCCAAAAAACCAGGAAGGAATAGAAAAAACGAAGACGTTAATTTATTTTTCTTCATCTTGTTACCAAAAAGGCAGCTGGAAGATTAAGATAAAGTGGATTAGGCAGGAAACCTCCATCTCTGAAAGAAAACATCCGGTGCGCTTTTGGCAGATAGTGTATTTTGTAAAATGCAAACTGATGACATTAATTATTGAGTCCCTGGGGTATTAAAAATATAGAAGGACATATTTTCTACTGCAAACTTATGAACTTTGGAAGAAATTGCAATAACTAGGAGTAAAAATGTATGTTGTTGTTCTCTATCCTGTGTTTTCCTCATAGGATACACACAATATCCCATAAACGGGGGCCTAAGAGTAAGACGCCTATGTCTAAAGTCAGCCTCAACAGTCAGCAAACAGAAATGGGAATGTTCATTTCTGGCAATGATTTTTAGAGTTTTGGAGGAGATTAGAAATAACTTCTGTTTCTCAGAACTAGCTTATCTAGGTTGGTACCTCTGATTTTCAGTACTAACCCAGTCACAGCACAGAGGAAGTAGGTGTTAGGTCATTTACCTCCAAAGAAATCTTTAAGCTCTGAGAGAATGGTATAAAATCTGATGCTCTTTCATCTCTCCTTCAAACTCTTCTTTTCATAAATATCTGTAATAAATTTGGTTAATTATTGCATTAATAAATATAAATAAATGGCAATACTTTTCAGGCCTGCTGGATTTTAGCTTTGGTGACATTTTGCAGCAGTACACACATGTCCAGTAAGTGACAAATTTCTTTTAAAAATGATCAGCTGCTACATGAATGTACAGGCAACCCATATGGCATAAAGAGAACCATGACTCAATTGGCAAACATATCTAAGAAAAGAGAATGAGTCCTTTCAAAGTCTCCTGTTTATAAAGAGCATCCTGATTGTTGAAACCAAGATATTTTTGACATACAATCTCACTCTATATGAAGTTAGAACTAATCAATCTTTATTACTGGACTGTGCATATACTGTGTAACCACCACCATCCCGTTAACACATTCCAGTTAAAAGGCATACGTTGTCACACCTGAAAATTCCCTTTTACATAGAGGAAAACAAAATATATTACAGCTTATCAAAACGTCTTTAATACTTTTAACTGAAGAAGAGTCCAATATTCCTTATTTTCCCCATATATAATTATCCAGTTGGTCAAAACCAAGGTGAAGTTAAGTATAAAATCTGCTACTGGGACAAATTCTTTCCCAGTGTATAGCTGTCTGCCTTCTAGCACAACATACTTTCAAAATACAGTTATATTATAATGAAGACATCATTCAGCAATATGCAAAAGTGATGTGTTCAGATACATGGCAAGGCTCTCTTGCAGCAAAATATGACTTTATATGCATAAATACAATTTTCAGTTACTTTTGACTTTTAAAATAGAGCTTCTGTATGAGATGCCAGATGGATACTGTATCTGGTTTACCTGTGCATCACTTTTCACTAAGCTTTACACAAGGTTTTGACAATACCCTGTGAAACTAGCCTGGCTGTTGATCTAGCTGGAGGAGCTCATTGAAGTTTAGAGTGTGGATCACATTTCAGACTTAGCCTGGCCTTCTAGAGTATTAGGTATTTTATGGAATTGGCAAAGCTTTGACAGCTCTTTTCTGAAAGCACTCACAACATTTCTTCAATGTCATAGGCACTTGAACACCACCTAGGTACAGAACACCAGAAACTGAAGGCCTTGTACTCTGTTTCCTCGCATGAACAGCCATTCTGATCTTATGGACTTCTTGTAGCATCACTGAGTCAGGTCAAATTTTCTCTTGCCAGTGGAAAGACTTAAGTGTAAGCCCAAATTTAGAGTTCTGAGAAGAGGACTTCTCCTCCAAATGAAATACCAAGTGAAATTCTTCATTGTATTCATTTCAAGACAGCAAGTGAGTTCTGATAAGGTTATTAAGTCTCAAACAACTTCATAATCTATTATGTTCTATACTTCTGAGAAATTTAATCCCTTGAAACAGGTTTCAATCATCTTCAAATGCCAGTCTTAATTTTGTTCCTCAATGGGAGGGCCCTGGTTGGGAGCTTGACCCTGATTTTTCCACATACTGTAACCTTCCCCTTAATGACTCAGACTGTAATTTTGTCCTTGATAACCCTGTTGATCTACAGTATCTTAGAAGTGACCTGGAGTGAAACCGAGTCTTGCTGTGAGAGTGTTATCTGTATTCTGACAGGCAAAATAGATACAGTATTATGACAGCACTTCTTCAGTAAAACTACAGTATTTTTTATTGCAGAAATTACATCTTGGGGATGCATCCTTGAGCTACCACGTCAATTCTGTGAACAGTGGTCATATTTATTACTTTCCATTTTGAAATCTATTTAAGTTTCTTGAGTAGCTTGGTCTCATATCTATGGACCACACAACATCATCTTTTGTACTTAACAATACTTCCAAATTTCTGCAGCCCGACAGCTTTAGATTTGTGCTACAAAATTAGTCACATGAAGAATAGAAAATATTGCTTTGAGCCGAGTGATAACATGAGAGGAATAAATGTAAGAAAACATTTAAGAGACACTATTACCCACACCATCTCCTTGGAATAAATTAGGTACTGACATTTTTTGGGGAATCTGAGCCTTTGTTCAAAGTCATTTCGTAAGACCTTTTTTGCATACTGCATGCAGACTGTATATTCCTGTATGAGCACAGAACCCACCGGAGATAAAAGCAAAGGAGATACCTAACAAATGGAAATTTAGGGCCATCTTAGACATGAAGTTAAATAAATCTTCATTAATAATTTAATCCCTTATAATATGGAGTGAGATATAGTACCATACCTCCAGATGAGTCTTCTGCCTTGGCCACTTGAGGGATTGTGGGTCTCCTGCCCAGACAGCAGGGCTTCTGCAGTGCCCAGGAGAGGGCATTCAAAGTGATGGAAGAGGCATTTCTGAGGTAAAATAAGTGCAAAAAAAAAAAAAGCATAACGTGCAATCAGTCTCAGAAAATATCACCATAAAGTCTAAGGCCTGATTCCACTGGACACTTTCACACAAGCTTATTTTTTTCTGCTAGTGAGTGGAGTCTCTGATCTGAAAACTCATAACAAAATTAAGCACTACTGAACTGTCAGCTTAGTGCCTTACCGAAGATCCAGGTTTGCACATTAACTGTGAAGTTGCTAATAATTTCTCCATAAACTCTACTTATACCTTCATTGTCTTCATTCCCCCATCTATAGCTTGCATCCCACATATGGACCTAAGGGAGATGTGGCAGCTGGTGGTCATCCCATGGATTAGGGCAAGATCTGCCTTGTGAGAAGGGTTTTTTTTACCACCACCATCACCTCAGTGCAGTACACACTCATGGAAAGGACTGTTTGTTGCAGTTTTTCAAGGCAGAAACAAACATTGTGTGCTGCCGGCCATCTATTTGTGAACTCTTCACAGTCCGTAAGCCTCTCCAGCTAAGGAAGCAATGTCAGTGCTGCTACAGTGGGTGGGCAGTGAGGATTTGTGCCTGCTTCGTGGGAAAGTCTGTGCATAACGTGCAGAATAACAGCTACCGTGCCAGAGTGGCTCCCTGGAGAATCCAGCAGCCATAGCTGATGGTTTGTAGTAAGTGAAGAAGCAGAAAGAGGTATCACAGCTGCTGGAGGAAATGAAACGTACTTTTTGAAGATAGGTATGAGTTACTTGAGGAAATAATATCTTCTCCTTCAAGGAGGTGTATGGTTCCAAGGTGGCACATCTGAGACGCTCCTCATGTAAGCTGCATCCCAATGCGTTTGGGAGAGCTGCAGGTCTATTTGCTAATCTTCATCTGCAGTTTATGCAAAGTCTGGAGGTTTGGAACTGCCTTTGGCAGCCCAGAAAAATCACTTTGCTAAAGCTCACCATATTAAAGTCTAATGCAAGTGGGAACTACCTCCTGGGATGAGAAGAACCTCAGGAGTCCTCTGGTCCATTCTCCTGCTCACAGCAGGGTCGGCTGCAGGGTCAAAGTAGGTTACTCAGGGCCAATTATTCAGATCATCTGAAATGGAGCCTGGCAGAGGGTTGGATAACCGAGTGCCTTCAGCCTCTTCCCATCATACAGAACTCTCCTTGTCACACTGTTTAAATATAGCTTCGTAACGCAAACAGTTTGGGAAAGCTTTGACATCAACCTGTCCCTGATTTTTGCATGTTGAGTTAAAAGGTCTGAAAACTATAAAATGTTTAAGAATGAGCTGGAGGGATTAAAAAATCACAATGGATATTGTGTTAATGTGTTTTAATTTGGCAGTTGTCATCTAAAAACAAATGGATATTTAGCCTAGTGTCCCTTGAGAGGATTTGTCCCAGATTGGTGGGAGAGCACGTCCTTATGTTACACACTAGCAGCCAAGCACATACGCTGCAGTCATAACTAAACATTTATACAGATTTAAATTGAAAAAATTTGAGCAGATGAGAAAAACTAAATGATCCATACTGGATAATTAATTTGTTAGATTGTTCTACAAACAGGATGCTCAGCAGGCTTAAGATAACTCATTCTGCTCTCCAGGTGGCAAATGGTAGTTTTGCATTAGCTGTCCATAAAATCAAGTGGATACTTGTCAGTACCAGGAGTTTCACAACCACGTTACTCAACAAGCAGAGCTCACTGAAGTACCTGACCTGTCCATACACCACGCCTCACAGTATAAAATTTTATCCAAGTTTAATTTTCCTATATACTTTTGAAAATAGTTATGTGTTCTTTGTTTAAGGGAAGTTCTAGAATAGGTCAGATACGATAGTGAAAATAGGTGAGATTTACAGGATAGCTAGTGAGGGGAATGAGGACACTTGATGTGATCAGAATAACACAATTTAGAGATTTTCCCATTGAAATTAGCAGTAGTATTGATGGATGGCACATACTTTAAATAAACTATAAGAGGAGAGTGGAAAAATGTGAGAATTACTTTTATGTCTGTGGTGATCATTGAAAAACACCGGGCTGTATTTTTTTCTTTGGAGAAAGAAGTAGTTCTTTGTTAAGTATCCATTAGATGTAAAAAGTGATACTGTAGAATCACTATCCAGGGTGACTCCAGAAAAGACATCGCTAGGGCTGCAAATCTCATTTTGCTCTTTCAGCTCACTCAAACCTTGGACTTACTGCCAATCTGCAAACTAATCATGCTGGAGAGCCTTACGACAGAGGCACCTGCTGCTAGGGAACACAGATTAATATTACCAGCACATATTGAGTAGGCTACGGAACAGCCAACACATACTAATGATGCCTGGGCTGCAAAGGCAGCTGGCAGCCTCGAGACACCCCATTGTCAGTCCGCTGTGCTCTGCAGGCTCCTCAGTTTCCCAGTACCACCACAGGCACTCCCTGCCACAGCAACTTTAGCCTCTCTTCTTTTTTTTTTTTATTTATTTATCCTAAAGTAGGTCACTCTGTGCCATCTGTTGACACTTAAAAGCCACAGAAGTTTCCAGATTCCCTATGGTATCTTGCAGTTTAACATATATTTTAGCACCCTTTTGCTCTACCTAGCTGTTGCGTTTACAGAGAGCATTAATCAAAAGAGCTCATTCAGTCAGGTAATGTTTTTAGCAACCGAGTGAAGGTCTCAGTTATACATTAGAGGAGAAAAAAACTGAGTGTACAGGGAACACAAGAAGGGCCTGATTCTTGTGCTGATGGTGAATCCTGAGCAACGCTGCCTTCAGCAAAGTGGTGATCACAACCATCTACTTTCTGCTTCTTCAGAAACTTTGTTGAAAGCTTAGAGAAGCAATCAGTCCCAGAAAAGTATACAGTAAATCTCATCAGACTCCAGTTAAATTTGCTTCTCTTGTTCTCTAATGGTGAGCATGTGAAATAAGGAGCATTTCATATTCTCAGTTATCTCTCTAGTTCCTTTGTACAGCACTCTCAGCTCTCTCCCATGTCCCTGTTCAGTACAGATCACCCTGCAAGGATGAATTTTAGTGCTCATGATTTGAAGGGATGATATACAAGATAGATTTCTGAAGGGGTGCTTCTCCACATGGGTGAATAGGAGATGCAGCGCTGCCGTCACACCCAAGTCCCCACAAGTGCCTTTGGTACGTGATACAGTAAACAGCATTGATAAGGAGAGGGGAGGTCACATGCATGTGATCTAAAACATACAGAAAACATACTACAGAGTACACAAATACCTGTTGGTGCACGAACATTGTATATGAGAATGTAGGAGGTGAACTTTTT
Organism: Phaenicophaeus curvirostris; assembly: GCF_032191515.1. NCBI lineage: Eukaryota > Metazoa > Chordata > Aves > Cuculiformes > Cuculidae > Phaenicophaeus > Phaenicophaeus curvirostris. The sequence goes on along the minus strand of NC_091393.1, from coordinate 8,924,382 downwards.
AATTATAGGAACCAGCCCTGACCACCTTGCCACTAACTGGATGCTGTTTGAGGTCTACTCATCTTCCTCCTGTTAATGTTGAGCCACCTCTGTCTTCTGTTTTAGAAAAAAGATTTGGAACAATAGGAGAGACAGATTTCTGTAAAGAGTAAATGCTGTAAATTCTGTAAAGAGTAAATCTGATATTTATAATAAATTATGAAAAGGTAATAAGGTTATGAAGTACCCGAACAAACTGCAACTCAGGCTCTCGATGATGTGCTTAAAACCAAAATAGCTTAACTCTAGGGAATGACGAACAGGCTGGGGTAACTAAAGATCAAGCTGTCTTGGACTAGAAACAAATAGAACACATTACCTAAGTCTGCCAGATGTCATTGGGCAATGCGTGACTTCACCTCAAAATCATTTTAACTGTTAGTTGAAACCAAAACGGTTTGGACTGGTTTGTTCAGTAGCACAGTTTGACCACAACTGTTTGCAATTTCCAGTACTTTTTTTTTACAGGTCTCTGGATGTACTGGATGTCCTAGTTTCCTCAAACTTTAAAAACAAAAACCTACTTGTTTCATTTCACAGTGATGTGTATCACTGCACATGTTCAAATGACACAAAAACGCAGGCAAAGTTCTGCATGTGTGTTATACTGACCTGAAAAAGTTCAACTGCAATCTTGTGAGTTATTCATGTATACAAGGTCAGCAAAGCTTACCGTAATGTCAACTCGAAACAGGATTCTTTTTAATAGCCCTGCAGACAAATATATTTTTTCCTTTTTCACTTGTCTGCTTATTTTTTTCCAGAAAACTGACATAAACTCGAACAAATATACAAATTCACTATACTCGTAAAACTTTCCTTGTCAGCAATAAGCCTGGGAGTGAATGTGATGAGTGTAAACATATTCTGTAAATGTTTATTAAGTTTGTGACATCACATAAATTAAACACAGACCAAAAAAAATCATTATGTGTTATAATAGCTATTGCCAGCATGCTATTGCTTTGCATATTCTCAATATGAATAAATAAAGTATGGGTTTGCAAATATTTATTTTGAAATGAATACCTAAAGCAAATAATTGTTATTAATGAACACTCATAAGGCTTGTTGTGTTCATATTTGCATGATTCGTACAAATATGTTCAGTAACAGGAGCAAAAATAATGACTCTTTTAAAGGTAATTTCCTAATGTATTATGGAAAATGCCAACACTTAATACAAGCGTTGTTATGATTCTGCAATGTATCATACTTTAGATTTTAAAAAATTAATAACCAAGAAACATTGAGGGTAAAGAGATTTGCAATTAAATGCAGTAAGCTGTGAGTTTCCTGTCTCAATAGCTCCTCAGTACCACAAAATCCACAACAAAGCATTTAACAGTAATTTGTGATGCCTTAAAGAAGTCATCCATTTAAGATACTTGTGGATATATCACAATTTTGCTGTCTATCTGTAAAATAGCGTACCCGAATGAAAGAAGCTAGAGGCTTTCAGATATTTAATATGATAAAAATCTCCATCTATATTTAAATTGAAATTTAAATAATAGAAAATGGAATATTGGATTGTTTGAGTTGAGTGGTCATCTTCTGCCTGTTTAACCCACAAACAGATATTGTCTATGAGCAAACAGCTGTAATGCTTCAAAGAGTTAACAGAAATAAAGATTTGTAAGAGCCGCAAAATACTTTTTTCCTCCAAGGGACTAAAAGAGCTGGGGCCTGACTGTGGTTCTGTTTGAATCAACAGCAGAATTAAACTTTATTTCTAAGAAAATGTCACTGTAAATAACTGGTGGAATATATATATACACACACACATATATATATATTAGTAAAGGGACATTTTAACATCAGGAAAGCTCAGACTTTTTTCATTACTTTGAAAAATTCAGCACAGGCTACATTTCATTTTTCAGTTACTTTTGCATTGTCATAAACATTAAAAATATTATTAACCATTTTTTTAATTAACAGAGGAGAGCAGCAATTAAATGTGTGAAGTTAGCGTAACAGGTTTTTTTACTTTCTGTTTAGCGGTGTAAAGATTTAACAGGGAAAATACATAGTCTCATGAATATAGAGATGAATTAATTGTCTCTTTTACAGGTAATGGGAGGAAATTATGACGTGCAAAGTGCCTGCAATTTTTGAACAACTATACACCTGCCTGTGTTCTGTGCAGTTGCTTACTGTGCTGTCCACAACATGACTATCTATGAATGTGTAACTGGAAACCCAGCAGTAACTGTTGATGTGGGTGCTCCTGCCCTTCCTGAGGGTGAGGCAGCTCGTTCCTCAGGCTGCAGGATTTGGCAGCAGAAGAGACTTAGGACTTGCATCTTATGATCACTTTTTCCTTCCCCTTTGTTTGTATTTATAGCCCAGTTAGTAAATCATGCTACGAAATGAAGTGCTGAACTTACCTGACTTTAAATAAACAAAACGTGCCTTTTAGAGGGAGAAAGGGACTAGACATCTAAGACACAATCAAATAACAAAGCCCCTAATATAACAAATAAAGGCTTACAGCATAAATACAGGGGCTGTTTTACCACCAAGTGTCTTGATTAGACATCTATGTGATCAGACCATTTTCATCACAAATCTCTTCAAGCTGGTATAGCATTGTGACTGTAACGATGCTGCTACTACAGAAATTATATAAATGTAACATTTAACCTGTAGTATAATGTGAAATACACAACCACATTGTAGGTTCGAACAGACATGTAAATTTAATGGTGTAAGCAATAAAAGGCCATAGTTGAGGAAAGTTTTTTTGTTGGAGGAGTGGGAGAGGTTCAAGGCATTTTTCTTCAAGGTAAGACCTCTCCTATTTGACACTTCCCTTGCTGTTACAAAACTAAAGAAGTTTGAATATAGAAGAAAGAGCAAGCAAGAGTAAGTATTGTATTAAAAGTATTGAATATCAGTAACACCAGAGATTTAATTCTGTTTACGTTTTGCTGTGCAGACTTCAAGAAATCCTAGAATCACAGAATTGTTTAGGTTGGAAAAGACCTTTAAGATCATCGAGTCCAACCATAAACCTAATGCTGCCACGTCAGCACTAAGCCATGTTGCTAAGCACCACATCTACACGCCTTTTACACACATCCAGGGACGGTGACTCCACCACTTCCCTGGGAGACCTGTTCCAATGCTTGACTGCTCCTTCAGTAAAGAAATTTTTCCTAACATCCAATCAAAACGTCTCCTGGCACAACTTCAGGTCATTTCCTCTCGTCCTATCGGTTGTTACTTGGGAGGAGAAATCAACACCCACGTTGCTACAACTTCCTTTCAGGGAGTTCTAGACAGTGATAAGATCTCCCTTCAGCCTCCTTTGCTCCAGGATAAGCAACCCCAGGTTCCTCAGCTTATAAGACTTGTGCTCCAGACCCTTCACTGGCTTTGTTTCCCTTCTCTGGACAAGTTCCAGCACCTCAACGTCCTTCTTGTAGTGAGGGGCCCAAAACTGAACACAGTATTCAAGGGAGATGATCGCTGCCCTAGACCTGCTGATACAAGCTGGGGTGCTACTGGCCTTCTTGACCACTGCTGGCTAAGGACGCCCGTTATAGCTGATAGGTTTTATGTTAGCCTTCAGAAATCCAAGCCAAAGAAAAAATGTGAGTTTATCTGGCCCTGTCTTTTAAACAGCTACCTGCCCTTACTGGCAATACCTAACTCAGGCAATTTTGACCTTTAGTTGTGAAAACTGTCGTTTCATGTCAAAAAAACCTCACCCCAAACAGAAAAAGAAAAACAGCAAAAATACAGAATACAACTAAGCCCTTCTTGCAGCTATCAGTGTGCAAATGAAAACCTGCAGCAGATATGAAAGAACTGTTTAGTTAAACCAGTCTACAGCCAGCAAAGCTTATACCAGCCTCTGTGGCTAATGGTACATGAAAGTGATTGTTTTGAAAATAACTACATTGGTTTAAAATATTATTGCCTCTCTCCCAGAGGATACCACCCACACAGTGGAGTCAGCAAACTGAAAATACATATAATTCTAAGCTTCTTCAGGATGAAGTCCGGTGTTTAAAGCATAAAATTCCAAGGGGAGTTGGAGCAGCTTGAGTTAAGCTCTTGGACTGTGCACTGAAACAGCTCAGAGACATTTGTGTCTCATTCTGCCACCAGATTTAGGGCAGGTGTCTTTGGCAGGTACAAAGACCTGGGGGTGGGGGCATCTCAGGTAGCCACAGCTGGCTTCTCAGTGCATGCACCTGAGCTCTAGGCATGGCTTCTACCTTGCCCTTTTGGGTACAAGTTCACAGCATTTGGACAAATGGTGAGGTCTTAACCATCAAGGCAGACAGGCAACTGGAAAAGGAAGATGAAAAAGGCCCTAAGGAATAAACATGCTGTGTGAGGAATTTCAGATTTGATTCCACGTTTTGTTCATGACATAACCAAATCTGAGAGGAACGTCGAGCTCTTATTTTCTGACTCAGACTGCTCTGGAGAATGAAATTTTGACCATGCTATGATTAACTCTTAAGTGGTGGGAACTATATGTGTATAGGCACAAGGCTTTATTTTTATGAATCCACCCATCCTGCATTTTTTCCCCTTGATAAGAAACGTATAAGATGTAGTGGCATCCTTGATCCATCAATGGTTAAAGAAGACAAGATGCTTCAGTGACTTAAGCCATTTCTCTTTCTGAGGTCTCTAAAAGTCTTGTGCTCTATGGTGATAGCGAAATTGTGATCTGATCAAAGAAGCCCTTATCACGCTTTCTTTTTAAACACACAATCCACTTTCATAGCACTGTATGTCTTGATACATACTTCCTAATATAAAGCTATTTGTAAACCAGACCAGAATGTTGTTTTAGGCAAGTCAGCTTTTACACACAGGAGCAGCCTACTTTTGTTTTTAATACTCACTGTGCTATTGTTTTTAAAGCTTTGGATTTTGGCTTGAAATCCAGGCCACCCTGAATTTAACATCGAAACTTTCACTGAGTTCAGTCTGATCTGGATTTCAGCCTAAATGCCTAGTGTTGCTAATGTGGGATGTGGTAAACTTGATCATCAAGTTTTTTATGGCCACAACAGATGTTCCTTCTTCCAGACCAATGAAAAGCTACTGAACCTCATCCACCCTCTAAAACAAAAATACAAGCATTTGTTTACAGCTTCATTCCAGGAATATGAATTGAAGTAGCAGCTGTGAAGTTTGTTCTTGTTTACTTAAAAATAAATAGATGCATAATTCTTGCTTTTCTCAAAGAACTATAACGTTGTCTGGATTGTATTTCCTTTATATAGGAACTGTATTTTTAACAGTCTAATACTGCATTATAATTTGCTTACCACAATCAAAATATCAGCATAGTATTTTTGACCTTGTTTTTACAAAAATGCATTATTTTATTTTTTTTCTTTCTTATGTCTAGTAGACTAGAACAACATGTTCTGGATATATGTTTTGCATTTTGTAGACTTATAATTTAGATTGACTATAATGCAACATTCTCACAATCACAACCCACGGTGCAACCTATAGAAACTGAAAATACTGAATATATGTTTTCATCCTACTGGTGACATTCAGTTAAATTTCAAATGGGTATAAAATGTTGAAGTACTGGTGCCTTCTCCCGAAGTAGGAGAAAAACCATGATAGTGTAATAACTGTGATCTAAAGTTTTCTAATATAAGGACCAAGAAAAGCATTGTTTGATTTGATAGGTATCATCCCATCTCTGGGATAAATATCCAACAGTTCTTCCACACAAACGATTAACACATACTGAGGAGGAGATAGAATAGGAATAAGTCTAGGAAGGCAAGGGCTTTGTATAAAAGAAATAGAAGCCTCATTTAGCAAGCATCTATCACTTATAAATAAAAATACATCTTTTCCTTTGTCTTTCCTAATTTGGTCTGACTTCAGGAGTCATAGCACTGTTCTTACTGCAACAGAGAAAAAAATAATCCTGTGGCCTCTCTTAGTCTTCAGCCTATGTGAAGCTGTTCCTTCGCTTTGCTCACAGCCAAGACCCCTTCTCTGCTTTGATAATGGGCTGCAGCTGCAAATGAAGTTTAATTTTTCTCTGGGATGTCCTTGACAGTGATGCTCCCAGGAGCTTTGTCAGGATGGAATTCCCGGAGTGGTTGAGCTGACTGAGCAGCTCACTGCTTCCACACAGTCTCACAATACCTTCCTTGACCCAGCGCTTTTTGGACTCTTGCTCAATTTAACTCACTGAACCAGCAGGAAATTATCCAGCTCTTTGGATAAGCTATTTTTGTGTCATTTTAGTGAATTGCATCAGTTCAGGCAAAGGTCTGAGAAAGAGCAAAGAAAGCACAGCAAGTGGTAGAAGTTTTTGGCTGGGAGAAGAAAAGTCATGGTGGAACTGGGAAGACCCTTTTGGAAGCAGAGAGCTATCATATGTCTTGTGGAACCATACCCAGCTAAAAAATATCCACTTTCTTTTCTGAGGTGATTTTTACTGACTGAACCAACTCATTGAAGACAACACGATTGCCAGACCCATGCAAGAGTTTTGCAATAGTACTGTGGTTTCCCTAATTTAAAGGACAGTCAAGCCCCTTGAAACACCTATTCCTTGAGTAATTGCTGTGATTTCAAGACACCTGCCTATTTTGCATAGTTTGCTTGCCGTATTTTTTGGATCTGCTTTTGGAATGTTTTCTGCCACCTACCATTACTGACTGGCACACTGTCAAGGCAGTTTAAGAGTCCTACAAGCCTAAGAGTATCAGAGAAGAGTATCTAGCTGAACATCCATGCCCTGAGGGTTGTGATTAGTGGCACAAAGTCCAGTCACTACTGCTGTAGACCAAAAGTACTGGGTCCAGTAGCATTAAGAATCTTCATTAATGACCTGAACAGATGTCTGCATTCCTATGCACTTCCTGCTCCTTCATCAGCCCTTCAAATGAACAGCCGGTTTGTCTGGAGGCAGCTGTCACAGTGCAATTTGCTTCGTGGCCAAACTTCACCATTCCTGTGCTGGTTAACTCAGGCTCAGCTGTGACTCTGAGGCTCCACATCCTCACCTGTAATCTGTGCCAAAGCAGCCTAAGCCAGTCCTAGACTAGAACCAGTCAGTACAGTGGCCTCTTTGGCTTTGCCCTTCATGGGACAGTCACCCTAGGCATGTGCTGGCCTGTCCTCTGCACTGCGCTGTGCTGACTGCTCTCATCTGACCCCACGTGTGGCCATTTCAGTGGGCTGGCAGAATACTAACTCAGCCCAAAAGTCCCTTGTTTTCAATTCTGAAATCACAGGCTGCATCATATAGGGCATTCTCTGCATCAAATGCAGATGGAGTAGAGACTGCACAGAAAGTACCGGAGAGGTAGGGGAAAGGACAACAAGTAGAAGAGCAGACTGTGAAAGCTGTGAAGGAAACAGTGTTTAGGGTGATTGGGACAGGGAGCAAGCGGAGAGGTGACCTGGGCTGGCCAGGCAACAAACTGGGATTGTCTTCAGCAGAGACTGAAAGAGCTGGGAGGAGAGAGTAGTGCCTAGTGGACTAGGGAATACAGCTAGGAAGAGGGAGCAGAACAGGAGAATTAGAATCCACTAAGTGAGGACAATGGGACTGCAAACACTGACTTGGAGACTGGAAGGGCAAATTAGTACGTTTTGGGTGACACTGAGAAGTGAAGACTAGAACTGTCTTCTGGATGCAGTAGGTGGGGCTATAACAAGCACCCAGAGATGGTTAAAAACATCCTTGGAGGGTCTTAGTGGAAGATGGTGATGGCTGGTGAAGCAGGAACGAAAGAATTTGTGCTCTGTGGAGGGTACTCACTCCTCTTCTGCACTGAAATGGAGCCCAGGAGTTCTCATCTGACTTTCAAATTTTCCCCACTGCCAGCAAGTATCTATGAAACCTAAAGCAGGGTTTCCTTCATGGTACTCCTCTTCAGAAAACCCTGACCTGCAGCATTGCGCTTGCATTGTTAAGAGCAAATGGGTGAGGTCTACACTGCAGATTTGATCCTCCTGAAGAATCATGTGCAAGACAGTTAGATACCATATCATGGAATAATTTATTTTTTTCCTGTTTACCGATTTTAAAACTACTGCAAGCACCCACTTTGGGTGCAAAACTGTTGATCAGGTACAAAAGCTATACAGTGTACAGGATGAATCTGTGCAAAAGGTACAACGGGCTGAGCAGGACCTTGTGTTTTTGTTGAAGAAATCTGAAAGAAATCTGTGCCTCAGACAACCAGGTATTTAGGAAAAAAACGTATGGGGTTTTTCCCCTCCTTACTAAGATGTAAAGTGATAGCCAGCTCTTTCCATGACTGCAAAAGCGGTTGGGTTTGATGGATGCCTAGAGTGGTTGCTCCTAAAGCACGCTGGTATTACGTGCAGGAACACCCTGTTTGCTTCAAAGGGCTTGCAGTCCTAGAAATCCCCAGGCAAACAGATCTGAACAACGTAACCCCTTTACTGAGTATATGCTCCTTCACTAGCCAACAAACACTAACCGCATGTATCTATAGGGTAGTTGAAAGTTCAGTGGTTTTGGATGGGCAGCTTTGTTCCACTTGGAAGGATTTTGGGGGTGGAGAGAAAGAACCGACCGCAACCACGTCACTTGCCAGGTGGGTAAAAATAGCTCATGACAAATATAAGGCATGGGAGGTTGAACTCTGCTTGGACTGACTGAGAGTCCTGTAGGGCTTGGGTATCACTACGAAAAGGACCTCCCCCATTTTCTGTGGAAAGGGGAAACCTGAAGTTCAGCACACCAAAGCACCTCCCCAGGTGACGGAAAAGTTATGCAGAAAGGGTACAGTGGATAAACCATGATTAAAATGAACAAAAAGTGAATTTCTGGTAATTAAATGAATATGAGAAAACCACCAGAACTTGTAATTTCCTGTTGACTTCAGGTTTGGTAAGGAATGAGTAGGTTAGATGGGCAGGGTCCCTGTTATCTGACTTTTATAAAAAAAAAATAAGAACAATTCCCTTTCCAACTTCTGATAAACCATCATTAGTGATATACCAGGTTTTAAACAAATGCTGTTTTATACAACAGCTTCAGGAAACAAACAAACAAACAAACCCCACGCAGCTGATCGTCAGGGTTTCGTTGTGAAAGTCAGCAAAGCCACAGATTGGACTTTAGTGGGCAGCACTATGTGCCCACAGGCCATACAGGCATACCTTGCTTTGATGGCAAATACACCTGTGTGTGGTGTGTGTTAAGTCAGCAGCAAAAGAATCAAAGAATAGAATCATTATGGTTGGAAAAGACTTCGGGTGGACGAGGTGCTAAGGTTTAGTGTTTGATAGGAGTGGCTGGACTCGATGATCCGGTGGGTCTCTTCCAACTTGTTTATTCTATGAGTCCATGATTCTAAGTCCAACCGTCAACCCGCAAGATCACTGTGCCTACGAAATCATGTCCCAAAGTGCCATATCTACATTTTTTGAACGCCTGCAGGGATGGTGATTCCACCACTTCCCTGGGTAGCCTGTACCACTGTTTCACCACTCTTTCAGTAAAGAGGTTTTTTCCAAATATCCAGTTTAAACCTTCCCTGATGCAACTTGAGACAGTTTCCTCTTGTCTTATCATTTGTTACTTGGGAGAAGAGACCAGCACCTCCTGTGCGGGAGTTGTAGACAGCATGACCCCACAGCCTCCACGGTGAACATCCCCAGTTCCCTCAGCCGCTCCTTGTAAGACTTGTTCTCCAGCCCCTTCATTGGTTTCATCGCTCTTCTCTGGACTCGCTCCAGAGCCTCAACATCCTTCTTGTGGCGAGGGGCCCAGAACTGAACACAGGATTCAAGCAGCGGTCTCACCAGCGCTGAGGACAGGGGGGAGAATAACCTCCCTGGACCTGCTGGTCACACCGTTTCTGATCCAAGCCAAGAAGCCCTTGGCTTTCTCAGCCCCCTGGGCCACTGCTGGCTCACGTTCAGCCGCCGGCAACCCCGCTCCGCCCAGCCCAGATCTTCCTCCTCCAGGCCGCCGCTCCCGCAGCCCCTCCCGGCGGCACCGGCGGGGCGCGCTCCCGCCCCGGTGGGCGCTGGGACTGGTAGTTCTTTCCGGCCGCCGCCGGCTGGCCGTGAAGGGGAGGGGAACTACATTTCCCAGCGGACCCCGCGGCGCCGGGAAGGCTACAAAAGGCGGCGGCGGCTGCCGCGCCCGGCTCACGCGTGGGCAGGCGAGGGAGGGAGCGGGAGGGTGTCGAGGCTTCGCCGCGGGCGTTATGAAGCCGCAGGCCCCGCCGCGGGACGGCCCCGCCGCCGCGCTGGAGGCGCTGAAGCAGCGGGCGTGCGAGACGGTGGAGCTGAACGCGGAGCGCCTGGGCGCCCTGAGCCACCGCATCTGGAGCCGCCCGGAGCTGGCGTACGCGGAGCGCGGGGCGCACGACGCCCTGACCGGCTTCTTCTCCAGCGCGGAGCTGCCGGGCGCCGCCTGGGCCGTGCGGCCGCGCTACAAGCTGGGCACGGCCTTCCGCGCCGAGTGGGCCGCGGGCGGCGCTCCGCCGGCGCTCCGCATCGCCTTCCTCTGCGAGTACGACGCGCTGCCGGGGCTCGGCCACGCCTGCGGCCACAACCTGATCGCCGAGGTCGGGGCCGGCGCCGCGCTGGGGCTGAAGGGCGCCCTGGAGAGCCTGGCGGGGCCTGCGCCCCGCGCCGTGCAGGTAACACCCCCCCGCCTTCGCCAGGGCCCCGAGCCCCGCGCCGCCCTGGCCCTCACCCCCTCCTTCTCATTGTGCCGCAGATCGCCGTGCTGGGCACGCCTGCCGAGGAGCAGGGAGGGGGCAAAATCGACCTGCTAAACGCCGGCGCGTTTGACGGCCTGGACGTGGTTTTCATGGCGCACCCGTCGCAGGAGAACGCGGCTTACCTGCCCGACGTGGCCGAGCACGAGTGAGCGAGAGGGCGAGGGGGGGAAGGGTTGGCTCGTGAATCATAGAATCACCAGGTTAGAAACGACCCACCGGATCGTCTAGTCCAACCATTCCCATCAATCACTAAATAATGTCCCTCGGTGCCTCGTCCTTCTGTCCCTTAAACACCTCCAGGGAAGGTGAATCAACCACCTCCCTGGGCAGCCTCTGCCAGTGCCCAGTGACCCTTTCTGTGAAGAATTTTTTCCTAATGTCCAAGCTAAACCTCCCCTGGTGGAGCTTGAGGCCATTCCCTCTTGTCCTGTCCCCTGTCACTTGGGAGAAGAGGCCAGCACCCTCCTCTCCACAACCTCCTTTCAGGTAGTTGTAGAGAGCAATGAGGTCTCCCCTCAGCCTCCTCTTCTCCAGGCTAAACAACCGCAACTCCCTCAGCCGTTCATAAGGCCTGTTCTCCAGCCCCCTCACCAGCCTCGTTGCTCTTCTCTGGACTCGCTCCAGAGCCTCAACATCCTTCTTGTTGTGAGAGACCCAGAACTGTTCTCCCCTTCCCTTCTCGAGGCCGGGGACCTTGCGGGTGCCCTTCGTGGTATTTGCAGTCAGTTCTGGACGCTCTGAGCCATTCTGCCAAAGCATTCGACCTAGTGTTACAGATTCCCTCATGGCTCCGAGATAATCTTGCATGTGTCAACAAAATCCATACTTGGTGTTTTTAGGCATTTCTTTTTATCTACAAAAAAAAGTTATCTTTAAATAACACCTTCTTTTAAGTTTTAGAACATCCAGCTGGAGGGAGTCCTGTGGATCCTATTTTCTTGCCTACCTAGGCACTGAGTCATGTAGTCCTCTGTGTGCATTTTAATCAGTTTTGGAAGGTTTTCACATTTTCTCTTAAAATTGTGAAAGATCCAGCCAGCTGAGCCTGACTGCTGTCTCCATCCTCATTGTCTTCCTGCCTAAATTTAATCATGGCCATTTTATATTTGTTAACTCTCACATCAACTTTTTTTCGCTTCAAAGTAGGTCTTGGTTTTTCTTCATATTTACCCCCGACATAAGTAGAGACAGCCGTCATACACTCACTCACCTTTTTTTTTTACCAAATAGCCATTTAATTCTTAGAAATCATGCCTTGGCTTCTTTTGATTAGTCCTACTGTTCAGTGTCAGCACTTGTTCATTTGTACATGGAGTGACTTGGCTTGTCTGAGGCACTCTGTGCTGAATGTGCATAACCAGCGTTATACACAGTACATGAGGTAGAATTCCCTTAGACCTTACTCAGCTGATGCTTGGACCAGTGTCTGTCTATCATTTTGGAGACAGCTGGCATGTTTAGGGCTTCCTTTTAAGTAATTTTCAAGCAATCAACTCTTAAACTAATGCTTAGTCTGTGGGGTTTTTTTTTAAATGTTGAGTTTCGTTCTGTTCTTGCTCTGCCAATCTGCAATACTATGCTGTTCTTCGATGTTACAAACCTCTTTTGTTTTGATAGTGTTCCAGCAGTAGTCTGTCAGCAGGTTTTGTTTTCCCACTTTATGCTACAGTTACTAATAATTCTTGAATCCCAAAATCTTACCTTGTAGAAACTCCACTAGTAACCTCCTTGCAGTGCAAAAATTTTTTTCCAAGCATTGTTTGGTGCTCTCTGACTAAATTCGGTAATATTTAAATGACTGGTTTTCCAACCATTTTTTACTTGACTCAGCTGCTGTTTTCATGTTGGTTTTGCTGCCTTCCAGCACTTGTGGGCTTGATTCTGTCAGTGTATTTTGAAAGAGTCTTAACTGCTTATTGTTACTTCCTTCAAGACTTATCTCAGCTTGATTTTTGGCTGCTGTACCTTTTGACTGTACTCCTCTTCATAGATAGTTTTGTCTTTCTGTTCATTTTGACTCTTGCAATAGCCTTTTTAGTTTTATACAGTAAGATTTGGAAATCTCCCTTCAGAAGTAATGGTCTCTTGTAGGGTACAAGTCCCAGGTAGACTTAAAACTTTGAGTATGGAGGAGACACGGAACAACTGAAGTACTGAGCAAAACAGCTTAGGGCTTCCAAAAGCTTGAAATACTCAGCTTATCTCAGGATTTATGTAATTATGAGATTCCAAAGGTACAAAGACTGTTTTGATGATTTATAAGTGATCTTTCAGTTGTTTCCAAGGAATTGAAGGACTGGCCATCACTAAATTGCTAGTATTGCTGTATCTGCAAACTCTGAAGCTTGTTTGTGCCTGAAGTAAAATTAACATACTGGGATAACTGCTGAATATGTGCCAAAAATTGCTGAGTCTTATTCACTTATCATTCACCTAATCAGCCTATTTTTTCTTGGTCAAACAGGATCCACATTGTTCTGCTAATACTCTTAAATTGGCTTAGGGTTTTGTTATTTAGCGAAATATGCTGTTTTTTTTTTCTGGGAGTGTGTTACACTTGTGTAGCAACAGCAGTACAAGAAAACTTTTTTTTTAATAGGTATGTGTTTCTCTTTTTTTTTGGGGGGGGGAAGATGGCAACATTTTCTCCCTTACTTTCCCTTTCTCATATTTCTGAGAATATCCAGGAATCTATCCTGCCTTCTTTGCGTTGGTTTGAGGACTTGCAGTACATTACTTGAGATGTTAATGGATAAGTTTTAGTCTTGATTTCATAATGATAATAAATTTTAATGAAACTTATTCTCTACAGAACGGGGTGTGTGGTTGTCTTGGAGGAGAAGGTGGGTGGAAAAGGGCACATTTCATTTGGATTGCAGGCAGAAGCAGGCAAAGTTTTCTGCTGGAGGAGTATGCTTCATTGTGTCCCTCTTTGCTATTCAGTATTTAAATTCAGATATTAAGTTACATCTGTGGCAAGGTTCAGAGCATAAGGGGGTCAGTTCAGGATAAGCAGCTAAGCTGACATCTGTGCAAGACAGGGACAAGCAAGTTGGGCTTGTCCTAGCTGGGTAGAAGACAGCTTGTGTGTCTCTGGGGAACTCTGAGCTTGAGGATGGAGTTTATGTAAAGGATTGGGTACTAAGCACAAACAGATTTTAGTTAAAATCTCTAGTACTGATTTAAAAAACTCATATTTGTCTATCTGATAAGTAGTATTACCTTATGTAGTCGTCAGTATTTAATATTTGCCTCTCATGTAAAGAATTTTCATAGTTTGAAATACTAATTTGTTTAAGGCTAATATAAATGCCCTTATAAGATAAATTCTTACTGGATGTGTTCAGATGCAGCATTTTGACTTGTATGAAGTTGAAGGATAACCTTTGTACTAGATTTCTTCCTTGTTACATGCCTTTCTACCAGCTTTTTTGAGGTGTGCAGGGAAAGCACATCCTTGCTGTAGCATGTATATTTTATACTAGGCCCTGCCTTTGCTACACTTCTAAAACCTGACCTATGTTATTTAGACATGGATTGCATGTGATTTTAGTAATGTGCTTTTGTTGTCTTACATACTGTACACATCTTATTGAAGTCTGATAGGAATTAGGACAATCAACCTCTGATTTTGAATAAGAAAAAAGGATTTCTCATCTGCTTGAGAAGAATGTTGGTAACTTTAAGTCTTAGAACCGTCAGGAGGTATTAATAAAAGTGTTGAAGACATTTAATTAGTATGTGAAGCCTGTACTTCTCTGGGAAAGGCTGTATAGTGGTATGTTACTGATAGCTGTTTTGCCTGTCTGGTTCTTGATAACTTTCAATTTCACTTTTCTTTTAGAGAATTTTCAGGGTCTTCTTTCACTTAAAGATAGTTCAGATTTATAACAGTGTAGTGCCAGGTAAAGTGTTTGATATTCTGCTGCACAAAACTTAAATAACAAATAATTGTGTGATCAAAAGGAACTTTTTATTTTAGCGGCTTTTTCAGTGAATGAAAAACAAATAAGAAATGCCTTTTATTTCCTAGTGTGACTGTGAAATACTATGGAAAAGCTTCTCATGCTGCTGCTTATCCTTGGGAAGGAGTTAATGCATTAGATGCTGCTGTTCTTGCATACAACAATCTGTCTGTTTTAAGACAGCAAATGAAACCGACCTGGAGAGTTCATGGTGAGATCTTCATTAAATCTAATGTCCAGCAAGTAAGAGTTTAGGCTGTTGAAATACTAACTTACAAAGTCCCACAATTTAAAATATTGCATTATTGTACTAAACTAGTCTAGTTGCTTCAAACATTATTAAATAGCAGCTTTTAATTTCAATAGTTTGCTATCTTTAAAATCGTGTCAATGTCCAGAACTAACTTCTGATAACAGGCTTTTGAGTCAGATTCAAAATAGGATGCTGCTATCTAGATTGAGGCTAGACAAATTTTAAGTCTTTGCACTTGAAGTTGCAATTCAGAAAGGAAAAAGTGCTAAGGTTTTTTGGTACATGGCTTTGAATTCCTTGAACTTAGTGTGTATTTTTGCTGAAGTGTAAGGTTAAATGCTTCTGAAAAAAAGTATTACTGCATCATTTTTGTAGTAGGCATTCAGATAAGTAGTTGCCATTTAAACTGACCTTTATAGAAAGGTGTAGTGGTCTAGAGTGAAGTTTATTTGTTGAAATATGAAAACCAAATGATGGCAGAAGCCTGTAGTTCTGGTTAGTAGACCAACCAACCAGATGTGCACCTGATTATAATATTTAGTATCTAGTAGACTTTGAAGTAGAAGGGTTATTTTGCTATGAGACATGTTAACCACTAAGTGTGACTGGCACTCCTCCAACATCATGCACTACTTATTTTGGAAGCTGAGATGGAAGCTGCCCTATAAACACAGGTTTCCCTTATTACAACCAACACAACCTTTTCCAATGTGAAAACAAACTTTGTCATTTCTACAGGACTTCTGAATGTAGAACTGTTTGTTTGGAATGCTTTTTAGGAGGTTGAAACACTTCCAGGAGTTCTGAGCTAATGGCCATGATATGTCTTGGCTCTTTGTGCTGTATAATGCATATATATATTTTTCTCTCCAGGATATCTGAATGGAGTCTGGAAGCCCTAACCCTTTTGACTGTAGATATTTGCAGTTCTGTGCAGCATACCCAAATAAACTTCAGACGGCAGGCACAGCCTTAGCTCTTTGTCCTTTTACGCTGTAGGTAACAAGGTTACCTAATTATGAGTTGTAGGTTCTGAAACTCACGGTGTTGCAGTTTTAAGACTAGAAGTGCCCAAGTCTTCTATTGAATCTAAGGCAAAACCCCTAAACGCTGTTTTCTTCATGGTATCTAAAGGCTATATGGGTAATGTAGGCAAAACAACTAAGTATCTAAGCAAGCCCCTCCTAGAGGTAACATTTCTGTAACTACTGCAAAAGTTAAGTGACTGTGTTGATACAACTGCTGTCATAAACCTGGGTTTCAGACTGGAAATACTGAAGATACATTTGGGAAAGTGTAAGCAGCCAGAATGAGATTTAGTTTTAGGAATACTTTATTTGCAGCAGTGTGATGGAAGTCTTGTGTTGCAGTAACAGCAATGATTGACTTAAGTGATCCTAAAAATCTTAGTATTAACTCACTAATACAATCTGAAGTAGTTTCCATTGCTTGGAATCTAGAATTTTTAAGTGATGTTTTATGTGTTTGAACAATGTTGGTTTGAGTTTTCCAGTATTTGATAAGCTTCTTTCTTCCCTGCTTATGGGTGGAGTAAATGTTGCCCTCTTGAAAAATCATAGAATCATAGAATAGTTAAGGTTGGAAGGGACCTTAAAGGGCATCTAGTCCCAACTACCCTGCCATGGGCAAGGATATCCCACTAGATCAGGCTGCCCAAATCGGAGCGTAGGTTTTTTTTCTGTTCAAGAAGTTGTATTAAACAGGCTGTGAAAAAATCTGTCTAGAAGCAGGGTGAGCTAGGTGCTACTAGTAGCATGCAGGCGCCCTGCTTTTAAGCTAGATCTGCTGTTCAGTCCATATAGGAGTTAATTTGAAATTTGTGTAGACATACTCTTAGGCTCTATTCAGTTTCATTTACAAATGTATTGGAACACAAATGAAAACTGTTTACTTGTTAAGGTACTTGTTTTGAGCAAATGTGTTATGATGTGTTGTGCAAATTTGACTTGCTGATTCCTTTGCTGTGATGTGTGTCTCTCAGCTGAGCTGTTCCTTTTGTTATGGACTAGTACTGATAGTGGTTTAATCTGGCACTTTATTTACTTTGACTGTATTTGAGATTCAAGGGTTTTACTGGGGGGGGGTGGTGTGCATATTCATAATCTTAATAGGTTTTCTGCAGCAACAGTTAAGATTTGTTGCCTATTGCATCCAGATAGTGTTGTTTTTCAGGCTTCAGTGACACGTATCAATAACTTTGTGCAGTATTTCCATTTAATAATAGATCATTTAGGTTGGAAAAGCCCTTTAAGGTCATCAAGTCCAGCCTTTGACCTAACACTGCCAAGTTCACCACTAAACCATGTCCCTAAGCACTACTCCTACTGGTCTTTTAAATACCTTCCGGGTGGTGACTCAACCACTTCCCTGGGCAGCCTGTTCCAGTGCCTCAGAACCCTTTCAGTGAAGAAATTTTTCTTAATATCTGATTTAAACCTCCCCTGGGGCAACTTGAAGTCACTTCCTCTCACCCTACCACTAGTTATTTGGGAGAAGAGACCAACACCCACCTCCCGACAGCCTTCTTGCAGGTAATTGTAAAAAGTGATAAGATCTCTGCCTGACCTGCTCTTTTCCCAGCTAAACAGCTCTGGTTTCCCTCAGCTGCTCCTCGTAAGACTGTGCTTCAGATTCTTTGCCAGCTTCGTTGCTCTTTGAATGCGAGATACATTTAAGGTAGTTTCTCAGGTACTACAGAAAGTAAATTTTATTCTGGATTTCTATATGTGGGATAGGCAACCAGGGAAACAGGCAGCCTGTTGAAAGCAATGAGCTGTTAATGCATTGAAATTTAATGTAGAATTAGGATCTGCAATGTTTCAGTGTTTAAGTATCTAAATATCATATCTTTAGTAATGCCTCTGATGCTGTCATTGAAAACTATATCGTTCTCTCATTTCCTTGAGGGAATGCTTTCAACTCAAAATTCATTCTTGATTAAAACTACATGTATTATACATCCCAATATTTTCAAAGAATTATTACAGTACAAGGAATCTGGTAAACTTTCTGTGCACTGCCACGCACACATTACTCCATTATTGCTTAGAAATGCAATACTCAATTTCTCTCCAATCTGCTGGTAAAATAAGTTGAAAACATTCTAGTGGAGGAAAGCTTTGAAAGTTGGAATCCAAAGTAGCCTTTTTAAAACTTTTTTTCTTTCAATGGCAGCCAGGTCGCTTTACAACTGGGGTGCATTGAATTTCAGAGCTTAATTACAGATTCTAGTTTGGCTTGTCTTTAGGTTTGTAACAGATGTCTACCAAAGAATGCAATGATATTGTGTTGAAAAACTTGTACACCTTCCTCTTAATCTGATGTGGTGAAGAAACTTTATCTACTGTATTCTTTTACTTATATATTTCATGCCTAGCTGATGTTTTGTTGTTTTTTTTGTTAATATATTTAGGTTTTGAGCAAGCAGTTTTGTTACAAGGGATGAGGTGTTTGTATTTGACACTGAACCATGATTTTTCGTTTTCTACAGGTGTAATAAAAAATGGTGGTGTGAAACCTAACATCATTCCTTCCTACACTGAACTAGAGTTTTACTTGCGTGCCCCTTCAATGAGAGATCTTTCTGTTCTGACAGAGAAGGTTGAGAACTGCTTCAAATCTGCAGCCCTGGCCACAGGATGCAAAGTAAGAATGAGTTCATGGTCATGTGTTCCTATTACGCTAGAGACAAGGTAGGCCAGAATAGGACACCCAGATTTACAGCATTTGAACGGTGTTTAACTGAAAGAGATAATTTCTATGATACTACTTGCTGTTTCGTTGCTTTGTGTCCTCAAAGGTTCTGTTTATAAATAGAATACCACAGAATTGTAGAATAATCTAGATTGGAAGAGACTTCCAGAGGTCTAGTCTTGCCCTCTTTTCAGAGCAGGACCAGTTAGAATGTGCTCAGAGCGTAAAAATATGCTTGGTGTCATGTGGACTTCTGAGTATCTCCAAGCGTGAAATTCTACAACCTCTCTCGAGTGCTCTAACCACGTTATAGTATGCAAGATTTTCCTGGTGTTTATATTGCCATGACCGAGCATTGGAACAGGTTGCCTGGAGAGATTGTGGTGTTGCCAGCCTTAGAGATATTCAAAAGCTGTATTCATATGGTGCTGGGCAATCAACTGTAGGTGAAACTGAGCAGGGGATCTGGGATGAGATGACCTCCACAGGTGCTTTCTGACTTCAACCACATTCTGTGAATGTGTTGTATCTAGTAGGAGTTTCCTTAGTTGGCTCTTGTTGTATCACTGGGCATCTCTGAGAAGTCAGGTTCTGTTGTCTGTGTACCTTCTCCATCTGATAATTCTAGACAGTGATAAATATCCCCATAACCTTCTTTTCAGAAGGTTCAACAAACCAAATTCTTTCAACCTTTCCTTTTATGTCGTGTTCTCCAGCACTCTAATCTTCTTGGTGAGCTTCCCTTGGTCTTGCTCTAGTCTGGAGTTGGAGAGCACAAAGCTGAAGGAAGTGCACCAGGTGTGGCCTCCCAGGAGTTGTCTGCGTCAGTAACAAAGATACTAAGAAAGAAATGGCACCGGTATTGGTTGCAGATGGTACTAGAAGTAACAGGCAGCAGTGTGGGTTTTTGTGCCACTAAATCATAATACTTACATCCTGAATGTTTGTGTCCACTGAGCCAGACATGAAAAAGCTAATCTTGGTTGCACACCATATGCTCTTCCATGAGTCTATGCTGGATGGTCACAATTGCTTTGTGATTCATGTGCCTGGGCATGGGTCTTAGGAGGGTTTATTTGCTCTCTATTCTCCCAAGGAGCTTGAGGATAGATAGCATGGTCTGAACAGTCTGTAATTTCCAAGATCTTCCTCCTGGCCCTTCAAGATAGATGGGACCTTTAGCTCTTCCTCAGTAAGCTGGAGTATCCCTCTATTTCTTTTGCTCCATTAAGCAGCAGGCTCATGTAGAAACCAAATATGAAATATTGTGTGATTTTTTTTCAGTTGGCATTCTAGTCATTTTTTACTCCTTTTAGTAAATGGTCTCTCTGGTAGCTGATTCCATCAATATCATTATTACCTTGCAGTGTATTGCTAAGGTAGTCAGTTTTGCCTGCTCTGTAGTTACAGGTTGGTAGCTAATACAGCTGTGAAAAGAATGTCTGTGCTCATCAGAACAGATTATAGTGTATATGAATGTGCAGTAGTGAGTTTTAAGGTCTGTTTGAGGCATTAGAAGTATGGCCCTTCCACTCTAGCTAGAAGAGGATTTCAGAAAGTGTGCTTTAAGCAAAATAGAAGTCAAGATCTCTCTGGAAATTTGACATTAGTATGTTTTTACATTTGTTTTCAAACTTACGGCCTGTGTGAAGTCATTTCATGAATGAGGCTGCAGCTATTGCAATAAATAGTAAAACAATTTGGTAAAAGACTAAATATATTTCTATGTAACTTAATAGTACCTGCAGTGGAAATTATATGAAGCTGTTACAGGAAGTGTTTGCTTACTATTCTTGGAGATGCTGGATCCATGCTTCTGGGATGTGACTGTCTAGTGCAAGCTTGACAGTACACCAGCTGTGTTTTGATCAGGAATAATATTTGACAGACTGCTATATTTTTTGAAAGAAACTTAGCACTTATGTCTGTTTTGACAGGGACTTGAAGTATGGTTGTGTACTTAACTGTTCTGGCATTTAAATTTGATTGCATTAAACTGGCTTAAAAATTTCTAATAATTTGGGGTTTTTTGTCTAGGTGGATATAAAAGGGGGTGAAAATGACTACTACAATGTCCTTCCAAATAAGACCCTGCAGGAAGCTTACAAGGAGAATGGAAAGAAGCTTGGAATAGAGTTTATATCAGAAGACTCTATCTTGAATAGTTTGTCAGGTAACTTGATCTGGGTTTTTTTGTTATAACTTAAGCTTAAATTGATCAGCTCTTAAGTGTAAAAAGTGGTGGGATAAAGGTAGGTTAAACATAGTTTGCTTAGAAGAAAAAAAGCCAAATTAGAATATTGATGCTCTGTAGGATGCTCGTACCTTTGGCCTGTGTTTCTGTATTTGTTATAGAAGCTGAGACATTTTCTGAACAGGTATGGGAAGCAGTAATCGTTTTCTGATAGTATTTGTGAAAATATTTCAAATAAACAGTTTGGTTGGGAAGAGGGATGGAGGGATGTAAAGATAAGAACTGTTTTACTGACAGCTTGAGCATGTGGAATGAGTTGCAGCTCATTCTGTTGCTTTGAATTACAGAATCCTTGTTTATGCTGTAAATGAAGATGAGATTTAGTTTCTAGGAACCTTTTTCCAAGCTTACATATTAAAAAAAATGCACTGGCATCTAACTAATGTTTCAGAGGGAGCTTTTGAAGAGATTTTTAATTGGAAGTTTAGGCATCTCTCTAACCCTAACTTAAACCTCTTTCCATTAACAGGTGATTACATGCCTCTAATTTTAGTTCCACAGATATGGCATTCCAAAGAGTGTCATTCAAGTAGGTGTTTGTTTCTCAGTCTAGACTGTGTCTCAAACTGTTTCAATTTCTTGGTCTCTCAGAGGTATAATAATAGGAATGTGAATTCCTGAATACTGAGGTGGATTTCTCACTACCCTTAACAGTTTTTTTTCCCTAGAGTCTTGCTACAGGAGCTCTGTTCAAGTCTTATAACTGCTGCTGATACTTCATATTCTTTGCTACTGATCATAACCTTGTATATAAATGTTTTTGCTTCACTCATGTTAAAGGTTTTTTCTTTGATTAGAAGGAAAAGACTGCTCTCAGTAAAAAAGTTTTTCCAATTACTTTGAATGTGGTACTAATCTCTCTATTAAATGCATTTTTATCTCTTGGATAGTTGAGATCTTGGTGTTTGGGCATAGAGTTCTGCAGACTTTTTTGGGGGAGGGAAGAGAGCATATCTAAAGGTATTCTGGCTTTTGTCTCTTATTTCTTACTTCTCTTCCAAATTAAAGCAACACTAGCAGATTTCCTCTAATTGGTTTATTGTCTTGGGTTTAAAAACAAATAATAATTAAAACCAGATTTTTTTTTCCTTTATTCAGCATGGTAGAAGTAAGATTTACTATCTTGCTAATTTAGCCTAAGAAAGGGACTGAGTAACCTTATTTAAAATGTTTGCTGTAGTGAAACTTTATGGAGCTCTGCTAACTGCTTTCTTCAAAACATTGTATTAAGTGTGAACATCATGAATACTGGTGATCCTGCTGGTTCAGAGGACTTTGAATGAACTTAGCACAGACCCCTAACTGTAATAATGCTTTTATATGTAAGTTATGTGATATGATAAATGCTAAAACTTAACTTGCTTAAAGTGAAACTCTTCATATGCCTGTCTTAAAATTGCTTCTTGAATGATAAAATATGCTTGAGCAATTATGTTTTTATTGCATATTGCCATAGGCGTCATTGAATTTTTTTCCACAGTTGCTTCTCTGAATTTTTGCAGTGGTGATTCAGGAGTGATGACAAAGCACAGTCTCGATAGGAGTGGAATTTGTATGCTACCCTTTTGGGGAGGATTGAGTGTTTTTGTCTCATCTTTTTCAAGACCTCTATTTCTGTTTAGTTTTCATATGGTTTTCAATGTTTTCTTTTAGGATATCAGGTCCTTCTGTTGAAAGGGGAGGAAGATAGCTCAGTTGCTTCTCCATATCTGTGCAGCAGAAAAGTCGTTAACAGATGAGCATACTCGCTGCCACCTCTACATGGGTATTAGTATCGGTCTGCTTACAGGTATTGCTCTGGGCAGCTAAGCATTGTGAAGAATTCCTTTAGTCCATCAAATCACAGTTCCTTGTGTGTGCCTCGTGCACGCTTCGCTCCATTTAGCGTGCAGGTGGTATGAAATAGTGGAATCTGAGTTAGGTTTGACGAGGTGCCATGACCTGTTTCTTGTTCTGCTGGTAGGTTAGCTTTCCTACAGGGTATTGATAACTTCCCAAAGCAGATGGTTTAGTGTAGTGTGCCTTAGATGAGGAAACCACACTAGTGATAACTTTGATATTTCATATTCATGGGGTTCATTGGCTTCCTGTGCAAAAGGCTGGTACAGATGATCCTAAGGAGCCAGTATGTTTTGAAAATACCACTTTTGAAGCTTGGAACTGTGTATAAATGCTTCCTGGAGTGTTTTGCATTTTTCCCTCTGCTTATATATGTGGCAATACTGGCTTCCGGTACATGCTTAGTGACTTGAAGAGGTTTCAGTATCAGCTTCGGGATATCTTTTTGAGAGATCGGAGCTCCCAATACTTTCCTATTGAAGAAGGTGCATGAGTCTGTGTATTGCATTGGTAACTGTGCAGTTATGCTTCCAGAAGGAATCACAATCCATACATCCTTAGCAAGCATGCAGTTCCAGATGTTTGTATAGAAACCATTGGAACACCTAATGTTTTAAACATGCCACTAGGTTATTGTCCCTGAAGGGTATAATGTGTTTTCTGATAGAGGGGAAGATTTGGCTGTCACATTTTTATTAAAAGCTCCCCAGATTTAGGCTTGGTAGGCTCTCCGTATTACTAGAAAATACCAAGCTTAAATCCCTTAACATTCAGCAAAAATAACTTGTAAACTGGTGAGTAGATTGGTTATGAATATAAATTTAAGTGGAATTAATGACTGAGAGCTGGGATACACAGAAATTACTAATGCTGCATTTGCTGGGTGAGAGCAAGGAAAGGGCCACCATGTTGTTTCCTGCAGTTTGTATATTAGTACTCACTAAGGCAAGTCTTGATTTAGTCTAGAGTAGGCAGAACTTCAGACTTCTGGTTTGTCTTTCCTGACTGACCAAAGAATGGATTGATAGTGTAGACTACTGACCTTGTTGTCCCAAGAGTTGGATTTTCTTCAAATACATGCTGAATTTATGGGAAAAGGTATGGGTTGGTTTTGGCTTTTTTTTGGACAAGCCTTGCTGATTCCATTTGCAGGCAGAGCAAATAACAAGCTAATCTTGTCCTCTTTGATCACGTAATGTAGGTTCTGTGGACTCACTTTCAATAATTATATGCTTCCAGGCAAAATCCATATTCTTCATTTCATTACGAAGTCTTAAGTCATTAGCAATATCTTACCTCCGTAAAGTATCATGATACGGAGGCTACCTGATGTGTTACAAGTTATAAATCTTGGGAAGAGTCATTCTGTTTTCCCATTGCTAAAAAAAGAAATTCTCGCAGCCCTGGGCTGAATAAAAGTTAGTTGACATCTTAGTTGGTAACGTCTCTTTTTGTGCTACGAAACAATGCGTCCTCTGGCATCTGTATTTTGCGATAACTGGCATGTTGATTTCTCCAGCTTCTTTGTCATTTTAACACATACTGAGTGGATTCTTTGCATAACGAAAATAGTCTCTTGGATGATTTACTATGAAGGATCTGCTACTTCTGGATGGTATTATTAAAGAGAGAAGGCAGTACTTTGAGATAGGTACCACTAGCTGACAGACTGAAAGTGCTAGTCAGGTGTGTAAAAATCATTGTGAAAGTCTGCAGCATTGCTTTCAAGATTATTATTTTTTTTACATCTACAAAGCTCTAGTGTTTCATCTGGAGTTTATTTCTGATTTTGTTATTTCAAGAGTGCTTGTGCTGCCAAGGTTTCCATAACTGAGAAACCCCAAAAAGCCCAGGAAAAAATACTTGTTCTAAATCTGGTTTTGTTTAAAAATAGATTGTTCCTACTTCAGAGTGTCCTACCTAATGCTGGTGAAAAGTGTGAATTGTTGGGCTTGGTTCTAAGGGCTGTAGCAGAAAATAGGCTGAAACTCCCAGGTTTCTAGCTTTCATTGTTTCTGAATTAACAGCTTGCTATCAGGAGATTCTTGATTAAAAAAAAACCCCAAAAACCAGTAAATGGAATAAGAACATGCTGATACATCATCTTGTAACTGATTATTGATCAGAAGTACACTGGAGAGCTGCATCTGAAGATGGCTTTTTAGGGAAAACATTTTGGGGATGGGCATTTTTTGTATGGGTAAGGTCTCAGCATAATTGCTTTTATTTTAGTATTTGGGGCAGAGGGTATTCTTTTTTAGATATGGGCTGGAGGTAATCTGTCATACATTTTCTTACAGCGTTCAAAATTCTTCAACACTTGTTCATTAAGAAAATTTTTGTGCTGCTTCTAGGTTCCACAGACTTTGGGAATGTTACATTTGTTGTCCCTGGGATTCATCCTTATTTTTATATTGGCTCTGATGCATTGAATCATACTGAGCAGTACACAGAAGCTGCAGGTGAGTCGAACTGAAAAAGGTTAGATGTTTCTATTTGGGGCTCTTATGTCCTGTAGGGACTGATTGCTGACTCCCCATTACAGCAAATCTAGAAATTCAGTATTTTAAATATTTCATATTACAGAGGATTAAAGTTTTCATGTGCTTCTATAGTGTTCAAAGCTACTGTGTAGTAAATGTGTAAAAGTGTACGTGCTACATCTACAAGTGTCTGCATGTGATTACCTGTGTAGAAATGGAGTTGCTTTCTTCAGGTATGATGGGATCTTAGCTGAATACGGACCCTGAGACAATTAACTTAGTTAATTGCAGAATTGTATAAAAAAGCTGACAATATGTTGAATTTCTATTTTTTGTGCTTAAAGATAATACGTATGGGAAGGGTCACCACTCCTTGTACTAAAAGCCTGGCTTCAGTATACCATGGAGCCTGAAGAAATTAGAACCTTTATCCTTAGCAGTACATTCAGATGAGTTTCTAAACATGAGCCATATTAATACATAATTTTAATTCCTAAAGCAGAATTATAGTAGAGATAATGGTATAAAAATTTTCTAAAAGTGAAGATGTGAATACTCATTTTCCTACTTTCAGTCTTGAATTTGTCTATGTCAGTAGCTTGTTAAGGGTATGCATTTGTTATGAAGCTTCAGAAACAGACATATTTCATTTATGGAAGCAGATTTTTAAGAAACTGTTCTTGCAATTGAAACTTGAAGATCTTTTTATAAAATGTGCCCTGTGTGGTGAGCTGGTGGCTTCTATGTAGTATTAGTAATCTAACCTGAAATTTCTTTTTCTGCAGGGTCACAGAATGCTCAGTTCTATGCTTTGCGCACAGCAAAAGCTTTGGCCATGACAGCACTGGATGTCATTTTCAAGCCAGGTCTGCTAGAACAAATCAGGGAAGACTTCAGACAGGTGAAGCTAAAAGAAGAGGGGCAAATAAATCCAGTGGAAACTAACAAAGAGTCTGGTGTTGGCACATAAGTGTCATGTGCACCACGCTAAACTCAAACATCTCTCAGTAGGACTGACTTAATGGAGACATGGTATTAGAATACCAGAAGGGGCTGGATAAACACAAAGCTGAAGAAATGCTGACTTTTTTTTTTTGGCAGGGGGGGCGGTGTGGGGTGGCAACAGGACTTTAGAAGAAGGAATTAGTATCATTGCATTGAAAAGTGTGTAATTTCCTGTAGCTGTTATGTTTGCTGTATTCAATATGGTGATGAATTTCAGAGAGCCCAAATATATTGTCTTTCAGTTGTTGTGTTGAATGAATGATAGTGTTTGGATCCCTTGTCAGTCATTTTCTATGTATTGCTACAGTAATATCCCTTATAGGGGAAATATGGCATTTACATGGAATTTTTTGTTCTAGAATAAGCACTTACTTTGTGATCATAAGCTGAATCTGATCTATGGAGCATTTTTCTCCAGCCAGTCACTTTCTTGCGACAAAGTATAGAGGCTTAAAACCTGAGCTGTTTTCACTGGAGAGAAGGGTGTATGTTTGAAAGCATGCGTGGTTTTAAAGAATAGTAGCTTCTAGCAATGGAATAGAACTGTTTGCATGGAAGTGCAGTCTGTAAAGGTTGATTGTCCTGAAATGCATTGACCTTCTTCATAATAAATTTTGAGTGTCGTGAAGTCACTGATCAAAAATAAGAGGAAAACTACTAAATGTGTGGTTTTTGTTTAAATTAATACATTTGAACTACTGCAGGAAAATACGTGTGCACTTTTTTTAGATTCTATTCCAGGGCAATGCAGTTGTCCACACAAGGTGCTGCAGTAGGTTAACTGATCTGAAGGATGCAGATAAATTTAGCTAAAACAGTGGAAATCTTTTTCACCAAGATGCAAGCATGGTACCATGAAGCAGCAAATGAAGGTAACCTTAACTTTGTTCCATGCGTACCCCTGTAGTAAGCTCTGAGAAGCTTGCACTGAGGATGACGTATGCAGTAATTGGCTTCTCAGACCTGTTTATTCCCATATACTATTACATCTCAAGTTTTGCCTGTTATCTTTTCTGTGTTGTGTGGCTAGTCTGTTTAATGCTTTTACTTCCCAGAGCTTTGCTAATTATATTGGTAGTGTTCTGTGTGTCCAAATTGGTTAGGAATTTTTTTCCATTAGCTTTTGAAAGGATCATGTGAATATGTAGAGCAGGAACTAATCTTTTGTTCAGATACAAATTGAGTCAACAGACTGAGTAAAAAAGCAGCTTACTAGTTAATGTTTTCCTAAGGGCAGGCATTATAGTAAGCTTTTGAAAAGAAGTCAAACTGCATTCCCCAGGAAGTCACAATACCCAAAATTTCAGAAACCTTTGTTTTTAACAGCACCAGTCTCTAAATGGTAAACTCTAGAGTTTTAATCAGAATTTATGGTTTATTAATTCCTGTATTCAATTTCTATAATTACTGCTTATCAGTTTCTGTAAGAACTAGAGGCACAATTAAATGGGTTTATTTTTTATTAGAAGCCACTTACTAGAGGAGTTGAGCATGACTGTAAGCATTTCAGGTTACAAGATAGGCCCTTACAGCAGTATCCTTGCCTTCATCCTTCATTAGCAGACAGTTTTGACAGGTGAATGCATGAAACAGGTTGGACACGGAGCTATACAGGTATGTCCAGGGTAGTAAATTGGATATTAAATCCAAATGAAATTTGGTCTCATGTTTATCAAAGAAACTTTCTCCTTAACTTTTAACTTAAACTGTGCATTGCGAGTTCTCAGACACAGTTATGATTGTGTCCGAGTTGATGAGCTAGTTTGTGCATTTCCTTAGCATATGTGGCTTTTTATTTCCTCGTGCATGAATTGCTTAACTTCTTGCTTTGTTGTGTTTTAAGATGGAGTGTTGGAATCCCAGTGATAGGAATATATGCTGTCTTGTTTCATACAAGCTGATGTATCTTCTCAGTTATCTTTGTCTAGCCTAGCTGGCTGTTGGCTGCACCACGTCCAAGGTCATTAATTAAACATTTCTGCACTAAAAGCACATTTTTAACTTTGTTGTAATCATTGCTGGAATTAAAGTGAAATTGAAGCACTGATTAAAGATGGGTTGATATCAATAAAGCAATTTAATTATAACTGAATTTTCTTCGCCTTTGATTAATATTGGGATGCTGCATGACTTCATTTGAATAGCATGTTTGACTTCTGCCCTCCCCCCCAGTTTAGTATTGATTATGTGAGTGTCTTAAGCTTTGCATTTCAGTCTGCCATAATGAGCAGGTTCTTTGTAAGGGTTAAAGCTTCTCAAAGAGTGTTTAGTGGTGGTAGTTACACTCTTAGGGCTGTTTTAACTATTAAAATATCTTAGAATTCATAGAATATTAGGAGTGAGGTTTGGGAGATCTCTCTGGAGGATCTCTTTTGGGCTAAAGCTGGTCCAGCCTCCAGCCTGAAGTGTTAGATTGGGTGATCTTGAATTCTTTTGCTGAATCCAGGAAGCCCCCAAGGACAGAAACTTTTCAACTTCCCCAGGCAAGTTAATTCTGATTTGTGTCTTCAGAACATTCCTTCTTAAGGTCCAGAACTAAAGCAGCTTAGGATTTAATGTTAAGATTTTTACTATTGCAATGATACAACATATGAGAGAAATCTATTTCCCATGGGAACAAAACTCATTTTAGTTTTCAGTAATTTAGTCATAAATCACATCTGTGAAAATATCTAGCATGTTTTTTAAGTTGCCATAACTGCAGACTTCCCCAGACTGCTGGTAATTTAAAAATATTGGAATATTTGTCAAGAACAATACTTTAAGTGATAAATCAGAATGTGTAGGTGATAAACTACTTGGTGAAATGATTCTGTACAGCCAATAGCAAATCATTGCTGTTTAAAGACAAGATAATTATGTCCAGACTTTGTGAAGAACTTAAAACTTCTGCCGGCCTACCAAGCTACAGTATTGCCTCGTTAAATATCTGTCCTGTAACTTGAATAAGAGATATGCCTGGTGTGAAACGAAACACGAAAATAAACCGTGAAATACAATTGATTTCCTTCTATGAAAAATATTGAAGGCGAGAGCTTGTAACCTGTTGAACTAAGCTGCCTGGTGTAGAAGGGTCCACTGGTCTTTCTTCAGACAGTAAATGGGAAGCGGCTTTACTATGTTGTGATTCATATTTCTGTAAACATTTTGTTCCTGTTGCCCGAGTGCTCTGTACCTGATTACATTGCAGTCACAGAGAGCGAGGACTCTTTCTGTGAATGAGTCTCATTAGCTGTTGAAGTAAGTCTTTGCCTGGTATTCCTTGAGAGTGGTCTTCTCATAACTTGCTAACAGCATCCTTTACAACAGTTTGTGATTTAGAGCGAAATGTTCAGGATTAAATAATTTTAAAATTAAAAAGTCAGTTATATGATTTCCTGTTCATCCTTAAGGTTTACGATTTCCCAGTCCTGAGGAAAAAGGTCTTACGTACACATAGAATAAGCTCACAGAGATCATTCAGAGGTAGAAAATGCAATGCTGTACAAATGTGAAGTTTTATTGTGATTTTGAGTGTTCCAAGAAATAAACCAAACCAAATCGCTGATTTATTGTGGAAATGGAAAGGAGCAGACTGTTAATTATTGGATACAAAAAAACATATATTGGAAGGTTAAAAGACAAAAACCTGTGTGTAAATAGTATTTTATTAGTATAGTCATTGATTGCGATCACTGGCTGTATATGGCATACCCTGTACTTACAGAATACATCTATATACACATTTATACCAGACTGAAAAGGCACTAGAATTTCCCAAATAAAACACAAATTAGCAATGTAAATGCAATCATGGAGTCTGTTCAGGGAGATGTGCTGGAAGAGAAACTTTGAAAATCACATGGAAAGTTAGAAACCAGTCTCCCACTGAAAGCCAGGGAATTTGGAAGTTCAACTCCCATTTGTATCTCCAAAATCTCTCTGAAAATGCTGATCAGATGCCAAAGAATGTGTGTAGTATGAGACTAACAAGTCTACAAAGGAATGTACAGTACTGGAGCAAACTATGTAGTATTAAGCTTCTTATGAAGCTGAAGAGCTTACAATAAAACCTGGCACTCCTTTTCATGCTCTTCTTAAACGGTAGAAATAAATGGGTTCTTAGAACGCTAAGGATCTAAATACATTCCTGTGCAAGTAGTGCCCAAGAAGTCTTGGAGCTAACTGTGGGGGGGGAAGGTGCCATCTGAATAATGGAGCGTGGCCAACCTTTCATCTGTTTTTGCCAGAATAGTGAACTTTCTACCTTCATTTGACTGAAATATTTCATTTAAGAAAATATGATTTGTTTTTTTTAGTCTCATGAATGAAATCTCACTAGAGAATAATGTGATATCAAGGAAACTTGGTTAAATGAAGCTAAGATTGTGTATACATGAAAGAAGTGCTACGTAAAAATGAGTAGCGAAACTACCTTATTGTCTTTTAAAATTATTTTAGCTTTTGTGATTTCATTACCTTACCTGTGGAGTGCAGGTAGGTTTGCATGTCATGATTTTAGTAGTTGTAAGAAATGCTGGGTATGTCATGACATATATTTACATAGAAAATTAAAGCAGCAACCAGCAGTGTTCAAACAACTGCAATGTCTGTGTCACTAGCCTGTTGCTTAGAGTAGCAGATCAGTCAGTCCAGGGCAGATTTTGTTTAAGAAGATTCACTTTCCTTTTTGAGACAAAACTGCTTTGGTCACGTTCTCAAGAGCAGCTACACCTGTGAAAAACAACAGTATCTGTTGTACAGGGAATAATGAATTACTTATTTGTGTGCAAAATCTGCGTGTGTTCGAAGTCCTGTTAATCCAAACCCTCAGTTAGCTTTGTGGTTGTAGGTGGATAACGCGCAGCAGTGGGCCAACTGAATGACCTCACTTTCTGAGACACCTTGTTTTCCTGAAACATTTTATTACTTCTGCATTACAGAATTTGCCTTTTCCATGAGGAGCATCTATGCTGGCTGGCTGCTCCGCTGAAAACTGTGATGGAGAGTTGGGTCTTAAGTCAATGCTGAGTGCCTCCAGCTCCATCTGTGTCTCTTTACTCTTGCCCTGGAAGGTGCTGAGCCTGCTGTAAGAGCACGGTGGGCTGCAAGGTGCCAGAGAGATGGATGCAGCAGGAAAGCAAAGTCAGGTAGATGTACCTGGTTCTGCAATGGAGCTGCTGTCTCATGGTAGAAGCTGGTTTTTACTTCATTTGAAAGTGTTTGGCATGATATCTTTAGTAACTCAGATGTAAAGTCCTTACAACTGCTTTGTCACCTGTTGAGCACCTTTCCATTACGCTTTTACTATAAACGAATGGACTAGACTTTTCCTGTAAGCAAGTGCAATTACCTGTGGCTTTAGCAGAGACGAGAAGTTCAGGGCTGCAACAAGTTCTCAGGCTGTGCAGGCCAGGAACGCCCAGACTATAATCTCAGAGAGAAGTGGCTGCTTCTAGTAGTTCTAGTCTTTTTGTAGACATCTGATTGTCTTCACTGAAT
The DNA here is from genome assembly GCF_032191515.1 of Phaenicophaeus curvirostris. Classification (NCBI taxonomy): domain Eukaryota; kingdom Metazoa; phylum Chordata; class Aves; order Cuculiformes; family Cuculidae; genus Phaenicophaeus; species Phaenicophaeus curvirostris. The sequence continues at coordinate 8,892,619 of NC_091393.1, read as the reverse complement.
CGTTCTGTAGAGAAACCTGTGTTCTTTCCCAGGAAATTCATCAGCAGAACTCCCACTGACCCATATGAGCAGATCCAAGGAGAGCTCCTGTGTTTCCCAGAGGATTTGGTTAGCATTGCAGAAAGAACGGCCTTTGTCCGTTCCTTAGTAAATGTATGTGGCAAGTCTGATTTTAAGAAGGCAGTCCAAATAGCTGGGAAATATTTCTTTGTTTAAAAAATGATCAAGACAAAGCACAAGTCTGAAAGTATTCCTCTGTGGACCTGTCAGTGCGGTACTGCAAGGGCTGCATGCGTTAAGCAGTGAGAGCAAGCTGTAACCATCAACAGCTTTACCAAAATATTTTCTGATTTTGTGTTTATAATGGCCACTTCTGAACTCATCCTGCAAACACACAAGTATTTGCATATTCTTATTCTGGTCCCGAATGTGATAAGCCTGCTGAGATGTGTGCATGCACTCAGGTACTTAAGAGAACAGGATTTCAGGGGCACAAAACGGAGGATGCACCATTTATAAGAAACTGGCAATTATAGTCACTTGTTAAAATAATTTACAGTGGCCTGTGAGGCACAAGAAGGAACATAGCACAGCTGTAAATAAGTATAAAATTTTAGATCGTATATCCTATATTTTGCTGAAATGTGAAACTTGCACAATTTTTATGCCACAGATGAGTTGCATCTAATAAAAAAATAAATAAATCCTAAAAAAAAAAATCAATCTTCCTTCCTATTAAAACAATTCTCCATTTTCTTTCTGTTAGCCTATGAGATGGAACTTTCATTTAATGTCACAATGTTCTGAGACTACCCAAGTTACGTATACTTATGAAAAAATAGACCAGTATATCAAATTAAATAAAATGTATGCACCAGGGAATATTATCCTGGAGTACTTGTCGATGGCGTGAGTGTCGATCCGCATGCTGACATATCTCTGGTTTTTCCTCCTGCCCGAACCCCTCTCGGACCCCAGCGCCAGGTGCACCATCATGCGGTCTTGTTTATCTCCGTTCTCGGACATGTAGTGCCCCAGCTCGTTCACGTCTCCGTCGTTGTAGCTGCCGTCCATCATCATGGGCCGGGGCTGAGGTAGGCTGCACGCACACGGAAGCTGTGGGCACAAGCACAGGGTGGGTTTGAGTTGTACATAAGCATCCCTTTTTTTTCCTCACAAAAGCAGAGGAGGGGACACAAAAGGGAGAACAAGAGGATGGAGCTGGGCAGCAGCATTTGCGTCACCAGTTTCCCGTCTGCCAGACATGGTACAGTCTGAGAGAGAGCGGGGCCGTCTGTGGAAAAGCTCTTTCAGCTTAAGCACCGATATCAGGGTGTAAATAAAGGTTGGACCTGTGCCTTGAAGCAGGAAGGTATGAAGCTCGCCGCATTGGAAGACAAAATCTTAGGCTGAAATTTTGAGTGGTTATAACTTGGTGTAACAAATGCAGAATGGGAAATTTGGCTCATTGTGTCTAAGTCCAGACTGTACCTGGAGAAAGCTGGGGAAATGTGCTACGTTATCTGAAAACCAAAATGCAGTATCCGTCTGGTGCTGTTCACAGGTTTGGATCTTAAATATAAAAACCATTTAAAGGTAAAATCTTAAAACCTGTGTCATTTATACAGACAGTGGAATACTACATGTACTGAGTTAGCATCCTCAGACTCTGAAGAAAGAGCAGTGAATTTGGGTGTGTGTTGACTGTAGCAAATATTTATAACGTGAAATGCCTCTGCTGGTGTCTTTTTACACACACTGCGTTATCCCCGGGCAGCTGAGAGCAGATCATTGTAGTTGCAAACTTTTGAACGTTCCCAGACATTTCCCACACCTCTTTCCAGGGACATAAAGCTGCATCGCAGGTAGAAACACCTCACCTTGTCCCGCAGTTTCCTCTCCTTCCGCTCTTGCACCGTAGTCAGGTAATTCACTGCTGCGTATTCCAGCACCGAGAGGAAGACAAACACAAAACTGACCCACAGGTAAATGTCCACTGCTTTGATGTAGGAAACACGAGGCATAGAGGCATTCACGCCCGTGATGATCGTAGACATGGTCAGCACGGTGGTTATCCCTGTGAATACACCAGCAGAGAGAGCTCGTAAGGCACTTTCAAACCAGACTCTCCATCGTAAACTCTGCTGTCGTTACAAGTTCCTGGGTGATGGATTTCACTGCCAGACAGCCCTGATTTCTGTCTGGAGTTTTCTTGTCTCTTTTTAGTGAGCAGAGCTCTAGTTCTGGTCTCAGGATGTTGCTCCACTGGTTCCCCACCACATCACCAGCCTCCCACCCCACAGGCAGCAGCATTTTGATCCCAGCTGTTCCCCATCTCTGGCTCAGGACAGTCTCTGGATGGGTAGAAGTGCATCGAGTTGGACTCAGTTATCCTTAAGGGTCCCTCCCAGCTTGAGATATTCAATGACTCTGTGGTTCTGAGTATCTGAGCTTCTAGTTCAGTCCCTCTGCCGTATGGGCACAAGCACAGCCTGCCTGCCGCTGCTGCTTCCACCAGGTTATCCAGGCCTGGGTTTTCCATCTGCTCTTGGGAAGTGCTACTTTGTGGGAAGTCACAGAAGTCGCCAGCTGGCTTCCAAGCCTAGTTTGCGCCTTCCC